>NC_143550.1:75806250-77235000 GCF_054136105.1 Typopeltis vanoorti | reverse complement strand
TAAACCAATATAGAAAATGATGGTACAACATGACAGAATTTCATGCCGGCTGGGGTGTCGCCCGGTTAAACAATACCCCCGTTGTTTTTGCCAGGGAAACAGGGCAAACAGCAAAAAGTGAGCTACTGGAACAAATCCTAAAACTTACCCCAACTCAACATTACCAGAGTTCAAGATCGGCACTATCAACATAAGAAGCCTGATTGGCAAAGAAATGAAGTTAGCTGAGGAATTGGATAAATACCAGATCGACATAATAGGGTGACTGAAACAAAAAAGACAAAAACTGGTGAGAATTTTCTGAGCAATAAATACAAAATATTATATTCAGGGAATGAAAATCAAGGGAAAGAAGGGGTAGCCATAGTATTCAACACTAAATACGAGACTAATCTTCTTGAATGGCAGGCAGTCTCAAGTAGAGTGATGTGGGCAAATATGAGAATGGGGAACTGGACAATGAGACTTATTTGTGCCTATGGTCCCACAGAAGGTTCTACTAAGGTAGAAATGGAGGAATTTTTTGAGGCTCTAAAGAAAGGAACTGACACAATGAAAAAGTAAAAGTTGGTCCTTGTTGGGGATCTAAATAGCAGAGTATAAAATGATTGTCAGACATACAAAAATATTTTGGAAAAATTGGAGAAAAGAGCAAAGCTAATAATAATGGCAAATACCTGTTGGACTTCTTCTCAGGACATGGACTGGTTATTACTAACACAATGTTCCAACATAAAAATGTGCACTAATTCACATGGAGAGAAGAGGCAAGAAATAAGAAAAGTCTCATTGACTATGTTATTATTGATAGTGATGTTTTCCCACTGGTTCAGGACACGTGTGTACAGAGGATTTGAAATTGGAAGCGATCACCATTTATTCTTGAGCAGGATAAAATTGAATTTCATATTGAAAAGAGGAACATGCCAGAAAGTTTTAAAGCGAATAAAAGTTGAGCAGCTCTCAGATGTGAACTGTAGACTAAAATACACAAATATTATTAATGAAAAAATGAAAGATTTTGAGAGCAGGAACCAAACCTTGGAGATTCAGTGACAAGCTCTGAAGAAAACGGTGATTGATTCAGCAAGAGAGGCATGTGGTGAGGTTGTGTGCAAGGATAGAAAAATCAGAACTCCATGGTGGACGTAGAAAGTTAAAGAGGCAATGAAGGAAAAAAAAGAAAGTATATCAAAAGATCTTGGCAAATAAGTCAGTTTGTGCTCTTAGAGAATACAGAGACAAATGCAAGAAAGCTAAATACCGTGTAAAACAGGCTAAACAAAAGTCATGGGAGAACTTTGACAAGAACATAGAAAATAAATATCAAGAAGGTGGCAAGATATTCTGGAGGTTGTTGAAGAAGCTTAGAAATGGAGGAAAGAGTACTGTAAAAGGAGTTAGAGATGATAAAGGTGACATGAAAACAGGAGGAAAAGATATCCTTGAAGTAAGGAATAATTACGTTGAAAAACTGCTAAATGAAACAAGCAGTGATGACAGCACAGTGATAAAAAAATACTGACCAGGCATGCAGTCAGGAATACATATCCATTCTTGAAGTAATAAAAGCCATCAAAAGCCTGAAATGTGGAAAGGCAGCAGGATTAGATGATATTCGAGAAATGCTCAAGTATGGAGATATAAAAGTCGTACAGTGGCTGTACTGCATAGTTCAGAAGGCCTGGATCGAGGGACGAATTCCAGATGATTGGAGTAGAGCTCTCATAGTCAATCGAATCATAGTCAATCGAATACTTAATTATCATTAGGTATTCGATTGAGCATAATTCTTGGCGTGAAAGCCAGCAATTGAGTTCGTGCAAGAATTTTATCACGTTCAAGTTTGGTGGCCTGTAAATAGCATTTAGTAGTAAGGAGTATTAAGTATTAAGCAGAACCTTCGTAGCTTAGTCAGTATAGAGAAGCCCTTTAGTCGGAAAGACCTGGGTTCGATTCCTGTCAGTGACGTGAGGAGCTTTTATCTGGTCTCTTTTGACTAAAGGTGAGTTAGCCGGTCTCATACAAAAGAAGAATTTTTTTTCACCCTGAAACTCGTTTTTCGTCCCCCCAGAACAGGCAACCCGCCCGTGAACACACATGGATTACAGTCTCCTAGCCATATGCCGGTCCCGAGCCCTGATAAAATTGCGGGATTGGGGAAAACAATGGTTAACTACCCTGTAAAAATCTCACCAGGAATACTTTGTGGGCAATGCCTACAAAGTCACCTACGGTCGGAAACGACTGAAAGGGAAACTCAGATCAGATCAGATCAGATCAATAAGGAGTGCTGTCGACTGGCGGTATTGATGGATTTCAGTATGCTCAAACTGATAAACAGTTTCTTTTTCTATAATTTATGTTCGATAAATATTAATATTCCATCCGCTCTTTTTGTTTGGCGGCAGGATCTGTGCTGTTAAAAGCTGAAATTTGGAAGGCAGTTGCTTAATCATTAATGAGGTACTTCTGTTAGGACCATTATATCAATAACACCAGTGTAATTTCTTCAGATAAGCCTGTAACATTTACCAATGTTTTCGGATGCTTCTGATGTTAATATTCAGCATGGAGGGTCCTCTCGTTTGGACTGTGTGTTGTTTCCATGCATCGAGTGACTCAAAAGTATAATTGCTGATATTCTGGCGTTATTACATCTGTCTGATGGTTCACATTAATGTTTTGTTGTTGTTGTTGTTGTTGTTGTAGTGAGGTCGTCTTTTTGTTCTAATTAGGTGTCTTTTGTTTTCACTGTGGCATCCTATTTATGTCTTCCGAGCTTTTGATTTGAAGTTTCAAGAATATCTTGGCA
Organism: Typopeltis vanoorti; assembly: GCF_054136105.1. Classification (NCBI taxonomy): domain Eukaryota; kingdom Metazoa; phylum Arthropoda; class Arachnida; order Uropygi; family Thelyphonidae; genus Typopeltis; species Typopeltis vanoorti. The sequence continues at coordinate 77,232,185 of NC_143550.1, read as the reverse complement.
TCTCTGATCCACAAAAACTGGTAATTTTTTTTTCTGTTTTACTTTTCTTGCTTGGTACAACAGATCCTGGTTGAATTGTGTTAAATAGGAAGATTGGTGAATTGCCTTGCGATGCGTTCAAGTTCTTGGCAACTGTTTTTTTTTCAGTCCGCTGGCTTTAATCAGATTGTCTCTTGTGGATTTGCTTGTAAGATGAACTATGACTGATGCGGGTCATGGCAAACCTTGTTTTTCTCTTCCTGAAAGTGAAGATTCCTAAGGCATTTCCTACAGGTTATATGATTTCAGTCGGAAGATAGGTCCTTCCGGCGCTTGTTGCACTTTATGACTCACCATTCTTCCCTTGAGCGACTGTAGCGTGACAGTAAAGATGGCGACATCTTTTGTTCTTCGCTCGTTGGTGACCACGGTCAACGCTACGATCAATTTTCAGCACTCAAAATTTGGATTCTACTTAGCTGATTTTGGCGAGTTATATATCACTGTAATAATAATAATAATAATAATAATAATAATAATAATAATAAACTGAATTTAACATCTCCAATTTTGATATCAGTGGTTTAATGTTACTTTCCATCATAACGTGATCCATGTAAATGATGAACGAAGTGGAGATAATATATGCACATTGTCTCACACCGGATTTTACATCAGACCACTGTACCTCCTTCAGTTCTTACTGCTGACTTACAATTCAAATATAGATTACAGCTCGTATAATATGCTTGAGATGCTGTAGGTGTCTACACCGTATAATTGTAGCATTTTGAACTTTTGGCGCCTTCTCATATGTCTCTTCCACATCTACAAAACTTAAATACGGAACCTTGTTACATTCCCATGATTTTTTAATTATGTCTTAGTAAAATCTGATCTTAACTCTTATTTAGTCTGAAAGAGCTGATTATTCTCGAAGTTTCTTAGCCTCTTCTCAAGTAAGCTTGTATAAATCTTACCTGAAACACTCAGTAAGAAATTCCTCTGCAATTCTCACATACAGTTTTAGTTCCCTTTTTACAGATGAGCACTGTACTCTGAGAATTGGACCTTCTGACTATGCATTCTGGATTATGCAGTGCAGCAGCTATAAAACTTTTATACCTCTGTATTTAAGCATTTTTGGTCAAGTATCATTTATTCCAGTGCCTTTATATTTCAGGATTGTGATGATGTTTTTCTACATGTAGTATTCATATGTACTCCGATTGCATTCTTCTTGAATCTTTTCTTCACCATTCTATCATTTCCTGTTTCATTTGGTAATCTTTTAAATTAATTACGCTAAACATCTAGGATATCTTTATGAATTTTCATGTCACCTTTATCATCATTGATTTCTTTTTCAGTACTCGTTTCTTCCGTTTCTAAGCGTATCAATGATCTCTAAAACATTTTACAACCTTTATATTCTCTCAGATCTGGCTGACTTACTTGCAGGAAACCTTTGATACATCTGCTTTTCCATGTTTGCTCTTTAACTGCTTGAATCTACCATTAAGTTCTGATTTTGCTATTCAGAAAATTTTTCTATTTGCTATTCAGAAAATCTCGTTCCCTAGAACAGGCAAACTGACCCCCCGTGAACACACATGGATTACAGTCATGAATACGTTCCAGCCATATGCCGGTCCCGATCCCGGATAAAATATGGGGGAGGGGGAAGCAATGGTGAACTACCCTGTAAAAATCTTACCAGGAATACTTTGTGGGCAATGCCTACAAAGTATTCCTGGTAAGTAAAACCAGGTCTGCAACTGGGTTTTCAAGGTTCGATTGCCATTTTCAAACTCTTTCATTTTTTCTCCAATAATATTAATATGTATGAATCTTCGAAAACTATTCATCTGATTTTTTATAGGAATTTCTTACATATTTTTATCTTCAGTATAGTATTATATTTTATTCTGCTCAAAACTAAATGGTGATCACTTCCTATTTCTAATCCCTATATGATCTTATACCCAGCATGAAGATACCTTTGTGAATGAGATTCGTCTTATTTTTTCTGAATTTGTGCACTTCGTTTGTTGCAATATGGTGTTAGTCATGACTAGTTTGTGTCCTGAACAAAAATCGAGAAAGTAATTACCATTATTATTATCACTTTGCTCTTTTCCCCCCATATTTTTACATCTTTTTATTTGTCTGGAGTTCATTTCCCACTTCTTTGTTCTTGTTGTCAAGGACAACAAGGACCAACTTTTCTTTTTAATTTGTGTCAGCTAACTTCTTTGATGTCTCTTGAAAAATTCTTTCAGTTCTTTCTTAGTACAATCTTCTGCCTGCCCATAGGACCAAATAAGTTTCCTTCTCCAATTCGCCTTTCCATGTTTGTCCATATTACTTTACTTGAAATTGTCTGCCCTTCAAAAAGATTATCTTTATGCTTAGTGTCGAATGTTATGGCTACTTCTTCCTTTAAGATTATCGTTGTGATTAGTGTTGAATACGCTTGTTGCTCGTTCCTTTTCCTGATCATTATTGCTTGAATATAAGTTCTTTTATTTGTTTTTTAGAAGACACTTGTTTGACAATCCGAAACAAAGAAGAAACTAGTACTTCTAATTCTTCTGTTGTTTTTCTTCTTTTCCTTTGATACCTTTTATGTTGACGGTGCCCATATTGCATTCTGTAAATCGAGTTTTAGTGCTTTCCAGTAATTGACTTTTCATTGTTTGTTTTGGTTTTCCTGTAGAAACGGCAGATCTCTTGTTCGACCGGGTTTCATCTTATTTTACCTTCATTAACTTTTGGTTTTAGTTAACAGATAATACAGCTCAATCGGCAAAACTAAATTTCCAACACATTCTGCTTCATTCAGTGACCAGATCATAATCATACTTACTAACGGGGGGGGGGGGGTACCACGAGAGCAAAGACTGACATTTGGTCTCGAGTCAGTTCACTGCATTCGTTAAAAGACATTGTGAAGATTTCTCAGTTATCTAGCTGTGATATTTAAGCTATCCGTAATAATAATAATAATAATAATAATAATAATAATAATAATAATTATCAACTAAAATAGTTTATTTTCCTTCAAAGAATATACAATTTACAGTACAATCTACAATACAATTTACACAACGATATTACATTACTATACAAGTTTCACAGCTAAGCACCGATTCCGTCTTTTACGATGAGTAGAACTAATAGATGTAAATTAATAACAACAAATAATAATAATAACAAAGTATTAATAAATTAATAACTCACACACACACACACACACACACACATATATATATATATATATATATTTATTTATTTATTTATTTAGCGTATGGCTCACACATGAAAAGTTACATTACATTAATCCTTAATATATATGGACATAGTAATAGGCATATTACAATAAGAAGACATAATACAGTCATAAAAGAAACACTCAAGAATAGGCTACAATTGAATGCCTAGGTTGATTATCCAGTCGACTGCACTTGATGTAGCATGGATGAAGTCTGACAGGTTTCCACTTTATGCACGTAGGACACATTCTGCTATAATATGATTAATTGTCTGGCGGGGTGATCCACAGTCGCACCTGGGTGAGGCAATCATGCCCCATTTGTAAAGGTGGTCTGCACATCTGCCATGGTTGGTGCGGATTCGGTTAATGGCAGACCAAGTTTTCCAAGGTAGGTCAAAACCAGAAGGTATCTGTGTTGGGTCCACTAATTCATGGAAGATCCCTGTTGAAGTGTTACACCAGGACTCTTTCCACTTCTCCTTCGTGTTGAAGCTTGTCTCTGCAAGATGTTTTGCTGTTAAGATTGGAGGGTGCCTTGACTTTAGCCTGTTTATGTCTAGGGGTGGGATGTCTTCATGGATTGGAAGATTTTGGATTTCCATGATTTTGTTGTATTCATGTAGAAGAAAGTTGGATCTGCGGATGTGTGGAGGTGGGATGTTGCATAGCACTGGGAGCCAGTAGGTTGGGGTTGATTTTACAGTTCCAGAAATAAGGCGCATAGTGGTGTTAAGCTTGGCATGAACCAAATACACATGGGCGCTGTTCAGCCATACGGGTGAGCAGATTTCAGCTGTAGAGAAAACGAGGCCAAGAGCAGTGCAGCGAAGCGTTGTTGCTTAGGCACCCCAAGTTGTTTCACATAGTTTTTGCAGTATATTGTTTCTTGTTTTTAGCTTGGATGCTGTGTTAATGAGATGTGGTTTAAAAGATAGTGTTCTATCTAGAGTGACGCCCAGATATTTCGGGAATCTGTTGTAGTGTAGCAGTTTGTTGTTGAAGTAGGCCATGAGTTCTTTGTTAGCCTGGTTATTGTTCAAGTGGAAGCATGAAACTTGTGTTTTGCTAGGATTTGGGCGTAATCACCATTTGCTGAAGTATTCTAGTATCTAGGACTGCAAGGTCGTTTGTTAGTGTATCTTCCATTGTAGTAAAATTGGTGTGTCTGGTGGCTAGAGCAATGTCATCAGCATAGCAAAACTTCTTAGAGGCTGTATGAGGCATATCTGCGATGTATAAGTTAAAAAGGAGGGGAGCCAGAACTGACCCTTGTGGTAATCCATTATCCAATGTTCTTTGTTTACTTTTGTTCTCGTTCATACACACTTGGAACAGACGGTTGCTTAGCATGTTATCGATTGGTTTTGCTATTGTTTTGCATGGGACTGCACGGAGCAACTTGCAGACTGCGCCATGCCTCCAGACTATGTCATAAGCTGCAATAAGATCTACAAAAGCTACAGCTGTTTTCCGGCATTGTTGGTAGCCTACCTCTATATGATGTGTGGTGAGTGACAGAACCTGATCACAGCAGCTTCGTTTATGTCAGAATCCGGCCTGTTTCACTGGGACTTGTTCTATTATCTTAGGGGCAATTCTATTAAGGGTGAGCCTTTCTAGGAGCTTATAGCAGGTGCTAAGCAGGGCAATTGGTCGGTAGGTTTCTGGTTTGTTATTGGTTTTTCCTGGTTTTAAGATGGGGATAATTTTTATCCTCTTAAACTCTTTTGGAAGTCTATCAGTCTGGAGGATGGCAGAGAAAAAGCAAGCCAACCACTGTCGAGCTTTCTGGCCTGTCTTCAACAGGAAATCAGGATGAATCCATCGAAACCTGGAGCCTTATCTGGTTTCATATCCATTAGAGCAGTGTTAATATCTTCAAGAGTGAAGGGCCGTGAGTATAGAGGGTCTGATGGTCTGTTATTTTTCAAATATGTAAGTTCTATTTTTATTTGAAAAGTGTGTTGTTTGTCCTTGGTGGTATATTATATCTTGACATGTTGACAATATGTGATGCATATTGGTTAGGAGAAATAGCTGATTGTTCCCGGACAGTCAGGGTGCACTACCTGGTTTTCTTAGAAGGCTCTACGCTTTTCTAATGGAGTGCCGAAAATCGAGTCTTTCTACTGTTTCAGTCCATTTCTTCTATCGGTTGGTGTCAAGGCTGTGAATGAATTCATCTGCAATGTCAGGATCGCCACACTCTAGATATTCTTGATACAGTTTATTACAATTATCATCCCATCTAGGGATATACTCCTTCCGGAAGCCTCTTGGTATGGTCTTCTTACCTACAGCTAAAACAGCTCCTGCGAATCTCTTGTAATAACTACTTGTTGGAGGGATCCAACGGACATATTTGTCAAGACAGGCATCAAATGTATCCCATTCGGCTTTCTGGAAGTTCCAACGGGGACGTTGGATGGATCTGACAAGGGGTACCTGCAGACCTATCTCTAATATAATATAATATAATATAATATAATATAATATAATATAATATAATATAATATAATATAATATAATATAATATAATATAATATAATATAATGTTGGCTTCGGGGAAAGTTGGAGAGAACTCTTCTCGATGTAGGTAAAGGTCCTTCAGTGTTGTCTTGAGTGACGAAGCAGAGGTTGAGGTTGTACTCCCTGTTCCAAGCTGCTGACCTGAAAGAAGATCTGGGGTGCAATCCTAGCTCTCCTCCTCGTGGTGCATCCTGGATAACGCTGAAGAGCTAGAGCGATTTGGCAACCAGACTATCTTCTCGATCTCCTAGTTACAGCACACATGAACTCAAACACACGAATTAGCTCTCTTAAGGGCAAGATGACTAGGAATATTGGACCCGTAGTTCGAATTTGCCAAATTAATGTTGAGAGTATATGTAGAGCAAAATGTGAATACCTCTCAAAGATTTTATATGAGAACAACGTCGACGTTGTTCTTATTCAAGAGACTCACTGTAAGGATGAGGATCAGCTCCACCGGAGGGGCGAATTCCTGGTTACATTATCATTGGAGCCACTTCCCATCATGCACATGGACTTGCCACCTATGTACGTAGAAGATTCCCACCTCGTTACAACCAGCATTGTCGGGGGCGTTCATCTGATAACACAACTATGATAGGGAACATAACCATTACCAACGTGTATAAACTCCCCTGCCCTCTTGCGGCCTCCACAAGTTCTACCAGTTCACAACCACCCTGCGATGCATATAGGCGACTTTAACAGCCAACACACGCTATGGAAATATGCTTCCAATAATGAATGCGGAGAGACTTTGACTGAATGGACAGAAATTCGCAATATGAACCTAAATTTTCGATGCAAAAGATATATATATATATATATATATATATATATATATATACACACACAAAACACACATAATGTGTGTAATTACACACACACACACACACACACACACACACACACACACACACACACACACACACACACACACACACACACACACACACACACACAGTGTGTATATACGTAGGCTGTTCAATAAGTAATAAGACTATATTTATACAGAAAACAGATTACCTTTAATCGTCATCATTTACATGGTATTTTTCGAAGTAACTACCGTTAGACGCGATGCATTTGTCCCAGCGTTGCGTCCACTTCTTAAACACATGTGAGAGTCCGTTTTTTGAGAGTTCTTTCAAAACCGCCTCCGCAGCTTTTACACATGCTTTATTGCTTTCAAAATGGCGGCCTCTTAGTTGTTTCTTGAGCTGAGGAAACAGCCAGAAATCTCACAGTGCGAGATCAGGACTGTATGGAGGGTGTGGTAGGATATCTGTGTTGTTCTTCTGCAAAACGTCCACTACACAACCAGCAATATGTGACCTTGCATTATCGTGATGCAATAAGAAGCCATTCTTCAGCAATGGACGCTTCCTTTTGACGTGCTTGATGATAATCGCTGCTGTGTTGATCATTGTCTCTGTGATGGGCGTTGAAGGTCTTTCCTCACGTTCAAGATCTTCCACATTTTGCCTTCCTTCCTTAAAAGCTTTATGCCAGTGAAAAACACTTGCCCTCGACATTGCTTCATCGTGGAAAGCTTCGCGTATCATGTTAAAAGTGCCCGATGTCTATTTTTGCAAACGCACACAAAATTTAATCGCATAACGCTGTTCCAAGGACGCTTCCATTTCGAAGACTGGTCGCGCCTCGTAGGCGCGCCGATGAGCACTTGCGTTTAGTCACGTGACACCCTGGCACATCAGCCCGATGTGCCATGTATCAACCTCTTTTGTTAATATAGACAGCAACATTTCTTTATTCCACGGAAATTAATATTGTGATGAGCGGTTTCACCACAGTAAAATTAGTCTTATTACTTATTGAACAGCCCACGTATATAATTAGTTGTGTAAATACATACATACAAAAAAGTAGCCACAACGCAATTTTTTGCATAGTTGTATTTTATAATATATTTATTTATTTCTTCTTTATTTTATTTTATTTCATTTCCTACAAAGAAAGCTGCTTGGCATCTAATTATTCTAACAAAAGAATTCCACATAATTAATTGCTTAGTTGCAATTATATGAGTCATTTATGCTCTGAGAAAAACACTGTACGTCAAACAGGATTTTTAGGAACGATTTATTAGCATTTGTGAATTTAATAGAACAGTTCCAATAAAATAATCTAATATTAACTTTCCTCAACGACCTTACAAGGTTTCAGCATGAATTTTTTTACTCAATAGTTTTACTTTGTTCCAAAATAGGAGTTGAGTACTCTTTATTCTATTTATACTATACTGCAATATTTACGTTCTTGTTCTGTTTTTACTATATTGTACAGTACTGTAATATTTATGTAATATGATACTCTAATTTTCTCTTTATATACCACACTGTAATCAGTATATTAGTCACTGAGTTATTTAATGAAAGAAAATTCCTGTTATTCTGGTTTGCATAGGATCTTGTAAGCTAGGCTGCCTTTTCTTAGATGTGGGCTTTTAATTTTCCCAGCAGTGGTATAATGGTGTAATGGTATTATACCATTATATTATACCACTATATCAGTATCAACCGTGCCGTTTGGTTGAAAAGAAGTAGGTTCGAATCTCGTATAGGATGCGAAGAACCTTTATCAAGGCTTTTCAACGAGGTGAGTTGAGTTGGAGGTGAGTCACAGGGTATTTCATCCTGTAAGACAGGCCGAAAATAACGCACATAATTTAAATACATAGCAGACAATGCAGATAGGGTTAACGGTCCTATCATAAGCAGTAAGTAGATTTCTAAAAAGCTATGTTACTTGGCCATGAAAGGCTATCATCGAGCCTAACACAAAAAGGAAGAAATGATGGATCTGTTACCAGATAGCAAATGATGAGAGTTGATGAGAGTCATTTGCAATGAAAAAAATGTTTTTAATTTTATTGTCTATGCATAGGCTTGGATTTCAAAGTTGTAATGCTGAGAAAACTGGGGGTAAGAACGAGACCAAAAAATAATTCTTATTTTACCGCATGAAAATCAATCGCTTAAATTTTGAAAATAATTAGAGAATAAACTCACATGAGAGTTGTACTGCTGGAGGATGTTTAAAAATCATCATATTCTAGAGTACCTTTTGCTATCTAAACAGTGCTAAACATTCATAGCACTGTTTAGATACCTTTTGCTATCTAAACAGTGCTATGAATGGTGCTAATGTCGCGTGGATTGTCACTGTTAATCCCCAGTCCAGGCACTAGAAAGTTTACGTAATTATACTTAGGCGTGCTGATGGCTGAATGATATCTTGTAAATGGTCCATTATCGAGTCCATGGCTATAGAAACAAACTCCACATGCACAAAAGCATTTCACCCTGCAGCTAAAGCAGTAAGTTACGCAAGCCAGCCGGCCAGGCACCCTGTGCTGATCGCAGTGTGGGGGAGCTGATTCCGACTAGGCTAGGGTTAAACGGGGAGACCTAAGATATTTCTCTCACGACCGAGGCGGGCATGCAGTTTTATTTGCAGGGGAGTTGTCATTTTGTTCTTCGTGCTCACAACATAAGGCTAATTTGTCAAAGTGCGCACATTAAAACAGGCGCCATTAGGGAAGCTGTAATTTGGCATCGTTAGGGAGGGATCATCTGTAGACGTCTACTAACAGATGGGGTGGTGATGTGCCACTTGGAGTCGGTCGTCGGTGATTTGTTTGTGGTTCTCGGGGCTGTCCGTTTGCCCCACACCGCCTCTCTCTTTCTCATTTTCTCTCGTAGCCTTCGACATACATCCACATGCACTAACCTAGACTGGTGTGTGTGTGGGGGGGAAGGGTTGGGGGAAGAAATGAGCAGCGTTGACTTGAGCTTCAAGACCTACATTCCCCAGCTTCCCACCATTCGCGTTCTTTTACCAGAGATAATTGCCCTCCGCGCGCCCGCACACACACACACACACACACACACTGGTAGCCGCCAATACATGCTTTCATGAAACCGTGATGCGACCAGATGTAATTCAGAACTCATGACGACCCGAAGGAGCATTTATTAAATTTATTGCACACTCATATTTTAGAAGCCTTGGCACATGCCGACATACAGAACACATATTATCTAGTATATTGTTCTGCGAATATATAAACGATGGAGGTCAGGAAAACATCACTCTTTCGCTGTACATTACATGGCATAGTAATGCTATGGCAAGTGACATAATTGAAATGCATTTTAGAAGAGAATGCTCTCTCTTCTCTGTAATTAATTCAGCCTGCCCGTGTGTGTAGACTTATCTTCTGAATGCAAAACAAGCCCTGCGATTTTTTTATCCTTTTTTCCCCTTTTTTTAGCTGCCCAAGTTTTTTATATCATATATTTGAAGTCTTTGAAACTGACTTGAAGCTAAGTTATAATTTTGGAGTATTAGCTATTTCATAAAAGTTTTCGGTAGATGCTCTTGGTCCATTGCCATTTTTTCCAGTTAAGAGCTCTGTAGCATTTTAGTTGGGGGAAAAAAAAAAAAACTTGGGTTCGAATCTCGTCTAGGACGAGAAAACATAATCTTTACCAGAGCTTTTCAACCAAAGATGAGGTAGCTCTGCAGCCAGGAGAACACATGATTTAACCAAAAAATATACAGTATATTTTAGACATAATCATAACTATAAAATTACGGTTCCGAACGCCAGGGATACTTGACAGGTCATTGACTTCCTGTGTGCCTTACGGATTATTATTCATTTATTATTATTATGTCCATTTGCAAATTTAAAACCACATTGCGTTCCAAACACATCCGATCTCTTTTCGAATATCTTACGTTTTCATGATATTTAGTAGGTTATAAAAGATAAAAAGTTGAAATCAACAGTAGCGTAACCACCACAGTTTGAAATCAACCAACTTAGGGAACTCGGGATTTCAGTAGAAAGTTTGTCCACTAGATTACAAAGTAAATTATACTTGACATTTCAGCCAAGCCATCGAATGTTCTGCAGATTCAAATATATCTCTCGGTGTGCCACAAAATTGGTTTTCGTGGGGGCATAACAGAAACGTCATTGAATCGGCAGTTGTTCTCACACAGGATAGCACTAATCGTGCGAGATTTGGTCAAGCCAAAGAAGCCAGCAGAGGGCGATTACCAAATAAGTATTTGCAGGAATGAATCACATGGGGACACATGCAAAGCAATCGTGCAGAATTTGTATTCATGAAACTTTGTTGATTATCAGAATTCCAAACAGATAGGCTGAGCAGTTGTTGTTTGGAATAACAACAATTTAATTTAATAAACAATGATATTGAAGCCAGTTAAGAAACTGGATATCAGAGATATTTTTGGAGCTTACTTTGAAAGAAATGAGTTCGCAATTAAACTGGTTGTTGTCATTGGAAAAATAATTCACTTTATTTGTTGATCACGTGAAATATAAAGCATAGAAGGAAAGATCTACTTAAGAGGAATAGAGGCGAAAATAAAGCGACCTCAAAGTGGAAAAAAAAAAGGAAAGAAGATATGCTTGTTTATCTTGTTTTAATATATCATTATTACGTGTGCATACAGGAAAGTGCTGTGTTACGAGCACGTTTAATGATAATTTCGGTAGATAAAAGTATCAAGGCTACTTTTGCATTTCTAGAAATAAATGCTCTGATAATAGCTCTGTTGTTTTTTGCGTCAAGTAATTATTAACAATTATCATCCTTTTAAGAAAACCAAAGACAACTTTGGCTTTCAATCCAAGATTTAGCATCTGGTTTTTCTACATCCAGCCTCTGACCTTGTCCCCATCTGCGACAGTGAAGTGAGAACACTTGGAAAACAGCAATAAAATTAATTAGCTTCTGCATAACAGACCTTTGTCAGAGTTACAAGGCCACGCACTACATAGAATACATGTTTCAAGAGAAGGCTATTATACCTAAACGACTAAACACCTGTCCAGCTTCCTTTATGTACTGCAAGTTTAACAAACTTCCGGGCACTCTTGTATCAAAAATATCGTACGATTTTTAGGAAGAAGAGTGGTAAGAAAAAAAGCAGTATGTTAGAGAAATGGAAATTGCAGAAAGCTAGTTCAGCACGCGCGCTAATGATATTTTGCACATACACTAACTAATTTATTGTATAGATTAATAATACCAAGAAGACTAATAAAATATGTAGATTTATTTACAGTTGCTTTAAGCTAGTTTATTTAAGTTGAAAAATTATATAGAATGAAAGTCTTTTGTGATTTTTCTAAACTGAACTAAAAGTTACTTAATGAAACTAAAAGATTATTTGACTACTTTAAACTATTGCCGTGGGACTAGAGGGTGTGTGTGTGGGGGGGGTCATTTGGTGAAAGAGCGGAATTTAGGTAGTCTTGATAAGTACACCTGAAATTGTCAATTTAGAAATACAGCGAATGATTTATTCAGTTTTCTTTATTATACCATGCGTAGTTTGTGGTGATGATAATTTTACACTTCAGCTAAATGAAAAATGAACTTAAGCGTGCGTCATCTTTCAGTGTATTTTCCCACCACATTTGCTATTAATATTAAGAGAAGTAATTAATTAACGTTCTTTCAACTATACACTGAGCCGAGGCAGAAAGCAATGGAATATGGATTCATCTTAGTTCGATGTTTCTGTCATAATTCAGTAATGTTCCTTTTCAGATTTTCCTAGCACTGTACACACAAGAGAAATTTAGTTCATGTGCTAATGAAGTTGTAATAGACGCTTGATATTTAGCCTGATTAATTAATATTATTATTGTTATTATTATTATTATACGGTTGTTCCATGGAGTCAGAAGACTCATCGCGGGAGCCCCATTATTCACACAGTGCCTATCACACCTCTCCTTAAACTCATTCATTGGCAAAGTACTGACTGCCACCTCTAGCAATCCATTCCGCCATCCTCCAAGCAAAAATTCCAGTCCCAACACTCTTGGGTATATAAGTGAATTTGTTTAGGTTTAGTATAGCTGAGCTGTAAAACGTTGTAGAAAAACTCGGCAAATAGGTCAGTTTAGAAGCTGAAGTAATGAATTAATATCTGACCTGTCTATCTGGCTTGGAATTCTTCTACACTAAGCATGGTAAAATAAACAGGTGAATCATTCATTATCATTAAGTTTATACTTTCATAAGATCTTATGCCACTTACCACATATTAAAAGAAATTGCCGAATCGTTTAAATTATTTCATTTATTAAGAGTATTGTTTTTCATTGTATTAACATTAAATAGAGACCGTTCATAAATGACCTCGATTGTAGGCTACAGTCGAGGTAATTTATGACAATCTCTACTGCTTTCTTTGACAAATGATCAGAAATTATAATATCTCTCTCCCACTCTCAACATTAGGTAACCAATTTGTAACCTCACCTACGTACTACCCATTTCACAAAAATAGTAGTAACATTATCATTTTGTTCTGTAAAATTGCACATATTACCTCATTTAATAATAAATGTATTAGTTATTAGTTCTTCACATTGTTAAATTATTTCAATTTCCACTGTAATAATACTAATAAAATATCAGTAATATATAAGGTTTTTTTCCTTTAAATATTTTGTTCATTATGCCTTACTGATTTCTATTTAAATATAGTGGAAGTATGGGGAATTTATTCAACATATACTTAGTTCCTCAAATCTACAAATATATTGGCGACTCCATTCAACATATTCAATTTCCTCGTGAGCGAAAATGACTGTTTTCATTTTACATCTTTTAGAATCAGTGCGGGTTGCCTTACTACTTTTGTGGGGGGGGGGAGAGCTGGGGAATCGTTTTAGAAAAATATACATGAAAATTAAGGGATTGTCCAAATTACGTAACTTTTTTTGTCTAGAATTAAGACCCCCCTCCCTTTCTCCGCTTTTATGCATTAACTCTCCTCAAAAATTATAAATATGCAATTTCATTCCCCACTCTGAACCCCAAGTTTAAGCGGGCTTCTAAAAATAAAAGTACTATGGAACGCATTCATTCACTGCTAGAAGAAACAGAAGGCAAAAATTCTCCCCTAATATATATACAAGGCATTCTTCAATGCCTTTGATTAAATCAGTAGACGAAAGATGTTTAAAATTTCTGGATATTATGGTAGACCCTCGCAAATAATTAAATTGCCCTATCACAACTACCATGCAAGAGTACTGGTAAATGGAGAGACGACAGAGCATACCCGTTTCAATGAATGCCATCTGTAGAACTTATATTTTTTTTTCAAGTTCAGTTAATCTGGCAATATTTTTAAACGATATTTCATATTTTAGTAAATTATTATTATTTAATCCTTTGCTTTACGCTCTCAAAGGGGAGCACGTCCCATACTTCAGAAACCTAGGCTTTAAGCTTTTGATCGATTTAATCCCATTGTCAAAAGTCAAATTAAACTCCAGTCAATAAACACTAATGCAATATTCATCTAATATTCAAATTCATTATTTTTGTAACAACAACAACAACAACAACAAAAAAAATACCCGAAAATCTATTCTAGACTAGACCGATGATTTATTTTTAGGAAATTTCTAAAATTGAAAAGAAATCATCTTTTTCGTAACATATTAAATAATATAATTATTTAGTATACTATTTAATTAAATAATTAAATTAATATTTAAATGAATGTTTCCATTCAAAGTGCAAACTGAAAAATTCACTGAAATCTATCAGAGACAGACGCGAACAGAGAGAGACTCTGATTGGTCATTACTCATTCTGCAAAGTCTGCCTAATAATAGTCTTCGTGATATTCATCATTACAATTAACGTGTATGATGAATATTAAGCATTTAATTAGGCGATTTCCGCAGCAATGTGTAGGCAACTATTACAGCCATGTTATCTCTCGACGAAATTTGTGGATGTATATTATTAAAATTAAAAAATAGAACCGCCATGACTTCTTTCTATATCGTCATTACAAATTTTCGTGCTCGCTTGACAGTTACCCTGCAGCGGAATATGCTAAAATTCGGTCTATCTCAATTAAACGAAACTCGAAAATAATGGAGGTTATCAACAGCCGACTTCCTTACCACCTGGAAGCTGGCCACTTAATTAGCGACCACCTACATCGATTCTGCCACTCTCGATCCACAGCACACGTCCAAGCCGATATCACCTCTATTTGAATTCAAGCCATGGAAAGTTTGGAGAAATGTGGTCACTTCTGATATTTCCAAGGCATTTTAATCAATTCGTGTACTGAAGCTTACTTACTATGCTACCATCTTATGGCCTGCAGTCCACCCTTTGCAACTGGGTGGAAAGCTGGAGTGCCCTCGGACTCTTTTTTCTAAACATAAATGATCTTCTCTCACTGACTTCAGGTCCTAATCATAGCGTTTCCGATTTGCATTCCATCTCTACTTCATTTGAAACAAAATGCTCAAATGTTCCAAGCTGCACTATCTTTCGTGATTAATGCTTAAAATACTGATCTCTTTGTTTATTTTCTAGTGTGGGTGAGTAAAACCTAGCGAACTTCACTGCTACTAAAATACACTCCTGTCTTAGTTCCTTTAAGAAATATCTCTTTTCATTTTCACTTCCCTTTGATAATACTCAGATCTTTATTCAAGATCGGATTTCTCTTTTTTGGCTGACGTACCTTTCTGGCTCAAACTCATCACATCAGTACCATTTTCAGTCTACGAAAAATGTGGTATCTCTTCCGTGCAAGACACTGCTTCTCACCTTACAGCCTCTAACTTCATATAAATTTCGAATCAACACTGTTCTCACATTTGGGATGATGCATAAAAAAAAAAAAAAAAAAACCTCTCGTAAAATGCTGGATGCTGTCC
This sequence comes from Typopeltis vanoorti, assembly GCF_054136105.1. NCBI lineage: Eukaryota > Metazoa > Arthropoda > Arachnida > Uropygi > Thelyphonidae > Typopeltis > Typopeltis vanoorti. Next base: position 77,216,622 of record NC_143550.1, on the reverse strand, counting down.
AAAAGAGAGGATGTGAATGTGAATCCGCTTAACAGGTAATCCCTCTTTCAGCGATATTTACTACGATCATTTTCATCTAAATGTTCTGTTTCTTTCTTATTCTTTTCCATTGGTAATTTCAGGGGGTGGTGATCTGCTACACTGGCCAGAAATAAAGGCGCGGATCATTCCTATACTCTCTTTGAAATCAGTAAAAACATCAACTGTATGAATATTGACCATACAATCTTCAACTTGAAACCTTACCGATTCAACTTATCTTTCTCTTTCATTCCACCTTCTTCCGTTCTTTGGAATAGCCTTCATCACACTATTACTCCAAGGATATCCCAGATGTTTAAAAAACACATTGACAGATTCCTTCTTTGTTAATAACCATCAGTACTTCAAAACTCACTAAAACGTCTAATAATTTTACATGAGTTCGGAGACCTCGCATTTCCGAGATTCAGCCCTTTCTAGTGGCAGCAGGAATCCTGGCTACCCTATAATGCAGATAAAATTCAGAATATCAACAAATAAGCATAAATCCCTTGAAAAGAGTTGGAAATGTAGGATAAACGTACCTACAGCTAGTGTTCATAATGATCCCCATTTTCAGCGACATCAATTGAGACTTCTCGCTATTATGCACTAGAAAGCTCCCTACCATGGCAAAGTGTGCAAATTATTGCAAATGGCCTGAAAAATAAAACTCCACTAGTTTAGATCATATCTGAAGAGGCCATATAAATGGCCCAGTTCGACCATCCATCTCTCAGAAATCTTGACTTCATTTAACGCATGACATCTCTCTCTCTCACGATACCGCAGAAAGTTGGTGGAAGTTGTTTTCTATCACATCGCAGTAGAAAGGTCTTGTAAACCTGTGTGTATAAAAAAAATACTGCCTTATCAATCTGTATCCAAAGATACCTGCCCAAATTTGTCGAAGAACTGCTACTGATGTCTTTACTGAATAAATGCATGTGGAGTCTCATTGGTCAACAATCACATGAATAAATGCATGTGCTTGTTGTGATAAATTTACATGCCATCTCGAGTGAACACCATCTATCTCTAAAAGATACATAAGAGGAAACACTCTTTGGTCTATGTACACAATTATAGAAATCACTTACAAAGTGTCAAACGGCGATGATGATGATCCTCTGGTAAAAGTGCCTGAACCAACTGGAAAATGGTAAGAGTAAAATCGATTGGAATATTGGAAGATGGAAGGCTACAATGGAATAGCATTGTAGTCTTCCTCCTCCTCCCAGAGGGGGGGGGGAGACTGCTAGTGGATATATTCCTTGCTGCTAGACGCAGTATGTTTTCCTCAGCTTCCAGCATCCCCATGGTTATTCATTCTTCTCCTTCATTTCGTGGTGCAGAAACTCTGCCGTGTTCACAAAGTTGGTGATTTAAACTAGTTGAACGTTCTACGGCATGGGATTCGACAACCAAGGAAAGGCTCTCTATAAAGCCGGCGTACTTCATGTTCATTTCCGTTGTCAAGTCCTGATAAAAGCGCATATCAGCCAATTCAGTAAACTTGAACCTACTTACTATTATAGAATATTAACATATGACTTCGAAATACTGAAATGAATAGCAAATGACACTCGCTCAGGTACAATCTATTAGACTGAATGCAACTCTAGGCACATCTTGCATATTATTCTGGTTATTTACAATTACCTGATCCATCGAGTTGCATCTAGCTGGTTTGTATGTTGCCAGCGTCAGTACTGCAACTACAAAAGCTACATTTCGGAAATCGATTTCCGACCGAACAGAAAACCTTCGTTAGATTTGAGGCATAAAAATGCCTCAAATCTAACGATTAAAATTTTATGATTTTTACGATTTTAAAATTTTAACAATTATAATTACACCATTAAAATTTATGGCAGAGATTAAAATAATATTATTCGTTTTCCATGAGAGGAGGGATGATGGACTTACCTCGTAGTTAGATAATTTTTGGAGTAGGGGTAGGGGTTATAGTAACATTTTGTGTAACAGAGGGTAGGATATAAAAATCTAGAAAAAAAAATAGTATTACGTAATCTATGTACGATCGCAAATATGATTATTTGGGTAAGCGAATTATTTCCAACTGTATATGAGGATCAAATTCTCTTGGATCATTCCCATGCCCGATAACTTATTTCAAAGTATTCCAGGAGCATAAAGTTTCATTAAATATAGTAAAATAATATATTTACTTTATTTTAGTTTATCAGTTTAGGTGTAGAACTAAATAAAGTTTGTAAGTTTGTTTTAAGATTTATTTCATTCCTTTCGTTGCGATTTAAATATCGGGCATGTTTGTTATTTTCCATAAAAAAAGGCTTTAAAATATTTGAATTTACTTTATTTTTCTGTCCTTTTAAGAAACAAACAAACAAACAAAAAAAAATCTACGAATATATTCAAATGTCAGTCCAGCAACAGTAAATACTGTACGAAGTACTTCAATGAAGAGGGGGGGGGGGGGAATCTTCTGCCAGTAAAGAAGCCTTTTTTTTAACAGCTTTGTTATTAGCTCTTTTTCCACTCTTTCTTTAACGTTATTATTTCCTCAAAGTCATATAGTGTATAATTATTTAAGTACAAATAGTGAGATAACAATTGTCTTTTTCGTAAACCAAGCTTAATTATCATTTTAAGTACAATATTATTTCACAAAGAGACACATTAGGAAATGTTTTTCCTCTATTCCTTCAAAAGATAGCATCGCTCCCCCCCCCCCTACTGTTTTTCACACCTCTTCGAATATCGCCTCTTTTTTCTAGCTTATCACATTTTCATTCCTCCCCTTCTCTAATTAATTCTTGTCAATTTATTTCTTTGTTCTTATAGTTGTATTCCCAACACTTGTTTCACTCGCAGTTTTTATTTTCTCGTTTCTTATGATGGTTTTCTTTTCGTAGTGCTGAAATAATCTGTAAAAATGTTAATGAGGCAATTTAGTTGTTAATTCGTATAATAAATCTTGCAATTATACTGTGATATAAAAACGATCTCGGGTGATATAGAATATATAAAAACTACAATAAATAGGGTTCATTTTCTACTTTTCTATAATATTCTAAATAATTTTCAGTTATGTAGAGTTTTAGAAAACGGTTTTTAAACTGTTTCTGACGTTGTAAATATGTCGACAGTGTGAATATTCTGTAAAAAGTTAACACACGTATTCCTTAAAACATTCCCTAAGGAACACTGTATGTAATTAAAAGCATTTATTAAAATTTCTTATTTTCCTGACCTACCCAAATTTCCCTTGCATCTTATCCATTGCATGCAAAGTCTATTCCTTTTTACAAAAAAAGGGCCGTATTTCTTGTCTGAGCTCAAAACGAAATAAAGTTTTAACGACTACAAAATATAAACCATCTTTATTTATTTAAATATCTCGATCTAGTCTTAAGAAAAAAGCGAGCAAACCTATTAATATCCCTTTTGGCTTGTAGGACATCAAATACTGAGCATCAAGAAACAAGAGAGAGAGAGAGAGAGAGAGAGAGAGAGAGAGTAAGGCGATGCTTCATTTATCTTTTCCTTCCTGTCATCAGAAAATTTTTTCCCTTTTACTGCTTTAGCAGTTTTCCAACATTGTCACTATAATTGGCGCCCTCAGATAACGAACCGCTACAAATTACCCGTAATCTGTCTTTCTATCTTCTTATTATAACATGAGCAAAAAACCAAACTGTCGTCCATTGCCTTTGACATCCAAATTCCCACAGGAGTTTGCCTTATGGGAAAGGTTGGAGTTAAGGTACAACCGCTGATATTTTCGATGGAGAGCCTTCGTTTTTAAACTAGAATATTCCGACGGTGATCGGTCATCCGTAATGACACTGTGTATACAGGTTGACAGGACTCCATTACAGGGTTTTGCACCTGGACGCACATAGTGTAAATGTGAAAATAAGCCGGCAGGGAGTAGTTATAACTCCGGACATTTAAGACAGGCGATTTCCTCTTCTCCACATGTTATTTTCCATTTTATCTTACAAAATTAGAGGTTGTGTGAGATTGTCAAGATTCGGTGATAATTTAGAGTTTAGGAACTTTTCACCTCTATTGGGGTTGTCGAATTCTCTGATAATACTTTTAGCATTCTAGTTTCATCCAGTTTTGGAAACATTTTGCACAAAAAATTAATTTTTTCCTCTTTTTATATAGGTTTTTAGAGTATATCAGATTCTGAGAAAGCGATAAGAGAGAGAGAGAGAGACGCTAAACAAAAATTGTAATTGGAAATGATATATTACAATAAATTTGCATTTTTTTGTAAAGAACTTCCGTGATGTTTTTTCGTAAAGTTCATAAAGTTCTTCATTGATATTTGCAAAAAGAAAAAAATTATAACGTGGAACTGTTAACGAATGACTTTTTATTTCTTGTTCCTCTGCTGCTTGACAAGTCTCAATATCTCTCTTGTTTGGTAAGATTTAGGTCTGAGAATACTGGCTAGCACATGATATAATTCACTGTCATGCTGTCTAAATTACTGTTGAATCATTTTGGCTTGATGATAGTGATATTAATACTAGAAGACGTTAGGCTGCACATGTTCGGATAAGTGTTATACCTTATATTTTCAGGGTTACACAACTATTGAGAGGTGCTTAATTGCTCTTTCCTGTTAAAGCCTTTTTTTGCAGCTCATATAAGATCGACCTAGCTTGAACGTAGAAACCATGCATACTAAATCCACCCTAGATTGCACAGAAATGGCTACCACCATTTCTGTGCAATCTAGGGTGGATTTAGAGGAGTGATAAATTTCATCCGTATAGGTGTATGTGATTAATGTCTTTAAGTCAACATCACTTTAACTTCGTGTTCGGAAATGATTTGTTTCAAGTGTTGAGCGTTGGCATTGTCAGTACAATATGGAAACCAAGAGGCCAAATTTTCGTAAAGAACTTAGTTCTTCTCTCTCTCCCTCTCTCTCTCTCTCTCTCACACACACACACACACACACACACACACACACACACACACACACACACACACACACACACACACACACACACACAGCCATGTTATTTCTGTAAAAAAAAAAATCGTATGGCCTAACTATCCAATTAATTCACTGGATCAGACTTCTGTAGGCTTTGAAAGCCAAGCTAAATAAAGATCTAAAAGTCCTGAGGAAAACTTTTGGCAATATTAGTTTGCGAATATCATACCAAAAGTGACACTGAAATAGGATTATTTTATGACATGAAGTCTCAGAACTCATCACAGAAGGTCGTTCTATACTGAATTATCCACCATTTGTACTACACACTGTACGATACTTTTGTCAATTGCATGTGTTTTCTGGCCAGTTTTTTTTTTATATATATATCAGTATTCCAACTCTGATATCGAGTGCCAGCCTCTAACAATTGTATCAAACATAGAAAGATTCATTTTGAAATTTACTATTCCAGATTATTTTGTCCCATGATATATTTTTATTCAGTTAATTCTCGAGTGTATTTTTTAGAGGAACAAACCTCACAAAAGCAACTTCAAATGTGAGATTATATATTACACTATCACTTAGCTCGTATTTCAAATTTAATGATATACCTACCGAATCAGCGTTAGTTTAACTTGAATAATGGCATCCTGGAGAATTTTAAGAGGCATCTTTTGCAAGGGTAACCAACGGGGAGCAACTTATTACGTTGCTCTTCAAACTGGTTCATTTCGAACATTAATTATATTCATTTTGCCTATTAGTCATTTAAAAGAAGGCTGGCATATTTCTTCCCGAGAAAGTGGGGGTGAGTATAATGGTTTATATAAGTGAATAGCAGGATGTTTAAAAAAAAAATCTGAACTGCTCACAAATAACGACTCTGTGCTGGCTTAATATGTTTAAATAGCCTGCGAGAAGAATTTTTAATTACAATTGTTCATGTTCCGTTTAACATTATGGGGGGGGGGGGAAGGAGTTCACTAACCAGACAGCTTGATCGCTTTACTTGCTGTCCACTACTAATGTGATTTACGATTCAGTAAAAACAATAACCAGACAAAGAAAGATTACAGGCTATTGTTTCTCCAATCAAGTACATCATTATGCCCTATAGTCTCTATAGTAACTCATGTCCTCAATGATTATAGTACACTTGCCCTTGTACTACAGCATGTCCGCGTCTATGTGATGTAATAGAACTTTGTTTGAGGTAGCCATTTAGGAGTTTACGTTTCAAGCACTGAATCAATCTTAATTTGATTCCATTGTTTTGGATGTTTTATGACAGCTAACTGGTTGTTCTTTTTTTTAAAATTGTGTGTCCTCACGAAGCTTTTCAACAGTAGTTTGAATATATCCAGCAAACAAAGCTGTAAAACACTAATATTAAAAAACAAGCAAGAGAATGAATGTGCGGTCATTAATATAAATATGTTATATATCATTAATATAAATATTATCTATATATGTATTCATATATATATATGTGTGTGTGTGTGTGTGTGATGGTATATTAAAGATAATATTTATTAAAAATTGAAGTGCAGTAAGTAACAAATATTGTGAATGAACAGTTTGCATGACTTTTTATTTTTATTTATTTTAGACAAACATGTTTCGTATGAACTCCAATAGTTATCTATTCAATATATAACTGGACTCTTTCAATGTACGTTACACCATTTTCAAAGTAATTGTAGCTACTATGTCTCTAGTGCTGTTTTTTTTTCTTCTTTTTAACTTTTGCAGTGAAGTCATTTTTGAGAGTCCGCTTTATCATTTATGTAACTTCATTGAAAAAAAAATGTTAACTTTGTAACCTGAGGGCTACAAGATTACCGAGAAATTGGTCCTTTTTCGATCCAACTATTCCATTCGATAAACAGGCATCCAATTTTTGACTTTATTATTATGGAAGTAATCTAAAGATTACTTCAAAAATTACAGTGCTCATCTAGCTGGAGAATGAATAATATCAATGCTTTTTAAGACCGCAATTTTTCGACGTATACAAAAAAAAGTTTATTGTTTTTCCTGAAAAAAAGCGTTTTAGCACTTCTTTGTTTCAAAGCCATCATATCGCACATTTTCTTGGGCGGAATTTCTTTCAGGGTGTAGATATTCAATTGGTAAATTAATATTCCAAATTCAACAACTCTGTCTGTTTACATTTCCTGAAATGTGAGCTATTACTTCATCTGAAAGTATCACTCTGTTGAGAATATTGAGAATATTTTCCTCTGGAAAAGTCACAACATAAATGCCAGTTTCCGTCTATTATTCGCCATGTGAGAAATCCTCTCAGAGTGGAAAACGTCTGTAGACAGAAAAGCTACAACGTAAATCCCAGTTTCAAGTTATCCACTATACACGAAGCTACGATAGATAGAGATAGTTGCAATTTATGTATGTGTTCCCTGACGAGTACAAATTCGCTATTAAGCCTTCATTAAGTTGGGAGATGGTCTTGCAAACGGGTGACAAAATTCATCTCCCACCTAACCACAATCGCAACCATCCATATCTCTCACCAGAGATGTTTAGCCATTTTGAAAAGATATTTAAATAACTGAGGCACTATATAAAGGATCTCAGCTATTTATTTCGTGACAAATATTTCATCATTATAAGTTTTCAAAAAATAAAGTAACAGTACGTACAAATTAACACTCGTCGTTCGCTGAAGGATCTGAATAGTTATATAAAGCGAGTCTTTGCATCATTGTTTTTCTCATACGACCATGAAATGGCATTACATGGACATTGCGTCCATACCATCAATTGCCAGTTGTCAGGACAACTGAAAATGTGATCATAGACAGCAGTGGTCTTCAAACTTGCAGCACCTATGGTGCCTCCTTCTCTGAATATTATTTCTATGGAAACAATATTCGATAAAACCTATTTTAGTGCGTATTTTAGGTATAAAAAATTACTTTTTTTTAAATTTTTAATATTTTTTAAAAATTAAATATTACAATTCTTCAATTTTTACAATAACAATTTTAATAAACTCAAAATGGACATAGTTTAGAGCAATTAAACTGTTTATAGCTAATACAATTCGGTGCTCGAAGTATACGAGTATATTCCATGGGAACTTAGTTTGTACGGACATCTAAAATATTATTTTAATTAAATTTTTAATTATAAAATAATTAAAATTTCACTGTTATCCAATACAGATATCAAGTTGTTTTATTTTAAAATGTTAATTAAAATTTTAATTTTTAATTTTTAATTATTTAAAAATTTTTTAATTATTTTTAAAATTTTTAATTATTTTTTAAATTTTTAATTATTTTTTAAATTTTTAATTAAAATTTTAATTTTTTTATTTAAATGTGAAATGTTTAATTTTAATAAACGTTTTTAATTAACATTTTTAATTTTTAATTTAAATTACAAAAATTTAAAGAACTTTTTCACTTAAAAATTTGTGAATTTTATTTTTCAATAACTAACCATAAATTGATTATGAAAATCTTTTAAAATATAATAAAAAATTATACAATTAGGAGCCAATAAAATATTGTTGCGGAATCCCCAAACAGGTTCCACTGAACACAGTTTGAATATCACTGATACGAAGGTACCCAGAAGGTATTTTTCGAGTTTCATGCTGGCAGAAAATTATCGCCCATTGGTAGTAGCATTCGGATCGAAGGTCACTTTGTAGAAAGCGGTTTAGATTTGGTGTAGTTTCTTTGTTTACAGTAAAACAGATGTCCAAGAAAAGCAGAGAACCTTGTATTTGACTCACACCATTATTAGGATGATACTTTAATCACACAGAGAACAGACACATTAAAACTGAGTCACTTTGCTGAAGAACTGAACATATCACTGGGTAGTTTGCACAGCATAGTTCATGATCATCTCGTCAACGCAATTCACGGATGATTGTACAATTCAGATCTTACACTTCTATTTCTGTTTGGGTTCCATCTGATTTCCGTCATTGCTGACAAGCGAATTCCAGCCAATAGTGATGTTTAAGGACATTTATCGCAGATGTGTTTTCTATGCCGGGGACCTTGATGCTATGCCGGATGCCTTGGTGTCACCGTGAAACAAATGCATAAACAAATGCCAACTATAATTAAGCGGATTAATGCGTTATACATGGATCTATATCAGAATCAAGTTCCTTCACATACACTTTTATTCCTCGTTTTTAATCATTTGTAATTCTTGATGTGCAGTCGAGATGTTTCCCACTAGTGCCCATAAAACCCACGTCTTTATGTATTTTCGATACATATTATGGATATATGGGAACTTAGCTTTGTCTTAAAATATCTTAATATCTGTATGAATAACAGTGAAATGTGACTTGAGAGATTTCGCCGTAAAAATCATTCTGTACACTATCTGTTGTTATCTCGATACCTTGGAGAATTTGCTAAAGAAGTTAAATCGAATGCATTTTAGTTTGTTTTTCTGTTGAAGTATGTGTCCGTTTTTTTTTTCCTTCAGAAATGATGTCGCAAGTATTTTTTTTTTATTTCCTAATAAAACCTTCTAATAATGGATGCGCTTGATTTTTTTTTCCTCTTCACGCGAAGTTAATATTGATTTAATTATTATTTCTCAGAATGTATTCATTCTCCTGTGAAGCATTGTTTGATCCTATTTAAAAACAACTCAATCAGAATATATTACTTCCCTTTTTCAAACTACGCAAGACTGTGTTACCCTATTATCGAAATGGATTCTCCTTCTGTTGACATGCGCAGAAGTGTCGAAGGGTCTCGAATCTGTACAGGAACTATTACTATAATAGTTCCTGTACTCTTACTGAATGGAATTTATTGAAATTCGGTATTTAGATTCCATACAATAATTTGTCAACTCATCTCAATTATCGTTTCAATCGGACCATTTTTCGAAGTCTCCAAGAAGTAAAACGGGATGGTGTCTCATATCAGTCGGTTAAAATCATCCACCACCTAAAAGAAGTCACAAAAACATCCATTTCCCCTCCCCCTTCCCCGACGAGATTCGAACCTAAAGCTTGTTGGATTACAATTGAGCGAACAAGATCATCGAATTTATGATTTCCAATAAATATTTAGGATTAAATTTTGTCGTGTCCTATTAATTTTGGTTTTAATGGGCCCATTTGTGTTGTAGAAATTTAAGAAAAGCAATTATACGTCTGAATGATCTCGCTATACAAGAATGCGATTAAGATTCACTCTATTTCCATACCTCTTTAAAATAGAATACTAAAAGACTATTTTAAATACATGTTTTAGTGAAAAAAAATGATATCTTATTTTAATAAAAAAAAATGTTAAAAATCAAATAAGCGTTTTCCTTCTTCCAATACCTAAATTGCGCTTCCTAATATTTGTCAATTTTCCTTCCAAAACTGAAATTCTGGTCGTTCCTTCTTCTGAACAGAGCTTTGTTGGAAGAATGACATGCACCCTTTGGTTAGTAAATTCTAAGTTGGAAGTCTAAGACACACAAGGAATATTCATAAGATCTCCTGATCTAAAAGTATGTTAGCCAGTCTCTGATGCCAGAAAAAGAATGTTCCTTTGCCGACCCCCTCCCCCCTGCAAAAGACAACAATGCTCGACTGATGGTTTTAACAGCTTTTATAATATGAAACAATAATAATCCCAACCGGACTTCTGATTTGCGGGGGGGGGGGATCCAGAAGAATATAGGAACAAAATATCTTAAATGGGGATTTGATTAAATTTTGTTTAGATTATATTTAAGATCAGATCTTCCCTTGATTATTGCGTTTTTCTGCTTTAAGTATTGCAGCGATAAGTTTAGATTCATTTTCTCTCTCTGACTATTATGTTTGAGAGGGTAAAGTGTGACATCATGAATATTGTTATTTGTATTGGTAGCGAACATTCATTATAGAGCTGCATCACTGACTAGTTTGAAAAGAATAATTATTGACATTATTTCAATATAGTCCGCGCGGTTAGCTGAGTTAGCTTCGCAACCATATGACTAGGAAAGGAGTGTCCTGGGTTCGATTCCCGTCGACGACGTGAGAAGCTTAAGGATCTTTCTCAGACACAGCCAAGTTAGCCGGTCGTGGGCGTGGACTGCAGGGTTTTCTCTCCAGTTTATCTGGGGTTTTTCCTCCCGCAAGCAGGCAAACCGACCCTGACCACACGCATCTACAGACATAGGACACACCGGGATGGCAATAAGGCTAGCCACCTTATCCTTGAGACGGGTACGGTTTAGAAGGGCTAAGGATAGCTCCGTAACAGGCCACTAGGCCTAATACGTGAAGGGAAGAAGAAGAAGAAGTTCAGTATACAAGTGAGGTCGGAATGGTTGTTGAGTATCTTATGCAGTGTGACTTCTATCTCAAGTGTTTCCTAAGATGGGAGTCCAAGTGTCACATTTTCTTAACGGGGTGGAGGTAGGTTTGACTTGTTTAAACATTAACTTTTTGCATTATTAATCTTAACAAAAATCACCACAGCAACACTTCACTAAAATGTCCGTGATAAATTGTCATTTTGATACGCTGATCCAGAGCTGTAGTCTCCTAAAAGAAATAGTTCCAGGGCTCTCTCTACCTTGGAAACAAAAATCCAGAGCACGAAGTGCGGCATTATTATTATTATTATTGCGATGGCCATATTGCGAAAGCAGTAAATGCATTATAAGTCTCATTATTATAATTCTTATAATTTATTATAATGAATTTAAAAATTTGATAGTTTTAAAAACGTACCAGGGCGTTGCCCTGGCCCGACTACACCCCCTGCGCTGATCTCTCTTTCTCTTTCTCTCTCTATCTCTCTCTCTCTTTCTCTTTACAGATATATACATTTCTGACTGAAGGTAGGTAGTAATGGTGGTATGGGTGCGTGTGTATTTGTTTAATTTTGTGTTTGTGTGTATGTACGGGTGTGGGGAGGAGTGGAATCCAGATCTCATTTCGCTCATACGCCACCCCATCTCAGTATTTTTCTTATAAGAAAATACTTTTAAACATTTTTTTAAATAATAAACACTATAGTGTTTGTTTAAGTGTTCTCCTTAAAGTTTTTTGTTTTATTTTATTTTATTTTTTATATTCTTTTTTTTTGGAAACCAATCTTTACAGGCTAACCAATATTTACATGCAACTTAAGCATTCTTATGAAATTATGCATTCGAAGTCGAGTCCACCATTGCACAGTATGATCATATTACCGATTTGATTTTGTTTCCTCAAGTTCAACGCTGAATGTTCATCTATTGTCACCTTCATTTTAGTTGCCATTAGGGACGGTAGTAAACCTATTTTTATTTATGTATGTCCTATTCACGAAAGATGTAAACCTATGATTCATTATTTAAGTTTTGATTATTTATTTTATTATTATTATTCTTTTTTTATTAATATTTTTATTCTTACTGCATCCAAAGAATGCATTGATTTTAGAAAACTCTCTTTTGTGTATGTATATTCTTGGACAGATATGAAGCCCATTAATTACAATTTGCAATTTTATTGATGATTTTTAGCTGGATCTTTTTCTTTAATACAAGATATGCTAATAAATTATTATTGATACCCAGTATTTCTGTGATTATATCGCCTCATAGCCTTGGTTAGTTCTTTGGCCACTATGCATGCTTATTTTGTTATATTAAAAATCCAAGTTGCCAGGAGGGAAAACCCTGTCATTTTCATAGGAGACCAGCTAGCTTACTTATTTTAGAGAACTAAAACATTAAATGAATACTTTGTAATTCGCATACCCTAAAATATGTTTAATTCTTTTTAGTCAAATTTGAATATGTGAAAAGATCAGAAAGAAAAACATTTCAGATGGATGATGTGGAGTTTTTATAATTCAAGGCATTAATTTTGATATACTGCTAAAATTAAATTTTTAATGTTTTTTTTAATTTTTTTTATTTTTACCAAGAGAGAAAGAGAGATTTATAAAGCTATTTCCTTTTAAATGAAGCGATGTTTTCACCTTCCAACATGGAATTCTAGATTCAATGTGTATCACGTCAATTTTTGTAGAGGTGCGGCAGCCTGAAAAGGAGGCGCAAGGGGTGTACAGCAGTCCTTCAAAGGGGCCAAACGAAAGGTGCAGAGTGGCAAAATTATATTATAGCTGGGCGACAATTACCCTTACATATTTTACGCCCAGGTAACAGTCAACTTTGACTCGGCCCCATGTGTGGGAGCATTAAGCATGTAAAGATGCCATTGATTTCAACACCTGCCATTATTTAATTTGACACATCAACGTGATTGTGACCGAGTTTATTCGTGGTAGATGTCGCTTACAACCAACAAAGTTTAAAATTAATTAGCAAATAATTTTAGTTGTTGAAATTAGTAGGAGTTTTACAAATATTTTGTATTTGCAACACAAATACATTAGAATCACAAAATCTTCTAGTTGAAATCATGTGACCTAGTATCAAGGCGACTTAGCATCATGTCACTAAGTCACAAAACCTATCATAAATAAGGTTTAACCTTACGAAAACTTAAGGTAACTATGAAATTACTTACCAAATTATTATTTACTAACATTTTTAATAATTCATGTATATTCATATGTATATTTTTATTTCGCATAATATATATCAGGATGCATTATTTCATGACATTTTCATCTCGTGTATACTGAAATAGTAATGGGTGGTATCTTCAGTTTATAGGACTAAGGAGTCAGTACAAATAAAAGGCACAATTTCAAGTGAAAATAATACCTGTTATGATATTTACTTTATTGTATTTGAAATGTATAATCAATCTAGAACCGGATATATTTTATTTCTAACGACTTTTTCAAAAAGAAGTATGGTGTATAAAATACATCAAAATACATAAATATAAAATAATCAGAAATTTAAATTTAATTTACATTTCGACTTTTAACTTAATAATAATGAAAAATAATATTTATATTATTTTCCACAAGAACATTTTTAACCAATTAAACTGGTATTGCGACTAAGCTTTTGATGGCATCCATTAGCCATATAACGTTGCATGATTTAGTTTTTGATATATAACCACCTAAAACCCGGATTTTTATCTCACTTTATAATTATGTAAAAATACCAAGGATATAAAGTTAAAAAAAAGACAGTAAAATTCCTGGAGCCCAGTCTGTTCTGGTGGGTGGTCGCCCTAGTTATTTTACAAAGGACTCCTAATTTTCTATTGTCAGTTTATTCTAGTAGATGGCGCTGTTTGTTCATCCGCATGTCATTGCTAACCAGAAATATCTTGTTGCTTCAGTTTTTTTAGAAGTACCATAGCTGTTTTCCCCCAGCTATATAGCAAATAATTTCTTGTGCCACAGAACTGTACTAAGTTAGAAGTAAATTGAGTGTATGAAGTGCGAAAAAAAAAAAAAAAAAAAAAGGTCCGCTTTAGGACAATACGTTCTGTGATAGTTAATGATATTGGTAGCGAAGGTGTGTGTGTGTGTGTGTGCACTTGGTATTAGTTTTCCTGAGTTTTTTTTTGCAGAAATAGTCGATCCTAAATGTAGAATCAACTATTTCGTCGATGCTGGAGGAGCGCCATTGGAAGATGATTAGAAGGGAGATAAATTTTATATATTTTTTTTCCATTGTGATAAAGTGAGAAAATGCTGAAGAGAGAGAGAGAGAATTAAAAGAGAAAGATAGCGGGGACGTTTTGGACAATGGGAGGTTGGAATCGAGCAGCGAAATAGGCATCTATCACGAACACTGTAGTCTGCTTTTAATTCAGATTCAGCATTTTTCGGTTAATTTAAGACTAAAGCGACAGTTTTTGGAGTTTGTATTGTATTTTAATGTTTATCCTGTGCTATAATAAAACATTATATATCTACGATATAGCAAATTAAACAGCTTGTTTTTGCTCATACAATTATTACGTAAGTAATTTATGTTTAATTCAAGAGGTGATATTTTTATCCTTTAGAATAATTGTTTAAAATCATCTAATTCGAGAAGTTGGGACTACCGAAAAAAAAATAAAATAAATAAAATAAAATAAAATAAAATAAATCTCAAGAGCTAAAGTCCAGAATGTAAAGAAGACGAAGAGCTCTGAATTTGATTGACTCAAAAAAATTCATGATTGCTAACACCCTGTCCAAGAGCCTAATATCTCTCTTATATCACACGACACTACATCAGACTATCGAAGTACTTATAAACTGTGGGCCAAACTCAGCACTCCAAGGGAAACTTATATTGCAAGAACAACAGATGATTCCAGATTATCAGTTGTCGAAATGCCCACAGGAATTGACATTGAAACAAGCCGGGCATCGCACTGATGTCTATAGAAAATCGTTTGCTAATCTTCAGGGCGAACGTTTCATCAAATGATTTGGTACTCTTGATGAAACGTAAATCCCCTTTAGTAATTCGAACACATAAAATCATTATATGAAGACGGAAGAGCATTTCTAGGATCGATGAGAGATCTGTTTGAGAACACGGTTATATTGTGTGTTCTAGAAATTTTCAATGGTGTATATCTTCATTTTGAGCTTGTTCCTGGTGGGAGAGCGCCACCACCATTTTATATTCTCAATAAGAGAATGTGCATGCTGTTCTACATGAATTGCCATCGACCTGCATAGTTAACCTGAAGTGGGCACCTTAATAAGACAATGTCAGACTGCATGCAACATTTCGAATGCAAGCAAAAAAAAAAAAAAAGGAGAGTCAGATCAAATTTCTTCCTACTCACATCATTCGGTTTGTACTTGGTAGCATAGTGAACTTTCTGAATAGTGGAATTGTCTGCAACAAAATTTGATGCTTCAGACAGTGGTAGGGCTACCATCGCGAAGTGGTTGGACACTAAAAATGCATATGGTTACTTCGAAGCAATAATTACAGGAAGCAAGTTTAGAAATAACACCACATCGAATTTTTTTTTAGTGTCGTACCTCTTCTTGATGGCAGCTCCACGACCGTCTGCATCATCAAATTTTGCCCCATTTATGCAGAAATTTCAAAGATTTGGAATATCGTAGAGAAAAAAAACCAATATACAAAACTGATATCATTCGATGATCACTTGTTCAAATCGAGGGCTCCTGGTCCTTTTTTGCCAATGTTGACAAAGACAAAGATGGACGTTGAGAATTATTCCGCCTCTTTGGAATTGACTTGATATAGAGATCTAGTGAAATTTTAGGAAAAAACATAAAATATAAGGACTTACATTTTGTTAAATGTTTTCCATTTGTAAGTTTATGAAGTGCTAAAATAAACAAATATCAAAATTCAAAAATGTTTGGGTTACTTTGGGCTATCATTCTGTTTGTACCGCTGCTCAAATTCATCCACCCACCTACAAACAACTGTTTTATATGGACCGCTTGAATCGACAAGTACAAATATCAACACTCAGTTAACATTTTTTTAAAAATCTATGCTCTAAAGGATATTAAAATAAATTACGTCCGAATCGTATTTCGAACTAAAACTAAAAAAAAAAATAATAATTATTATAATTTGACCTTCCACGTTTATTAATAAAGCGATAATGTTTTCATATTCTAGAGCACTGCTCTTATAAATATCGGTAGGTTTACCTTTTTATGTAATAGAAGAAAAACGTTTCAGCGCACATATCTTGAAGTTTATTATTGTTTAGAATTAAAATTAATTAAAATTAGTGTATATAAAAAGATATAATAAAAAAAGATATTGAGATGTAATTTGTAATTTTAAAATCTTAAATATACTGTTATACGGAAAGAAACTGCAACTTCAAAAAATGTGCATATGTAATTTTAACGTTTTTAATGAGGTAAAAAAAGAAATTGTTAAGTTTGCACAAAAACTCTTTTCCTTCGTTATATTTGAGAGAATCTGCTTCTATATCGTGGTTTTAGCAATTTCTGTAAAATGTTAGAACTTCAACTTTCCACATGTGCTCTTTCTTATTTTAATTTATTATTTTGTTTGCTATTAATTGTGCAGTTTGACTGAGATCCGAAGGTGTAGAATTGTTGAATTATAGGACTGACATACTATAGATCTCCATTCTCTTTCAGTTCTGTGCTATATCTGTGATATAGTGATACTTATGAAATGATTTGCAGTTCAAGGCTTGTTAAAGGAATATATATATTTGTAAGAGACCCTATCCAAACACTTTGGCAACTTACCACGCTTGTCCATTTTAATTGATTGTGATGTACGATGATGTTATATTACATTAAGCCTACTTATACTTTAGCTGCGCAAAGAGCAGAACACACACACACACACGTTTATGATGTTTTATTTTTTTTTTAAGTAAAATTACATAAATTCTAGTAAAGAAAAAGAAGAATCAATTAGCAAAGCGTTTTTTTTTTTTTTCCTAGAGATTAGAAATTTGTGTTATATAAAATGGCAGGGACAGATGCAAACGGCAGGCCGCGGAATATCAGTGTGCAACGTCGGGATAAAGGTGCCATTGCTGAGTCGCGCAGTGAAACTTGAGGCATCCAGCACGTGCACTGCATTCAGTGGCAGGCTACTATGAAACAGAAGCAAGGGAAACAAACAAGAAACCGTATTTGCATGGGTAATGACACGAATAAAATTGAAGTGTAAAACTTACGCTGGGTCGCCTGCTACCCTGCCGAATGTGTTAACGGCGACTGCGTTCGTAGGTCGAGACTCCTTGGCGGCAGGCAGCGGCATTCAGAAAACAGTCCCGTGTGTGTGTGAAGACGACACCTGATCCTGCTGAACTGGTGGACTTCCCGGTAGAGGAGGTTGAATCTTTAGACTTCTTTTGACCAGTGCGGCGCCCCGCAGGACGCCGTCTCGGTGTCCTGACCTCCGTGCGTAGACTGTCGGTCTGCTGACCCGGAAAGTAGAGCTGATTAAGTTTGAGCATCGTATTACTGTTGCATACATCTATAATATTCTTTCAATGAACTGCATTCTTCGGGAATTCCTGCTTTTCCTAATAGCCTCGTCGTGTGGACGCTACCTGCCGACTGGTCATCGTAATGCCTATCCGCTCCTCGTACTCACTTTTTCTCTCTCTCCCTTCGGTTACAGTTGACGCTTGCTTTTTGGCTCGCTTCGAACGCCGCAGTCGTTCCAACGGAAGTGGTGTCTGTAACGCTGTTGTCAGCTGTTCATCTGTAATTATCATTATTATCTCCCGCTGATCAGGGCGCGCAGTTCCGTAGCGTTGGAGAAACGGGCAGTTTTCAGCATGTTCTAGATCTAGATCTAGCCACGCCGATTACATTTCTTCTTCTTCTTCTTCCCCTCCTTCCTACGATTTCTTCCCTTCGTCATCGCTTCCCCCTCCCCCATCTGTTTCTCTACAACAAGTAAACCGTTTCGCGAAGGTAGTGTGCTTGCGCGCCCACTGTTTATTAAAATTGGGAGCGCTGTTTAATTATTAATGTGAGCATAAATCTGCACAAAGCGTTTTCTCATTGGTGAAGCATCCCGTATGTGGGTGAAGCAAGACTAGATGACAATTGTTTCTGTAGTTTCACGTTTTCTGATATTATGAGATCACGTTCCCAATGTTTATCTTTATTGTTTATTGAAATAGATTAATTAAGTAGACATTTCAAAATTTGCATTTGTCATGCGCAGTGATTTCAAGTGAGCGAGTATAACATGCAGCGTGTTATAGCCTCTCCCTTCAACATGATATTATGAATTTTAAATTCTCAAAAACAGCTGCGTATAGTCTGGTTATCTGTTGATGCAAGATTAATTTTATCGATATTTTTGAATAATTCTTCCATTTATGGAGTCATCATTCCATGGATAAAAAGAGAAAGTGAAAGATGCATGACCTTAAAGTTTCCCGTAAGAAATGAAATTTATGTTAACACGTACTTGAAAATAATGAACTTTGTTTTTAAGCTCCTCATTTTCACAGTCTGAAAAATTTATTAACGGATCACGATTTTGATTGATTCCCAGCGTTATCATTGATTCCAATATATAGAGAAGAGGTATTACTCTCTGCAAAACCTCCCTCGTGTCTTACGGGGAAGTAGCACAACATAGAGTCACGATAGATCCTTAGCAGCATCCATCCTGACTCTGTCTTTAAAGTGTGGCTGTTCTTTTCGAACTTTTTAATTTCTCCCAGGAATATTTGTATATTTCAACTCTTCAACTTTGAAACCTTTTTTCCTCCATAAATTTGGCTTTTCATTGTTTAACACCAAAGCATGGGAATCCTTTCCTGTTCACATACGCAGAAACTTCTCGTATCCTGACACACATTCCAATGACTTCGCTATGAACAATAACGTAATTGAAGATTTTCCCTGTGCCCATCTTTGTGCTGGAATGGTGTTAGTAATGAAAACGAAATGAAATCATTAGTCAATGAACAGAAAATAAATCTAGTAGGTATTTGTTGCTCGATTAATTTATGTTTTGCATAAATGAGCACTGAAATTGCACTGAAACATTTATAAATGGTTTTCAAGAGCTTTACCTAAGTCATAGGAGGTCGATTCAGTCCAAGTATTCTTCCCATAAGAACCGATTTTCTCTTATACAAATAATTTCGGTAGTAATGAGCCCTTTCAATAACACTTCCTATCCAGCAAATACGAAGTGTTGCAGCTGATGTGTGTGATGCAGGCAATGGTGTTACTATAATAACAGTTCTTTGTTGTATTGCAATTAATCATTGAAACCAGCCTTATCGTTAAAAATTAACTAAAATTGTCTAAATATGGAAATGATTGGCGGAAGTGTTGAGGAAACGAGTACTGCTGCCAAGAATATATGCCGCTGAAAGATATTTTAAATGTTGGCATCAGTTTTGCTGATTAGTACCCAAATATTAATTAGATACAATGCTGACAGTAATCTTTCTTGATCGCTTAAATTGCAGCATTTTTGTACAATAGTCGGGAATGTTTAATGCATTAAGGTTCCCGAACTGTACACGCACATAAAATAATAAAATAAAATAAGAATAAATAATAAAAAAAATCTGAAACTGTATATATTGTTACCGACCTTCCACCAAGAGGTGGAAGATCGGTAACAATTCTTCTTCTTCTAACATCATCTCCAAGTATTAAACACAAATCAAATTCATATTTATGCCCGAATGTGCATAAGTATACTTAAAATATGTTGAAGGCAGGTTTTATGTTTAAGGGGAAAACCGTGGTACGTGGAATAAAAATAAGCCCGCAGCTGTAGTCAACTGAATGATGAAAAAATATCCGAACCATAAGTAGCCATAATAAATCCATACGTATTTTATACTTTAAAAATATGTATATTAAAATGTACACAATAAAACTAATATAACAAATATTGTTAAAATAGTATTCTTTCTTCTTCTAAGCCCTTTTTATCACCATTTCTGGTTATAAGCCTACCCCTATTTGATTCTCTGTTGAAGACTTCCCGATGCCAACATTCTCCAGCGATCTCCACAGATCATCATTCCATTCGTTTTCCTTCGTACGGATGCCACTGTATGATTGTCTTAGTCCATCTGTCACTTTTCATCCCTGCAATATGTCCTGCCCTTCTCCATTTCAAATTTTAAAAATCTCTTCCTCAATACTTCCCCCCCCCCTCATAACTTCATTCTTATTTTGTTTTGCAGTTTGATGTTTCGCATGGTTCTCTCTCAGTTTTTCTCATTCGGTAAAAATTTTGTTCGGTTATTGGCCGTGTCTCTGACCCATAGATCATAACTGGGACGATACACTTGTTCAAAAGTTTGGCCCTATTTTCTGGTTTTATTTTACTGCATATAAATAATTTCGGTTTCCCAAAATTCACCCAGCCTAGCTGAATTCTTCTTTTTATTTATTCATAAATGCTTTTTTTCCCTAATGTAAAAGTTCTTCCAAGGTATATGTATTCTTATACCTGTTTTTTTTTTTGTTATTGTCTGTTATTATTTGATTTATCTGCTTTCTTTCAATATTTGTCATAATTTAATCTTTTGTAGTTTATGTATAATCCTATTGTATTTAATAATGTATTTAATCCATTAACCATTTCTTCTAGTTCTCTTTTGTTATTTGCTATTACTACAATATCAACAGCATATCGTAAATAATTTAATTTTTACCATTGATATTAATCCATTTTGTCTCTCCAGTCTAGTTCACTCAGGGCGTATTCTAATACTGCATTTGATAATTTAGGCGTGATAGTATCTCTTTGGCATACTCCTTTATTTATTTAGAATGGACTGCGTCGTTCATATATGACGATACTAGCTGTTGCTTTTTCATATGTTTTGTTTATTAGCTGTATATAATATTGGCTTATTCCATATTTCTTCATTGTTATTAGCTTATTTTTCAACTGAATAAAATGCTTTTTTTATAGTCTATAAAACCTAAGTGCAATGGTAAGTTGTATTCTCTGCATTTTCTCTTAGTTTATTCAATGTCTGCAGATGGACTGTGCGGACTAATGATATATAAAAGCTATCATATATATCCTATACAGTGTCATTCATCACTGTAACTTCTTTACAAGTCAGTTTTCGTTCGCAACTTTTCTCTTTACTGGGTCGTCATAATTTTTTATAACAATTCCACCCATGTAAAATTGTCATAAAAACTGTTGCATTTGTGAAAAGACCATATTTATATTTGTTCTTATTGTTCATGCACATACTCTATTCGGGGAGGTAAGTTTTTAACTCGAGTTTTTACTCCTGCCACTTCTTTATCCGACTAACTACAGCAGTTAACTTGGCTTCAGGTAAAAGAAAAAAAAGAAACTTTATAAACGTTATATTTCTACCACGTTTTTATCACATGCTTTTTTCCTACGTTGTGGATAGAAATGACACACTTATGGCTTTTTTATAAATTGCATGTTCTTAAACTGATATGTTTTGAGCAATATATGAATATACAAATCATCGTAGTATTCAGGATGGGCGGGTTTCATAATACTATTTTTGTATTGTGATGTCTTTCACTATCGTCATTTGCCATTGACAACGTAGACTTTTTTACGGTTTTTTACGGCAAATTGATTCTTATCGATAAGAATCAATTTGCTTAATTTTAGCGCTAAATCAAAATTAAGATTTTAGCAAAGATCATGAGTACCAAGTTTCATCATCCCATCTGTCCTGAGAGAAGTTTTACGTACGTATGTGTGAGACAAATAATCTAATATGCTTATGGAATGTTGCGAAACACACCTAAACATTTCTACTTTTTGTGTATTAAAAAAAAAAAAAAAAAAACTCCACGTAACCAATTCGGAAGGTTTCATTTGAATTTTTTTTTGGTTATAAAAAGGAAAGCTCCTTAAATGTGAAAATCATTAGTAAATTATTCTTATTATTTAGTTATTAATATCTCGTAAATAACAATGTTACATCTTCTTTGCGAATAATCATTAGGTAAAATATCGTTGATAAAAATTTCACACCTCATTGGTGGATAATAATAATCAGGTTAAAAAAGAAACAACAACAACGATTTATCAACAACAAAATCTACATTTGAACAAATAAGAAAACATACACACTCTAATTTACACTATGTAAATTCGAGTGTGTTTACACACAAAGTGTACGTTGTGTTTACAACCAAAAGCTCCAACTAATGACAAATGCCATCTGATGATTTGCTGTGTCTTTCTCTCTTGAATTTTTATATTCTCCCGAAATTATTCCATTCTAGATTTATCTTTCTCAGCCACTAGTAGTAGTTATTTGTGGTGCTAAAATAATAGAAATTTTGGATTTGGTACATTTATTACTTTTTTATTCAACCTAATATTAATATGTCGAATATTTCTTCCAGTCACATTGATTACCGAAGTGAAATTAATACCTTTATTGGTCTTTTGAGGAAAAACTGCCGTCCTCCAACATTTTAACATTGTTTCTCTTAGGATGTTTGCCAGAAAGTGTATTTTTTTTTTTTTTTTATGTTGAGCCCATACACGAGAGGTTGGTTGCTCAACCTCTTGGTTACATTTGATTTAAAATACTGTATATTGTATTCCTTAGGAAACACATCAGAGGAAAAACTGTTCCATGACTGTATGGTCATATTTTTTAATTCCCCCATCCGAGTATTGCACAGTAATTCATCAGTAACCGCTCCGTTGAGATATTAGATTATAAACGATATAGACACGAGACTATTCTAGAATCTCTTTCATAAACTCAAATCATTACCCGAGACATTTCCTCTGGAATTTCATCTGTATACGTGGTTATGCATACTAATTACAAGAATGATAAATCACATAATATTACTGTATTTATAATAGTACATAGAGTCTTTCATAACTTAATTCCTGCTGCTCAATCATCATTATATTAAGCAGGAATATTTAAGGAAAGAAATCAAAAACTCCGTCTTTTTGAACAAGCAGCATTTATAGGAAGCTCCAAATACCAGCAAGAGATCGCTATTAGAAGCCAATAAACAGTGGTTGTAGTTGTAAATAAACTAAAAGATGCAGACTCTTATATCTTAACCTACAGCTGCTGCCCAAAACGAATGTTAGGATCTCTCAGATCTCAGAATCAACTTAGCAGTATGAAGTGGGTGGGTCAGGAAAACAGCAAAAAAATTAATTGGACCTGTAGCATCAATCAAACATAATACTCGTATAAGCGAACATTAAACTCCTACTGTAGGAGATATATGACAAAGCAACAAAGGATATACACTCACACCCATCACAGTACTTGGAGAATAGGGGAGACCTGAGCTGGTTGGTAACTGAAGTAGGTTGACACACACTGGTAATAAGTTAAGTAATAAATAATAGATTTCAGCTTCAAGAAGTAGACTACAAGATGAAGACATCACGCATTTCCCATATCAATTTTTGTCATTACGATTGAAAGTACAAGTACTATTGTAATTTTTTTTAAATGTGCTCATATGCAAATGTTGACAGACGGTGTCACTGTGTTACTTTGTGACATAGAATTTCTGTCACCAATACATAAACTTAAAAAAACTGGCTTTTAAGTTAAAAGTTATTGCTGTTCAAGATTCAATTGATTTGTTTGCGAATTGAATACCAAAACATAGCGACCTATTTTAACGTTATTTTCAGAAAAGGCAATACTGTTGTTATTGTCAGTTGATGGAAAACAACAGGCCAAAGTGTACTAATCCTTAAATAGAATACACTGGTTGTCGGAGGTGCTCTTTAACTGCAAGTTTTAGGTTTTATTAATTATTTAATATCATAACCTAAACAAAATGCACAAGAGTCTTGTTAAAAGCACACACACACACACACACACACACACACACACACACACACACACACACACACACACACTGTTAATGAACTGTATTGTAAAAAAAAAAAAAAAAATTAAATCGTCTTTCACATTGTCAATCGTTGATCTCACATATGCAAGTTTGAATATGTGAGATCAACAAGTCTTCTTTTACGTAACAAAATTTGTGCTGATTTTAAATACAGAGTTTTATCCATTCTCAAAACTTTCATAAAAACTCACTGTTTGATAAAATAGTAATGGCAGATATTTTCTTCATCATGTTAGTCAGTATCTCCATCTTCACAATTTCTTTATACTCCCTTTTTTCTATTTTTCCATGCTGGAAACTTTGGTCATTCCACAAAACACGCAAACAAGCAAGAAGGGCACATCCAATTTACATAATATATTGGCCTCACAGCTCTAAATGCTTAGGCCGTAATTCCACAATCAACCAAAATTCTTTCATTCTCTGGTATTTTATGCTACTGTTTGTTTCCTTTCTTCTCAGCTGTGTATAAAAGTAAGAGTGAACATTTTTGCTGTTTGGCTTGGAATTACGGCCTAAATAGTGATAGAAGGTCTATGTTTGTTGTTATTGTGTGCGTGTATTCTTTTGACCGGTATGCCTGTTTAACGTGATGAAAATTCCGAGCTTCTGGAGAAAAACCTCAGTCGACGCCGTATGGGACCAGCTAACTCAATTTCAGTTATAAAGCCCTTATAAAGGCTCTTCGAACGAGATTTGACCCAGATATTTCCAAACAAAAAATTTAATAAGAATAAAGATAGAACTTTATTCTTATTAAATTAGTTACATAGTATGTTGATATTTCAAAGCAAAAAAAAAAAAAAAAAAAAAATGCTAAGAAGCATATTTAAAAGTTATTGCTTGCTATTAATAACATCGCCGATGCTCTCTTCAGCTACAGGTGAGGTTTCCGGTATTGGAGATACTGTGCCGTAATTCAAATATAACATTCTCGTATTAATGTTTTGCTATAACAATGATGAAAACAATTGATTCTTTTGTATCTCCTTGAGCATTCCAAAAAAAAAAAAAAAAAAAAGAATTCAGGACTGTATTTTTTTGGTACTGAAGGTGAACTGACTAGCTTATGCTTATTCACTGATGAAACTCCATCTTTAAAGCACTGGTTGTAGATCTTAAAGCTTGGAATATTTAGACACTACGAGGTACACCAAATGAATAGGAATGATGTGCATTAGCATTAGTAAACGAATGGGATTATTGTTCAACGAGAGAAGGTCATTTTTGTACATCACTGGTAAAATTAATAATAATAATAATAATAATAATAATAAAGGATGCTGAATAATGTTCCGCTGAAATGGCATAGGTTCCTTTGACCAGGCCTTGAAGAATTGCGGAACAAGGTAAACACTCTCCAATGCCAAATCGAGCATATACTACGAAAAGAGCGAAAAAAAAAGACTACAAATAGAAGGAATACCAAAAGAAAAGACAGAAGATTTAAGCTCCATAGTGCAGTTGATTGGCACAACCATCGATGTTCCAGTTACAACCACGGACATCATCTCTGTTAATGGAAGGCCACAAAAAATAAATAAATAAAATAAAGAGTGGCCGCCACACTCATTTCTCATTTTACCAGCAAATGTCTGAAAGACCACATTGTAGCAAGCAAGAAAACAAGGCCGACAACATCGATCCTAACTGATAAGCACCTCCCAACTATAATCTCTGTATGTGAACAATGGATTTCATACTTTAAAAATCTTCTACACCAGGCAAGAAGAACAAAAACAGAAAAAAAAATCCTACAAGTTTCTGTGGACTAAGGATTCACAGGTATTTATGAGACAGGATAAAAGCACTCGAGTTTATATAATTGCAAGATAATCCGATCTAAGCAGTCTACCAATATAGTACATTAATTCTTCCAGCCTTAAGAGTAGCTTTAAAATTATTTTCTAAAAACTATAGCATGGAGATCTCAAATCCGGGCAAAAATATCCAGTCAGAAAATTCAACTTTCAAGGTCTTGGACTCTCTGAAGAAGTGGACAGACAACACTTCCACAAATACCGACTTCACCGTCTTACACACAAACATAAGCAGTGTAAAGAAATGGAATATATTAATAACACTGCTCAACAACATCTTGACAAACATAGAGACTTACTAATCCTGACCGAAGTTGCTATAAATGACACAGAAACTTATGCATACAGCATTAATAGCTACCACTCCTATACCTTATATAAATCAAACAAAAGTGAAAGCGGAATCATAGCATTTATCAAAGAAAAATATAGCGTGACGGAAAAACAAACTCGTTTCGAACATGCGGAAACACCAATTTTGGAAATTACAAATAACTACAAACATAGCTTCAAATATATGATAAACATAATATACAGACCCACCGGATAATAATCCACTCAGCTTTCTGCACCAATTAAGCGGTCTTGACCCTTAATTGGTGCAGAAAGCTGCAAAAATTGATGAGCCGATGTACAACACATCGGCTCATCCTAATAGGGAACATTAACATAAATACTCTTGACTATGTTTCTTCAATTACTAACACATACCTTGATATACTAAGTCAGTACAACATGAACCCTACCATAAACTCCCCAACAAGAGAAGAAATACTCAATAATTCACTAACAATCATGCACTGACCATATTAACAGCAAAATCGCCGATCGCTCCTTTATCTCAGCTTCTTTTCAATACGCTACCTTCCCCAAACACCGCAAAACTCGATCACAGTAAATAACATTGTCGATAACCATGTATAAAATACAGACCGGAATTGCCTACTCATAATAAATTCCCCTGTAACTTTATTCCAGAGCTTCCAATTAATATTCATAGAAATATTAAAAAAAGCTACAAAGCCTACACAAACGAGGTAACAAACAAACAATAACCCATAGATAAACGGCGACATTCTAAACAGTATTACTGTAAAGGAAATTCTATGGAAAAGACTAAAAATTCACCCATAACACTCATCTATAAACATTATATAAAAACACAAGAAATCAACTAACAATAACATTTGTAGGGCAAAAAGACACTTCCAGTTTCAAAACTTTACGGACTATAATGAAAATATGAAGCAAACATGGGCTGAACTTAACGAATTACTAACTCGGAAAAAGAAAACTTCACCACAAGATTTTATCGCAAAAAGCTTCTGTCTGGTTATGAACCAAGAGAAACATACTCATTCAGCTACGCTTTCACAAACAATATCACACAACTCAAAAATTACAATCTATCAATGATTAAAATAATACAAACACAAAGTCAACAACAAACTACGTATGTTCCACCAGTAACAAAACACGAACTGGAGGAAGCGCTCTTGCAGCTAAAACCGAAGATTCCCTCCAGGAATAGACAAAATAAGACTCACAGACCTTTTAACACACTTTGAACACATAAATCCTATACTTCTGAGATTCGTGAACATAATATTCGACACTGGTGTTATCCGCACCAACTAAAAACTGCGATAATTACACCAATTCACAAACACAAAAGAAATGATACGCAGAGCTACAGATCAATAGCTAACCTACCAGTCACCTCCAAAATTCTTTAAAAAAATAATAATAATAATAACACACACACTAGACTACAGAACCATTTACAGAATTAAAACATTATCTCACAAAACCAATACGGCTACCAGAAAACAAAAAGCTCCATCACCTTATTAGAAGATATCTCCTACGCCATAAACAAAGCTCTCGATAAAAACAAGTACGCTGTCCTTATATTTTTTTTTGACTTAACCAAAACTTCTGAGCACGACATACTGCTGAGCAAACTATACTCAATCGGAATAAGAGGAATACTGCGTACCTAGTTCAGAAACTATCTCTCAAACAAAATTCAAGTACCAAAAATATGCACAAATTATAGCCGGGATACTCAGATAAAACACGGAGTCCCACACGACGCCATGTTGTCACCTACTCGGTTCAGCATACATATTAACGACGTTCACAACGTGGCCACTCCTCTTTTTCGTGTTTGCTAGTGTCTGCAGTCAACAAATTCTTAATGTCTTCATATTTGCTATATGGCTTTTGAACTTTAACTTCCTATCTACTAAAACTTCAAGATTCCTAGCTTCATCAGTTTCTTCTAAGGTAATCCTGCTAATAAAATATGCCATTGGATGTCTCGTCATACCAAATTGCATTACTTTACATTTACTAACATTGAACTGATAGTCATTTTCACATTCCCGTTGTCTTAGTTTTGAGTGAGACTTTTTAACAGCAATTACACTATCGATATTTGTTATTCTGTTTTGGTTCATTTTATTGAATACTTAAATATAGTATGCACATGGATTAGAAGAAATAAATTATTAGTTACATCATCCATAGAAAGCACCTAACTTCTTGCCAGACAAGAAAGAAAGAAAGAAAGAAGAAGAAAAAAAAAAACCGTTCCAATCTACTCTATGGGATGTAGTGAACGTATGAACAAACCCAGCACTGACATTGTTTTCTTTTTGTTTAGCGCGTCGCACCTGGTCGTTCTACCGTATTTCCGGAAATTGTCGGGTTTCAGTTTCATCTGCGTTGATTTCTTTGCTCAAAAGTCATATAATAATATAAATCTTTTTTTCCCTCCTCAAGGAGTGCGTAGAAAAATACAGCTATTCGTGTGTGACGTGCGAGTAATGCTATTTTAATATAAACTTGTTGAATTGTGTTCTTAAAGGTGAACCTGTTCAGTATTAGTTGTAATGGTATATCTTAATTTAAAGAAGTGGTCGTTTCCCGTTCATCAACTCATTTGTCAGATGATCCTGAACAGAGATAGAGATGATTTGCTTAACCCTGGCTCCCGCGAAGATTAGTCAGGAATTAGCAAAGTTATGCTCTTCAAAACAAATTCTAAAGCTTAAATGCAAAATAACTTCTCAACCAAGACATATATGCAGCATTATTTCGATTACGAATAATAATAATAATAATAATAATAATAATAATAATAATAATATCGAGCATCATCTCACAACGAAACATTTGGCGAGAAATAAAGCTGCGAGTATTCCCTCCAGATATTCATTCATAGATTTAGATTTACAATAAATCATGGCGTTTATAGTCTGATAGCGATCAACTGTGATTGCTTTTATGAAGAATGTCCGCGGTCATTATCTTTACTACGATGATTAATGAGGATGGGCTACATGCGGTCATTTGAGAGACGAATGCCGTAAAAAACGAGCGGGTGTTGGCAGTTTTACCACCAACACTTGTTCGTTTTGACAAAATTTTTAAAAATACGATAAGTGTTATGCATTCACTTTATGTTCAACGCTTCGGACAAATCCATTGTAATAGATCTGCCTGTCTTCGACGATGTGTCACTCAAACACAGAAAAATGAGGGTTGGATGAAATTAAGCGTCAGTGATATTCGGGGGGGGGGGGGGAATTGCCTTTGCCGCTCTCACTGAAACAACGATTGGAATAATTTCACATGTGCGATCTTATATTTCTGTCATTTGTCGGATATTGTTTTGATCTAGTGTCAAACATAAGAATGGTAAAGCAATTTCTGCCCTTGTAATTTCTTAAGCTGTAAGAAGCTAAATTCGTCTAAGGTTTTAAGCCTAGAGTACCTAAGTATTAGTACCATGTGCGAGGTAAGTATTCGATCATCTGAAAATTATGTTTTAGAGACCAGATAGTACTTTTTCAAACCATTTCACAGTAATAATGTGGTGGTGTCAGAGTAGGTGGTCTCTCAATCATCTACTACCTAAAGGCATTGACAGACTTCCATGCGAGAAAGGGATTCGAATCTACAGTCCGTACTGAAGAACTATGACATCCAATTAGGCTCCAATATCAGTGAATGTGCTACAACCTGAGAGATCTAAATACCTTAAGCTGACGCAAGTCCCAGAGTTTTTTAATCCTTTAAAAGTTACATTTAAAAAAATTCTGGAACTTGTGTTAGCCTGGATCCCTCTGGCTGTAGTTCACTGATCTTAGACTCATTCGCCTTGCAGAAACCTTAACTGCATCCAACTAGGCTGGCAAATCATCTTTGGATATATTTCTCATGTTTCAATTCTTTTCATGTTTTCCTTCTAAATTTGTTTGGCCTCTGCTATTTGATTTATTTATTTTCTCTTAGATTCAGTCATTGTGATGCTTCTTTAGAATGTCTGATTTTTATTGTTTTTATTATTGCATTTTATTATTGCATTTCCTGTTTCATTTATTAATGATCAAAATGTTTCATTCATTTTAAAATCTTTCCATTTGTTAGTTCAAATTTAGTCTGGTAATAATCTGAGTGTATTTGTCTACCGATTGGTCTCTTTTTTTTTCTAATATTTCCAGATATTTATTAATTTTATAAATTCATAGAAACTTTTAATTCATAAATTCATAGAAACATAGCTTAATTAGTGGTCAACCGAAAGACACTGTCACTGTGTATATTTATCCATGTTAGTGAAATGGAAAGAATGCATTCATTATTCGCCTATTGATTCCTGCAGCAAATTTATCGTCTCTAGTGTTTCTTTTCTCTTTTTTAATTTGCGATTTCTTCTTTTTAGACAACGCATAGTTAAGTTGCAATTCCAGCGAGAGGTTGAATGCTTAATTTACTGCTGTTTGAAATTTTGCATACAAAATTATTAATCGCCATTTCCATATATAAATTGACTAAAGTGAATCATCCATCTTAAAATGAAGTTCATTAATCTTTGACCTTAACTGATGCTCCTGAATACCAAACCCTCCAAACCTCTTAATTTTAATCCATTAATTTCCAGGTCATGACTCTCAGATGTATAGCTTATTATCTTCCATGTCACTTAGTAAAATAGCCTAGTAAAATCATTATAATCTCTAAATATCAAACATTATCAAATATTATAAGGATTCTTAAGTTTCTTTTTATGATTCGGTTACAACTTTCGCATTCACATAAGTTGCGTAATATGCCAAACGAGGAGAAAATAAGTTTCATAATTTCGAAATGTTTGATTCCCATTGAACATCTCCTCATTTAGTTTGACCTTAGGGTTAAAATGGGGTTGGATATTAATCATGTGTCCCTTAAGTTGTTGTAATTCTTCTTGATTTTCAAGCAGTTCAACAGGATGAAGTTCGTGACTGGTTTTCAACTTGTCATGACGGTCAACTATTGCTCACTGTAGTTTTACTGACAAACTCATTCTTCCTAAATTAGTGAACGCTAATCTTTGGCAGGCATGCCTCAAGTGGCGCGCAGGATGATATTTGTTAGCATGCAGCCCGAATGTATAAAGAACTTATATTTTATTTCTGCAATAATTATGCTTATGTCTGGAAGGGAATATAATGTGCCGTATACTGTAATCTGTTTGTTAAAAAAGAAAGATTTAGCCACAACCTACCTAATACACTAGAACTCTAAATTAACGTTTATCTGAGGGAAATGTTTTGTGCATTAAACTCTATTTACCTCCATTTATAGTGGTGAACACTGATTTATTGGTTAGTTATGTTATTACGTATAACACAGTAAAAGAGAGAGAAAGAGAGAATTATCATTTTTATGATGATTTCATTAACAACAGG
This sequence comes from Typopeltis vanoorti, assembly GCF_054136105.1. NCBI lineage: Eukaryota > Metazoa > Arthropoda > Arachnida > Uropygi > Thelyphonidae > Typopeltis > Typopeltis vanoorti. The sequence continues at coordinate 77,184,827 of NC_143550.1, read as the reverse complement.
TTTTTAATCGATGGATTAATCCTAAGTCTTCCGTGGTATGACAGAAGACCAGAATTCAGTTTTGTCCCAACTGGAGCTTTTGATTACTATTTGCATAGACTGATGTCTATAAGCAGCTGCCTATTTAAAGAAAAAAAAATGAATTGTAACCTTCCTTAAGCAGTTACTCTCTTTACAGTATTTTTCATTTCGCAAATCAGACTAACGATACTAAACAGCAGATATGCATAAGTTTTTGTCGACTTTTATTGCATATTACGTGTTTGTTTTTGGATTTATGCAGTTGTATTCAAATATCAGCAAGCGAAGATGTCTGTGTGTGAGATCAATGATTAGTATGACAACAAATTTGTTACAACACTTTTTTATTTAATGAGAAAGTAACCATTACAAGTCTACAACAACAACATCGTAGCGCAATATAATAACTACAATAACAAAATATCGATTAAATGCATACTCAATACTTTTCAAACATAATTATGCTTTTTAAAGCAACTAGGATTATAATTTGTTGCGTACGTGATCCATAAGTTCCTATATTACATAATGAAACTCCCTTGAAAGTTACATATTTCATTGAGTAGGTGAATTTTCATTCTTGTTTAAGCCTAATACATAAGAAATCAGTTCTAGATATATGCATTTCCCAAAGGAGTATTTAACGAGATTACATTTTGGCTCTTCCTATAGTATTTAAAAGTACGATTTATAGAGTATTACTTAACTATATTTTTCAGAAAAACTTGCAATAATGATCTCTTATTCGAACATTAGCGACCTCTTTTTTTTTTTTTTTTTTTTTGACTACACAGTAAATGGAAACTTTTAGAAATTACTCAACAAAATCTACTTCCTGCTAGTTATCATAATATCCGTGTAATCTTCCCTTCTTTTTCAGATCTACCTTTGTTGATTTTATAGATTCATTTGGCCATAAATATATGTTATAAATATATCTTCCCACTATATTTCAACTAAAGTTATCAATTGTTTATTTTCCCCCTTCTCTTCCGTGCGGATATCCCTAATCTATCAGGTCACTGCGCTTTTTTTTCCATTGTCAAAAACGCGTCCGTCCGACTTGAGTTCCGTTATTTATCTCTGCATCGGAACTTCCTACTTTAAAACTGAAAACCGGAACAAATTTTTCCGGTTTTCAGTCTGGAACGTTTACATGTTATGTTTCCAAAATGGACAGTTTACCATTCTGAAACTGTCCATTTTGAAATGGACAGTTCCAGAATTTCCAGAATGAAAATTTTTAATTCATTCCACTGTTAACGAAGAGAGGACAGTAACAACCACGTGAGAGTTTCTTCGTGTACCTCTCTGAAATTGGTGAAAATAAAAATGCAATATACAAAAAAACACTTTTAAATATTTTATTTTTTTGTAGTGTTTGTACAACAATTTTACTCTGACAAGTTGCCTTAACATTATTTTAATGAATTAAAACGCACGGAAACGGAGTTTACTCGAAAACTAATAAATATTTTTCAACTGATTTCTGTAGGTTTTTTTTTTTTTTATGTGACTCCCACTCATTAATATTGGTATTAATACCGTGAGCGGACCAAGGATTTTTTTTTCTATTTTTAATAATAAAAATCAGCTAACGCCCTTTATTCCTTATATAGGGAATAGGAAAGGCCTTTTGAGCTATCTAACTTTTGGAGAGTAATGGATTAATTTTTATATTTTATTATTTTTTTATTCATTTTTACCTGTTGCAGAAACCATGATCTAGAGGCAAAACATTGAACTTTTTCGAGCCACTTCATGTCTTCAATAAACATTCGCACAGCGGGCGATGAAATTCAACTCCCACCACCTAAAGACATTCACAAACCTCCATGTCCACAGCAGGATTCGAACCCACATCCCGTTGGCTGAAGAGAATACGCTAACCACTCGGTTATAACCAGGCCGCAAAGTATTGTCAGAGCTAACACAATGACCATGAAAACCGTTAACAAATATATAAATCAATAGTAATATATATATATATATATATACAGTATATAGCAAACAATGATAGTTAAAATGAAAAACGACATTGATCTCTTTTTCTTAGAAAAAAATTCTGACTTTATAAATGTGTAATGTAACTAAAACTCTTTGTAAATAAAAAAATAATAAAAATTAAATGTCCATCTTTCTGATAATGAGCCTTATTTCCCAAATACGAGAAATCGATATGAATCATTCTTATTTAGATTTGGCTGGTATAGAAATACTTCATATAAAATTCTTTGAATTCTATCATCGTATCAGTGGCTTTAACAGGGCATTTAAGCGCCCACAGCCTTCTAAGTATCCTCGGATTTCCTAATCGTAATATGAGGATAAGGCGGTTACCCCTTAAGTATTCTTGTTCGTAAATTGCGTGTGTTCTACTGGCCTGTTTGCCTGTTCTGAGGAACGAAAAACCCGAGTTTCCTGGAGAAAATAACCCCTCTACCTTCCTATGAGACTGGCTAACTCGCCTATAGTTCGAAAGAGACCAGATAAAAGTTCCTCACGTCACTGACGGGAATCGGACCCAGATCTTTTCGACCAAAGGACTTCGTCTGTACTGACTGAGCTATGGAGGCTCAAGATTCTTTGAATAACCTTGCGAATTTCAAGGAATTGTGAGGAAAGTGCATTTCTTGCCATTTAATACTGTACTCGTAGGTTCGACATAGTCACCTAGTCCTGTTTTCGAAAACGAATGTATATATTCTTTACTTTACTTCACTTCATACTAATCGAGACCATATAACTTCACGTATCGGATACAACGTTTCTAGTATTGACAAAATTCTTAAAAACTGTCTGCCTGCAGACCTCTGCGAGAATAACTATTACTCATTATTCAGAAAAATTTCCGAAACAATAATCATATCCAAAAAAATATTCAGTGTTCGACTTCCTTTCTCTCTTATTCAGAACTTGGCTTCCCTGGTCTATTCGTGGTGTGTATATACAAAATTCCTTGCCCACGTAGTCTCTGTTACTTTTAAAGAACCTTATGAAATCTTCTATGCTAGCAAAGTCTGAACAAAAGTAATTCTATTATCGATTTAATCAATTTAGACGAAAAACGAATATCTAATTTATTTGTTATTAGAATATAACATATATCCATGTAATAATGTAAAATTGATCCATGTCTTGGATCATTTTTTTTTTCCCAAAAAAGGACAGTGACATCGCCTTGCATTTACATCGCATAGTTGTTCACTTAACTTGATTTTAGACGTTGTTCGTTAAGGTTTTGGTTACTGTGCGAGCTTCGAAAATGCTAAATAATAAGTATTAAATAAGAGAAACATTAGCTGTAAAATATTTTATTATATTTAAATTTAGTTTTCAAATAAACCACGTTTTTCTCTGTTTCAGTTCAAAATAGTATCCGATGTGAGACAATTAAATTATATACTTTAGGCATAGCATGTTAATTATATTTTGGCCAGATGAAAATCATTTTGTTTCGATAGGAGCTAAAGACACTAATCTTTTGTTTCGTTTGCACTTTAGAAATAAAACATGTATTTTTGATTGATATCTCATTCTGATATATCTCATTCAGAAAAATGCATTTGTGACCTAATTAAGGTTATTTAGAACTATTTAGAATAAACGCTGAGGTTAATGCTAAGACCTTGAGACGAGTTGGTATCACAGCTTGAAGCGTTGCTGATTTTAACGAAAAATGGTTGGCCGCTTAATACAATTTATTATAAAACGTGAGTTTTAATCTACACAGATAAGGATTATGATTGAATTTTTTTATTTTAATTATAAAAAAGTATTCACTCGATTTATATTCATTTGAAAACTGCATGCATTCGATCAGAGCACATCCACAAATAAAAACGATGTTTTTTCATTGCATGACACATGATTTGAACTCTCAGATCGAGTAGTTTTCTGCTCCTAAAAATTATATGAAGCGGTTGTGTATGTAAAAGATTTTTATATCATCATATACTTTTTTCAACTCGCGTTTTTTTTTTGTTTTTTGTTTTTTGTTTACCAATACTCGGCAGATTGCCGTACACAGAATATCTCTGTTTTCACTGCAGTTGATAATTCTGAAGTTTAATCCAAACCATTATCGGAGTTCGTTATGGAACTTGTTGATGTTCCTCATGTTGCCTTTTATTTTACGGTTTGTTAACTTTATCTTCCTTTTGGAAAACTCTGATTAAAATTTCAGATCTAATTGTTAATTAAAATATCACCTTTCTCCTCTTCTTTTAAGATCCTCAAGAATCACAAACGAACGTTAGCCCCTGTTTTTTTTTATTATTCGGAAAAGTTCAATTTTTCAATGTCATGCCGTTAACGAGGTTATAAAAACTCATTTATAGCGTCATGCTCCCGGTTACTCATGTTTACCTTTGCAGGACTTAATTCTCCTTTCATCACTCGCCGCTGTCCTTGAAGTTCATCGTAAATCTTTTTCCATCCCGGCTCACAGAAATGCCAGTAAGATTAATGTTCGTCAACCGTACAGTGTCGGAATGAAAAATTTCTCTTCAGCTATTCACTTCCCTTCACTCATTCCTGAAGTTGACAAATTGTAGTTTGCAGATAAGCGGCTTTTTTTTAATGGAGAGAGTCACGAATATATTTTTATATTACAATTTCATTAAGAAGCTTCCTTCGATAGTTTCCTCGTGAGACTGGTTCACTATTCGAAAGGCTGTCGACATTTGGCTGGCCACTGCATTAATGTAGGATGAACGTGTGTGTTCCCAGACGGCGTACTTTGGACACTACTACAGATTATTCTTCTTTGATGTTATTGGGAATCTCCACATTACATGAATAGATATTACGAGGGTGTTCTACAAAATTTTCTAAGCCTGAATCCATCATATAATACAACTAAACCTTTCATTTGCTGGTACTTCATCATTTCATAAGCATGTACCTCCAGTGGCTCCATGTTTTGAGAATGGTCCGCTATGTATAGAAATATTACATTCTCTACACAGTGAAAATATTATTTTCACAGTGTATATAGAAAGTAGTATTTATAGGCTCAAGAAGTAAATTCTTGAACTCGTGAGTTATAATTTCGGTGAGGGATAGAATCATATGCAAATATGAGAAAATTACCAGAAAAATTTAAATCCGGAAGGACTCTAATCAATGATGACCTACAAACCTGGGCGCTTTTTCCACCGTACTTGAAAATATCATTATCATGTCCTGGAGATTGGAGGATTGCAATCTCCAGGACATGATAGAAGAAGGTGCAAAGAAGGTGCTTCATTATCGGATTTGAATGAAAAAAATCTTATTAAAATAGATACTTCATTATCCTTCACTCCTTATAGGACATCTAGGTTCTATAGGGTTCTATAAAACTTAGCAAAAACCGATCTCTTTTTCCCGCAGAATGTTGCGGAAAAAGAGATCGGTTTTTGCTAAGTTTTATGATATTTATCCTATTGCATTTCTTTCACTGAATGATTTTTAAGTTCTCCTATAATTTTCATCTTTGAAATGGGTGGCCAGCCACCCTTCCCCCAATCATCGCCTCTTATCGGCGCACTTTCTCTCTCTCTCTTCAGATGTTAATGCAAGAGTATTCCATGATGTCTGCTTTTTTTTCATACTATTCTCACTAACAGCAAATCCGATCTTGATTAAGATAATACATTCGACACTGAACTCCTTCTTATTTGACAAATCTACAATTCTTCATTACTGATCTCCATGATATTGTCCAATAGGGCATTCAAAAAAAATCGATCTCGTTTTAGTTCTGTGGGAAAAAATCTTCCCTTATTTCTGATAATATTTTAATAATACTCAAGTCTTCTGTCAAGATCTGCTTGGATTGACATTTATCTCAAGTCATTCCTGGGAGAAACAATGCAGTTTATACCTTCCTCTGGCTTCAATGAACTTGGCATCTTTCTTCCTAAATGTTATTTTCTTCTGTACATAATAGTCCACTATTAACAAATTCCAAGTTCTTCCTATCTCCTATCATTTCGTTATCCACATTAGATAACGAAAATCATCTGCTGCCAAACAGACTGAGTTCGGATACATTGTGGAATGCATATCAACTCGGCTGCTCAAGCTAGCAAGAAGTGTTTAAGGTTAACACTGGAACCTTAAACACTTCTTGCCAGCTTGAGCAGCCGAGTTGATATGCATTCCACAATGTATCCGAACTCAGCCTGTTTGGCAGCAGATGATTTTCGTTATCTAATGTGAGATCACCTTGCTTATCGAAACTTGAATTAATCTGAAAAAAAAATTCTATAGCAAGGTTACAGACTTATCTAAGCCGCGACTCGCTGATAGGAAACTCATTAAATTAGTTTCTGGATTATATTGTTATGTTCTTTTAGGTACTTCCATGGCCGCTGTTTAACCGAAGTAGTATCCAAATACTTTCCCTTTACTCTAAATCGACAAAATACGCAGGATTCTTTAAAGTACCTTTTTCTCATTAAGTATTTGTTAAAGACTGCATTCTGAATCTTTTCAAGATGAATGTTAGTATGTTCCTTCCTCTCTTCTCGAGATTTAAAACATAGCATCAGTATTATATTCTATAGCTTTACATGCCGGAAATAATATAAAAACATCACTTCTGCAGACGTGCCTTATGAGTATCTGATACCGAATATCATAAATTGGTGGAGTCTTATTGGAAGGGAAGCGAGGCAATATCCTTTTTTCATTATGACAAAGACAGTCCAAAATACTATTAAGATGTCTAAAAGAACATCTGTTATATTGATAGTTACAAGTTTTCCTTAATGTTCTTGTATACTTTCTCAATTTCGTTATTTAATGTCGGAGTTTCCAAACTTGATGTAGTGGCGCTTCGCCATCTCAGGAATTTTTTCATTGTGCTGCTTCTGTCTTAAGACCAACAGTTTCATTTCACTTCTTTATTTTTATTTAATGCTTCTCACAAATAAATACGTAATAGTAAGTTATTTATCACAATGTAATAAATTAATACCGTAATGATTATTAATTAGGGCTATTTAACCATATTAATAAATTAGACATATAGTACGAAAGTTGCAATTTCGTACTTTTAGAGAACGTCATCTAATCGAATTAAAAAAATATTTTTGTTTTGTGATCAAAAACGTAAAAAATAAATGAATAAATAAATATCGTATAAATTCGAAGTGACCTGTAAATTTGGTTTTTATAATTCAGAATTGTTAGATAGAATTGTAGTAGTTTCAATAAGTGATGAAATTAAAGATACCAAGAAATTGTATACTTGGTTTAATCCTTTATCCAAGTGTAAGCAAACAAAGTTTGCGCCTAAAGTATTTTCAGGACTGGGGCAACTCGTGGTAAAGGTGGTATGACTTTACATTACTTGCCTTAGTATCCCATTATGCAAAGCACGTCTCCTTGCGGACATGTATAATGCTATGCATTATGGGATTATCATCGTTCAACCAGGATATTAAACCTTAAATCTGTACAAGACCATTTAGCATGGGAACGGCATATTTGTGCACACTTCCTTCCGAAATTCACTAACTCGGACTTATATAACATTGCTGTGTACAAGGAGGATTTGTCTTAGTAACTTGCTTACATTTTTTAATAAAAGTTACAATTGATTTAGAGAGTGGGAAGTGACTATGCAGTGATATTACTGATAGACTTTTCAAAGGTCTTTGAGAGAATACTGTAGATTATTATAAAAATCAGGGGATCGACAGTAAGTAATACACAAGCGACACAATAAGAAATTGCTTTGCGACATATCAAAGAGCAATGCAGAAAGAGATAGGGGAAAAAATGGAGGTGACAAGGACTGTGCCTTAGTGCACAGTCCTCGGACCATTATTCTTTAAACTTCTTCTGCAGTTTATTCAACTTAAGTAGGGTCGATGTTTCTAATGAGTCTCCTCCAAATCTCCTGTCTTGGGCTGTGACCACATCCAAGTTCTTCATCCTCATGTCCTCCACCAGTCTAACACCATTTCCTCTTTAGCCGCCCGCGCTTCCTCCTCCTCTTCACATCCATCTGCATGACCTTTATTCCCACATGCTCGTCCTCCATCCTCGTCACATGACCAAACCATCTCAACCTTGCCTCCTGTATCTTCGCTCGTAAGTTCGTAACTTTCACCGTTCCCCTTACATAGTCGTTTCTCAGACGACCCTTTCTGGTTACACCGCACATCCACTTAAGCATTCCCATCTCCGCTACTTCCATCCTGCTGATGTTATTTTTCCTCAGGACCACAGTATCCATAGCATACATCATAGCTGGTCTCACCACTGTCCTGTAGAATTTTCCCTTTAGATTGACCGGCACCCTCTTATCGCATAGCACTCCAACCATCTCTCTCTCTCTCTCTCTCTCTCTCTCCAGTTCCTCCATCCAGCTTGTATCCTGCATCCCGCTTCCTTCTCAGCATCTCCATCTTCTTTCACTGTTGAACCTAAGTATCCAAACTCCCTAACCTTTTTGATGACATTTCCTTCCAGCTCCAATTCTGTCTAACACCAATTCTGTGTAACAAAGTGGCTACCATCTATTTTGCAACACATGCTTCTGCTTGGTCTCCATCTTTCCAGTTTAGCTGTCACTTCTTCTCTTGATTCTGCACACAGCACGATGTCATCCGCATACAACATTGTCCAAGGCTCGCCTTCTCTCACCTCCTCAATCACCACCTCCAATACAATATTAAACAGGAATGAACTTAATACTGACCTTTGATGTAAATCAACTGTAACTTGGAAACTTTCTGTCTCTCCCAGGCAGGTTCGAACTCTTGTCTTCACATTTCTGTACATCTCCTGCACCAACCTGACATATTTCCTTCTTCTTCTTCTTCCTCAGACACCTCAGAAGTCTTAGGTACTTCTTGGCGTGGCACTCTATCATATGTTTTCTCCAGATCAATAAACATCAGATGTAGTTCAGGTGTTAAGTTGTGATCCGAATAGTACCTTAGATAATATGATCAACGATACATATACAATAAAACTTAGCATCAAAAACAGGCATATCAAGAAATTTAACGCTTAAAGATTTTAAAATCGAGAGTTACTGTACCCGATGATAAGGTACTTTTCAACTTTTCGGATTAGGTACTTAATTTATAATAACGAAGACATGCCCCATCGCTGAAGCGCGTTCATTTACATAGTTCTCTTTAAATTCACTCACCATCAGAACATTCATCACTACGATGAACTCAGCCTTTTCTGTTGTATTACGTACGTCTCTCTCTCTCTTCTATTTTCTCTTATTAACCTATCTGCAGAACTCTGCAATCCACATTCCTTTAATCTCTTCTAGTAAACAACTTTCCGTTTTCCTGATATCCCCTTAGTTATCCATCGTTACACCCTCTCCATTCTTGGCTTTCCTACTTCTGCAGTATATTCCCGAGCAACTCTCTCTTCCACTGCAACACTTAGATTCCTAGTCTGTTCAGTTGTCAGAAGAACAGACCACCATAATATACCCAGTATGCAATCACTTCTGTCCAAATTGCAAAACCATATCATTGAACAAATATTCATTCACTCACTAATCGCAACCAATCTGTTCAAATGATACTATTCAAGAGTAATTTCTTATCACTTTAACTGTACCTTATTAGCAAACCGCTGTATACCATCCAAACAATCCGTAATATATTTAATATACAATCCATAATATCGTTAATATACAAATTTAAGTCAGTATATTCTTGTTGCAATGTTTCTAGCGCCATAATGATCGCCAGAAAAAAATCCACGAGTTATATCTCTAGTGCAGGCAAGGAGTATTTTCTCTTAAGGCTTAAAACTCGGGGTTTTAAACCTTCATTTAGGAAACTTCAACTGTGGGAACTCACACTATTTCATACAATACGAATAAGTCATGAGATGGTTCCATACGCTCTCACCCTTCAAATGCTCTGTAAATAGCCAGCCATTGATTCAGGCTGTCGTTGATGGCTAAGGGTGGAGAGAGAAAGAGAGCGCATACTAATTTCCAAACGTTAGGCGTAGTTGGTGGGAAAGTGCTCTGCCTACTCTCTTTGAGGAATAAAGACCAATTAAACTACAACTTCTTTTTTTTTTTCCTCTCTCTCTATTTTTACAGTTAGACAGTAGCGGTCCAAGAACTGAACCGTGTATCATTCCGTTTGTTACCCTCATATTTTTTACTTTGCTCTTTGATACAAGAGATAGCTATCCCGGGTCTCCGTAGTTCAGTCGGAATCGATGATGCCCTTTGATTCGAATCTCGTTCATGACGTGAAGAATCTTCATAAGAGCTTTTCAACTGAAGGTGACTTATTCGCTCTCATACGGCAGCGGCAGGGTTTTTTCCATGGCAACTCGAAATTTTTTTCCCCATCCGAACAATTTGGCGTAAACCCAAAATAATAGCAATTGCTCTTCTTCCACGCAACCAACTTATTACTTTTTTTTCAATCACCTTAATTTATGCAATCACCTACAGGTCAATATTTTGTTTGCAAAGTCCATGAATATCACCATGTGAACTTTCTGCTGACTCTATCCAACTCAATTGTCAGTTTATTATAAAACCTAAATACTCTCAGATTACTAAGACAAAATCTCTCCTCAGTGAATGCATCGTTTCTCTAATAAAATTCAAGTGTATTTTCCATTATTTATATGTATTTTCCAATGTACAATTAATGAAATTTATTCTTATAACCACTCTTCCGATTCATGTATACATGAACTTTTTTTTAAAGTCGTCCTTCCTCACATCTTTAATTAACACCTTCGTATTTTCTAAAACTTAATGTTTATTCATTTCATCTCAGAGTTCTTTACCAACGAAGTTTATAGTGACAGAACTGTTCTTAGCAATCTATAACATCACACGTTTCGTCTTTTAAACAATTTGTTAAGTTCTGATGAAATTTGATCGTGAGTTTCTTAGTCAAATATTCCCACTATCAGTTATGATCTATCTAGATTAGACAGATTGGTATTATATTTGGAAACAGTTCCCTTGCATGAACTCTATAATTTAATGCAGTTACAATACACCGGTGTTATGATTTTGTCTTTATGTCGTTAAGATAAAACTCCGAATGGCATTCTCTTAAAGTCTCCACTTCAGTTTCTTATGACTTTATGTTAAAGCGTAATATACAAGGTATGGAGAATTTGACAAAGAGCTCGTTATGAACATTTTCGTCTATTCATATTTTAAATGTTGAATTTGAAATTAAACTTATAAATATATAAACAAATAATAAATAAATAAAATGATAAATAAATACCGTATATGTCGGCGTATAAGACTACTCTCAAATACTACAGAAAACCCTTCGAAATCATGGGTCGTCTTATATGGCGAGTATAAAATCAAAAAAGTGAAGCTTAATTTCTTGGATGAACATTTAGGTACTTATATAACAATACATAACAATACATTTCCTTATATAAAAATACATCGTTATATAAGAAAATAGGCAGTGTTTATAAACAAATCAGATTAATTTTTTGATACATAAATTTATTTAAAATATTACAATTGATGTAAATCTTAAAAAACAAATAATAATTATTAAGCTCAATTTTCATGTTAATTTTATTCATCATCTGTTGAAAATAGTTCTTCAGATTCATTGTTAAATGATCGTCATATGGATCCCAGTTCGAATCCGGTTAATTGATTTCGTTTTCATCGTCATCAGTGTCCCACAACAGATCATCTTCCGTACCATCCATAAGATTAGAGATACCACACTTTTTAAACGATTTTATTACAGTCTCTACTTTTACTTTATTCCATTTTGATCACAAAATTGCACAACCTATCAGCGCGCATATATCCGCCGTTTGTAAATGATTTTTCACCAGTCAACATCCAATTATTCCACTCTTCTCGCATGTGATCTTTAAATGGTTTGTTCAAGCAGACGTCTAGCGGTTGCGATATAGAAATTAAACCACCTGGTATAACAGCAATTTTTGTGTTTTTTTTTTTTTTTTTTCTAGAAGACTTTTAGTTTTCTCCGTTAAATGACTGCGAAACATATCCCATTCTAATAAACTGTGTTTCTTCATTATATCGCCTGGTCGCGTGTTCCACACATTATTTATTCATAATTTCACACCATTTTCGTCCATCCATCCTTTTTCGTGAAAATGTACAAAAACACCTGAAGGAAATTTTATCTTAGGTTTAGTTTTACGTTTGAAGATGATCATTGGTTTTAACTTGGTTCCATCAGCCAAACATTACAGCACAATGGTAAACCTTGTTTTTTCATGACATGCATACAGCGTTGATAATACGAGCATCGATAATAATGCACTTATTTCTTATTTGTATTGCCGTGTTTAAGCTGCCTAATCAAATCATTTCAGATCGCAAAGGAAATAGTGTGAGAATTTCCTTATTTAACAGGAGGTTCTTTTGTGAGGATGAGCGGTTTTACTCACTAAAGTGAATTACACTTAAAATAAATTTAGGTTTCCTTGAAATGAAGAGTTCCAGGAAAAAAAAAAGTATTATACGTAGTATTGCGAAATATACCGGTGTTAAATGAATTGCAAATAATCGGGAAAGCAGAAAGGCTGGTGAGGTCCAGCTTTTTTTTTTTTTTTTAATTTAGACACTGGCCGATTAGTTTTGATTTGTGGGAGTGTGTGTTTTTAAGAATTTTCCAGGTTTTCCTGTTTGTATAAAGACATTTCCTGTATTGAGATCAACAGCTTACCATGTAAAAAAAAAAAAAAAAGGTGGAGGATGTGTAGAACGCATTTCGAATGACACAGACTTAAAACGATATTGGCCTCATGTCATCAAGTTGGTGAGGATAACATTGTTTTACGAAGAGTCTATAATTTTTTGCTGATTTTTTTTCCCATTTATACAAGTGCCTAACTGATGAGAGTTATGTCATTCATGAAATGAAATCACACACACACACACACACACACACACACGCGCGCCCGCGCGCGAAGAGGCAGAAGTTAGATGGATCGGATTAATTGTTTTAAATATTGATCTTCTTATCATTCTCTGATGGAGCGAGGTGGGCAATCAAGTATTCAGACTGGACAGAATGAAACTTGATGGTCTGAATATCTTAGCGATGCTCTCAGAGATTCTTCGGCTATAAAGAATGATCACACATTTGAAAACTTTTCCTGGATTGTTGAAAATGGAGTAGCTTTGTATATATCTGTATTGTATAAAGAGATTTCCCTTCATAAAAGCGCATAGAAATGTAACTGCTTATCAAGCTTATATCTAGGACTGTCAGTTTAAGTACAGTATATTACGAATTTCAATAAAATGCATTGTTTAGGAATGTTAGGCTGTATAATTGAAGTGGTGGCGTCCATGTAAGTTCACTGTGAATGTCCCATCCGATGCTACTCAGTCTGGTTGGCGCTACAGTTAATTCCTGTTATATAATACAGTATAGAAATAAGTCGAAGGAGAAGCTACAGGAAGTCCATTTTTTCAAATTTCTTTCTCTCTCTCTCTCTCTCTCTCTCTCTCTTTCTCTCTCCCTCCCTCCCTCCCTCCCTTTTCGCTAATTTTATGGAGACGTTTCAGCAACATCTCCACCATATTTGTCATAATAAGTCTTCAATGTGGTACAGATTTGGGAGTAACATATTGCAATACAACAAGACTCTTTAACGGAAATATACTAATTTATAAACAAAATTAACGTCATTCATCCTAGGATAAAGTTTATTCTTGCAACTGAAAATAATCATTGCATTTCTTTTATAGATCTCCAAAATTTCTGTCAGTCAGAGACCATCAATTCTCAGTTTTTAGTAAGAAGGCAGATATAGGATGTTATGTTCATGCTTTATCTCTCCATTATCAAAACACTGGCGCTATAAGAGCTCTCATCCATCAGGCTTACTCTCTTTATGGTGTTACAACAAGAAATAGAACAAACACGTTTTTGTCTACTGGTTGTAGTGATACCTTCATCAAGACCTAAAGCATATGCAGGGCTAATCCATTTTCAACCAGTTAAATAGGGATTTAACCTTGTAGCGTTTCTGTCTGAGGAACTCTGAGCGCATCTTTCATATATTAAGCAGTTTTTGAATTATGTTTCATGCAGACCTGTCCAGTCACTTTCTTCGTATTTAGATTCTTCAAAAAGAAACTTCCTTTTCTAGCATTTCTTGATATTTATCGGATTCCTTGAGTTTTTTTACTTTATTTTCTGTAGACGATTTGAAAACATGTTTTTTTTTTTTTTTGTCGCAAAATATTTCTGAATGCATCTTGAGATTCCACAAGTTAATTGCATAGTATTGTCTGGTGTTTTGCCATCCTAGTTAATGGAAAATAAACGCTAAAAAATTATAATTGGATAAAATTTTTAGCATAAGAATTGTTTCAGTATATAGACTAGATTTCTTGAATATTTTCCTACCGAATTACTAAAAGCATTATGTGCATAGTGTAACCTTCAGCTACTTTCAAAGTTGGACCACATTCAAGGTTAGTTATATGCATTGCCAGTCAGCTGATTAGATTATTTTGTGTCTCTTGGTCTTTCGTTATTTAACTGCTGTCAGAGGTTCGTCATGTCAATAGAGTACAGAAATGATACTTACCGAGACGTCAAGCACCAATCCACACGCCCAACGGGAAGTTGGCGAGATGTAAAGAGTATAAGAGGGGGATGGGATTGGCACGCAACTTCTGTGCGCTTCCTTTTTTTGACTGCTTTAGTTCGTAATTCTCTACTTGGCCACCCGCCACCTGTGCGTCAGTTGCACGTTCATAGTCGATATTCTACGTTTTTATTTTGTAGAGACATAACAATGCCTCACAGTTTTCAAGACACGACACAGTTTCAAGCACACTTTGAGATATCAATTCAGGTAACTTCCGTTTTACCAGGGAGATGCGTTCCAAAAAAATCCGCGTAAAACGAATTTCGGCGTTAAACGGGGATACTTTTTTTCATGTCTTTTGACTGATTTTATTGCTTGATAATTTTTTTTTCTTTTCTCATATAGATGCAGTGTATAAAATATCTCGAAACGAATATTTTTATTCAAAAAACAATGAAATAATGAGCAACTTTTATTTAACGTACACATAAATGTGCCAGTTTATCTTCATTCTTGTGAGTTTCTTTTGCCGGCTTTATTGGCATGTTTAATAAGGGTGCAAATTAAACCTGTAACAAATGATGTCCGTGGGAAAATAATATCATCAGAAATGTATCGGACCGCCGTTTCTCTGTTTTTAAAATTTGCATTTAAATCAACAACATGTTTTGAACTTGCAGATACGAATGTGCTAGTAATATGCTTCACACACGGCACAAGTGTGTAGCAACGTATACACAGTGGCGCAACATATGTGTACAGCTGCAGGAGAAAACCGCGTAAAAACGAATCTGCGTAAATCGGGGGTTACCTGTATAAAATCTTTAGTTCGATAAAATTTGAATGGTGACAGGCATTGTGCCTGTGAATTGAATCGATTCAAAGACTTTGAATCGATTTTATAAAAATATTTAAAAATTATTTAAATATCAAGAAGTCATATCCGACTTGCACATCAGTGACGTTCGATATTTTGTTTTGATGATATTGTCAACGCTGTTTTACGATCTGTGGTTGGCTTGTAATATATCCCTCTAACATAGTGAGAAGAACTTGCTCTGTACTTTGTATTCCAGATTCGTATATTCAGAAACTGAACCAGGTTCCATCCACAGTAAAACGTTATTGCATCCCCCCCTAAAAAAAAAAAAAAAACTAAATTCAATAACTAGAATAGAATCTTGATAGAAATTATACACCAGAGGGCACTATTTCTCAGTATGTTATGTATGGCTTGTCCGTTTGAAGAACAATGTAATGTTATATTTTAAATGACTCATAAAAAAGTGACTGATATTATTTTATATAACCGTATCATTGCCGGGGGGAAATGCCATAATTGCCACTTTACAAAAATCGTTTTTTTTTTTTTAATGAATTGTTTAATGAATTATCTTTTCAAATTATAATTTGATCTTGCTAAATTTTTTTTGAAAATCTGTGGAATTTCATTGTAAAAATATAAATGAGTTGCAATTTGATTTAACCATTTGCTAAACTTGGAGAAATACCTGTTATAAAATAATAATAATAATAATAATAAACTAACACTTGGAATATTTTTCAGGTAGAATTTTAATACCATTTCGATTGGGAGAAATAATTATTCCCGTATGTTTGCAGTCGGTTCATTGCAAATCTCTTTAATTGCTTTTTACATGGCTAACTACCTTTATTTATTTATTTCATTCTTTTGTTCTTTTGGAAGTTTTTTTTCCCTCGTAAACTTTACCGAAAGACAGATTATATAAAAAAAACAGCATTATAAAAAGTTAGTAAATTGTTTTCAAAACCCAGAAGTTAGTCTTCCACAAGTTTTTCAGACGAATGAAACTGAAAAGTCATTCTGTCAGCCAGCAGAGATGTTTTCGTTGAAGAGAAATAAAAACTTTATATGAGTATGCAAATTAAACTATGATAAATGTCCAGAATAGTTTCTCGTACAATTTATTTATGTTTAGTTTTTATTGCATGAATATATAAGAAAAGACTTATTCATTTTGTAATCCGTTAAGTGTCAAGATTTTACACGTAAATATTTTTGTATATATAATTTTTATTTCTATATTTTCTTGTTATTGTTTCCATTCAGATTACGACTGGATGACGTTTCACGGCGGTTGGATTTGGATTTTATCCAAATGCTGGTATTTTTTCTAACTAAATTTATCTTTAGATATGTTTTATTCGTCTCGAGGAGTTCAAAAGCCCTCTCATAAAACTGTCTTCCATTATTCCTGTCTGGAAAATAATCGAAAAGTCATCATTAGACGAGTGCCTCATCTCATGGAAGTTGGCCATTAATCAGTGACTATTAGCATGAATTTCGCCACTATCGGTCCACAGTAGATCTCTCTTAGCATTATCAATTACTAGTCTTTTAGACACGAGCCCTAGAAATGTTTTGAAGAAATTAGTGTGGTCTCTTTTGATATTTCCATTTGATCCTGTCTTACACAGAGGCCTACTTACTAAACTAACATCTTAATGATGTATCTTCTACCTTTCTCACTTGGGTTGCTAATTTCCTGTCTGATCGGTCATTATGCTCATGCTAGATTCCTCTCTTCAGCTTTTTACATCATGTTAAAATATTTCAGGGTTCGTAATTTTCAATTACATTATCAATTACTAGTCTTTTAGACACGAGCCCTAGAAATGTTTTGAAGAAATTAGTGTGGTCTCTTTTGATATTTCCATTTGATCCTGTCTTACACAGAGGCCTACTTACTAAACTAACATCTTAATGATGTGTCTTCTACCTTTCTCACTTGGGTTGCTAATTTCCTGTCTGATCGGTCATTATGCTCATGCTAGATTCCTCTCTTCAGCTTTTTACATCATGTTAAAATATTTCAGGGTTCGTAATTTTCCTCCTGTAAATTCATACTTTTCCTCCTTTACATAAATCATCTCTACTCACTGAGTTTCTATCCTATCCATACTTTTTGTTTGTTGACGTACACTTTAAACACTAATCTCTCTTACTATTCTGTAGTGGTTTGAAGACAACCTTGTGCAATTTAATAGTCACGTACGTGTTATTTCTCTCAAGAAACGTCATTTTTCTCCTCACCCTCGATAATACCTAGATCTCCAGACAAGATCATGTATTTCTTCTTGAGCTAACTTACACGTTAAGCTTTTCCTGGCACAAATATATCGTACGAATAGTCTCTTCAGCTTACAAATCTTTGTTTCCTTTCCTCTCCAGACACTACCTAATTGTACTGTGCTAACCCTGTATAAATCCGCTCCCCTCCCCCTCTCGTTTGCCAGACTTTGGGCAAGGTTACTAGATTACAGTTAGTTAGTACTGTTCATACATTAGGGATGCACCAAATATTTCCCTGAAAATGCTCGAAGCTATCCAGAAATGGGCAGACTATTAAGAGATGGCCATTGTTTCACTTGTTTTAGCATGAAATATATAATGCTAATGCTAATACATTTGTAATGCTAAAAATATACGCTTTAAACAAGATATAATCTTGTGTTTCGCCGATTCTGAAGCGCTTATTCCATTTTATTATTTCTTATTACATTTTTCTTATAGCCTTTTATCAATTTAATCTTCATTTTATGGATTTTTAAAAGAATCAAGTAATTGAAAATACAGTATTTGAAACAGAGACAGTAAACAGTTTGATGTTGACATTTTATTTTAAGAAACTCCAAACTCTGTACACTTCACAATGACAAGGGAAAAAAAAAGAAGACTTATATATTACTCACATTAGTATGGAATATGCCTGTTTAATAATAAAAAGACGCACTTTATTGCGACCAACAAAGATGGCACTAAAACTGCTACACGAAGTCTCTGCTATGATTCATCCATCTAAATAGTCACAATAAACAAAAGAGATGCACACACACGCACACACACACACACACACACACACACACACACACACACACACACACACACACACACACACACACACACACACACACACACACACACACACACACACACACACACACACACACACACACACACACACACACACACACACCAGTTGTTTTGCGACTAAACCAAAATTTACTGAATTCCTGAGTCGTCCGCATGTGATATAGATAGTCAGAACTATCTTCGTAAGCATCACATCTCTTTTTTTTTTTACATTAGAAAGTATTTTCCAAAAAATACAAATAATCACTGCTGCAAGATTAAGATCAGCTATGTTGTGTTGGTTATTTTCCGATTAACATTTTGTTCTTTAAATGGATCTGGGTAGTCGTTCTACATATCATATGTCAACATGTGGAGAAAGAATTCTTTATACTCAAAGAGTATGAACAACAAATTTATTCTCCAATTTCCCGCACATGAACATATTTTGGAAATGTGTTAAGCGCTGAATCATGCGGAAATTATACACTTGTTTTAGGTTAATAATCTGTTCAAAATGCTTCGAATCCATCAGAAGATAATTCAAAGCGCTTCGAATCTTCTTCTTATAAAAACAAAATGCTAATAAAAGGATAAAAATTATCTGCTGGCCGAGATTTTGTTTCTTCTTTTAAAGGATATAGCATTTTTTAAACGATTATGGCAAATGATCGCATATTTGCTGTGTGATATCTGCCAGTTCTTATTATTAGTAGCAGTAGTATTTTGATTTGATTCACATATGTATATAATAAGAAATGATTATAAAGATCTATAACTATTTATATAATTAATTATAATGCATGAACTACGCATAAGGATTACAGAGATTTATCTTAGAAATGTAGAAATCTCAAACTCACTTTACAGTAAAAACAGTAACTTTGCGATTTTTACTGCTGTTTTATTTTATATGATTTTTTTTTTCTGTCCGTTAGAAACAACTGCATATTTTTATGAAATCTTCTTGAAATGCTGAACGTAAATACTGAATAATTCACTATTTTATTTTATATAAAATTAATAAAAGATCAGTCTATTTCTGGAAGATTTCTTTTATATCTCTTAGAGTAAGTGAAAAATAAATATCATTACTTATAACATACAAATACCAAAAATTGCACCTTTAAAATAAAAAATCACAATTCTCTTTTCTCTGTCAGACATTAATCGTTAGAAAACTTTTCAAGGGTTGCTATTATGTTACACCGGGAAAGTCGCAAAATATAAATCAAATCAGTGAACAGGTAGCTAAGTCTCTATATTATATATTTATGTATATTATTATATATATTTGATTTTTTTCTAATGGTGTAAATCACCCGAAAATTTTACAAATATCGACTTTGAGTTTTTAACGTCATTTGAAAATTAAGTTTTTCTTTTCATATTATCAAATGTGAAGAATGAGCCCGAATTTATATTTCAGTACAAGAGAAAAATTGCTGATTGCAAAATTCCGTATACTCAATTTTACAGAAATGTTATGTTCCCAATAAGACTGGAATTGATCTTTGTAATCATGATATAAATACTATACAGTATAGAATTTATCGGGTAGTACCTAAGCTTCTGAATATGTTTCATTACACAAAATAATATGGCATCATATCAGACGTGTTTTTTACGTAGCACATATATATTTTTTCAATATCATCACAAGGATAGCCAATTTTAAGGTATGCAATTAGTGAATAGAGATATTTTGGCTAATGATATTCTACTACGTTTATATTGGTTTTAACAAATGGCTAAATAACTTAAATAATGCCTAATTTATGGTATTATTTAGTTTTTTGGTGAAGTCACGAGGACTTATAAAAACTGTGGTTAAAATACTTAACAAAGAAAAAAAAAAGCCACCTGTTAGTCTAACAAATTACAAAGAATAAAATTTGAAACACAGTCTTGAAAGACTGAAAGAAAAAGAAGTACAATGGAACGATGCTAAGGTACTAGCCATAGATCAGAGGGAAAGTGGCGGATAGTAGAGGATCGAAGTAAGAGTCCTAAGGAATCTTCAATGTCTGAAATAATACATGAATTTCAGATTTCCGAAATGGAGAGTGAATGATTTTTTTTTTCAAGTTTCTAAATCTATGAGGCAGAATAAAATAGAAATTTGAAATAGAATCTGTTTTCTCAGAGAAGATCCTGTTAGATACTCATTCTTATCCAGTTAAATACTCTATATAACTCTCATTGCAACTTACTAAAACAGATCAGCTCAGCAGATACCGATGCTTTTCAATTATCAAAAGTCTACCACGTTATTACTTTATACATTTTTCCTGCTTCAAATAGTAAAACCACACTGTTGGGTTTTGCTCGTGATAAATAATATAAGTACACAGTTGCAGGGAATGACTTAATTGAAATGTCAGTTGAAGTATTTAATATTTAAATTAAAATGTAATTGATTATTTTTTATTGTTAAAAAGATATTTCATCAGTGCTCATTTGTGTTAATATTCATAAATTTTCTTTCTTAATGTTGTTTAATTTTGATGGTTTCATATCGTTCCTTATCTTAATTGCATTTTTCTTCTTTTTTTTTTTTCAATTTTTATTTTTTTGCTCATTCATCACCAAGGAAATTTCAAATACCATAGTAGGCCAGACCACTTCATGGACGTTAGCTGGCTACCCCTATCTACAAATCGTTGTGCATTTATAAAGGCATAATTGGAATTAGGGTTAATCCATCATGTTACGAATATGATTACAAAGATCATTGTGGATATAATGAGAGAAAATAAATTAAGCATTGATTTAGAGTCAATATGTGGGGGAGAAATCACTTAAGTACTTGTCAGTGATTTTGGTGTGCCCTCATTTGAGGAGATAAAGACAATGCCCAGTCAGGCATTTAGATAACTAAGTGGTTCCGCGATGATATCAGTGATTGTCTTAAATTTTAAATAAAGAATTATGATAATGCTGAGAAACAAATTTATGTCGGTTTAGTTTTCTGTTCATTATATTAATACCCTTCCAAAAAACATTTATTTATGTTTTGATCTTAAATTGATTTACAAGTGTACCTACAGTTTAGACCCATGTCCAGTTTTGATACATAACTCCTAATCCTCCATTTACGACTTCTTCATATTTAATATATATATTTAATTTTTTTTTCCTGAAAAACTATCGGAAGTTGAAAAAAAAATTTTTTTTTTCAAAACACACCTTTCTTTTAATTTACTGACGTTAATGGGCATGAATGACAATATTCTGTATTATCTCCTAAATTAACTTACAATCCATTTTCAGAGACTGCCGGTGGAGTTTTAATGCCAGCTGAAACTAAGAAAGCTTAAGTACTGGAACCTATATATTCAAGCAGCACAAGCCATATACACCTTAAGGACTGAATTTCTCCCACTCCTAAACAGTAAATAAAATGTGGACAATGTAATTTCAATTTCCAGTGTGTGGGAAAAGGGGGAGGAGTTTGGCACTGGACAGTTAACCGGGTAACTCTGCCAGAGTTCTTTCATTATTGCTCTTGAAAAAGTAATTTAACAAACGGCCATCAGGTATCTCTTATTTAAAGGCAGAGTTTATGAACCATAACCACAGTCACTTTTTTCTCACATAAGCGTTCACATTCAAATATTCATCTATCTTCAGAACGCGAGCAGCTCCTTGCAATGAGCAGTAAGTAGCCACATGTGGTCCATTACCTCCCACTGTCTGTCAGTCGTACGTTTTTTATCGATGTGCTGAAAATAAGTCACTCGGCACTATTTGTAAGTCGAAATCAGGCCATGGCTCCCACCATGCTTGATGGGCCTAGGCCCAGGCTTCCTGGACCCAGAGACAAAGGCGTTCCGGAAGGTAAGGATAGGGCCGATAGTCCAGGAGCACCATGCATTGCGGACGTAGTCACGAAGGAGCCAGACATTGACATGTTACCTTGATGCATGTAGTGGTTCATAGAGAACTGTCCAGGAGGAGTGAAACTTGAATAAGATTTATCCATAGGTTTCAGACAGTCTGGAAGAGACATTGCAATTTTCTTCTTTTTGCTTTTCGCAGACAGCTTTCTGTTTCGTGTTTGGATTCCTTCCTTCTTCATAGTTAGGGGACGGTTTACCTGAAATAATTAAAGTAAAATAAAAATAAGTGTTGAATAACCAAATAGCTATCACTTCTAAGTTAAACTAGTAATCTTAAAATAAATCTCCGACATAAAATATGTTCGAGGTGGAAAAAAGACATGAAATATATTTACCACAATTATTTGAATTTCAAGGTAATTTTATCAAATGACTGATAGACAGGTAATTATATTCTTGTTTTAATCCTTTACCCAAGTTTTTGATTTCGATTTTGATTCATTTGATATAAAAACACAGAATTAAGCATTTCATAATTAACAGTAATATAAGTTACATTTCAACTTCTGCAGAAGCCAGAATTAATATGCACCAGAGAAGTTATCCGAGAAGTTTTTTACTAGTGAGTCATCGAAGGGGATACACGAACAAAAAAAAATTATCTCACTTATGATGTGCTGAACTTCGTTTATTGTTATAGTAAAGAAATAAATGCGCTGTATAAAAAAGGTCTTGATTTATGGATCTAACTAATGGTGATTGTAATTCCAAATAAGGCCAGTGATGTGTGGGGGGGAGGGGAGGGGAGGGAGTTTCCGATCAACATATGATGTTGCCTAACACTGCTGTTGTTATAGCCTTTCGGCTGTTTACGGGCGGCTATTTACGCGCCACCATCTAAGAAAATGATATCTATCATTTTCCTAGATGCCGGTTTGCCTGCTTGCGGAATGAAAAATCCCAGCTAAACGGGCGGAAAACACCCTGCTGTTCACGTCCAAGACTGACTAACTTGGCTATGGCTGAGGAAGTCCTTAAGCCCCTCACGTCGTCGACGGGAATCGAACCTAGGACACTCCTTCCCCAGGTTGCGAAGGACTGCCCAACACTACTGAGCAGAAAAATCAGAATTTGATCAAACACTAGTGGAATATTTTTTTACTTAGAGTTCAAATTCAGGCAGATTCACAGGAGTTTTCCACTATAGTTTATCCCAGCGAAAACAGTTGAGCGATGAGAGTTCAAGATATATTTTGAAACATAAAAAAAAAAAAAACGTTAATCGAAGAAGTCAGTAAACATCTGACTTGAGTGTACGTTAAACCCTGATAAATAAGTAATATTAGCGCTTGTTAATGTTAATGAATCTCTGTTATACAAGAATGTAGTGCGTGATGGGCAAATACTGCAAGCGCCATCTATTGGTCACTTGACGAACTATCGTATATTTCAACTTTTTAATATACCGTATATGAATATAAATATGAAAAATAAAAGCAATTAAAAATAATATAAATACTGTATAATGATGAGTTGCCGAGGGTTTACAGAAATGGACAAAGCCTACTAATGAAAAAAAGACAAAAACAAGTTCAGAAGAGTGAGTTCAAAAAGTTCAAATGTTTTACAATGTTTATGTAATTATAGGCTACGTGAATGAGTAAGTAAACTCGGTTGTAAAATATAGATAATATATAGTGTATTATATAAATGTGTGAATTTATGTGAGAGAGAGTTTGAGTAGAAAGCGAGAACGCCGCGTCGTTTACTCTTCTGTGAGACGTGGTTTGCACTTCGGATGGAAAAAATTGGGTGACAATGATATTCGTCAGACCGTACATGACGAGGTACCTATATAGGGCTTTTCAACTGAAGGAAAGTTAAAATTGAAAAACCGGTCTCATACGGATGCGAAAGAATGTTTTTCTCCCATAATCTCATGTTTTTCTTCCCTCATAATATGCAAATTATCCAAAGAATACGCTCAGTTAAGACAGCCGTAAACGCTAGCCATCCTGTTCCGTCGAATTTTGGCATGTTTGGTATATATAATTTTGGTATATGTTTACCTGCATATTATAAAATGGCTTGCATGTAAACAATGAAGATGATGATGCCTATATGAATTGAAATGACCCGCGGAATCAGTTCTACCAAATCAGCTCAAGTCAAGTCCATGTACGGCTACCAATAACCAGAACGTGTTGCAACATCATGTTCTTCCCAGTTTATAGACTATTCTTTTCTTTCTTTTTTTTTTAATATAAATTTGCGACATCAAGTGGCAAGTGTTTGGAGTTTTTGTCTCATTTGCATTAAGTAATACAATAAATGACTAGTTTATTTACAATTCTCCAATAATTTATTACCGAAATATATTTCCAACTAACGTGTAGTCTAGTTTTTGGCATGGAAACGTTTCTCTGTCTATTAACTAATATAGATATGCTAATTAGGAATAAGTAATTTCGATTTACCTTTACTTTGTTGAGTTAAATAGCTCAAAAAAAAAAAAAAAAAGGGATATCTTTTCAGCTAACATTAAACTAAGTCTAATAGTGTTCCTTTGGAAATCATGAATACATCATATAACTGCTCACTACATCCCTTTGTATGTTTCAGTGACTATCCACCACGAGCACATGCAAAAATAATAATTTCCATAACGCGCAGCTGTTATCTATTGTTGCCCATAAGTTTCTTGTAAAATAAGCTGCCTTCTTCTTTGGAATCTTAGACCTAACAGAGCTCTCTTACACTCTTTACATTATACATATCTTTAACCGACTTTCTTACTTTAACAGTGTTTTGGGAGCTGAACCTGTGTGCGTGAGTCCACGAAACAGAAGGAGAAGGGAAAGTAGGGGGAGGGAAAGATTAGTACACATACTTAAGTCAGTAGCCATGAATTATGAGAGGTGGCATAGACCGGCTCCACAAACAGATGACGTCACATCCTGTCCGTTTCCACATGCCGACAGTTAATCCCAAGCTGTATGCGACCGATGTGACATTTATTAATGAACACACCCAGTTCTCTTCTGTAAGCAACCCCCCCATTCCCTGAAGTTCTCACGCTAAAGTTTTCGTAAATGATTCAAGGTTCATAAAAGAAGAGAAAGAAGAAAGAAAGAAAGAAAAAAACCCATGTGAGAATGTGCATTTCTTTGCGTGGTTAGACCTTGGGGCTAATTACTGAAACAATTAATATAAAATTGTGTCATTGTTCGTCTATTGGAGGGAGGGGAGACCAGGTTAGAAACACTACATTAAGAAGAATAGAAATAGTCACGCGCCACTCACTTCCTGTCTGTATATTGCGTGATCCACCTCTCTCCCCTCATAAGTTCCGCCCCCGGTCAACTCACAAAATACATAGCCCAACTTACCTGGGTGCCCTGTATCGTATTTCATGAGTTTCATTTCTCTACGGAGTGAACGTTGAAGAAAATAGTAATGATAGAAAAATAAATAAATAAATAAATCGATCTTGATTGCATGAATTTGATTTTATCAAGGCAAAATAGTTTCCGGTTAATCAGTAGCTTTCATTGTTCTAACATATGTCAGATTTTTAATATAAGCGCTTCCAAAATGTAGATTCTTGTTTTATTATCATTTTGGAAAACACTTAGTGTGTGTTGGGGGGGGGGGGGATTATGAACGCGAATGCAACAGCAGGGACTTACTTAGTAATTCTAACAAGGGCAGTGAATAACATGCAGCTTGAATAATGTCGAAAATCCGAGACATCCATCTATTGTTATGTGTTAAACTGATATATAAAGCCAAACCATTATTAGAAATATTTCTAATATTATATATAATATTCTATTAATTATATTATACAATATTACTAGTCTATGCAATTTATTTTTCTAAACGCTTGCTTATTCTTCAAACGTTCAGTGCAGTTCATAATTCACAAGTTCAGATCGAACTTGTTGATCATGAACTGCAGAATTTATACAGTTACAAAGGGACTTCAGGACTGGGGTAAGGTGTTGTACCACCTTACCCCAGTCCTGAAGATACTTTCAGGTGCAAACTTTGTTTGCTCACACTTAGATAAAGGATTAAACTAAATTTATTATACAGTTACAGTTTAAACAGGTGAAGATGACTAAATGGAGTCATCTAAGATGACTAAAACAGACAATTCTGAGTGTAATAGTTCAGAATAGTTCATAAAGAAGGCTGGAAACCAATCATTAGAAAGATCCTTGTAAGCAAAAAAAAAAAAATAGGATTCTGTATTATGTCTTCGTGACATCAAAGTGGCTAATTATTTCCAGTATATAAGTGCTTGTCTCTGCACCTCTGAATCAATTCATAACACAAGCCCAAATGAGGTGGTTTGGACATCTTAATCGAATAGAAGAAGGAAGAATAGCAAAAACTGTATACGAAAGCCAGAAAATAGGAAAAAGAAACATAGGCAGACCCAGGAAAGGTTGCCAAAAGGAAATTAAAGAAAAATTGGAAAAGAAGGGAATTAACTGGAAAGAAGCAAAACAACAAACCTTGGACAGGACGGCATGAAAATCTCTTTGGCAAAATCTCGACGCTTAAAAGCATTTCTGCAGATTGGGTTTACTCTGATGAAAATTAAACTTGGAATCCTGTGAGTTCACTTCGTGTGTTCATAACTTCAGATGCGTTTTATAGAGACTTCATACTTATAACGGTACTGTTCTTGAAGTATAGCATCGATGGTCAATAAATGCAATGCATATACTGAATTCATAGTCGTGCGTTCCAAATCTATCATAGACGAAGAAGAAGAAGAAGAAGAAGAAGAAGTGCTTGTTTTTATAATTATTTGAAAATGTTTTTAATTAAATGTTGGTAGATGCAGAAATACAAACTTTTCTTCTTACTTAAATTCTTTATTTATAATTTTATAAACCTTTAAAATAAAGTAACGGAAGATATATGTATATCGTTTCCGATATAAGCGCGAACGAATGCATTTCGGTCGAATAAAGTATTACACAATAGCGTCATCCCCTGCACTCACTAAACGTGTGATTTTTTTCTTTCCCTAACCCTAACAGGGCTTTGAAAAATCAATTGATTTCATGATGTTCACACAAGTTTTGGTTGTGTTGGCGTTATGAAATCTAAAACTGCTTTTGAGAGATGCTTCCAGCTGTGATAGGAACGTCGGAATTAGAAGACATGGAAGGAGATTTAAATACATTAAGTACAACATATTGGTTTTTTTCACTCTTCAGTCTCTACTATTTCATTATTAGATTTGGAACGCACGACTATGAATTAAGTATATGCATTGCATTTATTGACCATCGATGCTATACTTCAAGAACAGTACCGTTATAAGTATGAAGTCTCTATAAAACGCATCTGAAGTTATGAACACACGATGTGAACTCACAGGATTCGAAGTTTAATTTTCATCAGAGTAAACCCAATCTGCAGAAATGCATTTTTCCTGTCGTTTTACCACTTCTGAGAACAGTCATCAAAATTCGTTTTCGCGATGATCAAAACTGTCTTCTTCGAACTTTGTTTCATCAACTCACATCGGGAACAAAACAAATGCTACACAGAGTCACATTCGGCCAATATCGAGGTTGTTGTGTTTGACTCAAAATGTGTTGCTCCTCTGTTAACAGACGTGGGATGAATTTTGCTGAAAGACTTTTCGTATTCAGTGAAAATGCAATCACAAGAGTCTATAGAAATCCCAACTCTTGCTGTTTTGCGTGAAGTGAATGGTCGATCATATCGAACCAAATTATTTATTTCAACAGTTTAATCGTTTCTCTAAATGTTGTTCAGAGCGCAACCTGCTTTCTATTAAGGTTCTTCCTTCTATCAGTCGAAGGAATTGATCTATGCATTATCGACTACTGTACGTTTAGACATTGCAAAAATCATGAAGAAACAAAGCATTTAGCTTTGTTGGCTTATCAAAAGGCAAATTCTAAGAGTAAGAAGCCTACCTATCGCTTTATATATATATATATATATATATTTTTTTTTTTTAAACCTGGTTTTACTCCATTTCCCAAGTAAGCAAACAGACAAACAAGTCAAGTTTGCCTGCAAGTGTTACAAGTCTAGCTGACCCTGCACGTAGCGCAAGACCAAGGCAACTCATGGTAAAAGTAGAATAAGCTCTGATCACTAATCTTAATATTTACCCCTAATGCAAAGCACATCTCCTGGAGGAGATGTATGATGCTTTGTATTAAAGGCAAGGGGCCACTACCCAAACCGGTTTCGACCTTTATTGAGGTCTCATCAGTGGGCGCCAGGCTAGAAATACCAAGATTTTTTTTTCTGTTCTTTTTTTTCTCTTTTTTTGTTCTGGTAAAATACTTATAAGCTCTGTATTACTAAAATCTTGGTATTTCTAACCTAGCTCCCACTGATGAGACCTCAATAAAGGTCGAAATCGGTCTGGGTAGTGGCCCCTTGCCTTTAATACAAAGCATCATACATCTCCTCCAGGTGATGTGCTTTACATTAGGGGTAAATATTAAGATTAGTGATCAGAGCTTATTCTACTTTTACCATGAGTTGCCTTGGTCTTGCGCTACGTGCAGGGTCAGCTAGACTTGCAACACTTGCAGGCGTAAACTTGACTTGTTTGTCTGTTTGCTTACTTGGGAAATGGAGTAAAACCAGGTTTAAAATAGCTTGGTATCTTTAACATTTATTATATCCAAGGTAAAATGAGAGTAATATATATATATATTACTCTCATTGACCAATCTTATTGCTGATTTAATTGGTCTGGCTATTCCTTTGGTCTCTTTATCTATCGCTTGTCATTCGTTCCCTCATATTAAAATGCATGCTTCTCCTGCTACTATGGAAAATCGTAATTTCATTCTTGCTAGAGATTTTCCTAGCCCATAACACTCTTGCGACTTCCACTGTTTTTTCGTTTTTTCTTAATTGCTCGATAGATGTACAATTTTCTTCTGCAATGGATCCCAAATATTTGGACGTGTTCATTTTTTCTACTGTTTCTCTATCTGCTTACGGGTCTTTTTTTTCTAATGCTCCTAGATCAGTGACAACCTTTTTCATAATACGGCACACCAAGACTAATTATTAAAATTCTGCGGCACACTAAAAATATATTATTTTAATTTTTTTGATGATCTGACAAAAAATAGGCATAATTTTGATTGATTTACACATAAAAGAAGATGGAAGACCAGACGCTAATAAATAAATGCGCAAATTACGACATTATTTCTTTCAATTAATTTGTTTTCATAAATCTCGCGGCACACCGGTTGAAAATCGCTGACTAGATATTTCATATTCTCAAAAGTTATTCTGAATTCTAATTTTTTACTTTCTTCTTCTATTTTTTTCATCACAAGTTTCCGATTCTGTCCTATGCAGTTCTCTCCATTTTTATCCTGTGAAATTCACTACTTAATCATTTGTGAAGAACTAGAAGGTAAGTCCGTCCTCATTTGGATTCTCCATTCCTTCACGTTTTTTTTATGCCATTTCTCGTCCATTGCTTAGTTTTCTCTACAAAACATGGAATCATTCTTGCTTTAATCCTCTACTATAGATATCTAAACTCTCTAGATATTTGATTCCCCCCTTCTTTTATTTCTGAAACATTATCTTCATGTGCATATTTAATATATTCATTCTTATTTTATTCCTGCTTCTTGGAGTACTCTCTATCATTCTTTATTTTGGTACACTGTCATATGCTTTCTCCCGATCTACAAAAGCCATACTTCTTTATTTTTATCGGTTATCTTCTGAATCAGTTATGTGATTATAAAAATATCATCAATGCATTAGTTTCCCGCTATAAAGCCAACATATTCTTTCGCTTTATTATGTGCCACCCCCGCCTAAAACTTATCCCTTACTGTTTTTCCAACAAATCGTGTAAGATTATTTATACACAAATTCTCCCATAATTTTTCTTTACTCTCTAGTTTTATATATAGATTTTGCATATCCTTTTCTCATATCTTTCGATATCATAATTCCATTACTTGTTTCATTTGTAATTTCTGTTACCAATTTTTCACTTTCTTTCCTCCTTTCAGTAGTTCTATTGTTATACCTCCAAGTCCAAGAACTTTACCATTCTTAGACATTTTACTTGCTTAATTATTGTTCTGTTATCTCTGACTTCGCTCATAATCTGCCTTCTTCCTTATTTGATTTGTCCACAGAATCGCTTCTTTTCCTGTAATAAATCTTACATTTTATCTTTAGATTTTTAAAGGACTTCAAATTTTTCCTGTGAATCATCATTTAATCATAATTTCACAATTTTTGTTTCATCCTTCTTTGTATTCAACTGGTCCTTTATGCTTCCTTTTTGACTTGAATGCTTTCCTTCATCCAAAACGCTTCATTTTTTTTTTATCCGAATCACTTCTTCTAGTGATTCAGATAGAAAAAAGAAAGTTTTACTTGAAAGAATAAATGTATTCATGAAGCGGCAAACAATACTTTGCCGCTTTATGAATAAATATTTATAAATGGATATTGCTCGTCAGTAATTTTCCCTGTGTTTCAATTTATTCTTTCTCTACACATTTGGAATTCTCTCGTGTTCTAGAAATATAGTGGATATCCTGGTTTTCTAATAGTTTCATATTTATCCATCTTATGGGTAGTTTTTGTTTGTTTGTTTTTTTAGGAACACAACAGTCTACAATTGATTTTAAGCTGCCTTTTGTCTATTATTTTTCTCATATTACAATCTATACCTCCTGCCTTGGCCTCTAATTTTTTTTTTTTTTCTACACCGGTCTATCGAGGGATGAGTTCATCTTTTATGAACCTTTCCTTTTTTAATGTTTTTTAGTTTCTGTATCGCCTTATTATTTCTTTCACCCTCCAGTTTACTTTTTGATTATCTTTATTATTGGATAAACTTTGTCATTCTGTGTTCCAAGAATGATGTCATTTTCCTCATGTTCTTTTCGTTACTGTGTTCTATAGTCCTGTTTATTTCTGTCTAGTTTTTTTTTTATTAACCTGGATGCTTGGAGTAGATTGATGGTTGGACTAAGAGTATTCTACTCTTAGTCCAACTATCAGCTAACCCGATTATCATTAGTGAATAATTTTGCTATTGTAATACCAAATAACTACTGCTACCGAACATTTGAATTATTTGAGACATCGCATCTTCCTTACCATAGTACCTAGAAACAGAACAATTCAATCTTAAAGTGTGATCGCAGTTGGAATAGTGAGTACTGTTTGTAGCCATCTGGATATCTACCATTGAGAATATGAACTGAAGTGAAATTTTGCAAATTTCTCATTTCAGTAACTAGCAACGGCTTGTTATTCCCACGTCAGTTTATCTATACAGTATTATTCATTTTTAATGGTTAGCCATCAACCGTAGTACAACAGCAGAGTGGGATGGGTCACTGGACAGTTGCTGTTGTTGGGAATTATGTTTCTAACAACTAAGGCTATGAAAGCAAGTGTCTTATGTCTGTTAATTGCATGCATCCGTCTGGCCGGTCTGGCTGTTTTGCTGGACTTCCTTCCTTTCTTCTATCCAATTCCTTGTGAGGAATTTCTTCTATCCAATTCACTATCTTACACCTTCAAATTGAAAAGCCCTTATAAAGCTTCTTCGCATCATAAACTGGATTCGAAATTCCTGTCTTTCCGACCAAAGAGCATAATCGTTATTGACTGTGCTACTGAGGCTCTGAAATTACGACTAAAGCTGCTACGGCTTTAGAACAATATACAAGTATTGTGTCTGCTTAATTATATGTGTGTTGTCTATTTTTCTGAAAGAAAAAAAAAGTTTCGGAGGAATAACTCTTCCACCATTGCATGATATGAGACAGTCATCTTATGTTGAAAAGTCTTCATAAAGAATTCTCACTTCCTTGACTGGCTGAATTCGAATTCAGGTTCTTCCAATGAATAATAATGGTGTCCTCGTGGCTACCCTACGGAGGCGCAGGCATGTTGATGGGCATAGAAAATGATTTTTTCCCGTATCGTAGAAGGAATGAATGAACGGAAAGGAAAAATTATTGTCAGTTTGGAGTGGAACCGTTAAAACGTGCCAGATATGGACCAAACTCCAGAATACTGGAAGTGTTCTGAATACTATGACTGGATGGATTTGTAATTAGTATATGATCAATATTTTGTGGTAATGATAAAACTATATAGTAATAAATGACTCCCTGTATGCACTTTGCTACTTGCCTTATCAGCAAATACTGTCAGCATCCAGATACTATTTTTTTAAAAAAAATAGTAATAATAATTGCCTAGCGATTGCACAGAAGTGATTATTTTCATTAAAATGTTACTACTATAAATTCATTCTGAGTAAAAGAAATAATATTTTAATTTAGATTGAATTTATGAGTTTTAAGTCCATGATCAGTGGATTGCTGCGGTAGTTCAGCCAAATCAGTGTAATGAACAGCGTATATTCAAAATGGTTTACTTAAATAGTTAAAAAATGTGATATCAAATTTCTCAAAGAGGCCACTGGAGGTAGTAGAAGTAAGCATTTGTTTGAATGAAACAAATTGGAATACACCGATTGAAAACAAGCTCGTGTCAGTTTAAATAAGCACACGCACGCATGCGCACATGGTACTAATAGGATGTAGCTTCTTAAACCTTTCACATATGGAACATAGAAAAAACTGAAAAGACAACAGTAATATTAGTAGTCATGTTAGTCGGAATTCATATTTAAAAACATAAATATCGTGATTTCCAGCTCAAATATGTGCACCATCATTCGATGGGATTCTTACGAATAACTAATTTCGATAAATAATATAGTGGGCTCGTAAGAGGTTTTCAATCAACCATGGCGTAAGTTCTTTCTGCTAAGCCCCTAATTATTAATGGAGATAAAATGCTATTATAGACCTATCTGTATTATAACGACATCTATCTCCCTACATTGGTATCGAGTGTATTTTGTGATAACGCTAGAATGCTATAATATGCCAAAAAATTTGCGGATATCTTGTATATTGTAAGTCACTTAATTATTTTATCTATTATGATGGTCCTACATGACCTAGGTGGCTTAACCTTTAACGTATAGCCTGTGTGGGTCGCTTACAGGTGAACGTCAAAGATTCAGAAAGATTACTAAGTAAGAGCAGCACGGATAAAAAGCCTGCTGGCTAAGGGTAGTGATGAGAAACGATGGCTATAGACAAAACAATAGGGACCTAATGAGAATGGGAGTTCTGTTTCCCCCCCTGCCCGAATGTCTCTAGCGGAAGGCTCTATTAGTGTAGCGGAAATGTCAGCTTTAATGGATCTAGTGGATGCTGGTTGCCGGCAGCCAAGGATCGTAATGATTTTCTCAATACATAGTCTTTGTCACCGTGCGTGCTAGGGTGGGTTGTGTCCTTCAGAGACAGGAAACACTGTCGCACGTGACAGTTTGGTGATACCCCAAGGCAGAAACTAGGAGAATGTACAGGTAGTAATACTATTTCACCACTGTTAACTCAAGAAAATAGAAAACTGCAGCATAGGCAATAGTTTAGTTTTAATTACGTGCCGTAGGCCTCATGCATAATACCACAGTAAATAACTTTGTACCAAAAAACTTAAATAGAACGTAACAAGTTTCTTTTTTTAAGCTGCTAAAGTTAATATTTCCTCAAGCACTTCTTCCCCTTCGTTTGTCCTTTATCGAAGACAAGCCATCAGCACAATGTAACGTCAACAACAATGGTTTCATGAATTCCTTATCGGCATTCAACAAATGTTATCATATGTTATCATTAATCTGCGCTGCATTAATCTAGACACGCGCTGAGAACGTAGTTAATTGACCCTAAAGTAAATCTCTTTCTGTTCTCCCTTCCTTTCGTGTTGGATTTCATCTTTGTGTTTTTACCTGCATTTGACACTTTGGACATTAAACTAGGGAAATATATTTTATCGCCTGTAATCACGCTTACTGTTTAAATACGACGGGAATTATTATTATTATATGAGCACCTCTAGTTCATATGCTCATCGCGAGAGGCTCACTGACGTTATACCAAGTTTCTAACCATCATTTGCATAATACCTGCCATTGACGTGAACTTATTCGCTGACAAAACACTCTCAGATGACACCGCGGCAGCCTTTTCCAATCATTCACCGCTCTCCAAGCAAGCGATCTGGTCCTCTCATCCCTGCTAATCTCGTCTTGCTCAGTCCTATGAAAACATTTAATCCTATCCTGTAAAGAGCATTTCATAGTCTTGCCACCATCTTGGTCACTCGCCTCTGGATCCTCTTCACTTCCTCCACATCCCCAAGAAGCCGGGGTGAACACAGTGATGTGACAAATATGCTATCCTAGCATATATTTTTACACGCGCTTGTGTTTGAAGTGTTATTCTTTTACATTGTGTCATCTATATGCATTGACAATGGCTAGGAAACCTATCCGAAAATTCTGCAAGTAATAAATATCATTTTTGCCTTACTTGTCATTCCGTTGCTAATTTTTATTAATATTGGATCGTGTCAAACCCTTAGAATTAACAACCCCTTCATCTCTGCTTCTCAGTGTGTTTTTCGATAACCAGGTAATCCTATGAGCTTAGCCACCTTTCATTATGACCTCTGAACTTTAACTAACAGGACCCTCAAATCTCTACTCTCTTTAATTGCCTGCAGTCCATTTCTCTCAATGTAGGACACGTTCATCCAAAGTTATTATGCATAACAGCCATCCGAAAATAAAGAAAGAAAAATAAACGGTGAAAGCATGCAAGGAAATGTTAACGAAAGGTTTATTAATAATCACTTGATGTTGAATAACCACAGCGGTAAAATCAGCCTTATTAATAGACAACTTCGAATAAAGTAGACTAGGTCTACTTTATTCGAAGTTGTCTATTTTTCCTCTATTTTTTTAGTTTTTTCTTTCTTTATTAGTAAGTCTAAACTCGTTCTATCGAAATTCTTAATTTTAAGTCACAACGTTCTCATTAATTTTTATACTGATATAAATATTTTACGAAATAGTTCTTTAAAATATCATAGAATGAAATCCTTCTGTAATTTCGTATTTTAATTAGAGTAACTCTCTTTTTTTTTTATTTGACATAAATACAGAATTCAACACTGAATTTTTTCGAATTCTGCAAAATTTTGTTTTAGTAGAATTAAATTCATTTTATCGCGGAAATTTGTCATAGCAAAACTTCATTAAATGATGTTATTAACAATGCTTTGTTGACTGCATTAAATTTAAAAATAGGGCGTTTAAAACACACACACACACACACACACACACACACACACACACACACACACACACACACACACACACACACACACACACACACACACACACACAAAGCACGTTGTTGGACCTGATTGCAAGAGATTCGCTGCACCTTTAGATTGTTATTTCACTTACAAGTCATAGTAACATCAACTCGAATTACCTTAGTTTTTCAACGTAACTCTTCAACTTTTCAACAACTTGTGCGATGCATGTGGGTATGCGTATTCGTCCTCTATAGACCATGCTCGGAAAAAACAATAGAAGGAGACTCGTATAGATGTAATCTTAAATTCAGTTGTTAAAAAATTGGAAAGTACACTTCTTTTTTTGTCCCCGAAAGTTTTTACTAGCTAAGTTTTTTGTATTACTCCCCCCCCCCCCTTCCTCAGAAAAAAAAAAAAAAAGCGTGATACAACATATTAGCATATCTCTAAATTTATGAAGAGAGTTTTTGGTAATGAAGTGCTTTTAATAA
The DNA here is from genome assembly GCF_054136105.1 of Typopeltis vanoorti. Lineage (NCBI taxonomy): Eukaryota > Metazoa > Arthropoda > Arachnida > Uropygi > Thelyphonidae > Typopeltis > Typopeltis vanoorti. The sequence goes on along the minus strand of NC_143550.1, from coordinate 77,148,738 downwards.
TTATGCCGACTTCATGGTTAAATATTACCAAACAGTTCCATATTTAACACGAACACGAAAATATTAAATTCTTATTAAATATTAAATCCATATTTAATACGAATAAGTAAAACGTGAATCGTTTTTCATTGTAATGTTATTATAATACACGTATGTAGTGGAGCAATTCATTTTCTTGTTAAATTCCTTCTACCTGTATGCGTTTGTTTCGAGTGATAGATTGCGCAGAAATTTCAAATGCTCCGTCTTAATTCTTAACATTGACATCACATAGAAAGGAAGATATATACAAATTCGCTGCATATACTCTCGAAATATAAAAAGTTATGCTTATCAGCTTTCACGAGTTAGGGGCTAACCATAATATCTCTAATTTGTAATCTTCATAACTGTACTTAACATTTTTCATACTATCGGCCTTAAGTAATCCGAGAGTGATCTGGTTTGTATTCGTTGAAAAATATAAAACTGGCACCTAAAGAATCCTAAATGACCGATACAATAATTAAGAGCAGTGAAAAGAAATGTCTAGAAAGTTAAAATTTATTTCTTGTGTGTCATTAGTGGATATTCATAGTTATAAAGGAACAAAATTTCTAGAATCGGTGCAGAAGAAATTGCGAAAGTTCGACTGTGAACTTCCTCTTCGACACTCGTTTTGATTAAAATATTTGTAATCCTTTATGCATAACAAGTTATCAAGAAGTCGAATTATTAATATGCAGAACTCAATTTTGCTTTGTTTGAATTATTGAAACGAATCAAAAGATTTTTATTCTGCCATTTTTAACATTTACCTGAATTATTCATGCCTGCATTTTTCATACTTTGTTATATTTTTAATTGCGCAACTGTATTGTATTAAAGGATTAAAAAAAAACATACCTTCAATTTGCATCATATGAAAATATAATTTGCTTCAGAATAAATCAACCTTCCTGTAATGTGCTTTAAAATGAAACATAAAATATGGTCACTTTATTTAATGATAATTAGTAATGAGACATTTGTTTTTGGAACGTGCTTGACAATTTCTATAAGAGTGACACGATCATTTAGCAGAGTACTATGAGATGACAGGAACGATATAAATACTTTGGACGTAAGTTGCGTTAAAGTCCTTTGACATTTTCACGCTAGGCAAAAAATAGCTTGTCAATTTGGCTTCACTTTGCGAAACTCAAGTACCAGTTTAGGTTGACTTTCACTTCTTAGGTTGGATGTCAACTATGAGTTTGAACTTCCCTGATATTTTCGTATAAAATAGATACGTCATCTCTAAATAAGTGTTTTCGGTTTCGTTCTTCACTCTTACCAAGAGTAAGAGAAAAAAAAGAGTTACTATTTAGTTGTCATTAGAGGTGCTCATTATTTCTTTAATTGACTAAGAACTTTTTTACAGGTCAAGGAGAGCGACTTCTCATTAGTCGATAGGCTGATTACATTGCAAAGGCTATAAATTTTTCCTTACTGCCTTTTAGGGTAGTTTTCGTAATGTTTCTGGTATAGTATAACACATCTCACAAGAAATTGAAAATTAATTTGAATGGTAATAGTTGTAGTTACTCTCTCCCAAATAATTATATTATTTGGGGGAAAGTGTCTATAGTTAATAATCGAATACCAGGGACAAAGATTGCAGAATAATCCGCACAGAACTATGCAGAGAACTTAGCCTCTTGTCCGGAATCAAGACAAAGATAGAAAATATATGTTCATTGTCAAATATTAGTTTAGGGAATTGTGCCCTCGCTTCCTAAGATTCAGATGAAAAAAGAAAAAGGGAATTCAGTATAAGTAACTCAATATACTCTGTTTCAAATTGAATCATTAAAAAAAAATCTGTTTTTCGGTCTGTATCAACACGAATCAATTGAGAAGGATGCAGATCCATATTTGTGCGTTTTTGTTCATGCTGGCGGCACGCCTCGAGGTTGTGTGGTTAACTGCTCTGCCTCGTTTGGTGCCAAGGGACCGTCCACCTCAGATCCTGCAGTATATTTATTGTAATAAACAGCCAACTGTTACAGCGGTCACGGCAGGTGTCGCCTATGGCGACGGCCAAAGCGGCAGGTGGCCCGTGCGGTCGAACAGACCCTCTAAGTCGTGCAGCAGTCAGCTTGTCTCACGGCTGTCGGGGATGTTCCCAGGTGAACCGCCACCTTTCCCACCCTTCCCTTCCGGTGCTGTGTCTTCGAAGCTCGTGATCAGAATGCAAAAAAATAATAATAATAAATTAAGAGGACACTTTCTGAGACATCTACGGTGTATGAGGGTGATGTACCTTGACAGGGAGTGAAAAGAAGAAAATTACGTTATTTAACACGAGAATTTAAAAATAACTCTATAGAAGGTGGACAAGTATGGAGGTATTTGTATGGATTAGAAACTGAAATCTTGAAGTCTGGAAATTCTCCCTTAGCAGATGCATAATTAGTCTAATTCAAAACTGCTCGCTGGGTATTTTGGATTCGACCAGTATTTAAATACTGTGGTTTTCAATTTCATGACGAAGCGATGTCTGCTATGAAATTATTTTTCAGTTGTTAAACAAATGTGTGACTGCTCAGATCGATGCAGTGTTCTGAAAAGATTTCAAGTCATTAAGCGGACAAACAAGAATACAGTTTTAATTCCAGTGAATATAATTTTAAAAAAAAATCTTCTCGTACTCTTTTTCTAAGATGCTAGATTTTCTCTTGTAATTTTAGAAACAACAGCATTTGCAGTTTTTTTGTTTGTTTGTTTTTTTGAAATAATAAAGTTTCTTTTTTGGGTTATAATTTTTATAAGCAAAATAACGCCGATATAGTGAGTTTATAAAATTAGAGAAAAGTTCTTCAAAGAGCCATTATTATTATTATTATGTATTCATTTCTACATAAGTCTTTATTTCGTTTTTTTTTTAGTTCCTATCTCCATCAAAACAACCCAGCTAGTATCACACGTGCATTTACTTCACGACATATAAAATGCTTGGGTCTAACACATATGTAAATCATGATATCATGGTTAAAACTGAGAATATTGGTCTTTTATATCTGATATAAGAGAAACGTTTTATCAATATAATTTCCGTATTCCATCGGAACTGGAGCTATCATGACATTTGTCATGATAGTTCCAGTTTCAACGATTATCAAGAAGAAGCGAGCGCAAACTCAAATTATGATCTGTACTATGTCAAAACTTGCCCTTAACCACATTTTGCATAAAAGTATCACCTCAAAAAAGATAGGCTCATGGAAAAGACGTCACACACACACACACACACACACACACACACACACACACACACACACACACACACACACACACACACACACACACACACACACACACACACACACACACACACACACACACACACACACACACACACACACACACACACACACACACGCATTAGAACACGTTCGGAATCTTCACTCAGCATTCAAAGAATATGTCCAGCCGCTATACTTACAGCGTGTTGTATGGGATTATAAACTCATCAGTGTATTTTTGGTTTGTGCTCATATATCTGGAAGCGGATATTGTTTAGCCGTTTCTTTGGTTCAATCGGATAAATGACCATATCTTTTGGTAGAAAACACACGGGGATTTGAATTCTATAAAGCTAGAAAAAATTTAACGGCTTTTCAACTGAAAGTAAGTTAGCCAGTCTCATTATAATTAATGGGGTAGGACTGGTTAGTTGATAAAAGTTAAAAAAGGAGGCTTTAACATTCACTTGAAAAGAACATTTAAATGTTTCTTTCCCTAGATGATGAGATTCGTAATCAGTCCTTTCTAAACAAAGGACATCTCTGCTCCAGAGTGCGTTGCTACGGAGACTCTGTGGAACGAGAAATATTATTTCATTGTGATGTGATTATAATAAAATATAATGAAATTGTTCACAGCTGCATTACCGTCAGATTTCAATATTATAGCTGCAGCTTATGAAAGAAGGCATTTTGTTTTCTTTCATAAGATGGAGCTTCTGATAGCCATTCATGTTTCCAGTGAATTTCCTATTTGAAATTAAAGAGGAGTAAGGCACGTTTTCATTATCAAGTTAAACATCAACACAACTACTTTCAATTTTATTCACCACAGTTGTTCACACACACACACACACACACACACACACACACACACACACACACACACACACACACACACACACACACACACACACACACACACACACACACACACACACTAAACTATGTTGTTCTAATGCTGTGTGTAGGAGAGCAACGTGCGAATAACTATCCCGAGGGTTCTATCTCAGAAGAAATGCTGTAGCGTTGGATGAAAGTCAGGTCAGGATGAATGAGGTAATTTTTCGCCCTTATCTTTTTCAACTTGTCCACAGTAGAAAAGCTTCCCACACTGTTTAACTACAAATTGGATCCGCCAACGCTCTGAACGTAAATACAACTGTCGAGTATTTCACAACTACTGCGCACGGAAAAATGATGGTGAAGACAAGTTTGTGCTGATTAATCTTCTGTCATTGTCTCCAACGCTTACTGGAGATGTTATCGGGTCCATTTCTTGAGGGAATATGGTGGCAGCTTCTGCACTTCCACTGCTGGTTCGCTTATAGAAATACATGAAACGTCCAAATAAAATCGTTTCGGATAGAAATTCCTCTGTTTTCGTATTCTGTGTGAAGTCTGAACCGTAGAAAAGAAAGTTATTCTCATACGACAATATAAAGAAGCTTTTTTTTTCCACGCGATCAGTACTCAAGAAATTAATGGCATCGAAAATATTATCCACTTCAGTATTTGGGGCCAGTCCATGTTTTATTTTCATTTTTTCTTCCTATATAACTATCAGAAAAAATAACTATCAAGAAACCTACATAATTTTCTAACTGGAAAGGCTAAGAAATGCTGACTTAAAATATAACAACATCGAATGAGGAGTCGAGAATTAGGAATTGCCTGACCTTAACAATTCGTTCCAGTCCACGGTCTGAATTTTACTGGCAAAAATAAAATTTGATTTTATTGCTGAGAGAATGTCAAAAGCAGCAAGCAGCACTCAATTTGTGATTTCATTATTAAATTTGGCCACTTTAAATTTTAAATACAAACAATTTTCAGATCTGTGCATAGCTCCCTCGTCATTCGATATCCCATTAGCTTAAATCTCTCTCTCTCTCTATGTGTGTGTGTGTGTGTGTGTGTGTGTGTGTGTGTGTGTGTGTGTGTGTGTGTGTGTGTGTGTGTGTGTGTGTGTGTGTGTGTGTGGATTACCAAAGTTAATAAGTAATGATCACTACCTGATGATCTCTGTATGTCTGATCCCCCCCCCTCCTTTTAAGGAACAAACAATCATTTCAGATAATTCAGAATAGGTGTACTAAAGTTTTGAGAAATTGTTATTGCATACATATACCGAAATGAATACTATAGCTAACCATTATCTTTCATTAAATATTCTTGAACTGGCTATCGCATTAATTTTGATTTCAAAAATAAAAACGTTTTCCAGTATTTTATATCACTTACAGTAACGAACTATCAACCATGCAGTAAACTCAAAATTTCCTTTGTTCCTTACAGAGTGTCCAAGTTTTGTTACTTTCAGATAGTTTCGTTATTATTCCATAGAAACATTATTAGTCAATCTTATGTAATTCATTTAATATTATTCTCTGCTGAGATTTTTAGGGGATGGTCCAATAAAGGTCTTTGATCCTGGTAGAACTGAGAATAACTCAAGTGACCTCCGGAGGTGTCGGCAAGTAGGATTAGGCATTCGTTTTCGTACTGATAGTGGTACAAAGCACACATAATGATACGTGCACGATAGCAGCACCTAATCATATTGTAAATCGGTAATAATGGAGGCTGAGGACTGCAGACAATGCAATACACTAGACAGTGAGTGGCAGCTCGAGCACGCCCTGTTCCGTTAGGGCTTACGTAAACGAACAGGTTGTCCAGACGCGTGTGGAGACACCATTATAATCTGATAGTTCCGTATGGAAGAGTGCAGAAATTCACACTGGACTGTTTGTTGTCCCTCAACTCTCATTCCTTCCCCCTCTTCCTCCCCAGTTTTCTTTCTCGAGCAAAAACACGTACATTTCGAAGGTTACTTAGTGCATACCTTCCAGTCACAAACACCATTTGGATTAGCAGGAAGATCTGCACACTTCTAGGTCATTCCACCTCCTTGCTTTTTAAGGAAAGTTCGTGCCACTCCATCTTTGGTGTAAGCTATAAATGTGCTGTCGCGTGAAGAGCACATTCATGAAACGCCACCTTTCGTTCGAAGACCTGGAGTGGTGGGTCTCGCTATTAACTACTGAATTTTATATTAGCGAGCATTTGCATTTGAATGGAAAGAAAAGTAATGATGGCAATTTATCTCCAGAAATCTTTTTTTTTAAAGCACTATTATTAATATAGCTTAGTGATAACCACCTATCTAATATATGCTTGGTTATCACCATAACACATTAGTTGTTGCTAAAATTAATATTTTGATGACTATTTCTTAAAATTATGAATATATTTTCATATTAAGAATTATCTCCTTATTAACTCTCTATTTGCTGAAGTGCTAAATATATGTTTGGATATTACATGCCACTGCAATGAAATTTACCATTGAATTTTTTGGATATCGAGTTGTTAGTTAACAGCACATGATTTAAAATATACAAAAATTCCACATGATTCACTGTAGCATTTCCTGCCACCATAAATAAGAATAGACGTGATTCTCATTAGCCTCTGATGGCAGTTTAAGGAATAAATACAATTTGGTATGTATTTATGTTACCAGTTAATGTATTTATGTTACCAGTTAATGTATTTATGTTACCAGTTAATGAGAAATGCCATAAAACTAGTACATTCGCACCGTGATAATCCTACTCTTGAGACCAAGCATGGAAGGTTTTCGAGTCGCTTCGAACCTCGAATAAGCAGGACAGTAGTCTCACACCAGCTGATGAAATTCATCTCCCACCTAAAGGCTATCACGAACATTCATACCCAAGACGGGTTCAAACCAGCAGGTTTTTGGTTGGAGTGTGGTACGTAAGCACTCGGCCAGCAAGGAATTTAGACAAGGAACTGTGTTTGAAGTTACCAGATTCCGTTATCTTAAACATTTATAGATACTGTTTACGTCGTTGTTAGTCATTGCAAATTCAGTGGCTACTTTTTTTTTGTTGTTGTTCCATTGAATACAGCTGATTTTTGTAATTTCCTGTTGTCATTCAATCATGAAAATTCCATTATCTTTCTCTCGTTTAAATTAATATTATATACTGTATATAATACTTCACATATAGTTTGAAGAACAGTCGAATTTTATTTAGAAGATTGATTATTATTATTTGGAGCCACAATTCTGAACGTGCGGGAACAAAATTTCAGTATTTCAGATTAGTACGCGGCTGTAACAAATTTAAGGATCCCTTGTATACACATGAGAATGGCAGTAATAATAATAATGTTCTACGTATAGGTCCTTAAAACTCACGACCTACCGACTGCATTTCACACCCATAATTTTAAAATAAGGTACTTGTATGCAAATTACATATACGAGCATTCTGGCTGGTTTGCTTGTATGTAGGATGAAAAACAAGTTTCCGGAAGGGAAAACCCTTTTCCCTCCTTTTGAGACACCTGGCTAACTCACTTTCAGTTGTAATGCTTTCATAAAGGTTCTTTGTATATTAGAGTGAATTTGAACCGTGGTCTTTCCAACCGAAGAGCTTCAAACTGACGGAGCAATTGAAGCTGTTTGAGAATATCAATACTCGACATAACCAAAGATCGTATAATTTATGACATTAATTACATCATTTACTCAGTGATGTATAATTGATGTATAATATTAGTTTTATATATTTCAGTATATACTGAAATATATAAACATTTCAGTATATAGACAGTATATACTACCTTAAAAATCATTAAAAAATCATTCATGCCCTTCGCTCTTCTCTAACATCAGCAAGGATAACCCATATCCTAGTTCTTTTTTTTTTTAAAAAAAAAGTTTGTCTTCTGTACCGACAGATTGGATTATTTCACTGATTAGCTATGTATTCGAGAAAACAAAACATTCAAATTAGCGAGAAACTTTCTAACTTCAACCAGTAAAGTATATGACGTAGCCACACGATTCCCATATATCCGTTGAAGCAGTTTGTGATATTCATATTTTATATAAATATGACACACCTTTATGAATTATATCAATGAATTTTATGTATTGTCATATTCATATAACATTCATATTTCATATGAAGGTTATATCACAAAGGGAGAGCGGAGAGGAGGAAAGAACAACGCAAAAATTTTGTAAATCTTTGGTAAAATTGTGAAATACTATATGAACAAAATAATTAAAGGAAAAATTAACGATTACAATTATTTTTAACTGATTAAAGGAAATGCCACTAATAAGGATATTATTGATGTTTCGTTAGGCTAGGCTTTTACGTTTATCGATTACGAGGTAATTTATCCTACTGATCTCATTGTGTCATTGATCAAGCAAAACATTTCCCATAGTGTTGTGTCTTGAGGATCTTTGTTTGAAACCACACTATCAAAGATCACCATTGGAAGAATGAGATTTTAAAAAATCGTATTTTTTTTTAAAAAAAATTAAATATGTAATATTTTGTATTTTATTTTATTATTGTTTAATTAATGATAATGTTATTAGCATTATATTTAAGCTGCTGGAACTAAAGGAGATTTTTCAGCCAGTTTCCGGGTAAGGCGAACTTGTATTTACGGTAGCGTCATAGATACCAACAGAGTTGTTGAACAATGCGATGGAAGTATCTATTAAAAATAAAACATAGCACGGAAAAGAAATTGAGCATCTGTGGGATACGGAATGCAGTAAATCGGCAGAGATTCATAAATAATAATAAAATAAGCAATTCCTCTAAAGTCAATTATTCCCCAAAGGACTTAAATGGAACCCTTTTAGCCCTAAGACTTAGAAGATTGGTAAACAGCCAGTCTCCACTCTTAACCATTACTCAAAACTGGGTCTAAGGTTATCAATGATTCCCAAGGCAGAGGAGAGTACGGTAGATAACTGCCGACATCTCGTGGTTCTAAATTCTAACAGGTAATATTTTTGTCTGAAATAGTATGAGTTGCCCAGTCGATTTTCTTTAGTTGCGTTGTTAAAACCCCCCGAGTTTTTTGGGAGAAAAAAAAAAAAAAAAACCCTCCATACAACTCCATAGGGCTGCACAGTCATATATACGTATATACTCGTATGTTTGCTACCATGGAACACGGGGTCATATAGGTAAATCATGGGAAATTATTACGAGTTTGAGGGCATTAGTTCAGAGTCCAGGATATTGAGATCTTTTAGCGAAATCAAAAGTCACAAACGTTAATTTCTTGAAAGAGTGTTTTCAATACACATGATAGCTTCATTAGACCCTTATTCTTTCAATGGCCAATTGGTTTCATCTAATCCTATCTGAACAAATGATTTCGAATCCAGTTATTCTTAAGATCAGAAATAGGAAAATATAATACAAGAGTGTGGTTAGCAAAGGTGTTAGAACTAGGATTTTTACATGAAGAGTGGTGAATGAGTGGAATAAGTTGCTAGAGTATGTTGTGGGTTCCATGACTGTGAGTGGGTTCAAGGAAAGGTATGATAGATACTGTGTGGAAGCTGAATAGTTGTTGACATGATGTTTAGGGCCTTCCTCGATGAGTCTAAGGACTCCTTGGAGTTGCCCGTAATAATAATAATAATAATAATAATAATAATAATAATAATAATAATAATAATAATAACAATAATAACAATAATAATTCCGCTTGAAGACTTTCACGATGTTTAATGACATATTGCATAATTTCAAAGAGGAAATTAATTCTTTCTTAAACATGTTAAAGTAAAGTTGTAGATTGCAGACGAACCGGTACATTGCCTCGCGTAACACTGACTGCGATACCGACCATGAATATTGGGAGTCTAAACAAGTTTACTTCAGCAATTGAGCCTCCGTTGCTCAGTCGGTATAGACGAAGCCCTTTCGTCTATACCGAAATCGATCCTAGGTCGGAAAGACCTAGGAGCGATTCCCATCCATAACTTGAAGAACCTTTATCTGGTCTCTTTCGACTAATGGTGAGTTAGCCGGTCTCATACGGAGGTAGGTTTTTTTTTTCCCCCCACCCGGAAACTCCGGTTTTACATCCCTCAGAACAGGCAAACCGGCCCGTGAACACCCACGGATTTACAATCAAAAATACATACTTAAAATCGCTCAACCTATCCTAAGGGACGGATGAGGAAAATTAGGGCAACTCCGCGCGACGACAACAATAACAACTCCTTCCTGCACCTGCAATGAATTAGAAAATCCTTCTAATAAACTAGTAACAAGTAAGAAAGCGTTTATTTTAAAACGACTACCAAAAAATTAAATAAAAATAAAACTGGGTATCTCGTTTTCTTTTTTCTCTATCACGGACACTTAAAAATACCGTACATTCCCGGTGATCCGCTCAGCCTAGAGTTTTGAGAAACACTGGTCTCACAATCAGTTTCATTAATAAACGGTAATCTTGTTTTTCGCCTTTCCTTCAAACTATTTCTATACTATCATAATTTATCCATTAAGACACATCGCGTAATCAACTGTCTTATTTAGCATATGTACGACACTAAATGATGGATATACATAAGAAGGCGGTATAGTTATATTCCTTCTTGTCTACAGTCGGTAAATTCGTGACGATGACACAGGACCTGGCAGTCTTACCTTACACTTCCACCACGAGATAAGCGCGTGTCTCACGCTTTCTAATTAAAACGCTGTGGAGAGATGCTGCGATGAAATTGTATTTTCAATTATCACGCCACAGAGTCAGGCGTGGTTGAAGTCTAATTTGTTTCGTGTCACTGTTGGAATCAGCCCGATTTTCTAGTGCTTTCACGTCTGTGACAGCCTTGCTTTTTACATTATTTAATTTGGATAGGAGAGACAGTGAGGTTGCATCAATTAATCACTGATTCTATTTAGCACTTCTGTAATTGCAGGAAAACTAAACCAATAATTTTGATTTACTGCTAATGAAATAAATAAATAAATAAATACACTTTGAATATTACCGATGTCATTATTAAACCAGGATATTAGTATTATTAATAGTACTCAGTGGTTATTGTGTCTTGGTGTAAAGCAACACACTTTTGGTATACATTAAGCTAGCTGTTTAAAATTCTGAACTTTAACTGTCTTTATCTCTAAGAATGGTTCAACAGAAACCTATTTGAGGACAAATTCTATTAAGTCCAATCACGTATAGTCACCACAACCATCGAAACATGTCTCCCGCTGATTTACTCTTAGGGGATGGATTTCTTTAGTATCTAGTTAAAACCTATCGCCTACTCCATGCTGCAATTAGCGTACAACGAAATTCCATCCCTTTCACGCCTATTTCAGCTGATCGAAGTATAGAATTAACAGGAAGAGGAACTCAATGCTATGGATAGAAACTATTCAACTTTAGGATGTTTTAACTTCGAATAGTGATGCTGCAGTGTTGTGGTTCCAGTGGTACATCGTCCAACTTATTTGGCGAATCTTCTTAATGATTGGTACAATATAAGCGTTGTTATAATAACTCTTATTCAATTTATGTCCGCAGGCATTCAAAGATTTTATGATATCTTACAACACCGATGGAAATCACAATTCCCCTGAGCATATATCAAACATTTCGAGTTGCTATACCAGTGTTTGGGCCCGGAATTTTTGTCGTTGACTCGACTTTGATTGTTTTTATGCGCATGCTCGCCTTCTTTCCCTTTGCATTCATACTGGTGATAACGCCTCTCTTCATTGACCAGTATTTGGCGCAGAGAATCATTATTAGTTTCAGCAGGTCGCATTAAAAGCTCGTGATAACTCCATGACAACTCACAACCTCATGTTGCGGAATGCATCGCAGAGAGAGCGAGAGCGAGAATGATTAGTTTGATTCGTCAGATAGGTTGAAATTTATATCGGAGACCACTCACTTTATAGTTCACACCCTCTTCCTGTGGAATTTCCATATTTTTGGTTCCTCTGAAATAGGAACTCAGTTATGAACTTTTTTATAACATAATAAAAGATATGCGTGCATAAAAATAAGTAACTCTGAATTGTTAATAGTTAAAAATTTCTTTAGTAGGTTAACTCTCATCATCTGATCAAGATACATCTGATCAAAAAACAATACAAAATGAATCATGTTGCACGTACTATAATACTATAATCTGATGATGGCAGATAAAAAACATATGATTTCATAGATGAAAAAAAAAAACATGTCTCGGAAGGAAAAATGATTGTTACTTTAAAATACTACTACTAATAATTCCCCCCCCCCTACTGGATACTATGACTTGGAATATCCTCGAAATGAGGATATTGCACAGGTCTAGTTCATTGTATTTCATGTATTTCTACAGTATGGCGAAAATATACAGTACTAAATAACTACAACGATATATGTTATGTAGTACACGGGTGTCGAAGTTCAGTTCTGTTTTTTTTTTTTTTTTTTTGTTATTGTTTTGTTTTGTTGCTCCATACCGTATATCTTCCAACACAAAACATTTAATTCCTCAGAGAATTCTTTGAATAAATATTTAGTTTTAAAAGCAGCTAGGATGTCGTATTCACGTCTTTCTATTTTATGATGTAGACTCTAGATAGAGCATAGTCTGCAAGTACTTATTTTCAATGTTGTCTTAATTGGATATAATCCGTGTTTTTCGCTTCTTATTTCCACAAAATTGGTCGGTTTCTCAAGGGTTATTTAAATTGCACGAAAAAAGAATCTGTCGAATATCGAAATATCAACTACAATCAACTTTGTTGATTGTAGAGTCATCGTACCTATTAAAAGGGAGGTACGTCGTAATGCAGAGCCTCTAGCTCAGTCGGTATAAAGGAAGTCTTTTGGTCGGAAAGACCTGAGTTCGATTCCCGTCTAAGACGTGAGCAATCTTTATCTGGTCTCTTTCGACTGAAGGTGAGTTAGCCGGTATCATACGGAGGTAGAGTTTTTTTTCACTCGGAAACTCGAGTTTTTCGTGCACACACCGGGAGGCATAGGGCCAACCAGCTTATCCTTGAGACGGTCGTGATTGTGAAGTCCACAGCTAAAGAATGGTTCGTGAAAAAGCTTAAGACAAGACGTGGCGTGATACGCCCACATTTCCTTAGCCAAGATCCTATTAGATTCATAGAACAGTTGGATCCACTCGATGTCAGTTTCTTCCTGATGCCATGAAAGTTTTGATTAGGTTTCTTTTGAATGACGGTCGAAGCAATTAAGGCTACGAGGCCAGTAGTGTACTGTATTATGTCTGTTACGTGCGTGTTCTGTTTTTTTTTTCTTCTTAAACATAGAAAGAGATCAATTAGAAGAAGGCATTTAGTTATTGTTCCAATGAACATCAGAAATTTTATTTTCTGATCTGACATATTTTAAATCATTCTGCTGTCACGGAGATACTAATCCCCTAAAAGTTTTACATAATTTATAGACGGACATGTAAAGATTAGGCTGCACGCAAATTTTAGAATAACGAGAATTTTTTATTTTTTTTTCCAAGTTTGGTTAATTTCTTTCAGAGCAAATTTCAACGAAATGTTCTTGTGTGAGATACAGGTTTTGATATGCATTAAAATAGTGCCAATCCTTGAAAGAGTTCAACTTTTAGATTAAAATCTGATGTGCTAGTTACTGATAAATTTATTCAATCTTGTTTTCTGAAACAAAGTAAGAATAACAAAAATAAAATAATAATAATAATAATAAAAAACCTTTCACGTGCATTTCTAGCAGCAACCGAAGAATAGTGATTATATTCCTTGCGTTTCTACTTCCTGTCCGATAGAGTGCGTGCGTGTAGTCATTGTACTTACAATTACTGGAAATTATTTGAAATTATAGTGCAGGATGTTTGCCCTCAGCAGTGGCAGACACAGATATGTCAGCTCACCTGATACGTATTAACAACAACAACAAAAGATAAAAAAAAAAACTGTTTCTTTAAAAATCTATAAATGTGTTCATCTGTTTTCTATAGATAGGGAGGAAAATTACGCGCGCGGGAGAGAAAAAGCAAACAGATCCAAAAATATAGGTTTCTTGTTGACCATAATGGATGCTACAACAACAAAAGCTAATCGTTGGCTGACTTTTATCTCAGTGCTGCAACTGCGCACGGTATATAATTACCGGAACGGCAGCCGCAGGTGCCAAAGTCACCCACCGCTTCTATAGGCAAACCACGACCCCCGTATTTCTTCTATCGATTCCTCCCCATGTAAACCTCTACCTTCTGGCAATAGAATGCCCTGTTGTTGAAGGGATTTTCCCATAAATTATATCAACAATTTAGGCTGGTCGTTATATCGGCAGCCGTACGTGTGAGGAACTTGGGAAATATGTCACAGTTGAATCCACGATGAGCAGACAGATGCCTCAGGGATAGGTTTCGTCACTGATTTAGTTGTTGGCTTATTGTCAGGTGAGAGTCGTTGCTTTAGTTTCTCGTCTAAGTATATTTTAAGGAATATGAAACCTGTGCTTCGAGTATTATTTTTTTAAAAAGATTTCAGTATAGAAGAGGCATTTGTTTAACAATTTGGGCAGTTGCTTTTCTTTCTTTCATTTTTTTCAATCTTGTTTTTGGACCATTCTTGGATTTCGGCATACCGCGTACAGAAATGATCCTTACTCATGATGAAACAAGCACCTTCATTAAGTCTAATTTGCTGTATTTACATCGCCATGGGTTTGCTTCTAACAACACTGTTGTTCATATGCATGCAGTGTTGTGCTAGCCGAATGCTGCAGTTTTATAAAATTTCGAATTGGATAACCTCATTAAAATTTCTCGACCACATTTTAGATTAGATTTAAACTGGACCATTTTAAACAAATAAAGAAAACCGCATTTTACAATATAAAAAACAATCTCTGGCAAATACCCGGAAATCAGTCTAGAAATGGCCTTGTCAAATGTTGATGGCATCTGACAGCAGCGTAGGCAGACCCGACAGTACCAATCAACGCACCTTTTGCCTAGTTAATGGCTTGACCGACTGGCTGTTTCTGCTTATGACACACATCCATGTTTGCATTGTAGTTTACGGTTAGTATGCCGAAAGGGAGAAATATTTTGATATAATCATATATGTTATGCATCATCGAGATAGCATTATTGCATAACGGAACTAACGGGACTGTATCGTGTCGTAATCAGAAGCTGTATGAAATGAGTGTGTTTATCGTGAAGTGTACCAGTGAAGCTCAGAGTTAATGGTGATGCTAATAGGCATAAACTCTGAAGGCGCTCCACTATTTATGTCCCACTACGTGTCTATTCTTATCAAGAATGGAAACCTAAACACGAAAATGAAAAAAGAGAATGTTGAACACGCGGATGCTTAGGTAAAGGTACTTGAAAGAACATTATCGGTATTTACTAACATTGTGGTAATGAGTTTAAACATCAAATAAATTATTAGGCTTATCGTGACATTTTACTGTCAAGATATTTTCCGATTGTTAATAGTTTTCATTCAGATAACATTGCGTGACCTCTTTTCATTAGTAGTGTCACTATGTCTTGTCCCTGCATTGTCAGTACTTGTTTTTTTTTTTTAAAAAAGATATTTTCCATATCCTTTTTAAAAGAAAGTTGTAATAAACATTTTCATTTAAAATAATTCTGTTATGCTAGAGGACGAACTGAAAATCAATTTTACTGGTGTTCATATGAACAAAAGTAAGATGAAGAAATTGAAATGCAGGTGAGAATTGCAATAACTAATGTCATAAGAGAGAGAGAGAGAGGGAAAGGAAATTGATGATATTTTAAAAACAATCCTCAACTGATAATGCGGGAAGCAGAGGTGACATATCTCACTAAGCAGTGCACAGGTGTATGGAATTAATTCTTTTGAATCTTTAATGAATATAATGAACAACAAAGGCCCTAAAACTGAAAGGGTGCTCCACTTCTATGTATTTGATTAGCTTCCCAAACTCCTCATTTCGTTCATTTTAATGATCAGATTCCTAGGTGACCCACTGTCAAAGGCTTTACTAAAATCAAAATAAATCATATCATAGCCATTTTCATAATATACATATATTTCTCTAGTAACTTTAAAAAAATGTCGATATTGATCTATCCTTAACGAAACTCCAGTGTCCCTTGCTTAAAACATAATATTTCCCAATGATTTTCTGTGTGGGAATCCTTTTTTTCCATTACTTTGTAGATCACACTTATGAGACTAACTGCATTATAATTCTCCACTTTATATGAAAAATAATCTCTCTTATAAATTGTCCTGGTCTTTGCAAATGTTTAAATATTAGAATAAATCTTTCTCATGGTTTATTGATGGCATGAAACTGGATAGAATATAAACTGTCAGGATGTCCTTTGTACTGTTTCCTCTTCAGGATGAATCAAGGTACCGGTATGACGTACTGTCACTCACTCACACACTGTTAATTCAAAAGTTTTGAAAAGTGAAAAGTGGAAACTCAAGTTTAATCTGCAGAAATTTAAATGTACGAAATTCAGAAGGAAGATATATTGAAGTGGATATAAACTGAATAGAAAGAAAGAGTTACGAACATATCGATTTGGATGTTTTAGTTGCAGTTAACTATAACTTTAAGTTCAGGATTCATACTGGAAAGACAATAATCAAGTTTAAGAATTGGCTCAAATGGAAGAAGCTTCACTTTCTGGGAGGACATCAACTTAATAGATCCTTATATAAGTCTGTTCTAGGGCCAGTATTGGATTACCTCTCTCAACTTTAATTTCTTAGTGAGAATTATATAAATTATATAAATTCATTTCACATACGTATGCTTAGTATATTATTTGGAATTAATATTGCTAAATAGCTGGATAACACAAGTAATCAACATCATTAAACATTTAGGCATTGATTTTGTGCATATGCGCGCGCGTGCGTGTGTGTATACAGACATGCTTGTTTTAATCAGAGTTATTCTGTGTCAATATGTATGAATTCTGAATGGAATTATTTCATTCAAGTACTAAGAAAGCAGCAATACCAAGGTTTGCATTGCGGACACGTGTAGTGCTGCTACTTTCTTCTTAAAAATAGGATTGAAATATCATTCTTGAGATAGCCATGGAAGAATGTACATGTTCAAGCTACCGCAAACTGGGTGCATGTAGACTGAAATTCTATGGCCTGAAGAGTGTTGTGTTTGTAGCTCTGAATATACCCAGCAGTCAACAGCCTTTAAGCCATTAAGTGTAGGAACTGTCTGGTAGTAATTCTATGCAGACATTTCCCAATTACACTGATCCAGTTGCTAGAGATGCCGAAGCATTTCTCTCAGCGATCTCATATAAATTCTCGGACATATCAAAATACTAGATAATCCTGAGATCCTCCGTAGTTCCGTCATAGATGAGCTCTTTGGTTGGAAAGACTCAGGTTCGAATTCTGTTTAACGTAAACTTTTATGAGGTGTTTTCAGTGAAATGGTGAGTTAGCTGGTCTCATACGGAGGTGATGGGTTTTTCGTCCCTCAAAACAGAAAAAGCAGTCCCGTGAATACACCTACTAACAGTTATATATACTTGCTCTTAGAGGATGAAACAGAGTAACATGCCAGTTGCATTAATTCGCCTTGACCTCTCATCTGGACGGATGAATTGAAGTAGAAGAAGATAATTCTGACCATTCTATAAATATTCTTGATCTCTCCTTTACCAGTGATCCAGCCATCCATTTTGCTGGCCTGGTTAACCGAGGTTAGCGCATCCCTTCTCCAACGGCCTGATGGTTCGAATCTCGCCTCGAACTCTTCGTGATTGTCTTTTAGGTAGGGATGAATTTCATCGTCCGGTGTGAGACCACTTCTTCTTGAAAAAGTTCCTTGTTTGGTCTCTAGAGCAGGGTCTCCGGAATGAACACACACACACACACACACACACACACACACACACACACACACACACACACACACACACACACACACACACACACACACACACACACACACACACACACAAAGTATGCTAGGTGAGGAGTGGCCGATTTCCTCAAAGTCGATATCCTCACATGTAGCCACCTTCTTTCGGCTTTGTGTTGTCTGGCAATATAAAAACTGCTAGAGTAATAATATTTGCGACTTATATTCTGCATTTCTTTGAATAAATTAGTGCTTTCCGTGTTCTTCTGAAAACATTGCAAACACCGCTGAAACAATTCTTATAGATATAGAAACATTATTTTCCATTCCATTTTAAATGTTCATTACGTAAATAAGCCTTGTCTCTTCAAAGAATTCAACACTGTCCAAGATGAGAATCTTTTGAAACTGGATTGCTGCTTTCTCCCTTGGTATAATGGTGGAGATGACTCCTCAAGCTTTCAAACTAAAGCTGATGTATCTCAATGCTCCGTTATTTCACTTACTATTTTCCTTCTGTATATATTATAACTTTCTCCAGTTAACTGCACATCCAATCCAAAGGTTTCCTAGTGACAGTCCGTTGCACTCCTGTTCCTTACTTGACAAATGCTACAATATGCAAATCAGCACGTATTTAAATATCTATTTGCACACGCTTAAAATAATGATCTGAAAATTAAGCGTCAGCAGTTAGCAATATTAAAAGATCTGTTTCTGTCTTATTTACACACACACACACACATACACACGCACGCACCGCACGCACACACACACACACACACACACACACACACACACACACACACACACACACACACACACACACACACACACACACACACACACACACACACACACACAAAACTTTTTATTTGCTTTCGCTTTTGATAATACCAAATGTCTAGAAGATGACAACGATTAAAGTTGTTCTCAGAATAACTTTACCTTCCATTCTCTCTCTCTTGACACAAACATCTTTCAATTAATTGTTTTATAACCACCGCGGGCTAACGCCTATTAATAGGCATAGAAACCTAACCCTGAACAGAAATCAAACTTAATCTAATCTTGCTTAAGCAATAACGAGCTACATCATTCTTAAAAATATTAAGAAAAGAAAAACTTAAAAATATAAATATATTTTATATTTTTATATATTTTTATATATATTTTATTAAAAAAATATAATAATGATGAACATTAATTTACTTCTTTAAATTTGGCTTTTTGAAATTGTATGTTTTCAAATTTTAATTTTCATTTAAATTTTTTCAAGTTAATATGTTAAATTTAAATGAAATATCTTAAGATTTATCCTAGCACAGTTAAAATAAAAATTGCTTTGGCTTTCCAACCTTTTGCGGGTGAGATTCATGAAAAACATAAAGATACCAGTAACTTAAATGTTTTTTTTTTTTTTTAATATTTTAAGGCTAAGGATAATATGTGATTTTTTTTTTCTCATTGTGAATAAACTATGAATGAAACCAGCATTTGTCTATAGTGAGTTTTTTTTTTTTTTAATTTGATCTGTTTTCTACATCTCGCAACTCTCGGGGGGATATGCATCCCAAAGAATTCATTCAGTAACATTTTAAGAGATAAAATAAAAAAATAAAACTAAGCATTATTCGTGTAAGTGTGCATCTAATATCAAATGTTCCCCGCAATAAACATAGTAATAAGGGCTTTCAAATGATTTATGATAATATTATATTAAACTATTATAAATGGAAGATAAATATTTGAATAGAACTCAGCAGTTTATATTCACTAAAATTTCTTAGGATGCCATGAAATGATTTCATTTAAAATAATACTTGTGACTGTAACTCCTTCAATTTTATCCCACTTATTAGCATAATAAGCGTTAATTGTTTACTATAATCTCGACGTTTCCAAGTTCCATTTCAAATGAGAAATGGTCTATTAAACTTTTCTTTTCCAAACTTTCATTTGTTAGTATCTTCCGAGAAAAAAAAATTATATTAAATAAATGAAATAAATATAAAGTTATTTACGAATGTGAGGATAGCAATTGGAAAGTCCATGAGCACATCCTTTTACTTCTAACGCTGTGTTCTTCTTCAGCAAGCTAGTAAAAAATGGCATTAAAGAAAAAAATAAATAAATAAAATAAAAAGTGAAATAAACCGCTTCATCGTAGCTCCCCTGGAGGCTACGAACAAGGACAGAGGGAAACCCAGACCTGAGCAGCATATCAATTAGTCCTTAATTACAGCTGCGGATCGTCAACGTACGTTAGAAAATTAACCCCTAGTTGATCCCCTCGAGCGAAAGAGGAACCTTGAAATATTATTAGCATCGGCCCATGCTCTGTAGCTATTAGCATCTAAACAATCCAAATTGCTCGATGAACAAAACCCTTGGGATAGTTATTTGGTAATCAACCGCCGATAGAACGCTACATAATCGTATGGCAAGACTGTACAGTTCTAATGCGAGGGTGGTTCGTGAATGTTATTCGGAAGAAAGACATATGGGCTCCAAGAATAATCTCGTTCCCCCCTACTGGCGCACACACATACACATAAATAAAACACACACACACACAAACATCCAACCTTGTTATTACGCAAGATTCTAACATTGGAAATTTCATGTCATTTTGGGTCACATAACAGACACGATATGTTAATGTGCGCGCACACAAACGAGACGTGGGGTTGCGTTTGATGCCCTGGAGCATCATCCACAGACAGCGTATGTGTGTATTTACAAACATTTATTGCACGGAAACAAGGCTAACTCTATCCTGCTTGAATTGTAGATTTTTGTGACATCATTAACGACTCTGATTTATGGCGATAACCAAATTATGTAGGAATTCCAACCTCCGTTAAGATGCGCAGGTGACTCTTGTACGTCGTGTCATTTTTTTTTTTTTTTTTTCATTTAACTGTCCTGCGGGGGAAGGGATTCTAAGGACTTTCACTATCGTCCATAATTTCTTTCGAAATGTTTGAACATCCGTCTTTCATTTTTATTTCCAGGAATCTTCTACTTTGCTATGTGAAGTCACATCGGAATTGTAGTAAAACAGGAATGAGTGGTTTCGCGATAAAGAAAAAACCGTTAAGTAGACTAATAATGTTAGGTAAAAGTAGTTGCAAGAAATAATAAAATTGATATTTCTCTTTCAATTTGAGCTCCTTCACTTGAGTTATGGTTGAAATAAAGTGAACTGATTATACGTAATGGAATTATATTTGAAGTTACATGAAATTAGTATTATTTGGAAATGAATAAGTTTCTCTTTCTTTTTTTAAAAAAAAAAATCTTTATTTCCTCATACGTGGTGTTCCTCCCTCTTACTCCATAATCAAACAAGAGCCAATGATGAAACGTTTGGCGGTGAGACAGGGCACTTTGTGAGGGTTAGAGAATTCCTTTTTGGGTGAAAATGAGTACCATGAACTTTCTCAACTCCTTTCCAAAACTTGAGCCATGCACGGTGATATCTGTATAATCTGCTTAGCTGTCTGATGTATTTTTATACATTTTTAAAATCGCATATATCATTTGATAATTGCAAATCGCCAGTTATAATATTTTGGATCGGATTACTAAATGAATATAAAAGTTATGAATAATTTAAGTTTTGTGAGATTATATTTTATCTAATTACTAAAATAACAATAAACTTATTACTTTTTTTTTTAAATCTAACTATCTTGAAGTGAATGGGAACTGTCATTCTTTTATTATCATTCTTCAATAAGATAAACTGATCTCTCATCATTTGTAATTTTATTAGTAATCTTAGTAATCACTACTGCCTTGCACGTTCATCAGAATATCCAATATTTATTAAACTTCCTTGGTCCTCCATAACCAAGTTAGAAGAGTGATGTGCAATGTTTTCTTTGAAAAGAGTTGAGTTCGAATCTCGTCGCTAATGTGAAGAATATTTTATTCAGAAATAAAAAGGGCCTTTTTCAACTCTCTTAGAGTTGAAAAAAGGCCCTGCTGAGTTCGAATCTCGTCGCTAATGTGAAGAATATTTTATTCAGAAATAAAAATTTCTGAATTTTTATTTCTGAATAAAATATTCTTCACATTAGCGACGAGATTCGAACTCAGCTCTTAGTCAATCTTATACAGAGTGGACAGGTTTCATTCGACAAACCAGCCCATGAATATCACGTTATACAATGCGCTTTTTGGGTTGTTACTGCTTACGGTTAGTCAAAGAGATTGGGGACTCGGATCTAATAAATTGCTTAAGACAAGAGCTAGATCTGGAGACTACGAAAATGCGGAAAATGTGATTTGGGAGATAATCTCGATAACCTAGGTTTATAGATCTAAAATACAGAATGTTCAAATACGAAGGTTCCCGGCGTGTGAGCCTGAAATTAGGGAAAGAATGAAGATTTTATTTATTTCGTGTGATGATACAACGGCCGTGAGCCCCTTTTACGGGAAGGTATGGCACCATCTCAATCCCTCTCCCCCTAATTTTATCCGGGCTCGGGACCGGCATAGCTGACGAATCAGGCCTATGGCTAGGTCTTAAGTATTCCTGACTGTAATCCGTGTGTGTGTTCACGGGGCCGGTTTGCCTGTTCTGGGGAACGAAAAACCCGAATTTTCGGGTGAAAAAACTCCCTATATCCGTACGAGACCGGCTAATTCACCTTTCGTCGAAAGAGACTAGATAAAGGTTCCTCACATCACGGACGGGAATCAAATTCAGGTCTTTCCAATGAAGAATATTCATTAGAACCAGTATAACACCAAACAAGGCTGATTTTATCGTTGACAACTGACTATTAAAAATATATCAATATGCATTGTGTTTTGAAATACCCGGAAACCATTGACATTCAGAAAACAGAGGAAAAAATAGATGTGGGTATTTGCAGACTCAGATTTATTATTATCATTCTCATTAGAGAATAACATTCTAACTTCCGAGTAACTAAAAGCCAATATTGACTTTGGAGAATATCAAAGAATGAAAAGTTCAAATAAGCTGTTCATTTACAGCTCTAGTTATGGTCCCTCAAAATTTTGTTTCAGTAACGTTGCAGTAAACCCCCATAGAACAATGAACTATGTAGTTCAGTTGGTTTAGGCGAGATCTTTGGTTGAAACGACCCGGGTTTGAATCCAGTCTATGACACGAGGATCCTTTATCAGAGGTTTTTAATGAAATGGTGAGTTAGCTGGTCTCATACGGGAGTAGAGGGTTTTTTCTGCCTGAAACTAGGGTTTTTCATCCCTCAAAAACAGGCAAACCAGCCAAGAAGAACACACGCAATATACAAACATAGGACACTGCGGGATTAAGGACTAACCACTCTATTCCTTCAGATTTGGTTTCGAATCACTGCACAGTAAACTGTGGGTCTACGTTTAAGCGTAAATCAGGAAGAAGTATTGCAATGAGATGCTTTGAACTTTTATAAGTTTAATGCTAGCAACTGAAGGAGAATCAAATACATGACCGCTCGCTACATCCTATGTGTGTAAATTAGTAATGCAATTAATTTTCAACTTCTGAAGTGTAATAGAAAAGTAGTATTCAAACTACATGACGTGTATAACTCTAATAACTATCATATGTAATTATAGTTCAATTAGGAGTTGGCATTTTAACCCTTAGTATGTCTCTAAAATTGCAACAGCTATTTGCTAAGATTGCACTTGCAATTATGGATAGATAATTCACCCTCTTAGCATTCGACTTGAAGAGCATGAAATAATATACGTAATGCATATACAGAAAATATACATTCTACCATCTTACTGCTAAGGGCCGCGAGAGCATATGTTGAACAGTCCTTTTTCCCAAGAATAAGCAGAAGAAAATTAGTATGCTACACAAAACTCGTTACAAATTTGAAAGACTATTTTTGAAGTCAGCATTAACAATGACTATTAGGACTGCTTCTCAATGGCTGTAAACTACTTTGAATTCATGTAAGTGCGCTATGATAGGACATTAGTTCTTTTGACTACCGTAGTTTTGATTTGTTTCTACAATTGCGCCATTGTTCAGGTGCATTGTGTCCTAAGAATTTTTTTTTCTTTTTGTATCTTTTTCTCCCTCCCCCCCGCTTTTTTTGCTCCGAGGAGGCTGGTTTTAAATCCAATAAAATGTCAGGTGCTTAATAACTATGATGTTTATTTTGTTCTTGTCAGTCAACATCATTAAATATTGTATTTTAATGTGACTCCAGCCACGAACGGTTGCAAACCTATAGGTACATTAATGGCATGGATGTGCTAACATATATTTTTAAATTTTATTTCATTTTTTACATAAGATAGAAACTCGGCTCTAGAGACTAATGGAAATTTATCAAGACACTTCAAGCCTTCAGTAAGCAGGACAATGGTCTCACATCGGACGAAGAAATTTCAGAGCCTCAGTAGAACAGTCGGTAATGACGACACCGTGTTTGTCGGAAAGATCTGGGTTCCATTCTCGTCTATGACGTGAGGAATTCTATCAGGTCTCAAACGGAGATAGAGGGTTTTCTCCCGGAAACTCAGGTTTTTCATCCTTAAAACAGACAAACCGGCCTTATGAACACACACACACACACACACACACACACACACACACACACACACACACACACACACACACACACACACACACACACACACACACACACACACACACACTCTACAGAGGACATTTCGAAAAATGATGGCAGTCTGCAATGGTCCCCCCACCCGGCTAGGAAGTAGTAATTTCTGTCCAATACCTCATCTTGGATAAAAGTGGCAATACTGATATCAACTAACAACAACAAGAAATTCATCTGCTATCTGAGCCTATGCTGGATTGAAGCTTTCGTCGTATTAGTTGGGGAGCAAGTACATTAACCACTCGGCCAAACAAGCCAGCTAACTTGATTATCTCATGTTATTTATTTATTTTTTTTTTCATTTCTCATTTAGATCCTCCATTTTTTTTCTAAATTCAGCTGTTTCAAACGAACTTTTGCGATGCATATTTTGGGAAAATTGCTATCTTCAGAAAGTATATTATAACGGAATAATTTCAATGAATAACATTAACAGAAAGCAATAGATTGAATGATAAAATCAAAGGGTTTTTCATTTTCGCCCTAGAACCAAAAACTTATTTTTCATCGATGTAAAAGAATAAGAAATAAATTTCACGCGTCTCATGAAGTTTCAATAATAAAAACCGAATGAATAACAAATTTCATGTGAAAAATGATTTGCGGACTCACTAGATTATCTGAGTTTCATATTCCTCAGATATTAAGACCACATAGCACGATAGTAGAAGTAATTACTGGTAAAACAAAAATAACCATGAAGGGGAGAAGGATTTCTTCACAATGCATTTCTTTATTTTGTTTCATTTTTATTGAATTAGGAAGGATCAGTGAGGCTATCCCTTTCTTCAAAGAGGTAGCCTCACTGCAGTCTCTACAGAAAACCTATAACTAAAACAGTGAATACTTCTGCATACTGAGAGAGAGAGAGAGAGAGAGAGAGAGAGAGAATTAAATATTGGATGGAAGATATTACATGTTGTATGTGTTCAAAATTAAACACTGTAATCCTTTATTTGAAATATATAGCATTCCTCACAAAGAAGGATTTAATTGTAAGGTGAATTAGTTGATCAGCTACTGGATAATTCAACACGATTACTTACGTTATGGAGTTTGAAATACAGTCCACAGGCGTTACAGACCGGCTCACCATTCTGGTTCCGCCGCCACAAGGTCGTCGTTGTTGTCTTGCAATTGGCACAACTGGTCCCGGCACGGCGGGTAGCAGACTGGAACAGAAAAACGACGTCACTATGAGATGCACGGCAATGCAGTAGAAATTGTCTTATATCACACACACACACACACACACACACACACACACACACACACACACACACACACACACACACACACACACACACACACACACACACACACACACACACACACACACAGAACATTCTTTTCAATTTTCAAAACGCAGTAGAATGAATTTATACACTACGCACTATCACGAAATGCTCAGGTATGGCAGATGTTAATATCTTTCAAACATTCAGTAAGGTGGATTTTAATATACACTTCTTATTGTATAATCAAGTACAGTTTTACAAATTTTAAAACTGTACTTACTTTTACAAAAAAGTAAGTACAGTTTTGAAGTCTTTTCCGGTGGGAAAAAAAACTTGAATAAAGGATTCCTTATATCCTTGACCTTATTTTTAATAGTGTCCTTAATAACATCGTTTATCAGTCAGAAATATCTTGACTATGAAATGTAGGATATGCTTGGTGCGCTAATTTGTTAGTAGTTTTTAAAATGCACCGCAATGCGGATACTATTCTCTAAAGCACCGTCACAATATTTTAGCATGTTTGTATCCAACGTGACCTCTTATCTAATCGAAATGTTACTCCTTCCGCAGTTGTTCTTATTTGCTGTTCGCCTGTTTTGTAAAGTGCACAGACAGGCTGACCATATGTCAACTGTGAAGGATTAGGCCATCTTAGAGTTCCCGACCGGTAACAGTGGTAATTAGAATGGTAACAATAGGTGACAGGAGTTTATGCTGGGATAGTTGACTGACCAGTTTGAGACAAACTAGTTCGAGAAGAAAAGGAGAAGTCTGACTTATTTAGTTGAATTGTAATATTGTCGGGAAATAATCACAAACAGTTCAAATGTGGCAAATTCTTATATTTTAGAACACAGACACTTTGAATTTTAATCGTTTATTTTTAATCAGCTATAAATTATTAATAAGCAGCTCTATTCTAAAAATACGATATTAAAGGTTTTATTATTTTTTAAATGTGACTTCCACTCGCAAATCCTTCTCTAGAGACCAAACATGGAACTTTTCCAAGCCGCTTCACGCCTTCAATAGCCGGACGGTGGCCTCACACCGGGCGATGAAATTATTTCCCATCTAAAGACAATTACAAACATCCATGCCCACATCGAAATTTGAACCCATTTTCTGTTGGTTGGAGAACGGATACACTAACCACTCGGCCAACCAGGTCGTCAATAAGATAAAATGGTTTGATCGTTAACCGTATTTTTAAGGAGTGTTTTTAAAGCACTGTTCATTAGTCAGATGCATCTCGAATATTTTACTTTTGGGACTGATTTATATGCGAGATATTAGATGATAACGGTATATGGAAATATGGACGATAATGCACTTCATTTGTCTATTTAAAAACTGCACTAGTGTGTGGACAATACTTTATCGTGCATCCTAAACTGTTGAGGCCTATTAAAATAGAATTGATGTCTGTTATACGCATTTTACTGCTTTGTTACCTGAAGGCTGAAAAAAATGATCCCGTGAAAGAGAGAGAGAGAGAGAGAGAGAGAGAGAGAGAGAGAGAGAGAGAGAGAGAGAGAGAGGAGAGAGAGAGAGAGAGAGAGAGAGAGAGAGAGAGAGAGAGAGAGAGAGAGAGCTGTGGTGCCCTCTCTCATTCCCTTCCAATACGCTTTCGCATTGCTAGCACGTCTCCATGCTCTTCTATGCTTGTGTTCTAAAAGTAATTTTCGCTCATAAACACCGTTATGGTCTAAGAAAGAACTAACTAAGTGCTATTCTAAATAAGACTTGGCATTTGTTTTTCACTTGGATGACCTGGATATCTAATGCGATCTTGGAGGCGAAGAATCTTTATTTGAAAAAAAAGTTAACTGAAAGTGAATTAGTCGGCCTCGTACAGCACGCGTTATTAATAAACATATTATACTAGTATCATAGCTTTAGTGGCTTCCGAGTAATTCTTATCATCTCGATCCTCAATACCATGAAGCTTCTCCACTCACAGATGGGGGCAGTCTCATCAGCATAAAGTGAAATGAAGTGAAATGCTTATAATTTATTTTTGATGATGTTCTGTTTTCTTATACTGTTCAATGGTACTGCATTCAGAAACACGTGCTTCCATATCGGTAATGAATATGCCTTTGAATTTCCCGCCAGGCGTCAACTTGACTGTCCCGATTTTCCTCATGTCTACGCCGTGAGTTGATGCAATCTGTCTTTCTTCCGATCAAGTAGTAGAAACAGCAAAACAAGATTCAGATTTAGTGATACCGTCAGCTGACATACTCCAGCCACTTACCTCCCGCTGCACATAGAGATATCGTGTGGAGCACGAGACTTATTTTTACCAGTAAGACTGACATACCGCACAATCAGAGTTGGCTTAACAAGCATGGAGTTCTTAATTACGCTCGATGCTTGTTTATTTATTTTAACTTTTTTGTGATGCATTATTTCCTCCTCTCAGGGAGATGCCTGAGGATTTTTTTTTTATAATGTCTTGTCACTCTAGGCTTGACGGTTGGGCAGAGATGAAGGGAGACCTGCGTTTATGGACGAGCAAATATTTATGGCTTAGTTGGCCGCTACTGCTTCTTGTCGGCGTCTGCTTTCTTTATCCTGTCCCCCTACTGTGCAGAATTACGAGAGTAAGAATGCGTAAAAGAAAGATAAAAAAAAAAGAAAAGAGAATATATATACTTGAAGTTTTTGGTGAACAAATTGTTATATATAAATGAATAATCTTCTACGCGTTCACCCGTAGAAGGGTTCTCATTCCGAATGTATCCTGTGCGCTAAATGTTCATGGACTGATTTACTATTATTTCCATTTATTTTTAGATATAATGATAACATTGAAATTTTACAAGCTTTCTTGATTTAAATTCATTGCCCGGTTCCTTACCTAGCGCATTTATCGCTGTTGATCTACCATCTTTAAAACTAACTCGTAGTACAACGTATAACAAATTAGCTATTACAAAATTAATGAACTTCGTACTTCGAAACATTTATTACAAAATGAATAAATAATGAAACTTAACAAACCAGAAATTGTTCCAAATTTGAAATGAAATAATTTATTCGGAAGGTTTTCACACAAATCTAAATTCGTGCGACATAGAGCATTTTGTTGCGAAGAAACTGTTCTACTGACATAACAGCATGTGCACCTGGTGACAAAGGATAAAATTACGTCCATTCTGACGGATGCATTAGAAATTTTCCGAATTATTCTTACACCATTATGCGATGTAAGTATGTAGGTGTCACATCTGTTTGTCTTTATTTTTTTTAAATAAATGTTTTAATGTATAACGATCATTACAAGATAAGGAAATTATTGTTGTTATGCGCAATCAGTCGTTTACGACCTTGGTGATCTTGTGAATAAAGATTCTCTATCCAACTCGGCCTCTTGTCCTCTCTTTCAGCAACTGTAAGTTCAAGTTGGTAAGTTCTTTTATGTTGCCCATCCAACTCTTTTGTGGTCTTCCTCTTCTCATTATCTCAATCTTCTCCAACACAACTGCCTTTTCCAATGAATCATCAGCTCGCATGTCCAAAGTGCATCAATTTTTGTTTATCGATCATCGTCTGCAAAGAGCATTCTGTCTGTCTTTGTACTATCCGAAACCTTCTTATTGGTCATTTTTGCAGTTCTTAACAGTCTCCTCCATGCCCATAATTCAAATGAATCGATTTGCTTTCTGTCTTTCTTCTTAATAATTCAGCTTTCACATCCATACATCACTACTGGAAATACCATTGTTTTGACAATTCTAACTTTCGTCGCCTTACTCACACCTCTGTCCTTCATAATTTTTGTCAGGTTTAATATTGCTTTTCCCCCATGACCATCCTCCTTTAATATTCATCTTCACATTTACCATCATTTCTGATTCTGGATTCCAGTAACTCATAACTTTCAATGATCTCTATTTTATCTCCCTGTATTATAAATTCATTTAAATAGCGAGAAGCCATCAGTTTTGTTTTTCTGATGGTTAAACTAAGCTTGGCTTTGTTACTTTCCCTCTTAACCAATAAAATCAACCGCTCCAGATCTTCCTTAGTTTCTCCTAAGAGGGTTGTTTCATCTGTATGTATATATATATTAAATTATTTATATTTTCTGCCACCAATCTTAATTCCGTCTGAGTCTTTGTCTAAGTTAACCATCCATTCTCATAATATATTCACTATAAATATTAAAAAGATAGATAGAGCGACAGTATACAACCCTACAGCATCCCTGTTTTCCACGCTATCACTATCTGTTTCTCCTAAGGCTGTTTTTACTGAAGCTTCTTGGTTGTCATACAGCTCTCTTATCAAGATAATTAGATGCTCAGGTATTCCCATTGATCTCATTACAATCCACAATCTGTTGGTGATCCACGCAAAGCTTTTTTCTAATCAATAAAAACAGATGAATACTTCCTTCTGAAATTCTCTTGTTCTTTCTATAATCCATCTCATGTTTGCTATTCTTTGGTTTCTTTACCTCTCCTAAAACCTGCCTGTTCTTGATAAGGAGATTAGTATTGCTAATTATACTTCTATTAGTTATTCCTGATGTCCTTATTGATTGTTATTATTTTAATGATATAATGTAAATATACAATAATAAGTACCTAGTTAAAGATGATAATGTGCATTTATGCCCGTTGAACATGTTAGTATTGTTATTATTATTGATTACTGACAGTAATAACAATATAGCGATTATTTAAAAGATTACTAATGATTGATATACAGTATCTGTTATTCCTGCTTGAACATGTTATTATTGTTTCGTTGAGTATAATAATAATAATACTAATAATAATAATAACATGGGAAAAAAAAGATGAAAGCAAAGGAAGAGATGCAAGAAAAAAATCTCGTGGCACTAACTACATACAATGCTAAGCATTGTATGTAATCCGAAACAGATCTGAAAGCTTGTTCTGTTTAATGAAACAGGATGTGTGTAAAATAGAAATCACTGAGTACATAACCAGTACAAATATTAAACGTACTAGTAGTTATGTCTTCATAATCCGAGCAAATCATTTACTCGCAACAATTTGAAGCTGAAAACTCGCTACTCAGGCGAAAAATAGCAATTCAAATTAAGTTTATTGAGCAACCGAAACGTTTTGAGTTGTCAAGTTTAGTAATCAGTTAAACCAATGATAATGATCAGTTTTGTAAGGTATTTTTCAAAATGAAGTATCGTCTCATATAAATCTATGATTTGGATATCAGTCGAAGTTGAGTGGCCGAAAATACACATTAACTTGATGACCTAGTATGGAAATGGTACTGGACATGAATTTGATCCAACTGTAAACTCAATTTTTTCTTGCAGAAAAAAAATGTTAAAATGATTACTAGAGATATATTTCTTAATTTGATAGAGTGGTAACTTTGAAAATGATTATTCAACTCTCTGTGAGAAAAAATGGAGTCCACATTTCACTTCGCAAAGCACTTGAATTGACTTGAAATAAAGTTCGTGATTCAGTGGATCTGTAGCTCTCTGCCTGTCGCAATGACCTTCGAGGCCAAGATTGAACTGTATTGCAGTTTGCTTTTATTTTATTTCATTTCATTTTACAGACTCATGCTTACCTTATTGTTTACAGTGAATGAATCAATAAATCAGAAAAACTGGAGCAAGGATTACTGCAGTAACTGTAAGACACACGGAGTCATTTTCTGTCAGACATAAAATACTGACTGGATTATTAAATTCAATTAAACTATATGTTTGTAGAGATACAAAACATCCACATTCAAGCGTTCATCATCCATCCAAAACATCCACAAAACTTGCAATTTCTTGTTGTTAAGTCTGGATAAACGCAACGAATTTCAAGCGTGATTCGGCTGGATTCCTTTTCCCATTCTTTTTCTTTTTTTTTCCTTTCAGTTTTACAAGAAAATTATTTTTGATTAGTCATTTTAGTCATTTTGAACTTTACTAAATGAAACGCAAGAATTCTCTGAGGAGTTATTTAAAATGAATGCTGAAGTATATAGCCATGAACTATATGCACCAAGTCTCTCAGCTTGTTCTCCCGACTGGTTTGGCCGTTCTTAAACCTGATATCAAAATTGGAGGTGTTAATCTCAGCTCTTTGTTTTATGCGGATGATGAGTGGGTCCCCAAATGTTTGAATGCTAACCAAAAGAGAGAAGAGTTTCTATAGTCATACTCTTGAACATAATTAAAATTATGAATCAATCCGAAATGGGTAACTCCTTTTCTGATAATTATTATTGTCAAGTGCTCATGTAGCCCTGTATGGTACGTTAATTATGAAAAGGTTGTAAACAACCTTTTCATAATTAACAACCTTTTCATAATTGGAAGTCATATAAAAAATGGTCAAAATAAAATGGCGGATTTCTTTTTTTTTATTTGGGGGGGGGGGGTTGTTTCCTTTGCTTTGGATTAAATTTGGAATATAGTGATTACTTCGTCCAGATAGTTTTGTCATCGGTCAGATTGGAGGATGGATGGTAAAGTGGACCTTTACCGCAGGTAGCATCTCTCAACCGATTTCACTTAGTTATGCCTCATGTATTTAAACTATTTCAGTTAAAAAATAAGTGATATCCCTCCCATTAAACAAAAAAATTAAAAAGTTAGCCGAGTACAGAAGAAGGAGGGGGTGCAATTTAGCTAAGTGGCCTCTTGGCTGATAATAATTGTGCAGAAAGGCGAGAATTTAAATTTCCTCTGAAATACGAGCACTACCATAAAAGCAGCAGAAGTATTAATAACAACAATACCACTAATAAAAAACTGCAGGCCAACATCCTACTTTCTATGTATTCGACTTAACTTTTTTTTTATGGATGAGTGCTTTTATGATGTTGAATTCTCTACATTATTCTCTGATTATAAAGTTGAATTCCCAACTTTATAATCAGGCCCGGATTACCCGTGTGATTTTACATCGCACAACTGGCTGAAAACTGGTTAACGCGCAGTGGCATTTTCCCAGTATGGACTAAGCTGAATAGGCTGAATCTAAGAAACATAAGAATCCTACTCAACGAGGAATCTAAACATAAAATGTGAGACTTCATGAACAATTAACGTATGTTGGTTTTCAAATAATTCACACTGTTATAAAATTTTATGTTACCTTCTCTCTCTCTCATCTCATCCCTTTCGGCCACCAGCACAAATTTATTCCTAACATTCGCCTAAATCATTATATAGTATTTGTTTTCATCAATATTACTAATGAATGTTTAATAATTTCAAAAATTCGGATTATAATTTTGAATTTTTCGCTATCAGTAAACTGAATAAAATAAATATCATTTTCACGCAAAAAGAAATTTAGAATTTGATCCATATTTTCTTTGTGAAAAACTGAAAGATATGTTTCGTCTAATTACATTTTACTGCGTTAATTAGTCAATAGTAATGACTAATGAAATCTTCCTCAGCCGAGAAAAGTCTTTTTCTTCAAGATATTTGTGTATTTTGAAGTTAAATTAAAAACGTTTTTTTTTTAATAGTTGGTATGTTATAAAGAATTTCTAATATTGTTCCCTTTTCTACTAATCATTCTCTTAACTCTGTAATCTCCTCTTACAGATTATAGCGTGTACCACATGAAACACTTAGCACGTGTAACGCATAATTGCGCGCGTGTGTGTGTGTGTGTGTAATATTTACACTACGCAGAATCGTGGCGGCCATTTTCCTGAAAGAAAAATTATTCAGGGTCTTATTTATTTATTTTGTGAATCGGAGCTTTCTTTAATCGAGTGCGTGATAAATACCCCACTCTTGACACTCCTTACGTGAATTCTGGCGTGGACTTATTATTAGGATAAAGTTGTACTTGAAGGGCAGGAGGTACAGCATCTCTCTCTCTCTGTCTCTACTGCATAGACTATATGCCACTTCCTTTTATCTTTGAAAATAAATATTAGAGAAGGGCAAAGCTCCACTTTCTAGATCGTGTCGTATTTGTAGTAAGAAATGATCATTATTTATGGAGGTAACTCAAAAAAGTACTCCAATGGAAAGAGAGAGAGAGAGAGAGAGAAAATGAGAAACATTTGACAGGTTATTCAGTCTTCTGAGCATCAACACAGACAGGAGATGGTGTTGCGTGTTAAAAATAAATACCACGTGATCGTAAGGTGAGGTAGCAAGAATGTCCGAAATTTGCTTACCAGTCGTCTCTTCGGTTTGATGAGCGGCCTATTCTGCCCATTCATCTTGTGGTACAGTCCACAGGCATTGCACAGATAATGGCCCGTCCCGTCTCTCCGCCATAACGGCGTAGATGTGGCGCCGCAGTTGACGCACTCTCGACCCTCTAAAAAAAAAAAGGTACAAAAAACAACGCTTTTATTAGAAATGTTTCAGTAACAAAATACAAAATAAAATAAATAAATAAAATAAAAATAAGTACATGACTATATATATCTATATCTATATTGGTCCTAGAAAAGTTTCTTGATTCATTCCTGTCTTCCAGAAGGATTTCAGAACGGATTCGATAAAATTAAAAAAAATCTAAATATAGCAAATACTGATTCAATTAGATAGATGTTTAATTTCAATTGTGTTTATAAATTTCATAGCCATTTCTTCTCAAATGAAAAAAAAAAAAAAAAAAAATGCAGGAAGAGTTTTTATTTATCCCCCCCCCCCCTATTTATATAAATCTACAATCTGAAAAAATATTCCAAATTTACACAATTTTATCTATTTATCTTTAACACAGTTGAGATTGAGATACATTCATTTATTTATTACAGTATAAAACACGAATAAAATGAGACTGGTCAAATGAACAGAGCTCACCCTTATTGCATCATAGTACTCAACGCGTTTAACTGCACAGTAAAAAATGGCGTTATTGGCGTTCAAATTATGGAATTTATGATTTTGGTATACAAATGACCCGAGCATTTGAATATCAGAGTTTTATGTGGTTCTGTTCTTGTTCTTTTCATTTCATTTCTTGGGAATTGTGATATTATCTCAGTAGATAAATCTTCGCTAACCTTTCTTATTTTTGTTTATTTGTTTATTTTCATGCATTGTACTATTTTCCTGCTATTCAGAATTACGCTGTTTTGTTACATCTCTGGTTGTCGGACAATCCATGCTCACGAATTTTGTTCAGGATCAAGTTTGTGATATTTTTTCATCTTCCAAATCTATGTCTTGTCTACTTTAGATAACCCTCCTTCTTCAGATCCAGGTTCTCTGATCCCTTAGACTACCCTTGAACTAATATCCTACACTCAAGCCTCTTAAACTCATTGTGCGTCTCTCGCTATTCTTGATTAAATTTCGCTGCAATTTTTGCTGAGAATCGTTTGTCTGTCGGAACGATAAAAAACTAATCGGAATAAACTTAGTTGGTTTCATGTTGATGTGGCATGAAACCTGATTTCATCTTTAATTAAATAAATCTTTTTATTTCAGAAAAACGTTCTTATATCACGATGAGACTCGAACCAGGTCTATTCTACCCAAAAGTGTTATATGCATCATCCTTCTAAGCGCGCTACAAAATCTCTGCATTAGATGTGTACCTCTATAGTTATACAGCAAAATAGGTTGAAATGTATGAATTCTTAATTGTGCAACTGAAATTTTCAGTTTCGCTGAAAGTGAAAATAAGTGGAAATATTACTTTTTAGTGGCGAGTGCGACAGAAATAATCTCTTGTTAAAATCAAAAAAATTGTATTATTTGTTTGAAATATAACTTTTCCCAGAAATATTCCTTCAAGACTGTGTAAAGTCAAAACTTAGTAGCCTGCGATAATCTATATTTGTGCTGTCTCTTGAGTTGGTTGATGAAGAATTATAAAATATAACCGATTTCGATATTGATTCGGGTCTATAAGGATCGTTAAAGGATGCAGATATTTGCTCATGACAACATAATTAAAAGTGGATTTACGAAATTTTAATAATAACAAATGCTAGTTTACAAACATTTTATTTTAAAGAGGCACTTAATTACTTTTGTGTCATGTTCCCATAGTTAATTGATGTTCGCTTAGTTATCTTGCAGCTATATAAGTGTTGTTCTCCTCACGCTAACTCTAGCGAACGATTTTAACCTTCTACAAAATGGATAACTTGACATTACAAACAGAGGCAGCAATACAAAATTTCATGGCATTGAAATTATGTTTCGAACTCACATGCTTTCTTTGTTTATTTTTTCGTAAAACTTTCATGCTATTTGTCTTTCATATGTCCTTCTCATTGGCAAATAGTCTATTCGTACGAGGCTGAACCCGATTAAATTCAGAACACAATTTAAGAACAGTGGAGCGGGATGTTTTTAATTAGTGCATGATGAAGCATGTGTTAATGGACAATTCTACGGAACTTTCCCTTTAAATGATAGGAGTTTTCTTTTAGTATATAGTTAATAATTTTAATTTTTTTTTGATAATTTCACTTTCACACATATATTCATAAATGACCACATGAGTCCGAAGTACTTGAAAGTATCCGAATATTACTGTAAGTTGTACCAGAAGTACTTAAATTTTGAAATATACATAAATTCAAAATTCCTTTCATATCAAAATACAAAACGTCTACTGACAGAAAGTGTGAAAAAAAAAAAAAAAAAACACGAAAGAAAAAAGATTTCACAAGAGGTGTTTTTTTTTTTTTTTTTTGTTACGTTCTAGATTCCATGGTATTGTAGCTATAAGGTTCTTGATGTCTAGAGATAGTCGACATGTGATATTCTGTGCTGTCACTTGCACTGAATCAGTCGGTAACGGATTTACAGAACACACTGCATCCTCTCAGTCAAATATGCTGCTGCTGCGCATTTTTTGAATACAGAGTAACGGTTTTAAACTTGCAGATTTTCAAAGCATATAAGAACATATAACTTAAAACATATAAACTATCTTAGAACGCATACCGAATTTTGCAAACAACACTACAAAATGATTCATGTGCACTTCTGAGCACTCAAAGTCTGGAGAGGCTTTAGTTAAACAAATTATACTATGCGGATGTAATCACTCATTTCATTTCATTCACAGCATCACATTATATATGATGATACTCTCTCACACATAACTTCGTAAACTTTGTGCATTGGGTAAGCCAAAGGTCAGATAATCTGGGAACAATATTCTAAATACCAAACATGGTCTTTTGCAATCCGCTTTAGTAGTAGCATTGCTGAAAAATCAAGGACCTTTCTCCAAGTAGTGTGTCGGAACCCCTCCAGATGAAGACATGGTTAGGTGAGATGAGAGGTTTTTTTTGTTATTAATGCATTAAAGATATAACTTTTTTAATTTAAATTTGAACAGCATCAATGCATTATAAACACACCACCCGATCATATTTCAACATAGAACCTATACTGAAATATGACTGTTCGGAGATGAATCAGATTAAACTCATAATAAATTCAAAATATTCTAAACTTTGACCCTCAAGATTATGTAAGTTTTAAAAATTAAGAAGAAAAATTTAAGCTCAAACAAACTTAAAGCTGTGATGAATAAAATATAAGTAAGCCATATATATTTAATGTTATTTCATTATTTCTAGCGAATGCGAATGTGAATGTGGAGACGTGAAACTTAAGATATAACAATGGACATAAATTTATTATAATAGCCTTTGTGCAATATGTTTTGACAAAAAAAATAAGAAGTATTGAAAGGGAAGGGAAGGGGAGAGTGTTCTCCAAATTTTGCGGAGCTTTCTCCCCACTTGCTTTCCCTCATTACGGGCATGTTCGTCCTTCTTGTACGCTGTTGCTCTTAACTCTCCAGTAAGCAAGGCGATCTCGTACCAAGCGATCATATTCGTAATACGCCATATAGATTCCAATTTATAAAGTCTTATACAATTTATATCATATATATAGGACTTGCCCGAACATCATTCATGCCGCAGTGGATTCCCAATCCACGATTATGTCTTGCAAAGAGGGAAGGCTGTTGATACGTTATTGTGTATTGTTTATACGTGTGTACATTTTATTACAATATTTATCTAGAAATTGTTTGAAAACCTATATAGCGTACCTAGTTTTATAAGAATGATTACTCTAGTTATTAGCTTATTTAAATGTTTTATAAATATCCATGCTACGATATAATTTTATTCCAAAGTTTGTTAGTAATGAAACCGAGGTCACACCGACATTAATTTCAACCTGTAGTAATTCCTTTTAATTTTTGATATTTACAGTATCTAAATTATTATTACTTCAATAAATGTTAAATCAAAGCAGATAGGATGGATATATACCTTTTCATTTTTATATCTTGGGTATAGTATAAACTGTATATGCTTCGGTATAGTATTAACCATCTAAAAATGTATCTGTTGAATATCATGTTTCAATCAGTCTTTTTCAACATGAAAAAAAAAAAAAAGATTTGCTATATATGGCCTAACACTTTCATAGTGTTACATATATTTGATATCCAGTACATGAAAATTGATATATTGAATTAGATTAGATTTTTATATCATGTAAACAGATTCAGAGCCTCTGCAGCTCTGTCTGTTTCGATGATGCTCTTTGGTTAGAAAGACCTGAGTTCGCATCCCTGGTTTTTCATCCGAAGATGAGTTAGTCGGTCTCATACGGATATGGCAAGGATTTTTATCTCACAAACCAACCAGAAGAACACACGCAATATACAGCCATAGACACTATAGGAATGAGGATTAACCACACTATTCCGTCGAATCTGGTTTCGAGAGCCCTGATTGACGGTGTGGATATACACGTAAGCACAAAGCAGGAATGAATGAAGGATGAACAATAAAGTAAAATAATACTGCCACACTTATAGGGAGTGCAATAGACCTATCCTTGATGTTTAGCGGCTATCGGCAATTCAAGAGTTATTAAATATTTGATATGAGTCGATATTTTAACCAATTACTGGTTAAAATATCGATTACGATATTTTACGATAATTACGATAATTTAACCAATTACAATTCTTCTTTCTCAGAAGAATGTGATTAATTAAAAGATTCCAAATACCGATTTAAAAAAAAAAAAAGAAAAATAAAGCAGACAAAGGCACCTACCTAACATAGACTGATACCTCTCTTCCATCGAAGTTAGACTAATTGCTTCGTTGGAAGAGCCTGCTTGAATTGCCGGAAAGGAGTCTAATATTTATAAGAAAAAAATATGGATTGTTTTAGAATGGAGAATATATCATTACACATCAATTGTACTACTGTCTAGGCCGAGTTTAGCCTGCTCTTAACATTAAATGAACAATATTAAATTATCGAATTGCCTTTCCCTTCCAAAACCAGTGATGCTCAGAAAAGTGTAATAGTTAAGTGTCCTCTCCAAACAGAGTGAAAAGATATTTTGTAATGGTTAATTTAGAGATTGAGCAGTAATCTAGACTGGATTCCTCTACTATTCATGTGACAGCATAAAATCAGATTTTTGCATAGAAAAAGGTTCCATAAGGAACATAATTTCCTTATTTTCTAGAAACTCAAATAGCATTTAAAGAAAATTATACATGCACGTAACCCTCGATTTATGCCGATTCGCTTTTACGGGTATTTTTTTTCCCGCCACTGTATACATATATGTTATTACGCCACTGTCTATACGTTGGTTGCACACTTCCACGCATGTACCATGTGCACAGCACAACACCCACTCTGTGAGTTCAAAATTCGTTGCTAATTTTAAAACAGAGGTACTTAAACCTCGGTTCGATACACTCCCGATGCTATTGTTTCAATACGTTGCATTGTTTACAATAAGGATAAAATAAAAGGAACGGGTGAAAATGTTATTCCCTTCTCGGCAAGGAAAATCACCCATTCTCAGAGCGAAACCATCCGAGAGTTGGAAAAACGGGCAATTGCATGGATTTAAATCAAAAATCGATGCCCATCACACGCAGATAATAACAAATAGGGCTCTCAGTTTTTAAAAAAATAAAAAATCAGTCAATAAATAAAAACAGTCAAAAGACGGTGTGTCTGTGTGTGTGTGTGTGAGGGAGGGGGACGATTTCCTCGTTTAACCGGGGAA
Source organism: Typopeltis vanoorti (assembly GCF_054136105.1). NCBI lineage: Eukaryota > Metazoa > Arthropoda > Arachnida > Uropygi > Thelyphonidae > Typopeltis > Typopeltis vanoorti. Next base: position 77,108,837 of record NC_143550.1, on the reverse strand, counting down.
ATCGTCCCCCCCTCCGAAGCCTTTTTAAATTTTTTTCATATATTTTCACTCTGATATATTGCTTTTATCAATACTACCATTAGTTTTAAACGAAGAAATTGCGTTTCTTTCCTTACAGTGAAATTTTTTTAATAATAAATTCGATATGATATGCAAATATGCAATATATGATATGATATGATATGATATGATATGATATGATATGATATGATATGATATGATATGATATGATATGATATGCATCGATTGATTTAATTGCAATCATATTACGGATGTCATAAGCTATGGGTGTGAGTTTGGTTCTATATGTCCTGTGGGTGGTTACAATTTAAGTTGTTAATCCCGTAATCCATGCCATTTGTCTGGATACAAATGAAAGGAGGACGCAGTCAGAAAAGCCATATTTGTTTTATTTGGATAGCTCTGGTTCGAATTCCGTCGAATTTTGCATGTCGCAATATTTCCGCTGTTTCAGGCGTTCAATTTTTATAGTTTGCATGTAACTCTATTGTGAAGACATTACGAGATATTTCACACGGAAAGTGTAATAAAAGCAGTAAACAGTGCCAATGATTTAGTTCTCTCTCTCTCTCTCAAGCTCTCAAGTGTTCTCAAATGATCCGACAAATTTTGTACAATGCACCTGAAGTGATCAGGTTGATGTGTCCAAAGTAATAAATAAATAAATAACACACAGCAAATATATATTTATAGTCTGTATGCTTAAATTACGACCGATTTACTTTTTAAATGGTCAAATTTCTTAAGGAAAAAAAAACATCCCATCCTAAAAAATAAATAGGGGGAAAGCGATAAAATTTATGATTTATGCGATTCCAATAAGACATACTGCTTCGCTCCTTATTCAAAAGAATTCAGTACAACTTAACAGGAATATATCGTGTATTTCCGTTAAGAAATACGCGATGATACACAAGAATGATTACTTAAAAGTCGAAATCAGTTCCTAACCACACGATTAGTTTGAGTATTTTCTTAGAAGTCATGAGGAATAAAATATTAGCATATTTTTCACAATGTGAGCACGTAAATTTATAAAGATTATTGGTATCCATTCGCCAATGAATGATGGCATAAGAAGAATGCTTTGAAACGGAAATACATTAAATTCATAAGATCATGTCGAGAGTGGTTTACTATTGCAAGGTCTCGCTCATTGTTAATATCAGCCAGCTTTGGATAATAATACGTAACTAGCTGACCCGTGAAACATTTCCATATGCATTTAACTATTATTGCTTTATCCATTTTTATGCAACTGTGAATATTCTCTTAATACATGTTTCGGACTCTACAGTAAATTCCGCCATGTGCGACTGAATTTCCTTCGGAAATGGGAAATACTTCTGGAATTATCACTTTTTTATGATGATGAACATGATCTTCCTGCTTTCATTTATGAAGTGAAGCGACCTACAAACCTGAAATGGAACGATCAATCCACCATCAACCGGAAGGTGACATTTTTCGAGGTGTTGTTGGTGTTCTGGATTACAATTGTGTTTTGTTCTTTCATTTTGTTGTAGCTTTTCTGAGACTGAAATGTTGACTGAGTTTCTATCATTCATCCCTCTGGCACGCAAAATAAACATCGTGCCTTATTACATTAGAGCCATTTAAACCTGAAGCCGAAATCTAAATAGGTGAAAAAAGAAATATAGTCAGAATGCAAAATTTTGCACACAGAAATGCTCAAAAAAGTGCTGGTCTGAGATAAATGACTTTATCACAACTAGATGCTGCATTGTGTGATCTTTATGAAAGTTCATATGGTGATAGTTAAATATGACCATAGTTTCTATGGTCATATTTATCATATGACCATAGATGATGATTGTGTTTGTCCGAATTCAGAGACGAACACCCACCGACAGAAAGATAAACACTTTTTGTAGTAGGTTTGCCATGAACTCCAAAAGATGATATCTAATAAACCGTGCATTGTAGTTAGCTCAGTCTGAAAGAAGCACCACTACATTTTTTTTTAATTTTTCGACACCCACGATAGTTATTATCAAGCGGATTAAGTAGTCATCCTCCAAAATTAACTACTAAGATTTACGTTACCTAATTTCTAATGAAGTTTTTAAAACTTTTTCAAGATTGATTTCGGTCTCCAATAGGCAAGATGATGATGCCTCACACCAGACAATGAAATTCATCTACAACCTAAAAACAAGCTTCCTTGTTCGCAGTGAGGGCCAAACAAACATAGGGGCCTATTTGAAAACAGAAGCGTTATCGACTCGGCCAACTCGGTGCTGGCAATGAAAGTTTCTCTCTTCATTGCCAGCTGGGTATACTTGTAAATAATAATAATAATAATAATGTTATTATTTTATTATTATTATTATTTAAAAACGAATTTCATCTTATTTAAGTATACGATTCATGATGTACATTTAACTTACGCCACGGTGAATATATAACTGCTTGATAGTTACATTTTTTACCTAAGCCATATTATAATGAGGATCTGTTTTTATCTGTGCTAGTTAGAATAAGACAATGAACTTAAGCATCAAAAATGTTTCGACTTTTTTTTTTTTCGCCATCTAATTATTGACACATATTCGTTTTAGCTGCTTGAAATATATGCACATTATGCCACTGGTACAATTTTCTAATGGGTATCATGAACTGCATGTCGATTAGCCATGCTATGGCGGTTTCTAATTCAGAACTCAGTGAAACAAGCTGCTGCAGATAAATGTTGAGACTTGGAGTCTACGACCTTACTCACTCAACTGATCTTTTTGTTGTTGTTGTTGTTGTTTGTTGGAAGACCTTGTAAAGTTCTTTATGTGCTGCGCTGAAGTTGGTGGCATTGTCTTATTAATGATCATAAACGAACTATTTAAAGTTATTCTTTAATTTATGGACAGAAACGAACTGCTTAAAGTTAGCCTAAAATATGTAGAATTACCAGAGAGATTTTATTTAATAATAATACTAATAATAACACACCAGAATGATCTTAATTGTTATGATAGAACTTAATTCTTATGTTATGCAAAGTGAGTCAGGAGGAATGTTCTTAGCTTCGGGGGCTCATCGCAAAGGTCTTTAAAACCAAAAGTCATCATAAACTTTGTCCGATACTGAACGGTAACATAGCTAAGGTTGTAGGGTTGTGTCGTTTGGTTTAAAATGATTTATTACATATCTTTAAACAATGTAAAAAAGTCACGTTACCAGGATATGTGTTTATTCATTACAATGCTTGTTTGCAGTAGGCTCTCTCTCTCTCATAATTATCACGCACTGTCAGTATACAATGCAGCGTCCAAAATACGACTGAGCAATGCATGTTCCATTTTTGTCTAGCACTATCACTTCAGTACTCTTTTATCCATCTCTGTAATGAAAAAATCCAAAGAGCTTTAATTCTAAATTCCTAGGTGGATAGCTTTGTAAAGATATTTGCCATATCTTTGCCAGGATTATGGTCAGCGAGGTGCATATTCCTTCACGAAAAAAAATATGTGGTTCCATCGTACTTTTATAAGGGCTGTAAATAATAATTTCCACATATTATGCAATTTTATTTTGCAGTTCTACGAGTATAAGAACTGCATTTGCAGTTCCTCTTATAGAAATAACAGATAAACGGGCGATGTTTAAAATGACTTTCCATAGAAGCATGAAGACTTGTTTCTGACCATACATGCGTGAATTTCACGTATTGTTCATAGTGCCACCGGTGAATCGAGCTTCATCACAAAACATAATGTAGATACTATCGGCTATTCGCATCGCTGTAGGAATTTCTTCATACAACGTTCTGTATGCTCTAGTCTGCGGAACACAAGACTCATGGAAATTCATCGCATACTGACATGATAACTCCGCTGCAATCACGTTTTGCCAGTCAGCCATTTTTCTTGTTCAAACGTATCCTCAGAGAATTCTAGGAAACGTCAATCTCTTTCAGTTTCTGGAAACTCTGCATTTTGACGAAATTATTCGAGTTTTTTGGAGTTTAGTTTTTCCAACTCACAATTCTACTTATTAAAAAATAAATAAAATCTATAAACATACACTATATAGATATATTAAGTATTATAATATGTGGAGATTATAGTGAATTCAACATACAAAATATCAACTGCAGACTGTGAGATGCAACAATAAACAATAATGGCTGGTTATACAGTGAGTAAACAATTTTGAGTGTTGGTTCCCAACACTCAAAAGCTCTGAATTGCTTACTGAGGCCGAGAGTTGCTTTGGAGAAGTAATGTAAATATATACCTGCTCTGCACTTAGCCAACTTAGCCTGTGGATTTGATTCTCACCATGGATATGGTAGTTTGTGATCGTCTCACTAATTCTGTAATGGAATTAGCGAGAGACTTCATTCCCAAACTCATATGGGGTACGTGAGTAGCAATACGCGCGTGTGTGTGTGTGTGTGTGTGTGTGTGTGTGTGTATACAAGTATATGACTCATCTCTCATCTTGCACATAAATCTAGTTTCTAAGAAAATTGGAAAACTTGAGTTGAATGGAAATTGAAGAAAAGAATATTTAAGTAAAAGATTTATGAGTTACTAATACACTCAAATGATGCATTACAGATAATAATTCATGAAACCATGTTATATTCTTTAAATGAGCCTACTAAAATTTACTTGTCAAAATAATGAATACTAAAAAAGAATAACTGAAAATACTTTGTGTGATTGTTCCGATCAATAAAGGGGATTTTGGTTATTTAAAAAAAAAGAATAATAATTTAGTATATTAACTGTTTAGACTCAGTTCACGTTTGCTTATTATTATTATCTTGCAGTCATTACTTTCTATTTTCATATTTATCTGCTTCATCTCACTGATAAATGCAAAACTACATTTATATTAATATTGGAAAAAGTTATTATAACCTTTCGCTAAAATGTCATACACATGCAACTTTAAGTTAAATAAAGAACTAAAGTTCAGGGTTAATTAAATTTTTAGTGCATTGTCAGTAGAGGTGACCTAAAGGAACACCAGATTAAAACGCAATGTTATAACAAGCGCAACACTGATGAAGCAATTAAATCTTCCCCTTAAGGCAATATTTTTTTTTAGAATAGAAAGTCCACATTGTCCTAGAGGGAATGTGATATCATCACTTAAATAATTGCCCTTACAAAAGCCAATCTAAATAGGCCTAATTATATATTTATGCAAAGATAAATAAGTCGCATTAGCATATATTCATATTTAATTGACGAATAACCTGAACGGCATACAAATTACTGACTAATAAGCCTAATGAAAAGCTAGTTTTTTTATTCATTAAAGTATTGTCCCTTGAATCACAGAGGCGACAAGTGAAACCCTAACAAAAGTTTTTGGTGACAAGCAGGCTTGGCAGCAACTTATGGCATCGCAAGGATTGAGATGTAATCAGCATAGATCCTGTGCAATTAAACTGTCAGCCTTTTAATGAAAAGGAGGGACGGAAGCTATTGTTAATGTAGCCCTAATAGCATGTAACTGTGGATAAAAGAAGACAAAAAAAATCTGATCTTTGCAATATTGTTTCAGAAGAAGAATGGCATTATTTTTCATCGCTCATTTTTATTTTTTATGTTTGTGTTGTTTTTGAAATGAGAGACGTGTAGAAAAAAAAACTTCTCGATACTTATCATTTTAACTTTATTATAACATAACATTAGGATATTATAACTTCATTATAACCTACAATTATATGAGGATTAATTTCTAAAGTTATTCACACTGCGGATGCGTGGTAGTGAGATCATGTAGTGTGATGTTACACCTTCAAAACAATTGTAAGCCAGACTCTCTGTGTGTTCGTTTATTGGTTTCCTGTCACGTGAAATAAGACTTCAAAATGGAGAAAGAATCTGACTCAGGTTGGATAATGCGCAGTGAACTAGTGTTTATACATCAAAATTGAAACCTTTTGTGGAAAAAAAAAAATCTTAACTGAGATTCATAGTGATTTACTTGGCATGAGTCCTCCCGACTTCGATATGTTTCCTAAGTTGAAAGAATCGCTTCATGGGATAACGTTTCACTACCAGGGATCAGTTTCCGTTGAAGTAACCAGCTTATCAAATAAAAAATAATAATAAAAAAAGTTTATTGTAAGAACACATGACTCATACACTGGACCCTAGTGATAAAAGCAGAATGAAGATTACATTGAAAGCCTCTAAATTCATTTTGTTAGATAAACGTCTGGCTAAACAATAGGAATAGAGTCTACAGAAAATTTAAAATGAATTACCCTGCTGCAGAATTTTTGCTGTTTCGTGTTCTAAGGGTCTTTATTAATATGAATGTAGATAATTATGTAATTATACATAGTTAATTTAATAGTTCAGTCAATTGTTGATATATCATATAGTGCATTTGCTTTCTTAAATTATTATTTACTGATTCGTTTAATTAAAAATAATCAGGTTAAATATACTATGATAATTGGAAATCAAAAAGATAGATAAAGAGACAGAGAGAGAGAGATCCCTGTACATTTTGCAACAAATACCTCATCTCGAAATCAAGCTACCGTATATCATAATAGATTATAATGCACAACAACTAACAAAAATCTGTTTCTTGTACTTCGTTCAATAATTAAAAAGAAGAAGGCTTAGTATTATTTTAATTAATATTAATCTTTGGGGCTTCAGGTAGAAAAAACAATAAAAGCATTTTGCTGATGCAGATTTAGTCTCATCGCACGTGCTTTGCTTGAAAATTATTTTACTTGCATTCCCATTTGTATATATATTTTTTTTATTTTTTTTCCTCCAGAAGGTCGCTTTTCACTTTCTTTAGGTTTATCGTCTAATAAAACTGCAATGAAGCAATTATCCGACCACTAAGAACAGAAGATATCAGGCTGAGTATTTCATGCATAAAGTCTAACGTATGGTCTCGTGCATGCGTGCAGCTCTGCTCTATTTTTTATAATGATGATAGGCCACTTGTTCTCGAAAGTAATCAAAGTGTAGAAATTCAAAGAAAGTTGCCGCTGTTTCACATATTTTGGACTGAGGCCTTAGCCCGTAATGAGAGGTTCCAAGAGAAATTCTGTCTTTTCACTAGCGAATCATGAAAATAGGTCAATCGTCGTCAAGGAAGTGGAATATGTCCTCCAGCTGTCTTGAAGAAATTCACCGTATTTATGAACATTGACTATACCAACAGACGTCAAGTTTGATTCATACAGCGTGTAATGTGGCGGAGAATTTCGTTTCAAAATTATTCTGCATAAAAATGAAATGTGATTATCTAATAAGGAAGATGATTTCGAACGTCTTTACTTTATCCATTTCATAATTAACAGAATAAGAGTAAGTTTGACTTCTTATATCATTCGCATCTCGATTTATCTGTGTTCATCTGTTTCCTCTTGAACCCACAAACCAGCGTGGATTGTTCATCCGCTTGTGAGGACAGGCTAGGTACCCACATTAATCATCGTTAATCATCCGATCATTTGTTACGTTAATCATTCATTTAACAACAGTTAGAGAGACAGATGAGCAAATAAACTCTCCATCTGAAGAGGAAATCATACTTACATATGTGTAATACAGATAATTTATTTTTTTATTATTTAATTTAATAACTAGCGTTTAGTATTGATACAAGTTAATACTTTGTGGGGATTGAGTAATTATAACTTATATAAAGGGCACCTGTAACTTCATAATAAAATATGTAGAAGTGTGTTTTTTTTAATTTAATTAGTGGCAAACCTATTAAATACGCATTATCTTATTCGAGTACAAGAACAGTATTAATTTCTTATTTTATTCTCTGTCTTCTACTCCACAGAATATATATTAACGAAGACTGGATTTATTTGATCGTAAATATTAAAATTATAGCTTCCTCAGGGTTAAAAAATGTAAATGTAAGGTTGATAAATTAAAAAATATATAAATAGACATGACAAGCTGGTAGGAGTCGCTGTAGTATGAACAATCGAAAACACGTGGAGCCGGTGAAGTGCGGCACGAGTCCTCTGTTTTCTAGCATGTGGTGAAACTAGTCAGTTTTTTATTATTTATTAATCTGAATTTTAATTTTTACGACCAAATAAACCCAATCTTCATTATTAACTATCTTGGTCGAAAGTTCTTTTCTCCTTTAGTATTAAATAGATATTCATTTTATTCATAGTGGCTAACAAAGAATTTTTCATGGAGATTTCCAGATAATTCTCATGGCAATGATATACAAATATTCTTATAAAATTGGTCAACGGGTAGTTTGCCAAAATCCAAGTTGTATTTTATTTTTATTTACGGAGAAGCATTCTGAGTTTAAAGTATGGTCTACGATGCGCTTGTCGATAGGAACAAGTCGTGCTGGTGCATTTAGCTATGCTAGCAGTACGCGAGTTATACACACCTAATTACGTTTTGTTGCGAATCACGAAACCAACAGTGACAGGCTATGATTAAGGTTGTCGTGAGAAATGCACACGGTAATTTATGTCAATGGCCAATTATCAGCGTCTGCAGCCTAATAATTTATACACATTAAATGGCAAAGATCGTATTTGCACACTGTATGGAATTGTCAGAATCCTTGTAGTGGGTTCCACTCAGGAAATTACCCACTGTCTTAGAGACAAGGTATGGAGCAGAAAGTTGATGCATAGGTAGAGGAAAGAGCACGCGCAGGAAAAAAAATAATAATAATAAAATAAAATAAAGAAAAAAATACACCAGCTGGAGGTCGAGGTTATGGTAACAAACATCCCTCTACTGCTATCTGATGCAATTAGTACACGATGGATGGGGGGGGCCCCTCAACGCTCCGGTTTGTTCGTTTTTGAGCGTTCTTATGTGCTTATTGATTTATTGATATGAATATTTTAACAAAAGGAAATTGATCTCATCTGCAAATCAGTAGCCCTGATTTTTCATAAAAGAAAAAGGAAGAGTGGAAAGTTGCGTAATAGCAAATTTCTTGGAAGTTATTCAACTAGTTTAATAAAAATCATCATATGGACCAAGAAACTAGATGAAAGGTTGGAGGAGGGAGGTTGTGAAGTCTCATGCATTAGATAAAGAATCGTGAACGGTGAAGAAAGTAAATACAAAATGTACCGCTCTTCAGATTGCTGTTTAGTTTGACTGTACTACATTAATAATTTACTATTTATTTCTTTAAAATCAACTCCCCACAGTATCATTGTAATTTAAATTAATATTCCAACCTTTTTTTTTAGATTTTTGTGTGCCTGAAATGGAACATATATGCTAACTACGATATTAAAATTTATATTATAGCGAATAAAACACGAATGGTCACCTCTTTCATAATACCAGTCAACTTGGTAGATGGCAATTTCAAATGTTTTTTTTTTTCCTTTTAGTGTTTCGATATCTGCCATTCTCGTATATAACACATATATAACAATAGTCTCATGGAAACTGATACATTTTTCTAATCGAGTCTTTACTGTAGATGTATTTGGTTAATTTGAAATACCATTTCCATTTGCGCAAAACTATCCGTTGTACATGTCTAAACAATCATCTTCTATTACGTATATCATGATTTTGTTTACTGATTAATATCCATTCACTATCCTAATGAATAAACTTATAATGGACAAATGTGTTCCATTAATCTTTTGCCCCTCCTCCCCAAAGTGCTATAATTTTCATCTTGAATTCAAAAATGTTATTTCATTCCTTCTTTATTTTTTTTTCCCCTCTTGTAGTTTTTTTTTTTTTTTTTGGAACTTCTATATTTTAAGATGTTAGTGGTATTATATCTGAAGTTAAAGTAAATAAATTTTACTTTCTCGTCAGTTATAGTTATTTGCTGTTTCATGCGATTAGTCGGATCTTTGTTCTCTTCTTACATCATTTATAAGAAATTTCATGAGAAATTTCATTGGAAACTGCATCTTAAGAAAAATAATTGTAGAAAAAGAAAAATCATTTCCCTTTAAATGTTTTTACTATCTTATTCATAATGAGATAAGCAGAAAAAAAATTTTATTACTCAAGTTCAAGAGCACGGATGACTTTTTCTAAAGATTTTTTTTTACATAGTCATAACCACAGCTTCACAATAGCAGGGACACATCATTAAACTTATGACGTCATCCGTCTCCTCTTCACCAATGTAAATTATTTTACTTTTTAAATTTTACCGTCTAGTTCATCCTCCTGCTAACTAATAATTGAAATCTAAAATTCCAATGTATTGAAAATAATTACTCGATTGCTGTTTGTTTGGGCTTAATCGAACTCAGAACTAAATTTAACTATAAATTTTCTCTCTCTCTCTCTCTCTCTTTTTTACACATATCCACACAGCTAAAAACTAAAATAACATTAGATAGTTTGTAGTTCGACCTTACATTTAAGAAAAAAAATTGAGAACGAAATGTTTTATTTTATATAGTCTAAAATAGTCGATTTTGTATTGCAAGGATCAGTACGAATAATCTTGACATTGGTATTCACTGTAACTTAGGGATGTTCGTAAAAAGACCCAAAAACGCCACTAAATTCTTTCATTAAAACATTCCATCTGTATGGAATTCATTTCACTTCCTGTTGCCATTCAAAATAGGACAAAATAAGCCACCGGTGACCAACTTTCTAACAAAGCTATTTCATAATGATGCACACTGATATTCAACGAAATTCTCTAATGCTACTGCAGTAAAAACGAAGCAGCGAAATAAATTAACTATGGGGAAAGAACGCTACTCAGTGGTTGTTCACTTAAGCATAGCAACAAAATTAATTTCCACAAAACAAGCTAAAGTGTATCGCATGAGAGGACTCGAAAACTTGTAATTAATAAAAAGAAGAGGGGATATGTACTGTTTAAAAATGAATTTTGATCTTACACACACACACACACACACACACACACACACACACACACACACACACACACACACACACACACACACACACACACACAAATGTGTGTGTAAAAATCAAATAAAAACACCATTCAGGAAATATATGCCGGCTGAATCCCCGTCATAGACATGGATGACTTGTGATTGTCCTGGAGTAATAGATAAATTTTATATTAGTGCTGTGCGGGTTACTCTTAACCCGCACAGCACTAATATACTCTAGTTTACAACTTAGTGAGTGGAATTCGCGTAAAAATTGCACCGAAGGCCAAATTCTCTCTTTTTATAAGATATTACAAAGTCTAGTACCTCTGCTCCTGATTCTGCCTAGAAATAATATCGCTGATAAAATGTGAAAAATATTTAATAAAAAAAAAAAAGCAGAAATTATTGAGAAGATGCCAAAATGGATTCCAGACTTCATACATTCAGATACTGATGAATGTATCATACAATGATTATTTCTAAAACTCCTTCACTGTGACATGGAGTGCTATAGAGGCGAGAGAAAGAAGAGTAAAGAATTATTAATTCTCATTTCATCTTGTTTTAACTTTACTGTGTGTGTGTGTGTGTGTGTGTGTGTGTGTGTGTGTGTGTGTGTGTGTGTGTGTGTGTGTGTGTGTGTGTGTGTGTGTGTGTGTGTGTGCGTGCGTGCGTGCGTGCGTGCGTGCGTGCGTGCGTGTGTGTGTGTGAGTGAGTGAGTGAGTGAGAGAGAGAGAGAGAGAGAGAGAGAGAGAGAGAGAGAGAGAGAGAGATCAATAAAAGACATGGAAACTGCACCCAGACGAACCATTCTAATCAAAATAAAACACCAATATTTTTCGTGCATATCATTCAAACCAGAGATGAATATTAACAAACTGGATAAAATAGAGGAAAAAAGAAATGTGAAATTGAATTAAAACGAAAACCGACAAATACACAACTGAAAGAGACTATATTAATGAAAATAGTGGAAACATTCGGAATCATATCAAGGATTGAATAAAAGTAGCACCAGAAAATTCACTTGCAATCCAATTACAAGGAAAAAATATGAGTTTAATGAATAATGTATATTGACAATAAAGAAAAAAAAGTAAATGACTTTATAATTTATCTGATATTCATGCTATTCAGAGATATAAAGAGAGCATCAAGGAAACCAATCAAATAATGAGACAAAAAAGGAATTTTACATTTTATATTAAGTGGATAAAAGTGTCCAGTTACTCAGAAACAACAAAGAACCCGATAGGCATTAACGAATAATAGCCGAATTCATCAAATTTGGTAGTACTGTAGAAATAAATGAACTGTAGAAATACATAAACTGATAAATCTAATATTGAAAAACGAAGATATACTCTCAGCACGCAGAGATTCATTGATAATACTAATACTGTATATAAAAAGGTAAACAAGAATGTGAAAATTACAAGGGGTGACATCGCTTTTCTCTACAGGCTAATTTTATCTAATATAAGGGGGACCGGAAAGTAATATTTGAACTACATTTTCAATATAAATTTTATTAAAGAACAAATTAACATTATTCAATTCTGTAATCGCCATCGTTAATTATAACCTTATTCCAACGATCTACTAAGTTTAGAATTCCTTTTTTGAAAAAAGTATTTTTCTTTGGAGGCAAAAAATGATATCAAACTCCTTTGGACATCATCTTGCGAACGGAAGGTTTTATTTCTTATGCTGTGTTCTAAGGACCTGATAGTCACTAGGGGCAATATCCAGCGAATATGGAGGATGTGATAGAAGTTCCCATCCTAACTGCCTAATTTTTTCTTGAGTCATTCTTGCAGAATGTGGTTTTGCATTATCTTGCTGCAAAATTACCCCTTTTCGATTGGCAAGCGCAGGACGTTTGATTAACAATGCTTGATGTAAGCGCTCTAATTGTTCACAGAGTAGATGGCTGCTGTGATAGTTTTACCTTGTTCCATGAGTTCGTAATGAATAATTCCATGAATATGCCACCAAACTCACAACAGAACCTTTTGTGGATGAAGTCAATCTTTAGGTGTTGGAATTGGAGTTTGATTTGGAGAAAGCCACTGTTTTTTGCGTTTATTATTTCTTATACGGTACCCATTTTTCGTCATACGACTCGTTCCAAAAAGGGATCATTTTGTTGTCTGGTCAACAATGAATTTCAAATCGCTCGTCTCTGTGCTTTATTGTTTTCTGACAGTTCATGTGGTATCCATACACCCTGTTTAAGAACCTTGCCACTCTAATGTAAGCGCTCTTGGACAGTTGACCATGATGAAAGTTTCTCTGCTAATCCTTGTATGGTTTGTTTTGGATCTGATTCAACGAGAGTCTTAAGAGCATCGTCATCTAGAGTAAGAGGTGTTCCAGATCGAGGACGATCAGAGAGATCAAAATTTTTTTCTATAAATCTCCTAAACCATTACTGACATTTGATAACCTTCAATACGTCTCCATAAGTTGAGCAAATGATTTTGGTAGCCTCGGTAGCATTCTTTCCTTGGTGAAACAAAAACAGCATACAATAATAAATGGTGCTCTTCCACTTTAAAGTCCACCATATTAAAAATAATAATCTAAAATTTAAAAAAAAACAGATTTTTTAAATAGAAAAGTAATGCTAATATTTAAATAAAAATCAAATTTAATAATTTATGTGTTATTTAAGAAAAAAACAATCGGCTGAAAATGATCTATTAAAAATAACTGATTACGTTCCGGTCCCCCGGAAAGTTTATGTGATACTAAAGAGAATCTTACCATTGCTGAAGAAACCATAGGTGAATATTAAGTAAAATTCCGATGTTGAGCAGATTTTTAAATTAAGACAAATTTTAGAGGGGAAAAAAACGAGAATATAATCAGCCTATTCATATTCTGTTTATAGATTTTTAAAAAGCATACTAATATTCTGGAAGGTGACCTTTGGATAGTATTTAATGAACTCAGTACCCCATAAGATAATAAATTTAATCAAAAATTTACATCACTGATAGCCAATTTATTGTCTTCTTAATATTTATATGATATTTTTATGTCTCAGTTAGTTAGCCTGTGAGGCTTAGATATCGTCCTGTGTCGGCGCTGTTTTGGATCTACTAAATAGAACATTTACCATCCTAAGATTTAATGGGTTGGTTTTGAAAGGAGTTGAAATAGTATATCCCTGGGATCAGTCAGCAGATCAAAAATATCAATGGTGAGACAAGAGAAGATACCCTCCAGTGCATCTAGTCAAAAGCAACAGATTGCTTTGTCTTTAAGTGAAATTCGCGGGGGGGGGGGGGAACTTTTAAAGTCTAATGAAAGTTGATATAATTTCCTTTTAAGATTTTAGGATGAATAACCACCGGAGAAGTTCCAAAGTTTCCAAGCTATTAGCAGAAATCCATAGGGAAAATAGCCGCTGTCACACTCGAGGATTCACACTTAGAGACCTTTTCAAATAAAGAACAGACAACAAGCATAATGATAGGATCGCCCGCGAGACTTCGTACAGACCAATCAAGTTTTCGCATTTTCCCCCAAAATATATCGCAGCACTCCCCCTCGCAACACTTTCAGTATGATATATTGCATTGAAAGAGAGACATGGGTCTGTTCCATAAAATAGGAAGCTTTGCGTTGATCAAAACGGTTACGTATTTATCGGTCTTCATCTTTCAGGCACCAAAACGAAAATTCCAGGTCTGTATCAGAAGAAACAACTCCAGATTATTACACCTTCGCCACCAATTTCACACTGGAAACGATGCACTCCTGCATAAGACATGCTCTAGGCATTCACCAGAACTATCCTTGCCCGTCCAACGAGAAAAGAGAGAGTGAGTATCGCTCCACAGCATGGGCTCTAATGTACTCTGCGCTGTTGTTTTCATGGTTCATATTTGGCCTTTTCTCGACGCCGGTCTTCCATTGAAACAAAGAACTGTGCAGCTGTTTATTGACCTGAATCCTAATAGGTTCTCTAAGTTACTTGTCAATTATTTCCTATTCAACATACCGAAATAGCTTCACTATTCTTCCAGTTTTGGTCCTTGATGTTAGCTCTAGGTTCTTCATGTGCATTTCTTTGATGATGTGTACCCTAATATTTTTCTTCGATTGATACTGCCGCCCCCCAGTAGAGAGGATGCAATTTTATTAATGCCACGAACGAATAGGACAGTAATATGACATCCTATGATTTCCTCCGGCCAGCTGTATCAACGTCAGACCAAACCGAGTGACTTTGAACGGTAGATAATAGTGCAACTCAAGCAGACATGGTAGGAGTATCTTAGAAATCGTTTGAATCCCACTATTATCTACTGTTTAAAGTAAATCGGGTTTGGTTTGACGTCAGTTCTACATAGAGCATATGCAATGCCCATAGCTGAGGCCAAGGAATATCATTGGACAGCGAAAGCTAGACAAAGGTCGCAATGATCGATGAATCCCCGTAGTATTATGCGGATGGAAGGATGGTAGTATAGTCGCAACTCCGTGCCATGGACTCATGCTTGGTCACAACAGTGTAAGATGATGGCGGTGGAGTGAGTCTGCATCATGTTTTTCTGCCACTCATTATGCTTCTTGATATCAGATGAACAATTCCGATAATGTCGTTACCGATCATCTTACCGACCAAAAATGCTCTTATCCGAGAGAGTACAGAATGTTCGAAAACCCAGAAAACATCCCTCCAATGGCAATCCTATGGAATGAGCCTAAAATGTGTTGTATGCCATTATAGATGGGGTACAGTAGTGACTACAGTATCTCTCTGAATTTTACCCACATTTTATAAAACGCAAACAGCGGGCACAGTAGACACAGGAACACTGACGATGGACACTTAAGGAAGGGAAAAAGTTCTATGTCGACTGCAAATTAAGGACATGTTAATGGTATCATTAATCAATGGAACCATCGTTCCTGGCGTCAGTTCTGCTCCACATCAGACCGGCGCTAGTCTAATGATGTTGTGGGAGTAATTTATTAGCACCCGTTAGCTCCCCTAGCCTGTGGAAAGACATGCGAATGCCAGAGCCTAATTGAGCATTGTTGTGGAGCCCGTTCCTGCATTCACGCTTACCCTTCATCCATTTGGTAACTTCGAGTTGGATAATGCGTCATCTCACATAGCACTGATTGTTCAAGAACGGTTCCAGGATCATGCAAGTGACTATATTTCCTGTACTTGATCATCCCCCTGATTTCAACCCAATCTGAGATGGGTCCAACCTGAACCTGTTCATCACCTGTTCGCAAAGGAATCAGCTTCCAATCTGAGGCAACTGTGAATTCATTCTAGTCTCTGCAGCATCTCAGTGGAATGACTTCGGTACCTAAGGAAGTCTTCTCCTACGAGGTTGAGGCTGTTTTAAGGATTAAGGGGATGATATTAGATGTACATAATAAACTGAGCACCCCCCCCCCTCCAACAAACCTATTTTCTCTTTAAGTTTTAATGCCCTTTGATATGATATGGTGAGTAATTTTATAAATATGTTTTGATAGAAAAGGTCGATTAATTCTAATCGCATAGTCAAATCTGGTTGTTACTGACTTTTTCCCCCTGTCGTTTTCGTAGGCTGCTGGCCAACCAACTTGTAGTTAAAAACCTTATGAATGTTCCTCTCTTCTGAAGCATTCGAAGCAAGATCTTTCCAATATTGCTATGCTTATTATTGTCTATAATATAGGTCTGTAGCAGGAGCAGCAGGAAAACTGCTGCTGCTACAGAATTGCTCCTTTACTTACGTTTTTTATGTATACAAAAATGAAGCATTAACCTGATTATTTTTTGTACAAGTTTAAAATAGTCATACACATATGTTAGAAGTTGCAGAAACAATTTATTTCATAAACTTCAGTTATTTTTATGAAATTTATGTTGCTCGCAGAAGTTGAAGGATATTATTATTCTTCTACTGTCTTCATTTCAGTTTATTTGGAGTATATTTATCACAAATCAAAAAGAATACACACACACACACACACACACATGTGTTAAGCTGCATTCGGAAGACAATTCGGTTGGTACATGGGATAAGCCTATCTTGCTTTTGATGATTAAGGATGTAGTTATAAAGGGCTCATATGTTTACGATGAGAGAGGCTGATAGAAAATGTCTTGCATTGATTATATGCAGCTTATGCATTACATCATCGTGATTCGTGACAAGGTGTAATTGAAGGTCAGTGAGGTGAACAAGAATAATTCACCATGCTTTGAATTATCTTAAAGGGGGTCAAAGGGAATGTGATATTTGTTAACATTTAGTAAACAGCAACAAAAAAAGACATTTGTTAGAGGCATACGTGCACACTTACTGATAAAGGACGGGAGTGAAGGAACTTTCAGTATGATTACGTAATTTTGTGTAATGAAATTCAACATAGATCGACGTTTATATTCCGATGATATAACTTAGTCTCGAAGATGTATTGGATTCTGTAATAAAATGATTTTGTAGTTGGTATGAATTGCATTAACCACACCGATTTGTGGTACGCATAATAAATGACTTTCTTGACATTACTGCTTACTCCGATTGTATTAAAAACGTCTTTACGAAATACTTGGACATTCAGAAGTTAGGATTTGCAGCTGAGATTTTATTTACAGAAATTTTACAGTTTGATTTTTAAGGTCTCGCCTTAATTTTGACTGCTCTGTCATCTAATGATAACAAATTTCTCTTATTATTCAAATGACCTGCTTGGAGAATCTATTTTTAAATGAATTTCATTTAATTTGTTAAATAGTTACTAAAACATTGATATTTAATAGTAAATTATGCAGTATTATTTACTCAAACATATTTTCATGACTTTTTGACGATATTGTTTATGGAATATACTTCCAGGCTACAGTTCTGACATGAATAGGCATCCCATTGTCTGTGAGCACTTAGGAATTCCTCAGTTGAAACAGACCATATGAAGGATTAAGGTAGTCCTCCTTTGTTTGTTTTTTTCTTTTATTATTACTAGAAAGCGCTCAACAGAACCTTGAGGAATCTCAATACCATAAGGTTTGTAAGTCTACGCAGTGGTATCGCTGCAATTGTACTGAAATCCTGTATTCATAGTTAACTCCCATCTCGCGTAGCCTTTTTTTGAAATCTCATGTTGCATGCACTTTTATCGTATATGATCTTTTCGAAGAAAGAAATGGACTGGATTATTAAATATTAACACCTAGACATATATTGCTACGAGGCCAGAGTGCTGTCTCTCAATTGTGTTTATGTTCACTAATCGATTTATTTCTTTTTGAGAAAGATGATAACGGCTTCCGGGAAAAACATCCGTTCATCTCGGTGTGAGATCGTATAACTAAGCTTCACTGAAAATGTGTTTTTCATCGCCTCCTTCACGTGATTCAAACCAAGTCTTTCCAACTAGAGGGTGCTAAAAAGAAGACAAATCTTTAACATGGAATTATCGTTCCAATGCTCACTCAATCTTTTCGAAAACTGCTCTCGGTCCCCGAGCTCAATGTGAGTGTATCGTTCTTTATAAAACCGGGAATTAACCTCATAATCCTTGATTGTTATTTTAGTCACTGATCTCACAAATAAAGATAATAACGAGATTATCGTCCCATATATTTTGATCCGATTATATTTTATTAAATAAACTAATATAACTCTATCGGGCATAATTTTGATCGTCATTAGCAGTATCATCGGGGGCTTCTTTTTTGTATCTTAGCATGCAACACATACTGATTTCAGTTTTTACCACTAACAGTGAGAACATGTTTGTATAGCAATTGTCATAAGCATTGTAATTTCAATATATGTATTTGATTATTACAAGATCGCTCGTATGTGATATTGCTATTATAGCATTTTTTTTATCCTTCTTTTCATTTTTTAAACTTCATATAACGTTCGTAGTCTGTTGTATACTGTTATGTAGAACACAGCAGTCTTCATTCAATATCGAGATATCCTAAAGATGACATTTGCATATAGTGAAAAAAAAAACCTACAGGATAAAAAAAAATCGCAAAGCAGAAAACATTTCTCTGATCCTTCTCATAAGTGGCGAGAAGATATACGACATCTCACCTTTCACACCTCGTCTCACCGCTTTCCGCGAAGCAGATAGGTGATACAAACAAGTTAATTATAATTGGACATAATAACTACTTTCCACTGGGAAAATTATTCCCTCGAGGTCGGAAGGCAGTTTCCTCTGAGACGACCTAACAGTCTCTATTGAACATGCAAACAGCTATGCTTAGTGATGAGAAAATGTGGGTTTGTTTCACCTGCAGCTGTTGGCCTTTCTATGTAGTTAGTAGCTTGTTCACTGGACGTGATTGATACAACTTTATGACCTGCACACCGAGAGGATTTTGTATTGGTTACTCATCAAACCGTGAGAATGAGTTGTTACTTAATTTACCTTAGACCTCGTGTAAAGTGAGGAAGGAGTAATATGCTCTTGAAAAAGGCAGGAACATCATATGAATCCATTTAGTTCGTATTCCAAATATTAAGGGAACGAACTCCACTTTCAAGGACAACCTCAAACTTAGAAATGCGCATGTTGTCACATAAAAATCATTTTACACAGGGGAAAAATATTGGATTTAACCTATAAACAAATTTGAAATATGCAAAATTTATTTTTTTTTTCAAATTAAAAGTTTAGAACATGATTGAAATTAAAATGAGCATATAGTATGTGATAATTCAATTATTAAAAATTCGAAATGAGGCATGCTAGTAAAACAATTTCAATGTCTATTTTTTTTAGTAAATTCTTCATAAAACTGGTTTGGGATACATTAAAAAAATGCATAGAAAATGGTCGCATATAAGGTGCAATATAGAATAATAGGACAATTTACGGTTGCAGAATTGAATCGGAAAGACTATTCACTTTCCTCAAAAAAAAAAAAAAAAAAGCTTTTAACTATCTCTGGTATTCTCGTACTGACATGAATACCAGATACTTTAATGAAGATGAGGCTGATTTGGGTTAGATTGTTTTAAATTATAGTCCAAACATCTGAAGCTATGGAGATCCTCCGTTACTCGTGACTCAGACTGTTTCGAATAATCCCTTTGGTTGGAAAGACCTGGGTTCGAATCCCATCTAGGACGCAAAAACCGTTATTTTCAATGAAAGATAAGATAGCCGCTTCTCATATGTAGGTGGTAGATTTTTTTTTTACCGGAAACTTGGGATTTTCATCTGCAATCAGCAAACTGGCCAAGAGACGCACATTTACATGCAAGATTAAGCATTGTTATCCGAAAATTATGGTTACTAAACTCAGTCTGGGCAGGTAATGGACTTTAAGGGCCTGTTCAGATTATTAATATATGTAAAGCTACGAAGCCAATCTGTTTTTTTTTCTGTTAACAGCTGTATTCTTCAATTGTCTGTTTTGCTAAATGAAAAGCAAAATACTCTCTTTTTTCTCATACCCACTGTCTAACTCATCTTCAGTTAAGAAAACAGAGTCATCTTATCCATGAGAGAGTCCATATAGAGAGTCTTCTTGTCCGGAGAGTAGAGAAGAGAAAGTGCTTTCTCGCTCATTTGCGAAATACAATCAAATAGTTTTCTTTGCTTATACTTCTGTTCACACTGCTATATTTCTTTCTTTCTTTTTTTTTCCCCCCTCATATTAAAAACCTTAGCTGAAGTAAATTTTTCTACAAGGATTTCTATTATGCAAGCCATGCGAACACATACAGTTGTTATTAAAAATTAAAAGAACTATTAATGCATTACTATATTCATGTATAAAAACATCTTCTCTGAGAAATACTTCTTAGATTCTCCAAGGGATTCATATTGGTAAAATGACTATGCGGAATCTCCTTTCATTTCTGCCGTAACTATTTATGTTGTGTTCATTCACGTTTTTCTTTAAACCATCGATGAAGAGAAATAGGTTATCTTTTTTTTATTATTCATTACAACATCAGCCAATTTATTTTCATCAAATATTGATATTTGTATTATTATTTTTTTTATATTTGTAAACTGAAGCCTCGCTCTGTGTATCGAATCCCAGAATTTTTCTTAAATTCACGTTTGAACTCTTTTAAAAACCGTATAGTGTCACATTCGTAATATGGTAGTTAATATCACATTCGGATACTTACTGCATATAGCACATACTGCATGGATATTATCCGTATGGATACTAGCAATTTCATCAAATTTAACTGACCGCGAAGAGTCAGATGGAAAGAGTCTAATTCAATTGCAGCCAAAGTATTGCAAGGCAAATTATTATTTTTTGTGCCACTGTACTTTGACTTACAGAATAATTTAATTTAATTTTAAATCCATTAAATGCTGTCTGTTAATTCTTAATATCGAAGACATCATAGCAATTACCGACCTTTTCGACCAAGGTTGTGGTTTCGAAACCCACTGCGAACTGAAAAGAGTGTATGCATGTTTTTTGTTGGGAAATGTATGTCATCGCCCTGAGAATGGAGGTTCGAAAAAAGATCTTTCGGTCTCTAGAGCAAGATTTCCAGCTTATCTAACCTTAGTCCACCTATGGTACTGATACTAATGTCATATACCTTACAAACATTTTATGGGTGAAATTCACATAAAAAGAAAAAAAATAATAATATTAATTACAATTACTATAACAATTGCGCTTCCTAAAGTGTTTTCCGGGGTATAGTACCGGTTCTTAGAAAATTTAAAAATTAAAATATGAAGTTTGAGCTGTCGATAAAGAAAATCCAGCAGTAAACGATAAAAAAAGTTAACGAGAGATACATATAACTGTTTTTGTTCAAGTTGAATGACATGCACAGACACACATATTACAAATACACACCTAGTCTTGGACAGTTGGCTAACTGATATCAGAGTAATCATATAAGATATTTTTAACGTATAGCTATTTTACATGTATATATGTATATACTTGTAAATAAGTTACCTTGGGAATAATGTATATTAGTGTTACCAAGTCCATCTCCAATTTTTGTTCATCCATGACGGGTTTGAGTCCGCCTATTAGGGGGTTTTAAGCAATTTAATGCAGCCGGATTCCATTAATTTGATGCATCACTCTATAGAGTAAGTAGTTCTGTCTGTAGGCAAGTTTGCCTGTTTGTGGATGAAAAACCCGAGTTTCTGGGAGCAAACGCTTATGATACCTCCGTTTGAGACCGGCTAGCTCACCTTAATGATAAGCTCTGCTAAAGGATCTTCGTTTCCTAGACGAGATTCGAACCCAGGCCTTTCCATCCAAAGGGCTACGTCTATACCGAGTGAGCCAGGGAGACTAGCTTTTAAAATACTTTTGAGGAGGAAAAAAAAATTCTCGAAAAAATCAATGTGTATGTTTCCAGATAGCACACAAGCAGTGATTTTTTCCCCCTCATTCTGGTTATATTAAGAAAACTTTCACCTCTGTTGTAAGTTCTAAGAAAAACAAAGAACTTTCCTAACATCGCCAATATCATTAGTTAAATATAATAGTTCTTGAGATAATCACCTCACTATAATTTCTTCAACATGAGCTCTTCAGCACTACCGAGCTCATGTCAGCTAGGTACTTATCCTGATCACATCAAGAAAGTGGTTTTCCTTTACTGCCAAAGAAAGTAACAAGACTTGTTTCATCTGGTTCGTAGACACTTAAATGCAGGAAAGTCCCAAGGACATTCTCAAAATTACTTATGCTTAACCTTTACAATGATTCGCCTTGGTGTTGCATTATGAATGACGAATAAATTTCTAAAGGGGAGTTTACCTTTGTTCAAAAGAGGATTTCACCCTCACCCAGCAGTTTTGATGGGCGATTGTCAGATTATCAAGGGTTGCAGATTTTTCGTAGTAAATATAAACGATGCCGTTTGTTGAAGCGAGACCAATCAATAACATAAAAGCGGTAAATGGTGAATAAATATGAGGTGGGGGGGACTGAAAAGTTCTGATAAACACCTAAAACAAAAATGATATTAAAGCAACTGATATAACCACTTTTCTCAGAGGACTGCAAATGATGCAGCGTTGTAACAAGTGCATAACACTTCGTGGGAAATATGTATAATGATGTAGATTAATGTGAGCCAGTCCATAATAAGGCAACCAAATCATAATAAGGCTTCATGTAACTTGTTAGAATTAATTATGAAATAAAAATAATAAATAACTAAATAAACTGTCTCAAAAATAAAAGCAGCTTAATGTCAAATTTTGGTTCCAGAAGTAAAGAACTTGAGCTTCTTAAAGAAAGCGTAGGACTTTCTTTAAGACATAAAATCCTAATATATTTTAGACAACATGTCTGACATCTTTGCTGCTGTACAAATTATTATTTTTCGCCCTGTATGAAATTATTCTTTTATTTTCTATTTACTGCGTACAGACACTATCGAATATGAGTTACTTGACTTTTGCCTGATATCCTTGATCTCTCTCCCCCTCTCTACCGCCTGAGCAATTTTATTACGATTCTAATACAGATGTAATGCTGTTTAATTCGAGTTAATATTATTTGAAATGTGATTTTTTGTATAATCATTTCACTGAAATATTTTAACAGAATGATCATTTTTATGATCATTCGCTTAAAATAGAATCGGAACGCTGAGTTTACTGGTATTAATATCTATAAACAATAAGTAGACTGGGGGAAAGAAGAAAATGAGTTTCAAGACGAGAAGAGGATCAATGAAAACTGATAAACTTTTTGAAAGAGAAGAAGATAGAATTCTAGTAGAAGTGATTTGTTCTGTCAAAGTAATAGACAAATGGAGAAGCAGATAAGAATTATAGACATTGCTGACGTCAAGATAGAGTATACCTACGGCAACTGAGATTCTTCTAAGATGATTTCTTACACAGAAAGAATGAAGATGGCGCGCAATTCAACTGGCAACACGGGACACGAGACCTCAACGCAGACAGAGTGAATGACAAACGTTGTAAAGAAAAGTAACGAGAAAGAAAACGAAACTGTTTACTTAGAAAGAGTGAAAAATCGTTGAAAAAAAGGATGTGATTGCAGTACTTGATCCTCTTAATAGTTTGTCTTCTAAGAGAAAGAAACTACAGATGAACGAACGAGATGTTTGTTTGTCTTTTGGCATTTGTTATTTTTTCGAAGTCTGAAGAAAGAGTAGATTATCTCCGACAGCATAGACAATGCATGTGGTAGTGGATAACTTACTTTCTTCCTTCGTGTATAAATAAAGCTTTTTATTTAATTTTCTTGCTCAGCACGATTTGAGCTGTCTTTCGAAAACGGAAGTTCCTATAATATGTTAGTTATTCTAAGAATATTTAAATTTCTGACGTAGACACATTATATTTAGTTTTCCTAATGTTAATCCCTAAAAGGGTGGGATTCACCCTTATATAGCATTGATTAGTAATGACTTTATCATGGAGATATTTTCTTTTCCTTCAACACATTTTGTGTTTTTTTCTCATCAGAACTTCTTTTACAGTTTCCGATATATAGATGCTTGGTGGTAATTCATATTAATATACTATACATGCACATTATATATATGCTTTTGCGATAACATGTACATGGCTACTAACCTTTATATAGAGCCCTCTTAATGTTTAAAAAGTTTTTCTTATAGTACTTCTGAGGCCTCCCATAAGGAGAGTAATGATCTCATGCGCGACGATGAAATTCATCTCCCATCTTTCACAAACATTTATGTCCCCAGTGAATTCAAACTCCGCTGTTATATCATTTGAAGCGCGGCGAAACTCTTCAACTAATTAGCATATAAAATAATTTGAGTGCACGATTTTCAAGGCACTTATATCTGATAAATTCATTGCTGGAATCCTTTATAGTTTTCTAGATGTGTGGGAATTACACGTGCTAAGGCGGTTCCCTGTAATATGTCAGTTATTCGAATATTCTATAAATTGTAGATGCTAATGATACTTGGGATTCCCCCTTTTAGGATGCGTCATAGGCCGAAATTACTTTCAAATATCTCGAATAGTTTCTTTTTTTACCTCCCTAAATATAACAGGTAATTCATTCATTCCTTGACCCATCTGCTGACCCTTTTTTTCCTTGCAGCAATTCATGTGAAAGCAATCTGAAAACACTGGCATTATCAGAAGTTTGGTAGATATTTATATAGCGCATTTATATTTATGTAACACATAACACATGAATCGCTAGGCCTTAAAGAACACAGAGTATCTGCATTCATGTATATGTTTGAAAGGATTGTCGGGCCACTTCCTATCTAATGTATATAGGGATGACCAGCAGATTAGAAAGAGGAACAAAATCAACGGAAGGTAAGAATAGTCATGGTAATTCTAATAGAGAAATAACGCGCCAGCATCACTAAATTGTAGATTAAACGTTTGTGTGCAAATGAAAACAGGTGCTAGAGGCTCAACGTTTTACCAAGAACTAGATCGTGCACAAAACAAACTGCTGTAATGTTGGTGAAATAACGGAAGTAACGTGGGAGTGGCACTAGGAATACCAGACTGATAACTAGGGCCATGCGATATGCTCCAAGTGTAATGTGCTAGGAAGGGGAAAATCATTATTAGCAACGTTAATGTGTAGACCGGGGAGGTCTGTCTGCATTTGTCTAAATATTTATCTGAAAGGTCATGTACCGAAAGTGATTTGCTGTGTTTTCAGGAATCATCCTGCAGGCACTGTTTTGTGCGAAATAACCCAAACTGCAGCAAGATTGATGCAGACTTTATCAACATTTTAGACAAAAATCCTAGGATATTTTCTGTACCTAAAATAATATATTGTAAATGCAAATACATATAAAATTCTGAATAGGTAAGTGTCGAACATACCTAATTACTAACATAGTTTTTTTTTTAATTTTTTATGAACAGTGCGTACAAGACTTCTGGATCTAGTTTCTGTTATTTTGATGTAATTACATTCACAAATGAAGCCATACAAAATTAAACCGCCACATAAATAAAAAAAAATTAAATAGCTTTATTTGAATTTCAAATGAATAAATTAAAAAAAAAAAAAAGAATTGCAGGTAAAAATAATACCAACAAAAAAAAAAACTTTTAAGTCGAAGGAATAAAACATTTATAAAAAAATACTAATTTTCATCTTCAACTTTTTTACGCAAACATGACTATTTGTTTTTATTATATCAATGTGAACATTAAAGCTGCTGCTAAAATGCTATCATAGAAAATATGTGTATTATTTCAAAGACTAATAAATAAAGTTGGGGTGTTGGGATGTTTCGATTTAAGGCCGTAACAACTTAGGCTATAAAGTAATACGCCTATAAATTCCATATGTTCTGGCCGGTTTACCTCTTATACGATTCTTCGAGTTCTGGACAGAAACTGAACCCAGGTCTTGCCGCCCATCCAATGATAGAATCGTTGCCAATTGAGCTGATTTGTATCATCATCAGTACTATTTTGACACATGAGAGAAGATGGATTGTTATGTTATTGACATAATCATCCCGTACAAATCACAACCCAAGATTTTAAAGAAATTTAGTTATGTAAAATCATCTATTAGAATAAATAAAAATAAAAATACATGAAACCGAAAAGAAGAATTAAACTCAAAACTTCCTATATTCTTGTGAAATTATATCATCTTTCAGTTTACTGGAAGCTTAAGCAATGAGAGTAGATACTATAATGTAGGATGCAATGCGATGCAATGCAATGTTATATTTCCATATAACATTGATAACTAAGAAGACAGGAATGAATGAAAACTTTATTTATTATTTATTTATTTCGACAACGACACCTAATGTTGATGATGGAAACCAAAAGCCATACCAACATGAAATTAATAAGATAACTATGAAAATAAAGTTAAGAAGGAGAAGGTTCCTGTCTGTCAGTCGTGTTCAGTCAGCACAAACTGATGGTAGCTCATTTCAGTATAGGTTATGCTTATTCAAATTCAGAACCAATCGCATTAGTTCATTCTGTACAAAGCAGCACCACCATGTCAACAGTTATTCGAACGTTTGAAACGTAAGCCTAAACATCATTAACATGATGTCTAGGCTGTACTTTCTATGCTTGAACGTTGTAATTTCGATATGATCGTGTTTTAATACCCTAAAACAGGGGAAATTAAAAAATGGAGGCTACGACTCAGCATCCGGTCTACCAAACGGATTTCTCACGGACTACAAGTGATTTGAAATTAATACAGTAATATATAAGATAAGCATAAAGTCTTGTCTTGAATCTGTGACATTTTAAAGGTCATTCGTGCTTTCCCACATTTGTGTGTTGATCGTTGGATTCAAGATATTAGGTACAAACTTGGATCCAGATTTTGAAGGAGAAATTATTGCAAAAAAAATGCTATTAACTCATTAAAAAATATATAAGTAATTATTCAGGAAGAAATAAAGTAAATTAAAATGAGGGTTTGTTAATTTTCGACTCGTGAGGTTTTCTGGACTTCAAATGTATTAATTTATTTTGCTTAATACGAGTCCATTAAAGAACGCAATTGTGTTCTTGCCTAGATCATAGCAATCTGTAGCATCAAGCAACAAAATTTTGAGGCGAATGCGTTCTGTAGTGCACATTTTATGTAATCGAATCACATTTGGTAATTCTGAAAGCAGATAACCATGTACAATCTGTATGAGGTCATGACCAGATTTCTCCTATATTTTGTACGGAGAGACGCACAACATTCCATTTGCAAATTTCTCCCAATCAATTAAGTGTCCAGTGAGTGCACTTGAACCGTGTAGCTGTAACGATGTCGAGGATTAACCATTTAATCATAGTGTTAAATCCATTGAAAGACGAATATTCTAGTTTGTCCGAGAAGGAGAGCCTCCCCCCTACCCGCATGAGACCAACCATTCGTTGCGAAGTCTTTTGAAGGTTTTTTTTTTTTTTTGCGTGCTAGAGAGAATTTGAATAAAACGCACCACACTTACCGACTGAACTACTGAGGGTTTTTCAATACATGCATAAACGAAATTGAGTAATACAGCCAGCTGCTTAAAGTGTAGAATAATTCACTCTCCTTAATTCAAGTCGAAAGTTTACTAAAATATATATTTTACAATATAAACTTGTTTATACTGAATCATATGCAGAGAGCTAATTATTTTATCAAAATTATCGCGGAAATTTTATGCTTTACTTCGTTTACACCTTCCCAGTTTGCTAGGCACTCTAAATCTGGATACGCGCCTCATAAAGGGGTATTAACTCGCATGACCAGAACACTTTGGTTCATTGAATATCAAATACGAAGTGAGTGCTGCCTTCGAGACCACGCTACATTCCAAACAAAGTTAAATGCCTTTGCTTTGCCATTTTAAAGTTAAAATGGCAAAAACCTATATGAAAGTCTCTTGGGAAGTATCGACATCATGGGCAAGCGGTTGAAAATAAAGCATTTCAGTAAAGAAATGAAGTTCACAAAAGCCATCAATCAATACAACAAATATGACATCAAAATTCTGTTCACAAACATGAAACGTTTTTGGTTATACAGTTGGTCTTTAACTTCGTAAATAGGTAGACATTTTTTAAAAAGTGAACACTTCCCAATTTTCTCACTGGGACATGCAAAACTAGTAAAACTGCTGAGTTGGTCTTCAATCTCTTCGAAGGCCAACTCGACACTTTGTTCTGCTACTGTTCTTACAAAATTTCAGTATTATATGTATTAGGAGAGAGATATAAGGGGAGGGATATTAACTCGCATAACAGAGTGAATAAGCACTTTATTTTAATTTATTTAATCTAAGTTTCAGAAAACAAACTTTGTCATTATCAAAGGAAACTACTTATTAAAGTAAGAGTCTCATTAAAATAGGCATATTTCGAAATTTGAATTTCGAATAGGCATGTTTCCTATTTCATTCGTTATTAAATAACGGATGCCTTCGAGGAAAAAGGATTTCAATCCTTTGAGACTCTGCAGTGTTTGTTAGACGAATTTTTAAAAATTCATTCATATTAAAATATTAATGTGAAATTATTGCTTTGATTTTATATTATTACATTGAATTCTGAATGCTTCTTCGACAAAGCACTTCTCTCAGGCCAAACATTATTCCAAATTCATATCGTGAGAGAGAGAGAGAGAGATTAAGGAAACTGTACAGTTTTGAGGGATACGCGGGTAAAAGCAAGCCATAATACTGTGAAACCGTCCATATATATCGAATCTTCCTTTTTTTTTATGTCAGTTCTACACAAACGGAGGCCAAAGTCGATACTCTTTTTAAATACTCGCACATGTGTTTCTTGGCGAATACTTTGCAACGGAAGGCTGTTCTAGAGATAGAGGTAAATAGACAGTAAGAAGACGAAGCATAGTCCGACATGTGTGTAGTTTTGTGTGTAGGTTTATGTGCACAGTAGTGCAGTTGCCGCTGTGTTTTTATAGGAAAGTACAGGAAGAATAAATTCCATTTCATTTGAACAGCGCCCTTAGAGTACCTATGGAAAAGGTATAAGGCAGAAAGAGATCATCTGCAAGACAGGTAGGAATGAGTCCGTGATAGAGGAAGTTATCAGTTAACCTCTTTGGAACAGCGTCAAAGACTTTTTTTCTCTCCTTTTCTTTTAAGGAGGTTTTGGTGTATCATCCTAAATACGAGAACAATATTTCAAGGTTAAGCAGATTTCGTATTTCTACAGAGTTAGCGACTGGGATGTGCGAAGTAAGCTTAAACGGAAAGAGAGGCTGATGAGACTATGAGTACGATATGCTTGTGTCAGAAAAGACAAAAGAAACGAGTTTAATATCTGCTTTTCCAACAAGATAAGATTACTGTGATTTTGTTAGAGGATCTGATGTTATTGAATGTAAGGCGAAGTGAAGTGAGATTTTTTTTTCCAAATGAAAGAAGATCCAACAAAATGAAAGAACGCCACTCGTCTGGAGATGGTTGGTGATTCGAATTCCTGGGATAGTTTTTTTTTTCCGTGGTATTTATCAGAAAACACTGGCTTTTGTTTAGAACACGCGCACTTCAAGCACTGTATATGCACGAACTGATCACAACAATCCAATTAATATTTTTTGAAACTTTTAAACATAAAGTTGTTTATGTATTACACAGTGGACTGTCGGATTATGGAGTGACCATCATAATAGTTAAGCAAAGTGGTAACAATATGACTTTGAACATTCTAGTTTGAAAATCTTGTAAGGTGTAAGCTACAGAATGTATTGAGTATATAGCTTTTATAAACGTGATTAAAGATAGTTGATTTTTTACGTTTCGAATTGTTAAAAAGATTTTCAATATATTGATATTTTCAGTTTTCTTAACGCTGTAAATGGTACTATTACTTCAGCAGCACCAATGATTCGAAATCTTTTGTTACACTTTAAATAGCTTTGGACAGAAAAGCAACTTCCTAGAACATTGAACAACAACAACGAACAACAAAATGGGACGCATATACATAGACATCTATAAAACAAATGAAATATTGAGATTTAAGAATTATTAGATTAAGAAAGTATAACTGAAAATTGTAAAGAAAAGTTACATTTCATTCACTAGTTGCCGCTGTTGCTGTTGATACGTTTTTAAAAAATTTCCGCACGGTTTCACTTCTTGCAACGGCGATTTTAATCTCGAACTGGAATTGCCTATCTAGCCACGTTCGTTACAGAAGCCATTGAGTATTTGCAAATTATATATCCAGTTACTATATCAGTCCTACAGTATCCTCTCTTCCCCACACAAACATCCATGCACACGACTTCCGTCAATCAAATAAAACGACAGATAAACAGGATAGGCAGATAAAAATTTTGCAATAAACAAAGCACTCATTCAGATAAGCACTTCTTTCAGACCAAACATTATTCCAACTTTATATCGAGAGAGAGAGAGAGAGAGAGGGAGAGAGAGAGAGAGAGAGAGAGAGAGAGAGAGAGAGAGAGAGAGAGAGAGAGAGAGAGATTAAGTAAGCTGTACAGTTTTGAGGGATACGAGGGTAAAAGCAAGCCATAATACTGTGAAACCTTCCATATATATCGAATCTTCCTTATCGGGTAAGACGAGCAAAGCAGTGCTCAACTACACTTACTAACATGGCGTCCGTCATGGGTACAGATAAGATAATGGCGTTATTTTCAGCTGGAGATCCGCCCGTGACTTAATGGTCTGTGACCTAAGTGTCCAATGAGTGCACGTGAATCGTGTAGCTGTAACGATGTCGAGGCGGTACGTCTCAACGGTGTTTTACATTTCAGTTGAAGGAGGATCCCCATTTGGCAACTGCCCAGCGTGAAAGACAATCAACTCTGCTTCCCTGCACAGCCTAGTGTCAGTTGAGCGAGAGTAAGAATATCTATCATGACTTTGCGTGCTACATTCTTTCTCAACTCGTTTCGTGATTGTTGTCATTAAAGGCGATGCTTGTTGAGGACGATATACACTTGTGTTTGTGTGCCTTCTTTTCTCCACCCCCTCTTGTCATTTCATTTACAGATAAGACGTAACAGCAAATCTGTACTTGTAACTGTCTTTGATTTGAGGTATTCAAAAGGTAGCGGTGGTTTGATGTTCATTTGTGGGATAACGAATAAATCAATTTCCATTGTTTCACGCCAAGCAGTTCATTTTTAACCATCTTCTCCTGTATGAATTATATAAATATGAATGAATATCAATTCATATAAATATATTAACTCATATAACAGAATTAGTAGGTACTCTATAGTTTTGTGAATGCACTGTAGGTGTTAAGAAAGAAAATGCTTATGTTTTTTTTTTTTTTTTTAATTTTCAATAAATACTAATGAATGGAAAGAAATCAAAACAATATAAGTTAGGCAGCGTGTTTGTAGGCGAACTATGATTGGGCGATAGTTGCGCTACTCCGATAGGTTGATTAAAATTAAATATGCTAATTAGCATAAATAGTACTCATAAGTCATTGATTCATTTAATTGAAACGATCCTTAGCTTTGCAGCTTTATGCCGAGGAAGCTAGAAAATGACACGCATATATCAAGAAATACTATAGGTGGAGGTTATTCAAAGAGGCGAAGGTTAATCTTGTCGGGAAATTTTAACGTTCTCAAGAGATAAGAATATGTGAAAAATATTTTCATGTCATTTTTGCGTATTACGTGAATTAAACTAAAAATTCGAAGTTAAGTCAGGTGAGAGACTATACTGGATTATCAGCAAGTAAATTGTGGATGGGATTTGTAGTTCATTGACAGGATTCCTCCAAGAGAGTTTGCCGAACTTCAGAGATTAATTTCTTAAGCACTGATAGAATTTGACCTGGTTTATTTTAATGCGTGTAGACCATACCATGTATGCTTTCGAAAAAGCAAATCGGGCGGAATGAGTTAGTTAATCCTTATTCCCGTAGTTTCTTATGTCTGTATATTGCATATGTGCTTCTGACCAATTTCCTGTTTCGAAGGCACTCTTCTCGCTTTTGTGGTTGGGCGTTTAGAATTAGTCTGAAGCATCACAAAGTGTCTAATGCACTGCATTCCTATCGTTAATCTTTTGAAAGTATATTCATGTGTCTCCATAGTCGATAGACAAAAAGTTAAGGTCACGAGATCTAGTTGGCCAAGGAATGAGGATAAAAATTCCTTCATCGTTCCAACATTTGGGACAGCAACCATTCAGATAATTGGTAAGGAAAAATTTCTTCAAATTACTCGGCAGCTCATTTGACAGGGGAAAAAAAAACTTAACATTTGTTTATTCACTGATAGGGTCATGGAACATGTTATTGTTCAATTAATTGTTTCCCATCAAGTCTACACCACAGATTTATTGAATACCAATGTTGCATTCGTTTCAACTGTTGAATATGGATTTTAACCATCCCATCAATGCTCCATGCGAATATTATTCACTTTATTTCGACTAATTGCCACTTCATCATTCGCACTGTATTATCTGTCTCTTCAAGACGCTGTACCTATTTCTTGTTAATGGTAGCAGTGGAAATACTTATTATTTAGCACTCTCCCAAGCAGGATCTTCAAGGCATATGGATATTCGCCAAATTACGAATGGGTTTTACTGTTTGAAGTGCATTTGGAACTTGGTGATTAACGTTACGTTCAGATACAACACTAAATGATCCACTTTCCTGTAGACTTCAATGTACATCAATAAAAACTTCAAGAGCTAATGCCATTGAGAAATCGCGATCAGTATATTCAACAACAGCTCTCGCGCTACTGTTACAGAGAAACCGTAAATGAATGTTACCCTGAATGACAATATGTATCCCTCATTGGCATAGCCTGATTTTTGCTGTCCATGCGCCAATAAACTACAAATCAAATCCCTCATTTGAAAATTTACACGGTGTGTATTACTGAGTTATTGAACTTAATAACATACAACTGAACATTATTTGCAAGCTTCAAGAATACGTCCTGGAACTAGACTAAGTCACTAGACCACGATCGTGTACATTCAGCAGAACTGCGATCACCAGCAACTGAATAGTTAAGACTAATAGTCTGTCTCGATGGAAATTTCATACACACTCTTTCTCCGCAGTTATTTTCAATGACAATGTATATTGGAAGCCTCATTTATTTTGTTTGTTGAATTTGAACTTAAATATCTTAATATTTTAAGCAGTTAATTACATTATCTTAGATTTGATTCACAGTAGGAGTGAATCAAATCTAAGATATGTTTTATATGCTTTTCATCATTTTATAAAAAAAAGATCATGATTTCCCGTGCATTGTCGGTCAAGATATTTAGTGAAAGAATGGTTAGTATTGAGCAAGCAGAACAACATCGGTTAAAAATGTCTCTGTTATTGAACATGAAGAATTTAACCTTGAATGAAGCGTGCAGAGTGGCGGCGAATTCTCAGATCTCCTAAATCTCCAAACGAAAACATGAAAAAAAAAGAAAGTAATAAAAAACCAAAATAAAATTTTTCCCTCCATCTGCGCACGCATACACACACACGATATACCTGTATGTAAGTTCTTTTTGGTAGTGTATGGCTGTACTAATGCACTCTGACTTCTCTATTCGATTATGCTATTCACGTACGCAGTATCCACTAATTTTACGGTTTTCCCAGCCGATCAGCCAAGCCCTAAGACTTCGCATCTCCTTCTTTCTCACCTTCGGCCACAATGGCTTCACGCACCGTGAAACACGGTGGCGTAGATAATTTAATCGACAACCCCCGCGTGCTGGAGCGTGACCCTCCCTTCTTCTGATCTTTGTGTCTCTCTTGTCACCTTTAGTTTCTCCCCTCTCTCCGATTGCTTGATGTTATATACTAATCAGCAACCTGTGTAGGTATCTCAGTAACTGATTTCTTCGACAATGTCTTCACTACATCAACTATGTTCAAGTGGAGAGGATGAGTTTTTATTCTCTTCCAAAATATACTCATTCTTTTGCATTCTAAGAAACTTTAATAACATTTTTTTACGGAAATAACAACAAAAAAAGAATTTCGAATATGATTAATTCTGATTAAAGCGTTGATTAATTTTCTGCATGAATGCAAATATACATGAACGCTGTCACAGTGAAAGCACGCTGAAGTAGATGAATCAAAGATATACGTCCAAAGTTAAAACATGGATTATATTCTCTGTATTTTATCCTATTATTTGTGCACAGGCAGCTGGAATACTATTTAATGAAAACATAGCAAAGGATATACGGTATACATCCGCGTACCCTTCCCTATAGCCCTGGGTTTCTGGGCCTTACTGTAGCACTGTCTTTCGTTTCAAAAAAAAAAAGAAACTGACAAGCGGTTGATGATGATCGAGAATTATGCAATAAAACTTTTATATCTCCTAAAAACATGTTTTAGTATTTTTAATGGTGATAAAATTTCTAAATTGCAGTCCTTGACTAATTTTATTTTATTTTATTTCATTGATTGATTGATTTTTGCATGTGAAATGTTTTTACGAGATATCTCATGTCCCAGAAGTAGTAAGTAATCCAATCGACTAATAATTGGTCGAAATCGGTTAAACGATGTGACTTGTATAAGTGTTTGTGACTTTTTCCAAATTTCAAATTATATTTTAAATATTGTTGAAATCAATTGAGAAATGTGATTCCCCCCCCCTTCCCTTTATAACTTTCATTTTAGTTCGATTGGTGCTGAATTTCAAAAAGAGTCTTTAAAAAAATAGATATTTCAAAGTTATTTGGAAGATTTCGAAACGATGTCGACAAGGACTACTTCTTTCTCCTTTTCTAAGTGTGATTAGGCTGAATTATTCAGGGATCCTTAAACAACTCAGCAGGCAACTATATTCCAAAATTGGGCGTAATAAGTTGAACAAAATCAGTTGAACCTGTAGCCTGTAGGAGAAGTAGGGGAAAAAAAGCGTTTTTTTGCTATTTTTTAAGTACTATAATTCTTTTATTAATTATTAATTCGATGTAACGCCTACACTTTGGCATACTGCATCCTGTTTGAACATAACTGTTGAATATAAGTGGAACTCATATGCGTAATGTGTATCCCAGAATTGAAGTTACAACATCGGGGAGCGAATATGCATTCCTGAGCCAGAATTACAGCCTTTAGAGATAATAGGCCTAATGATTCTTGAAATAAGAGCAGCCAGTAAAACTTTTAACCGTTTTTTTTTTTTTTTTTTTTTTGTCAATTTCCCCTACGAAATCTACAGTACATTCCAGTACCGTGCGTTTCGGGACCTCCAGTAAGTAAGGTGGTAGTCTAATAATGGGAAATGGAAAAACATCCGCCACCTAAATACTTCCACCAACATCCATATCACATTGGGATTACAAACTGTTGTCTACAAGAGTCATGGCAGTGAGTCTTAAGCCAAGTACCGTAGAGAGGCATTGACTATTCTTTATTTATATGCTTCTATCAGAACAAAGAGTACGATTTGAAGTTAGGTATCTGATGGAAGAGAATGTGTTTAAGAATATTTATGATTAGTACAGAGATTTGTCGTGAGAAAGTTTCAACAACAAAGATAAGCAACAAGCAGCTCACTCACTCGATTAGGAAATAAATACTTGGAAACTTAAGGAATATTTTTAAGAGTATGTTTCTAATGCCAATTGAAGATTGACACGATGACTTATCCGGGGGGGTGGGGAGTTATTTAGTTGTTATGATGGTGTATAGAACCTATTTACTTTGGTTAGATGTCTGAATTGGTCACGGAACAACACAAAATTACACACAGTCATGAAAAGTACGTGAACAGAATGACATCACGTTCTAAGCCATGTTCTGACTACGTGAAGAACATCAGTACAGCATCCGGGACCGACTAACAAGATTAGATGTTGCATTTTTTTTTAGTGAAATAAAAAATAACCCCCCAACCACCACTTATTCTTTTTCTACCTCCCTCCAAGTTAATATCGTCCATCAGGGGAAGATTGGTAAAGCCTCACCCCTGTTCAGACTCAGCCCACCTTGCATCAGAAGCGAAGTGAAGAGATGAGCACGTCTATCCCCCCCCCCCTCCTAACCACATCTATTCCAGTCGTTACCCATGTTAATTGATGCCATTATTGTGTTTATATAGCACGGACCTGTCTCGCTCGAGCACTTCACGCACGAGCCCCATCAGAAGACCTTCCTATGTGCGGTACTGAAGCCTTTATGTAATCAGGCTGCCCAACACTGGAGGTAACAGCATGAATTATGAGTAGGTCTACAGACGTCTAAAAAAGCTAAGCTGTTAATCATTCATGATTTTCCAACGCGGGAATGGCGTTGCCAAACTAACACGGCGGTGGCGGATCTCTCGACGAAAATTATTGAAAGGTGGGG
Source organism: Typopeltis vanoorti (assembly GCF_054136105.1). Taxonomy (NCBI): domain Eukaryota; kingdom Metazoa; phylum Arthropoda; class Arachnida; order Uropygi; family Thelyphonidae; genus Typopeltis; species Typopeltis vanoorti. Next base: position 77,072,188 of record NC_143550.1, on the reverse strand, counting down.
TTTAGGAAGGGGCACTTGATATCCTTGGGCTTGGAGTTGAGACTACTACACGGTTCAAGATGGTTGGCAGGATATTAATCTTTACCTAATTACACATCATTATTGAGAAAGCTTCCCCTCTCTCTCTCTCTCTCTGTATATCAAATCCTTTGTATAAGAAAGGCACTAAGCTACATTCTATGTAACAAGGTAAAGATGTACTAATACGCTGTTGACTTGGACCAACTCAGGTTTCATTTTATAATGTTAGAAAGGCTAGAAATCACGAATCCTCATTCTTTTCATGATAACAAAAAAAAAAATAGAATAATATGAAATAATTGAAGGATATATATAAATAGCGAACATATAACATAATTTCTAGTCTTTTAGATGTTTTTAGTCGCAGAGCATTTTCCCAATGGAAATCTTTTCAGTGTCTTCATGTCATGTTTGTGTGATCGCACATTGGCAGAACTACCTCTTTCTCCCCTTCACTATGTAACCTCCATCTCTTCAAAATCTTTGCAAAACACATTTTGAGAAATGAATTTTGGTTCAACTGCAATCATAGTATTGCATGATTCCATATATTTTCAAGCTTATTTCTTAAATATGTTTTTTTAAACAAAAGTATTCTTTCCTTTTACGGTATTTTCAGGTTAGGCCGAGTTAGTAGTTTGCGTATCTTTGTCAGAAATCTTGTTGATACTATTGAAAGTCTAATAGCACTATTAGAGGCATCTCACTTTTAAGACGTTACTAGTCCATTCCTAGCCGTTTGGATAAGATCCGAATTGGACTCATCTGCTTATCAAAGATGTGATTATGCCTTTACACGTTTCTTGTTACTCTTTAACTGTGAACTCTCTTAATATAATGCAGAAATAATAATAATAATAATAATAATAATAATAATAATAATAATAAAAGTCTTCGCATTTGCAGACACACAAATTGAAAGACTGTGATTTAATGAATTTATACAAGTATACATTTTTCCAAACACGAGGATTTGATGACGTGTACACAAGATCTATTTAAATATTCAAAATATAACGTTAAAAATAAATAATAACTGTTCCAAAGATAGCATTTCAAAAATTTCTTAATTTTCCACCTCAGAGTATAAGTATTGATCAAAGAAATACCATTGTATTTTTCTCCCATAACCGTTACTCTGTAAGCAATAATGAGTGTGCTCATGTGTTTCATTTCCATCCCTTAAAAAAAACTTGTGTATAAGACTGAAACAAGCGGTATACAACGCCGAAGATAAATGCTCGGACTTACTCTAAACGCATCTGTTTGGAATCTTTCATGCGATACCTGTATACAGTATATGCCGCAACTCGTGCTATCATCTGTGCCTCTATAGAAGCACAGTCAACCATGAGGTCACTCTTTTATGAAATAGCAGTTATCTTTTTTGACCGCATAATGATCCGAGCGGTAGAGGAAGGCCTCACTTAATTACAGTTTTTGTTAACGCGCTCTTCTAGAGACAAAAGACGCTACTTCATAGAGAACCTAGCCATCTTTATTTGTGTGTTGCTTTGGCCTACACGAGGAAGTAATATTTACATTTACACACACACACACACACACACACTTCGAAAGTCTCCGTTCAAGCAAACAGTCCGTTCTATGGAATCAGGTGAAAGGAACCACCCACGTGTTTGCTTGTTTAATTGGACTTCCGATTATGCTCCTTTCCTAGGAAATACTTTGCAGTTACGTCATGCATTCATATAAGTACAGAAGAGAGAGAGAGAGAGAGAGATGTGAAACAAAAATGCAAAGAGAGAGAGAGAGAGAGAGAGAGAGAGAGGGGAATATAAAGAAATGACAGAAGACACGAGACAAGAGAAAAGATCAGGAAGCATGGGGCTAGGAAAGAAGAAAAGAAGAAAAAAGACACAAACAAAGCATAACAGAGAGAGAGAGAGAGAGAGAGAGAGAAACAAAGGATCGTGCTAGGGGGGGGGGGAATTAATGATAAATAAAAGAAACTAAGACAATGAGTGACAGAAAGAATAATGATGCTGAGTTTTATATAATTATGATTCACTTCAGTTGTCTCTAGTGTGTGTGTGTGTGCGTGTGTGTGTGTGTGTGGACACGCGCCTCTGCGAATTCAGGACAGATATCCAGCTTCAAAAGTGTCTATTTTGATCTCTCGCTTCTCTTAGTATTCTACTCATTAATTATACCTACAGCAATTTGGATACGAGATATTAACATATTTATGTATTTTATATGTTTTCGTATATCTTATATAAATAAGATTGACACAGATTAGCAGCTTTTTTTTTTTTTTCATAATTGCTTCATTACTGGAATCGTTATGAAAACTCGCCAAAATTCAAATAAACCACTAAAAGCACATTGGGTTTGCTTGTACCGAAGAGTTTTATTACGTATTGCCGTTAAACATTTGAGGACAGGGAAGTTAAGATAAGTGACTACGTTATTAGCACTGTTACATTGTAATAACATTGATAATAATAATAATAAAATGGGTCACCTTTGTCGCGTTTCTAGCGATCACAATAATCCTAGCAGTAATGCAGTAATACCGGAAGCGCGAGCTCTACATGGAAATGACTAGTCGACAACAAAAGGGTGTTAGGAGTTATTGGCACCAGCTAGGACACCGCCTAGTATTTGGGAGCTTGAGACAATGGACCAGCAGGTGTCCTACAAACGTAACGACAAGGTCAGCAAACACAAAAGGCAGCTGTCGGCTAAACCCTGTGATTTACACTCACGCCAGCACATTAGTATTTTTAATCGTAATTGAATGCTGTGATAGAAATGTTATTCAGCATTGACTTACTCTTAGATCAGCAACGTATAACTCAGGACCATTTCGACTGAGATTGGGTCACCTAGCACTGGAATCAACGTTTGCGAATCCATGGAAGCACATTGGATATTCAAATTCAGGCAGTAAGACTGAATACAACAACCCATACGATTTGCTCTTGACAACAGTAATATGATGACAACAATCCATAAAGCAAAGCATTATGGGCAAAGATGATGTAAAAAGATTCCATTCATTCGAAACTGTAAACCTTTATGCGCACAGACAAATCGGCCTTCAGAACATACTCAATTTACAGACAAAAAATACTGTTCTTGGCAATGATGGGCGGTAGATGGCGTTGATGATAGTAATGTTGTTGCAGTGGAGAGGGTATTTAACGAGGTAGAGTAGAGTATCCTCCGCGATAAGTCCTTGGACTCCATGGAGATGTGACGTAATAATAGTAATAATAATAGTAATATACTTGTAGGCTGAATTACAAGCCAAAATAGATCCGGAGAGAGGGGGTGTCCAGTGAACATTGATAATGAATCGGTCATCCTTGTCCGAAATTGAGAGTGAATTGTACCTGAATAAAGCTAACTCTTACGTGGCAATAAAATACATACAAAATAATAGATTCTTCTGATTGTTAAAAAAAAAAAAAAAGAAGAATCTCATTATGCAATAAACTAATTACTGTTAATGGGTTATAAAAAAAATCCATACATCAATAGACTGTTTGAAGTTGTAGTGTTTTTTTTTTTTTCCTGGGATTCCGATGTTACACAGATTTGGAAATAAATGTTTATAGTATTTGTTACTTCAGTTTGAATATATGTATTTTAAACCAAATCACTTTTTCATTCAATTCCTATCTTCCATTTTACTTTACTTAATAGGCCCCACTTGTTATGACTAACTAGACTGCTTTAATAAACTTAATTTCCGTGAAAGATAAAGTGTTTAATATTCTCTGCATTGTGGGTAATTTCGAAAGGATACATAACGTTGTTTTTCAGTTGTGCATGTTCTGTGGCCGATTTTCCTGTTTTATGGGACGAAAAACCTCAAGTTTCCGGACGAGACACTTTGTCAAACCCCTATGAGACCGGCTAACTCACCGTTACTGGAGAATATCTTTACAAGCATTCCTTGGTCAGGACTGTCCAAGTCTTTTCTAGCTAAAGGTATATTCGTTGTTTGAGCTCATTATCGCTTTGTCACTTTTCCTAGATATACCCAAGACTTCATAATTACTTGACTTGACTTGACTGCGAATATAAGACTCCAAATTTCAAATTCAAATATCCGAAGTCAGAAATTTTGTTTGGAGTGTTGAAAGAAAAAAAAAAATAAAATAAAAGAGTTGTTATTTTATTCTCTTGCTAACTTCTCAATCAAGAACACCCCCGCAATGCAGTTGCGATAACATCGCGACACTTGCCATGTGTCGCGATGTTCTCGAATCCAGGTCTAACCCATTCAGTGGGTTAGACCTGGATTCGAATCACGTCTAACACGAGAAAAAAATTTATTAGGACTTTCTAAATGAAATTAAAACTAAAGTTTTATATGAAGTTAAGCTTAGGTTGCTTTTCATCCTACCAAACAACCAAATTGGCCGAAAAGTTGGGTCAACCGGAATTACGGCTGACGCAACGAAAGCTCTGGGTACAGGGTTGTGCCTGCTAATTCTGTTCTTCTTCTTACACGTTTGTCTTTTTACGGAATGAAAAACCCGAGTATCCAAATGGGAAAAACTCTTCTGACCTCTATATGAGACCAACCAACTCAATTCTAGTTGAAAAAAAAAAAAAAAATCCTAAAAATAAGGTTCTTTGCCTCCTAAGCGGAATTACCAGTCTTTTCAAAATAAATAAAAGACGGAGTAATTTTTTCATCGTCATTACGGACTGAGCTACAGGGGTGTCATCTGGAGAACATGCAGTAAAAAACATAATAAGTTGGCCTCGTGATCTTAGATCTGTTCCTCCCCCCCCCACCTCCAATCGGTTCGTCATGTTTAGTTGCGATGCTATTTTGAAGAACGCAATAATTCAGGTGGCTGAGGCATTGTTTAAAACTGTTAGCCCATAAATTGTCTGAGAAAATGAATGCGTCGATAGGGAATGACTATGATCATTCGAATGTCGAAATCTGTTCGCACATTCAAACGTATCCCTTTACGATAGTGGTGACTTTAGTTTTAACTGAACTCCTATAGAGTTAATACAAATTCTCCGTAATTTGTAGAAAACCAAACTTGTATTTTAACCATAACCTAGGAAAAAGTATTACGATCTTTTTAAGAAACCAGAAATAACATAATAAGGACTTTAATGAGGAAAATTCTGATGTTTAAAAATATTGGTTTATGCGTGAAGTCGAAGAAAACCTGAATAAGTATAAACCGACAGTTTTTTTTTTTTTTTGCTTTGTTAAAAAAATTTCCCAACGTCAAGGATGAGCATCTAATCATTATAAGACTGTACCTGTACGAATAAAGATTCGTTTACTAAACTCATTTGAGAAATACAGTGTACTTGATAACCGAAGACTACCTTGTGCAGATAAAATTAGCTCTTTTAAATCCAGTAAGCGTTCCGAAGAAAAAAAAAAAAAAACATATTTTGCGAAATTTATATCCATACAGATTACCGCTCTGCAGGTCACTTTTTTTTTGTTAGTCAAGAGAAGTCCTCCGATGAGTTAGCAGTAACGAATAAAACAACTGTAATGGGTATTCTTGTTTGGAGAAAAGAGAGGAGAATGTACCAGCAGGACAAAATTTCCCTTTTCTGAGAAAAACAGTCATGCTGAGTTCTAAAAATACAGCGCGCTGTAATAGGTCAACGCAGTAAATGTCTATAAAGGACCGTGTTTGTGTCTAGTTTTCTTTGAGGATCATATAACGTTTTATATGTATGTTGAGATCTTTAAAGGGAATTCACGTTTTATACTTGTATGTAATTTTAATGATATTATTCTTTTGATATTCCAAGAATATGCCTAACTATCCGCGTTCTCCATACAAATAAGCTATGGGTTCACATCCAACCGTAGGTATGGTTATTTGTGATTGTCTTTAGGTAGTATAATGAATTTTATTGTTCAGCGTAAGACCACCACTCCGTTTCTTGTGGGAGCCCAGAATGGCTCGGAAAAAAAAAGTATCATGCTTGAGCAAGGTGGAATTCACACACACACACATACACTGTAAAATAATTGCAGTCAAATAAACTTCCGTTTACAGCAGGTGTTATCTCTTAACTTGTCGCATTATGTTTTTAGTCTTCATCTAGAACTTTTCAGAATACGCGATGTATCAATACTTTCTATATAGATATAGCTTTTTTTTTTTTTTTTTTGGGCGCGCATATCGTGCAATAAAATGTGACATATCGGCGCACGTTGCCTGCCGCCTATTCTTCATGAGGATATATTTTACCTAAAAAGACAAGAGGCGACATCGACGTGCACTTAAATGTAACATTTTAGCCCGATATCCTCCCCCCCGCCAAAAAAAGCTATATCCATACAGAAAGTATTGATATACCATAATGTTACAAGTATTAACATTATGGCCACAGTATGTCACAATATTTTATTTATGATTGCCGTGGAAACTTGAAGCCTGATATCATTTCTTAGTCGACAACAAACAAACCTACAGGTGAAAAGGTTTTGCTATAATAAAGCAGTGAGACTATTATAGCTATACGCTAAAAGGCAAAGGCGATTCTCATACTTAATTCTCATAAGGACATAGCGTTATACATCGAACTATTATTATTATTATTGTTCCGGGCAACTCCAAGGAGTCGACAGACTCATCGAGGGAGGCCCTAACATCATGTCAAGAACAACTATTCTACATTCACACAGTATCTATCATACCTTGCCTTGAACTCATTCACGGTTGTAGCACCCACAACAGACTCTGGAAGCTTATTCCACTCATTCACTACTCTCCATGTAAAAAACCTAGCTCTAACACCCTTGTCAACCACGCTCTTGCCCAGCTTCCATTCATAGCCCCTAGTCCTCCCATCAAAAATATCTTCTGAATCAATCTTATAGAAACCCTTCAGTAATTTGAATGTCTCAATCATATCACCCCTCCTTCGCCTATCGACCAATTTCTGCAACCCACAAATCTTCAACCTATTCTCATAAGGTTCATTCCACAGACCTGCTATCATCTTGGTCACTCGTCTCTAGAATACAGGATTTAAATTACTTTTTAAATTACTTGCGATTAGCAAACTCCGAGTAGCAAACAAATAAATAAAAAGAATCGTTCATTGACATCTTTGGGAGGACAGTGGAAACTTGCAGTCATTACTATGCGCAAGAATAGATTTTGGGTTTGAATCCTGCTGTGGCATGGGTGTTTGTGAATGTGTTGAGATGGTGGATGAATTCCGTCTTCAGTGCGAAACCACCATGTTACTGGTCGCACAAAATGGCCTGAAAGAGGTCCATGTTTAGTCTCTAAATCTAGGTTCTGTGATTATATCTTTGAGTATGGTTGCGATGTTAAATGTACTATAGGTTAATAATACAGTCACTAATCATAGGTGGGAAAGTTTTAACAATATTCTGTTGCTGCGATGGAAACATGGAAGCATGACGTCACACCTATCTTAATTGACAAACAAACGAATTTTTTTTATTATATAACACTCTAAAGTTGGCCTAAGTCGTATTGTTTCCCTATTTCTCCAGTCTCTCATCTAATACGCCCACCAATCAAAAGTGGTCTGCGTTTTTGTGGAATTAACCACAACGCGCAACTTTCGGCAGTAATGATGAACATCTTATCATTAGGTATGCAGAATCTACTGTTGCTATAGAAACGTAATGTCATGTCAATCTCAAACAAATAAAAACCTTTATTATATATAGAGGAAAAATTTAAGTTTCCAAAGTTACTTTTTTTTTTCCAAATACTGTTTCCGATTTGATCTCCAGATGAAAAGGAATATATTGCTGCTTTTTCTTTTTTTTTTTTTTCAAATTATGTTTCTAAACGCTGAGAAGTTGGCGTGATTTTCTGTTATTGTATGTTAATAATAATTTACTTTTTATCATCACTTTTGACATGTTGTCATTGGTTACCAAATTTGCGTAAACGTAATAATGTCTCACATAATGATGCTTTCTTTTATTTATTATTATTTTTTTTTTTTTAATATGAACCATTGTGTTTAATGATGAATACATAAAAATCTCTTCGTGAAAAATAGCAAACTATTAAAGATATTTATATTTATTAATCAGACACCATAGTTAGGCGAGACACATGTTTGGTCGATTGATGGTCTCTTTCACAAATGAATTTGAGCGGAGAGTATAACTTATTTTCATCGTGTTAATCCTAGTATAGTATAGCAATTCGCCTATACAAATTATACATAAAAAAAGAAGAAAAATAGAACTTCATTTATAAAATACAGATGTGTTATACACTGCTGTATAATACATCAGTATTATTATACATATATAATATTATATGTATAAATAATAAATACTTTATAATAATGTATTTATTGTTATAAAGACTTTATAACATAAAGACTTTATAACAATGGCTCGCAGCTAAAGTGTTCCAAGATAGAGCTATGTCACTTATCTTCGTCAATTGACGACAGTAAAACAGTTCAATGCTGTGTGTAAGCCAAATTTAGTCATCGTCATTAAAAGTGAAGTAAAAAAGAGAAATCTATGCATAGTTAATATGCATATTTGTTGTTAGGTTGAAGCAACAATCATTCTAACTGTCACGACACATTAACATAATGTTACTTTTGCTTAGCTATTAATGTTAGCACAAAAATTTATACACAATCATAATTCTTTGTAAGAAATCCACAACTTTATAGTAAATCATGTGCAGTAGACTTTATAATATTCTGTTCAAAGAACTTTTGTTCGCAGCTAGTCCAAAGTGAATTAGATAACGCGCGCGTGCATGTGTGCAGTCATTTGATTTTTATTTCTAATACGATATTACCATGGTTTCACCTTTCTGATTTCTAAGCTATACAAGAAGCTGTTTACATTATTGACAAGTTATTATCTATCATTCTGATGTGCAGGCTTGTATTTATTGTTTTGAATACTAGATATAAATATATTAACGTAACGTCATTTTGACTGGTTGAAATCAGTTGCTAATAAATGTTAAAGAATTTTGAACAACAAAATTTATTTTTAAGAAAGCTTTCTTACCTGAACTGGATCGACCTTTGACCTTGGGTTTGGACGTGGTTTGTATTGTGGACGGCTTTGTGCTAAGGGTGCTGGACGGGGGATAGCTGTATACCGAGAGCTGATCCTGTGATGATGAAAGATGGCCACTAGAAGTGTGAGGCTGGATATAGGAAGGATATGTAGAAAGTCCATGGGCTGAATGATGGACTGAAGCTAAACCGGAAGTGAAATGAGTTCCTCCCCCATCTCGTGCCTTTGAGGCTGCACAGTGGGGAAGACCTGATCCTAAAGATGTTATTAGGCTTCCTTTGTCGTCAGTAGCAGCATTTATGCTACAGCTGTAATCAGCGCTTCCTACAGGATCTGGAGTTGCATCTTTTGGAGGAGTTGGAGGAAAACTAAACAGATGAGGACTAGAGTGAGGAGGCAAAGAACTTGGAGGAGGTGGCTGAGGCATACTCAGTGGAGAACTGGGGTGATGGGAGGGTTTAGCCGAGAAAGCCGAACACCATGAGGAACCATGGGCAGGATGGGGCACCATAGACTTCGGTGGTTCAGGTATCCAAGGATGAAGTGGAGACGGAAAATGAGGACGACAAACTTGACTGCTAGGCATCCGAGCTGGAAGAGAAATGAAGGTTGATTATATTCGTAATACTGTGTTACATGATGGAATTTTAGAGAATTAAATCCTTTAACGTCATTTTATTATTATTATAAACTTAACAAGTATTTAACTTTGCAAGCTAGTTTATCTAGAACGAAGGAATATAAATAAGACCCTTGAAATTACTAGGTAAACGGAAGATTGCTAAAGAAATAATATACAAAGTGAATGCATTAAAATAAAAATAAATAAGAAAAATAAGAAATATGGCACAGAGAACTCTAATCTATAACTTAAACATTTGATGGTTATTAAATTCCTGCAAATCCCCGAAACAGTCCTGCAGGCTAAATTTTTACAGATCTGCATTTTATAATTCTCTTCCGTTTGTTTTACTATAGTATCATGACTTAATTAGGGTAAATGTCTTTCTTAAAATGCTATAGTTTCTGCATATGAGTGAGTGAGTCTTTAAAGAGGGTAGCCAACGCCTTGATATTTATTTATATTATATATAAAAACTGTGTAGCGCTTGTTAGGTTAATACTACACGTTAAACAGGGATGATATATTTGTCTATGAGCAACGTTTTGAAGTCGGTACGGAAATTGTCCAAATGTAAATGAAACAAAGACAGGACATATTCTATATTCCATTTATGAGGACTTCTGTAGTAAACTACCGCACTGCTAGTATGCTTTGGCTTTGTTAAGCAGATTAACAACTGAAATTCAATGATGGAAACGTTGCTTTCCATTAAGCATTCAAAATCCTTCCAGATCACTGTTGACGAAAACCTGAGCCAATGATCAGTCGAAACATGTTACAAAACAAAATTGGAATGGTTACATTAAAGATTGTCATCAAGAGAAGAGGGATAGTTACTGGATTAATTATTATTAGAACGCCTTTTCGTGAAATAGAATGCAACCAAGGAAACTTTACACAAGTTTGCTCCTGTCCTTACCAACTGCACGACAACTTATCGTGCAAAGAATGAAAGCAATGGGGGATTGCTGTGGTATCGTCCACAAATTTCTACACCGAGGGGCCACTTTATTAAGAACACCTCACCATTTAGGAAAATGGGAAGGTGTTCCTAATAAAGTGGTCACTCAGTGTGGATTAAGCTTCCTTACACTCACTAATTCCTAGGCTCTAAAGATTGTTCAATCTAGCCATGAAAGAATAAAATCTGCAGCACAATGATTTACAAATGAATTATACTGATAGCTCTTTCCAGAACAAATACAGGATTTTCATTGTAATTCAGACCTCCAACAAGGAAGACAGAGATGACATCTATGCTCTATCTCAATAACTCATGATGTGGTGGTACTTGAACTCGGCTAAAAAAAAAAGAGGAGATTTAACTATCTTGACGAGCGAAGCGGGTTGTTAACGTTGCAGAAACATCCAATAATTTTCCGCTCCGTCATTGATTCACCTTCATGTGAGCTTCTTCCGAATGCCTATTCACGCTATTGGGATCATCTGTTTGAGTGTTCTTCTTTATACATGAGTTTGGTGCCCGTTTCATCTCTTATGTGAGGACTCATTATCAGTAATTTATTCAACGATCAAATGATAACCTTACCAACTTTAACACGCTTTCTCTGTTTTATGAAAACATCCCTGCAGGTGGTGACATACTGAATTTAGTCACTCACAAGGAGGTGACTGTGTTTGTCCTACTGGAAAGTCGAGTTTTCCAACCCACAAAAGATGCAAAACGAGATTTCCACATAAAAACAATAACAATTTTGTTCTGTATTTTATCTGCCTTTTCACGGTTTGAATTCAAATTAGGATTGAAATAATTCTATCTGAAATTAAATTTCAAATATCAGTTGTCAATGTTTGAATGTCTTCAATGATTTGTAGAATTCTGCACGGTAATAATTTCATCTAATTTCCAACCATTTGTCAAAAATTTATTCAAAATTGTATCACTTAAAATGGTTCGATTTAAACCAAAATTGCGCCTAGCCATCAGATTTTAATAACGATCCAAAATATCAAATTTCATCAAAAGCTACCCTACTCCGTCCTATGGCGTTGTTACATTCCTACAGACTAGCAGATGCCGTACCATATAGTACGCACCTACATGTTTCCGTATTCTTGTTCCGTCTTCCTGCAAATTAGCTGTTAGTTTAGGACGTCTAACTACAAAATCACTAACTCACCTTCCTGTTGAAGGTGAGTAAGAGAGTCTCATACGGATGAAAAAAAATTTTTTTCCAGGAAACTCGGATTTATCATGGCTAACCACGAAAATTGACCTAAAGAACTCCTGCAATTTAAACACACAAGAATATACGATATATATTTAGACATAAGACTAATTCTCCTTATTCTAATATTATGGTACGAAAGCAGTCTGGGTAGGATCGTAAGATTTAGATCCTCTGAGTACCTATACTAGGATCGGGTTGATAAATGGAATGTGCCTTTAAAGCGAATCGTTGAGTAATAATGTTCTCTTATGTATTACTGTTGCTCGGATGGTGACATTAGCGTATAATGACTATAGTAAACTATGCGTCGTCCAGAACTTCTCAATCAAGTTGAGATCTACTGATTGTCGATACCCAGGAAAGATGACTAATTTCACTATTATGACAGTGTATTTGTTAGTCAGGGATTTAGCATGGTGGGCAAATAAATAAACTGTCAAACGTTGAAAAGTGTATATATATCACAATTTCCCCTTTGTTTTATGATTTACGAATTAGTAACTTACTACCACACGTCATATTTCCCGTTTGGGCACGAACTATGTTGTCAGTTATATTACGTGTTCTGCCTATTTTGAAATAGAAATGTTAGTTTAGAGTAATCTTTCTAAACCTTTTCGGAGGACGTTTCAAGACATAATCGCTTCTACAATTTCTTATATCAATATGTTATTTTTTTATGAGGGTTTACTGCGCTTTTCTCGCCGTGTTCCAATTAGGAAACAAACAGGAACGAAGGAATTTCTGTATTAAGGAGGACTGTGCTAGTCCGGCGATTTTCCCATTATCTGGAGAAGTCCTAATATTATCTCAGAATTTAGTCAGAAGAAAGAACAATATTCCACTGGAGTGTTAAGAACCAATAACACTAATAAAATAATACTGACTATTTTAAAAAACTGGAAATTTTGCCTTTCTTCAAACTTAAGTATTGTGTGTGTGTGTACACACACACACACATAATACTTAAGTTTGAAGAGAACTTAAGTTAGAGAGAGAGAGAGAGAGAGAGAGAGAAGCATTTAAGTTTAAAGATAAGATTGAGAAGTAAGAAACAGGCGCTATCCATACCATTTTGTTTATAGCTTTCAGTAAATCCATTTGTTGGAAATTATGTAATTTAAATTACAGTGAAATGAACATTATAAAAAAGAAAGAAGAAAAGAAAGAAAAGCACCAATTTTCGAAAACAGAGAGGAGCTTAACTGTAATTTCTGCTGAAGTGATATTACTATACTTGTAATGTTAGCATTTGCTCGTTTACTTCAAATGAAGTTACAGTAATTTCTCCTCATCAACCTCATCTCTCAAAACTAAATCTTTTATTCCCATCCCACCAGTAAGTAAGTAAGTAAGAGAGGTATTCATTGTTTTCAATCAAGCTTGAACTTATTTTTGGATTTAAATTATCTGAGAGTAGACTTAAAAGTTTTTTTTTTCTGTCATGTCCCTTGTTTAAATTTTCTCATTTTTTTTAAATTTATTACTTTATGTATAATATAGTTGTGTTTAATGACGCTTCTACTCCTCTATTTCAAGTTAATAATGCGATGTCTTCCTGGAGGTTACACATCTGAAAAGGACTAGGAAACAATGAAATGAATCATGCCACATATGAATTATTCAGTAGGGTGATTCATATGTAACCGTAGTTAGGTCAGAAGAGGATTTCATTATGCATCATACTCGCTTTCCATATTTTTGAAAACAAATATCTAAACCCAAATGAATAATACAAGGAAATCATCACCAATATGATAATTTGAAATTCATAACACTGGACATATTGACCTTAAAAAAAAATTAAGGCTAATAATGAATTATTCATTGTTTTGTACTTAATCTGTTCATTAATTTATATTCTTAGATTAAAGGTCAAATTACAACATGAACATTTCAGGTTGACCATTTTTACAACTTGAATAATGATACCAGTCTGAAATCCTGAGTAGTCGTCCGTACTACTGATGCCTCTTCATGCTGTACAATGTAGATTTCAACTTTTCATTTCCATGGCTTAACTGATTACACAATTATTACACAATTAAGGACAAGAATCCTTAATTGTGTAATCAGTTATAATAACATATCATAAGATATGTATAGAATCGGCAGCAGGACTGAGTGTTAAAGACACAATTATGCAGTATGCTTTGTTGCAATGCTGAGTGTGGTTTCACTATTTATCAAACTAAGGTTTTCACCTAAGATACAAGTTGAAGCAGCGCGATATACTATTGGCCTGTCTGAGCACAGTTATGAGATAATTTAGCTTTTCGCTTATTACGTTATCAGTTTATGAGTAGCGCATAAAAATGTATAATTTTTTATACAAATTTCACTCACGAAAGGCTATTAGCTTATAATGTTCGGGCCTAACATTAGTGTTAGGCCCTGAAACTATCTAAGAGTTCTATAATACAAGATTTAAGTCACTTCAGGCCTACAATAAACATGGTGGAGGTAGTCGTGGTCTCACACGGTGAAACGAATTTACCCCCAATTACGCATATATCTTCAGTCATTGTGTTTTTGCATAAATATATTCATATTTATATAATTTAATATGCTTATATAATATAAAATAACATGATTCATTTATTATCGACTAACATGGATATGACATCAGTTCCATGATGTTATGTTGTTAAGAAAAATAAGTTAACCTACATCGCTAATGACAAGGTGGTTGCTACTACTTAACAAGAAGTTCTGTTTTCGAATCCAACTTTTGTCGCAGATATTCTCTTATCTGTATCATAAAGAACTTTCTTTTGTTTGATGAGTAAAATAGACGCAATAATGCTTTTGTATTTCCATGGCAACAGTAAGTTCTGCTTATGACGCAAAATAGTAAATGAATGTCTCACCATTCACTTATCTCCCTCACCTCAGTTCAGAAGACTAGTTTAAGAATAAATAAAGAATAAATTCCAGTCTTCTATATGAGTTTCAAGGAGTGTTATATGAGCATAATAAGTTAACTTCATATAAACCTGAATAATGCTAGGATAAGGCGATTACTCCGTATATCGATAATGCCTTGGAGCCGAAAGATCTGGTGTATTCTGCCGGTAACAACAACATGTAATGAATCGTTCGTAAGCATGTGAAACCTAAAACAGCATATGGAAAATAAAGAATGCAATGACGATAAGTTCCAAAAAATACAAGAAGTGATTTTTTTTATAGCAGAAAATCTGTGATCTACTTGATTTTGGTAAATTGACTTATTTCAGTAGCCTGTAAAATTTGCAGTTTAATTATACTCACCTCCAGGTATTATAACGGTGCTTTAATAATTATAGCAGTTATTAAAATGTATGTTTAGTTAGACCAATTTGGCAATTATTGCTTGATCAGATTACTTTATCAATTCTTTTATCTGATTTTGCTCCCGAAAAGCTTACTTTTGTTTTAAATTGCTGTTTTGATTGCTTCTGGTTCGAAAACCGAATCAGAAGATGCAACATACTAAATTTCTCGGTAATTTAGCACTTGTTCAACACAGTACTAGAAATTTATAATAGACGAAACGTCATCATTCACATTCCCGATAATTAAATTTGCTTGGAATGGCAAATAGAGATCTACAATTACTTTTGCAGCAGTGACTTAACGAGAGTTTACATGGCCTAAGGAAAGGGATTAAATTATATTTTCCCTTTCTCTCTCCGCTTCCTTTATTTTATGGCAGGTAAAAATAATTTTCTGATAAGCATAATTTTGCACTCTCATATAGCTGCACCCGCATTCTCTCTTTCTTCTTTCTTGTCTCCTTTTCCCTCATTGTACTATTACGTTTTAATTAGTATTTCTCAACAGTAGGTTCGTGAGAAGTTTGAAGAGAAAAAATGGCAACATCGAATTAGAATAAATTTCAGTAGTAACTTATATATTAAGTTGTGTAAGTAGTCTTCTTCTTGTTATTTTATCCTTTTTTTATAACCATTTACGGCTATAGGTCTCCCCCATTTGCTACCAACTTTCTCTGTTGAATGCTTCTCACTGCCAACATTCTCTATCCATCTCCACTAGGTCATCATTCCATCTTCTCTCTAGTCGAACAAGCATTCAACTTCCTTCGTACCTTTGCCGCTAGACGATTGTTTTTGTTCATTTATCGCTGTTCTTCCGTGCATTATGTCCTGTCCATCTCTATTTTAATTTTAAAATATCTTTCCATGTCCAACTCTTTTGTTTCTTTTCTTATATCTTCATTCGTTGTTTTGTCTTGCAGTTTGATGTTTAGCAGGACTCTCTCCATTCTGTGCTCAGCTTTCCTTGTTCTGTCCAGAGGAGCAGCTTCCCAACATTATTTTTTACCCGTTGGAAAGGGGACACCTGACAGACTATAGAGTTTAACTTACTTGGTCACTCAGACATATTCTGAGGCAGAGCAGTGTAGGCTGGGTAGAAAGAGAGGTGTAAGTAGTAATATCTTTTAATTTAATCCATCTTCAATTCATACATATATAAGCCAAAGAAATATATTTTAACAGTGTTTTAGGTGGTGGATGAATATCGTCGCCCTCTGTCAGACAACCATCACTATCATTCTGCTTATCTGAAGCCCGAAGTGGCTTGAAAAGTTTATTTCATCTCAAGAGCAGAGATGGCACTAGTGCCATCTTGTACTAATGTATCCGCCTAGTGTAATTTTCTCAATTCCTCAGGTCTGAAGTTAGATAGCACAGAGTATTGTTGGAGATTTAGGCCTATTCTGTGTGAAGCTAAGCACTGTGTGAAGTTAAGAAAATAAAATCATTTACAATGTGGATGGGATTAACACACGCATTGCAAAAGACATCCATTTTCATAAATCGATTAATGTGAATATGCTGAGCACATCATCACCATTTCTTGGAGGGTCTTTGAGTCGGCATCCGCTTTTGTACAACTGTATGTTTGTTGTACGACGTTCAATATGTTTCAATATTTTCTTTTCGGATTATGTTCCATAAAGTTAGCCATTTTGAATTAGAGATACCGAGAATTTAATTCTTCTTCCCTAATTTCGACTGCTAATACACGTGTATTTTTGATTCAGTTAGCAGTAGAAGTGTTGACATGGTTTGTAAGAGTATATTAAAGCATATGCTTTCTAGGAGGTTGCGATAATTTTCTTTAATTCTTGGACAAACAAAACAAAGAAAAATATAAAAAAAAAGAGTAAACGGTGAAAGATTAAAATCTTATAAAGAAAATGAAACTAAAACTGAAGACTGGTAAAAGAAACAGTGTCTCAGATTGGTAATACTTATTAGTAGCTGTCATTGTCTTTATATGTTAATTATCAGTTAAAGACTATGGCAATTGTAATAAGGACGAAGGCCGTCGTCCACATCAAGCACCGCTAAAAATACAAACATATCTTTAAAATGCTTGATTATAAATGTCCGATCGTAAATTGTAACCGTCTCCTTTTGAACTTGTGTTCTAATGTTGGTTATATAAAACTTAGATCTACAGAGTATTCTATAATAATGTAGATAGCAATTTTTTTAAACTGTCGGAGTGCTGTATATGGATTGAAAGTAGCAAGTGTCCCACCTTATAAGTAGACAGCCACACAGGTTAGAGGAGGTCAAAGAAATCAATAGTTCTTAATTGCAGCAGCAGTAGAAATCGCTCAAGTGTATAACCTCGTTTCCTTACTTATATGACTCCATTTATTGTTTCGATTGTATACGAGAATCCATCTTTCGGATCAATCAATCCGATATGAACGAAAGTAGACGGTTCTATTTATATTTGTATATCGAGGAAGTAAAAGTTGTTTTTTTTTTAAACTGGCAAAATATCCTTCGAATGTGTGTCACTGAAAATGAAATTTCCTTATGCGAGCCGAAATAAGTTCCACACTGTTTGTCCTTTTTACGAACTGTAACTCTGCTTTCTTTCTAGTAACCTACTGTCGACAGACCGTGGGATTCAACAAGGCCTGTGTCGCGTGCAACGGTAGGTAGTCGACTCCGACTTTAGCTGCTATCCACAGACCTATCCAACAACGCCACAGGGTCGGTCCCCCTACCGCAGCATGTCCCCCTTCAGTGCCCCGCCTACCGTTTAACTGCCTACCGCTCTTCGTCGGTCTGCGAACAGACATCGAGGTTGCCGTAGTTTCGAGCAGCGGCACTCCTAGCGCCTACTCTCCGTAAAGCTATCCAGCCAGGAAAGGCAAACACCCCGCGGTGATACAGTCAGCTACTCGAAGGACTGATGGTTTGTTGATATAGCAACGAAAGACCGATTGGGTACTGGAGAAGATGATCTTTTTGTCGGTGTAAAATAAATCGTTCAACATTGCTCTTTATGACCTGACCTTTCAGCGGTACCGACACAGAGAACATTTATTCTGATTGGTGTCGACTTATTATTCTTAGGAATCTCTCTCAAACCATAACTTTAATAGTAACATGAGAGTTATTTTTTTTCCTATTATTATTATTATTATTATTATTACTTTTTTTTTCTTGTCAATGCATCTCATTTTTATGTGCACAAACCTCTTATAACTGATTCAGTTTCTGCACACAAATGAAACTATCTGAGAAGTAATAAAGTTTGTTGTAATCTGATTCGATTACAACAAACTATTCAGAAATTTTCAACTGGAGTTGAGAATTCAGAAATTCTCTCAACTCCCGTTCAGAAAAACGGTTATGCTGCACCCAAAGCGTTGTTAATATTCAGCAAGACTTCTGGATCATGCTGAGGATAATTTTAAGATAGTATATGCGAATCGTCATCGTAACGTGGAATTATCATCACATTGTAATTGTTAAATAGTTCAAAGTGAAATGAACTCTCTTGAAATGATAAAACGAAGTTCTGCTCTTCGAGAAAAATGTGTTAATTTTTGTAAACCAATCATTTGTTTGAGTCATTTGGTACCTACGTGCGTTGTCATAGTGAATTTTCATTTAGGCATGATGGTGCACTTAACGACAAATAATAATAATAATAATAAATTAACGCTTACTAAACATTCTCTTTCTTGCCTCTGGAAGAAGAGTAAATAAGAAGAGCCGTGAATGAAACTACCAAACTCACCTAATAAATTATCCAATGAAATAAGTCGCATTTTTCATTCTTGTTGTCAACAGCAACAAAATGTCATTCGTCATTTTGTTGCTCTTGAGACCCTTTTGTCTTGTCCAAATATCTGAAATTTTCGAAAAAAATATATACAGTACCCAACATTTATAGTCCTTGGGTAACACCAGTGATCACCAACGCGATCGGCTAGATACGTACAATTCTGGAGCTAATTTTCCGAAAGAAAAAAAAAAAAAAGTTATTATGAGAAGAAATCGGAATATATCCGCAATGCATTTATTAAAATTAATGTAACAACGATACAGGGTTTATAATTTTTTTTCTGCGGTTTGGAAAACACTCAGTGCAGATGTGTGCAAGTTTCTTCTGTATACGCCTGTATTAAAAAAAAAAATAAAATAAAAAATAAAAAAAAAAAAATGGGCAGCAAGCCACGTAGCATCTCCTCCATCACCTTTTGTCACTGTAAAAACAATGGCTTTTCATAGAACTTGGAATTGTGATGGTATGACGGCGCGCAATCAGGACTGTACAGAGACTACTGTAGGACACTGGTGTAGTTCGCAGTTCGCAATGCGAGCATAAGTACTGTCATACAGCAGCACAACTGCTTGTAAATCCGTTCTTGGATTTATTGAAATTGACTTCAAATCACTCAGCATTTGACACATTCAGGTGCTTCATGATAGCTTGAATGGTTTACCGTCGAGCCTTTTTTTTTTTTTTTGTGCTTTTGTTGATAATACTCAAGGATTCATCCTTGTAAATGCCAGAAAAAATGTGGGCATAGCTTAGCTGCTGAAGGTTGTGATTTGAACTTTATCTTGGCAGAAGACATTGTATTCCATTCCAAACGCTGTTTTCATTTGTTTTCTGACTCGCAGTGGTGGTTCTACGTTTCGTCATTAGTGACAATACGCTTCAGGAAAACGTAACCTTGTACTTATTTACAAGATTTTTATACTTCGTATACAAATAATTCCAATTAGAGAAATTTCTAGTGTAATATCTTAGAAAGACAACCATCTACAACTCGACATCGCAAATATTTCGACCTAGTTTCAACTTCTCATCATAAATGCGAGATATATACTTTCTGTTGTCGGAAAGTATATATGTTAACATGACATACTTAAACCAAGTGCATCTCAATCGAGTTTTTCATCCTACAGAAACAGGTAAACCAGCCAGAAGAGTGCATGCAATTAACACAACATTATACACCGCTTACTTACAGTACAGTGCTTCGGCCATAATTCAAAACAACAGCAGCCCAACAGGAGTTAAAAAGTTGGGCCTCAGCTGTCTGTGTTCAAGGTATGTTATGATATCATATACTTTCACACTGTTGCACCATTCTCCTGATTATAACCTTGAGTCATTAAAGGTCAAGTGATAATGCTTTCTTTCCTCCATAACTTACTGTTTCCGAAATTCTAGTGACAGTATCGTGCATTGTAATATGAGTGACGTTACAAAGATGATTATTATAAACAAAATAAGTAAATAAATAAAATAAAATTCTTGTTCTACATCTAGATAAAAGGACATGGTGTGTTTGCTTTTCTTTGGAACTAGCAGTCTATCTTAGGGAGTAAATGGCTGCTTGTTATAACAGTTTTGCATCACCGAAAGGGCCAGACATTTCTGAGCTCTCAGTGAAATTTACAGCACGGACAGGACCAATATTGGTTTATCTCAGTTCATAAATTTTCATGTATGTAATTTTAACCTCTTCAAAGCCATGTGCGAATATTTATTTTATTTTTGGAAATTTGCTTAGTATTTGTTATTCATGTGCAAGAGTTTGAAATTTTGAAAGATTTTCTATGTTGTCAGGGTAACCGAAGGGAGAAGAGGGAGTATGAATTATATATATATATATATATATATATATATATTACACACACACACACACACACACACACACACACACACACACATGTGTGTGTGTGTGTGTTATATTTCGAAAAGCCATCTGGAAGAAAGATTTTTGATGAGCAACTATAGTTGTTTTTCAAGTCACCCTGCCCCGACGGGGACAGCTAGCTACAAGATTCTCAGCAATGTAAGGCGTGACACTGCTCTTCCCGTATCTCTAATTATACGGGTACTGACCCCTAGATTAGTCTCTCTCTCTCTTTCTCTTTCTAGTGCGGCTGCGACTGAACTTAAATATTTCAAAGGGAAGATGCAATAAAGAAGGCATTGAAATCCTGGTGTTCACAGATGAAATCTAAAGATACAGACATAACTTCATAGATAATGAACAATATAATGTAGGGTAATACATCCATATAACAAGAGTAGCATAGAGTAATGAAGGGTTGTGGCAAGTTCGGAGAGGAAGTGTGGGGGATAACACGATAGCCCTTCCCTTAAAAAATCGTTGACCATCTGTAGAATTGAGTAAAAAAATAATCTCTGGTAAATGTGAATTTAGGATTTAGATATATCAGTATAACAAGTAAGACTGGAAAATAGGAAATGTAATCAGTGAAATTATGTAATTAGATTTTATCAATTCAGGTATTCCTATATCACATGATCACACTCAAGGGTATCCAGTAATAAGGGTATCTGTAAAAAGCATGGTGATTAGTTACACCGAACAATTGTCTGGTTGTCTATTTTTACTAGGCCGCACAGAATACAACAGAAAGATACAAACATCTTAAAGTGATGACCAGAAAGTAATCAAATGATGATTATCGAGTACTTCTGGCTGATGGTTTAACCATGTATTTAGTTAATGTCAATGAATTATCATATTTCGGATTACTATCCGATGTTTACAAATGCAAAGATTTGCTGAATTCATCGGTGCGCTTGTAGGCATATTTCATTCGGAAGTTGCACATTTCTACATTATAGTTGAGGGGCAATCTCTAAATCAGAAAACAGTTTTCATCTCTAAAAAGCATTCAGACCGGAAGATCACATGCTATTAACACAATTATATCCTCTTCATAATTTTCAAGTGGTCGGCTGTGATTCCAACCAAAACCAAATCCAAATCTAAATTAGCTGAGTGGATTTGCTTCCATCTATAATCGTTTTTAACTTATATTTTAATGCCTTTATTTGATTACTGTAGTCTTGCTCAGTGTATTTGCTGGTTTCTTGAAGAAACCAGCAAATGCATATTGATAATAATACAGATGTTAATGCTTTTACCGATAAATAAGGGTTATACAATTTTAAAATTTCTTTGTCTTGTATAGTTGATTTGCATATATATACTTATTTATTTAATCGGTCGATATTTCATAGATTGGTATGTTCTGTACGGATTACTGGAGTTTTTGTAGAATGCATTTTTCTTTGGTTTGTATTCATATGCTAATTAACCATCAGGTGAAAAATTCAATTAAGAAGCGCTGAAAAGGAATTTTGTTTTTCTTCCTTCTTTTCGTTTTTTTTTTTTTTTTTTTTACTTGTGTGTGTTGAAATGACTTACGAGACGTAAAATATTCCATCTCCAGCGGTATCGCTCTAAGATCGAATCCACGTAGTTTGCATTTATAAGTTCGTGAGCAATGACGTCGAGTTGCAGCGACCTCTACGATTTGTATCTTTGGAAGCAGTTAAATTTGCTTCCCGGTCTCGCAGAAGTGAGAAAGGTCACTTTCACAGGCTTCTCTCCCCTTTTTGCTCCCCATTCAGAGAGGTCTCTTGTGAAACGATTAAGGTCCTTGTTTATCTTCTTGTTTTTCCCCACGTGTCGTTTACCTTCCCTCATTCCTGCTGATGCCAGCGTCAGAAAACTAATTACAGAACTTAACCTTGGTGACCCCACATTTCTCGGCAGTAGATCGGCGACCACCGGGTAGTCTTGTGCTTAAGTCTAGAGATGAGAAAGTAGCAAAAAGTGGGGGGAGGTATTGGAAGGCTTCGCTACACAGCAGCCTCTCTCTCTCTCTCTCTCTTCGTATTCACTGGAAGCAAACTATGTTGGCCCCGCATTCGGGAAAGAGCCCGAGAGAACTATTTTTAATTACTATCTCCATTACTGCTGCCATTCTATAGAGGCATGTGTCTACTAGAATGGATCTACTGCTGATTTTTTCTATATTTTTTATACATTTTTTGTACTCATTAAAAAAATGTGGGTTTGCTCAGCATGCAGACACCATCGGATCATCTACTGACTTGAGACCATTACCAAATAATCATTTATAAATTCTATTGAATTCTTCAGTTCCAAAATGCTGCCGATTGAAATATATTTATTCGCAGATATGTGGAATATACATGTCAAGATATTTATGCCATCTAAAGAAACAAAGTAAAAAGGAACCTTTTCGTATACTGTATTCTAGTTCTTTCAGAAAAAATAAAAAAATAAAAAAGTAGCAATTAAAAATAAAATTTAATGGTTGATAGGATGTAAAAGGCATTACGTCACTCAGAGTGAACTTCGGGAATTAATATTACCATGAATAATTTAGAAATGCGTTTAGGACCGACCGTGGCTTTATGAAAATACAGAGAAAATGTTTCATTATCTTCAGAATAAGGTATGGGTTAGGTACAACAAATAACTGGCCTTATTGATATTTGGGTTATTTGTGGTAGATTTAATGATCTAACCATCATTAAATTCTCACCTTAAAAGTTTGTTTCCCTATCAGAACATTCCCTATCTGCAGCCAAATTAATGTAACGATCTCTTTATTAACCACGATGCTTCTTTAGGATAGAGACCTAGAGTCATCAAAATGGCTTCAGTATGTTTGTCACAGATGTTGCTATTTGCGTGCGGAGGAAGGGATGAATGGGGAAAGACAGCTAAACCGAATCGAAATAATTATATCTGCTTCCCCTTCTGTCAAGCGTTTCATGCTTAAATCACTTTAATCCTTTTATTAATTTTAGGAAGAGCCACATTCTGCAATAGAGCTGTTTTGTGTATTGAATTTCAGTCTTTAACTTTACGTGTCACAAACCGGTTATGCAGAATGGGGAAGGAGAAGGGAAGCTAGACATCGTACGACAGTGAAGTTGATGAGCACGATTTACGTGTTTGTATGAAATATGAGAAATGACATCGCTACGCCTAATTTACCTACTTGGAAGGCCTGGAATCAGTATCCCAAAACAAGCAGTGTTCCTGATGAGGGTGGGGGGAGGGTTGCTTGACTCGACGAAGCACAGGAGAAAGGAATACTTCAGGGTAGGGTATTCATCTTGCGATTTGTAATGAATACTAGTCGAGAAACATTAAGAGATAGAGGAACAGTTCTTTGCCCCAAGACAGATTAGGGGGGGGGGAAATAAAACGAAACAAAACCTTTCCAGGTCTAATGTTATTAATAGCTAATTTACTTCACCAACGCTGATGTATATCAATACTACTACATACAGTGCCATCTGCACGTAAGTTATACTTCAAAATAAGAAAACACTTACCATGAGTCGACCGGTAGGTATGTACAGCTCTTGCTGGCCCAGAGTAGTAACCAGTGGGGTTAGTGTTTCCATCGACGGGATGGAAGTATACGTCCATATCTTCTGTTGCCAGGAGACTGCCATCCAAGCTCGAGCCCATTCGCGAAGTGTCGTAGGGCCAGCGTGGAGCAACATGGGCTCCTGCAGACTGACCCTGCTCTGTCATCACATCCATGGTCGTCGCGTGCCACTCCTAAACCCCTGCCCGTACATATACTTGAATAAAGAGAAAAGTTGTCTGTCCGAATGGACTAGGAAGAGAAGTAGAAGCAATCTTGACTGCCGCTGTTATTATAATTAACGACGTATGTTAGAAGAGCAACCTGGAAAAGAAAAAGAAAAAAAAAATCATGAAGTGCTTGTTCATAAATCCCTATTAATAATAGCTAATCTAGAAAATCTTGGTTGAGATTTGGAATTAGATTTCAATGTTAGCTTTAGCACTTTCCAATGTAATTCCCTCAATAATCAATAATGACGGTTTTAGAAACTATAAGTTAGATAGTTATTAGTAATACGATTCAATTAGGCTGCACTGAGTTGTTTAGACTTATTATCAGAGAAGTTAAGGCAGTAAGTAGTCGGTTAATGGCCTGTCGATTGCATTTGTTCTAAAGCCAGTTTGTATACTTTGCGAGCGAAAAAAAAACTCAAATTGCTTAGGATATAAATAAGCTAATCGGTCTAAGACCGGCTGACTTAACCTCAGTTGACAATGTCTCGAAATGTATCCAGGTATTCAACAGAAGGATATATTGGGCTTCTAGCTGTGTGCCATGGAAGCATAGTGAATACGAGTTTTAGAGGTTTCAATTAAACTACGTCTTATTATACAGCAATTCTCACTCTTCAAGGACTCCGCGAACATTAACATTCACTTGTAAGCAATGAATGAACACAAAATGATTACAGATTGCTGCTCTTGTCATTCGAACTACAACTTAATGACTTATTTTGGAATATATGAAATATAGTTCGTAACATTCGGCATTTGAGAAATGTTTTTTTCTTCTTCTTCTGCTTCGAGTCTAGGACTGTGAACAAGTGAGTTCCCAAAATCGTTTTTACCAAGTACGATATTATGATTTTAATTAACAGTATGCCGAACATCAAAGTATAAATAGAATGCTCATTTCGCTTAATGTCTTCCTCTATCCTATGTATTTTAGCATCTCGTAATTGATAGCAAATAGGAAGGGCGGTTTACTTTTGATCTTGTCTATTGTTTCGTAGTTCTGAAAAATGTCTCGCTGTAGAAATTGCAATAAACGAGTACAACAGTGTGAGAAGAGAAAGACTTAACGTAGTGAAAGAAAAATGCGAGGACCTTGAAAAATTAACCTGTTTGAGAAATATTAGTCATCCTGTAAACTTTAAACCTTGAGAAGTACACTTATCTATGGGGGCTACTGTACCGCAATAAGATATAAGATGTCTGTTAAAACAAAAACGATTCATGCTTTGTTTGATACAAATACGAAAAATGAAATATGAAAAATGCGGTTAATGAAGATTTGCTGCATTTATTTTGATTTCTACTTTAATCAACCCCTTTAATCATCCAAATAAACTCAATGGTTAAAGGTATTTATAAACAGTAATAAAGTTCTCTCTCTCAAAAAAAAAAAAAAAAAAAAGCTAAATATATCAAAATAAAAAGTAGTCCTGCTAAACATCCACAATTAACCAATAAAGCAAATTGCTTCCAAATTTTTGCACACTTCTAAGAAATAACGCATGAGATACTGAGAATAAGTGTTGCACAATTAGCCTGGAAAGATTAAAATAATCTTACTGCCAACTTACTTTATACAATCTTATTTTAAATCTGTCCTGTTTCCCGTCTTAGTCTTCAACAAAGAGGTGATGATATATGAAATCTTCCCGGTTTTAGTTCGACAGTTTATTCGAGCAAGCAAGAAGACAGAATTAAACGAAATTAAAAGGAACGAAGTTTGCAGCGAGGGCATCCTATCAGTGACAAAATTAATTCATCTGATAACCTGCTTGGATCCCTTTACTGTAATTTTCTTTATTAAATTAGTAGTTTAAGATCGCAATTTTTATCATCCTGTTGTAAAGTGTCGAATGAAACAGAAATAAATTGTTTCAATAGCTGTAACATCACCTATCAGATTGCCAGTGCAAGAAGGGAAGTAGTGAACAGTTTTGCCACCAGTTCAATCTCACCAGATATAACTAATGAATGACTTCAACAAATAGTCATTCATTGAAGTATTGCGCAGGGCAAAAATCTGAGGTTGAATATTTTTGCATATATGCAACCATAATCTTCATTTAATTTCTTTTTTTATTTCTTGTAAGAGCCATCTGTAGGTTAGTAAAAGAAAAGGTAAATTACCATCAACTCCAGGATAATTTTCATTAAATTTACATACATAAATACATAAATAAACTTTGCTTGGTGTCAAAAGGAGTCTTCGATAGCTCTGCTGATTGTTCTAAGTGTTTTAATGACGTTTGAAAGCATGAAAAACAAACAGCTTAACTGCATGCGGATCTGAAAATGTCCTAGTTCCATTGTTCCGTTGTTACTACAGCAGACTCTTTTGTTTTGCGATTAGCATATAATCCACGTTAACCTCTTATTACTGCACATTGAAAACATTGAATAAGAAGCGAAGAGAGACGGCAACAAATTGAACAGAGCCTTATGTACTTTCTTGTGCGGTACTTTTATTTTCTGTTGCTGATTAATCTTTGAACACAATTTTAGGTTCTTCCGTTAGTCTGTTGAACTAGTTGCGATGAAGTTATTTGGTTATAGATGTGCAGTGGGATGCGCGCCGATATCGATAAATCATTTATGCAAAGTAACTCAATATCTGTATTGTTTAATAATTTATTAAATAAAGGATTAGTAAAAAAAAAAGTCGATTTAAAACGTTAAAAATCGTCAAATATTATAAAACATTATACATATATATTATGCAATATTTTAAAATATCAAATGCAAATCAGAATGCATTTTAAATCAAACTAACTGAAATGTAAAAAGCTCTAAAATCGGCTGCTATGTACTGTTATAACTGTCCGTGTTACAACTGCTAATCTCGTTACCGATCAACTGCTATAATATTCTAAGCATATTCATTGTTTTAAGAGCAAAAGATGCTCTTAAAGTGTCCTAATAAAGGTAGGCTCAATATTAATAATAATATTAAGAAAAGCTAAGAAACGAGAGGGTGACTCATACTATTAAAAAGCTATAGAACTGACGTAAATGATTTTGATTTTCTCTGTATATAAAACTATTACTGAATTTTAGTGATTCTTAAAAACAAATATTTGCTGCAAATAAATGTTTATTTGGGTTAGATAGTGACCGTGGACATTTAATAATGGAAACAGCGATTATTTGAAATCACTCCAAACAGGGTATCATTCAGCACCGTACAGAATATATTCTCTTTCTTTCTCTCCAGTAATTAAATAAAAAATATATAGCTTTTACTTTACAGTTTTAACTGTAATTTTAACTTTTTTTAACTCGAATTAATTTCACTATATATCGAACACAGGCACGATATTACGAAATCGAAACTATTCTAATTATGTACGTGCTTGTATTTGATAATATTATAAATAAACGATAAATTCCGTGATGCGAATAATATTTGGCAAAAGTATAAATCTAGCAGTTATAAATCTACTAATCTTTTTGATAAAACTATAAATCTATCTATCGTGTCAATGCAGAGTGCATAGAAACTATTTAGTAACCTATTTTATTGGAATAACACTCTTACATTGGAGATAAGAGCGCTCTGTGACCTTCTGCATTTTGGTATGCTGAATTATGTTTATGTCCTCGCATTCGTTTTTGTCAAGAATGCGTTAAGGGGAAATATTTCAAAAATATATCAAATATTATAGTTTTACTATCGCAATAGAATTTTACCTCATCTATATTCGTCGTGAAAGAGTGTTTTCTACTATCACATTAATTTCGGTTGACTGTTAGTAATCATTTCGAAGTTTTAGGGGATATGTCATAACTTCCAAATAAACGAAATTGATAGCTGCTACAGAAGTTGAGTTTGCAACATACGTTAACATTAAGTTCGGTAGAGAAAGTTTACTATATCCAGAATTATGTTCGTAACTCTCGTGTGCGTCGTACTTAACAAATGTAAAAGATATAGTGAGAACAAACTTGTATTTATAGTATAGAAAAATTTTAAGTATCGTTACTTCAAAATCATTCCCAAGCGAGGTGATATTCAAAATGTATCTATTTCATATTTGACTTAATGAAAAGGTGCTGGTACGGAGTTGCGCACATCAATATTCCACTCGGCACTGCATCATATCACAAATAAACAGTCACTGATCGCGTTATCAGAGCGACTGGTCAACTCCACTATTTGGTTTGCAAAGAGAGTAACTTGTTTGGCAAGTGGCCGCTGTCGCCTCGCTATTACCTCTCTTCAAATTCCACTGGAGGACAGCAAAGCTTGAATCCCTTTCTGAGCAATTTTGAAAAGAAAAAAAAAGAAAAGAAAAAGAGTTTTTGCCATAAAGAAGGCTTTTTTAACTTTTTTTTGTTTTTGTTTTTTAATAAGCTAATATAAAAGAATGAGATAAATCACAATAATGTCCATACTGCTTGACGTTGTAGCCCTTCACTGTAAGGAAGTGAAACATGCAGGCATTTCCGAATGCATTTGGCAATTGTGATTAGGAAAGCCTGAAGCCAGTCATTTGAAATTCAGATAATGTAACCGGTCAAGTTAATCTAAGTCAGATAATACATGTAAACTTTGTTTACCTTTCAGATGGAGAGAGAGAGAGAGAGAGAGAGAGAGTAAAAATATTTAAAAGTATTTCGGCAGTTAAAGGAGGTGTGCTATCACTAAAAAAATTGTAGCATCTCTCAGGGAAGCATTGATCTTTTAATAATCTTTTACATCGTTAAGGTTTGTTAATATTTCTTTCTTTTTTTTTTTTTTCATAAACCCCGAACACCCGAAGATAAACAGTCTGATTTGAGGAGAGAGTTAAAGAAAAGGAAGTTGTACGCGAGTTTTGTGGTGATCGTAGAGTTTGTTTATGAATATACTTCAGTAATCCCGTTGCCAAGCGTCCTATAAAAGTTGTCGATGTTTTGAAAGGGAAGTCTCCGTCATGAGACAAATTTATCCAAGAAATACACGCGTGTCATTTAGCGGTCAGTGCCCCGAAGGCTTTCGTATATGAAGTAAAAGGAAAGAAAGAACGAAAGCAAAGATATTCGTAGAAAGTGGACGTTTATTCATCCAGAAATATGAAACGTGATGCAAACATCGAATCGAAATCTAAATGAAGAGAAACAGGAAAAACGAAATATCGTTTAAATGGATCATTGCTTATTAGGGTTTTATAAGAGTTGATCAGACATGGAGTTTTACTCCATTAATCTAAATCAACGGAGCGACAAATTGTCAACTACCGACAGTTTAGCATCAGCTCCCAACCATTTAGTGGTTTATTTCTGGTTTGATCAAATAAAACGTTATTTTTGTATGCGTATTGTTATAAGGAAGTCATTTTTTTATTTTTTTTTATTTTAAGGAGTTCAATGGAGAAAGTTCACTACTTATCCTCTTGTCGAGAAATTTAGTTTCAGAGTGAGTGCAGCTGTGTAAATAAATCTCATTGGTATACGATTTTTCGATTTTTATAAAAATGTTGTGATTTGAGGCAGAGTTCATGTTATTCAAAATATTTTAATTCATTAAAATAAATTTTTGTTTTCAAATTTCTTTAGAATATTGTTTTTCGAAATATCTTTCAGATTTTAGTATTACTGGAGATTAAAGAAATCTTTCGTCTTCACCAAACCAAAAAATTGAAAGCTTAAAATGTTTTTTTTATTTCTTGTTTGGTGAATACGAAACTGACTGTGCGCTTAAATAAGCCAATCAATGCAGACGCTTTTCTTCAATTCACTGCAGTACTAGTATTCGAGTCGTGCATGCTATGAACATATCAGCTCCTCGAAATAATAATAATAATAATAATAAAGAAGTACACTGAGTTGTTGTCAATGCGAATCACTGTTTATAATCATGACTATAATCTGAGCTAATCATTAAACTTATTCCAAATTTCTTACAGACATAAGAAAAAATTCAGTTTTACAAAAATTATTGTAAAAAAAGAAGCGGCATTTGTCATTAAATGATATTTATATTTCTGATGTAATTTAAATGCTGGCTGTAATTATTATTAATCATTAATATATATAGAAGAAATAAAAAGTGAAATATAATATATGAGGTTTCATAAATTTTCGGTTACTTTCCTTAATGCGGTAATTTGTTCTAGATCTTTGTCTTATCCTTCCGTAACACCTTACGTGTTGCAGAAGGATAAGCGATGGATCTCTTCATTCTATACTTTTCTTCCATTCAGATTGCTTTCATGGCAGATTAACTGAAAACAGGAAACCGTTTACTGTTTTCTTGTGCCACATCATGAAAACTCTCCTCTTAGCATCGTGCAACCTCTATCTTATTTGCATAACGCCAAGATAGTCCTACGGCTGTTTTAAAATATTTTCGAAATGATAATAAGCTTAGCACATTGAGCAGTTCCGGTTGCTCACTTCCTCCAAAAAAAAAAAAAAACAATTATGTATTTTATATTTATAGAGGAATTATTTTGATCCACAAAAGTTTATTTTAAAGATTTTTTTTCTTTCTTAAATGAACAAATTGGATTAACTCTAATACTGTCAGCCTTAATTCTTTCATAGTACTGTTACTTACCGTGAATATGTTATTCCTTGGCATGCTTAGCGACTAAATAATATGCTCTCTTAATGACCATCGTAATTTCACTGGACAGCAGCAGATGCCATGTGATCACTCCGCACTATGGTGATACACCACACGAATTTTCGCCAGGTGGTCCTATTGCAGACTTTTCTTGAAGATTCAACTGTCGGAAGGCGGTCACTCCAGACACATTATTGATACATTTCAGGGCTATCGCTTTCCTTCTTTTCAAGAATTTTGCCCTCTGTTACTGTTGTGAGAAGTCCTTTCATTTGTTTCAATGTGTCAAAAGTATTTCAGCTTTCTTCTGCCGATAATCTTAGTTATTCTAATCCTTTCTAGAACCCATCCATTGGTCCGATCTTTTCAATGTATAAAATCCTCAACAGTCTTCTGTAACATTACATCTCAAAAACAAGTTTCACTTTTATAGGTAGATTAGTACAGTTTTGTGACAGATCTGTCCTTCTAGACTTTAGAAGGCTCTGACTATTGTTCTAGCATTCCTAAACCTTTTCTGATATCTTCCAAACAGCAACTCTTCACATTAACAACGGATCCCAACTCTCAAATTTGCTAACTTCCTCAATAAGATTTCCATTAAGGTCCACTTGTTCCTAAGAGCCTTCCCTGTCTATATTTCTTCCAAGAACATAATCTTTGTCTTTCTAGTGACTAATCACTAATTGCTATTACTACTGTTAAAGCCTCTTAATGAATTTAAATGACGATATCCCCTAACATTACTGTGATGATACATTAATGTTGATTTGTTGTGCAGAGGCCCTATGAAGTTAAAATTGGCTGTTTAAAACTTCTAAATAAGTCCAAGCATTATTATTATTATTAGCTTTCAACTTTTTATAGTTTTGATTTAAAAATAAAATAAAAAATAAATAGAGAATTTTCGTTTTCTACAGATAATCAATTTGGAAAGTCAAATTAGTTTAAGTAATTTATTAGTTATTGGTTTTATTATTATTACTTTGATTAGTTATTAGTTTTAATTTAATATTACTGCTATTAGTTTTATTTCAAGTTCGGTTTACTGCTGTCTTGATCTCGATCTTGATCCAGATAATCAAGATGGCAATAAAACACTTATTGCCATTTTAATCGTCCTGTATTACCAAGCTTCAGATGGTTGACACAATCCAGCCCTCCTAATTACATTACGACTATTACTTTTTATTTATTTATTTATTTTTTTTTTTTTCATGTATGCTTACTTTTGGTACTTTGACCACGTATTACTTTACAACGTGACCACATGTTCATAACAAAAATAAAAATCGTATATTAGGTTTCACGCCATCTAAAATCCTAGATAGATAGATACATGTTACAAGATAAATCTTTCTGCTGTTCGGTCATCGTTCACTGGATGTAGAGGACCTTGAGAACGCCTACAAGAAAGATTTCCCGCCTTTGTAAACCAATATACTCGATTTAAAATATCTCGGGGAAGGAAGGAGGGATGGGCTCTGAATAAACTGCCATTTCCATGCAGAATTAGCACTTGCATTGTGGTTAGAGGGAACAGATTTCTTGGCAGTATAACCGATTATGTTTCGTGATAACATCATCTTAATTATAGACCTGCACTGTGACACAGTTGTATCATCTACGCTTAAACTCGGTAAGCATGTTCTAAGAATGACCCGCCAGTTCAGCATTCGATTAGAAAGAATAACTTAACAGATAAGACGGTGCCGTGATTCATTCATACTTCCCTCTTTTTGATTACTAGATTTCAAAATTAAGAAAGTCTTATATTTAGAGTAGAACTAATCTTTCACAGAAAGCAGTACAATGTGATGCTGTGTGCTGCTTTCAAATGTAGCAAACCAACTAATCCCTAGGAGATTAGTTGGTTAATACTTATTAACGGAGAGTATTAATTAAACACTAATTAATACTCTTAGTTAATTTCTGATTTGCAGAATAATGTTTATACTTCGTTTTTTTTCCCCTTTTCTGTTTTATCTTATAAGTTTGAACGGGAAAGGTCAACGTGGAAAGATTGTTCTGTGGCATTGATTAGTTCATTGGTAATGGATCAACATTTTTGAAGAAGACTACAAAAGACAGTTTAGAAATAAAGTTCGTTTAAGCTCTGAGCATAATTAATAAAGTTAGAGATTAGAAGCAAGACACGTAATAAAGCAAAATACTCTTTGTATTCTTTTAAAGAGGAGCATCTCTCTGCTTATGATGTTGGCAGTTAGTTCGTACTTTTTCGAAGAAAATGTGCGTTAGTACGTACATTTTCTTCGAATTGTATGGGTATGGAGATTCTGTAATATATCTTTCAGCAATAAGATACAGCGGCGCGTGATCTGTGAATATCTTAACAACAACATATGCAACAGTATGTGGATAAACACATCGACTCGTACTTAAATAGAATATAATAATTCCCTTTGGAAAATTGCAGAGAAACATTCCCTAACTGCAAGTTACTGCCTATATTCAAAAGTATACACAAAAACCACGAACATGAATTAAACATTTTATTCTTACATTTGGGGTCGTGTACCTAAAAGCTTCTTCAGAACGTTTGATTGTATTCAGAAGAGAGCAAGCAATTCACCTAACTGATGGCTACCATCTCACCCTGATTCCCTCCAGTTTGCCACAGATGCTCTGTTGCTGAATTATGCCTTTCTATAAGTACTTTTATGGAAGCCGCACCACTACTGAACTGACCACTTTCGCACACTCATTATAAATCTTTCACATTCTCAATAAGTCAATATGTAGGAGTGAATTAGAATATTATGTATGTTGAAATGACAAATTCGTATTTGTTATGCGAGTCACATAATATACAAAAGTCGGTTAAAACCGATATGAACTTATCAGTCGAAGAAAAGTAGGGGAAAAATCTTTTTAGTATTATGCACCATTCCTAAATAGAATTTTTATTGTACCAATTCAGACAAACAACTCCATTCGAAGTTATATGATCAACTATTTAACTAATTATAAATCTCTCACTCTGTTTCTAGTTATATGAAGTGATAACAGCTTCAGATATGAACTATACATTAATACATGACTGGATTACTATAAAGCAATCTGAGCTAAAAATGGAAAGAAAAGATATACCACTAATATTAAATAACACCTGACAACTGAGAAAAATTTATGGTAATGAAGCACACTGTATAAATAAACAGATTGTGTGTGTGTGTGTGTGTGTGTGTGTGTGTGTGTGTGTGTGTGTGTGTGTGTGTGTGTGTGTGTGTGTGTGTGTGTGTGTGTGTGTGTGTGTGTGTGTGTGTGTGAGAGAGAGAGAGAGCTTCTATACCTCTGTTGGTTTTGATGAAACTCTTAGGTTAGAAAGACTTGGATTCGAATCCTGTTTAGGATGCGAAGAACCTTAATCAGGGCTTTTCAAGTGAAGGTTAGTTAGTCGGACTGATACAGGGGTGAGAGAATTTTCCTCCAGGAAACTTATGTTTCATCCCGCTTCTAAGCCAGGAGAACAAATATAGTTTACACACAAAAATATACACTACTTGGAAAGAAGTCGAGGGACACCATAGTCTCAGAAACAAACAGCATGGCGCCCACCTTCATAAGAGATGTACTTTCCACAAGCGTACGATAGCGATCAATGAGAATTTTGGACCATTCTTCCTGTACGCATGTAATGAGGTCCTGGACTGCTGTGTGGCAGACTCCCTTGACTTCACCCAACGCTCCAATTCATCCCACAGATGTTCAATAGAGTTGAGATCAGGGCGCTATGGAGACCAGTCAAGTATGGCCACGTTCATGTCCACAAACCAAGCAGTTACAGCAACAGCTTTATGACATGGTGCATTGTCTTGCTGAGAGAGAGAGAGAGAGAGAGAGAGAGAGAGACAATGGTCAGTTTCGTAGAAATGCCACAAAGCATTGCATTGCATTATCCAGAATGTTCAGATACCTTCTGGAGTTCAGTGTTCGTGGCACCACAAAGAGAAGCCAGAGGCCAAACCAGAAAAAACAGAAACATACCATCACATTGCCAGCTTCGAATTTCATAGTTGGGGTTGCGCGCTCTGATAAAAGACGTTCACCGGGTATCCGCCATAACCACACCAATCCATCTCATCGGTGGAGGGTATAGCGTTATTCGTCGCGCGATAACACATCCTTCCAAGCTTCCACTCTACACGTCCTTTGCACCACTGAAGACGACGCTGCATGTTAGCTCGCATATTGTGGGGCTTGCATATTGCGGTCCTTTCATGGAAACCCATGTTGTGAGCCTTGGTTCTGAATGTTTTTGTGCAGATTTGTGTTTCAGTCGATGCCCGCATCTCCGCATTCAACATGCCGACTGCTGAATGTCGGTTTTTCATATTATCCTTCGTAGCAACCTATGGTCAGGTTCGGTGAGTGTGGTGAGTCGTCCATTGCGGGTACCACATGCAGTTGACGCCCTACGCTTCCATTTCAGTATGGTATCACTGATTGTTGACCTGAGTTGGCTAAATTTATCAGCAGTTTGCCGAACAAATAGGCCTGCAACATGCCATCCTGTCAAAACCCCCCTTTCAAATTCCGTCAGTTCCCTTCTTGCAGCCATTTCACCCAGACACAGTTACACTGACTTTGGAGTATCATATTCCACCAATTTATACCGACTACACACACGTGATTTGTTACATGGCACGATGCGCCTTGCTCATGGGGTGTCCGTTGACTTCTTTCCAACAGTGCATATTTAGGCATAACCATCTTATTATATCTTATTACCTCATTATATTTCGTGACCATATATGACCACACACACACACACACACACACACACACACACACACACACACACACACACACACACACACACACACACACACACACACACACACACACACACACACACGCACGAGTATATATTATAACTCAGCATTAGTTGCCAATAGCTTCACATGAACTTTTCTCAAGAAATGCGTGAGATGTCTGTTGAAGATCGTATTTGCCATTTTTAGTTGAACTAATTCTGAACGGAAGACCGTGACGTGACTAACTTGATCACATCATATATTCGTGTGGTGATTTGGTTCGAATTTTATAGTCAAGACCGGATGTCGGTACTTTATAGAACCTGTAGGTGGTTTCCTTCATGAAGACGCTTTGGGTCATAGAATTAAATGCCTTAAAATTTACAGCCTACGTTTTGACCAGACAGCACGTTAATTAAATTTAATGACTATCTTTAATGATGCAGAGTAATAGCTCTTCCTGCCACTGACTCTCCGCAAGGGATAGTTGGCTCTGACCTTCCGACTCACAGACACAAAATCGTGAAACAAGGAATGTGCTCAGTAAATTGTGCGGATTCTTCAATTGGGGTGTTTGCTGTTGGTGAAAACATTTACTTTTTAGACAACATCATACTAATAATCAATAACTTTCTGAGAAAGGAATAATAATTATATCAATTCCGTCATGAATTACACCACTAGACTCACTGAAACGTCCAGATAATGTCGCCGAATATGCGACGAGAACAATTGCCTTTTCCATTTCTTTATCTCTCTTTCTGTCTGTCTCCGTGATATATTCTCCTAAATATATTGGTTCTGTAATGGTCTGTTACCCTAAAATAAAACATTAGCCAATAATTTGTTCTTCACGTTAGACACTCTTCAATAGAGGTTTCATGTGTGATCGATATTTATATTCAGTATTAGTTGACTATCCGTGGAGGGGGGAAATCGCCTCCTTTTTTACTGTGGAACTATCTGTACTTCCTTTTCAAAATTAATTTCGAAAAAAAAAAAAAGGAACACGTAATTCACATCTAATAGTGGTGTTTATTTGTGAATCAAATGCAATTCATATTATTTTATATTTTACAAGGGTGCCACTACATTAACCAAGTGAATCAAGAAGGGTACCTCTGACCTCATGACTTTATTTATGTCTACATGAGAAAGAAAGGCATAACTTTATATATATATATCAATCGTACACACAAGAGATCACTAAACCTCTAATTCAGTAATGTCGGGTGTGGGTGAAAGTGGCTAAGGAAAAAGAAGGAATCTGTTCATGTGTCTCTTAAACAGCTGGGAGTGGGGGGTTCCTTTCTAGTCGTTTCTAATATAGTCCCAGTTCTAATCACTACATAGAGGAACTTTTCGTTCTCTTTCCAGTCGATTCCAGAGTTATCAAACTTTGGCACAATTAAGTAGGATTTTTTCCCTCTAGGAAGAAACTCGTATTTTTAACCCCACAAAATTGAGTGTAGAACACAGCAAAATCGAACACACGATAGAAATAAATATCACTTAATATATTAGTACCGTTGTGAGGGATAAGGATTTTTAAAATTATTTTTTGAATCTTTTTCATTTATTTTTTTTAAATAATCCAGAAACCCTACTCTAGAGACTAAATATGGAACTTTTTTCAAGCCACTTCAGGCCTCCGATAAGCAGTCTCACACCGGGCGATGAATTTCACCTACCATGTATTATATTCAAATAGTATATATTAAAAATGATTAAGGATAAGAATACAAGGCACTGTAAATGGCTTTTTTAATGCCAATTTTTTAAATCAAATTAAGATTAAGATAACACTAAGATGGCTAAAAACACAGTTTAATGCCTTATACGTATGTTCGTTAGTTTGTGTGTGTCTGGGCGGGGAGAGAAACACGAGTTTCCAAGAGGAAAAATGCTGCAATTTCAGTATGAGATTAGTTAATTCGTCTTCTTTTGAAAGTTCATTATAAATCTTCCTCCCATTTCGAACCCAGGCTTTCCAAACAAAGAGAACCTTTTGATATATTCTGACTTGTTTGATGATATCATAAATTTCTACGATTATTGCAGCAAAGTACCTGTTTTGCCTTGACACTTTCTTCATGCGAGTCACCACACTTCAACTGGTTCAAGGACAACTCAACTGATTGTTTCAGCCGATTGAAGCAATCGGTTATCGACTTTTAAAAATCATAAATATTTTTTTAATAAGAAAGCCAAAAAGTCATGGTCTTCACACTAAAATAATAAGAAAATTATTATCCGTTCTAGCAGGACAAAGTTTTCCTTTAAGAAACCTTAAAAGAATCAAAAGTTATGAAGAGCCCATGAGAATAGGACTTTCCAAATCAGCTCATGGTGAACTGTTGGTTCTCATCAGAGATCAACACAGAAACTTAGAATGCTCATGTTACCTCATGCTTACATGGGAGAGAACTAACGGTTCAAAATTAAAAATAGCTACAATGCTAGTGAGATCCTTAATAGAATCACTAATAAAAGGCGAATCATATGCTCCTAGGCAGAGGTCTTGTCTTTTAAGTAGAGCAGTACAAGGGAATACATGCTGAAGGTTGTATTTTCGTCATTTTCCGATAACTTTCGCTACTTTTAAAGTTTCGAACTTTCTCTGTCTACTTGGCAAATAAAATAACAATCAATATTTGTTATGCTTCCTTCCGTTATGAAGCATAACAAATATTGATCGTTATTTTATTTGCCTCTGATGAAAATACAACCTTCAGCATGAATTCCCTTATGAATGAATATGACATGAAAAATCATATTTTAACAAAATAATTTTATCGCGATTGGAACGTGTTTATTCATCGTCATAAAGTTTCCTTCATATTGTTTTTGAATAAACTGAATTTTTGTAAAATTCAGTTTATTTAAAGTAGTGAGATAAAGATGATAATAAATTCTTCAATGCACTTTCTTATTTTCCGCTCGAGATTTTTTCTAAATATGAATTTCATTTCAATACGCTCAACGCCCGACATCATTGGTAGCTATAGGTACCTCTGCTGGTCAACAATAATGATTATAGTCAGACCTATTACCGGTCAGAATCATCCATTGATCAATGTAAGTGACTAAGCAAGGAATTTGATTCGCAGTTGGTTTTCCCTTACTTTACAAGTCAAACTCAAATTAGCCTTCGGACCTAAGAATTTTACCTGCTGAAGGTGAGTTAGTCATTTCATGGTCTCCGCCTTAGTTTCTTCGGCCGTAATCCAATCAATCAACCAGCAACGCGTGTAGGTCGTAGCGAGGAACATTTAAACTTATGTAGATCACTAGCAGGTATGTATTTTAGTTACTTAATTTTACTAAATCGATGCCTTCATAATGATATTTTTCACTTTGTTCGAATATGACACGTAATATTTAACGCCTTACGTTACTAAATGCGATATATTCTGGATATATTCAGAGTGGTAGAAGCGCACAATGCACGATAATGTATGTAAACGTCTACTACTCCAGATATATTTTTAGAGGTGTGTGTGTGTGGGGGGGGAGTCCTTTCTAGTCGTTTGTAATACTGTCCCGGTTCTAATCACTACATAGAGGAACATTTCATACTCTTTCCAGTCGACTCAAAAACTCTCTCTTGTATTTCAAATACTATAAAATAAAATTTAAAAAAATATGTTAAAAATCACCTAAATTATGGTATCAACATGCTGGATACGTATTTGAGACTCCTACTTTATTATATGTGTACACTTCATGCGAGTCACCACATTTCAACTGATTCAAGGACGACTCAATTGATTGCTTCAACCGATCGAAGCAATCGGTTATCGACTTTTAAAACTAAAAATTATTTTTGAATAAGAAAGCCAAAAAGCCATAATCTTTACACTAAAAAGTTAGCCTTTAAAGTTACGTTACAAAAAGCCACTGGTTAAATCCACCCTACTATTCAAAATTATTTTCAGTAATTTTTGATAGGTGGCTATGTCACTGATCAATGAAACCACTGACCAAAGGAAAAGTCTCTCCGTTGGTTATTCATCCCAGTTTAGAGACGATAAAAAGCCCATCCTTCAACAGAAAGCAAATTTAATCCCAAAGTGCCTTCATCAGTAATAGTCAGAACTGTAGGCAGCAATTTAGGAAGCCTATATAACCACACGGTGAAACATCAAACTTATCTGTAAACTAGCAAATGTTTCCTGTTGATTCTGTTAAGTTTTTAGTTATTATAAATGTTTAGCTGTGGTGTCGACTCATATTATGGAACAAAAGTATCCAGAACAGTACTTGC
Source organism: Typopeltis vanoorti (assembly GCF_054136105.1). Lineage (NCBI taxonomy): Eukaryota > Metazoa > Arthropoda > Arachnida > Uropygi > Thelyphonidae > Typopeltis > Typopeltis vanoorti. Next base: position 77,031,991 of record NC_143550.1, on the reverse strand, counting down.
AATCTGGTAGTTCGAGGAACATGATGATATAATACACTTCTATCAATAATATAAAGGTCGTGTGGCTAAACCACTTAAAAAAGGTCATTATCAAAGGTTTGGTTTTTGTGTCCATTATTAGCATCTTGTTTTACTTAGATTTTTTTCCTAGATAAATATAAATACCCGGAAAGACAGTCCAGTCTTTGTGAGCGTGGGAGGTCTTCCATGTTTTCTAGTAATTTTTCCATTCTTGCAGAAACTCGTTTGAGTACTAAGTTTCGCGTTATTTTCTGCGAAACTTGTGTTGTGTTGTCTGTTTTGGAAAATAAAAGTGCTTAAGTTCGTTGTCATTTCAAAGCGAGTTATCACTTAAAACATCTGGTATTTCTACGTCATTTCGGTATAGTTTGCTTAGCTTCATCCTGACATTGTTCACTTCTGTATTCGTTCGTGAATCAATTGTTCGGGTAACCGAATAGTTGTGAAATGGATGAGAACGTAGATTGTGTCTAATGAGTGCGACTCGAAAGTTGGTGTCGTGACGGCACTTTTGAGTAGATGGTTTCAATACTTTTTAAAGACATAAGCACATTCTTATCATCGGTACTTAAAAGTATTCAGTTATATTCCGTACTTTTATTACACCTCTTAGATTACACCACTCTATTTGAAGAGAATGCACTTTTGATATGTGCTTGTGGGGAAGGGGGGGGGGAACGATAATGGCTTGGAGATACGAAGTCACACATGCTCTCACACAAGTGTGAGAGAGCACTTTTCCTTTTCATTCGCATAATATAGCCGTCTAGGTTTAACTTTGAACTCGCTACTTCAGAATATCCCACACTAATATGTGAGATGAGATCCAGGGAAGCCAGAAATAATTCGGAAACAGAATCGCAGCAACGAGTAAGACGATGAAAAGCGCGGATCAGTTCAAACTTGCCTAATATCGTGATATCGACCTTTTAAACGAGTCTTTTTGATTGTCACACAGCTGTCCCTTTTCCCTAGAGGACTTTCTAAAAGCGACTACAAAGCAACTTTGCTTCAAACACTGTTTCAATTAACGACAAACACTCATTGTCAGCGACAATGCTATTGACAACAACAAACTCGTGTCATTAGCAATTTTTTCTTCTTTGTTATATTATCGAAGTGTTCAGCAACTTAGGCTATGAGATCAATAAATTATGTCTGTAAATTGCGTGTGTTCTTCTGAACGGTTTGTCTGTTTTGTGGAATGAAAATTTTTTGTTTACGAAACAAATATTGTTTTTCCACCTCTGTTACGGTCTGGGCAACTCACATTAAATTGAAAAACATATACAAGTTCCTCAGATGTATTTAAACCCGGTCTACAAACGAAGAAAAACAATAATAAATACTTATTTTTGATATAGGTCAAGTTCACTTAAATTGTCTGTGGCACAAATTCTCGGAATGCCATCTTAATTTTCAAAATGTATCAAAACTCTGAATTTGTTAATGCGCTTGTCAAGAATTGAATATTGTGTTTTCGTAGATATATATATTCTGTCTTGAATCGGGAAATCATAGGGAAACTTGATTCAATCGGTTTTTGCCAGTTTCAATTTATAGTTGGCAACATTAGATGACCTGCCTTGTTGGCCGAATAGTTGGTATATCCGTTCTCTAGTCAAGAGGCCGTGGGTTCGAATCCCGACAGGAACATGGATGTTTGTGACCGTCCATGTTCCTGCCGGGATTCGAACCCATAGCCTCTTCACTAGAGAACGGATACTCTAACTACTCGGCCAACACCTCCACTGACGTCAAATATGAATAACTAACTTGAAGCATTAGGTGGGCTCTCGAATTTATGGTTGGCAATATTAGATGTGCTCTCTTGAATCATAGTGGCCTGAGTTGGCTCATTTTAAAGTGTACTAGATTTCACACTACGCACCATAAAACAAGTGCAGCAAATATTGTACGTTCTGACTCGCTAAATACTGTTAATCAGCTGTAATTACTGTCAGTTCATTTTCAAAAGTTTGTTCGAACCCCTTATCTTTCTTTCGCTTATATTTCATATTTCTTATATCATTTTCCGAAGTATTTATATATAAGTTACAAAATTATCCTAGTTTTTATATAAGAGAGTAGTTTCAGAAGATGTGGAGTGTGTGTGTTGATTACTAAACATAAAACTAGCGGAAGTTTGTCATTTCTCCAATGATTATTAAACACAAATAAGAAATAAACCGCACCCTATTAAATTATACGAGGAATACAAAAGTATCCTGAAATATAAGGAAATATTCTAAAACTACTATGTGCAACCAAGAATAAACATTCACTTTCCTCATTTCAGCTGAAATGAATTTTAGGTTACTACCTTAATGTAAAACAAAAATATGAAACTTTTGCTTGTGGACGGTCATCTAAACCAAGAAGAAAGATAATTAGATAAAAATAAAACGATTCATGTAAATCTTCAGCTCTGTGGTTATGCTTACTGTAGAATGACATGTTAGCTATAGGGAAAAGTCAAAACTGGTTTTTTTTTTCTTTTTTCGAAGTACCACTTTTTTATAAGAAATTAATCGTTTTTGAGTGCGGAAAAATTATTTCAGTAGGCGAATGGAAAGATTCACCAGATAGTACATTAAAAATAACAATAATAATACTCTTCGTGATAAAACATAATATATCACTTCTGATTCCTGTCATTTGTTCCTTTGTTTGGCTAACAAATTCTGCAAACGTATTTTCTCTTATACAATACAATGTAAATATTAAAATTATACGATAGAAAAGTTGTGCCATCCACCTTCTATATATGACTTCAGATTTGACTGATATTGATTTTGCTGTGAAATCTTATAAAGTTAAAAACCTTAAACTAGTTAGAAATTTGATACATTTATAGCTCACTGCTGAAATAATGATGAAAGAACCGAGTTCGGATGACATGCGTTCATTATTGACATTTAGATTGCACCGTAAGTGTAAAATCCTGAACCGAAACACATACAATAAACAGAAAGGAGCAAGGTCTTAATCTGCTTTTTTAAACTTTAAGAAACAAAAAGAAAAAAAAAATCGCTCGAAAATAGCAAAACTCGAACTTCACTCCTACAAAAGAAACTTCCTATGATTGAATCCGCCTTATAAACAGTTTAGATTTGTAATTTGGAAAATAAATGCAACAGTACTTTAAAAATAGCAATAGTCACGCTTCGTCGAATATATTACCTGTAAAAACAGGCAGACATCAATCCGCTGTAAACTGTAAGCAAATAACGTAGTTTTATTTATTTTTATCTAGTATTAGTAGAAGTGAATAGGCTACAGTCTAGATTGGTATTCCTTTTTTTTTATTTCTACATAATTCGAAAAGCCTGATCTTAGAGACCAAACATGGAAATCTTGTAAACCACTTTAGGCCTAATAAACTACATGGTGGTTTCACACCAGGCGATGAAATTTATTTCCCACATAAAGACATTCACAAACATCCATAGCCCACATCGGGATTCGAACCCGCAGCTTGTTGGTTGCAGAATTGGCAAATCTACTCTACCAGTTAAGTCGAAATTCAGCAGTTCATCTTGCTACTCAACGTGATCATAATAAAATATAAAAACAAACAAACAAAAGCTCGATAGTAACCAACTGTACTTCGGATCATGAGAAACTTTTCTGAAGAAAACTGTTCACATTTTATAATCGTTTGGAAGAAAATACTTCCGCAGTATAATTATTCATATAATTATTATAATTATATATATACAAACACGTTGGTCATTTATATCACGTTTATACATTAACACTACACGGATTTTCTGCAGTCTTGCTATTACGCCAGCTGCCATCGTCAGTGGGAAAAAAAAAAGCACATTAAAATCGTTTATGAATCAACTCGAAGTGTTTTTAAATGCGACAGCAGCAGTTGAAATCCTACATACATTTTTTATAACATGAAATGCAACTTCCTTTATTCATAATAATAATCTTTTCCAAATGCTTACACTCTACAACCACCATAAGGTGCTCGAGAGTTCAAAACATTTCTTTTATAAGGAGAATAGAGGAAGAGAGACTACACTACTTCTAGAAAGTCTTAATTTCAGAAATTCAGCTGAAAAAACTACGAACTCAAAAGCTGAACAAAAGTTTTGATGAGTCATCTTACAATCATAAGTCATGCTAGAATTCTCCAGATGTTCTCCACTTAAGACTTACGAAACGTCATTTTCTGTTCGCAGAGAAAGAGAAAAGACAAAGTTGGTATTTGAAGATGAGACTCATCTACATTTGAAGATGAATCTGATGATTCAGTACAGAAATGCAGATTTTGTTCGTCACTTTATTATTTGTTAAGCCATTGTGAACACGTTTTATTTACCACATTCATCGTTTTAAATTCTGAATTTCACGACCTTTCGCAACTGCTCTAGCAAGACCAGAATATTAATTTTCATATTATCAAAATGCTGCTTCTCCACAAATATTTCTTCATTTACAGGCTCATAATGTTCATTGTATATTACACATTCTTATTCCTGTGCAACAACTGGAATCGAATCATTCATATCGATCGTGTACAGGAATAACCAAGAAAACTTATTCACGAAGGCAATCTAATTTACTATCCGATTATGGGATGTTTCGATTAAACGCAATCAGCAAAGGCTTCCATTATTCAATCCTTACTATGTCTAGTATTTAACATCACCTTTTAACGATAACATTTAAAATTACACGCCTGTGATTTATCCGCGTGTGTGTTTTTATAAGGTTCAACTCACACACAAAACTTCAAGAATATTGGACTAAAAATAAAAGGCATTCATTCTGCCCTCGATTCAGGTCATAGTTGCAATCCTGCTTTAAAGCGTTTTCCAGTAATGTATTTCACCGCTGACTTGGTGCCTGGCAAAACTTTTATGGTACCCAATATTTCTTTAATTGCATCTTCTTGTTTTTAGAAATCATTTACGATAGAGATGGATAATTGTTGACTTCATTTTATGATTTTCCCCTCTGACTAACCCATAATTTTCTTCTTTTACTCATTGTTTCTGCTGCATGTTAATAGAATGTTTATTGTTCTAAGAGGAGGAGAATGAGGGGTAGAAAATCACATGGCTACGAAGTGGATCGTAAACAGGTACCAACATTTAGGGGTGGCAGTGGAAAATAACAGATGGTTAAATGGTAATAAGCACCAAGGAAAGACTCCTGACAGACAGCTACGGTGTTGATTTTATCAGAGAGACAGAAAGAGAGAGAGAGAGAGAGAGAGGGAGGTGAACTCACCGTTAGCAGAGAAAGGGGAAGAGAATGGGGATCCTAATGCGTTTTTTAATCACAGTTTGTAAATGCGATTACATCTGTGAATAAGAGCTTCAAGAATGGTGACATGCCTTATCAATCCTTACACGGCGGAGAACCTCTGATAAAGCTGGCGTTTGTATACACACTAACACGATTGCTGTGTGTGTGTGTGTAACGGTCGCGAGCACTCATCACCCTGACAACTAGTTGGTATAAGTCGTACTCCAGAGAGCTGTCTCGCCTCTCGTTTTTCCTTCTCTCATTTCATCACGGGAGCGAAGAAACCTGCGGGAATGAGAAATTAGATTTTGGAATCCACCATTGCAGGAGCTTTGTCGGAAGGGGGGGGGGGGGATCTTCCTGCATGATTCACGCATCTGACCTGAAACGCCACATTGACCTTTCACACTTAAATGAAATGCTAACTTTTTAAGCCGATCGGAAGAAGTTCCGAACCTTTCCCGTTTCATTGCTTTGTTTCAAACTACCCGCTACAGACGGTATCAACGTCTGTAGCGGAGTTATTGGAGTATGCCTTCGTCCATTTGCAGAAGATCTCCAGGTTAAGAGAAATGAGAGGGATGATAACTTCGGAGAAAGTTAAATTGTCATTCCTTGAAGGAATTATGTAAAATAGCTTATAGTTTTCTTTTGAATTTCAATTGGGTATAGATGCAGACTTGTTTGTTTTTATAATAGGAATTGTACATCATTAAATATACTGTGATAAATAACCGATAATTCTGAAAGGAATGGAAAATTTAGATCATTGTGAAAAAAAATAGTTGAGTACATTTTATTTACTATAAGCTTCATATATTATTAATAGAGAGTGGAAGCCGCAATGCCGACTGTCTTCTAACGCTCGCCATGTGTGTGCTTGCACGTGATCATGTCTGTAGTCAATTTATAGAAACAGTATTAAGAGCCAAAATATTTTTCTCTCTCTCTCTCTCTCTCTCTCTCTCTCACACACACACACACCCTCCGTTGCTCGCACACATACATTGAACTCTAATGTGCGAACCTTTTTATGCAGAGAAACGACAGATTCAGCGAATAAAAGGCAATGGAAAATTACAGACTTTCATAACATCTTCTTACTTCTTTCCTACGGATACTTAACCACAAAATGGTTAAGTATCCGTAGTCAAAATGGAATATTATCAGTCAAAAAACGAAGTTATGGTTTAACCTATGTGTTATTAAAAACTACCAGTTTCCTCCCATTATTATTTTTAATAACACTCTGGAGAAATAGTTTTAGCCTTTAGAAGTATTCGTAACAAGAAATGAAATACTCTGAACTTCAGCCATTGCAAAATTGCTGGAAGAGGAGGCCATTCAAGGCTGTTGCTGTGTTCGTCACAATGACGTCATGTCGAAAAGTCATACCGGTTGCTTCAAGAGCGAATTATCAGCAAATCGTCTACAAACTCAGATAAATTATCTGGAGACAACAAGTTCTATTACAAGTAATATTTGTTAAATCAGAAAGAAAGGAGTTGAAGGATTGAAATTATTATGTCCAAAGGTTACTCGCAATAATTAAAAAAGGATTTGAGATTTGATTCGTTAATGGAAAGGTGCTTTGCAATTCTAACTTGGAACAAGAGGACCAGAAACGTAACAGAACAAATACGGGAAGTTCTTTATTCTTTTTGAGACTGGACAATGGATTCAGACGGAACAAACAGAAGGGGGAGCGATTATAAAATTATAAAGTTCAGCAAATCTTATTCGTGGCAATATGTGTTGTTAATAATTGCATTTGCATTCTTCTTCGAATACTCATTCATTATTAAGAAATGAGTCACAGTTGCATTTTTAGTTATCTGTCTTTCTTCACCAGCGCGCTCAACAGAGGAATTAGAGACAAACGCTTCAGCTGCTACAAGAATCTGATGCGTTGAGAGAAAAAATCAAAATATTGTTGATTGGTGACCGCGACAAGTAATATAAGACAGCTGAAAATCTCATTCTAACAAGTTGAACTTTAAGATGGCATCACTTGTAACGCATAAGCACAAGCACCCTCTCCGTCAACCCCATACACATATACTTCAGGGCGATGATAAAACGTTTGAGCATTTTACAAAAAAAAAAAAAAAATTAAGTCAGGTCATGTTTATATGTACAAAGCCCTTGATTAAATGTAACGTTAACTTACGGTTTGTGGAATTGCCTGACTTACCTAAGAGTTTTAAAGAAGGATTAGTCAAATTTATAATTGCACATGCTTGTCATCCGCATATCCCGAAAGGCTACCGAGAGAAAGGACCGACTTCAAATCCCGTCGATGATGTGAAGAACAGCTCTGAGGATTTCGTGAATGTTAGGCTGCTTCAGACTGCGGTTTCATCTCTGGTATGTTCATTTGGATGATGCATCATGACTGAAATTGCATTGCATTGCATTCAGCACGTCCTTGTGCTCAATCGTCATCGACGACATCTGGTTGAGAAGATGGGTTCGAAATCCATCTAGGATACAAAAAATCTTTATAAAGGCTATTCAATTGAAGTGGAGTAAGCCCGTCATACGACGGTGGAACAAAATACCAACAGTTTTTTGTTCCAAAAACTCGCATTTCTCGTTCTACAAAATAGACAAAGTAGCCACAATACACCGTCCTGATTGGCTGAATGGTTAAACGCACTTGTCTAACCAACGGACTGTAGATTCGAATCCAGCAGTGGGCAAGGATCCATAGATGAATTTAATCTCCCGGTATGAGACAACCACTCCGATTGCGATGCCCGAAGTAGTTGAAAAAGTTACATGTTTGGTTTCTAAAGCTGGTTTTCCGGATTATGTCAACAATAAATAAATAAAATAAAAAAATAAAAAATAAATTAAAAAAAAAAATATATATATATATATATATATATAAAACAAATAAAAATTATTAACAGAAATATACCATAGCCTCCAACAGTACTGGTGTACTACGGGTTTGCGACCTTTCGTGAGTGGGGGACAAATAAAATAAAATTGAATCAACAAACAAAACACATTGTTTATAGGCTTAGTTTGTTTTGGCTGTTAATCAACTATAACTGCGGTCTTTTCTTTTGTGAAAAATAAGAAGCAGACATTCTACCCGTGTAGAACATATTATGCATGAAATAGTGCATGAGGAAAACACGATTACGATATTAATGTCATTTCTCCAATTTTGTTAAATAACTGCATAAACATACTTTTATTTCATCTACAGATTCTTTCTTACTAAAACATACGAAGTTACATTATGTAGAGCAGTAGGTTATTAGTATTCGACTTAAATTGTACGAAAATACCAAAACATTCTACTCTAATCATTCACGCAACTTCTGATCTTAGCTATAGAGACAACGAAGTGAAAAGCCAATAAAAATGTTATACTGTTCTGCCGATAGATCTACAACTTCCTGCCATTAAATGTCTGTAGAAAAGTTGTATTTTAGCATTGTCTACTAGTTTTCGTTGTCCGAAAAACCGATACCATCTACTCAGATATCACCAGACTGCCAAATATACGAATATAAAACATATCTGTGGATTTTATTAAAGTGACTTGAATGTATTTATCTCCGATCAAGTTTTATGCCTCTTGAAGAATACTGATATTGATTTGATTAAGACAACTATATCTTAGCTTCACCACAAAATCATAATTTAAATTATGAATGAATTTAGTAAGTCATCAAATTTAATGCGATGGAATTGTGCTTGTTCCTATCGTATATAATTTGACTGGAAAGATGATAAATATACAAGCAAAATATTTTCTATAACGTCATAGATAATATTCAATGTTAGTAACGTAATAGGCATTTGCAGGTTGTGTTCAAAGACGCCCAATTTCATTTACACAATAAATATAATTTACGACTTAAAACCGTCGTCAGCTGGTGACTCATGGCCTGAATATCATGCACTTCTATAAAGAACTGTTATTATAGAATAAATTCATGGAATCCCAAATAAAGTTGCATTTCTAAGTTATTCAACATTATTAAAGTTAATCCCTTGAATATATTTGTTATCTTTACCTTCCACAATGTAACATTTACCTTCTCCACACGATATTTGCTTTTGAAAGCCGAGTTGGTGAGAAGATAAAAGTCATTACATTGTTCATAAAGTTCTAATTTCATGAACAACAACTTTATGAAACTGGTTGTTCAGCTGGTTTGCGAAAGAACACTAACAATATAACCTTTGCTGTTTTGTTTATTATACCACTGTTTTAGCCCTCTCAAAAGCTAATAGTGCTAAGTTTATACTGTGATTAGCTTCATATTGCTATTATGCTGTTGATTAAAAAAAAAGTTATATTTATAGACAGAATATGGAAGGAACCAATTGCCATTTGTGAGCTGTTGTCTATAACTCAGAAAAGAAACAACCAAATGCATCAGAATATGCTATTACCATGTCTTATGTACTACTGACGGTGTAAAATTTCATTCACTGGGTTTGCAACGTGATAGAAAAAAAAAAACTCAATTTATTACACGGAACACACACGCGCACGTACGCACACACACACACACACACACACACACACATGCTGTTTTGTTATATTCTGCATAATAAAGTGAAGAACTATGGGATATCCATATGGTATACTCTGCAAACTTCTTCATAAGCCTGCTAAGTATTCAACTAATAAATCGCTAATTCTACCATAACTGCAAGTCGTAATTAGGCGTATAAAATGAAGCTAACATTCATTGAACGCCACTATATGTACTTTTAATATTTTTAACATTGAAGCATATCTGAATCGGACAGTGTACTTTTTTATATGAAATATTTTGCACATTGTACATTCAATAGATGAATACAACACGTAAGCTCAATAAAAATTAATTACTATATACTCGTATTTACTGATAATTTAGCGTTTGTTTGAATACCTTGTAATTTTATTCACATTAGTGAATACAATTACAGGTGCCTGAGATGAGTTTAAAGTAGAACAGTTAGTAAAATTGTATCTCCAAATAAAGAAAATTAAAAGAATGATGTGATAGGTATATATATATATATATATATATATAATGGTAGTCCCATAAAGGTTGGAAACATTTAGCACATTTAATACTGAGAATGGGCTTAATTCGGAAATCCTATTCTAGAAAACAAACACAGAATTTTTCAGGACTTTAATAAGGGGTCAAGATCTCACATCTGAGAATAAAATTCATATTTGACCCACACCTGTAGTGGGATTCAAATCCATAGCCTATTGGTTAGAGAACGGAGACGCTGTGAATTCCGTCAAATTCAGAGAACTTCTAATGGGAAAAGTCAAATCAGATGTTGAGAGATGTTTGCCAACAGCAAAAGCCTTACTATATTTTAATTAGATTAGTGGTTTAAGAAAATAGCATGAATTCTAGGTGGGGAGATGAGTATGATCGTTTTGAAGTCGTTACTTTAAATTCTCATTTTCTTTAAATGTTAATACCTTGCACTCATGTGCCCTTGCGTTTATCTGTAACTAATAATATTGATTATTCCGTGCTTGAAATAGTTGCAAATGATTTCTCATTAAGTGATAATATATCGTATGAATCTGAAATATTTTAAAAGAACTTGTGATTATCAAAAAACTGTACTTAATACTGAAATGGTCACACAGTATATCGTAATTTGTCAAATGGATATTTAAGTAATTTTGGGGTTATTTGGAGTAGTGCAGTCAGAAATTTGATGATATAAATGAAACAGTTAATTCAGTTCTGTTTTAAAACTCTCTCTCTCTCTCTCTCTCTCGGTCAGTTTATACTATATTTAAATTCAACCAACTATTAGACGATGCAGCCCTATTTTTTCCCTCATTTTTGCTTTAAATTTAAAATAGCAAGAAATCTTGGTCTTAAAACATATACACCAACTTTAAAACCGAACTTATCGAATTAATGAAGCATTTTTTTATTCCTAATAACGTGTATAAATGAAGGTGACAGTGTCATATTGTATGAAAATCCTCAGAATGTTCTCTGTTCTTTCCGGTTTATAACATATGAATGTTTTAGGGTTAGCTGAAAGAAAAATTATTGGAATTGTGATGTATTGTCTCCAAATACAAAACGTGTTCATTCAGAAGAACGAGGAACGCTATCTTAATTTAGAATAATTTAAACAATCAAACAAATAACTAGCAATAAAGTGGTGAATAAATGTTATTAGATCTACTAGTTACTTGTTGGTATACGTGCCAGCTGATTAATATATTTTTAAGGGATTTTTTTTTTTTTTTTTAAAGCGGGAGGGGAATCACTTACTACTAAAGGCTAATCGGGTTGAGGGAGATGACGGAAGAAAAATAGTCTGGTTTCCCCTGATAATATTCTTAATTTTACGACTTCCTACAAATATATTACAAATTCATCTCAGGAAAAAAAAATTAGAACGAAATATTCAGTGCTGATCTTTGTCAAGCCTCTAAAGTATTAGAAAAGTACATCAAACATGATGTACTTCTTCAAAATATAACATCGAATACGCGTTACAATCCTTGTATCCCGTGTACTGGATTAAAAGATAGTACCTCGTTTCCTCCAATAGCATATCGAGAGAAAGAGTCAGAACTTATATTTGAAATCTCTCTCAATATATGTAGTCTTAATATTCTCTCATTCATTTCTGTTATTTTAATTCGGTTTGTTTTGTCACTAGTTGTAATCTAAGCTTAGTGATATTCTGATGCTCATACCAACACGCGCTTTCAAATATTGTCATTTAAAAAAAATAATTTACGTGGGTTGACTTAAATACTTCAAAGGAAAAATAGATGATAATATCTTAAATTCTTTGAAACTAAATTTGAAAATAAAATATATATAAATATGCAATTTTAATATACATTAAAATTAAATCCTATGCATTAGAAATATCATACAAACATCGATAAAATAATATAATATCTATACCATTCACAGCTGAAGCCAACAGGAAAGTCGCCGTCAGCGTACGGCAGGCAAGATGCTTCACCTGTTCGGTTGGTAACTGCGGGACAACGGAGCTGTCGAAGATATCCTTTTGTGTTAAGTCTTAGAACATTCACACAGACGATGGGCGACCCATGGCGAGCATTAACAACTTCTGACCACAAGCATCCAGTTCTAGTCCGAGTGGACGAGTCCGACTATCCGACAACCAGCACCTCAGAAAAACAAAGCTTGGGGGGGAAAAGGTTGTGTGGCACGTTCGCGCACCGTCGAAGACTATCCTCTTTTTCATGGACAGCAACGGCGTTTCACTGCAGCTACGAGCGTCTGACAGCCTCGCAGAACGTCTGGGAGGAGCACACTTCAAGTTCCACCAATCATTAGTATGGGGCGGTAAAAAGCGGTAGCGGGCAGAGTGGTTAATTGGACAACTACGGCCCAGTATGAAATGGCCTATCAATCACCTTTTAGACAGCCACGCACACACACACTGCTGCACGAGTCGTATGATGCGTTTCTTGTCGCTTGATCCAACCCTGTTGTCTTCTGTAATTGGCTGGGCACAACAGGCAGTAGGTTCCCAAGTACAGCACCGGATTCAGGATAGAGGTCGCTAGCAGCGTTCTTGTGGCATAGTCAGGAGGCGTGGCTTCATTACCACTAGAACGACTGCCTCAGGGAACTCAGCGGTTAGTCACGGTTCTGTTTTTTTTTTCTTTTCTTTTCTGTCCTTTTTTTTTTTTTTTTTTTACATCTCGCTTATTCTTTGTTTTGCACAGGTAATTATAGAGCAGGCTGGCAGTAAAGTGGGGAAGAGAAGCGTTAAATACTCCGTGTGATGTACGCTGATGAAGAGGAGATAGAACCGGAAGAGCCTGACGTGTGAGGGATGATCGGAAACTGTTTATAAATTTCGTTGTCACTCCGCTAATGATGAGATAACGAGGGTTGAAAAACTAGTGACTTCATAAAGCGTGTGATTTAAGTATAGAAGGCAAAAAGCAAACACACATCACACACGATGACGATATGTTTTCGTTAATCGTTGGACCTAACATTTGTCTATTTCATTAGTCAATGCTTAATGACTTTCCTTATTGCTTTCTTCCCCCTTCTCCGGAAGATTTAATAGTTGTCTAACAGTCATAAGGATTACAATCTACGTACGATAAGGGAAAGTTTACTGACTGCGGGGTGAATCGGCAAGGTCGTACGAAACTTTCTTAGGTCAGTTATCATTGATATTAGACTTTCGTAATACGTAAACGTCACAAATCAGGACTCTAGCTGTTGGCTACGGTTTCAAACGAAGAAGAGCAATAGCCGAAACTGTTTCTCGTCTCGTGTGTGTGTGTGTGTGTGTGTGTGTGTGTGTGTGTGTGTGTGTGTGTGTGTGTGTGTGTGTGTGTGTGTGTGTGTGTGTGTGTGTGTGTGTGTGTGTGTGTGTGTGTGTGTGTGTGTGTTGACATCTTTATGTCATAAGGCTCAACATAATAGATTTATGTGAAAAATATTAAACCTAATAATATATTTGGACAAATATTCAAAGATCAAATCGGACACAGTCTTTGGCATCTAACGCATCCTGAGTTATTATATATTTCCCAACTGTACACATTTAATTGTTAGGTTTCCTAATTTGATTGAGATCATGCAGTTCTTTTGTGCTTTTTAGGCAGTGACTTGTCTTCTAATGTTTCGTACCGTATTTATTTACTCTAAATCCTTCGTCCATCACCTTCCAAATATTTGAATGAAACTTTGTGAAAAGTAAAATTATGTTCCAATGATGTTGTTAACATGCATTGTCTTCTGTCTCTAAATTGTGCACTGACGTGCACGTTTTTTTTTTTTAATTCTTTTGATTTGACTCTGGTGGCAGTTTGACACTTTTTCTATTTAGCAAAAATTAGCAGTACACTTATAGACATTATTGGTTTGTCAGCATAATTTACCATCACATCTTTCGTAGAACTTATTCTGAATAATTTCGATGAATTGAAAATTTTCGCACAAAATTCGAATTTGAAATCTATAAGCTGCATTTTATGAAATACTCGTAAACCTGAAAGCAGAATCCATACTTCTCTTGCGTCTTGGCAACATAACTGAGTGACAGTGATTATTGTAATAATCAGTTATGTTATAAAGTAATCATAGAAAGTTAAGATATAATATGGGGAATATCAAGAGTGAAAGTTTTTCCATTAGTAAATCCACATTGAGCATGTTTACAGTCCACCATGAGTCATTGTAGAAAATAATTAAAAAAAGACATAACTATTAATTTAATCGTTATCTATTTAATTTAATGACACGATAAGATTCCTCTATGTATGAACCTTTCTACCTTCCTTCTCAAGCAACCACAATGATACTTCAAATTAAATCTATTTGTTAATTAGTAATCTGAAACCGGTAGTATCATCAGCTCATTAAGAATGCAACATTCCGAGGTTTTTTGTACGACATACAGTTTTATAAGTAGGCACAGTCATATACCTAAAATGTTTTCATTATTTATGTGACTCCGACCCACAAAAGGCTGTAAACTTATAGTATATTAGAAGAGTTGAGTGGGATAAGGATTTTTTTAACATATTTTTATTTATTTTCTTACATAATATGGAAACTCCACTCTAGAGACCAAACATGAACTTTTTTCAAGATGCTTCAGGCCTCCAATAAGCGAGCGGTGGTCTCACACCGGTGGATGAAATTCATCTGCCACCTAAAGGTAATCGCAAACATCCACGCTCATGGTTGGAAACGAATCTGCAGCCTGGTTGAATGGAGAGTAGGAACACTATCCATTCGGTCAACTAGGCCGGCGTTTAATTGTTATTTTTCATGTTTCACTGCAGGATCTCGACAAGGAGACGAAAATTTGGTAAAATATTAGTCGCAAACTTCTTTTTATTTATTTTTTTAATGCAGAGTATCAAGACCCTGAAAAACTTCTTGATGATTCTCTGGATGAAACAAACTCCCCACATTGTCTTCTATGTTTGCCAACTAGTTCATTATGAGAGTGGTTTGCCTACTTTTAGGGAAAGAATCTGGTCGCAAAGGACTTGAACTTCACTCCTTTTCACAAGTGACTGATCAAAAAAGCGTCACGGGATTTAACCGTGTTATTCTGAGATAGCGAAAAAATAATTGAAGCGAAGACACTCAACAATGAATACTAATAGAAAAAAACAGAGCAGACATGATGAGTTCTTACAAATATGTCGCAAATCACAGTCGCAAACCAATTATAATTACTGAATTTTTTTTCTCGTGCTCATCCACATTCAGCATAAGCTAGTTAATAAGGTAAGTGATTTAGATGTCACATAAATAATACTTCTCAACCCCCCCCCCCTCTAACTTGGAGAAATGTTACTTTTTCATTATTCATTTTTTAATTCCATACTAAATGTTGTAAACGTATCAAAAATTAGTCTTTTCAATATTTGTTCGGCTAAGAAAAATTGTATTCAACATCGATGCTACTTATGCTATATTCAAATCTGACTGCACTATAAAATAAATTTACCTCTACTATTTACGCACACACAATTACCTGATTTTATTTTTATACATAAAATGTAAGCAAGTATTTTGTGCGTGTGTGTGTGTGTGTGTGTGTGTGTGTGTGTGTGTGTATGTGCGCGTGCTCGCACAGGAAGGGAAGAGGAAAAAGGGATGTGCCCCCAAGCGATAAAGCTTGTGATGACCAAAGACTCCAATTTAGGTTAAAAGCTGAACAGAAAAATACTTCGGTGAAATAAAAAAAGAAATAACAATAAAACAAGCCGAGACAGTAGTCGGAATCAAACATAATCGAACTAACCATTTACTTTTGCGATAAATAATACATCGCGCTGCTTGGCTTATTGAATATTCCTTGTTAATATGTCGATGATGTGCCAACGATGATGTAAAAGGTATCTTGCAAATGAACTACATTTTTGAGTAAATATATATTCTATGTTTTATTTAGTTGTCTGATATCGGTTCGAATTTATTTCAACACCAAGAAAAAGTAAAACAAATTTTATTAACTTTATTTCTGCGATATGCTACCAAGAATTGAAGCGAAACATATACCTATGTATCAGTTCCACGCTTCCCTAATCGGTTGGAGTTAAAATCTTACGTGAAAAATCTGTTTTATTAACACAAAGTTAAAGTCTGTTTTTCCTGAACAGTCTAAAATCTCATATGATAAACGAGAAAGAACGAGAGAGAGAGAGAGAGAGGGAGGTGAATCGCCTAGGAAGTCAGATCATCGTGTACTTTTCCAATCTATCAATTGCCCATGAAATATATAACCGCAGATTTCTAGCTATTGTTGCTTGTGTGTCCGTGGAACACCCCAGTAGTCTTATACAGCCGCTGGGATCTGGTGGGGAACTCCGGTGTGCTATCTTGACTATCTGGAACCTCTTCATCAAACAACAATCACGACAATAACGACCTCGTGCCTCGAAGGCTCGTACAACCGTCGGCAATAGTGGTTAGCTCTTGGTGTACGAAACAGCCGAAGTGTTATGGGCCGTCCTGCTGTCCCGCCCTTCCTGCACCTGCCCCGCGGCTTGGAGTGACAGGCTCTGGCGCCTGGTCGCCAACCTCTGACAAATGTTCGACCATCAGGAAAATGGCGAACTTCCACAGAACGCCAAGGAGACGCTCCGACAAACGATGGGAAGGAGACAAATGTCATCCGAAATACGACGTCCACTTTGTCACAGCGTTTCGGACCGCCTCGAGGAGCGTGGTTAAAACCCTCCAGATGACACAGGAATGTCCCGCTAAGTCGACGCTTCTGGCCACACCAAGTTGAAAGTGAGGACCCTGTGCTAACGTCCACGATGCAGCCCATTTGCAGGACCCTACTGACACTAGCTCCAGGCACCCACTTTGTCTCTGGCCCTTTGTATGACAGTGTCTGTCAATAACAGACCCCCTATCTAATTATTGCAGCAAGGGAACAAGTAAAAGTACTGTGGGAGAAGACAAGCGACGTTGGTATTCGTGACTTGAAGGAATGCCCGACTTTCTGCTATTTTTTAAGGCAATCTGTTTTATTTTATTTAGCATTCTGAGCATATTTTGCTGACCAATCGCAGCGCATTTTTATTATTAAAAAATACGAATAATGTTTTTAGTGATTTGAATATATTACAGTATTGTTTATGCATAATTTCTTCTGAATTTAATGTACAAGCATATTGCTTCTTGTATGTGAATTTCTCAATTATTTCTTACTATGTTTTCTTCATTTCCTCTCGTATATCTTGATTTTCTGTACAAAGGTAAAAAAACATTTCGTCCTTAAACTTGAATTATTATAGAAATAATTTTTAAGTGTATATGATATAAGTGCAATATTGCATCTCGTACTGTTATTATAATCATTATCGTAAGTTATATACTGTTCTGTATTATTACTCAATAGAGCATATAACTTATGATAGTAAATTTCAAATAGTATAGATAATATCAAGATTCTGAATATATAATATACAGTAAAGATAATAACAGAGAAATGGATATTGAGCCTACTGTCTTTTACTTTGAATATTAGCTTTAAATCTTTGGTAATAACAAGCCACTAAACCTAATAATGAAAACTGGATATGTCCGAAGGGACGTGCTTTGCATTATGGGATACTAAGGCAATTGATGTGAAGTCAGCATGCCGGATTTTCCTAAGGTCTGGTGGAGTTCGACTTTCCTACGGGGAAGCAGGGATCAGTCCACAGACTGCTCTATTTTTTCCCACCTGACTCTAATTATATTACCTTCCTCTTATTGTCGTATTTACCAATATGCTTTCAAAGATTTTAATCGAAAATCGACAAAATGATGATAATAAATAGCAGCTTTCACACTCCCCTTGAGTTTCCTGTTTGAGAGATTTAAGGGATGTGTGAAAACTGCAACTCAGTGGGCTAACCTACGAGCAAACTGTATTTCGGCTCATTATTCTTTTCTTCTTAGGTCTTCAGTGGCAATATTAAACTTATCATACAATTACTTATTAAGTAAAAATTGTTTAATTCGTATCTATTGGGAAATGTTCAATACAAGAAGTACTGAATTTATTAGGGTGAAGATGGCGAAGCACATCGTGATTCCAAACAAGTTCACAAACAAGTTTAATCTATTCACAAAATAAATTAAAAAATGGATCATAAAACGGTGTGTAACGACTTCTGGTTGCAGGGTTTCGTTGTGCGTCACCCCTCCCCCTCAAGAAAAAAAATCTATATTCAAATATTTTTGTCATAGGAGAAAATTTTCAAACCTTTTATATTTACGAAGTCAACAGACAGTACTGAATTTTTTTCTATTTTCCTCCAACACTTGAGGAACGGTCATCGAACATAACAGCGATATGGAGGTTTACTCAACTATCTTTTCCTTCTAAAATTAGATTTCGAAATCAACTACTTAATCTGATAATCACAGAGTAAACCTGAAAACTGAATGATGATGATGAATGTAGCTGCAGTTTATTTATTTTATATTCATATTTCCTGATTATTTTTTAACAGAGAAAGATAAAATTTCAGTTATATATTCCTAACAACTGGAGCCATAAAAGTTCGGAATGTTGAACCTTCTCTAAAAATACATCTAAAAACACAATTTTAGCGAATGCCACACACCCGAAATCACTTAAAAGTAATATTAAGTGTCTATGTTGATAATTAATATTTTGAGATTAAATTGGCTCTTTCTGACACCGATGGAGATTAAAATCAAATACGAATTTACCGGATTAATGGAGTCAACATCCTGAGTAGGAGAGAGAGGAATGGAAAAAGTATCGTTATGGCCGTTTCAGAGTTGTCAAACCTACCGTCAGTTATCCGAAGTTATGTGCTTGTTGTGATGGTGACGTCGAATGCTGTGAAATATGTGTAGGAGGCTAAATGCTGATTCGTTTTAAGACCCTGAGAACTAGATCGTAAAGAGAAAGAGATTAACCAGTATGTTATGGAGTGGCTAATTACGGTTTCTTTGAACCAACCTGCTCATATTAAATCGTAAAATTCGCTATAAAAGTTGCTAAATGCTTAGAATGGCGAAGACAGTTTATAGTGGATATTTTTACAGAAGTACAGTTCACTAGACCTAGATAACGATTACGATTCGTCAGTGATGATATCAGTTTTGTTGTCTTCTAACTGAATGACTAAAATACTTTAGTTCTAAAGTTCATATCCTTATGTAGAGGCAGAACTAATGATTAACATCATCGACTATCTCGTAAATGTATTTTTCCGATTTATTTATATCACATTAATCAAAAGTAGTTGAAAATGCAATATGAGTTTTATGCTATGTTTATCTGAATCTCACTTTGCGAAAGTTCGTCAACTTATCGTACGATTGGTTTACGATAAAGTGGGAGGACTATTATATATGCAGTATTACAACTGTGGTAATAGTAAGTGTATATTGAAAATGAATGAGACGTAACCAGGAATTTTAATTATTATTTTGCAAAATAATTTACAAACACCATTTGCAAATAATTTTCGTAGTTATCCAAGTAATAATCTATAAAATAAGCGGAATAATAAAATTGCAGGAAATAACAAGCAATCTGTTAGTTATGCTTGTGGAATTCTGAACAAACACGTGCAACATCAGGGACAAAAGTAGCAAAATATCCAACAGAGTTAGATTCATACGACAGAAAATTTTCATATAGATGAAACTATACAAACACTTACCAATTAAAATGTGTTTTATTCGGTATGTATGTTATTAAATAAAACCGGTTTCACTCATTATATTCATTTTAGAGAAGCACATTTATGATTTCTTATATATTCAATCTTTAATGGTGTGTAGGAAAATTTAAAGAATAACTTGTTAATTACTGAAGGAGGAAATATTTGATATCTTAAATCATTTGGCAATTGATAAGATTGGAAGTAGGAATGATATTTCTCATTCTTGATAGTTGCATGTCAAACCACTTTTAATCATCGTAAATGAATGAACAGCTAAGATTGAGAATAGATCCTTCTGACTGGAAGTGTGTACTAGAAGTTTGGAAGTTTGATAAGGTGGTTCATCACATAAAATTAATCTTTTTTAGAACAGTGAGTCATTCTAGTGTTCTGTTACTTGTAGACAAAGTAATGCTAAAATTAGTTAAAATCGTATCAAGAATATTCTTGACAAGGATCAGCGGTTGACTACAGCATTGCATGGTTTCAATCAACAGATATTGATGATCGCCTAACGAGATGGATAGGGAATTAGTTGACTGATAGAAAAACAGGCAATATTGATACGAGTAACAGGAACATCTTCGAATAAACCTGGTTGTTAGGAGGCGGTTAGGGTTCGGTGTTAAGACCGTTGCTATTTAATGGATTTATAAATGATTAGGCTTAAATATTAAGCTAAAATATAAATTAATATAACATCTCTCTCTCTCTCTCTCTCTCTCTCTCTTTGCTTGATGATGTAAAGTTGGCTAGAGTACTTAATTGTTCAGATAATCTAAGTTCTTTACAGGACGATCTAAAAATATTGGAAGAGTAAACAGGATAGTGGGGTTCAAAATTTCGCGTGGAAAAATGCAAATATATCCGATTGGGTAAGATTCGATTGATATAAGTTGCATGGAAAGGCTTTAGGAAAAGTTAATGAAAAGATTCGGAATTCTAGTCGATAAGAAATTCAACTTCAGTAATCATATTGGCAAAGCCAGTAGTAAAACTCGGTAATTGTAAGATTAATTAAAAGAAGCTTCACTATTAGATTATGGACTTAGACTTTATTCACAAGATTTTTAACGGATGTCTAGAAAATCAAAGGTATTCAGAAAATATTAACCAAGTGTGCAGAGGAATTGTATCATGATGATTATAAGAATCTCGGGCAAGAGAATTAATTGAAATTTCAGGATATATATAAGATAGGCAGCGGGAGTTGGTTGTGTTTGGCTGAACTGGGTTTACTAGAGGTAACAATACTCCTCCTCCTACTACTACTAATAATAATTATGTTTTCAAAAAGAAGGTTGATACTCTATTTTCTATTCTCCTCCCCACCCCCGGTAAATAAGCATACTAGAGAAAACGTGCAATAGCAGATCATAGATGAAATGAAGACATTACAGGATATAACAAGACATTGTAGGAGCGTTATACCACAGCGATCATGGGGAATGCTATATGGATTCATCAATTTTATGTAATCACCTAAGCGTATGTGTAGTAAGAATTTAAGAATCGAAAATGTTCAAGATAATGGGTTTAAATCATTGAAGACAAATGCGATGTTGTAATTAGGGAATAAGCCGTTGAAACTCGTAATAGATTCATTGTGCATCTCATCATAATGTAAAACACTTAAAAAAGCTCTACTCTGAATTTTTGTTTTAGTTTTAAATGAATTACAGTCTTAGCGATAAAGGCTGTGTGTGTGTGTGTGTGTGGGGAGGGGTATTTATGTGTTTTATCTGCATGCCTTCTCTAGAAGTTTAGCTTGGCTTGTTTCTTTTGTTGAAAAATCTCGTATTTCCGGAAGAAAAATCCTGCCGTCTTATTGTGAAACTGGATTATTCACTTTTAATTTAAAATTTCTTATAAAGATGCTTCTCTTCCTTGACGAGATTCGGACTCAGGTCTTTCTCTTCAACAAGAATGTTTTCGCATAATGAAGTAAGGGACTCGTATTGAACTGAATATCAGTCTTTTTTGACTCTGAACGCTTTTTTTTTTTTGTTATTTGACTTTCCCAAACTCAGAACGGGCTCAGTTTGTGTAATAATTTTAATTTTTTTTCTTTGTGAAAGAGATTTTTCATTGTAAAAAGTTTATAATTTATCTTTGCACTGGAGCATACCCTCTTCAGTCGCATCTGAAATGAGCAGCTGTTATTAATCACATCATCTATCCGAAAAGAGAGAATGTTAGCAAAGCATAGCTGGGTTTTTTTTTTTTTTTTTTTTTTCTAAATGAGGTCTTCAAATCCAATTTGCAGTTCCTCTTAATATGCTATGTGAGATACTTCGAAGGTGAGTTATCCCATGTCTCACTGTGGTAGTAGACTTTCTTCACCCAGAAACTAGGATTTTTCATACCACCACAAACAGACACATTAATCTGATAATTTAATTTGGCCAGCCTGGTTGGCCGAGTGGGTAGTATACCCGCTCTCCAGCTAACATGTTGCAGGTTCGAGTCCTACCCTCGCTATGAATGTTCATAAAACCCTGAGCTAGATGTACTTTATAGCTCCTTGAGTTTATAAGCCTTTTGATAATAATAAAATGTTTCGTCGCAGTTCTTTCTTCTAATTATACTGAAGGAAATCAGACGGCTGCAGCAGAGTCAGGGTTCAATTATGACTGTAATGATGAAAAAAAGAAACATTCAGAAGTTCGTTAAAAATAAGTGAATTATCTCAACCAGGAGTTTAGGACGTCTTTAACTGTAAAGGACATCACAGGAAAGAATACTCGTATTTGACTTGCATAGTGGATTAGCTCATCTAATATTATTGACCGTTAGATCGTTTGTAACCAGTGTATAAAGTAAAGAATCACGATAACACACATCTTCAAATCAGATGAGGACGTGTGTATGGCAGCCTGTAGAAGAACACCATTTTCCAGGGTATATTATCCGATCTGTTAAATATTATTAGTACATTATTGTGTGTGTGTGGGGGGGGGGGGTAATCATTGTCTTAGTCTGGACTCTGAAATCTGTTGCAAGCTCCCGATAAACATCACTTTTACATTGACATTCTAGACCGTCATTCTATGAAAACAACTCAACTTAATATTAGTGTAATAATATTTCATGTCAGGACAAAGTTTGTGACGTCGTAGTTTTGAGTGCGAAGATTAGACTGGCCACCATCATGCAGCCCCACTCTGATATGAAGCACCTTTAACAATATTTTTTGAACATCCATTGATGAGTCAAGCAGATCAAACTTCACTTTAATATTGGTGGCAGTGGGGGGGGGGGGTAAAACGCCTGCGTCTCCGTTTATCAACTTTAGAGAAAAGCCTATCCAAGCATGTGGTATCGGTAATTGTGGCCATTTCACAGGCTTGATCAACTCCAAGGATGTTCAGATTTGTTAAATTAAAGGGATATGAGACACTTAGGTGTGCGGATAATTTTTTCAACACTTTCTGTTAACGTGTTAGATTCAATGGTCTGTCACAACGAAGTAACTTAGCGTTATGTAAACCTAATGTCATGATAGAGCGCTGAATTATATCTATGTAGACTGTTAAGTCTTTCAATTGTGTGTATTCTCTGACAGTTTTTTTTTTCTTTTCTGTTTTGCAGGTGAGAACCCGAACATCCGAGATAAAAACCGTCATCTCCGGCTAATCAATCACTTTCATTTGAAAAGCTTTTATGAAGGTATTTTGTATCCCACAAAGGATTCGAACCTAAGTTATTTCCAACCAAAGGTTATCATTGAAACCGATTGCATACGGCTTCTTTTTGGTGCATCATGAAGTAGTCGTCAAAGTATTTTAAAAAACGTACACACTTCGGGTCTGTAAAACTTATTTGACTCACGTAACAATGCTCAAACATACCACGCTTTAAGATTTTCTATAACCTGTGCTTTAAACGCTGATCTCCACGTTATTTTTTAATGAAATGAGAATAACAAGGTCGTCAGTGATACAAAAGTGCTATTATTTTTTCTTTCTAGTAAATAAAAAAATAAAAGAAAGGTCAGTTTTTCTTATTTTTATTAATAGACAACTCCCTACACAAGATCGGATCAGGTGAAGAAGAAGAATATTCATATGCAATCTTTCCCTATATAAAAGCATTCAGTGGTGCAACTGTAGCTTTCTCAGCTTCCAAAACACTGTGTCCATTCTGGTTCACGATCTGTCTTTCACATGTCATGTTCTAATCCTGTATAAATCCTCAATTCGTTCAACTTTTGAATACTGTTTTCACGTTTGGGATGGAGCACCAAAAATCTTTCTAAACTTTCTTGATTCTATCCAGATGAGGCATTCGCTAATCTCTCTCTCTCTCTCTTATTAACTCACTTCAGTCACTTCATCTCACTGCCTCCTATTTCTGCTTTATATCTTTTCTACAGGTATATCCATGGACGCTAATCCTCTGAACTATCATCCATCATTCCTCCACTTTTCACTAAGCCTGTTACAAATTCTTCCATAAACTTACTCAACGCTTTTAACGCTATTCTTGAGGAAGCCAGAAGTTCATCTTATATATATAACGCTTTGTGACAAAGGAGGAAATCTAAAACCGATTTCACTCATAATGTTACATCATTTATGAAACAACAGATCAACATAATTCAGGCCGTGAAAACGTCAATAAAAATAATGCGACGAATGATTGTTATTTTTATTTTTAATGCCAGTTCTATCGACAGAAGGTTGGTAACCAATAATGCTTAGCACCGTGGACGAACTATTGCCTTCATTAAGCTGGTTGTCTTATATCGGGAGATTGGTTACTAATTTGTATAATAATTGCGCTAAAGAAGAAATTGTACCGGAAACCACTTACTTACAGAGAAAATAAAAAGCATCTTACAAAGGAACACTTCTACAATAAGTGCTAAACTATTCGGGAAACAGTAAAGTAAAAATAATTAGTTATACCTACTAAACGTCTAGAATTGTGATTTGTCATAGTCGTTCTTCAAATATGACAAGAAATACATCTCAATTATTTATTCTCTCTCTCTCTCTCAATTATTTACTCTCTCTCTCTCTCTCTCTCTCTCTCTCTCTCCCATTAATTTAGGATATTAGGATTTTATTTGCTGTTGACTTCATTACCTCTCACGTGCTATTATCTTGATTATCCTGACTTGAATCTGAGAAAACGAATTAGATAAAAAAAGGGATAAAAACGTGCATTTAAACTGCAGTTTAACAGATATATTAGTAGGTATCATAGCATCACCGTAAAAAAGGATTCATGTAATGTTTTATTGATTAGGTAAACTTCAGTACGAACCATGAATATGCAATTTACATCTCAGTAATAATGATGATGATAATACTGATGCTATTTTTTTGATGTACACTTACCAACAAAGAGTGACCCCGTACTGAATAATTCATGATTTTTAGGCCCCAATAACATTCTTAAAGTTCATGATTAATATTATCAGGATGGAACTGACAGGGCATGAAATTCTGATAAACTGCAGGCGATTGTTTGTGTTTATAAAACAGACCTTCGTAAGGTCATATTCTTCCGCACCTTGTAACGTGTGTTTGTGTGTGTGTGTATAACATATATATATACAGTTCGCCAATTAGTTCACTGACTTTAGCGCGATTATAGTTGCTTGGTTTCATTGGAAAGAAACTAAACTTCTTCACTGGAAGTTTCGTTTTTTTTTTCTTGAGAAACATCGAACATGGTATGTTTAAAGATTAATGCTTCCTTGTGGTAAAAGGTTAATGTCGTTTTGTTCTTACGTAATTTTATGGTATGATAACCTTTTCTATTGCCAGTCGCAAATCTGTTTTCCTTGAATCTAATAGTCCTGTTAATTGTATTTTTAACTAACGTGTTAACACACACACACACACACGCACACGCACACACACACACACACACACACACACACACAGAGAGAGAGAGAGACTTGATTGTTCACAAATCTGAATACTGCGTTGACCACTTCTGGCTATTAAAAATGCCATCTCGTGAACAGACGTTTTGCTAATGGTGGATTAACAGATGCAGATATTTGGACCCATTTCTTGAACAAAACAGCAGTCAGTTCTTGTAGAGAAGTTAGGCATATTGGTCTCTCTCTCTCTCTCTCTCTCTCTCTCTCTCTCTCTCAGCTGACGCTCTGACTCTTCCTGAAGATGTTTATAAAATTCAGAACTGGACTCTGTATTGTTCACTCTAGCCTTTGCATTACTATCTCCAACCACAAAAACATTCGTTTGGTGATTATGTTAAATATCTGACCTGCACACGAAACGTCACAAGTTCTACAGCCAATCAGTTCCATGTGTGTGGGGGGTGGGGGCAGATATGACAATGCCTTGAGAGGGCAATTGTATTATGAAAAGGCATTATCATGTTGATGCTGAGTAGATCATCCCATACCATACCATACTGGTACTACCACACAGGCAACATACAGTTATTAAAGGTTAACATAATGTTCAGTGTTAATATTTCGGTGACTTCGTACAGGAATTGTAGTCTAAATTAGGAGAAACATCCCTACACCATAACGCAATGACATAATTTAACAGATGGGAAGATACATTCAGTTAAATAGTTTGTTATAATCACCATACCTAAACAAAACTACGAGACTTGAAAATCATCAGTCGTATTGTAGCTTTCTGCATATTGTCCAATCACGAATAGATCTGCACAATGCAAGTCGAACCCGGGATTGTTATGGGTTATGTTCAGCTTGTCGACAGTGGATGCACTGAATCCTCCTGGTTAAAATAATCTACTGACGCATAAAAGGCCGATGAGGCTGTGGCATTACAGCCGAAGTGACTTAGGCTATCGAAGCCAGTGTATATTTTCTGATTTTAAATCCTCCCACTCATACGTAATGGAAGGATCAAAAACTCTTCCATTCCATATGAGACCATCTAATTCACCTTGAGATGAAAAAAAACAACAACAACCTCTATAAAGGAAGTTTTTTCGCATCAAAGACGGGATTCGAACTAGGTTCTTTTCAGTCCTTTCAATCTACCTTCACTGTAAAGATATACACCGTTGTCGAGTGACCAATACCCCGCATTGAGCGGTAGGATGGTGAACTGGCTTTTTTTGGGGTTTCCTCTACTTGAAGAGAGGATGAATAATATATTTTATACTGTACGCATTTGTTTAAATAAGTACATTTTTTTTATGATTTGTATACAGAATTTATAACTATTAAAGTACAACTTAGAATTTTATTGATGTTCCTTTATGAATTTTGTATTTTGCTGATTTTAGCTTTCTCTGCGTTTTATGTAAATATTCACGTAATTAAAACATATGAATAAATCATTCATTTTAACTTATTTTTGATATAATTATCTCTTAATTTTGATTGCTTGGAAATATCATAATTTTTTGTGATTTTTGCAAAATCAGATTACGTATTTTGCATAATGTATCCAACTAATATACAGCCTGTCATTAAGTGCTGATGTTCTTACCTTCACATTGAAACATAAAACAAAGTAATCGAACCTGAGTCATTTGGATTCTAAATATTTTAGAATCCAAATAAATAAAACACAACAAAATTAAAAAAATCAAATCAGGATGCGTTGTGTCATATTTTAAAGAAAAATATCACTTATCCTTCGTAGCATTAGTTTTAATGTAAATAAGATAGCCAAAATTGTCCATTTCTAACTTTGTTTGGTAAAGCTGTCAAAAAAGGTTCGATGTCAGTGGTACAGCGAACTTGTCGTTAACAAAGTCCCGAAAAGGGCACTGAATTTCGAAGAACTTGATGGCGGGGAGGGGGGGTCATAAATTCAGATGATAGTTATGCAGCACTTAAAGCATTCATTTCTGTGCATAACTACCAGCATTAGTGCAAGTTGAAACGTCTGTCGAATAGCACTATCCCAGATGGAGAGGAGTGTTTTCATCCGTAAACATTGACTACCCTCAAATAAGTACTCGTGGATCATAACGCTTACCAGACTTGCAACAGAAAACTATTGTATGCTGATTACTCTGCCGACCACAGACCCGTATATACACTCACATGCGAATCAATGAACACTGCACTTGATCAGACTACTAATGTGTGTGGTTAGCCATCTAGCCTAACCCATCTGCCGCGTGTTTCATCACCATGCGCATCAAGAATGAGACACTTACGTGAGGACCGCCTCGTGATCCGCCATTATTGCAGAAAATTATAGGTTTGGGTATTATATCAGCCATTGTGTACACATCTGGGAAGGTAGAAGGGATGTACGAGCTGACAACAAGTTCAAAGAATATTGTCAACTGGACATTCATGTTTGTATCAGTTTTGATTTTGAATTTGAAAGAAAAAAAAAGCACTTGAAAATTTGAAATAATATATCTAGTTTCTAACTGATCGCAGACAAATACATTTTAGTGGGATTAGCATATATAATAATCGTTTAGAACTTACTTAACTTTGGCATTTTTGAAAATCACTAATTTTATATATTAAAAACAAACAAATAGAAATGACATACTTCTACCCATTTATTATTAAATAGAATTACAGTATTTCACATAATTTAAAGCGTATATATACTGAAATTTTGTTTCAATTCGCTTTAAATGAAACTAAATTTCGCTTGTGATTTTAACTATGAACTAGGATAAATAAAATTTACTAATTCGAGAAACGCCTGCCAATATTGGAAATGATTCTTTATTTCTATAAGGAAAAAAATAGTCTTATTTTATCATATTTAAAAGCATAGTTTGAATTAGATGTTAAGGGAGTCACAAAAATGAATCCAATAAAATAGCTCTGTGGTTTTACACTTTGTTCTGCATAATATCGTGCATATAAGTATTAATTCCATATTAGTATCACAAAAGTACTAATTGTTCTATCCAAAAAAAGTCTAAAGATAGAAACAGAGGATGTTATAAATCCATCCTTATTTCAAAAGTAGATTTGATTAAATTCATATTTCTAACTAGGTGGAGCAAAGTACCGTTATTATCATTTTCTTTTTGTGAGCAACTGAACTGTTGAAAATGTAAACTAATATGCAAATATTATTATCTTCCTGGCGACCTTCTCTTCGTGTGTCTTCTTAAGTCATATTAACCCAGCATTTGAGCAAAAAAATCTTATAATTTTTTTTCTATAGCTATCAATGAAAATTCGAATAGTAAGCCTTTCAACTCAACAGGCATGCGCCGTTACTGAAGCTGGAGATGGGAACTCCTGCAGACGGAGAAGTATTTTGACCTGGACAATGCCTCTTACATCAGTAAAACAGATTTACTGATAATGGAAAAAATATAATTAATAGAAATAATACCATTTCTATTAATATTAATAGAAACTGGGAAGTCATGTGAAAAGCCTGCAGGCAACAAATTATGTTGCACGCAACTAAGGGACCAAATGCTTTTTATACAGCAGGGAGGGGAGGGGAGAATTTTCAAAAGTAGATAACCGGAAACAGACTAGGACGAAACACAGAAGCGAGATTTAAGTGATTACTCTGTGTGTGTGTATATATTTTTCAGCCTATCTGAACTTAACAAACAGTTAAACGAAGAGTGGTCAGCTCAGCCATGTTGGATGTG
This sequence comes from Typopeltis vanoorti, assembly GCF_054136105.1. Lineage (NCBI taxonomy): Eukaryota > Metazoa > Arthropoda > Arachnida > Uropygi > Thelyphonidae > Typopeltis > Typopeltis vanoorti. The sequence continues at coordinate 77,002,452 of NC_143550.1, read as the reverse complement.
CGCAAGAAATTGCAATGAACTGGTCAAATCTGACAGCGACTTTCACATCTGAGAAATTCAGAGATTAGCACGACTAATGACAGGGCGATAATTTACAAGGGACAGGATGGGGAGAATCTTAGTAGACCTATCAACCCTGAAGGTGTAAATTGTCAGTATGTTTGTTTTTCATGTCCTCTGAAGTCATCCAGTAAGAAAGCGAAAATAGCTATACGGAAACTGTTCTTTCTAAGTTAGACTCGAACCAAATCCCAGATGGGCATAAAGAATTTGGGTATAGTTTGTCATATCCTTATTGAATATATGGTTTTGTAATTATGTGCATTCTTTTATTTATGCTGAGTGTACAATACCGTCCTCTTCATACAAAAATATTGTAAGTCGATTTTAAATCATTGCTAAGAACTGAGTCATACGTTATAATGATTATTGAATTACATAAGTTGCTGGTATAGTCGAATATATGCGAGTTTATCTTGAGTTGTCTCTTGAGATTTATCTTGAGATATATTTCATTCATAGAACTCATGATAAAAAAAGGAGAAAATACAGTCATATATTATTTTGACCATTAAAATTCAGTTATGCGTTATTTAGACCATCGAGACTATTCAAACTATTGGCGAACTGAGTAATACATGTACTTGATTATAGCGAACATAAGAAAATGAGATATTTGCACTGCACATTTGCTCATTTGCTATCATCCTTAAATTTTTCACGATTAATCTTGAAGGAACCCGGAAGATTTTTTTTTATTCTAGCTATTCAAACCTTATATTCATCTTTTAATACTTCAAATCTTAGATTAAGCTTTAAATACTTTAGAGAATGACACACTGCCTGTCAAAAGGTTTACGTTATAATTCAAAACCAAAACGTTTACAATTTAGGTATTAATAGTGCTAAGGAACATCGTACAGTCTCATTTGCAACATCATATATATATATATATATATATATATATAAATGTGAGAACTGCGGTATGAAAAAAAATAAATAATAAATAAAATAATGAAAATAAATAGTGCCGAGGAAGTGCGCTTCGAAACTTTGCCCCTTTAATCTAGCATTGTAATTCTTCACATGTTTCTAGTGCAAAAGTACAGGCAAGGGAACTTTCTCACATAGCAACGAAGGTATTTCATTGTTCTTTTAAACCTCTCAACTATTCAGCGCACAAACAGGTAATGAAACATTCCATAGACTAATAGGAAGTCAGAACGCTTTTGTCATGCATTGCGTACCTCATATCTGTGTTGTTCTTAGCCACCGAGTTAATGATCTGACACTGTTTTGTCTCATGAAATAATGCCTTATTTCAAAACCACTCAGTAAACACCAGACATTCTTAAAAGGATGTTTATGCAGATAACAGAAAAACAAATTGCTTCGTGGATGCTCTTTCGTCCAACGTCTTATCTTTTAAACGCGTATGTGTAACAATATATTCATAAAAAAAGCAATCTTATTCAAATCTTGTAAAGAATTCTGGGATTTGCAGTTCTACGTATAGTAGTGCTACCATCTCTCTCTCTCTCTCTCTCCTCAGACCTCGCGACTTTGTTCTACATTTATTGGTATGTCTTTATTCTTCCTTCTCAATACCTCTTCATCATCTTAAATTATAATCTTTCCTTCATTTTCTTTCGCCCATCATATCACCAAATCGAAAATTGATATTATCCCCATCATTCCGACGAGAACCCCCCCCCCCCGACAAGCAAAGCAAAGCACGTGTGCTTCTACTGTCTGTCGCCAAGTAGCACTTCAATCACTTATCCTCTCCCCCTTTCATTCGCCTCACCAGCTCCCCTTCCGCCGTCAACCTTATAGAATTATTCCGGTCGTATTTCTACGTTTTTACTCTGTACAGACATACATGTCACTGGCTCCATTTCGGTGACATGTATTTATGTTCGGGTTTTCATTTTACCTGCCACTCATTAACGATGTGTGATTCGTACCCACCACACATCAAAGGTGGCCATACACTGCCCTACTTTCTGCCAAGTGCACTTAAAAAAAAATACTTAAAAAAAAAAACCTCTTCGCGTCCTTTCGTACAAACACGTATCAAGGAAACGAATTAATTAGAGTCTCATTGGTATGGGAATGAGAGGCGGACAAGAACACAACGGTTCATTAGAGTTCTGCCTTATTAATCCTGACTTTGGTCTTTGTGCCCCCGGGGACTTCTCAGTTATTGCTTCGACTTTTGTACGTGACTAAATAGAAAGAAGTCGTATAGCGCTGTAAATGCCAAGTTTTATTTAGTGCTTTGGACATGAAAAAAAATAAATAAATAAATAAAAGGAATAAATAAAATATTATTACAAGAAAAACGGGGTCAGGCAACATAATAAGAAAATGTGTAAATATGAATATTGTTGGTCAACGAGTACATTTTGGGGCAACTTAGCCGGTATAAATTACGAACACCTGATTGTTATTTTGTTCTTTATGTTACTCTGGTTCATTTGGCTTTTTCAAATGACCTTTCTTATGATCGGCTGAAATCGATGGTTACTTAGTTATAAATATATCAATATTTATTATTATTTTTATCTATTATACCCTCATGAATTTATTTATTTCTGCAGTAATGATTATAACAGGTTATTAGAACAACTTTAAATTTATTTGTATTTCCTGTTTCATTATACATTTACAATAAATTAATGGCTAAAAGAGAATCATACGGATACATTCTGATTGATAAACGGCATAAATTGAATTCTGTCTAATCATTAATAAAATGGAAACGGTTTCGTTTTGGAATTTAGTTTACATACTTGAACTAATGTTTATTCATAGAAATGTTACTAGCATGCCTTCTAGAAGATGATTCAAGAATACAGAAATATATATTATAATGTACGGTAGTCTTGTTTTTTGTAACTGCTTATAATAAATTTGTCTGCTTAATCAGAACTTGGAAACAAACTTCTTATGATTAAACCACAAAGTGAAAATCTTCACATTCTAGTAATGGCGCAACTGCGAAAGCGATCTAGCATTGCTATGCTAAGTTAGCCAGACATAATGATCACAGTTTAATTATTTTTCCCCTGGTATCTACAGTTTTCTTACCGCTAATCAGACTCAAAAGAACACTGAAATAAGACATTATATGCATCAATTAATTATAATCTATTTGTTATAAAGTTGGTACCATTACCCTCCCAGATGAAGTTCACTGAAGGAAAGAAGACATCATATCCTCTGGAGTTCTTAATTGTTGTGGGCATGCCATCAAATCACGTTCCTTTAACAATATTCACCAGCACGGATAGTAAACAACTACTGTGTCACATAAGTTGTCAAGGTTTGTTTCTCTGTATGTAGATCTAAAAAGGGAACTGTTTTGTCGTCTGGATATTACTCAACGTCTGTTCACAGATGCGGACTACACTGTGAATAGGTGCATTGTCATGATGCAACATCTGCCCATGTGTTAGTTTATGTATATCCAAACAAACTGATATGTGTGTGTGTGTTTCCACTGCTTTAAACTGCTCACTTCTCCATAATAAACGGTTTTTCCACCAGTTTCATAAAAGGTTTCTTACAGCAAAGAAGTTCAATATATTCAGTTAACTGGGAAAATAAAAAGTAGGCATTTCTCCTAATTATATATTTTTGTCATCAGTTGTCCTGGAAGTTATTATAGTAGGAAGTGCAAATTCATTATGCAAAAACCAACAGGAATACCGGTTGTAAAAGACCTAGAAAGGCTCGATATCAATGCGGATAAAATATTCAGCAATCCAGCGACAACGAAATTTGCTTTTGAAACTAGTAAGCATGCACAATTTTAGAACGGTTTCGGCAGTGTATGCAAGAACCTTCGGTAATCCGCATGGCAGTGATTGCACTATTAAAAGACGGGAGGGAAAAAAAAAAGAAGAAGAAGAAGAGGAAGAAGCTTGATCAAGAAAAGATCAAGGCTAATAATAACCATAAATGACTGCTGAATTTCTGTTCAGGACACTGACTTGTCCTCACTAACAGTTTCAACATAAAGATCTACACAAATTTACATGAGAGGAGACACAAGAAAAAAGAAAATTCTCATTGACTGTATTATCGTTGACAGTAAGATCTTCACAGATGTTTAAGACATAAGAGTGAACAGAGGATTTGGCATTGAAGCGACCATCACTTAGTTTCTATTAAGTAGGATAAAAATTAATATTATATTGAAAGAAAAATATATAAGAAAGTTTCTAAAAGAATTAGAGGTGAGTTTTTTTTTAAGGTGAAATGTGGGCTCAACTATACGAATATATTTCAGCAAAAAGTGAAAGAATTACAAAACATGAACTAAAGCTTAGTCTGAAATGTGGGAGTAAGGTTATCGATATTCGACCAGAAATGCTGAAATATGGAAGTATAAAAATTTTGCAGTAGCTACACCACATAATTCAGAAAAACAAATTCAGTCATTCTGATCGTATTCTGGAGCTTAGGATAGACCTCTCATAGCACGTCTGTATAAAGGGGAATAAAGCTGAATGTGAGAATTACAGTGTGTTTCACTACTGAGTTCTCCTACTGAAATAAATAATAGAATAAGAAACCTGATATGGTAGGAAATTAACTGAATAATTCATACGTATTAAGAGAAAAATTAGCTAAAACACTAGACTAGGTATACAAGACAGTGTTCAAACCAGTTTTAAACAAGGTTTTTGAGAGTGTCTCAGGACAAGTCCTCAATGGCAGAATTAGGGTATATTCAAAAATTAAGAAATTAGAAAAGAAGTTGACATTGGTAGCATTCAAGAATGTATGAGCAGAGTTAATCTAAAGTTATGTGGTCACTTAAACAGAAAAGGAGATAAAATATTGGCAAAAAAACAGGTGTTTAATGGCAGATTGGCAGGAAAACGACCCGTAGGAAGATCAAGTTGCAGGTGGATTGATGCAGGAAGAATTAGCTTAGAAAATGGGAATATTAGACCTAACAATATTGGTCTGACTAGTGTGGACTCATTTGGAGGAAAATTGTTGACATAATATTAATAATAATGTAAACCTAATCGTGTGGAGTATTGTCATAGAATCCTGTATCCTCTTTTGTTCCAGGAAAAGTAATTATGATAAAAGACTGGAACTTCTCCTTCATAAATTGTCTGCTATTAGTGCATTAATAAGAGTTCATGATATATTAATTTTTAGTCCATATAAGAATATAAAAGTTCATATTAGAGAATTAGTTTTCTTTATATACGCTATCTTCTGGTTGGTTTTTGTCAAGTTGATATAAATAGAAACTAATCTTTGAATCACGAAGGGATAGTGCATCACTACTCCGAAAGACTATGATAACAACGGTCCCATCTTCATTCTCATTTATAAAATGAGCTCTGATATGAAAACTGAAACTGCTAAATGTCAAGAACACTTTTTTGCAGTTTTACAAGGTCGTGCGAAATTATTTATAAGCAGTTACTCCATTCCCGTACGACAAGCCACCATATGCATATTCAAGAAGGGCTCACTACGCTAGTGATTCTCTAAGAATCACTAGAAATTATAAATTATGATGACCTGAACCACTTAATATCTGCAATATCTTCACTTTATAACAACTCCACATCCAAATAATTCTGATAACCCTCGTCCAAGTCAACGAAAAAAAGTTTAAAACTCTAAGAAATAGATGATGAATCTTGTTATGGCAGTTTCAGATATTTTGGAATTCGGTTGAAGAGAATCAGCATTTCAACTCAACAATCGCCTGACGTAAGATTTCGTGGATAATTTTCATCGCTATGTGATTCAACTTAGGAAGAGCAATAACTATATGTTATCACAAATAGCCAATGCCAATCAAACACCCCCTCAATTTCGACATGCCACACCAAACGACAATACAGAAAAAGGCGCAATAATGGGCACAACTGGAAGTGAAAAATCGAGATGCACAATCATGCTCTCAAAATTACTGCAGATGGAAGAAGGTTGCTTCCTTACGTAATATTCAAAAGGAAAACAATGTCGAAGAGGAAATTTCTCCCTGAAATTCATGTAACAGTTCAAAAAAAAAAAAAAAAAGGGTGGATGGACACTACGATGGTTCAAGATTGGATTAGAAAAGCTTGGACAAACGGCCAGGGGCTTATTTCGACACCCGGCTCTCCTCGTGTAGGATAGTTTCCGAGGACCCTTGGGGTTTGAATTAGTAAAACAACTTTCGAACGTGAAGACCGATGTGGTCATTATTCCTGGTGGTCTTACACCTTGTATACAGCCCTTGGATGTATCGGTCAACAAACCATTCAAGGACACATATGAAAATTCTATACGGAGTGGATGGCAGCCGGCGGTTACAACCTAACTCCGGCAGGGAAGATTAAGAGACCATCATTAGAACTGTGGTGCAACTGGATTTTGAGAGTTTGGGAAATGATTTCGCCAGAAAAAATTGCGAAGAGTTTTTAAAAACCAGCAACGTTTAAATAACGTTGATAATTAAACTTTAAAGGCATTAATTTTATAAATAATGTGAACAATTATAAATTAGAATGAATACTGAGGATTTAATTATAAATGTCAGTTTAGTTTCCGAAAATCCCCGCATATATCTCGCACTACGATTTTTTCACTTTAATTTTCTCCTAAAATTAAAGTGAAAAAATGCGATATATATATATATATATATATATATATATAAATATTCATCCAAGCTTGATTCTTCCTCAGTCTTAAGTAAAAGGCTGGTTATATTCCAGTCATTTGAGCCCTACCCAAGGGCCTATGAATTGTGGAAATACTTTCTGAAAATGAAAGCTGTGCCGAACAAAGCGGCCTTTTGCAGCTGCCCAATTTTTAATCCATCTAACTCGAGTGCTTCTTAGATGCTTTTTCAATGTTTTAGGGATGGCGCCTAAAGCACCTATTATGGGAACAACTTTTGTTTTCTTTTGCCAGATTCGTTCAACTTCGACTTGCAAATCACGATACTTTGCAATTTTTTCAGTGGTATAGTTGGTCGTGGAATTTTAAAGATGAAATAACATTCTCTAATGTTATTCTCTAACATCTGTAATAAAATTCTCTAATAACGTTCTGTAATGAAGGAGAATTCAAGATAAACCGTAAAAACAGATTAGCTACCCTACTTTTTTGCTGATGACCAAATAATCCTTGGGAACAATAAAGATGAACTACAAAAATCATTATGCAGTCTAAATAATCTGATAAAAACATATGATATGGAAATATCAACAGACAAAACAAAAGTCACGGCCATCAATTGCACTAATCCAATAAGAAGCAAAATAGTAATAAACAACAAAATAATAGAGCAAGCAAATACATTCAAATATTTAGGATGCGCAATGCCATATGAAAATGTAGGTGATATAGAATCGAAGCTATCAAACTTTTTAAAAGTAACAGGCATTATAAATAAAATTTTTAAACCCAATTATGTACAAAAACACACACGCATAAGAAGCTACAGTACAGTAGCTAAACCTACCTTACTTTATGGCAGTGAGATATGGAAAATAAAAAAAAAAGATAAAAGAAGAATTGAACATTCCGAAATGAAATTTCTGCGCAGAACTGAAGGAGTCGCAATAATGGATAAAATGAAAGGCAGCGAAATCAGAAATAAACTTGGAATTACAAACTCTCTAAATGAAACAGTTATTTGTTATAGAGAAAAATGAAAACAACACGTACTGAGAATGAATAGAGCAGAATACTGTACCTAAACAAATTCTAAATTGCGATCTAAAAGGTACCCGAATCAGAGGAAGACCCATGAAAAGATGACATTGAGTCCAGAACAGGTCACTTGGCCTATAAGCCTGGAAAGGAAGAAGAAGATGAACATTCTTAACCATTAAAACAATGGTGTTACTTAAGTAGACAAGTCTAAAATTGCCCATCTATCTTCCTCCTGGCTTATTATTCTGCACACAAGTATTTTAGAAAAGAGGTAAAGTCTGTATATTCGAAGTCAGTTGAATGGTGTTGACTAGCTGGTTATTTTGGAACTATGGCTGAAGCAACTAAATCTATGAACCCATCTGAACAACGTGATGTCTGTGGCCTTTTATTTCCTCTTTTCTTACAAGCCCTCCCTCCATGTTGGTCTGAATATGCTGAAATTCTCTGGAGACTTTGCGCAACGTAAGAAACTATTATATTTCAATTTTAATCTAAATTAGTTGAACCATCCGCCTTGTAGAGGTGTCTGAGAAAGAAACGACCTCCCTTTCCCTTCAGTCAGAAATTGTTTTAGTCTGATTGGAATAAATTTAGTCAAAACTGGTTGGGCGACGCATCCTTCAAATATAAACAACAAAATGACCTTTATTTTGGAATTTTCTGCTGTTTTTAAAGTGCTGTAGGTTATTTTTAATTGCATATAACACCTCAAATTTCGCAAGCCGTATCCTGTTGGATAACTGTGCCGAATAAAAGCAGCGAATCAATAATAGTTAACCTGAAACCGTAGTTACAGCACGTCGAATTTTAGCCCTAATGGTTCTTGTAATAAGAATAGTCAGTGGCTCTCTATACTACTGACTTGGAGTTACTGCCGTGACTCTTGATAAATGTAGCCTTATTTAATTCCTAATACGGAGGACCTGATTTCAATTTTTTAGCTGCTGCCCTCCATTGGCCTTAATCCAGCTAGCACATCTGATTTGCACGGTATTTAATTATAATGCGATAGTATGCATTTCAAATAACTAAACTTGATAGTACATCTCTGCATTTAACCACTGGGAATTTTATCTGAATCGGTTCCTTATTTTTTTTTTCTTTGTAAGAATAAATTACACCTGAATATACCTTAACAGCGTCTGGATTTTTGTTGTTGTTGTTATGAACAATAAATTACACCTCAATACGTCACTCTTTTGCCCATTGAAAGAATAGCAAAATGGTACGATGCGTGCACAAGGAAATTTTTCAACTCACGAGGATTGAACAGCATTAATTAGCAACTGTTGTGGCTCACGAAAATGTTGTCTTGGTAAAAAAAAAAAAAAAAAAAAAAAAAAAAAAAAAAAAAAAAAAAAAATTCGAGTCTGTTATTAGCACTAATGGCCAGAAATCGCTGAGAATTTTCAGACGTGTAAAGAACTGACCCGGAGTTATAAATAATCCTCATAAAATACATAAAAAAATCTATTATTAGACAGTTGAGTAGTTTGAAGAAAACGTTCACGAAGTCTGTGTTCACGTCAAAATTATGAATACGCATACATATTGCGCCACCTGTGCAGATACGGGAAATACACTCAAACTACCACACCTGCTTGAAACGTGTTTAGAATCGATATATTAACCTAGCCTAATCCTCCTCTTAAGAGTATATTTTTCTTTGGTGTTAAATAAATAAACAGATTTATGAGATAAATGGCACAAAAAACCATTTAATTACTTCCTTTAGAAAATACTGGAAAAACCTTACGATGAAGAATTGGACGAGTTCCGGATCTTGCTAGGAAGTGCTGTCGGCTCTAATTACTGTAATTGTAATATGACAAGACAAATTGGCTGTTGTTTTTGTTCTCTCTCTCTCTCTCTCTCTCTCTCTCTCTCTCTCTCTCTCTCTCCCCTTTCTCAATAAACACTTTAAAAGTGGATTAGAGGAAAAAAGTGTTAACCTCAACCTTTGTTTCTAAACAACTAGAAAAACGAGTCACTCTTCAAAATATCCTTAAAATTGCATTCTCATCTCAAATGAGGAAAAAATCGTTTCAAATGAAACGATTTCAAGGATTCAACTTCGACAACTGTATGTCTTGCAAAACTATTAGCCAAGTGGAAGTCTCAAGGTCATCAAGTGCTAACGATCAGGATATAAAGATATTATAAGAAGCAAAGTAAAAAATAAAAAAGAAGAAGTGTCGAATATATAACAGTAAAGGTAATGATGTGATGATGGTTTCAAACCTCCATCAATAGTGTCGACTGGAATAGCTTGAAAGAGTAACAATGTTTGATTTCTATAGAGGTTTCTATATCTCTGACCATCCACGGTACTAATGTGCTATAAGTTTACAACCTTTCGCAGGGTTTTCCTATGAAAGGTTGTTTCGAATTGTAAGAAATTACTGAGGATTTGGGGATGCTAGTGGACTCTGTGTTAAGGTTCAGAGGCCATATTACAAGAGCGACTAAAATATCTCACAGGATTACCCGATTTTTGAAGAACATACTAACAAAGATAAGGACGTCATTATCATACCCTCTTTATAAGACATACGGCCCCATCTCGACTTCTGTACACAAATCCGATCATGTGTGCTCTCGTCGAAGAACTTAAACAAAAAAGCTCTCTCATTTGTCGAGCAAGTTGCATGCTTCCTTTTCCACAGTTTATTATACTTGATACTGTGCATCGATCCCTGACACAATTATCAAATTTGGAGAAATGAAATCTACATATTGTAATGGAGCAAAGCACGACAGTCAAATTGAACTGCAGTGTGTGTCCTGACTTCGGATACTGTGACTGACTGATCAACAGGAGCAGCGTTCTTGAACACGCATGCTGAAAAATTATGCAAACCTTCAGATACCATAAGAATTCTTCTTTCATTCTGATGGAGCCAACAACCACATTATGCCAAACCAGTAAAAACCTTCCAGAATGAGCCTTCCTGTTTCTACATTGGAAAAAATCAAGTTCCATTACATGGGCTTTTGGGAAGTGACCTTTTATTTTTATTTATTTATTTATTTTTATTTTTATTTAATTCATTTTAATTTTAATTCTTATTTATTTTGGATGGAAATGAAGAAAGAACCTCGTGCACCAAACGCAGAAAAAGGATGTTGCTGAATCACTTCATCGAATAATCGTTTCCTGTGGTTCCATGACACCAGATATACTACAAAATATCTGGCAAGAGATCGAGCACCTCATCGATATTTTGTCGGAACATTGGGAAAGAGTGGGAGGGGGGGAACTACCAAACCGTTGAGATTTGGCGAGATTCCGTTTGTGAGCGAAATACTTTTGATTATATCACTGTTAATTTACGAAATTTATAATTCTGCGGAACACACTGTAAAGAGACGAGAGAGTGAGACCACTACCACCACCCTCCTTAATTATTTTTATGTCGGTGTGCCCACGAAAGGTTGTTTTCATTGCCGTAGGTACTCGAACTGTTATATAAGCCGGAATCCCTACTTTAAAGACTTCAAATAATCTTCCTTAAGTATGTAAGTCTAAAGTCGAAATAATCAGGCTGAACATCAAGGCAGTGAAAACTCTCTATCATTAGAAGATATTCAGAGATTTATGCCACGGTGAGATTCGAACTGTCAGTTTGAATAGCGGAGACGTTTCACTCCCTCACCTAGTTCGACGAAACGAAAAAGAAATGAAAACTGGTTGGGTAATATTAACATTGGATTTCAGTATCTGTTGGTTTGGAAATTTTGAAATGAGGGGAAGACTGTTCAAGAAGTCTCATGGCTTCAATTGTCCCAACGATAATGAATTGGTTGACATTATTGTAGAGACAACTGAAGCCATGAGACTTCAGTGTGTCATGTCTTCCAAATACGTGTACTCTTAGGATAGTTTGTTCAGCATGAACTGGCCTGAGAATACAAGTACATGATATAATTTGGCATATTTTGAAAGAGAAACACTCAAAATATTTGTTGAGGGAAAAATATTTCCAAACTTTATCGTCGTTCGTTTCTCAACTATTAGGAATATGCTGTATTTGGTCTCCTAATTCTCTTGTATTTGGTTTCCTGTTCTCTTTATCTGTTTCCCAGATCGTTTCAGCTACACGGATAGTCTACAGGCATTTTCATGATCCTAATTATTAGATTACGAATTGTAAGCGATAGTTGTATTAATACGAAGCCAATTCAAGGAAGTCTGCGAAGCAAGGGTATTAAATTGAATTAATTTATTCTTATGAAGGTTATCTGCGAATGAGATTCGAACTCCAGTCTTTCGAAAAGCAGACCAAATCTCTTGACGTCGCTTGCGTCTGTCCCTACAAAAATGTATAAACGATCATCTACTCCACGTCATCCTATCCCTCATTTCCCTCATTAACTTCGTAAATATATATTCGTTGATATGTTGTAGCTAATTTTAGCGATGCATTTTCGTAAAGTTGGACCTTGAAGAATAAGTTATATCAATAGTTAGGTAATCACTATGTTGAACTTTTAGCGGGAAACGGTTTAATTATATAACAGGCGTTCGTCCATAAATGGCTAACAAGATACGCATTGTTTTCGAGAAACGGTGACAAAGCAGAAAACTGTCAAGCAGATCGATCTTTATAAACAATAATTTACCATTTTAAGTTGGAGAATAGCATGAAGTACTTCATGGAGTATTTCATATACAGAATATACAGAATAGTTTTATGGCATCGAGTATTTGCTGATCGGATCACATAACCGTATATGAATAATAATACTCTATTATTCCGCGTTTCTGAAAATGTTAATAGTAAGAGAAAAGACCTAAGTTTATGCACAAGACTACCTTTACCTGTCCGTAAGTCTACAAATAAATCGTTACACATTACTGATTAAACTTCTTATTAAAAAGAATATTGCTTGAACCAAAGTATCTGAAATTTTGAACGGGAAGATGATCACATATTTGTTACACTCTTTTTTAAGTTTTTGGCCCAGCTAATAAGGTTAATAATCAATCAACACGTAAATCTAAGTTGAATGTAGACCAATTCATACACCTAAATAAATATATCTGGCGTCTCTTGCAGTTACTATATTCCGATAATATTCACAAACTTCTTTCTTCAGTTATAAGCAAGGCAGGAAAAAAAATGAAAACGTTTTTCCGATCGTAAGTAAGATAAAAACGTCGTTTGTTTGTCATGCTTGGAATCTGAAATGGTTGAATACCGCCAGAGGTTTATCTTGTCCAATTGAAGTTTATTATTTCAACTATCTTCCCCTCGCTATGAATCGCGTGATTCAATGCAAATAAATTATCTCCTAACATGTTAAATGCACAGGAATTCCGGCGAGTAGTCATACACAGGTCAAAAACCACTACTACTAACTGTATTATCACGGCTCTTAATGTTATAATTATTTGTTGGTTGAGACTATAATTCATTTCTACTTAGTTAGTTAGACAAGTCACTCTAATATATAATTTAATATTTTATAATCAATATAACATAGCATGTTTATTTTGTTTTTTATGCTTATTAAGTATTTTATAATGACTTGATATCTACAAGATAGTTGTCATAAGAAATATAAAATTGAAATTTTAAACAGCGATATTAATTTGTTAATTGCGTATGTCAACCAGACCATCTCGCTACCAAGATTTCATGAGCAAACACTTACAAGATTTATTACATATTTAATTTTACTTTTCATTTCTTGTCTATATTTATTACCAACGTCCTCTGATTTATTATTATTATTTTTTCAGGAAATAAATTAAATTGCAAATGACTGTATAATATATTTGTTAAGGAATTTCTTTAGTAATCAGACTCGTGTAAAATTGTGTCAAGCCTACGTAAGTCATCGCGTACCTTGTGATAAATGAATTATGATTAAAAAAATTATATTTTGGTATTTCTCAAAATCATCGCATGACTTCATAGTTCTAAGGATTCTGATTTATGCGAGCTTGATCTACCTTGATAACATGTTCCGAGATTCTTGACATATTTCTATTTTTTAAAGAAAATTATTTTACCAATAAGTGACTTCGAAGCCAAATACAATGATTTCGACCCTTTTTCCCACCAAAAAATAAAAAAATAAAATACGAATACGAAGCTGATGTTTGGACAGAGAGTTCAATGCTAACGGAGTTAACATCCTCTGATGCAGTATTATGTAAGGAGGACGTGGTAACTTAATATTGGATTAAATTTTAGTTTTTCTTTCTGTTATGCTATGTGCATTTATATACGTGTAGATATTATTTATTAATAGTGTTTATGCGGTATTTAGAAATTGTTATCATGGGATGGCTAAAATGACTTTAAAATGTATGTATGGATTTTGCATTATTGTATTTTATTTTGCTATTTATTAAAACACTAACTTAATTTTTAAAAATGTTCTGATTTAGTATTTTAAACGTATAGATTTCACGAAATACATTGATCTGTAATTAAAAAATTTAGTGTTTTTAAATTAATTAATTAAATACTCACCAAAATTATTTTTTAATTAAAAAAATCATTGCGTTGTCATTCTCTGTAATTATTAAACTGTGTGTGTGCGTGTGTGTGTGTGACCTAGTGCAGGTAGAAATAAAGAAATAAAGTTTCCTTAAATCTTTCCAATCAAAGCTTTTGATTGGAAAGATTTTAATTAGATTGTGTCCTTGGACTCGAAGGGCATGTCAACTAAAGGGAGAGTTAGTTGGTCCAATACTACGGAAGGAAAGGTTTTTCCTCTATTAAAAAAAAAAAAAAAAAAAAAAAAAAAAATTAGAAAAGATGTGCAATTGACATATCAGGTCATGTAGTAGGATTAACCGTACTATCATAAAATTGATTGGATTTTTATAAAGCCAATTCAGTTGGTCCCTTTGACAGCACATTAAAGGGAAGATGCAAATTCAGTATTCAACATCACTTTCCAGACAACCTTCTTAATTTTCAATTTTAAAATTAGTCTTAATTATTAACAACTTTTTTTGGATCACAAAGAATCATATTCTAATGAACAGTGATATTTTGTGAAATGTCATCAATAGCACAAAGCTCGTTGATTCAAAATTGTATAAAGAGGAAATAAATAAATAAAAATTAACCGAAAATTATAAAAGAGCACTTTTATAAGTCAAGCAGGGAAATACAAGCCTCTGATTTTAGACCGATATTGTGTAGCTCTCTCTCTCTCTCTCTCTCTCTCTCTGCTCCCCTTTAATTTCCCTTGGTATACTGGTGAGTTTGAAAGCTCCTCTGAGCCTCAGCAACTGTCAGAAGATCATTATTAGTCTTTCCTTTTCTGTATTCCCAATCGGATCGCGTCATTGTGTTGTTTGTATAGCAGACAGAGCTTGAAGCCCGAATTAATTAGCTTTGGTCTTCGTGTTGGTGGGAGGGGCGCCTATTAGAACGCCATTTTTACACACCATCATACTGACAGCTGTTTAGAGGCGTGGCAGTTCCCAGCGTTGTAGCCTGTGCTAACTTTGTCGTGGGCAGCTACTGGGGCGGGTCGAAAACCGCACAGTGTCACAATCAATCAAACGATTTTAATGTGACAGTTACGGACGCGTCAGAGGGTTGCGGGACCTGGTAGTCAAGTACATGGAAACTGCCATTCTTCACGTGCTCAGCTGGTATAAGTTGACGAAAGGCCTAACAGGGCTTTTCTGGTAACTCCTCCTCTTCCTTTCTGCATTGAGTTCATTTTTTCTCTTTTTTTATCATGAACATGTCAAAGTACGTTTAAGGCTTTTAGCTAATTACGCTCACAATATCTTAAGCCTCGTGGGAAAATGTCTACTTAGTTTGTTAAACATGTCGACCTCACTTTTCTTTTCTTTTCTTTTTTTTTTTTTCTCACTGTTCGTTTCCTAGATGACTTTCGTAGCTAGAATGAGGTTTCCAACCCTGCTTATTGGAGGTCTGAAGTGGCTTGAAAAAAGTTTCATGTTTGGACTCTAGAATAGGGTTTTCAGAATATGCAGAAATAAAAATACAAAACAAAATATATAAAATTAATAAAAATAGAAAAAATTCTTAGCCACTCACAGTTCCAATGTACTATAGGCTTACAACCTTTCGTGGGGCGGACATTAAAAAATAATAATAATTGAAACTGACTGGCGCTGATAATTCCTGAATGGAAACGTTCCTTCTGAACGAAAGGAGCATAGTTGTCCTGCTCGATTTTATTTTTATTTATTTATTTTTAAAGATAATAAAGTTTGGAAATAACAAGGTTCAGTTTAAATAAAACATGTTTCCAACATAGGATTATCATAGTTGGAGGCATTGGTGAAAGTGAATCTTCCAGTACTTTGTGTCAAAAGATTCAATACTTGAATTAGTTGAAAGTTATCGTGCAAAGTCGGCAGGCTCTGTTTTGCAGATCTCTTGCAAATAATAGTATTTAATGGTGAGTAGAATTTTTGTTGTTTTAAAGAATTTAGAGAAAATGGATTTATGTTGTATGCGTAAATGACTGCGTAAAAAGAAATTTAATTAATTACCATGTGCATGGTAATTAATTTAATTTGTTATATTTGATCGTTTAGATGCCGAGAGTAGATTTCGAAGAATAAATCCCACTGAAAATAGCCCACTAATCTAATCCAATACATTAATATTTTTTTTCAGAAATCGTTATTTCTGAAGAGAATTGTCTGTATATACCCCGAACAGCGCACACACGTGCTAGTGTGAATGATACTTCCTAGTACGCATTTTAAGCAAACGATTGTGATTTCGCAATTGTTTAGTAGCACCCTAAACTGGAAACCTCAAATTTATTAAGGTGTTGGATTCTTAATCAGATATATTCGAATAGCTTAAATGATGAATAGCTTAAAAGGTGCATTGAGCTAAATACCTAATTTAAATCTCCAATAACGTACGCTAAGTATAAAAACTAATACTTCCCGCCCCCTCTATCTTTCGTGTTAGGCTCAAGAGCCTCTCACGGCCAAGTAACTTGGCATCTTAGAAACTTGATTACCGCTTATGATAGGGCGGCTAATCCTATCTACATTGTCTTCTTTGTTTTATAAATTGCATGTGTTCTACTGGCCGGTATGCATGATTAAGAACTGAAGTTTCCGGGAGGGAAGACCCCGCCATCTCTCTATGAGACCAACTAACTTACCTTGACTTAAAAAGCCCTAACGAGCATTCTTTCTTAGACGAGACTAGAACCCAAACCAAAGGATAGTCAATACAGACTGAGGTACGGAGGCTTCTAAACAAATACTTTACTAAATGTAAAAGCGTATTTATTATCCAGCTGGTATTAAATATACGACCACTAAATAGTGGAGCTTATTTAATACCGACCGAGTAATGAAGCCAATTTTATTACTTTTAGTGACGTGTTTGTTTTCAGTTTCTTAATATTTGATATCTCAGATTCGAGGTAAGTCTTTAGGTCAATGTATCTGAAGCTATTCAAAAAATATTTACAATTTTTCAGGTGAGAAATGTGGCATCTTAATCCATTAAAAAAAAAAAATCTTAAAACGCGTTCTAGTATATTATGGGGAATGTATCAACGCTATGGAGCATCACTAACCCACTCTGCATTTGTGGAAAATATTAACCTTTCAAAACAACTTCCTGCTTAAGGATAAAAAAAAAATTACCGACTCAAGACCACAACAGAAATCAGAACAATTTATTATCTGTACTATCGCGTGGATTATCTTGCTACAATCTACCCTTGCCGCATGCAGTGTATCCATACCTGGCTATCTAGGTCTCACGATTGTCTTACCAATGTCTTCAAGTACCTGTTAACAGCCGCTGTCACTACTTATTTCTTTACCTGCAGCAGGCTGTCCCCAGTTAAATATCCACCTATTAGTCCTAAAGTAAGACAATCGCGACAATTAAGGACGCCATATCAGTCAGCGTCCGAAGAGACATGAAAGTAAACAGCCCTCGCAGGCAGTTCACTTCCCTGTAACTATTACATAACATTCCTCGAACTGCATCTTTACGGCGAGTTTTAAGACGCCTCTTTCAGTATCGCCAAAGGGCACAAGTTCTTCTTGAATGGATTCATTATGTGAGAAAGAGAGATATATTATAATGTCATCGATATTGCTATTACATTCATTTAAAAAAATAAAATTGCGTTATTAAAAGAAGTATAACTTGTCTTACTTCGGTGCATTTATAAATTAAGGAAATTATACAGAAATAACAACAATGTAAAGTACAGTAGAACGGGAGAATTTAATGCTCATGTTTTCTCTTTTCCCGATGACAATTAGGAGCAATTAGTCAGACTTATTAGTTTTCCACGTACTATTTAGAGTATCAGAATCTAGGAAGAAACTGAGGGCATAAATATTATTAATTGCTCATATGTTTCATTTCTTAAATGATCTGCTTAACTGTTTGTTACAGATTCTGATACTCTAAATAGTACGTGGAAAACTAATAAGTCTGACTAATTAGTTTTCATGAAACTAATTAGTCGGAATTTAATGAGCTGTCAGGCCAGTAAATCCACAAGAAAAACACTCATATGAGGCGCTAAAAACATTCAGCTTATTGAGCCATATATGCTTCAGTGTTTAATATTTGTGTCTTTCTTTTCTGAAGGACTCTCTCTCTCTCTCTCTCTCACTCTCTCTCTTTCTCTCTCTCTCTCTCTCACACACGGTCTTAGTCTGAAAGCAGTACACCCACTTTTTCTCTAACCGAATTTAAATGAAAATACCTGATTATTAAGCAGTAAATGTAAATAATACAAATCGGCTTATTCTAATTAATTATTTGATCGTTATTTACTAATTAGGTGTCTGCAATTACAATATTCAGATTTATTGCGGTAGCCTAGAATTGAAGACGCAATAACATCCCACAGCGTTATCCTTAGAAATATTTGCTTTTGTCGAAAAGAAAACTTTTAAAGTTATCACGAATAAATCTAATGATTACATACCAAATTTATTGTAGTTCATTGTATGGGACAAGCTATGGAAGTATATGTGCTAGACAGATAGATAAGTGGGAGGATCTTTGTATATAAATAGGATTAAAAACCTAGCTTATAAATTGCTTGGTATCTTTAACATAATATATACCCAAGGTAAAAAATTTTCTACATCTTACTCACATCCTGAGATTTTTATTTAATGAGGTCAAAGCACCTTATGGAAACTTGTTTAGGTAAATTTATAAGCTCTGTATTACTTCACCCTTGGCATTTTTTAGGTCTGGCTCCCGCTGATGAGACCTCAATAAAGATCGAAACCGGTGCGACTCTGGCTCTGATTTGAGAGGCGCTGCTTGGGAGTAGGTTTTTGCCTGTCTCTGAGTGGGGGCCACCGCTGAGATTATGGCTCTGCTTGGTAGTGGGGTGAGCCTGCCACTAGGTAGAGCCAATGCTGAGAAGTTCTTCTCGGTGATGGGGTGAGTCTGTCACTGAGTGGAACAACGCTGATTTCGGCGATCTTTCTTATTTTTATTTCTTATCTTTCTTATTTTCTTATTTGTCTTATTTTTAGAGCCCACTTAACCTATACAAAGGTCGAAACCGGTCTCGGTAGTGACAATTACCTTAATGCATAGCATCATACATCTCCGCAAGGAAATGTGCTTTGCATTACGGAAAATTCTAAGGAAAGTGATCAGAGCTTACTCTACCTTTACAACGAGTGGCCTAGTGTTGCACTACTAGCAGCCGCAAACTTGACTTACTTGTCTGTTTGCTAACTTGGGAAAACGGATTAAAAACCTAGCTTATAAAATTGCTTGGTATCTTTAACATTATATATATATATATATATATATATATATAAACACATCCCAAAGATTTGGTGGTGAATTCATGATTGACCTCGGCAAATGATCTTGGAACTACATCGGATAATTATTATCTTTCTGAAAGTTAAGGCGCTTACAAACATAAACAGAGTACATTTGAATAAGACTGAAATGAACACCATATCCCGCATTTGGCAAGGGATTTTCGGCCTAATGGTGTGTTCCGCTCTCGTTCTCTTTTATCCTTGGGCGTTCTGAACTTCTGTTTCTTCCATTCACGTGTAACTGAGGGATTTCCAGGTGTCCGTTCTTTTAATACTGTACGTTCTGTCATCTGTTACTCAGTCAACTTTAATGTTGTTACGCATTTCCGTTTTTTTTTTTTTTTTTTTTTGTGCTGGGATCTTTAGCTTGCTGTTCTTCTATGGTTTCATGATTCTTATTTCACTTTGAAACATAAAATACATACTTAAACACAGTGGAAAATATTTAATTAACTGTAATTAACTATACACATATTTTAGTTTAAGAATCTTAAATCATCATCAGTGTAGCAAACAGTATTGAAAAGTTCAAACAGCAATGATGTATATTTTTCACGTGCATTCTGGAGAAAGCCAGATAAGTATAATGCTATCAACAATCGAGGTGTGTGTGTGTGTGTGTGTGTGTGTGTGTGTGTGGTGGAGAAGGGCCACCATCATTATCGTAACAAATAGAATTTACCAATTCAATTTGTTACACTGATGATAGTTTAAGATAAGTAAACTGAAATATTTGTATAGTTAATTACAGTTAATTAAATATCTTTACATTATATTCATTTGTTTATTTTATGCTTCGTTATTAATTCACAGTTACTCCAATTTCACTTCCGTACACTAGAGTTGGTCTTTCTAAAATGTCATAGCCTCTTATTGTTGTTTGCTTTTGAATTTGGTGAGTTTAGAAAATATGACTTGTCATCTCCCCATTATATTTAAACAACTTGAAATTTTGGCATCGATGTTAACAGCCTTTTCAGCACTCATCTCTACTATTCTGAGGATGTGCTGGCTGCTGTCGTTGGTCTTAAAACTTCTCCCATCATCCCCATGTCTTTCTATATTATCATTCTGAAGACCAACTTTTCCAATGTTATTCTCTTCAAAGTACATGTTTGCCATAAGTGGTATATGGTATGGATCGTTATCGCTTTGGAGGGTGCACGGTCGGTATGACAGAATTTTCACGAATAATTGTTAAGAGCAAAACAATATAGAACAACATAGTAGTCATGTTGTTCCATGCCGTTTGACCAACGGACCAACGAGAAGCAATCCAAAATCGTTAAGCTGTCATCCCAAACTTCATTGTTGGCACAACACTCTCGTGCAAAAAGCGTTCTTCGGTCAATGTCCATACCGAAACAAACTATCAGTGTGACTAGTTTTGAAAGAGTGTTTAATGTCGCTCTTCATTCCATAAAACCAATTTCCATTATTTCATGATAACGATTCTCTGCGAATTATTCCCATACCACTGTATTCATTGTTGTTAGCAAAGGCTTGAGGACAGCAGCCCTTCTGTGAAAATTCATGAATGCATATCTCTAGGTGCGTGGAAACTCATGGGATTGCCAATGGGTGGCAATAAAGCAGCCTACGGAGCATCGGCATGACACTCGATTATTATTCTCTATTAAAAAGTCATTATTTGTTCCCGTCATAATCAGTGTTCGGTGTACAAGATTAAAATTATTACTGAGTGAACTGCTAGTCTGTATATAGGCAGCAATATCTGTGTATCTATTAGCGCTCTATTTTCCTGCAATCGGAGGTGACTACCACACCTTTCGGTAGGACAGGGTCTTTTAATGCTATTCAGATAATGTATTTTAAGCACTACTGACAATAGCATTGTCACTACTAAATAGTTACGCTGCCATCAGTTTCATCCTGGAAGATTCCATCTCATGGTGTCTGCCCTATAGTTCTTTTTACAGCTGAGGCTTTCGTTTGCGGGGCCTCCACAGTGTGGTCCTACCATCATTATGGAACAAAATCGTTATTACCATTATCAATCGGGATTTGTAGGACTGCATAACTTCTGCCATTATTATGAGCCTGATGTCCGTACCTTTGGCAAAATTGATTAGTCTGTAAGACAATGGTCTGTAAGACAATTCGACTGTTAATCCTCCTTTTATGCAATTCTCAATAGGAGATTTGTGAGGCAATTGCTCATGCTCTTGTTAAATTTCTTGATAATCTTCGGTGTCATTCCTCTTTTGGTAGTTTGGTAATCTACCAGACTACAGTTCTCATTACTAGGATGTTCCACGCGATGTGAGATAGAGTTTTCTGAGAAAATGTTTAGTAATTATTTTTACTTAAAATATTAAATATGAAGTTATGTGCATATCAAAACTCCCCAGCATGTCCATGTCCAAACAGATTTGGGAATCCCTTATGAGTATTTCACACATTTTGTTTTGAGTCCATGTTCTGGAAATTGGGTTTTCACCGGAATAATTCTTGCTAATGTTGGTTTTTCTTGCTATTACCTTTACACGGATACATACATATACAGTATAAGCGTAAATATTTAATACGCAGTTATCTCAAATGTAAAAGTGAGTATTGCATGCATGCCTTATAAAATGACACAAGCCTTATGATGTTACGTAATAGCCCATGGTATGTGAGTGTTGCATATTCATAAGCTATAATTCTCGTTTATCTATAAACGCAGTATCCTGTTGGATGTTGCGTTGCTAACAAATTTACGCCATTTTATTCACTTTTGTTGTTGTTTTTAAAGAGGTACGTACAAAATGCTGAGGCCAAGATTCACTTTCCATAAATTCAAAGAGATAATTAACGAAGGCATTCTTTAAACATTTACACACGATCATGTATAGAAGCACTTCCAAATCATTTCACCGCTGAGTATCGTACAAACTGCATCTATTCTGCTTTCAAGTACATCAGCTTTTCCCATTCTCTTTTTACGCTTGAAATCCTTGTTCATTTACGGTTAAATTAGGAAGTACATTGGACTTTTCTTCTTTAAATAAAGCGCAATATAGACAGTATGACGAATGACGTCTCAAATCTGGAATTAATTTTCCTGTTATTCTTATTATATTGAGAGATATGGCTAAAACCTGACTTCGATACTAATAGTGTCTGTGTTATTCCGAAAACATATAAGCATATGTAACAATGTTTTTTAATTTGCCTAAAAGCAAATAAATGTTTATCAAACAATTCTAACTCCTCCGGTTGAATTGCCAGGGTTTCTGATAGGTTTCATCAGACGGCATGCAAACTGTCTAGAGAGCTAATGTAATTTACAGAATATAAAACAATGGTTTAAACTTAATATATTTACATAGCTATTTCACTTAGCATTCTTAAAATAAGACAAAGACCTTTCTTCGAAAGTTATCAAGTGGTACTCAACTGTATATTTTCGGACTGTAATCTGATATATAGAATTGTAACACTGCAGCTCTGAGTAGTTTTAAGTTGGAATTGACCAAAAGGATCTTCAGCAATGCTAATATCACGAGACAGTGCCCGTCATACTGAAACTATTTTAACAGGGAAAAAAAAATTAAAATATCCCCTATATTTATTTTCTACTGTGAAGAATTAGTCGGTCTACATGCCGATGTTGCTCGATGACGGCCTCTTAATGTAGTAGCTTTTCAATAAAATAAAATAAAAAGAAGAAAACTGGGAAAGATACTATCATAAGGAATATCAGCATGCGGTCCATAAACACGCAAAAACACCTTAGGGTTTCGCAGACTTCTATGAAAATGTTATCCGATATACTTAACTATATTTTCATCTAATTACTGTTTTCGCAGAGATGCAGGCCAGACAAGACGTTAAGAAATGCTTGGTGATCACTATAAATAATGTTATGAAATCCACCAGTGAATATCCCAAAACGAGGACCGACTTAAAAGAAAAATAAATAAAAATAATCCCATTTTTTAACTCCTGTTGCATTAGAAACTGCAATCTGAATTAACAAATGCAGCCTCAAAAGTAAAATCCACTGTTTCGCCTTACACAATAGATAAGTGCTTATGAAACCTAAGACGGTATCTCCCTTGTTTAGTTTACAGTTCCTTGTTTATAAAATACGTCACAAGAATTTCTAGAGGTTTAAAAATTATCACTATTTTAAAATATTCTATTGATGTTCATTTTGAACAGCTGAAAATTTCAGTCTTGAAAAGAGAAGAAAGAGGAAAACTTACTGTTTTAAATTTAAATTCTTTACATATTTTGCTGTTTTAAGTTCATCGAAATGATATTTCTTCTGTATTTTGCTTTCTATATTAGTCTATGTCGTAAAGAATAATATATTCCCTATGAAAGGGAATATTTGTTTCCTATTTTAATGTATTTGCATTCTTTTACTTCGCTAGGGACGGGAAAAAAATCATATTTGAGTTGAGTGACAAACGGACCAAAGTGGACACATGCTTCGCACTTTACTTTCAAACATTTCATTCCCTATACAGAATTCTCGCTTCGGTTAAAAATCTGAAGAATTAGCCGTTGTCTGCTTTTAAAATTACATCACTACAAAGTAGCATGGAAGTGTGACCGAAAAACAGAATTTACAATAATTATTGTTAGTAACCGGAATAAATGCAATACTAAATTCAGTCCCACTATATTATAATAATAATAATAATAATAATAAACTCAATGCAAAGCATGTGGCCTGTTTCTGAAATCGTTAACATAAGCAACCCAGAGAATATACTAATAATTTTAAACGTTACTTCTTTGTGGAAGAGGAATTTCTTTGAACAATGAACTCGCTTCCTCTCTGAGAACTCTCCCTCGTTCGCTCGCTGGCTCTCTTTATACATGCATTTAATTTCTTCAGTATTTAATATGACATGCAGTATGCACACATTCGCATGTCTTTCTGTGAAACGAGATACGTGTTTAGCAGAATAAATAAATAGATCACATTTATCAAATTGGCAAGCGAAATTTCCCTCTTTTGCATCTTCTGTTCCATGTTGGTCAGTAGTACGAGAGTGGGTAGAACGTCCTTGCCGCTAACACACACACACACACACACACACACACACACACACACACACACACACACACACACACACACACACACACGTCTATATCAAACGGTCATCGATCTACTAATTAGGCCTAGTTTCTAGAACCGGTAATCCAACAGCTTAAGGCAGGAATGGCGTCGAGTAAAAAAAAAAAATACAAAAAAACAGGGGAAGGGGAATAAGGGAAGAGAATTTGAGAAGGGTCGATGACTTTTGCATTTCTGTCGTTCGTTTAACATGCTTAAAAAGTGTCGTAGACATGACACCTTATCAGGTGTCCGGAGTATTTGTTTTTCAGGTGTCCCAGTCTGATAAGCCATTTTTGTAGTTTAAGTCTATAGTGACAATCGGGAAGACTGTTTTTTTAAACACATCATAGGCGCTATTTGTACATTTCTTTTAGTGAAGCTTTTTTTATGTTATATAGAGGTTTTTCCCACGCGGTTTAGTGTTCTACAATAAAGTTTGTGTTTTTGTTTTTCATGTGGGTGTTAAAGTCCGCTCCAAATTTTAACATTATTACCTCCAAATTAAGGAAAGGATCCACAACTGCTCATTGCAAAAAAAAAAAAAAGAATAATTTCTTGGAAAATATTGTACAGTAATTTTTTTTTCTTTCTCGTTAGGTGTTTATTTTAGAATTTATGTTTTTGTTTTAAATTTATTTATTAATTATTTTTTTTACTCATAGGCTTGTTTAGAGATGATATTTTACTTACCATATTGGTAAAAAAGAAGAAGAAATGTTGTTGTGTGTATGTGTGCGTGCGCGCGCGCACACACACACACACACACACACACACACTGAGGATAAAAAGAGGAGAGGATTCGAGTTTCTGAAGAAAAAAAAATGCTAACTTCTTATCTCGCTACTTTTTTTTTTTGTCAAAAATTACACGGTTAATCAGACACTATTTTTTTCGTTGCTCATGGTCATTTCAGTACTTTCACAATTCAGATAATTTATTTGTGAATTTTTTTTAAATTAGACTTTTTTTTCAATACTCATGGTCGCTACAAGGCAATCGAACAGAGTTCAATTGCCTTGTAGTGGCCATGAGCAATGAAGTCGGTTGGAAAGCACTGAAAATACGTGCAGGGTTAAGACACCGATATTGCATTAAAGATAATCATTTCAGTGTATATATCGCAATCATCCTCAGCATATTCCAATGAAAAACAATGAAGCAATGATTGATCATTTCATTTCACCGCATAAATCGACATTTATCTCAGCGTAATTTTTTTTCTGCTCTTCAAATAAAAAGCTTCCATAAAAGAGAGAAATGTAATGACATTTCTCCAGCTTTTTTTTTGAAAATATGATGGTAATTAACACAATTACAAAACAGAATTATTAATAACTATTGGGAAACTGATTTAAGTATCCAAAGTATTGGGACTTTGTGAAAAGTGTGGGTTTGTACTGGATTATTTTTTAAAGAAATCGGATCTATTTACATGAATTGACCAGTTTGTTCATTGATCAAAACTTACGTCCCATTTATGAGCTTTTTACACACTTCAAACTCTGTGTGAGATATGCACAAAACGTTTCTTTCCATCTTAAGATTGAAAAATTTTATATTGGAAAATGTATCATTTCGCAAATAATTTGGACCCTTTAGACTTTAGGCCTAATCACAAGCGTGTTAACTTAGCTATGTTTCTCTTTTTCGTTTTCGTTTATATTTTTCGATAAAGCTTAATATGAAATACTTTGATTTAAAACTAGTGTACAGTTTTAATTTTTGTAAAAAAATCTAACAATAATAACTAACAATTTTTACATAAAGTTTTACTAGAATTTCCACTGTGTAAATAAATAATGCACTCACTGGAGTTACTCTTGGACCCCCGACATAGAAATTACGTTGCAGAGTTCAAAAAAAAGTGTTCGAAAAACAGATACATAATGCATATAAGTAGATGAAAT
This sequence comes from Typopeltis vanoorti, assembly GCF_054136105.1. Taxonomy (NCBI): domain Eukaryota; kingdom Metazoa; phylum Arthropoda; class Arachnida; order Uropygi; family Thelyphonidae; genus Typopeltis; species Typopeltis vanoorti. Next base: position 76,975,973 of record NC_143550.1, on the reverse strand, counting down.
ATATGTATCCTTTCACTGGTCCTAACAGGCACTTAAGCGCCCACGGCCTTTCCAAGTATTCTTGGACTTCGCAACTGCAACCGTAACTCGAGGATAGGGTGGTCAATCCTATGCCTCCCGATGTGTCCTATTTTTGTAGATGCGTGTGTTCTCGAGGTCGCTTTCCTTGTTCTGGGGTATGAGACCGGCTAACTCATCTTTCGTCGAAAAAGAGACCATGTAAAGGTTACCACGTCACTGACGAGAATCAAGCCCAAGTCTTTCCGACCAAAGACTTCTCAGAGTTGTAAGAGTATGAAATAGGATTACAGGATGGCATTACTATAATAACAACCAATCCTGTTAACTGCCTCTCATTCTCCAAAGAGAGTAGATGGTACTCTTTTAATCCTAACTTTTTTTTTGTAAACGGGGTCAGCCGATCTCCATTTCTTACTGCTGCCGAGGTTGAGTGCATTCCCGGGGTTCTAGATAAGAGGTTATGTTTCCTTATCCTAAGTAGTATTCATCTGTATTCATACAAGAAGATATTTCCCTATTGTTTAGCATTTTACACCGTAAATCAGTCGGAATGGAGTTCACTGATACACAACATGTTTGCAAAATAGATTATGCTCGTGTAAAGACTGTCATCATCGCGGAGTAATACTGTGGTATACATTTGGTTTACATGAAGTTTGCCCTACGAAAGTATCGCACTTATGAAGCTAATGGGTAAAAGCCTGCTTTCCCAGCAATCCTGATACTGTTCTTCTCTTCTCAATGAGCTTCGTTTCGGTCATTGAGCAATGGAAAGCGTAATCTCGAGGAGGAAGGTGTCTCCTGTATGGCGATGGATCATACTGCAAATTAAGAGACCGGATGAGTTACAGCTGGGTCCGGAAAGCGAGATAGATCTAAAGACTGTGTTACAAATGATAGAAGATATATCTTTCACATGCACAAGATCGTAACATTTTCTCTCTCTCTCTCTGTTTGTGTGTGTGTGTGTTTGTGTCACACACACCATTAAGCAAAAGTCCCCTCTTATTCTAATTTATAGGAGAATGTTTTGAATAGCGTCATAGAAAATGAAAATAGAACTAAAAGGGCAGGTTTACAAACCGGAATTGAAACACCGAAGCAACCACTAGTGCAGCATGGGTTTTCGTGATCCTTTAAATCTCCGGGATTTTTCATTCTTTGTGGCTTTCAGGGTATCGTCTTCTGTAGGATGCCACGGTCAAATCAGTACTATTGATCTTCTTTCGTCATCACCACTTTTAGCTAAAAGGGATCGCAAATGGATCTATTTACACTTTATGCCACTCTATTTTCAAATGAACTCTCTTCGCCCTCCCAACACATCAGTGTAATTTTGACATTGAGTTAAAAATTCCGCGAAAGTTGTTTTGTTCGAAGTAGACATTTTGTACATCGAATGCACCGAATGCTTATTCTAAAAGACTCGGCAAATGGAATATTTCCGTTTACTCTGCTTATAGGGAAAGTTAATTCGTATGATGGGTGATTATATTAGACTGTAAGTTACAAATACGCAAAAAAATGAAATAAGTAGATAAAAAATAATAATGCAACTTCGACTTCATCTTTCCCTTTAGCTGCGTATGACACCATTGATGTATTTTTTTTCCTGAAGTAGTTTATTTGAATTTCTTATAGAGTTCATATGATTCAATCTTTTGCATGAACCAATATATTAATAATAATTGCTAATTCTCTCTCTCTCTCTCTCTCTCTATTGTTTGCTTGCTGTTAGATATGAGACAACATATTACATTTTTATTATATTCTGCTGCATTAAGAACTAGGGTGTGTTAAACCCTTTGCTGGATGAAGTGTGTGTGTGTGTGTGTGTGTGTGTGTGTGTGTGCGCGCGCGCGTGCGTACGGGTACACATGTGCATCACACAGACATGCACATCTAGGGACGTTCCTACATGAGATCCTGCAACCTAGTACCTAACCTGTGCCCGATCATCGTAAGTCAGACGAGCCCGTTACCTGACCGCCTGTTTATTGTGCTCCTCCTATGGCATTACGGTTGAAATAGTAGCGAGGAAATCAATTTAGCTAAGGAAACTTTCGAGGAACGTGACTTGCCACTGGAGACATAGTGGCGACGTTAAGGTCACGGTGGTTAGAGATTTAATGGGCCTTGGCCAGGGGGGTGGACGAGAGTAGCCGTAAGTTACAGCGTTCGTCTTCATCGAAGTGACATTAATCCGGACTCTCCAGCGTCGTGAGAATGGCCGGTGTATACTTATGGCGATTTATACCCCGTCCCGCCCACCGGGGTCTCAGCGGGACATCCAAACACCACTTGGAGCTTGTTACTCCATTTGCAGCCGCAAGAGCGGCACACCTGCCGCCCTAGACGATTGTGTCGGAAGGGAAAATACCTGGCTAATGCTTGTGGAAGCAGTCTGTCGCCACCACAAGCACTCCTTTTTGCTAAGAATTTGTTTTCTTTCATCAAGCTGGAAAGGGGAGGAATCATTAGTTCACCCCTCATTTGGTTTACTGCACGCTTTTAACACCATTAAGTAGACGTCAGGGGTAGTCCAAGCACATTTAAATTATGTCTTTTTTTTTTCTTTTTTTTTTTTAACTAGGATGAAGCATTTTAAGAAACCTGATTAAGTTTTCGATGTCCCTATGACACTGTCACACATGACATGCATAATAAGATAGGCAAGATCCTCTCTGTCCGAATTATCACACTATCTTATGCTGTACAACCAAATATAACTCGCATCACTTTCATTTCTTTACATAACAGATGTTTCGTTTTGTCACTGCTCATCAGGTGGCCTACCGATGGTGTCTCTTTTCATGTGGTGCACACTACAAAATATGAGGGATATGTGCAGACAAAGAATGTGATACTAGCGATATGTCAAGGGATTAGACTATCGTCTATTGCATCTACTTGAAATGCCTTCTGTAGCTACAAATTTAAGGTTTGGAAACTTCAGGTAATTCAGTGCTAAATACATTATGAAATTTAACTTGTGCTTTTTCTACTTACTCACTAAAAAAAATAGCTTTGGATTAATAGAGATGGATGGACGAAGAGTGGAAAAAGTGGAAATATTTTGTGTTAGAGATAATTTAATCTTCTCACCGTTAGTTATTGGACTCAGGATTGTTTCATCTTTTAAAGAATGTCAGAGATCTATTCTTGCTGAAAAGATTTGATAAAACCACTATTATAAACTTATTGTTAATTTGATTAACTTATAAAGAAAGCGTCAGACACCATATAATTTCATTTAAAACTACAACTACGATTATATGAGGATCACTTTACTCTCCTTATTTTGTGTTCAAATGACGCACCAGAAATTACTCATAGGTTGGTTAGTTATTGAGGCTGCACCTACCAAGTAGTATTCATATTTTAACCTACGCTGAGCACAGAATGGCATGTTTAATGCGAGTACCTCCATAATGGAAGTGGATAGAGAGCAATGATTGTTAGGGCTTTTCAGCTTAGGATGAGTTAACAATCTCATCGGAAGTGGAAGGACTCTTTCCTCCCAGAAATTATTATTATTTTTTTTTTAATTCTGAAAAAAAAAAACAAAAAACAAAAACATATTGGCAGACAATGGAGTATGCTAGAATAGGATAAAAGTATTGTATTTTGGGGAACGAATATTTCTTTCTTTCCTGATTTGGATCGGTATTAATGTCTTTATCTTCATGTGTCGAGAGGCGAACGTGGCATTGGCTCTTCTTTTAGAAATACTTGGGTTCAAATCCCATCCCGAACTCGAAGGTGGGGGGGGGGGTATAAGTTTTTCAACTCTAGGTGAATTAGCTGATCTTTTAAAGAGGCGGAGAGCTCCCAGATACTCGGTTTTTATTTATTGAAAGTTATATCTTGGCATCTTTAATTTATCGGTTTTTATTATTCCTCATGCAAACCAACCTCAGAATACACACTTAACAGACATAAAATATTGGCATGGTTAGTTGGTAAAATTTCCAGCCAACCAAATCCATCTCCTCACCGCTAATTCATAGGAATCAGACTGGAAGAAGACACACACATTTTTCGAGGGGGAAAGATGAAGCATAGTGATTTTTAGTAATACGATCCAGCAATCGATCTATATTTAAATATATTTGTGAAGCAGATTGGAATAAAAACTCGAACAAAGCAGAAATAAGACGTCTGCAGTGCTTTTAATAATTTCAAGGAAGCAAAGTGAAAGCGAGAAACGTTATACGCACTTCCTTTTTTTTTTTTTTTAAATACAATCCTTCTATAACCAACCTATAGACTAGAGAACAAGAGGCAAATCCGACTGACGGAAACGATAATTGATCTTGCATGAAAATGTACAATATGTAATTTTATTTTGGATATCATGGTCCCACCCGCAAAGAGAGTATGAATTATACTTTAGTGTTATCCTTTTTTGTGAGTCATTCTTGGAAATGTTTCTGGGATGGTCAATAAAAATAGAAGACGGGAAAAAGTTGATTAATCACTTTCTTATTGTCGACTTTCCTCACATTTGCCTAAGCGAGCAAAGAAACAGATAAGTAGATGGAAGAGATTTACAAATGGTGACAGGAACAATGTTGTACCATTTTCATTGTCACTGTATGTTGACTTTTGTTTGTGTGTGTATAAAGATACGTTAAGCAGTCACAAGCAATTATCTATTAGGGGAAAGAATGATGATGTTTCATTTCCACATCGAGTTCGTTACACTTGCAGTATCAAGTGGCTGAAGGCCTATTTTATCGACATGCCTCTTCAGTCGAAACCCCGCCTCGTAGCCGGCAACACCTCTCCAATAAAGATGGCGGGGAGGCCCCACTTATTTGCTTGCAACTTGTGTACCCTGCTATTATATCCAAGACGTCAGGAATTAGCGCACATCTCGTGGGCAATATTTCATCCTTCACTCAAGCCTGTCCTCTCGAGAACATTGTAGATCGCTTCCTTGTTTATGGAGTGCTTGAGACTAGGTGGTGATAACCTCATTCGCATTACCTCTCTCCACCATTCCTTAAATGTGCCGTACCACGGTAAAGTGCGTCGGAGATTGCATCGCCAAGGTCTGTACACAGCATTTAAAAGTAAGGGTTACGGAAGGGATTGGGGGGAAGGGGGATTAGAAGTGTCTGAATAATGCGTTGCTTGCGAGACTAGAAGAGAAGCAGATAGCATCTTCTAGGGTGTGGTTTGAGTAATATGTAAGGAAATAATGATAACGGAGAAAAGAAGGATACATGCCGAACGAGTAATGTTTAAGTTCTCGAAGGATGATAGTATTCAAGGATACGGAAGCAAAAAAAAGTGTGATGGGTTGTCAGTGATGTTTCGATGGACATCCTGAAGCAGAAGAAAACCCTCATCTTTTGTGAGCATGTGTTAAAATCGTGTTCTATTAAACATAATTAACTAATTATAATGTAATAAGATTTGTGACGATTCCAAACATCATGCCATGATTTCAGCAGTCTGCTTCAATACAAATAATCTTCTAGCTATCAACCTGCCCTGCCATTCAGAACATCAAAGATTCTGTTTATAATTAACAAATTTATTACAATGTTTTGCACACTTTTTTTTTGCCCTCTTTCCCCATAGTCTTTTCCGTTCAATCAGAAGCTAGTTGTATGTTCAGGTGAGACCAAAGAAAACAAATATAAGGCAGCAAATTTCAGTTTAGACCGCTGAAAATAAAATGGCAATACTTGTTTTAATCAATATTGAATTCGAATGGATTAATTAAACAAACAATATCTTGACACATTTTGGTGCTTTTAAAATGCTTTTCGAAAATTATGATCACGTCCATCACCCTTTTTTTTAAATGGGCTGGAATACTACCTGCACAATTGATGTCTGTAGTCCCATTAGCTTCTACAGTCTGAACTATATTTTATAGCTTATTTCTTTGAAATATTTTAGAGGGGAAAGAACGTCTCGTATTCACGATGTCTTTTGAGTTCTCTTTGGACAGAATAATCTTTAGATTCTCTTCTTCCCAGAACTACTATAGTAGTAGTAGCATCATGTTGACCATACTAACCCTATTATGGTCAACAACTCGTATGCGTCGGTAACTTAAGCAGTATAGAGAACTACCGAAATACTCATGTTACTAGAATCATTAGGACCAAAATTCGGCCTCCAATAGATCAAGGTGCTGAAGCCTAGTCTTTTCAACTGAAGGTAAATTAACCAGGTTTCATCACAGTTTTCCCTCCCTGGAAAATCGGATTTTTCATCTCCCCAAAAATGGTAAAATGGCCAGAACTCAGAGAACTAACTAACAGAAAAAACACAGTTGCTTCAGACATAATTCCAAAACAACAACCAACCTACGCTGTTAACTACGGTTGTAAGTTGAATATAATCGGTCTGCCAATTCTTCAACAGAACGCAATCTGTCTAACTTGAAGCGGTAATTCCAGTTAATGAATGAATAGTGAAAAGTATACAAAAAAAGACACTTTTCACTTTACGAAATGTAAAAAAAGGAGAAATTAAACCACTACTGCTTCAATATGATTGATTAGTTGCTTCTTGACTGCTTTACCTATTTCATTAAAAGCTATGTAAAAAAAAAAAAAAAACTAACGAAGTCCTGGGAAGGCTTACAAACCATCTACTTGATTGACACGATTTATTAAGAATGCAAAATTGTCCTCTGAAATACATAGGTTAACAGCAGCTGCAACAAAACTGCTAATACAAATAATGTCAGCAAAATAGCGCTCCTAAATTGCAAGCAACAGGAGGTTGGCTGCAATTTAGAACTGGCTCGCCTTTTTTTGCATATCAAAAGTTTTCTCTCTTTTTTTAATGGATAAACTACTTACCATGCTGACAGTGTAATAACAACAACAGCGCAACCAGAACGCATATGAATTTTGATGAGATTAAAATGGCTTGCGTTTTCTCTTGTAATATTTGACGGATGACTAGAACAGTAAATAAATATTGCTTTTACTACAACAGTAGATATAATGATAGGATGAGTATTTATATCATTGAAGGGAAGGTGTCGTTTTTTTAATAATTAAATGTTTAAAATAAATCTAGAACTGAATAGTTTTTATATGTTTATACATTAACTAGATATCGTTCTTATTTCAAGTACTGAAATTGAAACTTATTGACCTAATTAAGCGTTTGTTTGTTTATTATATTTTAACTATAGTTGGATTTTTTTTTTAAATCTCTTGATCTTCAAATTTTTCCTCGTTTCGAATCTAAACTGACCTCTTTTATCTTTCTCTTACTACTCATTTTATGCATAAAGAAGCACAAAAAGAATTATCAATAAAATGGCAGCACTTACGTAACCTGATCCAAAACACGTTATACTTCTTTTTATAAATTTGAATATATATATTTTTTTAGTAGATAGACACAATTTAAGAAACACAATTCTCAACATTAAAACAGCTTTTATTATCGTGAATGTTGACTTCTTTCTTGAAACAGAATTTCTGTTCTGAAACTGAGGTTTTTTCTGAAGCTCTTTAAACTCTTAACCATTACTCAAACAATCCTAACTAAAATTTCCTTAAACAATAGAAAAAAATTGTTCATGCGGAATAAGAACAAGTACGTCCGTTTTATTGTATTCCAGTTTCATATGAAGGCGGAATGATATTTTCAGTCTTGAAAACCTGGTTTTTTCATCCGTCAAAACAGGAAATCTTCCACAAGAATACGTGCCGTTAACAGATAGGTATATTGGCCTTAATAAGTTACTTCAGCCATAATTCAAAACAACCCAAAGAACTGGCAAATTCTGTAAGTGTTTTGGTGTAATTTCATAGAAATCCAGTATTGTCAAATTGCATTTGAAAGGCGAAAAACTTTAAGGCTAGTTAAGAATACCAAAATTACAACAACAAAAACTTTAAAAATATACTTTTTTATATGAGTGTTTTTCATGAACAAGTGAACTTGCGCCCCTGTTGCAATAGCATGCATATTTAATGTCACTGCAGATAGATATTGTTGCTAAAAGTATGATAGCTAAATCCATAGTAATATCTACTGTATATATAGCACTATAAGTTTACTTCCTTACCTTTATTGCCGTGAAAAAAAGAAAAAAAATTGAATCTACTGAGAACTTCTTGCTTAGCTATTTCCATATATACAGTACGGAAAAGGTAAATAATAAAATGTGTATTAGGAAAAAACCACCACAAGATTGGCATGTTTAAAAAGAGCTAAAGCAACCAAACAGTGTTATAATTTTAGGAAACCGAAATGCGCATGTGCAAAGTAAGCGATGAGTTAGCCAACTCACAACGCAAGATGACTTCGGTATGCTCTACTGCGATTAAAAGATGCATTCTCGAGAGAGAGAGAGAGAGAGAGAGAGAGAGAGAGATGGTTTATCGAATAAACATGATTCACTATATTCCAATAAGCAGCTGTGTTGAATTGTGGGATTTTCCATCTTTCGAGGATCATGTAGATCAAACCCACTAGTTGCAAACTATCATTTTAAAGCGAACTTATTGATAACCACTAATATTGGGATATAACCCACCGATGGTTCCCTGGAAAGATCGACTGCTGTGACCCCACCCGCTAAAGGAAAAAGTGTTGACAGAGAGTCATCTCGTGCATTTAACTATCCCCACAGCGAGGTCACGCAATAAGACGAATGAGTGTGGGTTAAAAAGACCGAAGCTTCGTGTAATGAGGCTTCCTGGCACTCTTCCGCACTGTTCCCAGACAGCGACGTCCGGATGCCTTCCATCATGTACCGTGTACTTGTAGGAATGTCGCTCACTCTTGGGAGTCTCCTCCAGAAAGACTTCTGTCTCTTACGGTGTTTTTTCCGGATTTGTAATAGCTGCCGATATCAAAGCGTATAACCATCGTTGTTATTAATGTTTTGTACGATGTATTTAAGTGATAGATGGTAAAATCGACTAAAATTTACCGAAGAATTTGATGATATTAATAAAATTATCCAAACGAACGATTATCACAAATAATTTATCATTTTGAGGAAGAAATTGTCCAATATTTTGTCAGCAACAGAGCACTCTTATTTTTTTTAACAAGCGGTAGTTTAAGGACATGATTTGAAGTGTACTAGAAGAAGAAGAAAAAAAAAACGTATTCCTTATGTAGGGGTATGAGTATATTGCGAAACCCTACAGTATGAGGAAATCGTTTTCGTTGGATCTTGAACCCCCCATTGAAAGATGCTGCAAAGGTACAACGAAGGTTCTCCACGCGGTCCATTGAAAAATTGCAAAATGAAAATCACGATTACGTCACTGCGATTATGATATGCGCATTGAAAACTTCACGGTTCTTAACTATTAATGAATTAAGAATAAGTTTGTTCTTAACGAACTACGAGCCTACCTCTGCTACCTGCTTACAAATCTGTAGTGATTTAGTCAAATTCACTAAACATAAATTTGCCAAATTTCGTGGTCATACTTATGAACTTTCCAACAAACATTATTATTGTCTATTATTTTTAGAATGTCAAGATATTGTCTTCAGAACCATATCACTTCTTCTGGAAAACTGTAATAAAATAAAAAAAAAAACATTTGTCGAGAAACAGGTTGAAAATATATAATCGGACCGGAACGAATATTCTAATCCAAGACGTATGACACAATACTTTTAATGATATGTCACGGCGAGACTCCAACCCGTAGCTTGTAGCCATTACTGATTGCGAACAGTAATGGCTACAAGGCCAACAATGTTTAGGCAAGTGTTTAAATCACTGAGCAGATTTTGGTTCCAAATTGAAGAATCGACATGAAGTTTATCTCTGTGTGAAGTTCTCTACTACATGAAAATCACGAAAATCCAGATTTAATTCAGATAGAGTATATCGCTCAATCGTCTGCTTTTCATTCCTAATGAGTGGCATGTTATAACATGTTCTGAGTTATTAACGAGAAAAATAAACACTATCTGATTTGAAACCATGTGTTCTTGTAGTGATCACTAAATATTAGTCACGTTGTTTGGCCCGTTTTATTATGATATGACCAGTTAGCATTTAATTTATTGAACGATATAAAGACCATATTTACTGAGTCATTTGTTCGGGATGTATACAGAAGTCCTTCATTTATTAGAGTAGGAGAAAATTTCGCAAGTATTTCTAAACCACTGTCAGTTATCATTCCATAGGTGGCGTTGTACAGCAGGGATACTTTACGCCACTGCTTCAGCAAAACTAATTATTTCCCTGATGTTTGGGCCACTTTTTTAAAATATTCCTGACAAAATTTTCAACTTAGGTCTACATTGGCTAGAACTTAACGAGTAACGTATAAATTAAATTAACATAAACCAACGTTAAAATGTCTAGATTAAATATGTTTATTTATTAAGTTTAAAAATTTATGAATATATTTATTGCATAACGTTTGGGTTTTGCTTCATTTTGGAACGTAACCATACGTTACAAGAAAATTTAAATTATGGAATGGTTCGTCTAGAATCTGTTTGTTGGATTTGATAAAAATATTGTGCCTAATATTACCGAATAATAAAACTTCTGAAACACGGTGTGAACGAGATTGCCTGACGAGGAATCACCTATGTGTACCGAAGTAGAATTTTCAATGGTTTAAGTACAACATCATAAATAGCTAGGATAGACTTGTGTGACCAAGAACTTCAAGAAGAAGTGCCACGTGTCAGCTTATAATTTAAATTAAGAAAATGAAAATATCACGTATAACCTGGCACAGCTCCAGAACACGTGTAACCTCATTAGTTTATAGTTTCCGTCTACAGAGACAGAATTTCTAATTATTAAATGCTTATCACACACACACACACACACACACACACACACATACACACACGTGCGCGCGCGTATGTTAATGGGAACCTACTCACAAAAGTAGAGTATTTTCCCTGTTCTAAAGACTATAGTATAGACTATATACTTTTTATCCACTTCAGATCTCCACTTAATAGGACACTTTGTCAAATCAAATAACGAAAATCATCGTTTGATGAGGCACAAAGCAATATAGTGAAATTCGAACCTACTCGGTTACACACAGCGGAAACGCTATCCAATAAGCCATCGAGATAGGCAGTCATTACAGTATGGAATATGCTGAGGCAAATACGGAAAATAAACTGAATTGTTAGAAAAAGATGAAAAATAGAGACCTCCCGTTTCCTTTAAAAGAAAGTGCTCATGCTACTCATCAACATGAATTGAATCGCATGGTTGAAGATTCGAATTTATCGAAGGTTAAGCAGAAATATTGGAGTAGAGACTTCGATTAATGCATTTGCTCTGTAAGGAACAATAATTACAAGTCTCGAATGTTTAATACAATATACAATGCTTAAAATCTATTTTTTTAAAAAAATAGATTTAAGTTTTAATATTCTGAAATTCAGAATACGACATCATTTTCGCGATAAATACCTAATTTATCTGGAAATACCTAAATACATAATTTGAGTTTCGATCATTACATCTTATTGAAAGATGGAAATCCACTTAGTTAATTATATTTATCATGCAATCAAACATGTCATGTTGAAATGTTTTTCGCGTATTTTCCTGTAAGTCTAAAAAAAAAAGTTAATTTTTTTAAAATAATAAACTTTAGCATTTATCCCATAATAGTTCTGCTTATTTATCCAGCACACACATTTATAATCCTCTTCAAATAAGGAGGAAAAGTCGTCCATTTGACAACAATACAACTTGTGCTCGTTCTCCCCCCCTCCCCTCAAAAAAAAAGTCTTTAAAAAAATCAACCCAGACTAATAGTAATTATTATAAAGGTTATCAGGTGTTTAATGGCTGATAATGGACGCTGCATATCATATGAAAGCAAGTCAGCGGATGTCAGTAAGCTTTGCCAGAGATTTTCTAATAATAAGGACTACGTGCTCCAATAATAATATCTTTCAAGTTTGATTAATGAACCTAACAATAACCGGAAGTGACAAGACGAACCTACGAAAGCTAAGGCTGTTAAAAAGGTAGCTTAATTGTATGGCTACAACTTCCGCATTAATCGGACTTAGTTGGCCCGTTGTTTTTACCAGGTCGAATAGCTAATGAATGCAACGGGCTTAACATCCTGACTAGTCAGACATTTTGTTGAGATTATCTAAGACCTACTTACCTCAAACAGTTTAAGAAGTTTGTTCGGTCTTTTCTTTTTTGATCTGCAAGATTATCTCTTAGAGCAGTGTTTCTCAAAGTGTGGTACACGTACCCCCGGGGGTACGCGAAAGGTCGTTAGGGGGTATGTGACAATTTTCGGCTATGCATAATTAAAGGAGTCATATTTTTCAACAAACAGTGCAATTAGAGACAACCGGGATAAAACAGCACTAACTAATGAATCACGTCCCCTCTCCAACATATGGTTTTGCTTGACACCACCCCCCGTCGTTAACGTGTTAAAACTAAGAAATATATAGTGAATGTGTTTCAGATATTATGGAATTCGGTTGAAGGGAATTAGCATTTCAACTCAACTGTTGAAATGCTAATTTGTCTTTGGTTTGCGCGATCTTTTGTTAATACCGCACCAGTCATATGCAGTTCTTCGCTGCTCTACGTATCTCACGTCGTGTAAATTACTGGTAATTTTTGCTTGAAATAATGGGAAAGAAGATGACGCTATTTGGGTAGATGACTTTGACGATGCACACAAAGAAACTGTTCTCGATGCCAAAAGTAGTGATAGCGAGTTGGAGCTTCTTGGTAAGTCGCACCATTTTCAGTTGGATTTATAAAACCTCCAAAAGAGAGCAATATAGCAAATACAAGTAGCTGTAAGTAACAAGAAAACGTTGATATTGCATCTGAATCAAATGAAATCGATGAGTGTGTCGTCTGACATCTCTAGAGAACCAAAATTTAAAAAGAAATCATATTTTTTGTTTACATGAACATATAAATTCAAATAAAATAGATATTTAATTTTAATTAATATTTCAAAGTAATTTACTAATTTTAATTAATTAATTTTCTAATTATTAAATTTTAATTGATCATTGTTTAATTAATTAATTAATTTTTAATTAATTAATTAATTTTTAATTAATTAATTAATTTTTAATTAATTAATTTATTTTTAATTAATTTATTTGGGGGTACTTGGTAATAATGAAAATTTAAGAAGGGGTACGCGGATATCTGAAGTTTGAGAAACACTGTCTTAGAGATATTATTTGATCTCTCTATTTTATTCCTTTTTGTCTTGAGAGGTTTGCTTGAATTACGGTTCTGAAGTTACTTCAATGCTAGAAGTTGAGGAACCACTATTTAGTGGTTCTTCAAACACTAAAGATCTGCGCAACTTTTATTTGAAAAATGATACTGTACAATTACAAAACAGCATTTAATACGCCTGTTACTATATCCAGTCACGTATGTCACATCGTTTTCCAGAATTGAATGGTTTCAGTTTATCGCTAATTTTCTCTAGGAATAATCATCTATAATTCTGTCACTTTCTTCTAAATTTATGAAAATGCGTTTGTCATTTAGCCCTAACATTTGGGAAGCATGCATATATTTTTATTTTCATTTCCTGGAACAAAACTGACATTTGAAATACTGATCTGAAGTAAATAGTGGTTTATTTTGCAGAAGAGGAGAGTTCATGGCACTAAAAATATTATTGAAGAAACTACTGTTGTAACTACGCTTTTCACCTGCGAAAAAAAATGAAAATCCATAGCTCATCAACGGTTACGAGTGTTTTATCTTGTTATTGCCAATTTTAAAATCGACCATGCAAAGAAAATCACTTCTTTCTAACTAGTCATAAATCAAAAGACGGTATTCTGCCTTGACATAGAACTTTCCTCTTGTTGAATTCTTTAACTTCAGTTAAAGAATCCTCTTAGAGATTAACACCTCTTAGAGATTATCAACGGGATAGCAGTGTTTATGCAATTGATGTCGTTTGTTGAAATAGGTTAAACACTTTTTATTCAAGAGTGTCACCACTTGATGGAACATCTTCCTGTGAGGCATCCTCATCGTAGACATCTCAAGATGACCTTTGTTCGCCACCAAACAATTTGATATGGCAGAGCAGGTTTTCTTAGTTCTTCACTCAGCATATCATGAATTTCCAGAGGCAAGTTGTTCCGCACTAGAACATAAAACATCACAGTACTGCTAAAATTGTTAGCGTATGAGAACCGGAAGACCAAAACTTATCCTAATAAAGTGATTAAACTCCTGAAAAACATTAATAAATCAAACCTGGCGGTAGATTTCCTTTAAGTAATTAATAATGATTTTGCATAACTCAGTAATAAGCCAAACATCAGAATGATTTCCTATGGAAAACGCCTTTCATAAGTTACTGGTATTCCCATTAACCACAATTTCTATTTCCACAAAACGAAGCTCTGGCGATTTCAGAATAGGGTCATGCTATGAATAGAATCAGATTTCTAAAGGAAAAAAGAATATTTTTTTTTATTATATAGGAGAGGTGTGGGGAAGGATGTTAGTATTTGTGTGTCTCTGCTTCCGAAATGGATTGAAAAGCCTGCAGTCTGTTGGAAGAAGAAGAATTATGCTAATCTACTTCATTCTGTCATTTCATTCGTAGTTCGAAATTTAATGCAAGCATTTAAATACGTCCAGTCTTTACAACGAAGGTTATGGATGCATTCTCTTGGTAATGGAACCCATTCAAATAGTTTAAAGAAGATAAAGTACCACTTTAAAAGATAAAATCTACAAAAACCAAAGTAATGATGAAATAATACTTCTAAATTCTTCTTTGGAAATTTTTTTCTCAGTTTCTTCAGTAAATTTAGTTTTTCTCTTAGTTTCATCAGTGTAGTTTAAGCCTGTTCCACAACTGTATGCTACTTGTAGAACCAAATGATTACTTCATGGATTTGGACTCGAAGCAGAAGAAGAAAAAAGAAAGGAAGGCAGCATCCGATAAAAGCTCCACCCCAATGGAAATGAATCGTGTAGAGGATATCTATTCTAGTTAAAAACACTCCGTAAAGAAAAGTGCTATAAATAATTTAGATGACAGAAAGGAAGCGTCCTTGTTTTCTCTCATTATGTCTTTATATGTAGCAACAATTAACTTTCGTTGATAACACAAACGTGCAAGGGCGACTTAAAGAGAGCGCGATCTCAAACGGAGATAAATGGCATTTGTCAAATTTAAAATTTATTCCTATACTTTTTTTTTGTCTTGTCAAGCTTCGCTTGCTATTAACAGCTCCTCAGTTAAGATATTAAGAGGCATAACATGAATAATTACATAGGGCTTAATAGTCTCACACCAGATGGCGTTTTTATGGCTCATGCGAATCCTTTCGTGAGTGCAGGAACACAACAAAGATTAATTGTACAAGCTACGCAGGCCTTAATAGCTATGAGAAGACTGTGTAATTAGCTAAAAGACCTTCCTGGAACCATTACTGGAGGCAGAACACACAAGGGGTAAGAACAGGGAAGGCTGACATATCGAAGCTGTGAACATTAATATACATAGGAAATTATTTATTCCGGAAATTCTTTTATCTCCTTTGGGAACGAAATTGAGAACCAGAATGCTTGTCGAGTAAAATTTATTTGCATGCCAACAAGACGTTCCTTCTACTTATTATTAAACGGTCTCCATTAGGTTTTAACCAAGACCTAAGCCTAAATACACATTTCTTATTATTGGTTCTATCTCATTATTGATATACAGCTGTTTAAACGAGGACATATGCCAAATATCTTGAAGAAATACGGCGCGATTCATAAATTTCAAAATAATTGTGAATGGATACAGAAATATGCCCCCCCACGTTTAAAGTGATTACTATTGTCTTTATTATTATTATTTATTACCGTGAACTCTTCAGTACATTGTCATGTTCTTGTGGGGATAGAGGAGAGAGATCGATGGTGCGAGACTGTGTCTAAAAATGATTCTGTCTTTTTTTTAAATTCAAAAACTCCTCTGTAGTGTGATAAGTAACAACAATCCATTTAGAAAAACTTTGGTGGAGGGGGGGTGGAAGGTTCGAATTCAGTCTAAGACGTGAGAAACATTTACAATGAATTTAATAAGAATGTCATACATATGGAGATAGCATAGTTTTCATTCTGTTTTTTTTTTTTATTTCGCAAAACAGACAAAACTTTTAGAGAACACACACACACACACACACAGAAATTGCTAGTTTAGTTGGGAAAATTTATTGAAAATATTATTATATTATAATAACCATAATAATAAATTCTTATCGATAATGCTACTGTTATAATAATACATTTAAAATTAAGCACTGAAATAATAATATTATTATTATTATTTTTGTTGTTGTTGTAAAGCATGTGATACTATAATTTGGAGATTAAGAGGAGAAAGGTAACAAATCGAAAATAATGTTATGTAAGTATTTACAGATGAACTCTATGTTAATTAAGCCCAAAGAAGTTCATTATTTATTGGAGTCCGTTCCTTGTGCGTATGTGAACTCGTCTGTACCAACACTGTACACTTGCTATTCTTGTACACATTTAATATTCATGTTGCTTATAGAAATGATGGATGTAATTAAATTCTCTTAACTGAGTATAGAAAATTAAAACCAGGCATTTATGATTTAAAAGATCTGTACTCTTATCTGTACTCGTGTAAGTTCAAGAGAGGTTACTTCGGTAAGAAAGGTGACATCACAATTTGCGATGAAATTCATCTGCTACCTCGGGACATTCATAAACAAACATCCGTGTCTATAGCGGGATTCGAACCCACAGCTGATTATTATTGCACGCAGACAACTACGCTGGGTGTTCTCTCTTTTTTTTTTTTTTTAGTGTTGGAAAACGCGCCCTAACATGGGAAATAATTTGAAAATTCGACAGGGTGTATTAAACCGCCAATGCCTCACAGTTTAGTGATGAAAGAGTTAGCGTTTGTATTCACGATTGAACTGGCCACTTTATAGGCAAACACAAAATGTTAAGTAATTAAATAGAAGAGAATGGCGATCTTTAATTAACTGTTTATTTATTTATTTATTATTTTATTCTTATTTTTATTTTTGAGTTGAATACTTCTTATGGAATAGCACCTTATGTGTATAACGATTTAGGCTGTCCCAAAATCTGTTGTGACTTAATATCTCAATGTTTTAAGTAGCGGGATTTAAGGGATTTAAGTGGCGTCTAGGACTGAGATTTCAAAGAATTTCATAGTCTGTGACAATGACGGAAGGGAGGGAGTGGAAGAGCTACACGTCCCACTTTAGTTTGTCTTCCGAGCTGGTTGTTAATAAAAGTAACCAGTAACTCTTTTTTAAGCAGTGTTTAAGATAGCGTAGTTATATGTAAAGGGAAAAAAGTGGAAATTAATTTCAGAGTTGGTACATTGCATTAAGTGATCAATGTCGTCTAATAACAGATTCGGTTTAGTCGTTTATAAAATGTGTTATATTACACAGAACCATTTCTTGCAAACGTGTTGGCTAATTTCAGATGCTGGCATGATTCACTATTCAGAATTTCGGGCCAGTAGGTTTAAGTAAAGTTCTAGACGTTTAGACATTAGACATGCTATATTCTGGAAGTGTTTTTTATAGGATATAGAATTTTTTAAATTCCAAAATGATAGCTAAAACTATTCGTTTTGTAATGTGATGGATTGAATAAATTATATGTAGAAAATTTATTTTTAAAGTAAATCTAGGATTTTTCGTTATAGTCAGTAAGTAGTCTTAAAGATAAGCTATTAATGGAGACTTTGGAAACAAACAACAGAATTAACCACTTCATACAATAGAAAAAAAAAACTTTTTTCCCCTCACAATTTGAAATTTAAGTACACGGATGCACCTGTTATGGGTTCTAATACTTTGGATTCCGGTCGATTTCATTTGGTGGGTTCTGGAATGAATGCTGTAAACTAAAAACAATTCTTCTTAAGCAACGAGCTATGGTGAACTACCCCCCCCCCCCCAAAAAAAACATATTAAACTATTTACCTTACTGATACTCATAAATGTTAGATCGAGTTCGTGGTTTTAGCCTTTCGTATTTTTGTCTGACTAATTCCATATGTAATTGGATTAACTTTTTAACTTTTACTATTTTTAAATAATTTAACTTCATCCGTTTTCTCTTTCTTTCCTTTAAATCTTGGGACATTTTTTATCACTTATTCTACATGTAATAAGAAACGAACTATGTAAACATGAAGTTTGCTCATTGCGCCTACTTGGATATTGAAGCTAAATTTCAATTAATAGAAAACTACCTAATTAAGACTATTAAAGAATTAATAATACATAGCTTGAATATACAATTTTTCTACTAAATACGTTCTGGATTAATTTTTCTTTTGCATATTAACATTTCTATGCTGAATAATTATTAAAACGCCAGGAATAAAATACCCAATTGTAAAGCTGTGGCCATATTCAGTGACGCAAACCAATGAAAAAAAAAAAAAAAACTAAGCGGGTCACACACACCATACCTATGGTACTTTTTCACCCCCGAAAAAAGAATGGTTGTTCTTCTTCTTGGGAAAAGAATACCTTCTTTTTCTTCTTGGGAAGTGACTTCCGCATTTAAAACTATGAGGGGAAACTGAATATCTGCAAAAGAGAAACTGTATAGATGGCGATCATAGTTAAATATGGTCGCCATTTCATCCTTCAATATGATACAACCAAGTCATAACTGAGATTTTAAGTTTTTTTTAATGCTAAGCAGGATATTCATTTTCATAGAAATAGTATTTTCTAAAGTATGATACATTTATAATGCATTTACTTTATTACGAAATACTATATTTCCTGTTATTATAGAAATTATAGAATTATATATAATAGTTCTGCTGCTGCTGATAAGGGTTGGAATCTAGCCAATATAGTACCAGTCTGTATGCAAGGAATTGCATCACACCGTGTAATTATGGTGTGACATCTGATGTAGTTAACAGTTTCGAAAAAAATCAATTAATATTCATAATCTCCCTTTTACTAATTAGATGTCTATTGTCGACATTTATTATTGATAATCTAATTGGTAACAAAAAAAATTATGGAGGCTGCCAAGAGTTTCTTAATGTTTTGTGCTTAGAATAATGACACGACATAAATAAAAAATTAAAATTAACAGGAAATTGTTGTGTGGGGTGGGGGAGTGAGGAGGAAGTGTGAGGAGGTTTTTTTTTTTTTTGCGTCGTATACTGAAGAATTATTTAGACATATTAAGGATTTATTTCATATATATATATTTTTTTTCTTCTTATATATATATATATATATATATAAATATATATAAGAAGAAAATTTGTTAACATTAGATGTTTGAATATCTGCAGTTAGCACGCTTTAGAGAATATTTAAGTAGAGAGTGACTGTTTCAAAAGGCAACAGACAGCAGAAAGATTGAAAGAAGATGAAAATAATTTGTTCTGTGAACCTCCGTAGCTCAGTCAGTATAGACGAAGCCTTTTGGTCGGAAAGACCTGGATTCGATTCCCGTCAGTGACGTGAGGAACTTTATCTGGTCTCTTTCGACGAAAGGTGAGTTAGCCTGTCTCATACGGAGGTAGGGTTTTTTTTCACCCGGAAACTCGGGTTTTTCGTCCCCCAGAACAGGCAACCCCCCGCGTGAACACACACGGATTACAGTCATGAATACGTCCCAGCCATATGCCGGTCCTGAGCCCGGATAAAATTGGGGAGTTGGGGAAAGCAATAGTGAACCTACCCTGTAAGAATCTTATCAGGAGTACTTTGTGGGCAATGCCTACAAAGTCATCTACGGTCGAAAACGACTGAAAGGGAAAAATCAGATGTGAGCTTGGAATTGAATTAAGAAGGGCTATGGAATAGTAGTTACTACAGATGTGATGACAAATTTAGAGAAAAATAGAATAATCGTTACTTTAATTTTTTTTAGAACACTTACCATGAAAATATTTCTAGAGAATATAAACAGGATAAACTGAACGTTTCTGAGGGAGAGAGAATTCGGAGTGAATCATTGAACCGTGGTCTTTGATCAATTTAATTGCTCTTTTCTATACTGAATCAAAAATGTTTAGGTGAGCACCACTGGAAATTTGAGATCAGTATTCAGTAGAAAAATGCATTTCTAATTTGTTCATAGATAAAATTAAAGAGAGTCTAATGTACTTGATACGTAATAAACCTCCACGTATTGGATACCGTAGAGGTTTATTATTTTTTTATGTGAATTCCACGTACCAAAGGTTATAGACGTCTATTACCTGAGTCCGAGTATAGTTAGATAGCTAATTTTGATTTTTATGGTATCAAGACATCAGAGGTCATACACGCCAGGTTACAGCCGTACATATGGTAAACGGTTAGTAGGACAATCACCAACATCCATCTCCTGGCGGGATTCGTACCCACAACCTTTTGGCTGGAAAGCGGATTCGCTAACCACTACCAGTATGGATGAAGGATTAAATTATCTGGGAACCCAGCTCTGAAGAATCGAAAAATCGGAACTTTTTCAAGCCATTTCAGGCTTCGAAATAAATTGGTGCTAACCATCGAGCCATGAAATTTATGATACTTGTATTTATGTCATGAAAGACTGCATGAGTACTTGGTGATCACCAAATAATGTGACAACCTTTCCCAAGTACTGGAAGTCATAAGTAAAATTAGTTGGCTAAGCATAGCCATGATGGCGTCACTAGCGTATTAATATTGCAGACTCCCGACCTTTGTTTAAGTTCGGTACTTTATGCTTAAAATAACCATTTATTATTTTTGTTATTTGATTGCAAGGTCCCTAAACTGAATTTCGGACAAGGTACTGCTTTTATACGGTCTATTTCGTTCAAATACAGTGAGAAAACTGAGAATACATTAAACTATACGTGTGCTGCCGAACTTATAATTGCAACTAAGAATATGAAACTTGCGTGAAAAAATGCGTAATTCCCACAGTACATGCGGTGTAGAACTGGTTTAAAATAGTTCCACATATTTACGGGAAGAACTGGTTTAAAGCAAGTTACAGCATATGGCCTGACGCAAGTCCCAACTTGCTGTCCAATTCACGATTTACTATAGTTCAGCTGATATTTTTCGACCTTTAAACATACTTGACCTGAAAAGCGGTCATGCCACGCCCTTTCTTTCCGATGGCCAAGGTTTATCTGATCACAGTTGCACTGACATATGCCATGTACGGAAGAAATAAATCTATCAGCGAATTTTCAATTTAAGGCATAAATCCCATGTTTATAGAACAACCTACAACGGTAAGATAAGCAAACTGCAAAAAAAAAAAAAAAAAAAAAAAAAAAGCTAATAAGGTGTTTTTTTTTTTTCCGCATGTAATTTAACTAAACTGACAACTGAATAACTGTTAAAATGGATAAGTTTGTTCGTTTAGGAAGTAAAATTTCAGGATTTGAACGGAAACTGGGCCACCAAGAGTACTGGCATAAAGGAATTCTGAGTATAACACCAATTCTATTGAAATTTGGGTGCCTTGTTTTTCTGATCTTGTTCTGAAATGGAGTATGTATATACATTCTTTAATCCAAAGTCTAAATCCTTCAAGTTAATAGACAAATTATCGTTGTTTGGATGGATAGCGTAACTACACTCCAACCAATAGGTTACGGGTTTGAATCTCATTATGGGCAAGGATGTTTATTTTTTAGCAGCCTTTTTTAGGAGAAATTCACAAAAAAAGGAACATACGTTAATCCTCCAAAAACAGTTCTCAGCTGTTAAAGTATAATTTATTTAGGAAATGATGTTTCTTGACGAGATACAGAATAGATGGCAAAACAGTGTTGGTGCTACTTTGTTTATCAGTCTGATGTTTTTCTGTTGATATTACTCATTTTTATTAAATAATTAGATCATACCGAGATAATGTCTTTCAACTCTATAATAACACGGCATACTTGTGTATTATCAACACTGTAAAAACAAATAAATCTCCCCTATATAAATAAAATGATAACGTTTTTCTGTCACGTTTTTTTCCCAAGTTATTTGAAACGTTTTGAAACCCAGGGGAGAACCGGCCTATCAGTCCGGAACTCAGGGGGTCTGGCGCCAGGGGGGGGAGGAAGAGGAAGCCCTTTCGAGTCTTCTAAATTCGACTAATCAGAATTCAAAGAGAACCGGCCTACCGGTCCTGAACTTGGGGGTTGTGCGCCGTAGGTGCCAGGGAGGGGGGGGGGGGAACATCGCTTTCGAGTTTTCAAAATTCGAGTCATCAGAATTCAAGGAGAACTAGTCTACCAGTCCAGAACTCGGGGGTGGGTGGGGGTGGGGGGGGAATTGGGCGCCGTAGGTGCCAGGGGGAGGGGGCGGAAACCCCCTTTCGAGTCTTCTAAATTCGAGTCATCAGAATTCAAAGAGAACCGGCCTACCGGTCCGGAATTCGGGGGGGGGGGAACCCCCTTTCGAGTCTTCGAAATTCGAGTCATCAGAATTCTAGGAGAACTGGCCTACCAGTCCTGAACACGGGGGGGTTGGGCGCCAGGGGGAGGATCCCCCCTAGTAACAATATAACATTTATATTTATTATAATTGCTGTCTCCCTTTTTTTCGTTTTTATAAAAACGAAAAAAAGGGAGACAGCAATTATAATTTTGCTTAAATTTTCGCTTTCCTTTTCCAAAATAGTTAGTCAGATCGCTGATATCTTAAAATAATACCTGATGACATCAAAATTCATCGTGTAATAAAAAAGTATTAATTCCCATTTTCTTCGATAAGTTTATTTATTTATTTTTTTATCAATCTTATTAATGCCTGAATGTATAAAGTTTTAGGAAAGCAGCAAACTTGTAATTTTCGAAATATTGATATTTTAGTTCTTCATTTTTCTACTAGTAAAAGATAATAACGTAGATTTTGAACTTTTAAGAATTTAAAGAATAAGAAAGTAGAGATAGGAAACATAAGACATAAACTTGTCACTTTGTTCGAAAAAAAAGGAAAATATTAATATTAAAATGTTAAATGTTAGAGAAAGATTTTCACTGATCGATTGTTTATTATCAGTCTTAACCTTAGATGTCATTGTTGATTTGGTTGAGTTGAACAGCCGATTGTGGTTTCGAATCCCAATGTGGCATGGATTCTGTAAATATCTTTAGATGAATCTCACCACCCATCTTAATTGGAGGCGTGAGAATGTTCCGTCCCACCCCCTTTCTAGAACAGGATTGTTCAGTTTATTTAACGTATGGCCCGCCTGTGCTATTAAATGTATGACAAGTTAACAACTTTCGGTGAATGAGATTTAAATTAAAAAATAAAATAAAAAATTCTCGTATCTCAGTCGCAAGAACGTCACGATGTTTGTTTTTCGGTTTGAAAGACCTGGGTTGGATATCATGTAGGATTTCAGGAGCTTTAATAAGGACTTTTCAAATGAATGTGAGTTAGCCAGTCTCAGGCGGAGTTCAAACAGATTAGCAGAAGAATACACGCAATTTACAGACGTTATATACCGATCTCATGGTCTTAGTTGTCTCTTTTGTAATTCCAATCAGTCCCACTAATCTCGGTCAGCAGTACTAAGAAATAGGAGATTAGTTGCAGTGGTACTAACTTTCAGTATGTCCCAATAATGTTCATAAATTCAAATCTAAAATTTCGATTAAATTCCAAAGTGTAACTCACAAAATCGAATTCCAATGATTCGAAATTATTGTGCAACATTAAAAACAGAGAGAGATTCAGGTTATATAGAATTGAGTACTGTATATGCCAAAAGTGTGTGCAAAACATTACAAAAGCGGATATTATATGCGCACGTAACTTCTCGGTGTTCTTCATGAATATTCATGAAGAACACCGAGATAAATATTCATCTTAGTAGTCTTAAAAAACAGTAACTACAAATTAAAGAGTAATTGGCAATGGCGTGAACTGGACCAAAACAAATTGGGTAGATGATATGATGATTACGGAAAAACTAAAAACGAAAGTGGCGTACAAAACATGTTTGTTAATCAGTTTATTCAACTACAAATACAAAAATCCCACCATATTTTTGAAGGAAAAAAAAAACGTCTTTATTCTCCTTGTTTATTGATTAAATAAATGCATGTTTATGCATCTTAGCAGTCTATTCACACAGCCGTTTTTTTTTTTTTTTTTTTTTTTTTTTGCCATTTTATTGCGGTTCCGATAACTTGAATGAGCTATGCGCAACTTCCTGCATTCAGCGCATTTCAAAACATAGACGTTATCATGCGATTAGATAAAAGAAACAGCCTCTCTTCGATAAGTTGTGGACCTCTTCTTCTTCTTATAATACTTCTTACTACTATTGATAATAATGATTTTATTGTTTGTTGCATGACAAAGATGCGTTATCTTTTCTTGCTTGGGAGTAACGAAATGTCGAAGAACGTACCAAAGATTAAGAGGATAGTTTAAGATTAATGACCAGAATATTACTCGCTTATGTTGTAAAGATGATATTGATAATAATAAACACGCTGCAATTGGATTAAATGGAAGATGTAGTTAGAGTGAGAGAGAGAGAGAGAGAGAGAGAGAGAGAGGGTAAATATTAATGTACTCAAAATAAGGATGATAATAACAAAGCCGTATCTTTTGTCTCGACCTTTTTCCGACAACGAAAACTAGACATGCAGACAAAATTGATGTTGCAGTAAATTGCTTTCTATATTTGTGAGACTCTCAGGCGAGGTAATGTTAGTGATAAACTATAGACAGAAATAGATTTTTTCTGCAAAAGACAAAAATAAACAAAAGTAATAATAAATGAACAGAAAAATAAACAAAAGAAAAAAGAAAAGAAAACGAAATAAGCTGTTTTTTTGCTATCTATCTATCAGTACTACTGTTTGCGACAAACTTACGTTATTCAAATATTTGTACTGAGCGGTGGTACTTAAAAAAATACAAACAAAAAAACTGACAAGTGAATCCGCCATAAAAGTTATAGCGGATTCATGACCCATTGACTAGTTTGTTTTTTCTTTTGTACTATATAAGTACATGGATTTCTTATATTCCTCTTTGGTTCTAAAATTTCTTATATTCCATGGAGCCAGAATGGAGTTATTATAATATATCTTTACATTCTTGTCCTTTGTGCTCCTCCAAATAGACCAGTTAAAACAAATATTGGTATGAGTCGACATTTTTTAATAGAATTCCAAATCTAATCATATCAGATCTGATCTTTTCGTGGGGGAGAATCTGATAATATTATGTGAAACACACTTATTGAATAAAACGAAAACAATTGTGGGGGGGGTGAATTGCGTAAGCTGTTTATTTTGGCATTATCTTTAAATCTTGTCATATGACCAGGAAAATGTCACATTTTAATGAATTTTCCTCGTAATATGATGGAGAACATGACGAATATTCAATCAGGACTAACGATGATTCCTCTGGGAGGAGAAATTTAAGTTCTCAATTTGCAAAAATAATTCCTTCCCAAACTGAAATAAAAGTTCCTAAGTTGTTAGTGATGTTTGAAATAATATTATTCACTGTATTCAAATAAACATAGACGCTGTGCCTTTTTCTTTAGGTAACTGTCTAAGCTTTACCGTAAACACTTGATAGCATCGCTTTGTCAATTCATCTTTCTCACTATGGATTCAATAAGAGCACAGCTTGGGAAATGACAGATTTTCAGGAAGTCAGGTACTGGAGTTGCTTTCTAAAGCCTCGAGACTAAATTCGATTAAATTCGCACTGAAGCGTTGTATCTAAAAAGACCAAAGTTCGAGTCTTGTCGAGACGAGAGGAATATTTAGATGGGCTTTTTCGATTGAAGGTTAGTTAGCCCATCTCAAACTCAAGTGTTTTTTTTCTCCCTGAAACTTGGTTTTTCATCCCGCATACAGGAAATCGGCAGTCAGAACACACGTGTTTGTTCAGACAAAAAATAATATTGTGGTAGTCGTGGGGATAGATGGCGTTGTATGTTCAAGGTAATAGCGTCATTTTTAGTTGGAGGATTACATACGGGAGACGGTGAGTTGTGTATAGTGGAGTAATGTGCTCTCCCATGATGACTCCTTGGACTGCGTGGAGATGTAACGTAGTAAACGTAATTTTAATATAAAATAATAATTTAGTTTATATTAAAAGAAATAACTACCTGTTTGCGATACATATTTCCATGTCATTTCCGTATATCGTTTTAGCAACAATATTCAATGAATAATAATAATAATAAGGTAAGTCAAGCAGGACGTAAGAAAAAGAGTGCAATTTGGTACGGAGATTCGTTCATTAAATTTGAGTTTAACGACAAAGTCACTCCCTCGAGCTTTCCAGGAGTAAAAATTAAGAGTGTGAAGAATGCAGTCTAGAAATGGTAAAGAAAAGTAAAAGAGATGGTAGTACTTGCACACAGGGCCGTACTTACAGTTTTCTTGAAGCGGGCGGGTCAGAGGCGCTAGAGTGCTCTGCCCCTCCCCCTTATTGTTTGGCGCCCTTAAATTGGCTCTATTTTTGGGTCCCAGCTAGAGCCTCTTGCGCCTATGCATAAGTATGGCCCTGTTTGTAGAAACAAAGGATTTCAATGATTAATACAGAATGATAGAAGATGTGAAAGGATTGCTGAAAGAAGCGAGAAAGAAGAGTGAGAAAATAAATTTGTTAGTCTGTTACAGAGATATCGTAATACTGAAGTTAAGAAGGTTACTATGATAGTAAATATTCCGATACGTAGGCTGTGCAGAAGAAATGGGTGTGAGTATTTAGATATGGGAAGTGAGATTGATGGTATAAAAGACTTAGCTTTGGCATCAGAAGCCTGGAGAAATGAGTATTTATTGGGATGAGATGAAATGAAGAAAATCAGAGAAACTATATCATCATGGAATGAACGGCGAGATTTAGTGTGTGTTTGAGTGGATGGGTGTGGGTATTGGTGTTGCACGCGCACGTAAGTGCAACTAAGATATGCAAATATGATAATGTCATGGAGCCTAGCTATGAATCTGGTGAACGAGTGAATGTGTACGCACTGAGTTCTGACGTTTTTATTCGAGGGGGGGGGGATGGAAAGCTTCGAAAAGTTGTTTGGGTCTCTACACAAATGCAAGAACATCAGGAACACAGTTTGTTGCCTTGTTGTCGATTCCAGTTATTATATCTAACCCTGGGCTTAAGAATGTTGGCATTAGTGAAACCTATATCTCAGAGTTAGATGTGGTAACTGGAATCAAGCGTAAAGGGTATGGTATGTTTAGGAATACAGAAAAGATAGCAGAGAATGGGTAGGCGGGTACCTACTAGTGATGTCACATGATTTGTGAGATCAAATATCATTGCTTTCACTAGTTTCTAACCTAACTGTTAGGATAAAAACTCATGAAAACAATAATAGTAATAATGCTCTACGGAGCAAGGAGTTTGAAGCTGAATAGCAGAATGAAATATACGGTGAGTGTTGTTACAGACCTGGCGGTCCAGTTGCTTGGGACGATGAAATGCGTCACCAAATTACCCTGATGGGTGCTAAACGAGTAATCATTATCGGTTATGTAAATTATCCAAATGCTGATTGGACAGTAGAGAAATCTCATGATAGGAATGAAGGAGAATTTATTGAGAAGTTGAGAGAAAAGTTTCTCAAGCAGCATATAAAAGAAGAAATTCTAGATCAAAAGCGTTTGATCTGTTCACAGTGTCAGAAAGATCTCAGTTAAGGATGTGATTAGTTTGCCACTATGGATGTTCCAATTAGGAAAGGATGCATGCTAAATTGCAAAGCTGGAAATTATGACAAACTCCGAAGAATGTACCATGTTGGGTCCCATGACATCAGTTACTGCATGGTGGGAAAGATAGCAGTGCATAATTTTTGAAGGACCTGATAGGAGATGTTCAGTTGTTTGCTGACGATGCAAATATAGGAAGGGTAATCAGGGTTACGACTGATATATACAGCATTTACAGAGTAATTGAATAGGATGGAACTGTGGACAACAGTTAATTCAATGTTAATAAGGGAAAAGTTATGCACTTCAGCATGATGAGATTTTCTAACGGCATATTATATTGGTGGTATTATGCTTGGAGTTATGGTAGATAGGAATTTGAATTCCAGAGGTCATACGAAAAATGGCGAATACAACTCGGATGATAATTGCGATGCTGAAAGAAACATTGATTTGTAAGGATAAAGAAGTCATTTTCCTCTTGACAGAGCGTTGATGCGACCACACGTGGATTTCTGTGCGCAAATTAGGTCTCCCGGATTCCGAGGGATGAAGAAACTGTGGAGAGGATGCAAAGAAGAGCTGCAATGTACATTATGAGAACGGACTGGGAATATGTGGGCTGCAGACAATAATAAGCAAGAGGAATGATATAACAGACACCGATAATCTTTTGAAAGGGTGTTATGGAGTACTAGTAGATGAAAATTTCCGTTATACAAATGATAAGAAGAGGACAGGGCGAAGGGATGGATCCATGGAAGTTGAGTTGAGTTTGCGTGCGGTTAAGAACGAAAATTTTCTCTCCCAAAGCAGTGAGTGAGTGGAACAGCTTGCCAGTTGAAATTGTGAATGCATCTAGCGGGAATGAGTTTAAGAGATTTAAGAATTTAAGAATGAGTTTACAGGTTTTGTTTAATTTAATATTTATTCCTTTTTCATTCTGTTGCTTGAACTCGATTTTTGACATGCTGTTCGTGAAATAAAAATGTATTTAAAAACGCTTCATTAACACTCCCACCATGTTTTCGTCTTTGAGAAGTGCTATGCGCTATTTTAGTGTTTGGTCTTAAAATCAAAGTACCGTCAGTTATTAGAGAATATTTTATCGCCATGTGTGAAACCACCACCCTGCTAATTTTAAGGTCTGAAGTGACTTGGAGAAGCTACCTTACTTGGGACCTAGAGCTACTTCCCGGATTACTTATCCCTAAACTCACCCACGGCGACGATGTACTATAGGTTTACAAACCATCATGGGTTTAACTTTCTCGGTTTTGAATGGTTTAACTTATCTCGCTAGGATATGAACATTATCCATCCACCTATCTCTTCTTGTCTTTAATGCGCCTAAATTAGCAGTTTTCAGTAGGAAGCATCCAATTCTTCTGTTCAGTTATAATCAAATTTCATTGCTGTTTTAAAAGCAATAACAATAACAAAAAAGATGTTAATTTAACTTTAATTAAACTTTAATTCTAAAGCTAATTAACTTATAAATGAAAACTTTGATGCAAAATGTTTTAGAAATTTTTCTTTTGCTTAGAAAAAGTTTAGAATGATTTCATTTATAGAAATCATTGCACTACGTGGTTTTTTTTTAGCAAAGCATGAATACCCGTGATTCACTAATGGCCGTTTTCATTAAAATCATTCTGAAAAAAGAAAAAAAAAAAAAAAAAAGAGAAAACCACAACATAATTGGCTGTAACAGAACTAACGTTAGTAGCAAATAAGAAATTTAGTTGTAATTTTTACAACAAACTTAAATACTGCATGCATTGCGTGTTTTCGTACTTTGATAAAAAAAATACAACACTAAATTAAGCGAAAGGGTAAATTTAATATCATCTGTTTGTATGCAGGTAATGCTACCGATATGTCGATAGAACTCCTTTTAAAGGGAGGACAACAGC
Source organism: Typopeltis vanoorti (assembly GCF_054136105.1). NCBI lineage: Eukaryota > Metazoa > Arthropoda > Arachnida > Uropygi > Thelyphonidae > Typopeltis > Typopeltis vanoorti. The sequence continues at coordinate 76,946,353 of NC_143550.1, read as the reverse complement.
TGCAAGCTGCTTATTCCAGTGAACGGTATTAAATAGTGTACGCCCGTCATAGCTTCCGACATCTCGTTGCAAACAACACACACACACACACACACACACACACACACACGTTTCAAGGTGATAGGGCGAATAAATAATTTGTTTTTCAATAGGACAAGTTTTCTGCGGGACACCAAGGTCACATATTGACGTCCACGGCTGCTGGACAGACGAGGCGAATAACAATAATCGTATACTACTAAATGCCAATAAACGCTTTACATCGCTACCTTGCTGCGGAAAGGTCATGCGAATGTCACGACTTGTATATCGTTTACGGCAATGGGCGGCCTTGTAAGTAGATTAAAAATTACCAAATCTGGACTTGGGAACAAGGAAAGCATGCCGAAGGAGATTGCTTTTTTTTTTTCATTTTTCGTTTCTTTTTTTTTTCCCTGCTTCTTCTCCTTAGACACGGAGTTCCAGTTTTTAACTGCTTCAATGGGGTTTCGAAAATGGTGTAGCTTTCCTCGGTTTCTGGAGGGGATTTGAAATGATTAGTGATTCCGTGGTGGCCTCCAATAAACTGTTGACGTCTAATACAAGGCACAAAGCCAATTTAATCTTGCCGTAATTTTATCCTTTGCGAATAATTAAAATGTGAAGAAGCGCCTTGCTCTACTTCAAATTCCTATCTGATGGCGCTTTATAATAATTGTAGCACAGTGCAGAACTCCGAGAGAAGTCTGGAGGATTCTTACGACGTATTCTAATTGACGTATTAGTGATTAAGTCTTGCATTTAGTTTTCTTAATATTAGGCAATGAAATGCAACGAATTTGCCATTAGTTGCATTTTGTATTGAATTTGATTAGTTACAATTTCCATTTATTTGCCTCAGCAATTCATGTTAAAATGTTAAAAAAATATATAAAAATTCAATCACGTTTGCGTTTAGTGTTTCCTTCTTGTCATCAACATTGGGTTGGATTTGCATATTCAACCAAATATACAACTTCCATTACCTGAATCCACCTCACTTCATTCCTATACGTTCTCTTGTACTATGCGTGCAATGCAGTAATTAGTAAGTCAGATTATAGAGAGTACAGTTTATCAATAACAGGCGCCAAAAACAGTAATCATTGAAAAAACGTTTAACAACTTTAACAAGAATACTTTTGTATTCTATTAACGGATTACGTTTGTCCAACAATAAACGTAATGCGACAAACCCTAAAGTCACCTTTTACCATCCTTGATTTGAAACCACTGACCACAGGGAAGACAGCCGGTCATTGACCTTACGGTCTATCAAGCAAGCTTTTTTTTGTTGTAGGCTGAATACTACTGTAGGAGTAGCCATTCATCCTAAAAATATGTTCACTGGATGAATATGACTCTTAACTCATACTCGTACCATTCATTGTTGCATAACTTCGACTTCAAACAGTATTTAAGGGAGATTACAGCAGTCCTCAGGGAGAAGACGTAGTAGAAATATTTGGAACGCTTTTTCAATACTACTTTAATATAAATTTCCTTATAGTTAAGAAATATGATTATTTGTTTGTACCAATCTTTTCAGTTTTTTTAGCAACATTTGTTGAATACATATATTAGAACATCCATGGTCTTTTTCCACAGGATCATAAGTCCTTGATGCAAGATTAAAAAAAAAAAAAATAGTAATAATATTAAAGTATGCCACCTAAAAGCTTTTAAGTCTTTTTTCTTCTTTATCATACCATCTTATTTCTCTCTGTCATATACCGCACAACAAAGGCTATCGAGCAATACTTTCAAACTCTTTCGGCTCTTCTTCTTCTTCTTCTTTTTTTTTTTAATTTGTCATTTAGAATGATATCCATGCTAGTTACTTCCCTTGAAAGTGTATATTTTGTGTTAGTCAATATCTAATTAAACTAGAAATTCATATTAGAAATGGAGTCACGTTATTTGAATTTTTCAACTGATTAGTTTAAAGCTAAGATAGAAGAAAAGAATTTTTTCTCTTTGTTTTTTAAACTAGTTTTTATCTTTTCGTATTTCCCTTTTGCATTACATTTCGATAAATAATCAGAGTAGTATAAGGATTAGTTTCAGAAGTTCAAATTATTTCTGTTACTATAGATATAATGATACAGATAGCATTTAAAAACGGTTTAGTTAATAGCAGTTAATGAACGTTTGCTGGGAAGGGGGGGGGGATTCAAATTTCTTATATATTTTTAGTTTGCGTGTATGTAAAGGTATAATTTCCCTTTTGGCCATCATAAGGAACTGTGCTTTAAAACGGAACTAAATACACTGTCAGACAGTCTTGTTTTATTCTCGGCCTCAGGTGTAGTCACCTGGAGCCCGAGGCCTAACTTGACTACCTGTGTTATAACATTAATGGTACAGATCTAATTCTTCCTACTTATTACACTTTTCCGCAGACACAGCGTAAAGACCAGTTTAATTACGGTCGATGTTCTTTCAGTATAGTTATATCTGAGGGGCGAAAGAAATACATACGAATAATAAATCTGTATAGCCTATCCTATATGTAACCAAAGTAACATAATGGTAATTATCATAAGAATAACAGTAAAATGAAAGTATCCGTTTTGTTAGTAAACTTACAGAATTCTTCTTACGAAGAATTCTGTTTCCTGTATATATTCTTCTTCCTCTTCAGCTAAAGATTCGCACGTCAGGTATCATTAGACGCTCCCTTATAATACAGATACCGGCCCACTGGTGAAAACAAGCAGACAAAAAAAAAAAAAAAAAAAAAAAAAAAAAAAAAAAAAAAAAAAACGAGGAAGTATACATCCTGAATTGAATGCCTTTAGGTAATTTAATACATTTGGAAGTCTTAACCTGATCAAGTTCCTGTCGTTACTCTAATACTTGCAATCACTTGTGTCTCATTATCGATTGGATTCTATGCAACTGCATCAAATTTAACAACATAAGATCTGGCTTTCCGTAGTTCGAACCGTGGGAAACTTGTATTCAGGTTCCGGCACAAGACACATTATTGGCGTCCGACATCCTTACTAATCTCTCAGTACGTTGGCTGTAGCATATAAAGAAGTCCAACATTACCATTTCTTGCTAGAAGATATTCCTGAACATAATATCATTGCGTGATAGCAGAATGTTAATTGGTCTCTCTCTCTCTCTCTCTCTTTTTTTTTTTTTTCATCCATTCTGTTTATCTCCGGTCAAGCAGCGGGGTGCTTTCTTTCCTGTAAAGATATTCACTCTACGTGAACTGTAAAAGAAAAAATAATTTGGGAAAAATAAAAAAAAAATGTGTGTGTGAGGGTTAAGAAAATATGCGTTTGGACCTTCCATCACTTGCTTATCACGTAAGTGGATACAAACGGTGTTAATGAACAGATGTGGTTCATTTAACATCAGGGCCTTGACCGAGACGACCTCTACATCATTAATACATTAGTGGTCTCCGACGATGTTGGTTTTCACATTGACATGCAGCACGTGCGAAATATTAAACAGCCCCCAAAATTGGCTACGTGACTGTGGAATCGGCCTCCTCAAAGCGTGTTCCCATGAGTGGAACCACACGTGCTCCGGCGGCTAACTATGGATCAGAAGTTTCTGGGTGCTACGATAGAATTTGTTGGTGTTTCTTCCCACAGTTGTTAGCATAATTTTTTTAAGTACTTGACACATGGATATGTTCGTCGTTCTTTAAAGGGATTCTCTAGTTACTGAGTGGAGGTGTGCATGTAGTAGAGAGAAACAGTTCTCTATCTTGTAGATTCTACTTGTCTCTACGAAGTGGCAGTTTATGTCAACAAGAAAAAATATGCTACTGTCTATTCTTTTTTTTTTTTTTTTAGGCAAGTCAATAATTTTTCTTGGTGGCCATCTTACTACCAATCTCAATGATAAGATACTGCTACTTTATAACATTCTATGATAAAAATCCTACCCTAATAATATCGTTATATTTAAGTTGTTAGTTTGTTGAGGACATCACTGACGCCTACGACCACAGCGAATGGCGGACAACTCACCACTAAACTTAGTCACAAATATGCGGACTGAGCTTCTTAAAAACGAAATAGGTAATCTAGTTAGCATATTACACGACACTGAAAGTTTAGTCTTCCCATAAACTAATAAACTATATACAGTGTATATATATATATAATGTTAAATCAAAACTCATTCCGTATGCTGTATGAAGATACGAACTTAACGAGTTCAATGAAAGCGTTTTGGAAACTGTAGAGACCATTTAAAGTCACAAACTTCCTAAAAACATTTTATTGAAGAAAGGGCGAGTAATCTTTTCACACGGAGGAGTTTGGTGATTTCTTTTGTTAAATTTCCGTCTAAGACTTCGATTGTTCGTATTGCTATTTTATTATTATTATTATTATTATTATTATTATTATTATTATTATTATTATTATTATTATTTTGGGTAGCAAACACATGAAAAAGATAGTTTTAACTTTCCTTTTATGTTTTAAATACCGATCAGAACCGGTTTCTGTCTGTCAAAGCCCAAATCTTGCTTAATTACAATAGTCTTAATAAGTGTTATTACAGAATCTATAGGCGAAAAAGATCCAATGAACATCGAATGATATTTAATAACAGTAATACGCATTCAACCTTATTTGTACTTTGGATAGGAGAAAGTAGTGGCAAGTCCTTTTTAGATTGATATCGCTCGAGTTCCGTTATCGAGAGTGAATTCTTCAACCCACCCTCAAGCCCTTCGAAAGTTTGCGTGTCGTTAATAGCTTTCATTCGCTTGGTTGATAAGCGTTTCGTAAAATCATTTACACTGAGATTTCTCTCACCATTAACATCGTTCTGTCGTTAATGGAGTTGGGAGTTGCCTCTTAATGATCGGGTTGTAATTGCTCTATTAATGGACACTTGCGGTTGCAAATTCAAATGTTGTAAATGACTTCTCTACACGTTCACTACAGCGCACGTTTCTGTCTCTCTCTTTTTTCCTCATGTTTTCCCTTTTTCATTTATTTATTTTTTAGTAATAGTACATTAAGGGTTTTAACCTTCATTTATGCCTTTTTATTTCGTAATATGGAAAGATGGAAATAAACATCTAATTGAACACGATATCTGTGTACACCTTAGCGAGTAAATGAGAGCCAGCCTTTAAAAATACAGCGAACAAAGCGTGGGCGTGTTAGGTGGACAGCTGCGTTTCCCCGCTCGTAGGGTGTCGCATAGAGACAGACATCGTGATGTGGTAATAGAGCAAGCGTGTCACTGAGAGGCGGTATCAATACGTCCCCTATTAGCTTTACAATAGATGCCAATCACCCGGTAACGCAAAGATTAGAGTCCATTAAGGCTTGAAACCAGTTTTATCATCTCTGGCAGGCACGTGATGCCGTCCATGTCAAAGGTGAAGTCTGAAGTAACTGGTAGCTGCTACTCTGTTTGATTAGTGGCAACAGATGAACAAGGAAGCTGATTGCGGAATTTTTATTTTTACTTTTGAGAAGGGATATGATTTCTTACTCATTTGTCCACATGCATGACCGACAGGGAACTTCCCGCCCTGATTTATTTAATTTGTTGTCTATTCATAGCAGCAACAGTAAAACTGGTTGTGGCAAAAGACTCACAATAAAAATGTAGGTTTTCTTCAGAAGATTGCAACATGGGAATTCTGTAATGTATCACTATGAATCGTGGTGTAAAATACATAAATATTTGACTGAATAGATTTCCCCCTCCCCCACGATGCTTGTAAATTATTAAATCTCTCTCTCTCTCTCTCTCTCTCTAGTAACTAGATGCTAGTGACATCACACAGGGCAATTGAAAGTCATCTACCGCCTAAAGACATTCACCAGCACCCATGCCGCAGTGAGGTTCGAACCCAGAACCAATTGGTTCAAAGATGCAGCGTTATCCACACAGGCCCACAAATTATTTCCCAGATCGTAAATATATTTTATTTTAATATTGTATCCTAACAGGAAACTACACCAGTATATTTTGCTTATTATGTATTCCATTTATTGAAGGATGATCGCCAGCCATGAAAATATCGACATTGTGGACTTTGGTTCTATCAATCGATCTGCATTGTGTAGTTTACCAGTATTACAGTTACACTAAATGCGTGTGCCAGCGCTTACAAATATTGAAACAAAAGATAATGATTTTAGAAGCAATTCCTCTTTATTCCCTGCTTAAGACGTACCATCTTCATTATAGTTTGTTGCATACAGAAGATGAATCACACTGGCTCTATTTCTTGGAATTTTCTGGATGAAAGATGCTAGTATCCCTCTTACTCATAATCTTTATTAAGCCAGCTGGTTGACATAATTCATAATAAAGCTCATTCCGGAGGTAGTCTCAATTATGAGATGATGTGTGGACGGAAGGAATATTATACAGTGACGTCACAGGAAGTCGCGAGTGCTAGTGCTCCTGTTATGAAATAGGAAAAATAATAAATACTCATTTAAGTAAAGGCCATGTCCACTTCAAATTGTAATGCAGTGTAGCAGCTTCATTGATATTCTATGGCCATCTACGAAAGTAAATAAATACAAAAAATAAAATAAAAATAAAAGAATAAAACCGCACAGCCCTCTATCTGATTACAATATATAATATATTCTCTATGTTTATTTGCTATATAGATTGAGAAAGGTTTAATGCTTTAATTACTGTTCTATTAAAATACTGAGCTGGTCTACATATTCACTATATGTATTTTGTAGGATTTAACAATGTGTTCACGTTTCGAGAATTTTTAGCTACGGAACTACTCTATTAACAAATTTTGCCTCCCCTTTCTTCAGTTTTTAGGTGCCTCTCAATCATAATCTTCTGCTCTGGTATTCATTAAATTAGTCTTATTTAATAAATACCTTCATTTTTATTTCTTATAATACTATCTGTAAGTTCATTTTCGGGTTTTGTTTTCGGCTGATAGTACGGCGCCCCAACATGTTCCTGCCTCTAAATGTATCCTGCTTTACACTTTGTTAACAATCATTGTACACGCACTAGATTTCGAAAACTCAAAGCTGTGTGAATCAATACACGGCAACCTTATGATTCATTCATGGGAACATTTTTCATGCTTGTCTATGAAGGCTGAAGTGACTATAAGATGATATTTAACATTGACAAAGAGGTGGAATGAAGTATAATTTTTGCTTTAAAGAGTGAAAAAATGAAAATAAAATAAATAACGAAATGCAGATTTTCGTTCAGAATGATGGATATGACAAGGACTGATGTGGAAGCGAACATATTTTTAGATATTTTCAGAATATGAGAATCAAATATTCTGTATTCATGTTAGAGCCTTTTTAATCAGTTTACTGAATATAAAAAAAAAATAATTGCGATTGTTAATTTGTAATTAAATAAATAGCGTCTCGACTTTCTTTATCCATAGATTGAGACACGGATGTCTGTAAATATTTCTAGATGGTAGACGAATTTAACTGCATAATACAAGACACAATCCCGTCTATTAGGATCCTAAAACAGTTTGAAAAAGTTCCATTTTGGTATCTAGAGTAGCGATTCGATTCTTTATTTCCTAGCCTAATTACGAAGCTAAATGTGCATCAGGTTATTAGCCTTTCGTTGGAGGAATCGGCATAAAATTATTAAATGGAGAAATATTTTTAATTTATGAACCATTAGAAAACTGTTAAATAGTAAATTAAAGACATCATTCAGTGCCAAGTAGTGTATCATGATGAATTCGTTCGTATTCAAATAAGGTCTTCTTTTTTTCTCTCCATTTTGTGGAGATGTTTAGAAGCGCCTAGTGTGTGTGTGTGTGTGTGTGTGTGTGTGTGTGTGTGTGTGTGTGTGTGTGTGTGTGTGTGTGTGTGTGTACAGTTGACTCAAGCTGATAAGGAACGTTCGACTTACAGATGAAAGCAGGCATTTCATTGCACTCAAGCTACATTTTATACAAAGTGATAGCAGATGTGTGTGTGTGTGTGTGTGTGTGTGTGTGTGTGTGTGTGTGTGTGTGTGTGTGTGTGTGTGTGTGTGTGTGTGTGAGAGAGAGAGCAAGATGAATGTATTTTTCAACATCAGTTTGAATACACAAAACCATAAATAATCCGCGCAGTCAAAATATATCCTTACAGTTCGACACACGAGGGATAATGGCAAGAATAATTTTCCTCTTGTGAAAAATATATCTACTATTAATCTTATATTTTTATTGCGTATCTTTCAGATCAACCACCACAACTGAAAAACAATGATTTTTGCATTCCTATTGCAGGTTTTCCATCATTCCTTTTTAGTACATATATCTGCGATGTGAAAGAGAGAGAGAGAGAGAGAGAGACCATTTCTGTAGTTGGCACTATTATTTATGCATTTAAATTATTTGTCTTCTGACATTCAAGGAAAAAGCAAACAAAATTCAGCTTCGGTTATTTCAGTATCTTCGCACTACCTCATATTCTTTTTGCCTTATTCCTTATTCCATTTAATAGGAAAAGACCTGCATCCGAATCCCGTCTATTACCGTAGAACTCTTATCAGGGCTCTTCATCTGCAGGTGAGTTAGTCGACATATGAAGGTGGCAGAATTATTTCTTCATCCCGTAAAATAGCCAATGGGCCAAAAGAATACAGTTAATCCTATCGGCACATACACATACTGTGCCGATAGGATTAACTACCCTATCAGGGCATTAATTAGGTTTTAAAGAATCCAAGTTACTTGACCATAAGAGGCCATTGAGCCTAACACGCAGTGAAAATGGAAATGGAACAGTTTTGAAGAGCACAAGCTGTTTGCTGGAAAATTCCCTATAACACGGAAATTACATACGGAAGAATATCTTAAATTTCAGTAATGTTCATTTCTCAAATGTATTCCATTTTTTCTTTTGTGCTCGTTCGCCAGTTGGATCAGTTCAGGTGCAGTAGTGTGCCCCGAAGTGGCTCCTCCAACCATCTTTAGCCACATCTCATAAGTCGACGATTATATTTACAATTTAGACTGTCTTAAATGAAAATGAACGATGCCATTGTTTCTAAATTGAGGTGCAGTAAACGGGCTTGCTAATCAAAGAAACTCTGGGTGGAACACGGGCCTACAGCCATAATGAGAAATCTCAGTCTCCTGAAAAGCAAAAAAATATATTGCCTACGCATTTCACAATGGATTTCACAAAATTCCTTGAAAAATAAAGAATCCCCAACTCCTCTATTATGGTTGACCAGGAACACTGTCAAAATGAATTCAGGTCCTGTAATGATTGACTTATACCTTCTCTCCTTCCTTCGTTAGCAACAGTTAACAGTAATTACAATATGCAATTAAAAATAAAGAAGTAAAAACTTAATTTTTTGTAAAGAACAGGTGTTAGCAGCAACATTTAGGAAAACGGCAGCCCACTTTTTCAGATCCTTGTTTACGGCTTCGTAAGAACAAGTAGCATACAAATCAAACGGGTTATGTTAGACGAGCGTGGCAAGAATGCAAACATGATCATAGTCACTTATGACAATATCTACAAGTGCGATTAACTATTCCGAATGGCACAGCCGAATCAAGCACTCACGCACGCACACACATACACACAACCAATTAGTTCGAAACTGGTTCACTTTTATGCAAGAATTCCCATCCTGCTTTGAACAGTTGGATATTTGTTATTGCAGAACGAAGGTATAAGTGCATAAGCAAATAAAACACACACATTCGTCTTCGGTGTGGCTCCTCTAAAATTACAGAGCCACACCCCTCTGTCTGTCTCTTTCTCTTTCTCTCTCTCTCTCTCTCTCTCTCTCTACATGCATGCATGCATGTATGCGGGCGGATACCCCCAACTGATTCTGCTTGTGCATTTAGGGAGGAGAAGGTGTCAGTGTGTGTCGGAAGTTACGGGGGCAGGCCATTTCTGGTGGAGTGTGGCAGTACGAAGATTGAAGGAAACGTCTAGCAGGACAGGGAAGGTGGATGTCCTTGGTTCCGACAGGCGACTGCCAGTTCATAGTGATTGATGGGGTTCTGCTCCGGGACCGTAGGTAGAAACAGAACAGACTCTTTACTGATCAAGCCAAAGATAATATCGGTCTCACAGAAAGCGTTTACCTGTACCACCTCTCTTTCTCTCTCTCTTTCTTTCTCTAGTCTAATAGCCAGAACGGCAAGGTTGGAACAGGAAATGAATGTCCGCTTGTTATTTATCGACCACTGATTGTTATATAACATCCACTGGATTGATGACAATGTCATATACCCCCTACCCCATCATCATGCTCTCTCTTATCTGCTTTATTTACTTCGCATTGAATTTGGCTGTAGATTGCTAAAATGTTTTACGAGATACCACTATCTCAGGACTCTTTTAATTTACAGATCTCTTAGAAATTCCAATGTCAGTCCTATATTTGCTATTTTTTAATATCACTGTTTTAATCTGTGGATTTACTTAAGGATAGCAACCTATCAAGGTGCTGTCGCTAATAATAATAATAAGTAAATAAAAAAGTGTAAAAGAGTTCCATCTTTTCATTTTGCAGTTCCTGGACACACACTTGCTATTCTATTTCTTGTTTAGCAACAAATAGTGGACTCTTTCAGCAAATATATCCAATATTTACCGTATAGTTTGTACTGCGGTATTTATTTAATTCTTTAAGATGCCTCTTATTCTTGTAAGTTTTGCGTATCCATAACTTTAACTTGTTGAAGAATTAAGATAATCTCACTCTCTAGTGTCCATCCACTAGCAGAAGGAACTTAAGTCACTTTTTAAAAGCACTTTCAAAACAAACCTAATAATTCTCATGAAATAAAAAAAAAGAGGAAAATATTCTGGCTCAATTCCCATCAGATTATCCAGCACAATCTGATAGGAATTGAGCCAATTTTATTTATTTAGTTTCTTGCTATTCATTTTTAGGTTTTCATATAGTAAGTTATCCTCATTGATAGAACAAATTCCTTTGTAAACAGAGATGATATATGATAAAATAATTACCATTCGAAATGAATAACATTAAAGTGGAGTCTTTTACAATTTATGGGTGTGTTTCTATGGAAACTGATTGCGTCTCATTTATATATCCAAACATTAAATCGCGCATAGTGAGATTCTCGTATACCTCAAATATTCCTTTTCACAGATGAATATTTTACAAACCAAGCAAAATCGAAACCAAATCCGACGGAATAGGGCAGTTAATCTTTATTCCTGTAGCGTTTTATGTTTGTAAATTGTGCGTGTTCTGGCCCTAATGCCTGTTTTGAGGGACGAAAAATATCCGAGATAATAATAATAATAATAATAATAATAATAATAATAATAAACCCTCCCCATGAGACCCGCTGATTCACTATTTGATTGAAAATATCTGATAAAGGTTCCTCTCTTCTCTGTGGCGGGATTCGATTACTAATCTTTCCCGCCAGAGAGCTCGTATAAACCAACTGAACTTTCGAGATGCTCTTTTTTTTCATAAGAATATTTAAATAATTGTTTAAATATTATCAACACTTCAACATTAAATTTATCAACACTACGTACTGAATTATACTAATACAAATAATAAACTGATGAGAAATATTCAACTAAGTTTGACTCTGTAAATATCATTCTATTTACGCTAAGAAAACTCAAAGATTTAATTAGTCTACGATTCTATGATGATTTAATGTACTAAACATAATGTTTACTTGTAAGTGATTTTAATGCACAAACGTTTTCTTTCAAAAGATTATTAATATTCTTTTGAAAGAGTTTATTATTATTATTTTTTTTGTTAATATTATTATTATATCATTATTATTTTGAAATATAATAGTGCCAAAACAGATACCTGTTCAACATCATTCAATACCGAATCTTTGTATGCACAGAACAGGACGTTTCCATTGCTGCATTCGGAATGCTTAGCTGGACTATAACGAGGAATAATATGGGTATTAACATTAATATCTAGTAAAACGAGCAATGTAATAAGTTATATCAATGAACACATTAAAATCAAAAATTGGTTTAACTAATTTAAATAAAGTTTGCAACCCTGTAATTATTGTCCTATTAGAAAGAACGAATCGTTGTAGCAAATACCCAGGGGCTTACCATACAATTCCTAACTAATCAATTAGCATTCATCTAAGAAAAAGTTAGCTGTGATCTTAATAGTATGATCATTGATACTAAGAATCACTAATAGTATACATTTAATTGTTTCGTGTGCCCTCGGAAAGCGACATTAAGAAAAAATTACTTGTTCTAAAACAGGACTAGACAGATTCATTTTTTTAATTCGATAACCAATGTAAAGTATGAATTTGTAAATAAAAGCCCATCCTTTATTTTGATAGTTTGTGTCACATTTCCTTCACACGTTATAACCATATTTTTTTATCTGCGTACTTTGCAATCATCATAACCCTATCATTTAGTGCTAGTATTCCTCTACTACGACTACTACTTATTGTTGCAAACAGACGTTGGGAAACAGCAGTTACACATTTTTGATGTTGTTCATACATCACGTGATTTTATTTATGCAATAGAGTTGTGTTTATATCCAAACCTTTGTAATATTCACAAAGAACAAGGAAGTGGCTTCTATTTTCAACCATTGATATCACTAGGCAAATATATTTCTGGTAGTGTATAATTAACAATAAAGTCCCTATTCATTCCACGTCATCTTTCTGTTATTTTAAAAATAGCAGCGTCAAAATACTATCTGAAAAGTGTTTCTTACATCATAGAAACTGTATTTATTTTTAAGAATCTTAGAGTACTTCTGCGGTGTTTTAGATACTCGTAAAAAAACAAATAATATAGCTTTTATTTGAAATATGAAATTGTATTAAACTATCATAGGGTCCTGATACAGACTATAACTTCCTGACTGTCGCAACTAAGTAATATTCAGGAAGTTCATTATTTTGTTACTCTAACAAAATCTCGTTTCATTCTTGCCATGTGATCGGTTAGTTCTCAGTATTGTTAATATGATGGATGCAATACGTATATTCAGACATAATAATGATTTGGATTGAGTGTTTGCTTCGCCAACAGATAAAATATTATTGTTAGAAATACCAACTTAGAAGAATTTCTCATCACATTTTTAAGGAGCTTTGGAAAAACAGTCAAAGCGAATTACGACTAGCTAATCATTGATCTCTATGACTAAGGTCGTTCATTCTGTAAGGATGTCACACTCTTAAGGATCACGAAGAATAATTCGGGAAAATGTATCACTGTGCAGAGAGAGAGAGAGAGGGGGGGGGAGTACATATATCGCAAATGACGGTGACGTCACAAAGGAAATCGAAGAAACTTTGCACTTTCACACTCAAAATGGAATATAGTTTAATTTCTTTAAAATAATTAAAAAAAAAACTTTAAAATATTGAACGCACATAACATTCAGTTTTGGCGTTATTTTTGATTTCAGAATATACACAGTGGTTTGGATTTTTTTTTTTTTTAGTTTCCACAAAAAACATATTTTCCTGGAAATTTTAAAAGTTTTAAAAAATTTTAAAGTTTTAAAAGCATTTAATTTAGTTAATCCAAAAGGATTAACTGAATTAAATGATGTTACGATCCTGTAAATTTGCAGTATACGCCACCACTCAATTTTGTACTTCGCCTCACCACTTCATCACTAAACGGAATAATGTCGTTGTTTTATTTTTATATTTGCTATGTGACTCTCACCTACAAAAGACTGTAAACCTTTTCGTAAGCTCAGGATTTTTTTTTTCGTCTATTTTTCTTAATGTTATATATTTTATTTATTTTTTTACATTGTCCGTAAACCTTGCTCTAGAGACCAAACATGAATTTTTTTCAAGCCACTTTTCGGTCTCCAATAAGCGAGGTGGTCACACTGGGCAATTAAATTCAACTCCTACCTATAGACCATATCATAAAACATCAATGTTTACAGTGAAAATTCCCTATTGACTGGAGATAGGGATATGCTAACCACTCTGTCCACCAGAAAAATGTCGCTAACGTTCACAAAAGTGTTTCAATTATCTTGACAATTTCTTAGGTTACAACAGTTAATTTGTGCAACTGGCATTCATTTTGTTAAGGAATAATGAATAAAATTATTGATGGAATAAGTGACAACGTTTTTCATTTCTATCAGAGTTAAAAGCTTAGCTGTAAGTGCATCTGCTGGTTAAGCCGCATAATAATACAGTTTCACAACGAAACAGACAGCACTACTAATTGTTCGGGAGGCTTACTGCAGGATAAATGGACGTACACCATTCTGTAGATGTGCTTTGAATTTCCAGACGCATACGCTTCCATGTCGTTGTCTGGACTGATGATTAACCCGAGAGAATATTTATTTTTCTTGACCTCACTTGAAACCTACCTAACAAATCACTTGGACGTCACTTGTAATGTCCTTCATAACACAATACCTTGTTGGGGCTCACCCGACCAAATCACTATGCTAATGTGCCGATCCCTTTTATTGTATTATTAAACACAATAAATGGGGGAATTTTGCAAAAGTTGTTCCTGCTGTCACATAAAGAAACAAACATCATATTTGCGCCCGTGTGACCCTTCTCTCATTTGTAGTTCACAGATACGCTATCCAAACAGCATTCACGTGTTAAAGAGTAGCAATTATACAAAACGAATAAGATGATTAAAAAAAAAAACATGCTGAGAACAAGATTTTGTCCAATGATATTAGTAATTTAGGATTACGTATCGGCAGCAAAGGCCACAAGACATTTTGTTAGTTTGTTTGTGGAAGAAAACCCGAGCTTCCCCCAGGAAAAACCCTGCTACGTTCGTATAAGCTCGGCTAGCTCACCTTCAGCTGAAAAGTCCCCTACAAGGTATTCGAATTCACTTCTTTCCAACTAAACGAACAAATGTCGTTCTTCTGCCTAGCTGCCGAAAAATATTAGTCCTTTCTATATTAGATATATCAAAATTTAAATAAAATAATGGGTTTTCTCAGCGATTTTTTCACTTCAGTTATTAAATAAGCTACAACAGCATCTCTGCCTAAATGTATTCATTTACAACTGTTACGCTAGTGGTAACATTTCATTGATTTTGTATGTACACATGATTTCTAATGTCACTGAAACACTTTGTCTTCCCCAACTGTTGCTTAAGTTACTGGAACATTTGGAAACAAAATTTCTTCTTGTGGTTAAGGCTTGATATTGGCTTTGAGTTCGTAGATTGCTTCCATAATATAATGAATGTCGACTGCTAACTCTGTAATACAATCATGCGGTTTGCAAGTGTCGTGACAACACTCTACTCACGTTCTAGTTGTATTACAAAAATGTTTATCTTACAGAGCCTTTAATTATTCAACAAGAGTACGCCGTTTGTTTATCATTCTTCGTTGTTTGAATGTAATGTATTAAACACAATTCCTAACTTCTCTCTCTTTAGGTTGCTAACTTGGTACGGAAAGACGAAGGAGGGATTTTTCCGTCTTAGGATGACGATCGCCCCCCCCCCCCCAAAAAAATAGAATATTAGAATGGCAAGGTATTTTATTTTACGACGAAAAAAAACCAAAAAGAATAATAGAATTTGGATAGCATGATATTTTATTCTACAAAAAACCGTTCTATTAATTTAGTTATACAAATGTGACATTTTAAAAATGCATTTTATGTTGAAAAGAGCACTTGAGTATTGCAAAAAAAAAAAAAAAATCATTAAAAAGTTAGAAGTAAAAAGCACACATAACTCGATATGCATTAGAATTAATAATACCGCAAGAACCAATAATTTTGGACATTGAGCATTATAGGAATTAAGCAAACAATGAGGGGGGGGATATTATTTATTTTTCTTTTGAGAAACAGCTAACCGGATTTTTTAATTAGCACGTGGGTTACGCAACTATTTTATGGATTTGTATATTCTTTCCCTGTCCTTTGTTACAAACTTCACACTTAACAAGCTCTCCTCCATCAAAAATAGAACGCAGTATACAATTATCCTGTTGGAGAAAAAAAAAAGGAGGAAATTTGAAACTTATTTCTTCACGAGTTAAACTAACCTTTAACCAATGAGAAACGACAAAAGCTTTGCAATACTCGTATTATTTTGATGCGAAAAAACTGAAGATCCAGAGATCATTATTAGGCCTAAATTGGTCAACGATTTGCTTGCATGCATATACATGCGCTCGTAACTATATTAGAAAAATACATGTAAGAAATGTCCTTTGGAAGAAAAGAAAAGAATGAAATTTGTTGTTTACAATATAAGTTCTAGAACCCCCCCCCCCCCGTTCAATTTCTCCACCATGCGGAGAAACTGAAGCCGCCACCCCAAATCATTAGTACCTTCTGAACGATTGTTTATTACCAATATAGGTAATACATTCTAATCTATATTTACAAGATTTTATCGGCAAAATCTTATTTTTAAAGACGTAAAGTTACAGTGGAATATATAATATCATAAACGATTCTTGATAAGTCCACGATCTCTGTGTAAGAAAAAAAAAATCATTCCATTTCGGATAAGGTCTTATTGTAAATATTTCAGCGCTTTGATCATCATCAGGTTCTAAAACTGATGAATGTTTAATTTAGTCTGTTTGCTTAATATTTCCTAGGGTGGTGCTACTATGAAGGCTGCGGGGAGGGGGAAGGAACTTCTACGTGCTTTACAAAACCAATTTGCAGCTGTCCTTTTCGAAATACAAAGTCTCCTTGGCCACTGGGGATGGATCTAGTTATTAATTGTGCTCAAAATAACTGGTTTCTTCGGCTATCAGGCAATACGCAAGGCCGGAAGTCAATATTACTTTTATTTATAGAATTATAATGAAGGCTAATTAACTTCAAATTCAACAAGGATGAAACTTTGATGATGATGATGATGATAATAATAATAATAATAATAATAATAATAATAATAATAATAATAAAACATTTTGTATTACATTCAGCACATTTCTAGACACATTATGGAATTAATTTTTCCTGCATGACACTAACGATTAATTAAAAATGTTTGCATAAAACGTCTTAAAAATCAAAATGAAGAAAGTGAGGTTTTGTTTGTTTGCTTTATGTTTAGGAAAGTCTGTCTAAATATGAAAGGTATCTCCAAAGCATTGAGGTGTGATTTTGGTTTTTGTTATAATTGTTTGAGTCCTAACTGCTTTTTTTGTTACTTTTTATTCTATTGTTTGACACCATATTTGGTTACTTAGTTACCGTTGCTATTCATTTTAATTATTCGGACACTCACTGAAATGAAGTACATTTTAGTATGTGTCCGAATGCGAGCGCCCTCTGAAATATCACTAATTGCTTCATCTGCTAATTTAATCTGCTAGTTGAAATCTTTACCATTTCTATTACACCACTTATATGAAATAAGCATCCAAAAGCGCATGACTTTCGTTCTTTGATTTAATGATTCGCACGTGGACAGTTAACACGTCATGTAGCTTTTCAAAACTGTTGACCAAACATTACAGTTTTAGTAGGTTGAATACGAGATAATTTCTGTAGACTCCATTATGTACACAACAAGCACACAGTGTGACAAAAACCCGGTAAATCCGTGTCGCGTTACCTCGAGAAAATATCCGCGACCCTTCCTTAGGGCCACACTGCAGTTAGCGCACGATCGACGTAAGTTAAGGCGGCATGCTCGCCGCGCAAGAGTAATACGATCGCCATAAACATAGAGAACAGTAAAAACGACTTACCTGGTCATTCGCAGGACAGTGGGCAGTGTCGCAACTTAGCCTCACCAGGGAATATAGTATTCGCACGTGGCGAGCACAGGAGGCTCACTCTCTGTCCACCCAACTTCCGCTGTTTTTCTGCAGTAAGCTTATTTTTTAGTCGACTTCGCGAGATAAATCATCGTCGCTTAATGGGTTGGACTGCGTGCACGGGGAAGCCGCATGTTAATGAGAAGCGTTGCGTGCCGGGACCAGTTTCAGTGGGGCTGGCCCCCGCCTTACCCCCAAGGACGGACCCTTCACTGAATTTTAATTTGGATCGCGAGTCCTAATGGCGGCCACGTGATGACCATGAAATTTCCAGGGCCTAAAGGAGTGTTCTACATCTCGCGCGAACAGCAGAGGAGAACAGGTTACAAGTTAGCCACCGATTGCTCAACTTGGATAGCAGCCCACGTTTCCTAAAGCGTCCGTCGTTGCGCTATTGACAGACCGCTTACTACCAGCTATGAACACTCACACACTCACTTCCAAATAAAGTGCATTTCTGTGATTGTTTTTGTGTTGTTGCGCCTTTAATATTTAACCGTGCTCATTGAAATCGGAAGGTGAACAGAGGCGTTTTGCATTAGGCTCGTCAGAAACGGATGTACCTTCACTTTTTAATGCTGGAATTTTTTTTTTTTTTTTTTTTTTTTTTTTTAAGGCGCCTTTTCGGTCTCTCGTCTAATGGTTTAAGTCTATATCTTATCTAGGTCATAGAAAACTGTTGATTCACCTCTTTAGAAAGCATACATTTCCAGTCAGTTATCTGACTCGTCAAATGTACATTTATTGCGATATTTCCAGTACAAAAAAAAAAAAAAGAAGAAGAAGATAAAAATTTTTAAAAAAAATGAAAATTCCTATTTTAGTAATGCATTTCTTTCATCTCTCAATGCCTTTATATTTACAACTTAAAATGCTTTGTGTATCGATCTATTCTTTAGAATGTATTTCACATCACCACACTAAAATCCCTAACATCGGCGCAAAATAAATTAACAGAGGTCTTAACTATCATTACCAGTATCTCGGTATGCAATGAATGCATTTATCTGCTGAACATATTACCTCTTATCTTAAACCTATAATGGTTATCTACATCAAAACAATCTACTTTGTGTGTGTGTGTGTGTGTGTTCAGGATTACATCTTCCGGCATGGAAACGTAGTTCTCAACACACAAAGAAATAACTCATAAATACTGCTTATTGTACGCCAGAAATATAATCTACCTCTGCCGGTTAAGATATAAAATTAGCTTGCACAGATACAAAAATGATAACAACTTCTATAGAAAGCAATATAAATTAAGAGATAAACAAAAGTAATGATCAACAAAAGAACAGATCTGATAAGGATTTAAGATCTTGTTTCTTCTTATATATAATGCATGACATTCCTTAGCTACTATATATTTGTTTTGGAAAGCCCTAGGTTAGATCCTGTTTAGAATGGGAGAAAACTTAATAGTTTTTAAGGTGAGTCAGCTGTCTCATACGGAGGCAAAGGATTTCATACTTCTCAGAACAGACAACCTTATAGAAAATACATACGTGGTTCATGACGTAGACAACTACGGCCATTATTTGTTTATTTGAATAATAATTAAAATGAACTGTGCATACTGCACTCGTCCTCTATGCAGCATATACGTATAGAATTATTATATCTGCATCTTGGGTGAGCTGTTGTTCTTAGCATTTGAAATCGGAATAACAATCTAACAACTTGTTATTTATTAATAAATCAAGGCTACAATGTTTCGGTTGCGTAACATTCAACCAATGTGAATTGTTCTTGAGGATATGAATACTTAACCTCTTCTTATCTTTATGAAATTATTCCCCCTCCCCCCCTCCCATCTATACTTGCTCATTCTTGCATATCTTACAATAGTAGAATTATTCAATTTAAAGCATCCTTTGACTATTTTTTTTTGCTTTTTTTTCCCATCTGATGTTTTTTTTTTTTTTTAACCTGGTATAATCATGACGTTTATTTCTTTCAATGGATAACTAAGACTTGCATGTGCAAATACGGTCTTCATGTCATTACACGCTTCAGAGGAGACAAGACAAACCTTTTTTAAAAAAAATCCTGTAATTAAATGGGAGCATAGGATATTATCAGTTGCGTGATACTTGACACTCGTGTTATTAACCTGCTTAACCGGGGCGCGTATTCATACAGTTTGAAAGAACGCTCGCGTTCGAAGCACAGAGAGAGAGAGAGAATTAATAAAAACAAAAAAAAAAGATTTTTCTAATCATTAAAATGCATTCAGTAGTTTGTTTTTAAACAACTTTGAGCAGCCAGACTACCTTGCATGTGACTGTTGGCCCTGTTCATTTTCCCTGAAGAAATGTATAAGAAATAGCAATAAATAAAATAAAATTTCCCACGATTCTACACGCTATGTATTTGTGTACTGTTTGTACTATCAATAATTCTGTCACATATATAATTAGAAATACACAATTTTAATGATCTGTTGCAAGAATGCTTCACAACTAATTAATTATTAAGACATGAGTTGATTTTGTGATGCTCGTTTGCTAAATTCCTAAACAAAAATGACATTCAGTTACTTTTTAATGGTGATCCAAACATCAAGAATCGTTAAGGACATAGTTATGCCAGTATTATGGATGAGAAGGTTGGAAAGAAAAAAAAAAAAAGAAAGTTATGATTAAGTCTGAATATGTGTAATTTTTAAGGTGTATGCAAGGAAGATGTTCCATAAAATAGTAGTTAGACGGACAGATTGAGAAAAAAAAAATGCAGAAAGAGTGGATAGTAGCTAATTAATAATACGAGTGATCTGTCACATATCTAATTCTTTCTTTCTTACTCTGGCTTCATTATCATAACCGATCGGAAATAATTGCCATAGTTTGTCATTTAAGGATACTTTTTATTCATTTCCTAGTAATATGTCTATTATTAAAAATTACAAAGTTTACTGTAATGGCTAGTAACTAAACGTGATAATAAATATTAATCATGGGTGTAGTTAAATAAAACTACACCCATGAGTCAAAACATTAGGACCTAGTAGGACCTTGACTCGTTGCGATTGGGCCTTCTTCGGCCTAGACGACTGCTTGCACCCATCTTAGCATTGACTTCACTAGATCACAGGTGTCCTGAGATATTCTGAAACTAGGCAGAATAACGTCCCTGAGGTCAGTGACCCAGCGAGACAAGGAATGGTTGGATATGCTCTTGAAATTATGCTTGTAATATGACACGGAACATTGTCTTGATGAAAGAGTTCAGATCCATTGGGCCACATTATCACCTTGAAGAACAGTACCTGGTTCGAAACAATCCCCAGGTAAGAATTAGCGTTAAGCTGTGTTCATTGGGAATGAGAGAAATTTGGGAATTGGGAATGAGAGAAATTTTGAGAATTGGGAATTTCGGCAAATGAAGTTGGACGAGTTTTAATATCTACTTAATTTATATAATTTTGCATCGCCGAAGTGAATTTACTAAACTAAACAGCCAAAAGGCTGTTTAGTTTAGTAAATACTTTACGCACCGACCGAGAATTCGCTTACGGAAAATACACCTCTCCGACGCATCGAGTCTCTTAGTACTGAGAGTTTTTGCTCTCTTAGGTTTCTTCCTGGTCTCTGACGAAGACTAATGAGTTTGAAACAGCTGTCAGACTAGTGAAACCTTATCAAAATGGACCAATAACGAATATACGGGCGCTTTGAGCGTTCATGCTTCCTATAAGGTTCGGCTTGGGCAACTTGTAGTATGGCGGCGAGTGTATTCTCGATAGTTCTCTGGTCAATTTTCACACGAAACTTTTATAGTTTCTGTTTTTCGGCTTTGAAATGATGTTGGATTTAATATCCACTTAATTTATATAATTTTGCATCGCCGAAGTGAAGCCTTTTGGCTCTTTATTTTAGTAAATCCTTATACTATCACTGGCCTGTTTCCAGCTAACCGTGCAGTCTGGTTTTGCCCAAACAGATTGCGTGGTCATAATGTTTTGGCTCATGAGTGTATATAGAAAACAGAGGCATTGCATCAAGCACCATAAAATTTAATATAATACAAATACTATTCTATATTTGACTGGTATCATATTGTTTTCTATACTCAGGTGTGTGTGTGGATACGCACCTGAGCACACAAGGTGTGTATCAAGGTGAAAACACATCTTGCGTGTTGTTTGTTTGTTTGTTTGAAACGGGAAAATACATAAAAAATTATCTTTGTAAAAATCACGGAAACTAATTGCATGCTCTTTTTTGCATTTTTAACTAACTGCGCATGTAGTATAAAATCTTATGGAAGCCTTGATCCGAGAGTAGATGCTTAACAAGCTACCATTAATATAAACATTACCTTGATGAAAAGGAATATATTTGCAACTCTCATTATATGTTTTCGAATGTGTTACTTCGCATAAAAGTCGGAAGATTCTTTGTAATTCTAATGCAGAAGGAAATCGATGTTTTTAATAGAATACCGAAATCATACATAGAACGTAGTTTAAGCATATTACATCAGCGGAGTTAATTTTACTGATCCCAAATGATTACCTTGGTTTCTGTTGAATGCACCATGATGTCTTTGGCTGATTCTTTCTAAAGCGTCTTAAATTCCTATGAGAGTAACGCTCCACTTGTTAAGGCATGGTTATATTGTTCCATTCTATGCCTTTAAATTCTGTTATTGCGTATACAACCAAATCTGTGCTTTTCATGCAGATATGTTCATCATATATTCATCTTGATATAAGTCTGATATGGAGAGACAAATCGCTTCAAAACCAATCCTTTTTGATCGGATGGGCAAATGTGTCGGACGCTGGAAGAGAACCATATGCCAGCTGCATCGTGGAAACCGTGGGATGACTTCCATATGTCATAGGTACAGATCCACACCGAAGTTATTAAACAACTAGTGGGATTAATATCACGGCAAGTACAGATGGTTATCCTTGCAAAAGACCTTGGGAAGGTGGTTATAATTTAATGTTAATGTCAGTGTATGTTATTCACAGTATCTCGGGAACTTAGGTATTCTTTTATTAATCTGTCCTATTTACAAAATATTTACACAAAATGGGAATATAATCCTATTCAACATTTTTTAAATAGAAATCTTTCACAGTTGGGAAACCTATAGATCATTATCAGCGTGGATGGACTAAGGATTAAATAATCCTAAAACCTGTTCTAGAAACCAAACAGTAGTTCTTCAGGCCACTTTAGACTTTCAGTTGCAAGTTAGAGGCTACTCACACAAGATGATGAAAATTATATACTATCTATGGCCATCGCAAATATCAATGCCACGTGAAGTAGGATTTGAGCCATAGCTTTTAGGCTACAATAGGAAGATGCTATTCAACAAGGTCAGCACTTGTACAATTTGTTTCTTTTTTTTTTTCAATTAAAATGATTAAAAGTTGTTGTTTTGCTCAGATGAATGATTGCTTATTGCCAAGAAGGTCATATTTTATAACTTCCTGTAAATGTTTTCAATGAAAACAACTTAATACTTTCATTGCATTTTAGGTTAGAGGTTGGATTAGGTTGCTTCCTTAATTATTTGTAGAAATAAAGCATAAAAAAAATAGAATTAGGATAAATGAGAACTGTATCTCTTCGATCAATATCTCAACGCTACACAATTGAAACACTTCGCACTTTCTGCTTCTGTTTCTTATATTAATATCATCACATATAGCTACAAGTTATCATAATAAACCCCTTCCGAGATTTCATTTAAAAGTAATATGTTCATTAGTAAAGCTAATCTTCCTTATCAGCGTTTGGTCTTTTTTTTTTCCTCTGCAGATATTGTAATTAACAAATAAAACTGTGAAATCCATAAAACTGCTGAGAAGATATTTTTTATATAAACTGTTTAAAATGATCATAAACTGGGCAAAGCAAGCAATGTTTTTATAAAAGAAATAGTGTGGTTCATAATAATATCTGCTACATACCAAATTTTGCAAAAAGAAAGCGAAATGATGCAAAAATACAAATTACTTAATGGCGATTTTGCTGCTATAATATAATTCGATAACATAATTATTTTCAAAGGGCGGTTGGGACAATTTCTACTTATCTTTCCTTCGAGGAATGATCACTGAGCCTCAAGACATGTAGTGGTGGGAAAGGACGAACGCCCAGAATTTTGGTGAAAATTTCCTCTTCTTGTGAGAGGAGAAGGAAGGAAGTAAAAGCCGACCTACTCTTTCTGATATTTCCTTTAAGACTAGTAGTTGTTTTGTGTTGAATTAGAGTTTTAATGCACATATGCACATTCTTTTTCACAAGAAGTAGTGCGACTATGGACTTTTGTATTCGTTTTTTATTAAATATGCATAAAATGTTCATTCAACATTAGCACGTATCACACATGGAAAAAAATAACCTGTAGGAAATACAGTCTAGTAAAAATATCATGACCACCTCCATTATTTCACAATCGAGCATTCTATCTTTTACGCGTGTCACTGGCATCCTTGATACTGAAGGTATGTGATGTCTGATCATTCGAAGTTGCTGATTGACATGGGCAAAGAACACGATATGACTGATTTCGAAATTGACATGATTATTATATAGTATCCGGCTAAAGTGCCAGAATAATCCAGTAGAATATCATTATTGTAGGATGTTTGTGGTGTATTTAAGGTGTTCCAATAGATGAAGGATACTGGACAGAAAATCAGTCGCCTAGCCTACGGTTGGCTCCCACATCATCGATGCAGGTGGTGAACCCAATTTATCTGCCTTGCGCAATATCGCAGACAATAAACTGTGGAACGACCAATATATGGAAATTAACCTTATGGGTGGTGGACGAATTGCTGTGTTTCTCAGACCACAGACCAACGTACTTTCCTGGGTATGGGTCTCTGAAGCAGACGCTTAGTCAAGCTATCCATTCTTACGCCTAATCATCGACGACTACATTTCGCATCTTATAGACGTCAATGGACCACTGATTAATCAGAAAAGTTACCCTTTCTGATGAATCCTGTTTCCAGCTATGTCGTGTGGACAATACGTGGAGGATTAAGTGTAAACCTGGAGAGAGGAATCGCTCCGATATCATGATCCAGTAGAAACAGACGGGAGGTAGCAAAGTTATGCTTTGGGAATATTTTCCTCTGAATGTCTTAGAGTTCTGAACCTGGAGTCCGTATTATGAATACTACGAAATTATTCATAATACGATCATAGTACTTTCGTTTAGCTGATCAAGCATTTCCATAGTGACAGTCTTCCCAGATGGTACAGATGTGTTTATAACAGGTTGATATGCGCGAATGACAATGCCGGTCGTTCGAGAGTGGCTCGAATTAATTTTCTTGATATGAAATAAGAGATATAAATCTTTGCTCTGTAATCATTCGTGTAATCATTCTTTTATTACACGAATGTGTAATAAAAGAATGATTATGTGTAATAAAAGATGATCCCTTCTTTTTCATCTGCACATTTGTTTGTAATATGCTCAAAATTAACAGCGGCAGGAGGGAGAAAAACATGATAATAGTCTCCATCCTATTCTGTGGCAATTCTTTATCTTGTCTACTCTTTATTTCTCGTACTTTTGTTTCTTGATTAAATCAGATTCTTTTAATGTGATTGGAAGCGTCTGATTTCAAGAAATCCAGCTGAGATTGGTTGAATGCTTCCAATGGGTCATCTCATTAACATCCAGTGCAGTTCAATCAGTGATGTCAGACTCAATATGCTTTCCCTTTTGATAGCAATAGATCCAAAACCAAAAGAACAATTGGATATTTTAGTGTGTGGTATACCGTATAATTTTAAAGGCTGTTATTAATATAATTCAAGAGTTCGTTGTTTTGAATTCGTATCTAATCTTTATTCTTCATCATTGACACTGTAATGGAGTTATTTAGTTCTTTTGCTTGTTGGCAACCTCGGTAACGATTGGTGTTAGAAGTTGATAAGTTGTTTATTAGCGATTACCATTACACCTTCTAGTAGCACTGCTAGAATACTATTAGTCTCAATTACGCTTCATCTTTCAAAGGAGGAAGTGATAATGTTTGTTATCACTTCCTCCTTTAACAGTTCAGACTTTAACAATTTATTACCTACGTTCACTCGAGAAATATTGACATCTATTTTTGTCTTCATATAGATATTCATCTTCTATCATTTTTCTTTCTCCTCATTATAAGTTATTTTATATTCTTCTGCTGTCACCAACTGGTTAGTAAGTGACGCATATTATTCTTCTGTGATGTAAGATTTTGTCATTTTGACAAGCAAGGCGGTTCTGGTTTCCTCTTTCTGATTTTTTTCCCTAATCATCCCTTTTGTATTTCTTTTTTATTATGTTATTTAGACATTTGCAACCAACAAAAATTTAGCAGTGACGTTTTCTCCTTTATATCATTAGTTTCAAGAATTTATCCATTATCCCCAGCTTCATTTAACGGTTATCTTTACGAGATGAAGTTCAGGCATAGATGTTTGTCTTGTTTGATCTTACTCTCTAGATTTACTAAAATTCATTTTTCTAATTTGATTGTCGACTACAATCAGATTAGAAAAATAAACAGACTTTAAAGAAACTAATAAACAGACTTTTGCAGCTTCTGTAGCAGAATCTCAACTCGTTCTCTGATATGATTAAATACAAATGATTCCCGAAATAAAAATACCATGTGGAAGCAATCAGGTACGGGATATTCAAAATAGTTTAATAAAAATTCCATAAAGCTGTAATATAAGGATTTCGAAACTGAATAAAAATGTAGTCAAAATGTGCTACTAGGATTCGTAGCATATTTCCCTCCAATTATGAACCCTGGAAATTACCCTGATAGTTTCGTTCCAAGGTTTGCTGATATAATGCGCTCCATATATAAATATAGTGCAATCTATACATAAACTACTATGTATATCCCGATATTATTCCTCTCTATAAAATGTGCTAGCTACTTCTTTTACAATGCCTGAAGTTTTCCTAAAAATCGCATAAAATGTTCTGAGTTGTAATGTTTCCAGTATAAAACAGAATCATTATTTATTCAATTTCCGTGAATGGTAATTCACAGTTTTCCCCAATATGTGAAGAATATAAAGTGCCTACTAGAAGAATCATGTATAATTGTAAACGTGGCTATCGGTCCAGCTGTGGTTATCATTAAGGGTGAGTGCGTGGTCCTGATCTGAATAGTATATGGAAGCATAAGGGGAAAAGAAATCGTATAAAGTAGAAGATTATAACAGACTTAGGCGACAGCTTTTTTGTTTCAAATAACAATATCGCTTTCAAAATGTTTGAATCCGATAACACATTAGTACCGTTGGAGACAAACCGAAAACCTAGCTCTAGACTTGAAAAATAGTCATTTTTTTTCCAGCCAAGATGACAACAAGGTTCCTTACCGGAAAGCAAAAGTCACGTGCTACCAATGCTCCCTGCCACAATGGGATATAAATGCACAGCCTAATGGCAATAATCCTGGAATGTCTTCCAGAAGACTAACGGATGAAAGAAAAAGATTAAGCAAGCCATGCAGATTAAGATAGAGATGGAGAAAAGTATAAAAACGGTACACGTGATATTCAAAATAGTTTAATAAAAATTTCAGGATTTCATCCATTATCCCCAGCTTAATTTTAGAAAACCGATATGTGAAGAATATAAAGTGCCTACTAGAAGAATAACGTATATTTGTGAAAGAGAAACGCCAATTTATGAGATGAGACTAGGCTATTTCTAAGGGAATTCCTAGAGAATATTTATATTAATAATGTCGACGATTACTAAATCATCGAAAATTTAATAAAGAAAAAAAAAAAGAAAGAAAAAAAGAAAAGAAAAAGAAAATCAAAAGTAAAACTAAACACTTCAAAAGACGTAATTCGGAAAACTATGATAAACGAACAGTTTCGAAATCTGTAATTCTCGAAAATAAGAGAGTGGCTTTCTAAATTAATATATTCACACAGTTTATTCCTCATCAGTCTAGAGATTAATGTTTTTCAGTTAATGAAGATTTATCTCAAAATCGTATCTCAGTTAATATATTAAATCCATTTCCTTTAAAATTCTTGTTCTTATTACAACTAAAAGGCAGAATCCTATTGGGATAAATAGTCGCAAATGCGTGAGTGAGAGATGCCGTTATCACCTTTTAAGAATCATTGATCCCTGGTGGTCTCTTTCGTATTCATAACGATAGCAGTTATCATTTTTAAAGCCCATCTGAGATCTCGACAAATAAGCTGCCAACCCTCTTTAATTACACAGCATTTTAAATGGTAGTTTCCCTAATAAATCTTGCTGGATGATTAATTATTGAGTGCAACAAAACAAATGAATTTAGTTAAATACTTCCTGGGAATTAAGGAAATATTAAAACAGGTACATAATGTAGCAGTAACCTTGAGGTTTTCTTATTGCTCCCCCCCCTCTACTTTTTTTAAAAATAATTTCGCAATAAAACCGAAGTATAAACTACTTAAGCCAAAGGCAAGGTGGCGACTGAAGGAAAACGGAGAATATGTAAACATGCCTATTAAAATTTTGGCAGAAATTCTTGGAATATGAAGTCCGTGGAGAGCATTTTAATAAACATGAAGTTGCACAATTGCCAAAAAATAAAAAATAAATAAATAAAATAAAATATTGCGCGTGAAAACAATAACAAATACATTTATAGCTTAATGTTCCTTTTGTTTTCGGTGTTCTGTTTCACAGTTTTAAGTAGCATAACACGCACTATGAAACAATAAAAATGACAGACTTGATCTTTAGTATCTTAAGGATAAGTGGAAAATGTAGACATTGTTCTCCGATGCAATCTCCTCGCTCTTAGCTCGGGTTTTATTTAATTGCCGTATCTTGCATGTATCTTTGTCAAAAATTATAAAAACCTGTGTACACAAGAGTTAGCTAATACCTCCCCCCGCCCCCCCCACACACACTCCATCCTAGCAAGAAGCAAGTTAGCAATTATCCAATGAAGGCTGATTGCGTCAATTAAATATTTTTAGCCGTATGTTGACAGAAATTCATCTGAATAAATTACCAAGCTAAAAGCAATCCAAGAATTACTCTGCAATATAATTACCTTTGTAATATCTGTTGTTTTTATCAAAGGGAAAATACAAAAACAAGGAGATATTGAATTAAAAATTCGTGCGTGTGTGTGTACGTTTATTAATAAACGAATTAATAAGAAATTTTTGAGAAAATTCACTCAATGATATTAGTGGAAAAAATATATTGCATTTAAGAGAAAATTTTCACTCAAATGAAAGTGATACTCTCCTTATTATTCCTTAAAATGTTTTGCATTTTTACTTCCATCTGCTAATTTAATTTTTTTTTTTGAATTTTCCAAGGAACTCACCAGGTGGAGCACAAGTTAGTAGAATCGCCTGTCTATGAAAAGAGATTCTTAAATTCTCATCGTGTCCTTGAGACCTGTTGATCGTAATGCTGCCCGTATTAGAAATTGTATTTTTTTAAAAAATAACAATAATAATAATTGGTTTATTATATTTTATCTTATAGAATATTTACATATGTACAGCTAACTTTATTATTACCAAATACTGACAGCATTCATTTTTGATAAATATCTATAATTATTTTACTCAGTGCATTTTTTTTGTTTGTTTTTGTGATTTCTGCAGTTTTCCTCAAAGCCTCTGCTAAGCTTATCTAAGGAAGATATTAAATAGTGGTGTAAGTTTTTAATTAAACCGTCTCATTATTGTAGTTGCTAAAGAATATTGCGGGAGAATTTAACGGACGGGAATTATGGATGAAATAAGAGATAAAGTATATTTTTCCGGTTGCAGTTATCTGTAGCTTGCTTGCAATTTATGTGTTTGGATTATGAGAGTGGAGAGAATAATTTGATAAAGATTAATAGAAATTTCTAAAATCGTCACACTCGTAGTTCCAAAGGCCACTGTGAAGTTGAGAAGGAGAAGAAATCAAGTGTCTTGATGAAGGGTCGAAGATTATCAAATAATTTGATGGACAAATGGACAGTTTATGTAAACTTGCTGTGTGTAGCAAAAACATTCATCTTCAGTGTAGCCTGTAGAATTGAAAAATGGAAGCCGCTTGTAGTTATATACATTTAAATAATCAAGGAATAGAATGTTGGGTAGTTTGTTGTAAAATAATCAGAAATCATAACTTGAAAGTCTAAAAGCTCAAAGTGATTTGCAGAGTTTGAGGAGCAAGATATGTTAGAATGAGGAACCACATTTTGGTCCAGAAAAAATTAGAAAGATGTCATTCAAGATATTTGTAGCATTAACGGTAATAAGATATCTTGACGTACTGATGAGTGTGCCTACTAATTTTGTTGTAGAAGGAATCGAGTAGCAAGTAGTTCTCAAATGATGGTGTACATCGTCCCTGTTAGTGTTAACACTACGTATATGTGAAAGAGAGTTTTATAGAGTCGTTTAAGTTTTCATTGTTTTTGAGAGCCTTTTCTATCCCTTAGAATTACTGTTATATACTTGTGTTATATGCTTCCGTGATGAAGAGATACTATAAGAGGAAGGGGGGGATGCTATATGAATAGACCACGGACCCTTCTGACCATTGTGTGGCCTCGTTGCTTCCTTCACATACTACATCTCGCTATTATAAGGAAATACTTAGATGAAGAGGGATGGATTTGCTTAGATGAAGTCTTCAGTATTAGTGGAAGTAGTAATGTGAGGAAACTAGCCTTTAATATTAGATTCAGTGCTGTATAATATTAGTAATCTGAAGATCCACTTTACCGTTTCCCTGATTGCAGAAAATGCGCGGGTTGCACAGTAAAGACTTTTCAAATACCGTACAGGCTTTACACACTGCATGAAAGAACGAAGACGGAGAAAAAAGAATCCGGAGTGCTTGCTCCTCCTCTGAAAAGCTCTCCAAATAGCATGTCATCGGTTGTTTCGCCAGTGATGAAAGTCGTTGGATCTAACTTGCATGAGCAATGAAAAATACATTCAGTTGAAAACAATGAGAGGCGTTGTGCAGTTACTTCATATGATTGCTAACAACTTAAGATACTCTCTGAATACAAAGTATTTGCAACTGTTTTAGCTTGGATTTAATAAGGTAGATTTCTGTCCACTCCTGTTTAAAAATTTTAAATGAATTTTATATTTCTGAATTAGTACTATCAGTGGACTAAGAAATTAGTCCACTGATGGTACTAATTCAGAAATTCGACTCTAGAAACCAAACATAGAATTTTTCAAGCCATAATAAGTAGAATGGTGGTCTCACACCTGAAGATTAAATTCGCCTATAGCGTAAACACATTTACAAACATCGATGTGCTCAGTTTCATTTCAGCTACTTAGGCACGATTTTTACTGAAGATGGTAAATTAAATATCGAAATAGACAACAGAATCAGCAAAGCTGGTATGGTGGGAAGTCAATTGAATAAATTCATATGGAATAAGAGAGAAATTAGTCGGAACACTAAATTAGCTGTATACAAGACAGTGTTCAAACCAGTTTTAACTTATGGATCTGAGCGCTCGGTCAGAAGTAAAACACTTGACCAAAGACTAGAGACCGCAGATATGAGAGTCCTGAGAAAGATTAAAGGCATGAACAGATGGCATCAATGGCAATATCATATTAAAATGAGGATATTAGGAAAGAACTTGACATTGTCAGCATCCAGGAATGCGTTAGCAGAGCTAATCTCAGGTGGTATGGTCACTTAAACAGAATGGGCGAGGAAAGATTAGCAAAACAAGTGTTCTCTGCCAGGTTGGCAGGAAAACGACCCAGAGGAAGACCAAGATATAGGTGGATTGATACGGTACAAAGTGCCTTAGACGATAGAAATATAAGATCTGATAATGTTGGAGTCTTGACAAGTAACAGACTGATTTGAAGGAAAATTGTGGATAGGAAGTTAGTAATGATGTAATTTTTTCATGTAGTACTGTCATATCCTGTACACCCCTTGAGGGTACATGGCAGGAATTTGATGATGATGATGATGATGATGATGTGCTCAGTAGGATTCGACTTCACAGCTTGTTGGTTGGAAACAGATACTCAGATACTCTTTCCATTTGGCGAACCAGAAGGAAGAATTTTTATCGTAAATTGTTTATTGATAAAAGGTATAGTTAAAGAAAAAACAATTCTAATCTGTGTAAATTTAATGTTATTTTCAATTAGTTTGTGATTATTTGTATGGCATAAAAATTGGAATGATATTTTATCGTCCCATCCCATCCCATGGATTTATTATAGTAGTTAATGATCCTTTGCAATATAGTGATTAATGACATGAACAGATAATTAAACTGGTGCTATAATCTATAGCATGGAATTTTTTTAGTATCATATTATTGATCTACTGCGTAGTGTAATGAAACACTGACCTACTTACATCCATAAATAAACGAGGTAGGTGAAATATGGCAATTAGTTGAGGGGGGGGGATTGCAAGCAGAAGGAAATAAGATGAAAAGAATAAAACCGTGTTAATAGTTGATCTGTGAACTGGAAGCGAAGAGGTGCGAATGCTGTTTAGTATTGACGTAATGTTTCTCCAGTTCTGTGCGGAATGTCGTAGTAAGAAATAGTTGCAAGCAAGATTGCCTTCAGATTCTGAATACGCAAGAGAGATGAAACGATTATTCCTATCAATTGATTAAGCTTTTCACAAATGTTTTCACTGAATGTCTCTTAAACTGATGCCATATTGTGAATGTTAGAGTCCACCAAAAAATACAGCTGCAGTTTGTAACTAGACGGAGAATTGAAAATGATAAAAAAAAGTTGAAAATATTTTTCTCTAATTGAAAATTGGAAATTCGCGAATATCAATCTACAAACTTCAGCCGATATGGAAACAGTACTGTGAACAGTTACAGGTGTTACAGTTTGATCGATATCACAACTTCTAAGTTGGATAGTAAGAAGTGGCTGAAATACTGATGTTGTAATGTAAACACATTGAACTAAAAATGTTTCATTTTTAGTTCAATGGCGATGTTTCTTGTTTTGCTACTTTCATTGATATTTGGATATATTGGATATATTTAAAGTCACATTTTATAAAAAAGGTAAGCAAGTGATGTTTATATGATATGCTGCTATACTGTTATGCAAACGGCTAGAAAGCCTGCTATGTTTTTTTTTTTTGCTTTTGTTTTTTAACATCCTGTTAAACACGTTCGCATTTTTGTAAAAATAAACGTATTGAAAAGTGTCAGAAATTATTACGAAATAGTAAGCTATTCTAACTGAGAGTTATAGACGGTCACTATTATAGTTTAATATTTTATTCTGAGGAAATTATAGTAATTATTTATTTCTATATTAGCCTAGCTGGCCGATTACATAACGTATCCACTCTCTAACAAACAGAGAATGTGAATCGTAAAGTGGTAGATGAAATTCATCTCGTAGTGTGAGACTACCATTCGGCTTATAGGAGTCTGAAGTGGCTTGAAAAAGCTCCATGCTTGGTCTGTAGAGCATAAGCCTCCACAACTCCGCAGGTATCGTTGATGCCATTCCCTAAAGTTCTAATCCTTTATGAAGACTTCTGAACTGAATGTGAGTTAGCCAAGGATTGATCTAGGTTCAAATCCACATTCAACTTCTTTAAGATTGTCTTTATACGGACGGATAAAAAGGTATTATTTGCTAATCACTAGGAATCAGAACTACTGAAATTATTTCTTTTGGGACAGTCTGAGGAGAAAATAAAAAAATTAATACCCACACTAGAGGAATCAGCCGCATTTCCATATTACTAACGTTATTGCTTAGCAGATATTTTATATACCTTTCTCATATAAAACGATTATAAATGTATTTTTAATTCTGTCACTTCTGCATTTCCATTTATTTCAATTTGATACCAAACGCTACAAGAGACGTTTCAGTCTGAAGTTTGCAGTTGTGGTATCAGGTAATACAATATAGTTGATAACAATAATATGGTGCAAAGGCTATTAATGCACATTATATTTAATTATTACATGTAAGATGCCATTTTATTATTAATATATATAATATTAAAATTGTTACATTTTACATGCCATGTCATGGCATATTCTTATATTTTTTTCTTAGAAAACTATGAATATTATGTCATTATAAAATCTCCAAGGAGGAAAAGCAGAATCTACATCATCTATATTCCTTTCCAAAGCATACAAAAAAGCTATTTTTTTTTTTTATTCGCACTGGGTCGCAAATAAAAAAATGCGAATATGATGTATTTGTAAAGTAGTATTTGGGGTAGTAGCTCCCAAAATTTTCTTTCGAAATTTTAAGGTCTGTTCAATAAAACTTATACAAACAAAACATGCAGCATTAAGATATCACTTAGATAGTAATGATGTCACCAAGATGAAAACTGTACAGTAAATAGTGATATTAGTCGGATTTCCTATTGGGACGTGAAAAGTGCTGTGGTTTAGGTTATTCTACACATTAATGACAAGCATCTCCAAAGGCGTCCGGCCCTTTGCAATAATATGTGAAAAACGTAGCGATCAGTTGACCTACACGAATACTGTGTCAAAAAGGGGAGGTAACTGGAGCGCTTTGTAGATATTTCTCCCGGGGCAAGTTTAACAGGTTCGACGACATCACCTTTCATAGCTAAGCGATGATATATGGGATGGGAGAAGCGATGTATTTTTATCTTCTTTCTAGAAAAGGTTAATGTGAGCTGACCTTTTCAATTCATACTCTGTACTAAAAATTTCGTTTTTAGTTCAATAGCGATGCTTCTTGTTTTGCTACGTTCGTTGATATTTGGATATATTTAAGAAGTCACCTGAGAATTAAAGCTTCCCAATTCTATAGTAGTAAGTATAATTGAGGACTTGAACTGATTATGAACCGTTCTACCTTCTTAATACATGCTGAAACTATATTTTCAGATTTTTCTGATTTAATGAGGTAGTGACATCGCTCCGAAAATCTGCCTATTGAAACTCTCAAGCTAGTAGCACATTAATAAAGTGCTAACAGAAGAGCCAGGAATTTCTTGTGCTTCAATCTTATTTAAAAGATATTCTGCATCCCATTTCCCTATCAAATAAATTTGGATTAAATAATTATATTTAACTATACAAGAAACGTTCCAAAATTTATGGCAAATCGATGCAAGGTATGCATAAGAACGAAGAAAAACACAAACCAGTTATTGTGTGTTTCCTGAATGGTGTGATGAAGATTTCAGAGGACAGAGAAAAGATGGAATGAAAGAAGAAGAAGAGAAGATGGTTCGGTAGGTTTGATGCCGGCCTAAGAATGGACCCTGATCAGCGGATATATGTGTTTTTATATGCTTAGAGGGAAAGCAGTGGAATGATTCGCAAATGATTCACTTCAGCAGAACAGCGCTGCAAATGCCTACAGAAAAGGCATAAGCAGGAACAGAAAGTCTAGGAGAAAGTAGATGGTGTGTGTGTGTGGGAGGGGTATGCGTGTGTGCGTGTTTTTTTAGGGGGGTTTGAGGGAAGATTTTTGGAAATCCTCCCTCGAAATAAAATCTCTCTCTCTATCCAGCACTCAGCACTTTCACTGTTTGAAAATGTTGGATATATATATATATAGAGAGAGAGAGAGAGGTTTTATTTTGTAGAATTAGTAATTTCAGTCCTTGCACACCATAATGCATCTTGAGGAACTTATTTTTTATAAAGTTTTTCTGAAAAACATCTTCTATAGTAAAGACTCTTCGATGAGTCTTGACACCAGAAGTTGTTTGTAATAATAATAATAAAAACCAATCGCCCGCAATATTATTCTCAGATTTCCTTATTTCGGTGCTTTGCTTTCCCTCTTGTTCCTCCATACAGTACAATATACTGTGCAGGGGAAATGATCTATATAAAAGATAGTGCAAATAAATAGAAAAACAGCATTATCTCATTATATATTTCATGATAATTTTATGATTTAGTTAGTTGTGATGAAAGTAAAGACAATGATTTTCCTTTATAAGTCACATGAGCTGAGAGGAAGATTCTTTCTATTTCTTATCGACTTGTTATTCTCCCTCAAATAGCCTTAATAATGGTAATAAACCAAAGGATTTCATGTTAGCTGATGGGCCTTATCAGGCTTATCATTTATCAGTTAAGATGAATCAGGCTTATCATTTATCAGTTAAGATGAATCAGGCTTATCACTTATCAGTTAAGATGAATATTTCTTATTAATATTGAAAAACCTCTCTTTGCACAGAAGGACAATCTAAAATTCGACTATTCTTCCCAGAGTACATCAAGTGCCATAACATTCATTGGAATGCATGTTTTTACCTCACAAGTAGGAAGAACATCTGTGTGACTCGATCTGAAGGTAGATCCTCATTGGTCTGAACTTTTCAACTTACAATTAGGATGTTCTTAATAGTAATAAAACCACGAATATTAAAAAAAAATAATAATAAATTAAAGAATGAGAAAATCGGCCTCACGTACACTTTATATTTTCACGAGCTCATGATATCTGCCTGACAAACCGGAACATCGTGAGTTTTAGCAAAATGAAGACCTCATTTGTTTTCTCTTTCATGTTTCTTCATTTGTTTATCAGACTGGCGGTAAATCCCGCCCTGTGCGTGTCTATGCTTATGTCTTGATGAGGAAGGAATGCCAAAAAAGAAAAAAAATAAATAAAGCGACTGATAGGGGAGTAACCATTTAAGAAGAAGATTAAATGGCGTTTAACCTTCTCAACATCCCGCAGTCACACAGTTGATTTTTATCAGGAAACTCGAAGCAAGAATGGATAGCAGAGCAGGCCACTAATGTATTTTTAATCACAGGTGTAGTGCAGCTGATGACTTGTGGGAACAACGGTTGATCATGTAATGATACGTGGTTTGGGTCCGTACACTATCGCTCAGACCTCCCTCGGCATAGGGAAATTATGATTCATAGTGTGCATGCACTAATAGCTTGTACACATGTCCAAGGTGTCATTCCGAAGAGAAATTATTCCTTCTCGTTTCTCGGTGTTTCGTGAAGATATGATCTGTTTGCTGTAATTACATCCACCCCCCCCCCCCCCCACATCCCGAGTGCACCACCCTTCTCTATAGCAAAATCAGAACGTGCGTTTAAATGACCCTTAGAATACAGACGATCAGCCTGCAGGTCTCACAAGGACCAACATAGGAATTTTGGGATCTATTAGTTCAACAGCTTTTCGGATGTGCTTCAACTCAACTTTTCTTTTTGATATGTTTTCTAACCAAAATAGTTTCCATTTCTATTCTTTTATTGTCATCTTTTTATTAGCAAGTTAGCCAATTTTACGCAAGTACTGCAACCAAGGCTTATGAACTAAAATAAGTCCATTTCGGACATATCTCGTAAGGCTTCTATAATAAATAGCTACCAAAATAAATCCACTCTTAGTTTATTTTAGCAGTTATTTATTATACAAACGTGCAAAGGAATCATCTCATATGTTGCCTCAAATGGTGTAGTGGTTTCGTTACTAGTTTGAAAGATCTGAATCGGTAGCGCGCGAATATATACAGTAATATACAGTTAAACCCCGTTTTTACGTTCCCGCAATTTACGTTTTCCTGCCATTTACGTCAATTTCAGTTGGTCCCGTCTTAAGGCCTATTCTTACGATATATTGTTTTCCCACCATCAACAACTTGATGTGGACGTTATTTTCCGTGATTTGCGGTTTTTTCTCGTGTGGCAACACTGATTTTCGAATCAATTTCCTCTCATTCAAATCGATTTCTGCGGAAATCTGCGCATTTCTGTTCCCAGGTGGCGTTGCTTTCGGCTGCAGTTTCGTTTCCGCCATCACTGTGACTTGCACGCTTGCAGCAGTGATGTAGTGATGAGCGATACCGTGATTTTTCAATCACAGTACGAATTGATACCGTGAAGTTTTCATATCAGTAATTTTAAACTGTCAGTAGCTCGTGGCACCCATAACGTGTTGTGATGTGATTTCACATTCATCGTGCTGTATTGAAATCGTGAACAAGGATCACATAAAAATTGTGAAATCACATTCACACTTCTACCAAGTAACAGTTTTTTCCTCCATGTTAGTAAAAAAAAGTAAAAATAGTAAAAATGGAGGAAAAAGACAGAAAATATTTCGGTAGAAGAAAAGATGGCAATTCTGCGACGTGTAGATTGACATGACGGAACATGTGTGTAATTAGCAAAAGATTTTGGACTCTCCGTGTCCACTTTGAACACGATAGTAAAAAACAGGTCAAGCATTGAACTCAATGCAAAGAAATCTGGCGCTATGTCAAAAAAAACGAAAATATATCCGGACATCGACATACAATGAATTGGATAAACTTGTGGCGGAGTGGTTTGTTCTACGAGAGCTTCGGGTATTCCAGTCGATGGTACTATACTCCGAGCGAAAGTCCTTGAATTTGCTGCGAGGTTGGGGATTAATGGTTTTACTACGTCAAATGGATGGAATGATCGTTTCAAGAGTCGTAACAATATTGTGTATAATCAAGTGTGTGGAGAAAGTAATAGTGTTGCTGGGAAAACTGTAAACTAGTGGAAACATGAACTAAAGACTATTATTGAGGACTACGAATCGAAAAATATTTCCAATGTTGATGAAACTGGGCTCTTTTATAACATTCTGTAGTAAAGCATTGTGTTTTAAAGGAGAGAAGTGTCATGGTGGAAAACTCAGCAAGCAGAGGGTAACTGTTTTGCTCATGGTCAATGCTAGTGGACCAGAAAAATTACCTCCACTGGTAACTGGTAAATTAAAAAAGCCAAGGTGTTTTAAGAACGTGAAAAATCTGCCTACTAAGTATGATGCCAACATCACAGCATGAATGACCACCAGCATCTTCACATCCACCATGCATGCTCTGGATGCTAAAATAGGGACAAATCACCGCAAAATACTACTACTGCTAGACAAATGTCCTGCAGACCCTGAAGATCTGCAGCTCAGAAACATTAGATTAGTGATCTTGCCCCCTAATTATACAAGTGAGCTTCAGCTATTAGATCTGGCATCATCCATGCATTTAAATGGAAATATAGAAACATGCTGTTGAAAAAGCTGTGTTTATGCATGATAATGGTATGAACCCAAAACAAATGACCATATCAATCCTTGATGCCAAAGCATGGTTGTATGTTACTCCTGAAACCATATCCAACTCTTTCCGTTAGGCAGGAGTTACGTTTGTGGAAGAGGAGGAACAACTACAGGAGGAAAAGAAGATATGTCAGAGTCCAACAACTGGTATGTGATGGATGAGTCTTCCTCATTTCAGGACTATGTTGATGTTGGTGTGATCACATCAATGGCACCAAGTGTAGAAGACATCCTTTCCAACCACCTTGGTGAAGAAGAAGACTGTGATCAGAAATGGAAGCTATCTCTGTTTTGAGGCAGTATATTGCAAGTGCATCAGGAGACGATGGGGCATTTAATGCCTTAGACACTGTGGAGAGGCAGGTGGAACTCATAAGGGTGAAGAAAAAGTAAAATCAATCAAAAATTAAAGATTTTTTAAATAGATAGATGTAAGTAATTGCATATTCATTTATTTTCAGTTATTAAATTTTGTAATCTAGTATGTAGAGTCACATACTAGCAGTAAGTCATCTTTAAGCCTGTTTTTAAAATGTTTTTTACATTTCCTGCTATTTACACTTTTTTCCATCAGTCCCCTGGAAAGTGTAAAAAAGGGGTTTTACTATATATTTTTTAATTTCTTAGAAAAGGTTCAACTTATTTTAGACGAACTTTTTAACCTACAGTTATATGGGAATTATGCTATAATCTAGTAACAAAAATGTAGTTAGTGGCGAAATTTCTCAAAATGACAATAATTCTCCATTCATATACTGATCGGTAATGAATACTATTCGAACTCTTTTTGAGCTCGAATCAAAAGACTTTGAGATTGAATGTCTGTTTTCTGATCATCTTACCCATTCCTTCATTGACTAAATACTGCACTCATGGTTGGGTGTGCTTTTTCCATTTTCCCAATTCCTGACGCCAAAAATAATTATCTGCCTTCGCTCGATTTAATTGTTGCACTTCTTCATAGTAAACATCAAAATTGCGATTGTTCAGTCCGTTTTCTAGAAAAGCTAAAGTTTATAGGAATAAAGACCCTACCATTTTCGTTTAAGACTGATTACCCCCCCCCCCTTTCAGTTAAAAAATGTTCCTCATTTTATTTATTTAATTTTTGGAAACATTTTCCACATCACTGACGCCATTTGAATTCAGCTCTCTCTTTTTTTTTTTTTTTTTAGCCTAAAGGATGCCGACTTTTTTGTCGTTCTTTCGACAACGATACGAAAGCCCTTCATTCTTAACCGTAGTAATGCGGCAAAGCTTCCTCTAGGAAGAAGCCGTTCAATAGTCTGTTGCAAGTGCCAACATAGCAGTATTTCATTCCCTGTGACTTTTCGATTTTCATGGTTGTTACGAAAGACAGGAAATGAAAAGTTCTGGTATTTATGCAAATTTAAAGAAAGAAAGGAATGAGAAATTACCTTCAGTTAAAGGTAATTTTCCATTTATAAATATTTTTCAGAAAACTCGTTAATTAATTGTTGGTCTTCGTATTAAAACCTGTTTTCGCTGGACAAATTTCGATATTGTGATTTTTTTTCGATAATAAAGAGCATAACCTTTACACCTATTTATGAACTCTTTGCGGATGAATACGTACATAGATGCGTAACTTGAAATCTGACATGCTTGCAAAAGATATACGTAAACCTAGAAGAAAAATATCAGAATTCGATATTATGAACTAGCTAATCTAATATGGCAGTCCACAATTGGTGAAACTGTCTTTAGGCGGAAGATAAATTTTATCCTGCTGAGAGACCACAGCCTTAAATGGCCTGAAGTGGCTTCAAAAAGTTCCATTTGGTCTCTAGAGCGGGGTTTCCAGATCAGGTAAAAATACAAAAAATAATTTTAAAAAACTATAAAAAATTCCTTACCACCCGACAGTACTGATGCACTATGGCTTTACAACCTTTCGTAGGTTGGCGACACACAAGAACTTCACTTTTTTTTATACTATAAAAATTTTAATGAACACTTTTGATTTTATCAAAATCAAAAAGATCACGTCTGGTCTTTTCTCGAGCAGGGTTCTAGGATTACTAATCCCTCTAGTAGTCGTTGTGTTGAAAAAAAAAAAAACTATACTATAGAGTGAGACTCTCACATAAAAAATAATAATAAATAATTGATGCAACCAAAGCAGTATTTTAACATAAAATTTCGTCAGACGATGAGATTTTAATTTATATTTTATTCACAAAAAAAAAAATTGTAGTCAATCTAATGAATTTTACCAATTTCAGCAATTTTGGACTAACATATTGGATCTATCTACCGGTTTGAAAAATTTTGAAGTTTTTTCGATAGATATAAGTGTATCCTCTTATAATCATACCACACACACACACACACACACACACACACACACAGATTAAAGAATTTCTTTGAGAATCCTAGAAATCTACTCTTGAGACACAAAGCATGATATGTTTTGAGGCCATCTCAAATGTTCAATAAGTAGGGGGGGGGATAGCCTCACACTGGAAAACAAAAATTTATCTACTGCCTAAAGACATTACAAACACACATGCAACCAACATTGCAATTTCGAAACCACAACCAAAAGGATACAAAGCGGCAATTATCCATTCAGCCAATGAGGTCAACCACGTGAAAAATCATTGTGTAAACTTTTTTTTGACACAAAAGTCTGAAAATTCACCCTTCATAGCTGATAAAGTAGTATTTAATGATATATCATCGTAATATCAGCAAACAAGCAACTTTAGTATTGTTATTTCTTTTACCCTAAAAAACACTTGGTAAATCATGAATACTTACGACAACAGCTTCAGCATTCGTTTCAGTTCATTGTAGCTGACTTCAACTAAAGTTCATATTAATAATATTCATAAATTATCAACTTCAACTCGTTGCTAAACTTATACGACTTCGTGCATCTGAAACTTAATTAGATCATTTAAGCAAACGACGTTTTGCAATTTGTTCGGGTAAATACAAATAACTTTTACCCACCTCCTGAGGTGATATTCGACTCAGTTGATAAAATGTTTAGTAAAAAACATGAAAAAAAAACTAAAAATCGTCTCCCCCTACCAAAAAAAAAAGACAAACATGCGTAATTAATTGGTATAACACACTGACTTCATAGTTTGAAATGCTTCGACCGCAATTCCATTCAAATCCCCATTCGTTTTCATACAGTTTGGAACAATTCTTCCATTTTCTTCATCTTAATTTTCTTAAATTTGCGATTTGAGATTCTACGTCAACAAATTTCTTCTAGGTGTATTTTCGAGTCATTTCTAGAATTAGAGGTTCGGCAACTTTTTACTCGTTTATGACTTGCATAAAAATAAGATATTTTGGATGTTTTACCTTTACAGAAAGCGTCTATTAACAGATCCCTGCAGCCTCTTACGTCATAACTGACCTCCTTCCAAATAGCACCTTCCTTCTTTGACTATGATGTTTCTTTGGAATGCCGCTCCTGTCCGACTGCTTTAACTCTTAAAATAATGCCCAAAGCATCTTGAACAGATAAATTTGCATAAGCAGCTGAAACGAACACGAATTACATGTGTACATAGAATATAATAAGGTGTTACTGGTGTATAAATAACAGCATTAAGAAGTACAATTCTCATGCTAGTCACCACAGCCGATAATTTGTTTAATCTAATCTAATATAATAGCTTTACTTCGGCACATTTGTTACGCAGGACGTGTAAACATCTATTAGCATCTCATTGTTTATCTGTGTATACAACAGCGCCATCTAGCTGAAATGGATGTTAGAGATTCAATTATTTAGTATACTAATTAACGATATATATATATATATATA
The DNA here is from genome assembly GCF_054136105.1 of Typopeltis vanoorti. Classification (NCBI taxonomy): domain Eukaryota; kingdom Metazoa; phylum Arthropoda; class Arachnida; order Uropygi; family Thelyphonidae; genus Typopeltis; species Typopeltis vanoorti. Next base: position 76,903,681 of record NC_143550.1, on the reverse strand, counting down.
TATATATATATATATTAATCAGGAATTTCACAGTTGACAAAATCCACTAAAATCTGTCAATCCATTATTTGCTTTCCTAAATGCATGATAACAGGAATTCAAATCAGTGTTCAACGATTTTCGGGTTGATCATTATTTTCTGTTATGAATTTTGCAAATTGGACAATCATTAACATTATCAAGTCACCTAATTTTTTTTTTTTTTGTTCGTTTCAATATTTTTAATTCAAATACTGTTCTGACAATTTCTATAATCATTCAAAATGATAAACCAAACAATTTTTTTAACTCCCTCAGTAAGTTAAATATAAGAAGGAGGAATTGGATAAAAAGAAGATTACAGACAGGATGTGTCGTCGTAAAAGCCCCTAATCTGTTTTCTATATAGTTTTTGTTCTTGCTGTGATTAGCAGGTGAACAGCGTTCTTCTGTCGCTTCGACTGTATCACATACAACCTTACAACCAAATATAAAGTCACGATTTGCAAACGTGCTAAGGTTTAAACAGTCCCCTCGGGCAATCCAAACATCCCCTTTTCCTGCTTAAGCGTTGATTCATGTAGAGCTAATGATATGTCGCTCAACAAATACAAATTGCCAGTCCGTCTGCTTGAAAGAACATCTTCCAGTGTTTCCAGTGTTGAGCTGGATTTTAATAAATGGCTGTTGTACACTTGTACACAAACTTGAAGTGGAAAGGTGGAAGGGGGGGGGGGGGAAAGGAAACTAAGATTTTCTACTTGGATACCTTCCAAGTCTTTGGATCGTAATTATTATCACTAAAACCAAAACCACCTGCTCATTTTATGGAAAAATGGATGAAGGCCTCTCAACTCAACATGGACTTAGGTATCTACTTGTAGTCAACTGCTTCAAAGCACAGAATGGCTTCAAGAAAAATCCTATTTTGGGGACACGTTCTGTAATAAGAAAGTTAGAACGAAATAAAGATTACCCGATAAGGAGAAAGGAGGACGATCATTTCATGTAAGAAAAAAAGCTATAAAAATGTTCCTAGCACTTTACTCAGAATGGGTACAGTCGTTCAGCTAGACATACAAGCAAGGAAATGACGTCACAGAAAGTGACAGGAAGACAACGAACTCGCAATTCTTAACACAGCTGGGAAGGTGACATAAAGGCAAGCAAAATCCAATTTAAGCGGTTCAGTTCCAGGAGAGTGAATGCGACTCGTCAATGGTTTCTTATAATTACATCAAGAAAGTCCAGTCATTCTCGTTAAATATTTTTGGGATCTTGATAGTTTCATGGCTACTGATTTGTTTTTCTTTAGTCAGGAAATGAGAAGAAACACTTAATGTCATTAAAGAGATGAACTTAACATATCAATTTATGAAACTGGCATTAATTTACTTTCGAATTAAGTCAGTCAGATTCTCTGACGGCATTTTACTTCCAGACCGTACCCATCATCCCGAGGCGTCATGAAAACTGTGCCATTAGCATTGCAAATCAATTGAAAAATTTTATTTATTTATTAACAAATACATCACTTCGAGTCGCTTAAGGGTTTAAACTGAACCTGTTTCACTTTACTCTTTCTCCCTTTTCAAGGCACTCACGAAACAACATCAGGACAAATGAGGCTGGGGGGGATAGCATTCATATGATAGACACGAGCAGTATGACACAAGTAAACAGCAGCTACTGAGATAGCAATTACCTGTAAGAAAAGATAATTGTCTCTCGGGATGCAGTCAGACAACGCTCCACGTGAAGAGTAAGGAGCTGACAAAACAAGAAGAAAATCTAATGTATAGTGACATGGGGAAAAAAAAAAAAGAGAGAGAGAGAGAAAAAATCTATTGTCAGTAGTATCCGGTTTCGCTTTGACACAGTATTGCTGCTGGCCTCGAGCAGCGACGTCAGTGCTGACAATCTGTAGGTAGGAAAACACCCACAGAAACTATTAGGCCTACCTTTTGGGATAACGTGATTGTAACCGCTAAGTAATGTGTGACCTCTGAGAGCGGACTTGTTGATTTAGACGGACGGTACTCTGCCATTGTTTTTAAATGTACTCCTTCTCTTCCCTCCCCTACTCACCTACTTGTAATTCTTCTTAAGGGAGAACAAAAAAAAAAAAAAAAAGAGTAGAACTTGAAAAAAATAATTTACGAGTAATTAGATTGCATAAAACTTATCTACTTTGGTTTTATTTTTTTTTTCTTTCTCTTTAATCCCCTCCATTCTTTCCGAACGTTCTATTTCCTTAACAGAGGCTGTGCTGATTAAGCTAATTGCTTCATCCGCTCTTTTATTCCTGAGGCAGACTATTTTTGATTGACAGTTATTACTAGAGGAAACATTTCATGTAAAACTGGAAAAATTCAAAAAAAAAAGAAAAAAAAGTGTCGACTGAATTAATTTATAAAATAGTGTTTGGTAATTTCATTGTGATAACTTATATAAGTTCCGGCTGCAGGTCAGGGATCTGTTTAAAAAAAAAACAAAAAGGTCCAGAAATGATTTCATAATGAAAAGAAAGTGTTTTAGTGTGACAAAATCTTGAGTAATTTTTAATGGTAATTGATAAGCTTTTAATGCGTCTTATATGTCATCATTTATAGATAATTTGAAACAATCTTTGATCATAAAACGAAATCACAATCTCCAATAGTCCATGTCATCACCTATTGGTCTATAAAATCACTGCAATTAGCACGATGATTTTGAAGTTGGATATGAATGCTGATCGTTAGTTGTTCAAGACACATTTCTCATAAAAACATTAGCATTGCGCAATCACTACGTCACTCTCCAGATCACATTAACATTCCCTTATTCATATTAGTGACAAACAGCTAAAACATTCCCATACAGTTTGTTGCTCAAGTTCGTTCTTATACTGCAAATGTTTTGCAGCATAAGAAGGAACAGAATCTTCATAAGGATTTTTCAACGACAGGTAAGTTAGCCTGTCTCTTATGGAGGTATCAGGGTGTTCCATCCTACAATACAGACATATTCTCCAGAAGAACACTCACACACAATTAAGAGAAATAACATACATTGGTTTCGTAGTCTTGACTACTTCAGCAGTAAATCACAACCAACCTAACAATAAGAACTCACTGTTCAGTCTCAATCATGACCATGAGTGAGACTGTTTAAACTTCACTGTTTCCACTACAACTTTTTATTTTTTATTTTAATTTGGACACAACTTCTTAAGATTGTTATATTTATAGTGATCTTATCCACCAAAGACTGAACTTCTACTATAAAAGTTTAATTAGACAGTATAAAGTTGATGAATTTTTTTTTAATATCAACAACTTTATACTGTCTAAAATCAGATCTACTCAATATGCTGTTCTCAAATATAACAACAGCATATATAAACATATCTGGGTTTATAGAATAAATAATTTTTCAGGTGAAGCAAAAGAGAAATCCCAGCTGTTTCTCAATTTTAAGATAGCTGTAGAATTAAGTCAAAAAGTAGTATCAGTACTCCTTTTTGTCTTGTTTGAGAAGTGGCTGTCGGTGAAAATACGATCAGACGAAATTCATACTCTTTTTTTTTTTTCTTGCTGAGAAATGAGACAGCATGGAAATCCTCCTGTTTTTTTTTTTTTTTGGTCTATAAAATTTATGCCGATAGCAGGGCAAGATCATTCACAATTGTGTTGGGTTCGTACAAGAAAGTAAGGCGAGACACAAATGTGTGGTGTTGGTCAACTGCGTTTGTGACACGGCGCGGTTATCTTTTTATTTATTTCTTTTTATGTCCAAGAAAATTTTGCAAATCCCTAAGAGACTGATTAATCCTATTTCAGCGAGAAAAACTCCTATAATTGTTTCTTGCGACTTATATAGAACTGCAACAATCTGTGATGAACTATAATATTAGACTTGCTTTAAGTTTATTATTTCTCTTGGAAGTTATCTAAACTGTGTAGATAATTCATACTCAGATATTTTTTAATGTCTTTTTTTTATGTCTTTTTTCCTCTTTTGGGGGAACACCTGTATTTCAGGTTTCTATTCGTGTATGAACGTACTTCCTTATCATTTAGAGATTCGTGACTTGCAAAGTGATAATTATTTAAGTCCTTTTTTTCTTTTTCTTCTTTCAGTTTTAATGAATTTTTATGATCGTTAATAGTTTCATTGGCAACTCAATGAAACTAATAAAGAATATTTCTTTGAATGAGATCCAACTTATGCTTAAGCAAGCAATGCCTTTTTGGACGTTGTTCAATAACAGAATTAATATTCTCGTGAACTGATGCTTTAGCATTGAAATATTTTGCGGATTTCCATGAAAGCCTAATGAAACTGACCGGATTCCTTAAACATTAATATATTGCACAGTTTGCAGCTTGCATGGGCATGAGCTTGATAGGATATTGATAAGTGGACCACTATAGAAAATAAAAAAATAAAAATAAATAGTTATTTGTTAGAAATACTGAGATTATTTCTTAGAGTTCAATTGATTCTAAATACCGAATTTAAGTAAAATCTATCAGTCAGGGTTCCGGAATAATTTAGGCATCAATGGACGGACAAAACGGGTCTAATGGTGTTTTTAAAATTATCATTACAAAAATTCGCAGAATCATTCCAAATTTTATTACAATCAAATCATTCGGAAATTTGAAGTTTAGGATGCTCACAAGAAGATATCAATGTAGTTCAAGTCTCTGCAATCAGTCAGTACCGACAATGCCCTGAGATTGGAAAGACTCGAGTTTTAATTCCTGTCTGGGATGCAAAGAAACTTTATGATGGTTTTTCAACTGAAGGTGAGTTAACTGATCTCATATGGAAGTAGCAGCAGAGTGCATCACTCCGTAATACGGATTTTTCTTCCTGCAAGCCAATCAGAAGAATACACACAATTAAGAAAATGTAATACACTTACATCATAACCTTAGTTGTTGGTTGTTTCAAAACAACTAACTATTTATTTTAATTTTAATTTTAATTGACACATTTTTATTAGCAAAAATTTAGCAAACCGAAATTAAGAATTCCCTCCAGGCTGTTTGGAATTCAATGACATTTGGTATTGAATCGCTATTAAAATTTATTGATTCGTTTTAATTAGAAAAGAATGTGATTACTAAATCAATATGCAAATACAGAAGGTATCCAGTGATATTCATAAGGAACAATTCTTAAATAGCGTTACGCTTTAAGATGAGGGAGAAATTTGGGGAGGGGGTGACTTTTTTTTTTTAGGAAGAAAGGAGTATATCCCGAAAGATAGAAAACCTCCGAATACTTTTAGGGAAAATAATTTATTTTTTCAAATTATAAAAGCTGCATCTTAATCGTTAAAATTTCGAAAAAAATTGGCGAAGTATGAACAAACGATAAAATTATCATTAAAGTGAACAGAATTAGTTACCTGGGAATTTCAAAGATAAAAGTTACTGCATTGGTATAAGATTTCTCTTCTTAAAATAATAGCGCTTGTATGATGATGAGTAGGAGAAAGTAATTCGACGAAACGCAGTTTCATAAACACGAGTCAGTTATATATTAAAGAGTTATAGACAGCTGTCGGCACAATAGTTAATCAGCTTTTCGACTCAGACGGAGCTGAGGCATTAGATACATTGGTGTTGTCATCATCCTGAAGTAGGACGTCAACGCGGTGTTATAATAAAGAAGTCCAGGATGGCAGCTCAGATATATCTAATATGCCACTTATTGTTCTCATTATTTAAGAAACTGTCATGGTGTCAGCCTGTTAGTGTTTGAGAAAACCTTATGAAAATAAACTAAAATAAATTCTTGTAGCGATAATCACTTGACTTTCTTTTGTAAAGTAATAATCGGTAATCAGTTATATCCTACTTGGGAAAACTCACCATTGAATTAAAGTCTTCATATTCAACGTTCACGCTTTCGGTGTTTCATTCCTGCTATCTTCAGTCTTTTTCAAGTGTAGGCCTGCGAAATCTGTGGACCACTTTTCTTCCCAAGTACGTTGTGCTACCTGGTGTCAACTTAAATGTTTGTATAATAAATTTAGTTTAATCCTTTATCCAAGTGTATACAAACAAAGTTTGCGCCTGAAGTATCTTCAGTACTGAGGCAACTCGTGGTAAAGGTGGACCAAGCTCTCATCACTCGTTGTCTTAGTATCTCCCATAATGCAAAGCACATCTCCTTGCGGACATGTATAATACTATGCATTAAGGAAAGAGCCACTACCCAGACTGGTACTTGGATAAAGGATTAAACTAAATTTATTATAGTCTAACCAAGTGGAAAATAAACTTCCAACATCTTTCTCTAAATCCAGAGTAATTTAATAATAACGTGGTACACCTTTTGGCAACTCGTATAAGTAAATATGACCTCTCCATTGCTTCTGCCTTAGTATCACCACTTCTGGGTCTGGCTCCCACTGACGAGACCTCAATAAAGGTCGAAATCGGTCTGGGTAGTGGCCCTTCCCTTAATGCATAGCATTATACATGTCCGCAAGGAGATGTGCTTTGCATTATGGGAGATACTGAGACAAAGAGTGATGAGAGCTTGGTCCACCTTTACTGCGAGTTGCCTCAGTCCTGAAGATACTTCAGGCGCAAACTTCGTTTGCATACACTTGGATAAAGGATTAAACTAAATTTATTATAGTCTAACCAAGTGGAAAATAAACTTCCAACATCTTTCTCTAAATGTTTGTATGGTATTATGTTTTGTGTTTATTTTATTATAGTTATTTAATAACTGTAAGTTAAATAATAATATGCTCAGTTCGTCTATTGTGTCTTTTCTTATGAGGCCTATATGGTACAGATGTATTAGGTTTTTTTTTTCCTTTATGAGTCGTCTATAACATCGCAAATTCTGTTATATGTTTTAATGTTGTAATATGTTATGAAAATTTCACTCAGCGTATTGCAGTTTGAAGATTTGAAAATCTGATTACCATAATTACATACATATTCAAAGATTGTAAACCTACAGTACTACTCAGTAATGAGAAGAAAAGTTTAGATAATCTGGAAAAAACCCTGTTCTAGAAACCACTTCAATCCTCCAGTAAGCAGGTTCATCTGCTACCAAAGGAAATTCCAAATCCAAACCATAGTGAGATTCAAACCTTTTGTTGAGAGGTAGAGATTCTATTTACTCAAGCGATCAAATATGCAACTTAAATATATTAATTCAAATATTTGTTTCAAATAGCTCTGTTTTAAAAGTTGCATTTTAACTTCCTTCCCACCCACACCAATATTTTCCAGTCACGTTTCTCATTACAATTACATGTCCTACTTCTCTTCACAAAGTCCTGCCTGTATCTTTTGTAGCATTTCATTGTTACGAATATAGTTATTATTTTTAATTTTATTTTCGTTTTAATTTATTATTTTTTGAGCCACACCTCCTGTGATCTCTTTATGAATATCATAGACTTCGTATCTTTCTTATCCTATTAATTTCTCTCGTAGTTAAATGCTTTTGGTATTGACTTTGAACTTTGAATAACTTTTCCCAAATTAAGGGCAGATCTAATATGTTGTTGTGTAGTCCTTATCAACCTTATGCTTGGTGGGATAGCAATATGCTACTTAACCAGGGAATAGCGATTATGGAACAAGGTGGTTTCCCGTTGCCTTCCTTGCCTATGACTGTAGATAGACGTGTGTGTGTGTGTGTGTGTGTGTGTGTGTGTGTGTGTGTGTGTGTGTGTGTGTGTGTGTGTGTGTGTGTGTGTGTGTGTGTGTGTGTGTGTGTGTTCACAGGGCCGGTTTGCCTGTTTTGAGGGATGAAAAACCAGAGTTTCAGGGTGAAAAAACTCTCTACCTTCGTATGAGACCGGCTAACTTACCTATAGTCCAAAAAGGACTATTTTAGAAGACGGATTTAATATGCGTGTGCTTAGTGAAAGCACATACAAGCTTATGCAAAGAAATTATTAGTGTATTGGTCTTTTTGTTTTTGACAGTAATAATTGCTTCGATTGGTATTGGAAACTTTCTACTAAGATACATTAGAAAGTTGACATATTGTACTCTGCTCTGTTTTAAAGTCTTAAAAAAGACTTTAAAACAGAGCAGAGTACATGACAAAGAATTTAAACATGACAAAGAGAGCCCCTCTAACGAAGAGGAGCTCTCTTTGTCATGTTTAAATTCAGCATTCCAGCTCATCCTATGCATGAATATTCAGTTGCATTTGAATGGGACTCTTCTGTGATTATTATCATTCTGTGAAATGAACCATTATCTTATTGGGAAGCGTAAGAGTCAATATCACAGAATTTTCACAATGTGGTACACCTAGTTAGTAGTCCAGAACTAACACTCACTGTTTCATGCAATACGACCACTAGAACTTTGGAACAACTCATCATTGGAACAACGTATTCAAGGAAAGAGCGTTCTCCAGACATCCTTCATGCCTAAACACATCCACTAGACTGGGAGCCAGCGTAGCTTGGATTTCAGTTGGTTGGAATTACAGTACATTATGTCTTTTAATTTCTAATATTGTTCTGTGGAATTTATTTATTTATTTCGTATGATGATACAACGGCCGTGAGCCCCTTTTTACGGGGAGGTACGGGACCATCTTAATCTCCCCCTTATTTTATCCGGGCTCGGGAACGGCATAGCTGACGAATCAGACCTACGGCTGGAGGGACCGCCTTAACCCTGCGGAGGTCGCGGTCGAAAAAATTGCACCGCAGGTCGCGTGTATCTGAGAGATACAATCATTACTAGTATGTGCTAAAATGTGTTAAAACTTAAAAAAAAAAAAAAACACTGCAAATATAATACATGATGGTTTATTTATTTTTAGTTACAATCTAGAAATTATTGAACAAAGAAACAAAGAAAAAAACAACACCCAAGCCAATACAATTTTCATAGTAAATTGTATCTCTCAGATACAATTTACTATGAAATATCACACACCTTTACATAACATGTGTTAAACCAAAATTTATCGCATAAACAGTGTGGAATATCACTCGTAATATATGCATCCGCAGCTACTCATGACCTCCAAGCTATACACTGGATATTTGTAAGAATATTTATATTAAATAATTTGTTTGTATCTGTCAGATCAGCCGCGACCTCCGCAGGGTTACATATTCCTGACTGTAATCCGTGTGTGTTCACGGGGCCGGTTTGCATATTCTAGGGGACGAAAAACCCGAGTTTCCGGGTTTAGAAACCCTCTACCACCGTATGAGACCGGCTAACTTACCTTTAGTAAGAGACCAGATGAAGGTTCCTCACGTCTTGGACGGGAATCGAACCCAGGTCTTTCCGACCAAAGGGCTTCGTCTATACCGACTGAGCTATGGAGGCTCCTCTGTGGAATTAAAAACTGTTCATGTGGCATAACGGTCTCCCCCACACTACCGATTTCCGTTGCTCGCCAGTCCAGTTTCTGCTAGCCTTACGTGCCGATGCAAGATCTGCATTCATCATTGTTAACAAAGTCTCGGGTTAGTAGTTCTTCCTTGAAAATTCATGGCACGAAGCTCTCTTTGTTAAGTGAAAACACTTATGTTTCCTGCTGATTGCTTGTAGTTGTTCATATCTCCAAGGATTCTCGAGCTTAATGACGCGATGAGTTAATCAGCCTTATCAAGAAGCGTCACTCCTGTTAGCCAGCACTATAGATCTGCTTGCTTGTCTCTTGGCCACGGCTTCACCTGCGGATTTCGAAATGATTAGTTACTGATTATGACACGTGCACACATTTTCGAGATATGACATATGACATCCGATCTTCATTCACCCTTCTAAAATAGTCCTATTTGTTTCCTTCTACTCATTTTTTGGCATACAAAATCGAAATGCCTTCCGACTGAATTATCGATCTTGAAAGGCAATAAAATTTGCATACAGAGTGTAGTCGAATCCATTTTTCTGCAATCGAAGGTATGTCTAATGACTTTGTTACCAGGATACAGTATATTCTGCAAAAATATAACCTAAATGTAAAGTGATATTTAGAAAACTCCCACATAGAACCTTGCTTAGGTTCTATGCGGGAGTTTTTATGTCCTACTTTAGGTATTGCCTAGCATTCTGCATAGGCAATACCTAAAGAAAGGGCATAATCAAAAAACCGATCATCTGTGGGAAAGTGATTTGAATGAGAGAGAGGCTAATTACTTGACTGGATTAACCTTTTCTAGACAGCATCAGTAATTTTACTTATCGTATAACGGATCCAAATATGAGAACAGTATCCCAAGGTTAGACTGATTTAGGATATACGGTTAGCTGTGTCAATGAGAAGTGGACCTTGAAATTAAAAAGAAGAAATACTGCCATGAAACAATTTGCAACAACAACAACAACAACAACAATAATAATAATAATAATAATAATAATAATAATAATAATAATAATAATAATAATAATAATAATATATTAGTTGCACTGCAGTGAACTCCTTTGGTTTTTACATGCTTTCTGATTGGCTTTGTTCTCTTTCTTCTTCTTTTGCTCATGACGTTCTTTAAACATCCTAAATCGGCTTTCTCTTGTTTAATCCCATTTATGTCCATACATTACCACTTCATAATCTACTTATCGTGATATTCCTCGTTAATTACAAAGGACATCCAGGGCTTTTCCCTCCCGGAAACGAGTTTTTCATTTTCCACAAAACAGACAAACCTGCTAGAAGAACACACTTACTTAATAGATACAGCACAGCGGTCTCTCATGAGCTTAGTTCCTTCGTACGTAGTTATTTAAAATAACTTACACGCTAACTTTAAATGCTGTTTCGAGAGGGTGAAAGGCAAATGTTTTGGAATCATTTGAATAGCTTAACGTAAAGACGGATTTTCTCTGAGACCTACATTTTCCGTCCCTCACCTTATTGCTATGCCAGAAGGTGAGGGGCCGAAAATAGGACAAGAAATTAGTGATGAAAATAGTATAATAATGATCGAGGAAAATAATTTTACGGGATAATCACGTCTATTTTTCATTAACTTTGCATTAGGACGGCTCCACTTTTTTGCCTCTTTATGTAGATCCCCCCCCCTCTCTCTCTGTCCTGAATTTCTTTCTTCTGTCATTGTTTTGGTCAGTTTTCCTTCGTTTCTAAACGTATAACATATTCTACTCATTCAGAAATTGCTTTTCTATATTTCCCTCTTCTTTTCATGCTACATTTCAATCTTTCTCGAATATTATCGTCTAGGTATTGTCCTAATTAATGACTTGAGCCGCCATAATGTTTTTGCTTAGAGACGCCTCTGTTCCTTTATCCTCTTTTCCGTGCGTCCGTAGGTCAGTCGGTATCGATGATGCCCTTTGGTTCGAATCTTGACCTAGGACGCGAAGAAATTTTATAAAGACTTTTTTTTAAAAAATGTAAGTTAACCGGTCTCATACAGAGGTGGCAGTGTGAAATCATATGAAACTAGGAATTTTCACCCCGCAAAAACTAACAACCCCACAGATAAATACTCAATGAACAGACAATAAACTGAAGTAATGGCCTTTGTTGCTTCTGTCGTAATTCTAAAACAACAAGAAAACGACCTTCCCTTTCCTCCATTTTTATTATTCTAACATTCACTAATTTCCTCTGTTTGGATTTCCGTTATCTTTCAGCAATACTTCTGTTTCAGAGAGGAAAACTGAGGGACTAATTCAAAATCACCACATGGTCATTCGGCAACGTTACTAGACTGGTCCCTTTGTTCAAGTTACGATGTTTATGGCTTTTCTGACCATCAGGTATTTGAAGAAGTTTTCCCTTGCATTCTTCACACTCTTTGATCGAATTCAAACTCACTAGACGGCGCTTCGAGCCTTGTCCTTGCAGTTAAATGTTGCCCGAATCCAAGGCCAAGTGGTGAAGATAACGTACAGTTGTTAACATCTTCCTATCTGTGCTACCCACAGACTCTTTCGTCGGTTGTGTCGCGTGCTCATTCACTCCCTATTCCTTCGCCTCTTCCTGAAAGTTTGAACACACCATCATCCCTCCCTCCCCGCAGGTATATTGTCTAGACCGATAGATAGCGACCTGAGACCGTTGCAGTGCCCCGTAGTCAGGCGTTAGAAATATAATTGATTAATGATGCAGGTCCGAGTGGTGTCTAATTAAATCTTTCAAGATAACGACTCGTAAAGTGAAGGTAAAGACTCACACCTGGAGGCAGCGTTTGGCACGTTAAGACTGACACTATGATAGCAGTCCCACAAATATCCCTTACATTGGAGATAACAACGTCACTCCTGCTAGTTAAGAACACGTGACTTCATCGCTGTCTCATTAACTGCTTCATTCAAGAAGTAGATAATTATGTCATTAGGAAGCCTGTTTTAACCCAATAGAATTGAGTTCAGAAAAATCTCTTCATGTTTACAATGCCTTCGCTATTCTAACAGGAAAGCAGTTTTTTTTTTCAGAACATTGGCATTCGCTAAGTACACATAGCATGACGTCATTTTAACAAATGTTGTTGATAAATCATCCCTCTATTGTACTTGCGCAGCAAGCATATTTCCTTCATTACTATGGATGAATAGTATGTAGAATATATATTGCTTCTTTTATCATTAATTTTAATTTTTTTTTTTCATCCCAGAAAATAATCAGATTAATATTATACTATGGATATGTTGTTTGGTATGAGCCTGTTGATGATATCACTCAATTTCAACTAAACTTATGGTAATTATTATTATCGGCCTTCCAACTGGAGACACAGATCTAGGTTGACAATGGCATGACGAAATACCAGAATTCATATTTATACCTGAATTTAAATATAGCTGTTACCAAAATGTGTTCAAGGTGGGAGTTTTGTTTTTGCGAGAGAGAGACAGAAAAGAAAACAAAGAAAAACAGGAGGCGCAACCAAAGGAAAATCAGCCTCACAACCACAGTTTGAGACCAACTTACTCAATGCAGGAATAATAATAATAACAATAAATAAATAAATATTAATAATAATACAAACGAACAGCAGGTAAATCATATGCGCTAACGAACACCACTATGGGATGTAGGGATGTGAGTACAAATAATTAAAATGAATAAAGGACGGACGAGCAACATAAAATTAATTATTTATTAGTAGAATTTTCGTCCATGCATCATAGAAATAGAACAACATACAACTTACCAGAACAAAATTCAACGAAGTGCTGTGACAGCATTAGTAAAGTAACGAATTGTCAAAATTTTATTTTATTCGCTTAATGACCAGCTTTTAAAACAAATGATCTTTGTTATTAGATCAATTATTGCTGACCCTGTTAGTGATTTCGTTCTTTAAAGAATTATCTTCACCTAACTGAAGAGCATAATGTCTCTTGAGCATCACCATCGAACTACAATACAGCATTACGTTAGATTATACGAGGTCTGACACAGAAAAAACGAGACTGTTCCTTTATCTCTTTTTATTGAACAAATTGAGAAAATCAACTACGATCTCCTTCAAAATAGTTCCCTTCTTATTTGGCGCACAGCTGCATATGATGCTGTCAGCGTTCAAAGCAATTCTGCAGATCATTTTCTGAATGGATGTTGATGATCTCCATCGTTTTTGCTTTCACATCTTCTATTGACAAAAAATGGGTTCCTTTGAACACCGACTTGATCTTTGGGAAGAGGTAGAAGTCGAAGGGAGCCAGGTCTTCACAGACAAAGCGTTGTGGGCTAGCGCGTTGTCTTGGTGCAAAATCCAACCGTTTCTCCACAATTCTAGTCGTTTCCTTCTCACGCATTCGCGCAGTTTCGTCAAGACTTTAAGGTACTACTGCTGCTGATTTATCGTCTAGCCGCTGGGAATCCACTCTGCCATTATAATACCCTGGATATCGAAGAAAACAGTCAACATGGCCACGAAACTTCGTTGATTGTCTCTTGGTTTCCGTATCATACGTAAATATCCAAGTTTCATGACAAGTAAATACCGAATTCAACAAATCTGGTTCATCTATAATGCGTTGCAAAAGTCCAAAACAGTTCCTTGTGGCGTTCTTTTTGTTCATCTGACAACATTTTTGCACAAACCTTTTTTTTCATGTTCAATTCTTCCGTTAAAATGCGTCGAACACTTTCCCTTTCAAATGAACTTTCTCATCTACAGCTCGAACACCCAGTCTTTTCGAATCACATCTCTGACTTTTTTGTCATCGGTAACTGCTGTGCGTGGGTGGCCTGGGCGATTATCTTTCACGCTTTCTCTGTCTTCCGAAAATCGTTTGTGCCATTCAAAAACGCGTGCACGAAACAAGCACTCTTCACTGTAAGTCTCAGCCAATACTTGAAAAGTTTCCGTCGCGGATTTCTTCAGTTAGGAAAGAAACTTGATGTTAACTCGCTGTTCGCTCTTGCAATCCAACATTTTCCGACCGAGGGTAAGAAAACGTCTATATTTGAACACGCGTCCACTCGTACTGAGTAAAGCGATGGAGTTGAGCCTTGTCTCAGGGTGACAGGTTAGAAAGTGCTCTGTAACCATGATGTATAAGAGATCTGTTTAATGTCTCAGAGCTCTGAGTATGAAGTCACTAAGCCACATCTCTTATGCATCATGCAGTTTTTACAACTATCAATCTTTTTGTTATAAGTGAACCCCTTTATAAAAAAAGAACACTCACTGTGTGTACTTTTATTTTCGCTATATGTATTATATATAGCGGAAAAGGCCAATAATGTCTACACTGTATTCTGTTGTTCAACGAAAAATATCTTTGAAGAGTCCAGGTATCCATTACCGATCGGTACGATTTTTTCGCCCTGCGCAGGTGCGTATTCTCAATTTAAGAAAGGTATTTATTGTATTCGCTTAATGACCAGTTATTCAAGCAAATGATCTTTGTTGATAACAACTTACTATTGTTTTCTTCTGATTTCATCAGTATATCTATGGACAGATGTGCGATTAACTGCATTTGTACATTACGAATGATGAAACAAGTCGCATTACAGTGTGATATACATCACAAGAATATTGATTCAGATCTACGTCTTAATTCGAACATGCCTTCTAGAAATATAAGGCAGGATTGAGGAAGAAACATTACTATCATTCTAAGGGATGCAATTAAACTGATTCATCTGCTTGAAGGAAGTCCGTTTCACTCTTACTCAATACTATCATTAGTATCACGTGCAACATTTTAATTATATGTGCAATTACGTTAAACGGACACGTGATTGCTGCTGAATACACGCACCTCGTTTTGTACATCTGTTCGTTTCATGGACCACATGTTTGCATCTAAAATAATACAAAGAGATTATTATTATTATTATTATTATTATTATTATTATTATTATTATTATTATTATTATTATTATAAAAACCTCCATGGAGTCAAAGACTCATCGTGGGAGGTCCACTGTTATACACACAGTTTATCATACTGTGCCTTAAATATATTCACTGTCTCTGCACACATCACACTCTCGGGCAAAGCATTCCAATCACTCACCACTCTCCATGCAAAAACCTGCTCCTCACTCCCTTGCTCACACCCTCCTTATACAGCTTCCAGGAATGACCTCTTGTTCTCCTGCTATCCTCACCCATTCTGTGCAAAACCTCCCCGACGTTAATCTGGTAATAACCACTCAACAGCTTATATGTCTCAATCATATCCCCCCCTCCTCCTTCTATCCACCAATTTCTGCAAATTGCATTCTGTCAATCTGTCTTCATACTCTATATTCCAGAGACCAGAAACCACTTTAGTCAATCGCCTCTGAACTTTTTCCAACGCAATTTCATCTTTTTGAAAACCAGGTGACCAGATCTGTGCACAGTAATCCATATGTGGCCTGATCAAAGCCTTATACAAAGGAACCATAACATCCTTACTTCTACAAGTCAATGTCCTCCGCATCATTCCCATTATCCGCTGTGTTGTCTTCACTATTTTAGTAACATGTCCCCGAAATTTTAGGTCCTTGTCTACAATCACTCCCAGATCTCTCATTTCCTCTACCTCTTCCAAGATATTCGCACCGAATGTGTACTTTACATCCCATCTCTGCTTCCCAAATTTCAAAACCGTCCACTTTGAGATATTGAATTGACATCCCCACTTATTTACCCATTCACTATTTTAGTAACCTTCACTATTTTAGTAACATGTCCCCGAAATTTTAGGTCCTTGTCTACAATCACTCCCAGATCTCTCATTTCCTCTACCTCTTCCAAGATATTCGCACCGATTGTGTACTTTACATCCCATCTCTGCTTCCCAAATTTCAAAACCGTACACTTTGAGACATTGAATTGACATCCCCACTTATTTACCCATTCAGACATTGTATTCAAGTCCTCTTGCAAAGCTACAGCATCCACACTACTCCTGATAGTTCTGCCCAACTTTGCATCATCTGCAAACAACTGCACATCGCCATTCAGACCTCTCCAGATATCATTTACATACAAATCAAACAGCAATGGACCCAAAACAGACCTTTGAGGTACACCACTAGTAACTTTCCTCTTCTTGGATATCGCTCCTCCATAGACAACTCGCTGATACCTATCAGACAACCAATCTCCAATCCAGTGAACCAATCTACTGATCAGCCCCATCCGTTCCAATTTAATTACCAGCTTGTCATGTGGCAATTTATCAAACGCCTTTGCAAAATCTAAATATACCACTGTATATGCAATACCCTTATCCAACGCATTTGTCACTTTATTATAAAAAGTAAGCAGGTTGCTAAAGCATGATTTTCCTTTAGTAAATCCATGCTGGCCACCAAAGAGTATTTTTCTGTTGTCAACCCAATTCTGAACTTTATTCCTAACTAATTTCTCTAATACCTTGACCACAACTCCAGACACACAGACTGGTCTATAATTCAAAGCCTTACTCTTATCACCTCCCTTATGAATTGGAACAATTTTACCTTCTTTCCACTCTTTTGGAACTTGACCCAGTGAGAGACTCATGTTGAAAAGATATACAAAAGCTGTTGTTAACTCTCTGGCACATTCCCTCAGACATGTGGTGAAATAGCATCAAGTCCCACAGCCTTATTTACATCAAGTCTATTAAATTCCTCATATACCTCCTGTTCACTTACTAACAGTTCCTCCTCCTCCTCTTCTCCCACTACTTTCAAGTTCTGCATGATGTCACATTCGCAAGAGTAAAACACCTTTAAAAATTGCTCATTAAATATCTCAACTATATCCTCCGCAGCGGTTATCATTCCTCCATTTTCACCAATCAATCCCATTCTACCATAATCATTCTTTCTTCTACTGGCGACATATCGAAAAAACTCCTTAGGATTTTTTTTGGCCGCTTTAGCTAACTGCTGCTCATACTGCATTTTGGTACCCTTATCAAGCTAGTCACCTTCCTCGCCTGCTCTTTGTACTTCTCATGCAACTGGTTGTTATATATACTCATTTTGTGTTTCTTCCATAATACCTTCTTCTTCCATATTGCATACCTTATCTCTTGATTCATCCATTTTACACCCACTCTGTTTACCCTCTTGACCCCCGGAATACACTCTGATATTGCCTCCACCAAATAGTTCTTGAGTATGTCCCAAGCAGCATTGATATCCTTTCCATCCAGTTCTTTCCAATTTATTATCGCAAGCTGTTTCCTGAGCTTTTCGTAATTACCAGTCTTATAATTCCACATATATCCCTTTCTAACAGACGTCCTCGAATGACTGGTCACCCTGCACGTGATCACCTCGTGGTCACTCTCACCAATTGGTGGAAGATTTGACACCTCATTTATAATAACATCATCTGATGAGATGATCAAATCCAATACTCTTGATCCTCGTGTACCCTCCGTTACGTACTGCCTAAGGTAATTATCTTTCAAAAACTCCAAAAATTCATTTTCTTTACCCCCAGATGCAGTCTCTTGCTTCCAATCTATATCACCATAATTAAAGTCGCCCATAATGATAACTCGTTTCTTGCTAGCTAGGCCAATTTGCCTATACATTTCCTTCTCATTACCTTCCATATTACCAGGTCTATAGCAACACCCAACTAAATATTTCCTCCTGTTAACTTCTACCTCACACCATACGGCCTCAAAACCGTGACCACTATTTGCACCTTGCAATTCCACCTTAGATGGGCACAACTCATCTGCTACCATTAACAGTACTCCTCCTCCCTTTCTTCCCTGTCTATCTTCACGAAAAATATCATATCCGTTCATCTCTATTCCTGTCAGGATGTCATTGTCATCTAACCATGTCTCACTTATACCAACAATTTTGGGGCGAACAGACTCGAGCAAAGCAACAATTTCGTTCCCCTTATTTCGAATACTTCTAGCATTAGTGAATAAACATAATAAATCATTACTGCTTCTACAAGTCCTAAGAACATCACTCCTGCGATGTAACTCTTCAATACCTTCCCCTGTCACTGTCACTTCCTCTATATTACCACCAATTCTACAACTTTCTTCACACTTAAACTCTTTCCACCCATCCCAGGCCATCTTAATTTGTGTTTGTCCGCTTACACATTCACTTCTAAATTCAACACCCGCATGTTTCATAAAGTTTCTCCCCGTCCACCCTGACTCCCCCCGTTTCCCTGTTCCTGTTGTACCTCCACTCTCTCATTTACTTCATTCATAATACTCACTTCCCCATTTGCAACTGAACAAATACCTCTCCCTACCTTACTTTTTTGCTCTTTCATATCACTTCCCACCACCTCAGATATATTCATTACAGTCATTACTTCTCCTGCCAGTAACAATCTCTCCAGCAGACTCACACCAAAACCATTTAAATGCAGCCCATTTTCTTTATACAATTCCATCCGTCCCTCAAATTCCTCCCACTCATTCACAAAATGCACTCTATTCTCCTCACATAACTGCGCTAACATATCATTCATAATCTTTGCCCGCCTCCTCAATTCATCACTATCATACCTTGGCAACACACTGACTACCTTTCCTACCACACTGTTATCTTTTACTCTCCTTAATAATCTCCTTATATCCAATCTGGCATTTTCCTTGTTCCCATCCAAATCATTTGTTCCTACTACAACCACCAACTCTTGTGCTCTCTTACTCCTCATGTCCAACGCTTCAATCACTCTCTCCATTCTACCACCAGGAAAACAAACCTTGTGCATCTTCTCATTCACCACACCTCTAATAATGGAATCTCCATAGAGAACCACTCTTGAATCATTCGATATATCTTTCGCATGCCCATCTTTCCTTCTGTTCTTATTCGTTCCTCCATGTATGTCTCTAATTCTTTTCATCTCATTTCTCATGCAGTTCATATCTTGCTTCATCATCATCAACTCTGCTTTCATGTCCACATCCAATATATATTCCTGTCTGTCATTTTCATGTAGTTTCATATTATGCCTTTGGATATTTTTGGTCGCGCAGCATCTACAGCAATCCTCACAATGATGTTCTGGCGAGGATATCCAACAATAATTAACTGACCCATTTTCCTTCTCTTGAGCAACATTCTGATCCTGTAATGGAAGCTGCTGATCATGTATTTTAGGAATGTTTGGCATAACAGCAGTAGGCCAGGATGTATCCCAAGACATCATCATCATCATGGATCTACTGTCTTGATGTGAAGAACTGGCACAAGGTGAAATTGCAGCTCCAGGTAATAAGAGTGAGACACCAGGTTCGATATCTTTTATCATACTTTGTGCAACTTGAAGAGAAGTAGATAATTGAGGTGATACAGAACAAGGAACTAATATTTGATTATCTGTACTTAGCCCTGATTCTATGTTATTTGAGTGAGTTTCAATTAACTCAACAGTATTAAGAATAGGCATCGTATTCATTACTGGGATTGACAATGAATCTTGGAGCAAACTGTCAAAAGATGCCAACGCGTGTGATTCCCCAATTTCTATTATTATATCTTCACTTTGTTGTGATCCTTTTACCAACACTGAACTCTGGATAGATGGAAATGAGTTCTGAGTTGGACTAGGATATATATTTGAATTAGAAACAGAAATCTCATTAGATACAGAGTAACACTTTAATATATTATTTCCTGAGGCAGTTATTTCGAGCCGACACACAGTTCATTAGCTCGAAATAGTTGCAATAGGGTTGGAGAAATGATAAATTGGGATATTAAGGACTGCATTCGAGATTTGCAATTTATGTTAATACAACAAAGGTGCACTCACTATTCAATATCTAAGTGTTTATTCTTGTTTTTTCTCTTGTTGTCTTCTGAATGGTCGATCGTATATTTTCTTACAAACGCAATTATGCTGACAATAGTAGCTGCAGGTGTTAGGGAATTCTGCTGCTACTTGTGTTAGTCATCAGGTTCATCAACCCACTCAAAAATTAAATGTTTGACCTCAGTTCGCAGTCGACTGCCATTGCGAATTTTTGACACCTCAAGTGTGAAGCCTCATCGATATCTCTATCATATCATTGTGGAAAAGAAGGTAACCCTTGATGACAGTCGTTTACAATGCGGTACTTTGTTTCCCTCTCCCTTGGGAAAATAGAAGGGAATTCCCACTTTGAACGTTCTCTGCGAGACTGGTCATTTTAGTATACCAGCTGTGTGAACGGTGGGATTTATATTCAGAATCTGTAACTAGCCTAGCCTTTTCACGGGAAAGGGGATGAGGGGGGGTAATTTCACCAGTGAACCATTTCTTTTTTCCTTTTCCTTTTTTATCTTTTTTTACTTTATTTTTTTTCTCATGAAGATTCCATCCATAGGTAGTTGTCAACCTATCGTACATTAGTAAAGGGGTAGGCTAAAAGTGGGATAATTAGAAAACACTGCTGGACACCAAACATAGCGCTTTTTTCAAGCTGCTTGAGGGGCCTCTCATAAACAGGGCGGCCATCACAGACTGGCGATGAAAATCACTATCATTCTAATATGTAAGTTATTTGTCTTGTTCCAAGGTCTGACCAGCCAACAAGGGGCAGAACCGATTAGCCCAGTTGATAGAACAGATTAACAGAGTGAATAACGTCTACGTTTCTAACCAAAAAGGAATGGATTGAAATCCAATCCCAATGTAGCATGTATATTTATTCCTTTCTTTAGAGGTAGATGACTTTCATTACCAGAAGTGAGGCTAATAGTAGTCATATTATTGAGAGGCTGATTTGACTTGGAAAAAAAAAATCCATAGTCTCTCTCTAAAGAAGAATTCACGGATTATCTGATCTGCATCCATTCATGATATTCATGTACTGTAGATTTACAAGCCTTCGTAGGTGGGATTCACATAAAAATAAATAAGTACCCCTACTCTCAAATTCCTAATCGCAAATCCCAAAGATTCAAGCTTTGACGAATCTTTGGGATTTGAAAAATTAATCATTGGGTTGTAGGAAACAGTTAGTGGAACCAGCAGACTATCAAATATACAGTTTTGTACATGAGTTTTTGCACGTATATCAAACGTATACTTTTGTACAGTAAACTAAAGAATTTGTTTCCATATTATTATTTTTATAGCAATCTCGAGCACAAAATATTATTCTGCCTGAAGTACACACGTGTCTATGTAAGCAAGGAACACTACCAACGACACAAACATTTTTTCTTTTAAAATTATTTTTATGTATAATATTAAGTATAAAATATAAAGTTTAGATACTTTTAAATGCATAGTAAACGTTAAATCAACAATCGCACTTAAAACAGTGAAAATAGCTACCAAAAACATTTAATCTGTTCGAAGTTCCACGAATAGAGGGAACGGTTGGAAAGAGAGAGAGAGAGAGAGAGAGAGAGAGAGAGAGAGAGAGAGAGAGAGAGAGAAAACTTATTAACATTAGATCTGAACATTTGTAGTTATCTACCTTCTGTAAAATGCTTACAAGGAGAAATGCCTTAGAAATGACAGAAATAAAAAGGAATAAACGAAGAGAGAAAAGATGTTCTGTTTTGGAGTCGAAATGTCAACGGATGACGATTGATTGCTAGAAGTATTTCCACAGACTTATAAGAAAAATCTGGATAAAAGTGTTGTTGAGAATTTGGTAAAAAAAAAAGATATGAAAACATTATGCCTTTATGGCACACTCAGAAGGACAATCGCCCTTTCTTAGGAAAGACCTCGATTGAATCTGTCGTGAAGGTCTCGGAGAATATTTTCTAGCCCGTTCCAATTGAATTTGAGTTATTCGTTCTCAGGAGAGGCGGAGCTTTCCTTCCACAGAACAAACAAATCACCATTTAAAACATACTTTTGAGAAATGATACCCTCGCCTGATGACTTTAACCGTCTCGGGGTTGATTCTAAAACAATGTCAAACCTTCATAGTTGGAAGCTTGTTAGTCAGCCATGGAAATATGCATAAAAACACACTTAGCAGCAGAGACTGAACCTGTGAGGGACAAAGTGAGGTGTGAGTCAATAAAGAAAGATCATTAATCAACTTAATTGTATCCTTATGAACAAAGTAAAGATTTTGAAAGACGCTAATCTTTATAGTTGGAATAAGGCAATTATCATTCCAATATATATATATATATATATATACATATATATATATATGTGTGTGTGTGTGTGTGTGTGTATGTGTGTGTGTGTGTGTATGTGTGTGTGTGTGTGTGTGTGTGTGTGTGTGTGTGTGTGTGTGTGTGTGTGTGTGTGTGTGTGTGTATTTATTTATTTATATTTGGCGATAAGTTATATGCACGAATATTAACTTCAAAAATTAAATCATATGTTGAAGATAAACTTTGTAAAGAACAAATAGCTTCCGAAAAGGACGATCGTGCATTACTGTATGGAAGTGGATTATGGGCCATAAAAACTGCAGGAAAAAAAAACGAATAGAAACTGGAGAAATTAATTAAATTCTTGAGAATGATGGCAGCCTATACTCTTTGGGACAAAAAAAAAAGAAAAAAGGAAGCACAGCAATACGTAAAGAACTAATAATAGACTCAGTAATGGACAAAGTATGCGAATACCAAAAGAAGTGGATTGAACATATCGAAAGAATGGATAGTTCAAGACTACTCAAAAAAATACTGAGATACCATCCAGTTGGAGGATATAGAAGTCAGGACGACCAAGGAATAGATGGCATGAGACCGGAACATACCACTGGATCTAAATCCCTGAAAAGATGATGATGATGACTAATATTTATATTTGAATAAGATTTTATTGTTGAACGGTTTGGGATTTGAGTTGTTCAGAATCGAAGTAACGCCGTCAGACAAAAGCTGGTTTCTTGAAATTTGATGCGATACATATGATATAACAAAATAGATTGGAAATGAAAGTTATTCTGACGAAATAAGAGTGAGGGACGGAAGAGGCTATGAGAAGGGTGAAAATAAAGAAGATTGAGTTGTATTAGTACTGAAAATAACAAGCTTATATATTCTATTCTCTTATATCTTTAAAAATGTTTTTAATTCGGTATTTGAGTAATCTTGCGTTACATAAACTAACGCAATTGTTGATTTATGTAATGCAGGTTAGATGAAATGAGGGGTTAGATATATGCTACTGCTCTGTGAAATCCATCTTGCTTATTGGAGGCTTGAAGTGGCTTGGAAATGTTCCAGTTTGCTCGGTATACAGCAGGATGAATTTCCGAGTTAATGTCGTTGGCATCTTGGCGGTGCCAACGACAATAACGTGTGCCATAGGTTTCCAACCGTTTGCGGATGAGATACACATATCAAAAAAATAATAGAAATAAAAGTAAAGAAGAAAGAAAGTCCATAAGCAAATGGATTTGCAACGGATAATGGTCATTGCTTCTGTAGAAGGAGGAGGAGGAGGAGGAGAGAGTAAAAAGAACTGACTCCAAAGGCAACCCAACCTAAGTTACGAAGTTTCACTATAAAGATTCGAAATCATTATACATGGTGTGTGGTCAAAAGGATGACTAATAACTGAAGAGAACAGAGCGTAGGATGGGAGCACCTAAAATGTCTTTGACAAATTTGTTTTGTACCAAAGAGTAACTGCTTAATTTCTCCTAACTTATTTACACAATTTGTGCAAAGATGGTGAAGAAACACCATCTTTGCACACATTCTGAAGAAACAAAGGTATTGCCACGGTTGAGCTCTACATTTTTTTTTAGTATCGAGAATAGATTCCTCGTATACTAGAAACGCTGAACCCAGTTCCTTCCAACGAAAGTGTGAATATTTCCTCTATGAAAATGATATGTGGTGGATTAAATTACAATCCGATATATAAATGTTATTGTAATAGGAAAGGTGACCAGGAATAACATTCAAATATAATGGCGCTTAGACTGAGAAATATCATCAGAACCAGAAAATATCTGCTTATATGCCGGTCAAGAATCTTTTGATCTCTTGTTTGGCAAACGTCCAAAGAAGGATAGAATAAAGTTCGCAGTCTTTCAGGAAAGGAGTCTTGTTTCACTAAATGATTTCGACAGTCGAAACACACACACACACACACACACACACACACACACACACACACACACACACACACACACACACACACACACACACACACACACACACACACACACACACACACACACACACACACACACACACTAATAAAGTTGCAAGTTCTAAATAACCGACCGATGTATACTTGACCACAGTGCTTGCTGTAGCCTCTCGCTCGCACTTGGATATAGTGTACACATGAACCAGAAGTATAACTAACGTACTGGTAAACCGCACCCACAATTATGAAAGGGGAAAGATGAATTAAATTGAAATGCATCTGATGATAATACGCCCCGTTTGTTTTTCACCTGTGAAAAGTAGTTTTTTTTTAAGGTAATTTCTATTTTTGTCATTTTATTACATCTTTTTATGGAATTTCTTTATTAAAACATGTGAATATTGTTGGACTAAATTTAGCAGTTGTCGAATGTTTGATGAATATGTTTCGGTCTTCAACAGGAATTTGATTCCGCATTTTTCAGTCGGATTCGTCACTTGTTTGCTTTTAATGAAGTTTACGATTGAAAATACCTGAAATCTGATTCAAATGTTCGCAAGATATATCTTGGCGAGTAGAATGGAAGGGCCTTAAGAAAGCCTTAGAACGACCTGGGTTCGAATTCCGTGAGACTCCAGGAATTTTGCAATGTCTTTTTAATCAAATGGTAAAGTGGAGGATTTATTCTACTGGAAACTCGGTTTTTCGTTCCTTAAAAGAAACAAAAAGGATCCCCTGAATATATTGATCTATTTATAGGCATTCAACTACTTGCCCTTAAGGGATCCTCACTTAAGAATTATAATTTAGTTTCAATAATAAAAGATGGGAAAATAGAAAATATTATACCAGCCTTTCGTTGAAGTTAGAGTCTGTTGTTATTGCATTTCGCATTATACTCAGGCGGTTTTTCTTTAAAATCAATATATTATTTCTCATAAAGGTGCTTGCTGTAGCCTCTGTAGCCTAACATGATTTTAAAATATTCATTAAAAAGTCTTTAAAAATATGAAAAATCGAAATTTCATGTAGTATTTTGTTCAAAACAGAAAAGTGCAGTTTTTATTTCTACATCCACTTGTCGATCTTGACACCCTCTAGGAGGTCACAGGTGTAGTCACAACTATAATAAAAGGCTGTAAATCAAAGGAGGGGTTCAGTTACGCTTGGTCACTTGTGTTATCAGAAGAACGGTTCTCAGATGAAGATAATTGCTTAAGAAATGATAAATTGTTCGCGGAACTTCTCATCTGAAAACAATACCCTTAGACGAGTAGAAATGACGAGCTGTTGACGTGGAAAAAAATCATTTTGATACACTATAAGCAACTTTAATTTCTTATCGAAGTGATACTTTAAGTTCTGTAAATATGATTATTAGTAGAAGTAGTCGCGTTGATCCAAACATTTAATCCAATCTAAAGCTGAAAACGGTGGGAAACATTGGCTTAAGCTGTTCATATTCTGTAAAAAATGCTAGCCTAGAAAGCCATTGTAAAGCAATAATGGCCGACTTCCGGGATATGATACCCACAAATTAATGGATTAGATGAAAGAGAATCATGTAATTATCGTCTACCATTTCCCCGCCCCTTCATCTTCTCTCTTCTTTCTTTCTACGTAAAACAGATTAACTGGAGAATCTACAGTTTTAGAACAGGTATACTTGCCTTATAACCTTAGTGCAACCTGTAGTATCCTAAACAACAATCATAACAACTTTATACGATAAGAAACTGGTCTGAGGCAACAAGAAACAGTCACATTATTATAATATTTAACTATAATATGATATTTACCTCAGCTTAGAGAGACGATTAATATCTTGAGCCAATGTTCTCCTATTATATTTGTCTCTAGCATGCGCGTTGAACGGCCGATTTGTTTGTTTTATACTTGGAAATATCACTAAATCTAAATGAGACCGCCTAAACCTTCAGTTTAATAAATGTTCGTAAACGCAGTACTGAATTGAGATCGGTTCTCGTCCAGAATTGGCTGTCAATGTTTTAACCTTATATGGAATTAGTTGTTAATTAAATCATCCAATTATGAAATTATAAAAATTTGGAGTATTTACAGTTCAAGATCTGATTTGATAAATTGACGTTAACCTTAATTCGTTTTACGAACTTTTTTATGTCAACATTATAGCGGATTGAGCTCATTGTTAACATTTCTCTTTTGGAGCAAGCTCCGTTTCTTTTCAAAAGAAACAAATACAAATGAAATTATGATTTATTATTATTGTTTCTTCTTTACTATGTCCTAATGGAATGCATAATTTAGGAAATTACACCAGTATTCATTAATATGTTACTAGTTGCACACGTACAAGATCGATATCATCCTCATCGCATTGTTTTTCATAATTTTATTTTGTAACATTTTATCGAGAGTCTTCTTAGCTCAGTCGGTTTCGGCGAAGCCCTTTAGATGGAAAGATTGGGTTTGAATCTCATCCATGATGCAAGAAACATCAGCGCGTTTTAGTTAAAGGTGAGTTGAGGTAAAAAATCCTCACCCTCCGATCTCGTACGGAGGTTGAGGATTTTTCCTCCCAGAAACTGGGATTTTTTATCCCTCAAAACAGGAAAACCAGCCCTTACCGTTAGAGAGATGCATCAAAGAGGGAAAAATGCCTAAAATCCTAAGGAATCAGCCCATGAACAGGATGGGTGTAACATTTTATCTTCTCTCTCTCTCTCTCTCTCTCACACACACACACACACGAGTGAAAAAGTGTAATGCATTTCGATTCTTAATCTATTTTTTAAAATTTATCCACCTGTATTATTTTAAATCTCAGTCGCCCACAAAAATTAATTCCGAACATCCTTGTTGAGGTCAAACGAATGTTGACACTGGTTATTTTAACCATGTAAAAGCAACGAGAAAAAGGCATCCTCATTAGAAAACAACTGATAATAATGCAAGAAAGCCTCCTTGCACTCATTGTGCATTTTCTTCGAGTCGTGTACATTAAGAAACAACTTAACAGGGTGTTAGCAGACGGTGATTGTCGAAACACGTGCACATTGAACTGTTTCGCTAGTCTCCCTTGCACACAGAACGCACCTAAATTGCTAGGTACCCCAGCTTATTACTACCAGTGAGGGAACAAAATTAACCCAATTTTCTGTAACCCCTGTCAACCCCCATTAGTCACCTCCTGAAAATTCCAGGGCCTCTTGACAGGCAGGAATAAGTCGCCGGTCGAAGTTTTACGTAATGGTGTTCACTTTTGACGGTTTAAGAGAAGCTACGTGTCACGTGGGAAAAGCGAGAGTCCGTGACACGAGGTAATTACTTTTCCCCGCTCTTAATAAATAGCGTTATTTTAGGGGTGCTATTAGATCCTTCGGAACGCCAGTTTAAAGAATAAGAAACCAAAAAAGTTTGGTAGAAACAAACAGGAAAAGATCAACCATTAATTTTCAACCACACCTGGATACACTTGACATGCGCAGTATAGACAGTCAATGTAAGCCTTACGTTTGGATACAAATGTTTTAATTAAGTGTTAGCACTTCAAGGCTGCTTGAACCGTTGGATTCCGAGAATAGCAAAATGCATTGTTAGGTTACTACTGACTCGAAAGAATGCTATTGTTGAAAGTTCTATTTCAGTCACGGGTAAAAAGGGGTTGCTATGGAAACTAGTTGAAGGCAATGAGGCAGAGATGGTAATTTTTTTTTTGAATTGTAGAACTAATTATTTATTGTTTGTCTACTTATTGCACACAATGATATTTTTATAGAATAATAGTTCATAAATCATACATTACGTTTAACTGCGTGTATGGATTGAGCTTGATAATTCTCATATGAATCTGACCAGGAAATATGAAATATTTGCATTTTCTCATTAATCTTTTAGCTAAGATAAAATGTATGTTAAACACAAATGCAAATGTTTTCAGAGATGATATTTATTTCTAATACGATAATTATTATTATTCTACATCAAGGCTTTTGTTCTTCCATTGTTTAAGAACTCTCCCCCCCCCTGTGGAGGGGAGCGTTCTTAAACAATGTTCCACTGTGGGGTTATGTATCTCTCTGCTATTTTATGCACAAAAGAAAAACGAACAATAGTCATGGATGACATGTTCGTGTTCAAGTTGCTGATAGTAAAACAAAATTCGCAGTCGGAAATCGCAAGGAGGGGGTCGGAATCGTTTCAAATACAGTCGGATTACTTTCTTACCCTTAAACACCCTCTGGAAAAAAAAAAAGGAAAAGGAAAATCTATTCTTGGGTGCGTGTAAAGTAATTTTTCTTTGTTTGAAATTAATATTTAATGGTAGATCATTAGATCGGAATTACCCAACCACTCATGCCTTCCCCCTGTTCAAAAATTTAGCAATAATAACCACCACCCTTGGGCTTGGTAAGGATGCAACCCTGGCGAATGTCTGTTTTTTTATATATTTTTTTATACAGTCAACGAATTACCCCACCATGATATTTGTCTTAAGATGAGCTTTCCTTTCCTAACAATAACTCCGATCAGTCATACAGTCTCCTCCCCCTTACTTTTTAGTCTTCCCCTCCACACCCTTGCTTACCGCCTTGGCGTTTTGGTTTCCTGCTGAAACTGTTCGTGCTGTGACTGGTTTGCTTGGGTTTCTAATGATGATTTATGTGCTTTAGCTTTGCTATCATTTTCATGTCAAGATCAGTGATATGTCGAGGCCCATTCACAGTGCCCACGGGCATGGTGATGCAATACAATCCACTCATTTCCACCACTGCTTTTCTTGAATACGAGGAAGACATCCGACTTGTGTGTATGTATGTGTGTGTGTGTGTCCTCGTATACGACGGAGAAGAAACTTAACGCTAAACACGAAATCGCTGTAGACAAAAGAATGTCCTAATCAATGTACTCTAAGAAAAGTAACGATGAAACAGAATACTGTGTCTTCTGATTATCGGAATTACAATGCCTATCTCTCAGAGGCGTCGAGAAGAGGAAAATAAACGGGATAAGTAAGTGGAAGCAAAGGTTGAGAGGTGTGTGTGTGGGGGGGGGGGATTCAGGTTTCCTATGTTATCCTAATGTTGTGGAAACAATAGTATGAATGTAGAACATCGTTACTGATGTTCCTAATAATTAGGATTTTTGTGTGTGTGGTTTTGAGAAAATAATTTTAAAAATTCCTTTGGTTGGAAAATACCATTTTCAGTTAAGTACAAGGAATTTACTTTGAAAGAACTGCGCGGCCTTTGTCGCAGCGTGAATCTTATCGTAAACAACAGGCTTACAGTGTGAGTCTTCAGGCTCATTGCCTAAAGACTTTCATATATAAACGATGCCGGCAGGTGATTTTCGAAGCCTGCTGTGACACCACCACCACCTTTTTTTTACTGATTGGAGGCCTGAACATGTCATGAAAAAACATGTTTTTGACCCTTAGTGCAGAGTTCGCGAATTATCTAACTATTGGTTTCGCCTACGCCACTTAATGGGGTTACAGGTTTCTGACTTTTCGTGGTTGGGATCGGCATGATTTGGCATTCGAATGGCTGCTGCTGCTGCAGTGTGCTAAATCCGTATATAGAGAGGAAGAATCACCAGCACTGCAATTTAAAGTAGAAGTAAAAAAAAATGAATTTTTCAACTAGTCTTCATTAATGCTAATTAGCATTGACTGTCACGTTCGTAGAACTGCATTTCTATAAATAAGGAGAAGAGGGGAAAAAATCCGTAATAATTGAAAACGCAGCTGTTAATTTTCTCTGTCAAACCTCATTTCCTCGTCTGAACAGAAATACGACAGCCATAAGGAAGGTTGACTGACACAGTACAACGCATTATTTTTGAAGGACATATTACAAGTGGGCGTGGTTAATAGACTAAGTAGCACCTTGCTATGGAAATTAATATCCCGTATTTAAGCTGTGGCCCCCCTTTTTATTCCTCTACTCTGAATCCGCGTTCCCTAAAA
The DNA here is from genome assembly GCF_054136105.1 of Typopeltis vanoorti. Lineage (NCBI taxonomy): Eukaryota > Metazoa > Arthropoda > Arachnida > Uropygi > Thelyphonidae > Typopeltis > Typopeltis vanoorti. Next base: position 76,873,316 of record NC_143550.1, on the reverse strand, counting down.
TTATACAGGTGTTTGCGAAGTAATTAACGGAAGCGACCTCTGACGGAAGCCACTTTTTAATGTCGGCGACTCTATTTCATGCTCTCGGTTGTTAAAATCTCCGATCACGGACAGCGGCAGCGAACGTGGTGAGGTTATGTGTGGTAAGTGGCGCCACTTGGAGGCCAACATGACAAACATATTAATTGAGGGCCCCTCTCGCGTCCTCCCTCTCTCCTTCTCTCCTCTTCTCTCTTTCTCTCTCTCTCTCACTCACTAAACAGGTTTTTATTGTACTCATTATAAGACAAGTGGAAGACTTTGCAGTGATGTATCCCCTCTATAATTTAAGGACCCCTTCGTTTATGTAGTTTTTCTTCGGGGAAGATGTGGGGGTAGTACTTGTACAGATTAATTGGTTATGTTCCCAGACCTACAGGTACCACCTGGCGCGTCCGTGGAGAGTGATCTCATGCAAGTCGCGTGCGACTGCTACTACCGTTCCTTGAGAATAACTTAAAAGAAAACCTATACAACGTCCAAATAAATAATGGCAGCTTTCCCAAACGCAGAAGGGTTCTTTTAGAGCCACGTGCACTGCTAATATTTGTTTTCCCTGCCTAAAAACTAAGGGTGTGGATTGTGGTGTGGTCTTATAAGAAGTCAAGCGCGAGCATCGGCGTCTTGCCAGCGTTAATGAATCATTATTCCTCTGCTACCGATGATGGACTATGTATGAGTTCATTGCGACCTCCCATTTTTTGTGTGTTCGCAGCATTTTCAATTTCTTCTTGGGCTCACTTGACCAAGCGGGGGTCACAAAGGGTTAATTGCTTCGAGATGTAATAAATAGTTCTCAAATTATGTACTTAGCGGTGGATAGGAGGAAAGGTATACGGCAGGTCCTGGCCACAGAAACGCGGAGGTGAGTATATTACGCGGTGTTTGTGTCAGCGAGCAAGAACTGACGGGGAGAACAGGGAAAAGGTCAAACAGTGAACACGTGCTTCATGCTTCTATCCAAGAGTGCACTTTTGTGTGTTCAGTAACCTTGGGGGGGAAAGGGGGAAGAGAAAGAATTGGCGTTTCATAGTAGGTCGTCTTCAGGGCATGGAATACAAAAGCGCGCTAATTAAACTACTAGGAACACCTGGTTTCACTTGTAGGATTTCAAGTAGACAAGGAAGTTAAGTTTGAGATATCTCCCTTAAAGGTTCAGGAAAGTAACTTACCATTCTTCAATGACAACAGATGAGCAAGAGAAAAAAGTTGACAAACGTTCTATATAGTCGCTCTGAATCGCTACAATTAGATTCAACTTAAAATGATCACCCATGTTTGAAAATGCCAATTGAACATCTGTGTGTGTGCCGATGGATCCGCAACTCAGAGTGTGATCCATTTCAGTCAAGTTAATAAAACCATTACGTTCAGTTTTGTTTTTGCAAACATTCTCAACTAACTGAGCGTTTAGAAATGGGGAATCAGTTGTTAATTACTAAATAATTAAGGTTCGAAAAGGCCCAGTTGAAGATCGAACGACTTTTACTGAACAATTGAGAAAGATCATGAAATTCGTTAACGGTGAAATGAATGCGAAAAATAATTCAGCGAATGCTTAATGGAAACAGTTTTTGAACCCTAAATAAATGAAATGAAATGAAGACTACAAGCAAAAGGGAAAGATAATGCTTACATCTGTCATAAGTTAAATATGGATTTTCCATTCACATACGATGCAAAATAAGCCAAACCATTTTGCTCTCTTAATAAGAAATTCTCATAAACAAGGAATTCGTGTTAAGTAAAGATGGAAAAGCTTCAGCAGGTTGTTCACTGAAATTAATAATTTCTGTGCATAGTGACCAGTTATGGTTTGTAGGTTGCATGCACCTGAGTTCAAATTTTACAGCCTTTGTCGTTCGGCTACCAGGACCACGTAGATGTTTTATGCTTGGTGGGAAGATTAATAACGCATCTCATATTATTCGTCATAGTTACGTCACTGGGTGCGACGCCAATATGCGACTCAATTTTAAGGAAAACATGAACTTGTTTAGCAGGCAGTGACCTTTATATACAAAAATCCTTCATTTGTTCATTTGAATATTTTAATGATATTATTGCTATCATTCATTTTCTCACCACCAGATTTCGTTGACAATAACTTATAAATGATATAAAGCGACCTCCAGTGGTCCTTGAAAGTTTGTTTATGATTCTCCAAAAAGAATACTTTTAAATTTAAATTCCAACCTTCTGCTTTAAACATTTATTGTAATAAAAAAAAAATACTTATTGCTATATAAATATCGTGGCAATGTTTAATGAAGTTTAGAGTGTGGATTGTCGGTGGAGTTAGTCTAAACAGAATCCGATTAATTGTGCACACCTTCATTAGCTATGGAAGCACCGAGCCAATTAACTATTACAAAACTCGATCTTTGGGACCTTTTTCATACGGAGTTAATTTCTTTGATTATCATTCATTTCTTTCTGCGCTCTAAGTCTTCACTTTAACACAAAGGCTACGGTCTATAAATCTATAAAAATAATTCTTATAATGATAAGAAATGATCTGGTACATATTTTCCATGAGTTGAAGTTGTCTTCCTTTGTAATTGTATAACATGATTTTCATTATCATTTTTAGGATTTAGATCCCTCCTTTTTGTATTCCACATTCTCATATACATCGTATTTCTTTTCCATCTCACAACGCAAAACGATTCTTTTCTCATAGTACTAAATATTTACCTTCTTTTTCTATGCGAGTTTGTTTAGGCTCAATGATTTATGAAGTAACATAGCTTCATAGGAACAATAATCTTATGTCTAAATATTCCTCTCATTCCAGACTAGATTCGAACTCGGATATCTTCAATCAATATGTTTGGCGAGAAAAACATACCTTTTTTTGACTCGCCGAATTAAGATACATCGCAAGGCGACTGTGAAGAATAATCTTGATTTCATTTTGAGGCCTTGATTTCTGAATTAAAAAAAAACAAAAAAAAACGAAAGACAATAAGTAGTCCGTTCTTTACGCTTACATCGAGCTATTACCAAAATAAGTGAAGTAGTACTTAAAACTGATTTTTGTTCTGTTTCTATCTCTGAGAAACACATTGCATAAATTATCCTGAATAAGTCAGTTTTATATTTCTCAATATAATCCTTATTTAAAATGATAATTTATTGTTCATTAATAATTACTGGGTTATTACTCCCCTCATAAGCTGATATAATTATACTTGACCTGTTATAAATGAAAATTACATCTTCCCCTATTGGTTAATATCAATGAGTTCTTCATTTTCTTTTTGATTAATGGTTCAAATGAAGACTAAGCCGGCCTGGTTGGCCGAATGGTTAGCGAATCCACTCTCCATCCAAGAGGCAGCGGGTTCGAATCCCGCTGCCTCTTGGCTGATTTCCCATTTCTAAACGCTCAGTTAGTCGAGAATGTTTGCAAAAACAAAACACGAACATAATGCTTTTATTAACTTGACTGAATCCTGCTGCCTATCAAAAAAAAAAAAAGTAAAATTTCTTACAGGAGTGAAATTTGTACTTGAGAACTTTCCAAGTATTATTTAACGTTTTCAATTTGGTCACCGTTATTCATTTCACAGATGTCATAAAAGTAGATGATTTCGTTCCACACATTGCATGGCATTGCACATTAACTAAATCAGGACTTATCTTCATTCTTGTTCATTAAATTCTCTTCAAAGCAGTTTCTGAACAATGACTGCAGAATTTATGAATCTACAAAAACACAGGGTTCTTTCTGACACAACCGGATCTGTTCACGTAATAACCGAAGGTAATCCACTATAGTAAATGCATTCGAAACTCAGGCATTCGGTATTCTTAATATTGCATGATTTACTTCTGCGAATCTTTTATCTCCCTCTCTCTTTCTAAATATTTTTCAGACAAACGTTCCAGAAAAGATTGGAAATGCCACATGTATGGTACATGCTCGTTTCAAAAATAGTCTACAGCCAAAAAAGACAATAAAAATTATTTTGCTGTATGATTTTGCTCTGCAGAAGACTGGGAAAAGAAGGACGAGACTTAAGATCGATATATTATTTCCTTAAAAACTGAAAAAATGTTTTTATTACTATTATAATTATAATTGTGGAAACATCAATTCTACACACAAGAGGTTACAGAACGTATCGCATGTTCGTCCATGTATGGGTTTGAAATCGTTGGAAAGACGAATTGCTCTATTTTGGATAGTTTTTAGATTTTAGGGATTTTTAATTCTGGTGCACTGCTTCAACTATGAAAATGATTATACGTTTAGGTGGATTTTGGCTTCGGACAAACTCAATAGCGAGATAAGTGAGAAGTATTCCAGAGGAAAGGAGAAATGTTTTTTTTTTTTTTTTTTTTTTGGCTAAAAAGGTAATGGGCCTGGTATGTTTCTAACGAAATAGAATAGAGGGGAAACATTAGTTCGCATAAGAACGGGAGTATTAAAAGTAAGGGGAGATTTTTTTTCTTTTGCTAGAAAGAACACAGGAATGTACTTTGGCATTGAAGTTCAGTAGGTATTTCTCACCAGGATTAAAGCATGGGATGGGAATCACACTTGGGACATTGATTGCGGAATACTTTAAATCGAATATCTGAGATTTCAAGGTTTGTGAAATGAGGACAAAGGAATAGAGTGTATACTGTCATCAGCAGACTTATGGATATGACTTGAGGTCATTGAAAGAAGGTTATTTATGAATAGAAGGAAGAGGATAGGCGAAAGAACGGAACTATAGGGCACTCCTGTGTTCTTTGAGAATTCTGAATATTTCCCATGACACTGTTTCATGATGGACTGTTGTCAGCAGCGAAAGCCCAGAAGGGAAATTGTCAAACCAGTTATAAATGGTGGATGATAAGACGATAATGCTCCTAGTAAGCATTTATGCCAATGATATCAAATGCTTTGAATATTTCAAGAGCGCCAGCACACCAACTTCTTTCTAAAGAACATATCAGAGAAGAGATGTGAGCTAGGATATCTGCCGTGGAGTTTAAGTGGTACAAACCATAACAAGTGTGCCATTTATTAGTTGGTAGGCTTCTTCCTCATTGTGAAGAAGTTGATGTTAATAGAATTATCCATTTTGTTAAGGGGTCAGTAGTTTGACTTCAGGCATATTTGAAATAAAATGGGTTTTTCCTTCAATACTGTACAGGATCGATACCATCTGGATGTTGCATTAGCTTCTGAGCTCAAGGTTTTGAGCTCAATTACAGAATAACGTAAGGCCCAGAAGACATTTTATTTTAATATCTAAATAAATCATAATTCTTCTGATAGTTTTTTTTTAGAGCTTCCATTATTCAGTCAGTGCTGATGATTTCCTTCGATTGGAAAGTTTTGAATTCGAATCCCTTCTAGGTCGCGAATAACATTACTAAGGGATTTTCATCGGAGGGCAAGTTAGTTGATCCCATATGGATGCGACAGACTTTTTTTCCCCCTCCGGAAAGTCCGGCTATTCATTCCGTAAAACAGACAAACCAACAAGTGAACACACGCAAGTAACAGACTTAATACCCTATCTCAGTAATCACAGTTGCTTCTGCTATATTTTCAAACAATAAGAACGACTTGATCTGGTTCTTACGAATAGAATTTAAAATTTAAAAAAAAGGTTATTTTCTTTTCCCCTCTTAGTTCTTTGGATTTTTAAATCATGGTTATTTCAATCTTATAAAATAGGTTAAAAATTTCTAGAATGTTAAGTTTCAAATTTATTGTTTTATGGAAGGTATCAAACATCTTGTGAATGGAGTTCAAACTGAATAATATAAATTCAAATGAAAACTTGTATACTTAAAGGTAAGAAAAAATCATGGGCTATGATTTTTTCTTATTTTTTAAAAAAGTTTATTTATATATATATATATATATACATTTTATTTATTTTACATAGTCTGGAAACCCTGATTTCGAAACCAAATATGGAACGTTTTCAAACAACTTCAGGCCTCCAATAAACCATCGTCCGTCCGGTGGTCTCGTATCAGAAAATGAAATTCATCACTCACCTGAGGAAAATCACAACATCCTGGCTCATGATCGGATTCTAACCCGTAGCGTGTTGGTTGAAGATCGGGTACTTAAATTACTCAGCCAACCTTTCGCTTCTCAGTAATTCCTATAAGCTAATTAGCACAACCCCGCAGGTTAAAAGGACGATGGCTACCTCTGAATGGAACGTGTACAAGAAGTACATTTCCAAGGATATTTACATGAACTTTTAATACGTTATGTTTAGCTAAAATAAAGAACCTGCTTGCTCATTAAGCAACAGTATCGTACCAGTCATACATGATCGGCCTCGTCATACTGAACGAAAAAGTTCAAAGGTCATCATGTAGGAATGAAAACAGTTGTCTTCATTTACAAGTTCTCTCTGTTGCTCGACCATCGACCCCCCCTTACCCCCTCTTTCTTCTCTGTAATTTAATGCTAACATTCCATCTCAACAACTAGTTCTCGCGGCGGGAAATCCCATAAGCATCCCATGGTAACAAGAGGTCACATTACAATTTGAGGCACGCATGGGGGTATGATGAATATTAATGAAGACTTTTTTTTTTTTCCTTTTTTCTTTCAGGATCGCAGCTCGCTACCGTGTTCGGCAGAGCGAGCCGCTTCGAGAACGTTTAACAATTCTCTGCTGGCATGCGGGACACGAGATTAGGCGGGAACGTTACTGACTAACGTGCTAATGCAGTGATCCCAGCTGTCCATCACGCCAGGGCTACTACTTCACGTCTTTATTGGAGGCACAGACTTAAAATAAGTGAGAAAGAGAGAATAGAGAGACACACACACACACAGAGAGAGAGAGAGAGAGAGAGAGAGAGAGAGAGAGAGAGAGAGAGAGAGAGAGAGAGAGAGAGATGTGTGTGTGGGGGTGGGGGTGGGGGTGGGGAGATACGAAAGGCGTATATAAGTAGAGAAAGAAATAGCGTTGTAAAGCGAATCTACGGTGGTGGCGTTCTCGTAATCGCTTTTTTTTTGGTCGTAACAGTTCATCTCATTTCTCAATTGCCGTTAAGAAAATTTCCCATAGAAGTTTATTGCTCTTCTAAGTGTGTCCTAGTTCCGATCCGTATTTGGAAGCTTCTTGTCTCCACTAATTAAGCGGTATCTTCTCCTGTACCTGGCGTAGCTGGACGTACTGGCCAGTCTTATGAGAAAACATTGTCTTTTTTTTTCAAGGACGAAACAGCTAGCTGAAACTTTCATAATAAGTGCACACCCAATTTTCAGATATCAAAATGCGTTTATTTTTTAATATTAAAAGTTTTAGAAAGTATAACAAGCATAGTGAAAACTCTCACTGAGTTCTGTCCTTCCCATAGTGTTTCGTGCCTTTCAAAGCCCTCTCCTCTCTCTCTCTCTCTCTCTCTCTCTCACACACACACACACACACATAAAAATTTTAGCTACTGAAAATATTTTATATACGCACTTTTCAGAAAATTATCATCTCCAGGGCTAGCTTTTATTTTGACAAACCCAAAGATTTTTAGCTTAATACGAGCAAAAACATTAACTCTTTACGTAACTTTTCAACTTTAAACAGATGCACCGTCACAGATCATTTATGTAACTCCTAATGGCTTATTGGCACAAATCATTAAAAAAGGAGGTTTTGAACGAGTACATTTTTTTGCTGGGAGACTGTGATTTTGCACAGTTTGTCAAGCCCTGATCATATCTATAAAGAGCTACTGGCTTGAAAAATTTGAGTCATCTTGATTCCATTTATCTACTTAACTGTTATGTGGAACGAACAGAGAGGATGTTTGGACTGTGCCCAGATAAACTAAGTGGAATGCTATTCAAGTTTGTTTCGCATACTTCTAATTATTTTTCAAGGTTTCTCCTACTCTGCACCTGACAGAAATGGCGTCAAATTAATCGATGGGAATGCACAAAACTAAAGCGAAAATAACGAATGAATTCCAATCACGTGACCTCGAGAAAGTTGATTGTTATGATGCATGTAGAAGTCCTTATTGGGCTACTGAATATCTTGAATATAGTAATCCTTCCCCTCTCTCTCTCTCTCTCTCTCTCTCTCTCTCTCATATTTTAGTTTTATTCGGTCAGTCCGAGTGGCTTGTAACCTCAGACAAACGGTTAAACGGTCTGCCTCACGAGCTTCTCAGTAAGGTTCACCACACAGCAGTGACCAAACTATCCGACCGTTACAGAAGAAGTTCGAAATTCCTCGCCGACCGTTTCCAAAAGGGCCAAATTGATTCTTCTGTTGCGAACGGCATGCTGCACACACAAATGCCGACATCAGCATATTCTAAGGTTTTTAGTGGCAGCACGTGCTTCGAACAATAGTCCCACGGAAGGGTGAGTGGCTAAGACTGCTATCCCACAGCCAAAGGAAGCGGATGAGTCACGCGGCAATGCGTTTCTGACGTGACTTGTCTCCTCTCTTCTCCGACTGTAACTCATGGCAACGAACTGCCAAAAGCTGGTACACTCAGGATTTGTTTCCACCAAGATGCGTTGTAAGGAAATATGGACCGTTGAAGGTGTGTCTACAGCATTTATGAGGGCGAAGAAATTGCAAGCGAGGAGGTATTTTGCTGGGAGTGTTTAGCGATCTTTTGTTCTCGAGGACTGAAAATTCACGATTTAGCTCGAAGATAGAAATGATATGCTCAATGTATTCTTGCTGAATTTTGAGATCTCGTATAAACCATCCGAGGCAGCTATTTTTGAATGATATATCTTTTATAAATGTATTGATCTTCCTATACAAGTTTTTTATATCACCGTACGTACAAACCAAAGCTTAAACAATTATATGCAGTTATTCTTGTAGAAACTTTTGCAAACGTGCGTGCGCGCGCGTGTGTGTGTGTGTGTGTGTGTGTGTGTGTGTGTGTGTGTGTGTGTGTGTGTGTGTGTGTGTGTGTGTGTGTGTGTGTGTGTGTGTGTGTGTGTACAAAATTTAATAAAATAATGCGTCGTATTCAACGTTTCGCCATACTTAAATTAGCTGGCATTTTCAAGGCCCCGAAATATACAGTTCATTCTCTGCGTCAAGACACATAGTATAAAGAGAAACCAGATTAGAGTTGAAGAGTGACGCCCAGTTGTTCCTACGTAACAATGCAGTCTCGTGTGTTTATTGATTGGCTGAACTCATTATTAAATATTTGTAACCTATTACAGAGCCTTCGTAGCTCAGTCAGTATAGACGAAGCCCTTTAGTAGGAAAGAAGTGGGTTCGATTCCCGCCAGTGGCGTGAGGAACCTTTATCTGGGCTCATTCGACTAAAGGTGAGTTATCTGGTTTCATACAGAGGTAGAGGCTAGTTCCCCCCCCCCACACACACACCTATTCTGGTTTGCCTATTCTGGTGGACGTTTTCGTCCACCAGAATAGGCAAACCGTCCCGTGAACACACCTTTCTACAGACATAGGACACTTCCAGGAATAAGGAGTAACCAACCTATTCCGTAGGACTTCGGTTCCGAATGCCTACACGGTAAAAAGTCTACGCGTGAGCGTAAATTAGGATAAGAACCTATTACATGAGAATGTTTACTCTGTTGCAGTTTGTGTTGCTTACGAAAATTTAATTTGGGATCTGTACAATAACTCGGTTTTATTTTTCTCAATAAAATGGTCAGCATATCATCGAAATCATATTAATCCTATTGAATCGGTTTCCAGACATCGATTAATTTGAACCCGAGAATCGTTGCTATTTCATGCGATAATTTTCATTAGGCTGAATCATAGGAACTAGCCAAACCTGAGCATGTCACAAACCGAAGGAAATTAGACATCACATATATCAGATGCGTAGCTCTTGATAAGATCTCTAGCTAAGCCACACACGGCAGTATATATTCTGAAGAGAAACCCACGCTAGGACTATTTAAATAGTATTTGTGGATGATCAGATTATCTTAGCTGAATCAGATTATTATTTGCAATTATTAGTGCAGTCCTCCACTTGTAATTGCATATAAATTTATATGTTGACACAACCGGTATAACGACTTCGGATAAATCATCCATTATAAGAATTGTACAGTAATAAGTTTTTCATAGATGTGACAATATTTTTTAAGAAGAATAAGACTTTAAGAAGATTTTTAATTCTTTAAATTTTTAAGAAGACTTTAAGAAGCGGATATTTCTTTAAGCATTCCCAAACCTGTGATACTTATCGATCGGAAAAGCCCAAGATTAAATAAAATCTAAAACAACGAACCATTATCTGTCTTGAACGTTTCTTATGTTCATCGGACGTGTATGGCGACCACAGTTTCGGTGACAACTCAGTTGTCACCGAAGTATATGAAGTATAATTATGAAGTATAATTCACTTTCTTATTTGTTATTATTTAGTAACAACAATTTAGAAGCAACAACAACAACACACACCACACGTGCTTTTGGAGAAGTTGGTTACAACATACAGACTTACTGATTTCATTTCAAATACATTCCACAATGATATGTTGCCAAACAAACTAAACGAATGATTTGCATAGGAGAAACTGTTGCATTGTGTGGTGTAAGCATTCACTCTTGGTACAGTGTGACGTTGCTATTATTTGAATTGTTATGAAAAGGGATTTTTTTAAAACTTCACATAATCTTTAAAACATCTTTCATTTCACGATGTTGGTTATGGTACAAAGAACAAACATCCTGCAGGAAGATGTGTGCTGATATTTGATGTCTTTCAAATTCAAGAGTAGTCGTGAATTCGAAAGATATTTTGGATATGGTACGAGAAGAAGGTCGAGTACGTGTTGCCTTTCTCACTGATATAGAATTCTGCATTCGAATCAATCCTTGCGAGGAGGTAAACAATCTGAAATTGCGTTTCTAATCTGAAGAAAACTTAATTTAATTTTATATTTTCCAGTTCAAATTATTCAGTTATTTTCGAATGTGGCAAAATCATGCCGATGCTTTTATTTAAACATCGGCTGTCTAAGTCTCTATTGATTGCAACACATACGAAGTACTCCATGCATTCCAGTATGTTGTCTTTCCTACTCGACCAGATGATTTATTCTCTCTTTCTATTTAATGACTTCGGCATACTTCTTTGCGTTTATATTTCATTATCTTAAGCGATGTTAGTTTGTATGCTGTCCGCTTTCGCAATGTTAAACTATCGAATTCAACCCAGCACTAGTTAGTGTAGTCCATTCGGAACGAAGTTGTCACCGAGACTTAATTGAAAGCGTTCCCAATGTTGTTATTGAGAATGTGGTCGCCATACACGTCCGATGACGTGACTCGCAGTGTAAAAGAGCCCGCTAGTTAGCTTTAGCTCTTTTTTGTGTAGCTTAATTAAAGCTATTCCTTTTTTTAACCTTTGGTATTTTCTCTCTTCTTTCTTCGTTCGTGTTGCTGTCATAATTTTACTTCTTTACGATAATCTGTCTCTTTATATTTATCCACACTTTTTTCCCTTTAGTTTTTCCTTCTGTCTCTTCGTTTTCTCTACTGCTTTCTTGTATTATCTGTTTGTTTCCCCAATGATATGCCTCCATCGTTTTAAATATCGTTTTTCTTCTGTTTTTCTTTATAATTATCAGTTTTCTTCCTATCAGTTCCTTGTATGTACTTGTTAGGATTCCTCTTAGCTTGTTTCATTGTAATTTATTTCTAGAGTGAACTAGAAAATTAACTTTTCCCTTCCTATTAAAGCTTATTCACTTTTAAAAATAGATTTCTTCTCTTGATAACAATGATAATGACATTAAACTGTTTACCCTTGTTAACAACTCTGCAGCAGAAGTAAACGGTTAACAGTTGTTTATTTGATTCAAATGAAAAATTATTAAATAATTTATTATTTCAGCCTTCCACGGGAAGCCCAAGTTCATTATGGGTGACAACAGAATTAACACAATCAATTTTAACATATTTCAAGTTGGTTTCCAGTTTTGAGGAGAAGACAGCAACAGCTGGAAAAAGCCAACCCCAAATACCAACAGTTTAGTCATATACTATTAAAGTCAATATGGAAAACGTAATTATTTCCTTAAATCACATACTTGACTAGGATCTTGCACTTCCTTTCATTAATAAAGTTTTATTAGTCAGTATTTTCCTTGAATTTCTATATGAACAACCCATATAAACTGTCATTTAAAAGTTAGTAAAAAAATAACAGCTAACAATATTCATAACACCTCTTTCACTCACTGCCGTTCAAAACTAGAGTAAACCATAGCAGAAATTATCAACAATAGTACCAACTATCAACAACACACAGGAGACAACTCTACTAAAATAATCCTGCTTAGTATCTTTGGTATCTTTGGTAGGTTCCAAATCAGAACCCCTGATTTGGAACTTGTTCCCTGTTAGGACAGCTCCGATTATACTGAATAAGGAGCTGGGGACCATGTAGATGCAGTACCTGAGGGTATAACTGAGGGATATAAATACAGACATCTGATCCTCTTAGTTGCGGGTTAGGCAATGGGCTGACAACTATACCCGGGCTACTACTAACTTGTTAAGGAACCTGGAAAGAAAAACTCTTCAAACTGGACAAACAAAATAGGTACGATTTAAGAAACAGATACTGGATTATGATTAGGGGAAACGGAATACAAGAACATTATATAAGACAGGAGTACTTAAAGTACTCCTATCAGAAATCCATCGATATAAATTAAATTTAGTGGCAGTACAAGAAATAAAATGGATTAGGTCAGAAATCCAAAATTTTAGAAAATCACAATTTTTAAGTGATAAAGAATCAGGATAACATGAATTTAGGGTGGCATTTATATTAGATAGGGGCATTAATGAGAATGTTTTAGATTCTAAACCTGTGAATGCAGGATTAAAGATTATGACACACACACACACACACACACACGCACGCACGCACACACACACAAATCTTTTTCATTCTTTAAGCTATGTTTCATACTATCTGCATCGACACTTAGGAGAATACTATTTCATATATTTTCCACGCCGCCTGTAAAATAATCAGCATCTTATATTACTTCTTTTTAATTAACTTCTTATAATGTTACGTAGTAGGTCCAGACTCATCTTACAATAAAGACGGGATATCTACTTCAATTTCACCCTCATTCTCTTACTAAATCACAGTTAACCAAACGAGTTTCATAACTTTCCTGCTTTAATCCCTCAACATACTCAGTGAACGTCTTATATAAACCTTCAACTCTTCTAACAACCATTAGAAATCGGTGTGACGAAATCTGAAAGCCACAATTCAAAACTGATCTGACGAGACACTTGTATAAAGGAACCATAAAGTTTCTTTGAATTAAAGCAGCAATTATGTTGAATAATAAGGGTTCAAAACTAAATCCTAGGGACTCCACTCTTTGCCGTTTACCAATTAAGTTTAACTAAATGAGCCTCGATACCAACGATGTAACTTTATCAGCAAGTTCGTATGTAGAACACTAAAGCTTTGCCGAAATCTGCGAACTCGCATTCATTTGAAAGTCCTTCATAAAGATTCTTCATGTACTAGACGTGATTTGAACCCAGGCCGCGTCATCCAAACAGCTTCGTCAACTGAGCTATTGAATTTCAACTGGTCTATATTTCTCAATTTTATAATGTGAGTTTCTCTTTATGAATTGATAATATCGTTGCAAATTTGCCGTCAATAAATCCTAATTTTAGCGGCTCCTTGAATATAATCATAAGCGGTTTAATTATTCCCAATATATATTTATATATTTAATTACTATCAAGAGGGGGGGGGTGTCATCACCAACCTTGTTGGTTGCCAGATCTAATGCGGGATACTGTTGATGTATTAAAATATATCAACAGTATCTCGCATTAGATGTAGAGATGCGTTTATCTTCTGAGGTGCATTATTCCATCTTCAGTCTCGCCTTCTTCTACGTAAACACCATCAAGGTTAATTATTCAGATCCTCGCCTACATGAGAAGTATCTTTCCAAATCTTACTCATAGCGCTGATTACATTAACTTTCATTCTATTTGAATTACCCATTTTACACATTAATGAAACTATCAAAATTGATGTTAACATTCCCAGCCAATTCTAACTCAAATGTAGCTCAAATTCTAACTCAAAAATACAATAAGAGAATTAAAACGTACATTTTTGCGTATCATAGTTTCTTCAATTAATTATGCTAGCGTTAAATGGTCGTTATCACACTGATTCTAAGTAACTAATATCACCAATTTATAGTTCCTCAGATATTACTGTTAAATGTAAGACTACTAACCCCAGTAAGTTCACTTGCATGTTGCTTTTTAAAAACTATATCGAATTAACTCTAAAATAAGTTCACGTATTGCATTTACCTTCAGTTTCAGAATTTATATCCTTCCTTATAAGGAACAATACTTTCTACTCTCCTCCTTATATTTCCTATTCGGTTTCTCCTAACAATATTGTAATCTAATTAATAATGTAATCTAATGTTCGTCTAAGTCATTAAAATTCTCTTCATTAATCCAAGTTTCAATAACTTCTATTCATATGTGGTATCTTCAGGTAATTTAAACACGAGAGCTTATTTAGAGGTAAAAAAAAAATATATTATTTATTATTTTTTTTATCTCTCTTCCGCTCAGTAATTACGAATGTCCCTTTATTTCTTCTCTTCTCCAGATTTTATATATATATATATATATATATATATATATTTAGATGTCTCGACAGTTACGACATTATCCAGCTCTGTGGCACTTACGAGTAGATGTATGCTGTCTTTAGGAAATCACCGACTATTACTTATAAAATCATCTCATACGTTGTGGAATCTACAATCATGACTAATACTTAATAATGATTAAAAAAAGTCTACTTAATATCAAATTTCTTCCACTACTCCGACTATACATTCTTCATTATCAAACGTAGTCCTAATCCTTATGAAAAAAACTTATTCGCTCTTAATAACTTATTTAGAACTTATTTCAGCCAAAATAAAGTTCTAAAACATTTTCCTATAATTTCTTAAATAATCTCAAATATAAAGCATTAGTTCTAATAAGAATACCCCAGAATTCCATTCATTCTGGGGTATTCTTATAGTTAACGTGGGCACCAGCTAGTTATACTCGAACAACTTTCTTATAGTTGATTCTATTTTTCCAACTTCCCCACGCCATATTCATAAACTGCAAGGAATGTTCTCCACAATTTCAAGTTTCACCGGTTCATTTTAACAATTCCTCTTCTTCTTCACAGCAGCAGTTACATTTGAGTGACTTGTCATTCACTAATCCTGCATCAAGATTGCCTTTCGTAACTTTTCCCCAAAGTTTACCATGTACCACGCTGCACAGCGCCGATGCTTGATTAACTATACCGTTTGCTTTAATTCATTCATTACGGACTGCTAATAAATGTGCAGCATATATTCCATCACAGTGCCTTCATTATGTTTCAAATATCCAACGAGTCCTTTCACGTGACAAGCACTGAATAAATATCCCTTCCGAGCAGCCTCTGCTTCTTCGAAACAACAGTCTACATAAATTTCCTCCCTTAATTTTTCTATTCATAATTCAAAACAAAACTGTTATACTAATTCTGTTATTTTATTTACTGTCTGCACTTCAAACATTTCCACATTTCCTCTAAATTCACAACGATGGGATTGGGAGGAGGAGGAGGAGGAGGAGGAGGAGGAGGAGGAGGAGGAGGAATGCTATCAAAGATGAGATCAGCCTCCGGAGATACTTTCATTTATATTTAATATTTTATGAATTGTAGTTTAATTCATATTTTATGAATTGTAGAATGTGTTTATTTATTCATTTTTATGATAATCCCACATACGAAAGGTGTACATCTATAACACATTAATACGGTAATCCTAATAGCATTCACAAGCATCCGTGCCACAGTGCCATAGATGGGAAAGCAGAGATGCTATCTACTTTTCAAACCAAGCCGTCAGATGTGTGATGAAAGATTGGTTTCTTGCATATTTGCTATGATTGACAGAGTACTGGTGCGAAGAAAGTAGGATGTAGATTTTTGATCTTAAGCTAAAGATTTCTGTGCAAATAAAAGAATTCTGCAAAGTTCATTTTATTCTTAATCATGATAAGAATTGTGACCATGCGAAATCAAGGACATTCGGATGTATTCGTTTCTAGAAATACTTTTCTGAAGCATGTTTTACATTCTTTGCCTTTCTTTGCGAAGACATTGAGGTATGTACAAAGAAACGAACAATAAAAAATGTTAATTGAACTCAACTAAATGAACTGTTGAATTGTTAATTGAAATGGTTAAAGTAAAATTTTATTGCCAAAAAGCATACTATTGGCCGACATTTAAAGAAATTTGAACACTGCATTACTCGGCATTCTTGGGAAGACGGTTAGCCTACTTTGAGGAAAGAAGTAGAACTTCAGTTTGGCAGTTGAAAAAGCCTCGTCATTTTCGTATGAGACTAATTTTCATTCAGTTGAAAATGTCCTTATAAAGGTTCATCATGACATGACGAGATTCAAATCCAGTATTTTTTTTCCCAACCAGAGGGCTCTATGTTTATGTCTGCTTTTTTTTTTTTAACCATAAACGTTTAAGCACATGGCATATATCTTATTCACAGTGCTTATTAATATATCTATTATTAACATTGTTTCTCTGTAATCTATTTCTATATGTTATAAATAAAGTCATAAATAAACTTTGGCAGATGCGAAAGTGCTTCAGGATAGAAAATACACCTAAAAAGGATACAGAGGGCGAATTGAATTATAAGAAACTGGCATACACAGGAACTTGGATCTAGAAGATATGTTAGTCATCTCTCTTGTGTACATCAAGATCTCTTACAAGATCTTGTATATCAAAATGTACACGATCACTTGTGTGTAGTTTAATGTAAAAGCGGGAAATGGGATATTGGAAGTGTTTCTCATTTACTTTATCATCTAAAGCCAGTTTCTTTATCGTCTTGCTACACCTGTTTCACAAATGGGCGTTTTAGTCCCAAAACATAATAATAACAATTAACAAAAAAAGAGAAAGAAGAAAAAAAAAAAAACTCCGAGCAATAGCTACCTGAACTTCTCCCCGTTTTCCCTCCCACTTCCAAATATCAGTTACTTTGTACGTAGCATCGATACTATCGATGGTCTACATTTATCGCTACGACCGTTATGCGTGCGTGAGACATCGTGACCAGTTCGATCGGTGTCGTCATTATCCTCCACTACAGGAACTACGGAATGCCAATAGTGAAGGCCATTGATGTAACTTTCTCTTCGCCCCATCGGAACCCCGTCTGACCCTTTTTCTCCCGTCAATCTAGCTTTCGTTTGGTCTCTAGCCATCAATCATTCAGGCAGTGAGTCGGAACCCTCCCAGCAATTATCGTCTGTTTTGACGGCACTCTATAAAGGAAAGGCTCTGGGAAAGAAGACAATTTTCGTAAGCATGTAACAGGCGTCTGTAGCGTGACGTAAGATTTGAGGGTTCGGAGAGGTCAGAATGTCAATATTTACTCTTTAAGGTCTCGGCGGGCTAGTGGCTGTTCGTATAACTCGTGACCTTAGTGAGCTACACAGTTGCACAATGGAAACTTTTTTTTTCTTTGCCCTTTTTTTTTTGAAACAAGAAACTTGTCTAACACAGGGGAAATCTGTCATAATGAAGACAGCTTCTCAGTAAAGAGTTGCAAAACTCAAGACGTATTGAAATCTTGCGTTTCATTGCTTACACGTCTTACTCCTCTGACCCTTTCGACTTCTACTCTGAACCATTTTCGTGTTGAACAGTAGAAAAATGAAAGCAAAATTATTTTGTGTCATTCTGAAACTGTTACTTGATCAGCGCTTCTTAAACTTTTTTTTCACTCGCGATCCCTTTTCACCCGAGAAATTTTTACGCGACCCCGGGTATATAGGTATACAAATCAAACATTTACTGATAATAAATCATAAAGAAATGTATTTTAAAACAGTTCTTTGGTATACATATGATTTTACCATTTACATAAAGAATTACAAACAACAGCCTCGAATCTGATTTAATTTTTGGTCGTTGCGCGTTCAGAAATCTTTTACGGTTGCCAAATGTTTCGCGATCCCCACATTCGGTTACGCGACCTCATTTGGGTTTGCGACCCACAGTTTAAGAAGCTCTGCTTTAGATCATATTTTATTTATTTATTTACTTATGTCGATACGCATCAATGAACTGGGTGGTTAATTGATTCTCTGGGACCGGATGCTGATTTTTATGCAACTCACTGTTGTACATTTATAAAATTATGGCAATTGTAAATTAAATAAAGGAAAGAAAGAAAGAAAAAAAGAAAAAGAGTAGGCGCACTGTGGAAGCCTATTATCTTTACTGAATCTTTATTCTCTTAAATATACATCTGAAATTACAGAGCACGTACAAGTAAAGATCAGTTCAATCCCTCTCCTCGCTTAATCAAACTCGCGTACCAGTTTAATAGTTTCAAGAGTTAAGATTGAAGATTTTAGTCCTAGTTAAAATGATATGATCAATAAATTTATTTGGATATTATGTCGCGCTGCTGCACCTAGTTACAAATTATATTTTATACATCTGTATAATATAGAACTTATTTTGCAAATGTAGATCACTTCCATGTATAATAACAATACTCCGATAGTAGGAGAAAGCAAAGTATTAAGCTTTATAATATTACTTCATGCAGTTATATCATCATCATCATTAATTTCCTGATAAGTACCTGCAGGGAGTATACAGGATGCTGTGTCAGTACTATATGATTAAGTTTACATTACCAATGTCCTGTGAACAATTTTCCTCCATATTAGTCTATCACTTGTTCGCACTCCAATATTGTCATATCTAATATTTCGATCTTCTAGGGCATTTGTGAATGCATCAATCTACCTAGATCTTGATCTTTCTGTTGATCTGATCTTTTCGTTTTTCGTCTTGGCATCAGGCACCTATTTTTCTAACCTTTCTTCTTCCATTTTTTCTGTTTAAGTGAGCTATGCGAGTTTGATTAGCTCAGCTAATGCATCCTTGAATGCTAATAGTGTCAGGTTCTTTACTTCTTCTTCTTCTTCTGCTTCTGCAGTTTCTCCCACTTAAGTGGGGTCACTGTTTGTTATGAGTCTCCTCCACACCTTCCTGTCTTGGGCTGTCACCACATCCAAGTTCTTCATCTTCAAGTCCTCTTCTACCAGCTCCCTCCATCTCTTCTTTGGCCGCCCACGCTTCCGCCTTCCTTGCACATCCATCTGCATGACCCTTCTTCCCACATATTCGTCCTCCCTCCTCATCACATGACCAAACCATCTCAACCTTGCCTCCTGTATTTTTGCTCCTAAGTTCGTAACTTTCACTGTTCCCCTGACATAGTCATTTCTCAGATGATCCTTTCTGGTCACACCGCACATCCACCTAAGCATTCTCATCTCTGCTACTTCCATCCTGCTGATGTTATTTTTCCTCAGGGCCACAGTTTCTATAGCATATGTCATAGCTGGCCTCACTACTGTCCTATAAAATTTGCCTTTCAGATTGATCGGCACCCTCTTATCGCATAACACTCCAGCCATCTCCCTCCAGTTCCTCCCACCCGCTTGTATCCTGCATCCCACTTCCTTCTCAGCTCCTCCATCTTCTTCCACTGTTGAACCTAAGTATCTAAAGTCTCTCACCTTCCTGATGACATTTCCTTCCAGCTCCAGATTTGTCTCCTGGCCACCGCCCACTGAGCAACACATATACTCTGTCTTACTTCTGCTCAGTCTCATACTTCTCTCTTCCAGTACTTTTCTCCAACTTTCCAGTTTAGTTTCCGCTTCTTCTCTTGAATCTACACACAGCAAGATGTCATCTGCATACAACATTGTCCAAGGTGCATCTTCTCTCACCGCCTCTGTTACCACCTCCATCACAATATTAAACAGAAACGGACTTAATGCTGACCCTTGATGCAAGCCAACTGTTACTTGAAAACTTTCTGTCTGTCCCAAACAGGTCCGAACACTTGTCTTCACATTTTTGTACATTTCCCGCACCAACCTGACATATTTCTCTGGCACCTTCTTCTCCCTCAGACACCTCCAGACTTCTTGCCTTGGCACTCTATCGTATGCTTTCTCCAGATCAATAAATACCAGATGTAGCTCCCTTTGTTTCTCTCGATATTTTTCCATCATCTGTCGTAACCCAAAGATAGCATCTGTTGTTGATCTAACAGGGATGAAGCCAAATTGTTCCTTTGCAATCTCCACCTCCTCCCTCAATCTACCATCAAGAACCCTTTCTAGGATCTTCATTGTGTGGGACATCAACTTTATTCCTCTGTAATTTTTACAGTCTTGTGCATCCCCTTTACCCTTGTAGATGGGAACAAGAGTACTCTCCCTCCATTCCTCGGGTATATTTTCCTGTTGGCAAACTTTCATGAACAGGTCCCACAGCAGGTCAATTCCCTCTTCCCCCCAGTGCCTTCCATGCCTCCACTGGAATTCTGTCGGGGCCCACCGCTTTTCCATTCCTCATCCTCTTCATGGTCTCCGTCACTTCCATTCTACTGATGTTCTGCACCATCCCCTCAGAAGGCTGCCCATCTCCTCTGTGAGTCCTTGCATTTTCCTCATTCAAAAGTCCCTCAAAGTATATTTTCCATCTGTTTCTTATGTCCACATCTCTCCATAATACTCTTCCTTCAGCATCTTTGATCTGCCTCACATGTAAGATGTCCTTAGCTGCTGTATTTCTACATTTCGTTAGTTGGTAAATTTTTCTCTGTCCTTCCTTTGTTTCTAATTGATCATACAGATCTTGATATGCCATGGCCTTCGCCTGTGCCACAACTCTCTTGGCTTCTTGCTTTCTCTCTTTGTACACCTCTCTGTCCTCTTCCACTCTTGACTCATCCCACTCCTGCTTTGCCTTCCTCTTAGCTGTCACTGCCACTTGTACATCATTATTCCACCACCAACCCTCCTTCTGCTCTCTAATCTTTCCAGATGTCTCACCAAGCACCTCGATTGCACAGCTTAGGATTACTTTTGAATTATGTTTCCACCAATCTTGTACACTTTCCAGTCCATCCGAAATCCTCTCTAACACTCTCTCCCTAAAACGATTCCTCACACTCTCCTCTTTTAAGCGAAACCACTTAATTGTTTTCATCCCATGGCAACCAGAAGCTCTTATCTTCGATCTTATTTTAAAGTCTGCGCACAGCAGTCGGTGTTGTTGTGCTACTTGATCTGTTGGAATTACTTTACAATTTGTCACAACCTTAAGATGTTTTCTTCTAGTCAAAATGTAGTCAATTTGTGAGCTGTTGTTACCACTTCTAAATGTTATCAAATGTTCTTCCCTCTTGAAGAAAAACGAGTTCACAATTGCCAGATCAAACGCTACTGCAAAGTCCACAACCCTCTCTCCTTCCTGGTTCATCATTCCCACTCCGTGGCCACCATGCACCCTTTCACAGTCTCTATTCTGTCTTCCTATGTGCCCGTTCAAGTCTCCTCCGACAATCACCATCTCATTTTCTTCCAATTCCCTCATTTCTTCATCTAACACGTTCCAGAACTCATCTTTTTCCTCTGCTGTACAACCAACTTGCGGAGCATATACACATAATACGACCACCCGCTCTTCTCCAAGACCCAATTTCATTCGCATGATCCTGTGGTTCCTTCTACCCACGTCCAGTATTTCACCCTTCATTCTGCCACACACCACACACCATTTCTTCCCTCGTTATTCGCTCCAGAGTAGAACAATTTATATCCATCTCCCAGTTCCTTTGCCTTTCCCCCTTTCCACCTTGTCTCCTGCACACATAAAATGTCCAACTTCCTCTTCCTCATCATGTCTGCCACCTCTCTTCCCCTTCCAGTCATGCTTCCAACATTCAGGTTCTTTACTAGCATCTTAATATGATTTTGCCGCCGCTGATACCATCTGTTCCCCTCTCCTAATCGTTCTTTGAACACTTATACCCGCGATCTCCAATCTCTGATGAAGTGTTTTATTTCTAAACCAGCTCTCAGATCCATAAGTTAAAATTGGATTGAACACTGTCTTGAATAGCTAGTTTAGTGTTTTGACTGATTTCTGTCTTATTCCATATTAATTTATTTGGGTTGACTTCCTAGCATCCCAGTTTTGCTCATTCTACTATGTATTTCCATGTATAATTTGCTATCTTCATTAGCAAATTATTAATTTATTAAATAAAAATTGTGTGTAAATTGTTGAAATATTTTCATCATTATCATCATCATCATCATCATCATCATACATATCAAGGATTTAGGCCTAGTATGGCCTGTTCCGACCTTAGAAGTCATCGTTGAATCGTTTAAGAGGACGTCCTGGTTTTCTTTTTCCTAATGGCTTGTACTTTAAGGCTTGTTTTGGTAATCTTTCTGTTTTCATTCTTTGAATGTGTTCCATCCATCTATGTTTATATTTTTTAATTTTTTCAATTACTGGTTCTTGGTTTAATTCTTTCATAATATCTTCGTTTCTTTTGTGATCAAATAGGGTATACTTTGCAGTTTTTCTCATAAACTTCATTTCTGCTGTTGTTAATCTTTGTTTGTCTTTTTGTTTTATTGTCCAGATTTCGCTTCCATACATTAAGACCGGTAGGGCTAATGTATTGTATACTTTTAGCCTGGTTTGTTTTTGAACTAGGTTTGGTTTAAATATAGAGTTAATTACTCCTGTTATTTTTAAATATTTTGCAATTTTTATGTTCATATCTTTTTCATTTTCATAAGTGATCATACATCCTAGGTAGTTAAATGAATTCACCTGTTCTAAGATCTTGTTATCTAATACTATTTTAGTTCTTGCTGGATCTTGTCCTTTAAAGGCCATAGTTTTTGATTTTTCCATTGATATTATCATACTATAATCTTTGGATATCTCATTTAGATTTAAAATAGCTTTCTGTAAGTTATCTTCAGAATTTGTAATTATTATTTGGTCGTCTGCAAAGAGGAGAGTGTTTAAGTTAACTGTAGGTGAAAGTTTAATTCCTTGATGTAAATTTTTACTCCATTTTATTATTATTTCATTTAAGTAGATATTAAAAAGAGTTGCTGAGAGGGGACATCCCTGTCGGACCCCTTGGTTTATCTCTCTTGTATATGATAGCTCATGATTTAATCTTATTTGTATTTGAGTTGAAATATTTTATTTGTGCTATACATTCTCCATTGAGACAGTTGAATATTTCCATGTTCCTGCTTCTTTTCATAGTTTCGGTATTTTTAATGATAATTCAATTTAGTTAAAGAATCGCCACTTTTAGTTAAAGAATCACCCTTCACTATTAATGCTTTCACTTCTGATTGGATGAACCCAATTACTCTTATTAGCGTTCGAAGGCTTACGAGTAATTTAAATTTAAGTCTTATTTTAGTAATAAATATGATCATTGACAAAGGCCACTGACTATGACTTGCTTCTGGAAACACCTGCATTACCACTCACTGGTTATAATTAAACGGGACTTATTCTTTAGAATGTAAACGCACTTTTGCTACAAATCCAGACCATTTATAATTACAAGAGGGTCTGTAGGTCCCTTGCGAAACAGCCATGATGTCTGGCATATGTCCCCCCCCCCCATTCATGATATTTTATACCCTTGATTGAACTAGCTCGATTCTCTCTCTCTGTCGTAATCCTTGAAGCATGTAAAGTTTTTAATCTTGATCTTGTTCGAGCTCTTACTATTTATTGTTATTTATTTATTATGTAGCATTTGTTATGTTCTCGTCATGAGATTCTATATCCTTGATTGAACAGGTTGAATTTTTTTCTGTCGTGTTCGTCGTAGCATATCAAATGCTTAATCCGATCATGTCTTAGCAATTGCTCAATGTAATTAGCATGGCTGTAGCGAGCATTTATACAGGTAAGCCACAAATACGCCTTCCACCCTTTCATATAGGGAGTGTTATAAAAGCAATTGGCCAACCCTAGTTCTCAAACAACGAACAGTAGCCTATCGGAAACACCTTTATTGATAGGTAACACTCATGGGATGTCTTCGTTCTGCTCAGTGGTTTCAAGTTAATGCAGATGAAGTCTAAGCTTCCTACTTTGATATCGGACAGTTATCTTTTACTATTTGTGTGTGCCATTATTTTACATCTTTTCGCTTTTAACATCCATCGACATTTGCGGGGGAGGGGGGCTCAACTACACTGTAGTGTCTGATGGTTAATTTGATGATTTTCTATTTTTAAAGCAAATAGAAGCATTGATCTTGTAAACTAGATATAATATTTAAATTAAAATAAATAAATATAGAGTAGGTGTACTGTGCACTGAATTTCGATCTCTTAATTTTACAGAATGGATTCATATACAATTATGTAAAATATACAAGTTAAACTCTAGCTTACAAATGTAGTTTGCAGACTGTCGTTTTTGTGAATCCTAAGAATAATTTCTAAATGACCATATCAATAGAAATGCTATGCTTAAGTTTCAAGTAATTGTGACGTGTTTTACTACTGAGCAAATACAGTACCTTGAATGTCAAGAAATTCCATAAAAAAAATTCTAGAGACTTTGTGCAGGTGTCGCTCTTCTCTGAAACGTTTTAACGGCCATTCACTCTAGTCTCTCATTGCGCGCGCGCGCGCATACTCACAACAGAGGTGACTTATTCTTGTCGCCACAGTCGATGGAGTGTCATAATTGAAGAAAACAACCAACACTACTTCAAGAACAAAGGAAAGCGATTAGACAGTGAGCAGCTGGTCAATGAAGCGAGTCAAACGCGATTTTCAACCACCTTACGAAAGATAATAAACTTCAAGTATGAACTTTTGTAAGATTTATGTATTGCCATCCATATTTCGGATGGCACCTTGGCAACATTTAAAATGAGGCTATTTAAAATAAAAACACAAACGATTCTTAATGCTGCAAAGTATCTTTGGTTTCATGAAGTATAGTTTTTTTTTTTTTTTTTGATTTTTAGAATCTGCAACGAAAGTTTATCGAGTTATCTCAATGCTAAAATCAGTAAATTTAAATTTAAATTTCATTTTGATGTGTTACAAATAACAATAAATAGCAGCAATTGAAACCTAGATCAAATGCGGATTTTGGTTCAATTGCTGTGATAACGAATGACGTCATTATACAAGAAATGCTATTACAAAAGACACCTTTTCTTTCTTTCTTCCCCCCCCCCTCCCTCGATGGGTTGTCTCGGATCATTTTCATATTCTCAAATATTTATGGTATGCTTTTCTGAAATTTTGACAAGACTAACGAACATTGTGATGTGCTGTGGCTTGAAATCGAATATTCGAAAATCTAATATTCAATTTCAAGAAAATCGAATGTTCTTCTTTTCTTTTGTAAAAGAAGAAAATCGAAATCGAATATTCTTCTTTTCTTTTGTAAAAGAAGAAAATCGAAATCGAATGTTCTTCTTTTCTTTTGTAAAAGAAGAAAATCGAAATCGAATATTCTTCTTTTACTGTTAAGCCTAGTTTTTCTCTTGCCAATGTTTTCAAGGCTATCTCGCCATCTTCTCCTCGGTACGGTTCTTTACTTTCTTTGCTCATATATTATTCCTCACTCTTTCTATATGATTTTTCGATTCTTAAACTGTATTTTACAATTTTCTCCGATTTGTGAGTTCCTGATTTTGTTTAATATCGTTACCTCTTCAGTTTTTCTCAATGTTTCGATCTCAGTGATTTCATTAATTTGTCTAATTTTTGTAGTTGCTGCACGTGTTTCTCTGCATATCTTACTACTGGTCTGACCACTCACAAGGTTCTTATTTTTGTTCCTTAGGTTCATATTCTTCCCGATGAGACTGTTGACTCATCTCGGCATTCTATTTTAGCTTTATTTCTCGTTCTTGTACTTGATTTTGTGCGATGCCATAGTTATTTCTATTCATAAATGCTTATTTAATTATTTTCCCTTTATTCTAATTTATATTTTAGGGGTTCTCTAGCTTTTACTTTTTCTGCTGATGTCCTAATTTTTCGTTTCTGCTGTACTGTTGAATATATTTAGTAATCTTTGTTGATCATATTAATTTTCTGCTAGTAAGATAATATCATCAGTGTATCCAATTATTCTTATTTTTTCATTGTTAATTTGTATTCTACACTAACTCCCTTGGTTATTTTAATTTCTTCAGTCTGTCTATCGAAACCTTTTATTCGAATTCAGTCTGTCAAATGTATTAATAATAAAACTTTATAAATTATAAATAAAATACCCTATAAAATAAAGAAAAACATAACATTCGTCGCAATAAAAATCTGTAACAATCATATAATGTATCATTTTTACTGCTCATTTAAACACAAAACGAAAAAAATAAAGTTTTTACGGCAGTAGAGATTTTCATGGAGCCTCCGTAGCTCAGTTGATATAGACGAACCCCATTGGTTGAAAACATTCAGATTCGAATCCTGTCTATGACGTGAGGAATCTTTATCTTTGGACAGAGTCTATCCACTGGGACCGACACTTGCGTGTCGTAACGATTAATCCAGTCCTGCCTTTGTACTTGTAAAATAGAAAACCATCAACGCATAGAACATATGCAGGTAACAGATATAAAATACACTTCGTCACAGTCTAAAAAGCAACCGGAACCACTGTATGCTGATGTTAAAGTTTTTACATTCTTCCAGAGGAACTGATGTAATGTATTTCTGAGTCAACCCTTCAGGTTGAGGAGGACGACAATGAATGCAATTTATGACATTATAATTACATTTTTTGCTTAAGATAAAAATAAGTCTTTGTTAGTTTGGAGTTCATACGTATTTCTTTGGTATTGAATTCGTAAATGCACAAGGCTGTTATTAAAATTTTGGGAATACGTATATTTGTGTTCCCAATGTTTTCATGACTGCCGTGTGCATTTACAAATTCACCTTCGTTTATCGATTTCGTTTCAATTAAGACGCAACCAAAACCATGAAAATTGTTGGATTTTAATTTCAATAGCTACACAGATAAATCTTATAATTTCTGTTTGGATCATGCCCCCACCTCAACATCTCAAAGATTTTGATGCCCCCCCCCCCCTCTATCATAATTGTCAGCCAAATTCTGAAAAAGTATAATATAAATATGTACATTTTCTAATTGCCCCCCAAAATATTCAAATCCCCCCCTGTGTGGCGTACGCCCCACGTTGAGAAACACTGCTTTAGATAGATAGATATTTCATCGGCAATAATTGTTAAAATGTGCTCTGGAAAGATTGGCGCATGCCATAGAAAATAAAATGCTTATACAATGATTTTCTAGTTTAGTTAATGAACCTGAATAATGCATTAACACACGAGAATAATTTCGTTTTGCGTGTATGTTCAAAACAGCTCTTCTTAACAATCATTTTCAAATCATAAAATTTGCATTTATAAAAATAATTTTATTTTTATAAATATAATTATTTTAAAAATAAACATATTTTTTAAAAATAAACAGTTAAGCTAAACGTCAAATGTAATACAGTTGCTTCAATGTTGTGTTTAGTCTCTCCACAATTTAAAAGTTTTTATTGACATACGAGTAGAATGTACTTCAGCTATTTTCCTGAAGGAAAATTCACCTAAAATATTCCCTTAATCGTTTTACGTTCTTAATGTCAAACAATGGGGGCAGTAAAGATACCAACCCACCGACGAAGAGTTGTAGTTCTTATCCTCCTATGGACATAACCGTTACCTTTTTTTTTTTTTTGCATAAAAATGCGCTTTCATTCAACTAGGTCGTCGAAAACATTTTAGAGTAATAATTACACTTCAAAAAGGAACACATGATAATTCTGTATAGCGTAGTGATTTGGATTTCTAATGCACTGAAAAAATATCGATCTCTTTAAGTATAACAAATAAATAAATACATATAAATAAACGTCAGTGATTTTTATATATATATATTTTTTTTTTGAGATCATAAAATCCATTTCAAAGAGGCTTGTAGAATCGCAAACGCTACTTATTGCACTAACAAGTTTTACGTTTATTTTTATTTTATTTAATGATTATTTTTTATTATTTTATTCTTCAATGCATTTTTATGGTCGTCCAGAAGCAATATGTTTACAGAATTTACCCTTGTATTAATATTTCCTTTCTGTAACATTATGTCTATGTAATCAACAACTCTTTCCTACAAATTCTGAGGTAATAATCACAAAAAATAAAAATGGAAACGGGCATTCACTCGTTCCATTAATGCTTAATTTTTTTTTTAATTATTTCTTCAAAATGAATGTTTTCAAAATTAACAAGTGAGTTGAGTAGAAAGAGTTTCTGTGTAAAATCCACACATTTGCTACGAAGTAGTTATTAAAGCATAGCCTTCGCATCTCAGTCAGTTTTGAAAAAGCCATTTGGTTGGAAAGACCTGGGTTCGACTCCCGTCTAGTACCCGAAGAATCTTCCTCAGAGCTTTTCATATGGCGGTGAGTTATCTGGATTCCTGCAGTGGTGGATTTTCCTCCCAGAAACTGGAGATTTTCATCCTACAATTAGGCAAACAAGTCAGGAAAACCGACGCAATTTGCACACACGCAAAATATATTTAGGCATAAGACAACCAGCCTAAATTATGGTTAAAAAATGGCGGTTTGTGGGCTTTAAGTGCCTGTAACTACCACTGATTATTAATATCAATTCTTTATTTATCGAACTGAAAGTAATTCAGCAGTCAGTTGGCGCAAAATGTCGTTCTTGATTTTTCTATTTTATATTTTTTTCTCACTAGACGAGTTTCGTGGGGGAGGGGGGGGGAATAGCAGTGAGGTCTGCTTTTCAGTGACATCTGCTAGAGTTCATTGACTTCCATTTGCAATCTAAATGTGTATCGATGGAACCTTTCGTTGAGTGTTTTTTTACCACAGATGATTTGAAGAAAAAAAAAAAACCCTTAAAAATCGCAGTTTCTTCAATTTCTTCTCATTCCTTCATCTTCTCTCCAATTTGAGCTTTCATTAAAGTTCGGCCCTGAAACATCCGAAACTTTATTTCCTAATTTAGATTTTTTAAAGTGTTTCGTTTTATGGAATGATGAATCAAACTATCTGCACACTTGTTATCAAAAGACTCGGTAGTGGATGCGAGATGGTTCGTATTTTGACAATGAGATTTTATACGCTTCCTGCAACGCACAACTTTTTGCATATAAAATTAGTTAGAATCAGTAATTCTCGTTGACCTTAGGAATAATAAATTGAGAAACACATTATTAGAAGTGTAACTCCAGAAAAAATTCGCAGACAGGAAAGTATTCGGACTGGAGGCGAACCTGATCATCTTTGAACGACATTGTGAATTAATTAGCATCTTTTTTTTTTTTTAACAAATAAAGCACTTGCATATAAAAGTATTGAATCTGACAAAAATAAGTGCTTTCCTATACTGGAACCAAAAATACAAATCTTTGATAGAATAAGTACTTTTTGTTTTTAAATGCACAAAGATGAATGGGATTCTTTCCCAAATATTCAAATTTCTTTCTTATTAAACGCATCATTTCTAAACTAAATACTAAAAAATAAGAATATGAATAAATATTATTATTTAATTAAAAATTTAGCAAAAATGCTCGTTGTAATCGCCTTACAATGCAATGTTTGTTGTATAACATTGTAAATTACAGGAACACTTTTTAAAAAAAAATGTGCATTATAGCATACACATACATGCCTTTGTGTTACGTTGTTTCAATAGATTCGTTTGGCGAATGTATTGAGAAAACGCTATTGGCGTTTTTCACCCATTCACGAAACACCTGCATTCTACTTTAACAAACGACAGGCACAAACGAATTCCACATGCTCCCACTTTAACAAATGAGTTCCGTGCACGTGTGAGATCCCAATACTCACCCCTGCTGCTGTTCTTTCATTTCAATTCAAAAAATAAAAATAAACATAAAAATACTCAACACAAATCATTATTATTTCAGACAAATGAATTCGCATTAAAGCAACAATAGAAATCTCTCTCTGCAACAAAAATGAAAGGAATTTTTAAGAACATCACCAGCAGACGTCATTTCAACCACATTTTTCAGCTTTAGTAGCCGAAAGGGCAAATCCGTTGCTTTGGCGGGGATAAGCAGTGGATTCAAGTCCTTCTGTGGCAGGAAACTCTTTTCATCTCTGGAAATTTATTCTTCTTCTTCTTCTTCTTCGCGTTATTCCCGCTTCCTATGCAGGGTCCGCGTGTTACTTAGATGCGACTACTTGTTAGTACTACTCCCAACCGACCCGTCGCCTGGTCTGCCGCTGGGGGGAATATATATTTTTGACTGTAGAAGTGTATGTTCACGGGGCCGGTTTGCCTGTTTGCGGGATGAAAAACGCCAGATAAACTGGCGGAAAAAACCCTACTGACCGCGCCCAAGACCGGCTAACTTGGCTATGCCTGAGGAAGATCCTCAAATTCCTCACGTCTACAACGGGAATCGAACTTGGGACACTCCTTCCCCAGTCATATGGTTGCGAAGCGCAAAGCCACTAGGCTAACCGCACGGTCATCTCTGGAAATTTATTAAGGTCCTCAAAATAAATAACTAAATGGGAGATAACTTTCATCTTCTGGTTTGACACCTTGCACAATGGATGTCTGAAGTGATATACACAAACATGTTTGCTATGCAAACAGGCTCTAGATAATCCTTAGCTTATCCGCAAGCTTTTCATCCTTTCTTGAATGAGATGTGAAAATCCGGCATTTGGACACTGACATATGTTCCAAATTGGTATATTGATAATTGATGTTTTATTAAGGCAGAGATAGCCAACCTATGGCGCATGCGCTAAAAGTGGCGCAAACCCAACTGATAATAAAAAAGTAAGCATATTTATGCAAAAAGTATTAATCGAAAACAGATTTGCAGAAAAGAGTTAAAACGTAGTAATTGTTTTTAGCGATTTTATTGTTTCGTGCACATTCACTTGCTTGGTCCTGAAGCGCCAATCGTTAGCAACAGCGGTGTGTCGTAGGTTTTTTGTCAGTCAGTTTACAACTGATACTCTTGCGCTACGGAGTGGTGCTTTGTTCGTCCTTTGTGAACATTTGCAGTTTTGTACTTTTTCGAAAGTTAAGCCTTGTTTTTACATTCATTTACTCATCACGGTGCAAAAGAAAATGAGCAAAAGAAAAACAGAAGTTGATAGTAAGCGTGAATTCAAATAAACAGTGAGAAAATGAGTTTAGCGAATCCGTCAGGAAAACAATTGTGCATTGTTCGTGAAAACTTTCTCACATAATAAAAGACACGATCTTAATAGACACTATAAAATACAACATCAGACTGAAATAGAAGGAAAACTGAAGCTAATTTGAAATACGGAGAGAGAGAAAATCTCGTTTTTATATTAAATCAATATATCATATCTGTATTAAATATGTCTATATTAACATATTTTACTGAGAGGTTTTAAGGGTACAAGAGATGGATGACGCATCGGAACTCATACGTTAAAAAATTGGCGCATGGAACGTAAAAGGTTGGCCACTCCTGTATTAAAGAATAAAGGAGACTAATTTGAGGTTGAAACCAGAATTTCCGAGTCGGAAAAATAGAAAATAATATATTTTCTTTCAAGTTTACAATATAGTCGATAAGTTATCGGACTATTACATTTTATTTATTTTTAACATCACTCCGCACACGAAAGATTTCAAAAATCTAAGCACATCAGTGCCGAGAGCGGGCGAAAGGTTAAGAAGAAAATAGAAATCTGATTGTTTCAGAGAACAGACGCAGATAGAATGAAAGAGGATGAGGTTTCCTATAATAATAACCTTTTGAAAGTAATTTTTTTTCTTTAATCGTTCTACCTACCAAACGTTTTGTACCTAACGTATAGTAGTACGATAAATGGACAGAGAGATAGATAATCCAGACATCTTACTCTACAGATTAAAACATGAACTTTCTCAAGCCATTTCGGGGGGGGGGGGGGCTGCTGTAAGCAGCAAGGTGGCGCTCTTCCATCAGACAGTGAAAATCCACAACCATTCATGTCCACAGTGGAATTCAAACCATACAGCTAATAATTTGGTTGGCTATTTGTCGTCCCACAAATTCTCATACGGAAATGGAAAGGTTTTTCTTCATGGAAACTCGACTTTTTTCATCCCGTAAAACAAATCAAACCGGCCAGAAGAACACACGCAATTAACAGACAGAATACACTGACCTAATGGCCTTAGTTGCTTCGGTCGTAAATCCCAAAGAATAACCAACCAGTCATCCCGAAAACAAGGCAAACTCATCGAAGAGGTCGCTTAGTCCTAGTTGCTTCTGTTCAAGAAGAAACACTGTGATTGTCTTTAAAATAGTGCTCATTTTATTTATTCTTCGAACCAAGATGTGCAAAAAGTTAGATTTTTCTTAGCTTCCTTGAACTGTAATTACGTCATTTATATTTCAGTTTGATATCTCGTAATGCCACTAATATCCATGTGTAAGATCCAACGTAAGATCCAATGTGTGTAAGATTCCAACAATGTAATAACACTGTTGGATCTTACACACATGAAACCTACACCCACTGAATTGATGATGTCCTCTATTAACGATTGCTTTAACATATGAAGATAATGCATCTATATAACAGAAAAAATAAAATAAAAGAATTCTCCAGCTATCGATTACTTTTTGCTGTGTAACAGAAATTTGTTTTGTGAAAAGACTTCTTGCAACACGCGGAAAGCAGTTTATTTTAACTGCTTCGATCTTCTCCCCGGAAGACCTATCCCCCCCCCCCCCTTCCCATTCAATTTGAGCAGTTTGTCAAACCGATAATATATCGCAATTTAGCTCCACCCCTTTCCGTACTTCAACTAAATCCAGCAACCCACACCAACGTACTGCCAACCGTCGGCACACCACCATGTGGTGCATTCATTCTTTTGTTTCACCCCAAACATCTGTCCCTGTAGGCCTTTCCGATGTCCACAACTTGCCCCGCCCCGGACAGGTGGGTGTCATGCGACGTCAGGTGTGTTGGCAATGTGAAGTACGTGTGAGGACTGCAATATCGAGTTTGGGGAGGAGATTATTTCTTCGCGTTCTTCGTTAATGATGTGACCTTCGACAATATATGTGACCCTCCAGTAGCTATCACTTATCTTTTTAACGAGTGGGTTCGAAAATATGTCCGTAATATATTTCATCACAGCGTAATGACGAAATAAAATGCTAAGGGACTCTTTATGTGAACTTTCACTCCTACACGCACAGTCGAAGACATTGGCATCTACGTATGAATGCAACAGAAAGTGTAGCAATGTTTAGAAATATTTTTTTAAAAAAGCATTAAATATATGATAATAATAAAAAAAAGTACTTGCGTGTGTGTGTGTCTCCATAGCAACCATAACTTAGAAGATGACAGCGTGAATGTCAAAAAATTAGCAAACAGCTTCATATTGAGAATGACAGTTGTAGTGCCAAATATGAGTAAAACTGGATTTATGAGATTTGTTTCATATAAGTTTTGTACGAGTTTCAACTGGCAGCATTAAGATAAAGATAGAAAATCCTTTCGCTCTCAACAATATACTTATTTGGTGAATTGCTGTGGAGACTACCGTAAAAATTAGTGTAGTAATAAAATGTCAAGCACTTTTCTTCCTTAGGAAAGAATTATGAGAATTCGATTAGTGCATGAATTTCTGAAGAAAACCCAAACTAGCCAGGAAGATAATCCACTTTATCTTAGGAAGTGAGAATATGGGATCAAAGCAATTTCCATTGAAGTCTTTCCTACAAAACCTACTTTAGAAAGAACCTCAATTCTCCTCTGGTGTAATAAAGTCAATGGTTAATTTTCATTAATGAAACTTTTTAAATTTTATTCATGGAAAAGTTTAAAAAAATTAACTGACGCAAGAATTTCAACTGCTAATTCAGTATAAAAACAAAGGACTGCCCAAACTCACCGTTAAAAATATTTGCTAAGCATATCCAATGAGGGTGATGAGTGGAGGGGGGGGGGGGCACGCTAAAGCTAAGTAGACACCTTCCTTACTTTATTCCAGAGATTTACAAACGTTTGTGCCTTGCACCTATTAAAATATTTTATAAATTTCACTCCTACTTCTAGAACAAGTATAAATAAATGTACTTATTATACAAATGGACATTTTTATAATATAATTCAGCTAAATATAAAATTTTAAATTTAAAGCATTGTCGCAAAGAGTTAGTTTCTTGTATGTTGTATTCATGCTGGTCTTTATTTTCTAAAACTATCAAGGCACTGTCTGTATATGAGTTTGAATTATACAGTACCTTATGACAAATAAATTACCTCACATTCCCTTCCCCCAGCCTTAAAAATGTTTCTTCATATGCCATTAGAAAAAAAAAAAAAAAAGTGTTAACAACCCCCCTCCTCTCTCTCTCTCTCACAGACACACACACACCAGAACACTGTTCGTTCGCCCACAATGGAGACATCCCTGCATTCGAAAATCTGCTGTATTCTAAACAGGCTATATTTGTAGTGACGTCATGAGCTATCACGTGGGCAGTAGACTACACCACCCTTTATAAGATCACGTGAACAACGACTATTTAGGACAAATAAAAACCATTTACAAAGCTTGCTTCTTTCATTAATTAAGGATCAACATGTACTTCCCCCCAAATTTCACACAACGTTATGAAAACATATTTCAAATAAAGGAGTACGTTACGTTTGGTCAAGTAGTCTTTGGTGGCTCTGTTTTGCAGCTTCGACCTGGACCTTTCTCTTTCAATGGAGAGCTTGAATTAACCTAACTGCGTATAGTCGGAATTAAATGTCTGCACAAAGTTCTGCTACTGTGTAATTTCTAAAACCGATGTCTCGATATCCAAAATTAACCTTCTTAGGAGTTAGAACAGCATTTGTAATAAATACTTACCGTTTTCTCTCTCGAACGTACTCACTCTTGATAACCAATAGTACTGTATGGTCACTTTCATAATACGATAGCAGTAACTGACAAGGAAAACTAATTATGTAAAAAAAACCACTTATTTCATGTATATGTACTTAAGTTACTTCATGCTCTGCGCTTACTTGCACCTAGCAATTGTTTTTGTTATTTCCACAGTCCACCAACTGCCCATAACAGTAGCGTACATAATCTTTTAATCCTCTCAACAGCTCTATTACTATAGGTATTATCTGAACTTGTATCTGATTCGAGGAAGTAATTTTCTTGGGATTAACAGTCCCCATTTCCTTTATAATTATAGCGTCTAGGCTTCGGAATTAATCCGGATCCTACTATATCTTAGAGGTGCTTTTAATTCACGT
The DNA here is from genome assembly GCF_054136105.1 of Typopeltis vanoorti. Taxonomy (NCBI): domain Eukaryota; kingdom Metazoa; phylum Arthropoda; class Arachnida; order Uropygi; family Thelyphonidae; genus Typopeltis; species Typopeltis vanoorti. The sequence goes on along the minus strand of NC_143550.1, from coordinate 76,837,963 downwards.
TCGAGGATTTATAGCTCTTCTAGCAAAAACGTAATATTTTAGTAATAACCAGTTTAGTGTTTCGACACGCATGCGCAGGTAGAAATCAGATGAGTGTGCAAAAGTGATGAATTAGTACAAAAGCGCCAACACGTCATCATTAATTAGTTCATTTATAACTTCTCCGCTCAACTAAATCAGATGGCTTCTTATAAATCTCCTCTCTGACTTTATGTGCTTTTCATTAAAGGCATACCGTTCACTATCACACTAGTCAGTAGATACAGCGATTGGGAAAATAAAAATAAAATAAAACTGGCTTAGTTAAACTGTTACTATAAGATTCCCATTCATCTAAGTGGTTTTAATTCGAATGAATTTTAATCATCTTAATGAAGTTATAATTTATTACAACATTTCTCACCGTTGAAAATATAAAAAAACTTAATATTTATAATTTTAAAATACTCTATTCATGTAAATTATATAGTACACTGACGCATGCTCTTTAAACGAAGTTAGAATGTCTACTACTGTGGAACACAAAGCTTCTTCCAATATTTTAAATATGCCTCTTGCAATTCGCAATCGTATTTTATATAATTTAGCTTCCTATTTGGCATCATTTAAAGTAAGAAAATTGATGATGAGTTAATGTATCATTCATAGATGGCGTTCTTATTTTTGTCTATTTGTCGAAGCCATTTCGATAACAGTCCACGATTTCTATTGTTCTTCTTCTATGCAAGTATAGTTCGAGTTCAGGCTAGTGTTTAAACATCGGCGTTGAATCGAAAAGTTATCATTAGATAAATCTGGTAAAGCCTGTTGTAAATACGCTTTTATATTCAAAATATCGATGTGCAAGTCTTTCGTTAGAAAGATGTACGAGTTGTGGGCCAATTTAAAACCTCGAATCCAATTCCCTTTTTATTAAATAAATTGAGATATTATTTGAGAGGCTGAATAGGAATGTTATTCTTACGAATGTTCAATGTTTGTTCTTGTGATTGATTATTTTTGTTACAAATGCAGGAAACACTAATGTTTGACTGGTGAAGAAGCAAACTAATAGAAAAAATGCGAGTTCTTTTTTTTCCTATGAAAAAAGATCGTGCATTTCTTCTCATCTTCTGTCAGAATCTCGATGGTATTCTTTAAAATCATTTAACGATAAAACATCTGTCTTCAATGATACTTAATTCATTTTGCTGGAAAGAAAGAAAGAGGAAAAATTTTGTTGAGCGAGAATGTTGAATTGGATTTATTTCGTTTTAGAAGTGGATCCTTCATGGTAGAAGCTCCAAAGTATGAATGTATATACACGTTCTTTATTATTATTATTATTATTCGTAAGACATAATTTGCATTTTCAAATCCTTTCTCTTTGAAAATGTTTAAACGAAAGCTGAAGTTCAGCAACGCTCTTTTCAGAACATTTCCCACTAAGAAGGAAAAATATCTGTTAAGATATTTCTGCATTCGTAAGGATTTCAATATTTAATTAATTCTTCTAACCTGAGCGAAGTTATTTTGTAAAACGCACCTTAAAAGAGTTGTGTATGTACAGATGGTTTTATTCCATTGGTTTCTTTTGTGTTCGGTTTTCTTTATTTATTTTCCTTGGATTGTGAGCTCCGCCACTATTCATTTGATATGAATCTGATTTAAATTCTCCATCGGTTGCTGAAGCCAATTCCACATATTTTCTACCTAACAGCAAAAAATGCACTCGGAATAGTTTTGCTCTCTTCTTCACTGTCTTCCTATTATGCTCTCTAGCAGAGCGTGGTGCAATGGAGTGCAGCAAACTCCTGCTATCTATCTATCTTTATATATGCCCTGATAACTTATACACTTCAATTACATCTTCTCTCCGTCTGCTGTTACATAAATTCATCAGAACATTGGAACTAACCAACCGATTCTCATAACACTCCTGATACAATCCTCCACACTTAGTCATTCTTTTTGAAATACGCTCAATTTTCTTGCCATCCAAAAAAATTTACTTCGCACCTTTCTTTGTACATTCTTTTCTTATTTGTTGATTTCATTATGTTGTTTATAGGACACTGACCGCTTCAATGTCTGTCCTGAAAACGGAAACATATATAAGAGTGTGAAGTTTCTCGTAATAAACCTATTATTATTATATATTGTTATTATTATTATGTTATTTTGAACAATGGTAATGTGCTGTTTTCATGCGTGTTATAGCTGTCATCTTTTGCCTGGAAGTTATTTATAACAGAGATGGGTTCAGAACTTCGAGATCAAAATTACAAAACATCCTGAATTTATCCAGATAGCTCCAATATTGTCCTTAACAAGCCGTAACAAGTTCACCTCCAAGCACAAAAAAAAAAAAAAAAAAAAAAAAAAAAAAAAAAAAAAAAAACATACTGACAGAATTCATCCCCTCCTGTACATTAAATGTTTTAGTTCTCCAAAAACAGGTTATCTCAAGGAATTTTATCTTTCATATGATTAACATTTTTATTCCCCCCACCGCCCCGGTACTCCATCGTTGAAAGTGATCTCTGGAATCCTGTATTCCATCCAAAAATAAAGCAATGACTGATACGAATTACTGTGTTAATCCTTTTTTTTTTTAATTAAAAATCATGCTGGAAAGCTGTTCTGAAATACGATATTATATTTCAGATCACGATTTTATTTCCTTTAGGATATTAGAACCACCACTGTATAAGACCACCACTTTCCTTACTGGAGGCATGAAGTGGCCTGAACAAGTCGCGTGTGTGGACTCGAAAAGCAGGTTTCTCAGTACTAAATGCACGACAGCTTTGCATTAAAAAAGTGGCCATTGCATACTGTACTTATGACCCTTAAGTTGCTTTTGTCACAATTCTAACCAATTCAATCCGTACAAATGAGTATATTTTAATTTTAGGGTGATGATCACTTTTACGATATGCAGGAGTCAAGTTTTAGCAAAGAGCAAAACCTCATTCACTATTGACCTAATCCGATGCGTGATCGACCTTCTTAAATACCATATTAAACAAAACAAGTATTTGACAAATATTAAAATATTTTGATATTTTAATTTTGAATTAATATTTCAATGATGCAAAATACCATTGGAATATACTGAAATCACCATCTCGCATTCCTTGAAGCATTGGTAATCCGTATATCCTGTAATCTATTGATCCGTATGCAGACCACGGTCCACTGTTTGGTAACCACTGATCTATAGTCTTTTCGGCTGCAATAAAACTGAGCACACTTGTAGAGAAGATTAACACAAGGCATTGGACTTTCTTGTACTAAATAAACAAATATTTATTTAGTAAAATAAATATTTGTGTTTCTCATTGTTCGTACAAATAAACGATAAACATTGCCAAGTGGTTACAAGTGCTTTATATTTTTGCAATTTTTTTTCGTTAAGCCAAAAAAACAAACAAATAGACATTGATTCTTCACGCCAGTATTAAATATCAAAGCATTGTTATGATGCTTAATATTTAACACCATTCTTTGCATAAAACGAAAAAAACAAAACCGTAAATAATTCAATACGTTAGTTAGAAGAACACTGATAGGACATAATGGGCAAAGGCAAATGCAAGATAACTAATCAAGCAATGTAGCAATTTAGACGATGTGGGTCAAACCGAAAGACAAATTCGCATAATTAGGGATAAAAGAATCACGTCCAGTTCCTTATGGAATATCGGTTGGATGTATGAGGAGGAGGTACTGAAATAAAGGACAAAGAGGTGTTGCACGAATACCTGTAGAAGAGTGAGTGACATTTAGCGCCAGTAAAAGCAGCTGGTCCACGATTATTTTGAATTCATCTAAAACCACATCTGACCTTCGTGTTTCCCCTCCCTATAGTTAGGCAAAAGTTAAATCGTATGTAGTTCTTCGGAGACACCGAATTCGCCGAAAATTCCAACACCACCACCCGTCTCGTGACCAGACTCGCGCGCATGCCGTAACGATATGTGCAAGGGGATAAGGGAAAGGGGGGGTTGTACAAGTTCACGAACCGTCCGTTTGACAGTATATATCGCCCACCCTTATACGTTTCCGCTGTGTGCACGCGATTTTTGCGGTAGTAATAACACGCCACTTCGTCGTTGCTGAATGCAGGGTTCTTGTCGTTAGGTGAGTGCCTACCGTGTCTGTTTCGTCCCTAGAGGGCGTCACCAGCACGTATCACAGTGCAAGAGAGGAGGAGGGTTATGGACGAGGAACGCAAACCCCATTGTTTAAACGTGGGAAAATTTCCGCGCCAGATCATGGAGTGCAGCTGAGTAAGGAGAAACCTCCTTTCAAACAATTTCCTCCGTAGCACGAGGAGGCGGGTAAGAAGCACGTTCTCACCTGATAAGGCTCGGCGATAGTGCGATAGAATATTGTAGTGCGTAGACTGGCGTTCGATAATGGTGCAGTTTGGGTAGGCACACGCATCTTAAGGTGGCTTCATTGATGTGGCCTTTTACTTAGTCAGGGAGTTGGTTTCTTTTGGTTGAGTTTTGCTGAAGTTCCTCCGATTGATCCTCCTGATTTTAGTCATCCTCTTTAGTCAAGATTCAGAAACATCGATCATCTATTGTTAAGAAAACGGATCTGTTAGTGGAGTCTCAATGCTCAGCAATAAATTAATTTGAATGACGTTTTAAAGTTTATGTTGTCGCATTCATTTTCTTGTTTCTTTCCAAGCTATTTCTGGCTTCTATTCAACATATTCTTAATTTAAAAGTAGAAACAAAACGGATTTCTCTTGTTGAAATCCTTCTTTCAATCAGTACCCCCAATTCAGTATTTTGCAATCATAAAACATGTTGAATTTTAGAGTGCATGATCAACTGGACATTTTGAACGGCTTAAAACATGCAGTTGTTAATGAATTTTGAATTTGGTAGTCGGATTAATTCCACTTGACGTTTGGTACATTAACAGTGCTTCTGCTGGACCATACACATCCCATTTTTAACTAGAATATTATCGTGATTTCGACATGTATATATCATATATACTAAATTCATTGAAATGTTTAAGTTTTGAAAGAAGTTGACTGCAAGAAAGTATGATGCCAAAAGTTGGATTAAACGAAACACATTAAAACGGAATCGATAGATTAACCAAGTTCAATAAATTCATTCTACAAGACTGCTTATCAAATGAAAGTTGTTAAAAATATTTTATTGTTGTTTTGATGATATTAATAAACAGAACTGAAGTATGACATTCGATGCCATAAACCCCTAACTTTTTTTTTTCGTGGTCTTTCTCCCCATTTATTACGTTTTGCGACGGTAGTAAAATATTACAACAGTTTTATTATTTCATAGAAAACTAAAGAGTGAGTGACTGATGAATCTGGGAAAGAAATAATGGTAAAAAAATAAACGCCAAATTAAAAGTTATCAAGTTCACTTGTGATTTTATGTCAGAGTTTTACTAAAAACTTTTAAGGCTAAAAACTTCTAAAGGCTTTTAGAAGCATTTAAGAAAACATTCCATAGTTAATGGAAGTAGTAATTATAAAACCAATTTTATCCAAATTTTCCTCGTGTTTCTAAGACTTTTTCACTTTATTTTACTGTTATTCTAAGTATTTAGCATACTCTCTTCTGAAATAAGGTCCTAGGCCAAGGACTATGTCACCTTTTCTCTTTAAAACGTTCCTGATAATAAGAAAGGTGACATACGTCAGCTCACTTACTGTAATTCATCAAAAGAAGATTTTTCCAGAAGAATTTAATATAATAAGCAGGAAACCTTGAATTAAATAAACCTTCAAGAAGGGGGAAAATCGTTAGGCCTTCATATCAAGACATTACTAGTACTTAGAAAAGTGAAGAACTTAGGACATACATATGACTTTTTAGACATATCATCTTAAAAAGAAAAGACGTCTAGATCTTAGAAGTTTAAGGAAGATGAAGGAAGCGCAATAAGTTCTGCAAGTCAGAAATTACTCCAACCAGGAAAATATTATACGAATCCAAAAATATGCTAACATTTAATGGACCTGTGAGAAAAGATAAATGTGGGGGATTGGATGGAACACCTGACACTACAGAGAGAGAGAGAGAGAGATTAAAAAAAAAAAAAAACAGCGGATAGCGAAGGAAGGAAATCTGCCAGACAGAGGACAAGATGGGGAGACGAGATTCAAACCCACACTTAAATACAGGGCTTTGTTCAGTAGTGTTGGGATGTACGAGTAGAGAATCTTGCACGTTCTCTCAAAAGTGCAGGTATTTTTATTTCTATTATTATAATCTAATGTTTTTTTGTTTTTTTTAGAAATACCTGTGATTTCTAATTTAAGAATATTGTTTTCGACAAGATTTAGTCCGAAAGAAATTTCACTTTTTTGTTTATTGTTTAATTTAAAAGAAAAATTAATAATACCCGTGATCCATTTCCGCTCATTGATTTCAATAGTTTATCTTTAAACCTAATCAGAATATGTGATTCGGAAACTATAGCTGCGGAGGTAATTGTGAACCGGACCTTTTTTTTTTTAATCGTTGTGGAACGGACATTGTAATGATTGTAAATATTGAACTCCATGTAAGAAAGGTGTCTTTACTTTATAACGACACCCGGTATCAACGTACCATCAGACCTGATAACCTCCTAAGTTGGAAGGTATAATAATTCTCTTTCAAAACTGCTTAGCTTTCTTAGAGTAAAACAGTACGACATTTCTAAACCTCGTCTTTCCTTTATCAAGTATAGTGCAACATAGATTCCATTACCGTTGTGGTTGTCATGACATCATGTTTTTTTCGATTTCTAAATAATCTAAACAACTCAAATTAGAACTACTTACGTTAATGTTCCATTTTTGCCACCAGAGATACTTTCATCTAATAAGGATAAAAATGGATGCATCCTACAAATTCAAATCATATCCATGCAGTCTGGGTCCATCTTTAGCACGTTCGTTGACGAGGAGATTGACCACAACATATTTGCTATCGCTTGTTATCACTTTTGATGGATACTTGGATCGGGTGAAGGAAACAACGCGAGCCTGGGGCACTACCCGTCCCTAAGTCCCCCTCCCGCTCTGTTGGGGATGATTCGGTGTTATCAGAGAGAGAGAGTCAAGAATGCGAGATAAATGTGAGGCAGATAGGGATCAGGAACTGTAAACATTGTATACAGCCTTCTAAGGGTGTGCTTGTTCATCCTAGCCACAATATTGTTATCACCGACACACTTTTTTATCCTTCACTTCTTTTTTCAATTCATTAAGCAGAAACAAAGAAGCAACGGATATTTTGTTACACATTTATATATATATATATATATATATATATATATATATTTTTTTTTTTTTTAAAGAATATGTTCAGGTTTGAAAGACAATGTTAATGTCCATTGAGTCATCGAGCCCGTCTTGTTGTTTTCTGAAAACTTCACAAAAGAGAGGAGTAGAGCGATTTTAAAATCTACAAAGCTTACCGAATTATTTATCGAAAATAAAAAGAAAAACACGCATGTCGAAAACAGAGAGGTTGTACAAATTAAGTTCATGTTTTGAGGTATGAAGCGTTAGGCCTAACATTACCAACACGGCCATTAACATAATCATTAAAATCATTTAACATAATCATTAGAAACCTCAAGCTTGGTTCAATAATACGTCGACGTGATCTCCGTAACTTCGGATTAGATGACTCGGGAAGGGACCAGTGTGTGTGTGGAGAGGGGATAACATTAAGCGAATAGCAATAACATCTCTCTCATATCAATTTTCATTTGAGGCCAATATTGATCTTTATCTCGCTTGTCGCAAGACAATAGAAAAGAGGAATTAACAGATGGATAAATGACAATGTAATAACATACAAGTACGCTCATAGTCTTGTTTCTGCAGAAACAAATGATTGTTTTAAAATTAATGAATCATTTCTTATTGTTACGTACTTAACAAGTTGAATATAATCAGGGTCGGCGGAAGCGGACATGCAGAACACGCGGGCGCCGCTACAGAGGGGGCGCCGCCGCCGGGGCACGGTTCATAAGTTCAATTTTAAGAAACAAAAAAATTCTTAGAATGATCAATATTAAAATAAATAAGGCCGGATACACCGAATAAAAATTTTTAAAAAAATTGTATATTGCCGCCTCTTTGATCAGCCGGCTGTTTACAATTTTGCAGCGAGAGCAAAACGTTTTCAGGCTAAATGCTTGCCTGCAGAATGTTGTGTCTACTGGAGTCTATCTAAAGTGAAATGGTGAACGGTTTTTATGCGCAGAAACGAATTTTCATACAAAACACTTGTTGCTAGTTAACCAATCATATGGTACGCATCTCAGTAGGCTACTGACAGTAGCGCAGTGCGGACTATTATTTCGTCTCTGTGTCGTGTTGTATAATAATTTCTTGTGGGTATAAAATAGAAATGGAATCAAAAATTAAAAATATCCCGTGCACAAAATGGTAAGCCTCATGCTGCGAAAGAAGGATATTAAGAAACGAACTGGGGCTCTTAATAAATTTGTTAAAATATTAAAATATTCTGATGCAGACTGTAACCAACTCGCTACATCAGAAATCAGAGTTGAGAACCGTGCACATCATCTAGTTTGCATGAAAGTACTATTGTAACTGTTGAACAAGATAACAAGACGCATGATTTAAGTGAAAAACAGTTAGGAGAAGATGTAGTTGACCATGAAACTAACACATTCTTAGCCTGTAAATTTAGAAGATGAATGGAGAAATATTGATGAAAAATTACGAGTTGTTTTAATTGAAATGGGGCCTGTTCAAAAGAAAAATATAATGTATCCCAGAGATACACATGGTCGTAAATTTGGCGACCCGTATTATAATAGGAAAATGGAAAACGGGGAGCTCGTGCCAAGAACATGGCTCATTTATTCCGAAACTTTAAATTCTTTTTTTTTGCTTTTGTTGCAAACTTTTCGCACCTACTGAATCAAGTAGTCTTGTAGATGTTATAACGATTGAAGAAATGTAAGTACAACTTTGCATAGACATGAGACTAGTTTAACTCACATGAAAAATTTCTTAAAATGGAAGGAACTTGAGAAAAATTAAAAAAACAAACTACTATTGATTGCCAGACTCAAAGCATGTATGAAATGGAAAAGAAACATTAGACGAGTGTTTTAGAACGCTTGATTGAAATTACAAAATTCCTTGGTAGCCAAAATTTAGCTTTTCGCGGATCATCTGATAAATTATATGAAAGGAGTAACGGCAATTTTTTAAAATTAGTCGAACTGTTTGCGAAGTTTGATCCCGTTATGGAAAATAATGTTGAAAGGGCCCCTACAACGAAACAATAGAGTTCACTATTTGAGTAAAGACAGTCAAAGTGAAATATTGGAAACTTTAAATAACGCAATCAGGGATACAATTTTATAATCAATTCGCAAATCTAAATATTATTCCATAATTTGAGACTACACAACTGATGCAAGTAAAACACAACAAATGACCATTATTATCCGCTTTGTTTTCTGTGACAATGGAATTGTCAAGGTCAGGGAAACCTTTTTAGGTTTTGCAGATATATCAGATTCCACAGGACGTGGTTTATGTGCAACAATAATGGAACAACTGGAAAAATGGAACATTCCTATTGAAGACATGCGAGGTCAAGGTTATGACAATGGGGCAAATATGAAAGGGAAAAAATATGGGCTCCAAAATTTGCTTTTGAACAAAAATCCTCGAGCTTTTTACGTGCCCTGTGCTGCTCATGCTCTAAATTTAATCATTAAAGATGCAGACAAAGTGAATACAGATACAATTAGTTTCTTTGCAATTATTCAAGAAATATACAATTTCTTTTCATCCTCTTACAAACGTTGGGCAATCCTTTTAAAGTTTCTAAAAAATTTAACATTGAAACAGCCATCAGAAACGCGATGGGAAAGTAAAATTAATGCAATCCGCCCTCTACGATATCAGTTAGGAGAAACTTACGATGCACTTTTTGAAATTATAAATAATGAAAATTTTAATAAAGAAACTCAGCATGAAGCACAAACGTTATGTGCTAAAATAAAGGACTACAAATTTATTTGCTCTCTTATAACTTGGCATGATTTACTTAACAGAATAAACCCTGTGAGTAAAATGCTTCAAGACAAAAATATAAACATTACACTTGCTTTAGTATCTATCGAAAACTTAAAAATATTCTTACAAGAGTATCGATCAGATACAAATTTTAAAGAAGTTCTAAAAACGGCAAAAGAACTGAGTGAAGAGGTGGATGGAGAACAAGAATTTAAAACTGATACGGAAGTTTGACGACGACAGAAGACACGACAATTTGACTACGAGCGTCATGACGAAACGCCACAATCGCCAGAAGATAAATTTAGAGTGAATGTGTTTTATACACTTCTAGACGTTGCAATGTGTTCGTTAATAGAACGCTTTGAACAACTAAAAACATATTATGATAATTTCAATTTCTTGTATAGATTACTACAAATTAATAACGAAGATTTACGAAAAAATTGTGACGATTTAGCGATTCTCTTGAAGGACGGCGACAATAAAGACGTAAATGCAATAGAACTATATGACGAGTTATATGCTTTCCGTGATATTTTTCGGAAGGATAATTTAAATATTCAAAACCCTTTCGATATTCTTAATTTTATTGTGTCCAATAATTTATCTTTCCCTAACTTTTCAATTGTTTTAAGAATACTATTAACCTTACCTGTTAGTGTAGCGAGCGGTGAACGTTCCATTTCCAAGTTGAAATTGATTAAAGCCTACTTAAGAACAAGTATGTCACATAAAAGGTTTCTTAGTTATAGCTATTGAAAATGATATATGTGCGAAATTAGACGTTAAGACCATTATTTCTAATTTTGTGAATATGAAATCAAAAACCCTAAAATTTTAATAAAAAAATTTCAAGCATATTTATGTAATTTAATTTATTTTCTGTTATTCTGTAAAGATGTTATTTTTTGAATACATTAAATGTTCTAATTATTTCTGAATTCTTTTCTTATTTTGTCATTTATCTTGAGTTTCTTTTATTTTCCTAAAAGATAGATCCACTTATAAAAATTATTACAAATTTTTTACAAGTTACTAAGAATTTAGTAACTTTTAAAAAATGCAAGAATTTTTTAAACTTTAGTTCAAATAAATTTTAACTTTAATTAAAATTCATTTTAATTTTGTTAGCGATTCGGGTCGGTGGGAAGGCTACAATCACTGTATTATTATATTCAACGATTAAAGTGAAGTGGCTTTATCAAAATTTGCTTTAACTTTTGAGAATTTTTTGAATATTCGGGTTTTTAACGATTATCCTGCCTAGTCAACACCCCCGGTTCGTTACATTTAGCGAACCAACGTGTGGCTGTTCTGTCAAAATTTATTTAAGAAATGTCAAAGAATTTAAATTTTTATTATCGTAAAAGAACCACACACTCCCGGATCGTTACAGGGTCGCTTAGATAGAAATTGCATGCGGGCGGCAAAGACCCTAGCGCCGGTTCAGGATATAATTAATAACATATTGTTGTTCACTTTACAGGTGAATGAAATAAACAAAACTCAATGTAACTTTTTTTATAAAGAATTCTTTCGAAACAAGGGCAAAGAAATATAGTAATAAATTATATTTCATGAAAAGAGTCATATCGAATTGGAATAAACTTCAAAATTTGTATTGGTACATTGTCAAAATAATGCATTATGTTGGCAATGTGAATGCATTTTTTTAAAATATGCTAAGTCACTGAACTTCCTGCACGTGTATAGTGTTAATGCAGGGTATTCGACTTACTTAAAAAAAAAAAAAAAAAGGTATTTTTTCGTTTTGAAAGTAGAGAAACGCTTGCTCATTCTGAAAGCAGCAAGTATAAATGAAGCAATCGCTCAATCTTGTATACAACCTGGCATTAGATAAATACGTCGATCACATGTGATAATAAGGTAGTGGATGTGAAAAACCAGTTTATTTGCTAGAGTTAAACGTTCACATAGCTTTACCCCTCCACAACAGAGATAAGGGTAGTCGAGCTTATTATCTCCCTTTCCGTGCACTTGTTTCTTTAGCGACAATTGCTGATTAGCCTACAGCGTTAGGCCTAACATTACCAACACGGCCATTAACATAAAGTACACCAATTTTGAATTAATAGGAAACCAAGAACACCCGTAACTTGTCTTACCCCTTGAGAACAAAGATCAACAGTACGATATAATCTTCTTTTGAGTCCAAGACCATCATTAAGCTTAATGTTCAGCGGAGACTGACCCTTCATTACTAGAATACATCCTTATTCGAGTATACTAGGATCAGTGCACACCCTTTTCTTACTCTTTTCCTTCAATGAGAACTGCTTATTTCTCTACCTAACACCACACGCCATTGAATGTAAACATCCAACATGAGTGGGTGGAACTGGTTCTATTTTTTTAAATTATCATCTGTTACTATCATTTGAATATAATGTCTAGCAATATGTAATGAAGAATTAGATGTAGCAAATGATGATTAATTTGCTGATTGGATGACCGGTGATAATGTAAATGACGTAAATATTGGTTCAGATAGTCCTAACTAGATTTGTGTATTTAGATTTATGGATATACGGGATGGTTTATTTTCTTGCTTTGTGGTCCTACAGGTCAGTAATCTCGAAATATCGTAAAATAATAATTAGGAAAGAGAAAAATGAAACATTGAATAGGAAGGACAACACAGAAAATTTTCATTAGTGAAAATTAGCGAGGAAGTAAGGAAGATACAATGAAGACGAAAAAAGTCATTTGCTTAGATTACATTGTGTTTTATTTTGTGTGAGTCTTCTTAATCACTTTCTCATAGAAACCAAATAACAAGATGTGGGATTTTATTATCGATATACAACCTTAATTTTAATAAGCTGCGGTCGGTAATGATGTGATGAATGTATACATCGTCTGCTTTGAGATGGATCTTCGTGTTTTTCTTGAGAAAATCGTCCACTCCCATCTAAAATCTGCTATAAAACAGTACTTTTAGCAGTTACTAGTACCATTCAATTTTTTAGAGAGAGATAACGAAGGTTCAGAAAATGGTTTCATCTCATCTGATATGTCTATCAAGTTAATATGTAGAATGTTTGAAAGCGACGAATGATGTAAGAAGTATTGCTGACGTGACTTGCTGTTGAATAAAAAACATTAACTTTCTCTGCGAAATACCATTTGATGAACCGTATAGTTTTAATTTGTCCGACTCGCTGCTGGGCGACTTCAATTCCTGGTATTTTACAGATGTATAACCTCAGCTATTGATTAAGGCAATTCGTATTATTGTTGGCTAACTAAAGTCTCGGGATGGGATGGGAGCAGTCGAGAAAACATTATGCTACATTTGTCTAAAAAAAATCAGATTTTCAGTTCCTCTCTAAAATGCAAGGAACTTCGATAAAGACTTTGTTCAACTGAAGAGGTTTATCTTGGATTACGGAGGTGACAGGGATTTCCTCGTGCAAAAGGGAATTTGGTCATAAAATAGAAAAAAACGGCCAAAAAACACATTCAGTTATTAAACGGGATTTAATCTAATCTTAGTTATTCTGATAATGAAAATATTACCATTAAAAGTGCCCACAAATTAATCCTAATCGAAGATTAATATAAAAGTAAAATTAATTTCCCCCTGACGATTTCTTCTGGGACTGTTTTCACCTACGTTTATGAAGCGCAGTTCACTCGGGAACTAATATCCAAGTTTTTGTAGAAATTTGGAATGGTCGTTAACAATACTTGGAAAATAGTTAACTGTTTACAATATGTGTTGGTTTCTGGAGCGTAGAAAGAACGTTAAAATTCTGTAGATTTTTTTTAATGCTCCACCTTGTTGAAAAAGAAGTTGCAGGCTAATTGGGAAAGGGGGGGGGAGACAAGCATAACTTGTTAAAGCAATAAGCTTATATCAGTTTTCTTTATGTTGATTTTGCTCCTCAAAAATTATTCTAGAATTATAAAAAGAAATCTTGTAATGATGAAATAAATTTAACTGAGTTACTTACTGGATATTTCATGGACTACTCAAGGCGCACTGGCTAAAATTTAAAAAGGGCTGTAAAAATAAATTTTATCTTCACCTAATAATACTGAAGTTAATACAGATTAAATGTGTTTAAGTGTTTTGTTTTGCCACTCCTAAGTTTAATGCAAATTTCGCTACGTTGTAGGTGCTTTGCGACTGATGGGGCTTGTTTGATGAGGTATATTTTGGCATTCAATATAAGTGGATGCGAAAAGATACCTCATAAATAAAATGTAAGCTAAATAACCAAAATATAGGCAAACAATAAAAATTCAATCTTGATTTGATTGTGACCAAAGACCAAGTGAACCTCCTTAAATATGGCGCGAATTAAGAAAACAATTTAAAGGAGATGCCGAGAAAATATTTATTTGCAATACCGTTGCACTCCAATCTAATTTCGTCTTGTTTAGTGTTCATAACGTTAAAATTGATATGAATATATAATACTTATAATAATTTTAACTTAATTTAAATCCTACCTGTAGCTCTAATATATATGTGAAAACACATTATCGTAGTAAAAATCTCGCTTTTTCAATAATCAATAGCAGCAATGGTTAATTTCGGAGTGATCAATTCATTGTCAATACTTGTACTAAAAACTAGTCTTGAATTACACAAAGAATAACTCAATAATCGACTGACCTTTCAGGGCAAGTTCTGCACGCTTAAAAGGTATGCTATCGTTTTAAATGGGCTGAGGTATAGATACGAATATCTCCATCCCACACACACATTCGCGCGCATGCCAATCCATGCATTTCAAAATGCCAATCTTTACTACAGTTTCAGCAAAGCTAATTAACTCATCATTTCAATTCAGATCTCGGTGAGACAAAAAATAGGCGTGACATGAATGAATGAATTAACTTACTCATTACAAAGAATTCCATGCATTTACTATAGTAATGATATCACATGTTGTTTACCAGTATTCCTTTGAAAGATAATTAACATCTGTCCCAAGCTTTTCCTCGGAACATAATTAATGTTTTTGATTTTAATTTTCATTCAAGTTCAGTCTGAACAATAAGATCTGAAACAGAGAGAGAAAGAGAGAGAGAGAGAGCACAACTGTAATCAATATGGGTTCGCCATATTGATCGCAATTTCGCCATCTGGCTCCATCCAGAACTGAGTAGTTTGCTTCAAAAATTAATAATCTTATATTAATGATCTTGCGCGCACACACAAAACATCGCAGGACCTATGATACACAGTGTCGTGTACGAGAAAGAAACAGGATAAGAAGATAGACGGAATCTGTTGACGTGTTTAACAGCTGGAGTCTTTGGGGAAGACAGAGTGAGGGAGACTATTCCAAAAGAGAAGAGGTATGCAGAATGAAAGACGAGGAAGAGAAGTTGGTTTGGCAGGTTTGAAGCTGGGCGCTAAAGGGTTGCTGACCAGCAGCTGCTCATGTTCTTAAAGTTTTGAAAGAAATAATAAGATCTCCAAATAGAGATAGTTTTCTTTTCTTTTTTTTTTAAATTCAACTTGATAAAATATACATAGAAAGATAGGCAACAAAAAGGATTATTTAAATATTATAAGAATATATATTACAGAAAAAAAAAGGGATTTTGTTTTTCGATATACAATTGAAATGAGGCAAAAGATACATCAGTAGTAATAAAAAAGTAGTAATAATTTGTAATAATCAAGTTCCAGTGAAAGTCTGCTTTGTAGTTTCCGACGTAGGTTACACGAGTGTTTGTTCCGATTCAGTGATGGATGGGTGCTGGTTATTTCTCGTGTGCTTAAGGTAGAAAGTGTAAATGACGTCCTTGGCGCAGATGAAGATGAAATTGCATATTCTGTGCATGTTCTCTTCTGCATGGACTAAATTTCAGTATTCGTCTTGGCTGTGTGCGTAGATACAGGTGCTAGAGGCAGTATTCAGAGCATAGGTGATCATCGCTTTGTTAGCAGGACAGGTTAGATATGTATGTTCCAAGGTAACTTAAACTTCGAGAATAGACGCAGATCCGTTTCTCTAAGTTGAAATTTGTAGGACTTAGAAGGGGATGGCAAGGTGTGTTATGCCATAGTCTCCACTGTATGTCAGAATCTGGTTTGGCACATTCGATTTATATGAAAGATCCCACTGAAAACTGGGTGGCATGTGCAGCATTGTAGATGAGAGGGTTAAGGATGAATATACGAAGGGCGAAGTTGGAGGGACTGACATGAGGAAGTGGTATATTTTCTTGTAGGTGGAGGGAAGAATTGGAGGTGAGGCTTCAGATGATACAAGACGAAAGACCGGCTCCGCGCAGTTTCTAGAAGGAATACGGATTCTCTGAGGTGTAGCGATATCTGGAAAGGCTTTTATAATAGCAGCTTGCAGTTGATATTGCTTTTCAGTTTTTGGATAGATAGACAGATGAGATAGATAGAGAGAGCGAGAGAGAGAGAGAGAGAGCACAGCAATAGGTAGGCTGCTATATGGATCCGCTATTATTGATCACAATTTTATCGTGTGTCTCCATTCAGAGGAATGACATAAGAAGCAATGATAATAAACCAGTTCAGTAGAACATTGTCCATGAAAGTATGTATATCAGAACAGATATGAGAGGGATTAAAATGGATCTCTGTGTTTGAGAGAGAGAGAGAGAGAGAGAGAGAAGTTATCAATCAATCCGATTACTTCTGAATAGTATTAAGTAATCTCGACAGGTCCGAGTGCACCACTCCAAGTGTTAGTAGTATTCCATGACTGGACAGATTTGGGATTTATACAGTGTTAGCAGTGGCACCCAACAGTGACAAGTGGTGCCTTGAGTGGAAAAGGTTTTTTTTTCTTCTTCTTTGGCTGCAGAAACTCTGTTTGTGTGTCAGGAAAGGCTAGAGCTGTAAGTCACCTTAATAAGAGAAATATGATCTTGTCTAGATATCTTGGTATTATTGAAAGTAAAGAGAGGTAATGTGAGATCTTTCTTGACAGATATTAGAAATGGCTATTTGGGTAGCATTGAAGTTCACAAGAGTACACTTGCCTCACTGTAAAACAGCAAGGAGAGAGGTTAGCAAATTGGATAAAAGTCTTAAGACTTCCGATGATTAGGCACTATATGAGATTTGTCGAATGAAAAAGAATAGTTGTATCGCCAGCGAAGCTATGATGGGATTTGAAGTCAGCGAGAGCAGGTCATTTATGCATGGGCAAGGAAGAGTAAATGAAATTGGCCCTATATTGGTGGGGAGAAAAGCCATCAACAATAACACATAGTGAGCAACCAGAGGGAGCTGATGATTCAGTTGCAAGAGGCAGAAGGAAGATCATTGAATAGTAGTTTGCTGAGCGAGTCTCTGCGCCAGATCTGATCAAATTCCTTAGAAATGTCCAGTGCAACCCCATGAGTTTCTCTGAAACTTTCATGGCTCGATTCCCAAGGGAGCGCTGAAGACTAGAAGACCAGCTATGGATCTAGAGTGGAATCCATAATGATGTTTACTAATTAGCTGGTGGGCATCCAGATGGCAAAGAGGTTGGCTGTTGATGGCCTTCTCCATGGATTTTCAGAGAATTGAAATGTGAGAATGTTAAAAACGTTTAATTTTCTTGACCATAAAAGCTCTGGAATGACTTCTAATGGAACTATATTGATCAAGTGCATATAATAAACAACTATGTTATACCGACTAGTTTCACCAACTAAGGCTGTTGGCATCTTCAGGGTGCATAACTGATGTAAGGCATTAAAAAGTAAAAAAACTGTTACAAACTATAATCAACCGATTCCAATTATATTAGACAAAGAACAGAGCGCGTACAATAGATGCATAGAGCGTGCATGATCTCACTTGTTATTTAGGAACGTTCTATAGTTGGCAATGTAATTCAGTTCTGGTGAGATCTAATAAGGGTCTTCCAGATCACGGGCAAGATTAGTCCTTGGTTCCTGTTAAGGTTTTTGTATACAGCGGGCAACTGCTGTATACAATTTCTAATATAATTGGAATCGGTTGATTATAGTTTGTAACAATTTTTTTACTTTTTAATGCCTTACATCAGTTATGTACCCTGAGGATGCCAACAACCTTAGTTGGTGAAACTAGTCGGTATAACATAGTTGTTTATTATATACACTCGATCAATATAGTCCCATTAGAAGTCATTCCTGAAATGTGAGAAGTTTGGCGGCAGTTTGTTGGCTAACTTTAAAACTCGGATAAAACTTATAAAATTTACAATGGGAAAGAAAAAAAAAATAGTTATTCCTTTCTAGATCTCCAGCTCCTCGGTAGCACAATAACGATGACGTCATGAATTTATTCTTCACTTGGTAATGCTTCGATTTGGATCCCGTCTAAGATGCGAACATCCGCTCAATAACGACTTTTCAACTGAAGGGAGTGAGAAGATCTCATAACAGTAAATTCTAGAAACTTGTTTTCCCCCCTCTCTCTCTCTCTCTCTCTCTCTCTCTCTCTCTCTCTCTCTCTCTGACGCAATTAATAGATATAACACACTGTCCTCATAATCTTGCCTCATCATTGCACTTTCATGGCTTACCTTCGCAGAAGAATTACGCACATCAGAGAAATATTGCATTGTTAAGCAAAGACCATAGTATTTATTCAATGGGAAAGAAATTTACAGAACTCTGCTACACGTAATTATAACTATACATTATGATTATAATTACGTGTAGCAGAGTTATAATGTAATTATAATTATAACTATATATTTCTTAGCACACTGAAAGAAGAACAATTTCAATTCCTTATCTGATTTTCGGAACAGCATTTTAATTCTGCACCAAATGTAAACGCTACAGCAAGCTATCTATCAAGGACTAACAAGCTTTACTGGCCTTGTCCAGTATATATTAATTAAAAAAATAAAATAAAATGCAATTAGCTCTCAATGCACCTTTTCTTATTTTGATCACTGGCACTTAAAAGACAAGAAGATTGATGTGTATCAGGATTACATTATATACATCGTATCTCACAAATTTCGACTGGCCCAGTATGGTTGAAACTAGAAAAAGAATTCTTTGGAATGAAGCCAAAGGGAGACGAGTGACAATTGACAGAAGTACTTTTAAGGAAGAACACCTATTTAATGAGCGCCAACCGAATCAGAACAATGGATTAACGATTCCAAAAGTGGTGTAGATTGCTATCTTCAACTACATAAATTGGCATGTTATTATTTTTATTAATGTGTGCATTATGTATCATTGTACTCGTATATGGCTTAATTTAAAATCATCCCAATAGCGTAATAGCCATATCTTGGAAGCGTGCTTCCAAGATGTGCTATTAAGTCAGCAACTGTTAGCCAATTCCTGTAAGAATTATTCCTTGCATAATTCAAACTTGGCTTTTAATATTAACGCTAAATGATTTATTCCATCCTCACTGGCCCAGTGGATCACTTTATTCCACTGAAGATGGATTATTTACGATTAAATCGGACATACCGGTTACTGCTATTATTTTAATAAGATAGGATTTTATTGAGATAATGTATATTAATAATATAATAATTTAAAATTATTATATTAACAATATCATATTAGAAATTATATAAATACAGGAAGTTTGTTAGATGATATTTATAATAAATATTAAGAAATACTTACTAAAGATAATAAATATATGAACATTAATTTTAAATTCTCTATTCAATCCAGAAAGAGAGAGTAAATTCGGAACACATGAGAATATTGGTGATTTATTGTATATAACTCTCGTTTCAATGATTAGTGTGTTCACCCACAGACTGCCTATTTAGATCAAGTCCTGATTTAACTGGGCGACCAAATTGGACAATATTTTCTATGAAATAAGATGAACTCGCATAATATTTTGTGGATGCCGTGGACTCGGTATCAGAGTCTCATCATTAGAGAAGTTTCTATTGGAGTAGTTTCCCCCCCTTTTTTTATGATGATTTTACTCTTCTTATATCATTTCACGTGTGTTTTAATGTTAATTCCATTCATGAAATGTTGTAATCTATAGTACATAATTACTGTACGTGAGCTTCGGTAGCCGATACCCAAATCCTGGTTTAGAGACCAACCATCGAACATTTTCAAGCCTCTTTAAGTCTCCACTAAGAAGGGTGATGAGCTTGCATGATAATAATATGATAATAAAAGCATTCGCATCCATGCCCATAGTGGAATTTGAACCAAAAGCTTGTTGATTTGTACAGCAAGTATTCCCTCACCTATCCAGGTCAGTGAAGTGTAATAATTGTTGTAATTCTCATTATGTTTAGCTGCAATCCAATCTGACTTGAGTTATCATCATCATCTCTATACAAATCATATGCATATAAATGTTATTGTGTTTTCAGGCGTATTTTTAACTAGTACGAACAAGACCTGTTCAATCTCTTTCTTATTTGTGTTTTCAGTGTAAATACAAACGTGTTGTTCTATTCAGGATTTGAGTAAATCGCACATATATTACTCTATTACATGAGGAGGATTCTTGCTTTAATAAACAGACTCATCGTAATATATTTATGGGATTTTTCCAATATAATAGCGGAGACATCTTTAAATTTTGTGCATTTACTCTCGTGACTAATATAGGACAACATTTTTATCAAGCTTATTCCACATTCCCCATTTTTGTGTTTCTTGAAATAAAGTCAAGAATTCCCACCCACCCCTCTCTCTCTCTCTCTCTCTCTCTCTCTCCTTCACTGCCTCTCTATTTATCCACCCTTCTCACTGTTAAGAATAGCACAGCAGCGCATGTCAACTAGCTTTCCACAAAAACGCAGTTCAAGAATGTTAAATCCTTTGGCCCATAGGAAAGTTAGTCACTTTTTCTCAAACACCCACGGAAACTTGAAGTCCACTCCACGAATTTTACATTTGACTTCCGGTCTCTCATTTCAAAATTGAACGGATGCCTAATGAATGATGCTGAAGATAATCAAATATCTTTGGAGAAACTCATATAATAGCAGATCGCTCACAACGAATCACAAAATATATGTATTTAGCTAGCTGTGATTTGACGCTTACTTAGGGAGTATATGGAGGGGGGGGACCACAAATACGGACGTAATAGGCTGGAGCCCAGGGATCATGCAAATTTCCTTTTTTTTTTAATGATAAAATAAGACAATCGCGCAAATGCTTAAAAATAATTCAAACAGAAAATCTAAAAGGAGGATTATAAAATCGTATGATGATATTCTTAAGACTGTGATACTAATAACATCACAGCCTAAGTGGTAATTATCTGCAATTCTTTATATCAACATCCATTTGTTATTTTGATTTATTAATTTGCCAATTTAGTATTCACTATCCATTAAGTTAGTATCTTTAATGATAAATTGTTTTTTTTTTATCTTCTTCTTTACGTCTAGTCACAAAAATTTTAGCCCAGGGTCTTGAACTAAACTTTTTAGGCTCATCTTATTCTTAAAATCATCACATCTGGTAAGGCTAAGTCTATTCGTGAAATATTTGCAATCCTTATTTTAAGAACGAGAATCTCCAAACAACACTTAAGCAATCCTTTTGGATCATGGATAACGGAGAACATAATAATCACCAAGAAATTTAACAAACTCTTTTTCTTTCATTATTATTTCTCTTCTATACTAGTTTCATATATTTATAATGCTTTTTGAGAAACCATGCTTTTTTTTTTCATTCCTTGCTTAAAAATATCTCTAGTTTAAAATTGTGTTGTTGTTTACTTATATATAAAGATCAAATATATTTACTTTTATATAATATCCTAAAATTAAGGGAAAGTGTCTCACTTTTTACAGGTACTTTTCCATTCTCTTTGGGTTATTTTTATGTACTTAAAATAGCATAATTTGTATGCACACACTGTAAAATGTTTATTGTATGTCTATTAAGTAAATCAGTCTTTATAAATAACAGATCACCATAAAAATCGAGTTCCTCTCTCTCTCTCTAAGAAACAGGTAACGCAGTGTTATTTAACAGACAAAAAGCGTAATGTGTAGTAGACGGTGTAGTACAGATGGAAGGATGGTCTCGTTAAAATTACACGGGACAAAATTACACCACCAAAAAATTACACAGGGAAGAAATTACACAAGGATGAAATTACATATAGATCAAAATACACTAAGAAAAAATTACACAAATTTGAATATTCACACCGAAGTTTTTTACTTTAGAGTTTTAAAATTTTTATGATGAATTTTATATTTATTTTCAGATAAGAGTTCCGTTAATTTTGTAATACTTTATAAGACCTACCTGTTGACTTTAATTCGATTAAAATATTATTGTTATTTTGTTGTCAAATTAAATACATAAACTTTCTTAATATTACAAAAATTACTTTTATTTTAAAAAATAATAAAAAAGAAACACTAAGTCATAAGTTATACAACGTAAAAAATTCAATCGTCTATTAGAGTCGTATTTTGTACAATATTTGAAATACGTTGTTTTAACGAAATGTACCTACGACGTCCTGGGTTTCGTTGACCAGTTAAATGCTGCAAATAGTTTGTATGTTGTAAAGAAAATTATTTAACAATGTTATCCAAAAATTTCCAAACAGTTGGATGGGAACACTGGAAGAGCGACTGAAGTCCATAGTGGCATCCTTCGATACAATTTGTAGTTCTAGCTATACATTTGGCTGCAGAGTGTCAATGGTTCCAAGTAGAAATATTGAATAGAGGTTGTCTATAAGTGCCGTTCCTGAGCTGTCGACTACGAATGTATGTACGTTCGAAGTAAAGGAGAACTTGCTCGATTTGTTCATTATATTCGTCTAAATTAGAAAATAGATCAGCAACTTCTAAAAATGTTTCTAACACTTCTACTGGTAAAAGTGCAAGTGATTGCATTTTAATGTGTACTGCAAATGACTGATTGGATTCATACAGAGATTTTAGTCCACATTCATTTACTTTGCGTATAAAAGATTGTGATAAGTGGAAAAAAGCAGCCACCAATTTTGATGTTTTCAAACACGGTACGGAAATCATTCATTGCTGCTGTTTCAAAATCGGTCAAAATTTTTTGTGGTTCAAGCTTGAGGAATTTTCTCCAGTAACATGTTCAGTCTTCACATATATTTCTTCCCTTTTCTCTGGTAGAAGAGCCGGTAGACAAGGAAAAGCGACGCCTGGATCATATTAGACATGGATACTGTATAACTGATAATACATTTCTGGAACCACTTTAAAATGTACCATCTGCTAGCCAAAAATCGTTAACTACAAGTTGATCTAGAAGAGTCTTGTGACCAATTAGTATTATACGTTCTGGATCTTCTGCCCGGAATCATGAATAATCCATTTAGAGTACTTCTCTGGTATTTCAAAATTTTTGTTATCTGGATTTGACGGAACATTTCAAATTGTTTTAGCTTTGGATCTATTTAATCGCTTCGTCATGGAGCTCTTCTTCGGTAGGCACATTTTTAATCCGTCTGATACAGTCACTAAACTGTTAGCTATAATTGCACGAGCCGTTGCGCCTGGTTTCGACATTTTTCTTTTCATTTGATTTGCAAGTTGATGAGCTTCAGATTCAAAAGTGCTGTTAACATGACAGTGTTCTGAAGACTCACGGATAATCTTGTTGTCTCTGGTATGGAGCAGCGATCGACCGTGTAAAGTTCTAAACTTTGCACAACGTCAATGAATAGTTATACACAGTTTCACGGTGACGAACAAACTCAAATCTTTGTAAATTATAATTTGACCACCTTTATTACTAACGCCGTACTCAAAATCAGCCATAAGTAAATTAAAAATTAATTTTAAAAATATTAATCACGTCGTACGGCGTTAGTAATCAATTCTTAGAAATTCTTAGTAAGCAATTCTTAGAAATTCTTCAGCAGTTCATGGTGATTAACAATTGTCGATTGGTTTTTACCTTAGGAAATTATTCCTTGTAAATCTGTAAGTACTAATTAGAGTAGCTAATCACCACATCATTTTGAGTTTCCAACTCAACCACCTCCCTAATCCCCTTGCCCAAATCTACACTAGTGATTTAACCCTTGCTGGTTATAAATTTTGTACAATTTTTGGTAAATTTTATTTTATTTGTAATTTCTTACTTGTGTATATTTTTTCCTTTTAATTTTTTTCTTAGTATATTTTTATCTATGTGTAATTTTTTGTTTGTGTAATTTTTTCTTTGTTTTTTCTTCCCTGTGTAATTTCTTAATTTCGTAATTTCGAAATTACTTGTTTAAATATTTTCCTATTTTTCCTTTTAATTTTTTTCTTAGTATATTTTTATCTATGTGTAATTTTTTGTTTAATTTCGTAATTTCTTACTTGTGTATTTTTTCCTTTTAATTTTTTTCTTAGTGTATTTTTATCTATGTGTAATTTTTTGTTTGTGTAATTTTTTCTTTATGTAATTTTGTCCCTGTGTAATTTCGCCCTCGTGTAATTTTTGCAGCACAATTTTATCCCGTGTAATTTTTTCCTGTGTAATTTTGTCCTGACACGGGAAGGACGAGGTTGAGTTATGGAACTCCATGGAAGGATGTCCTGCAATAATATTAATATTATGAATCTTTTGTAAACATATACTTAAACATACTTAAATACTATCATGTAAAAACTTTAATTTCCACCCCCCCACACACACACAGAGAGAGAGAGAGAGAGAGAGAGAGAGAGATTTAAAGCAATAAGAACATTAACATATTTCAATCCTTAATACTCCCATAATCCTATACAGGTCTTCCTGACATTTTTATCTATTTATTTATTTATTTATTATTTTGTTTTATCTTTTCTTTTGCACTACCACTGAACTTTTTATAATTTAACGAATAAGATTGTCCCACGAAACCATTTTGTACCTGATGCCATGAGACCAATTTGTAAGAAATATGTATATTTTAGAAATTCTAGTCTATCTTTTTGTTTTATAAATTGATACACAACCAAAAATTAGGGAGAAGCCAATTTAGGAAGAAAGCATTTTAACATCATAGTAACAGGGAAACTACTACGATGTCAGATGCTCTAGAAGAGGCCAAGAAAGAGTAACGGAAAGCGCACACTTTCCGTTATTTAGCGTAATATTTTACTAGTGTATTGACAATAGTTAATGCATTAGTAAAATATTAGAGAAGGATGGCCGACTTACTTATAATCGTCTTATTTAAAGATTTTGTGGCATCGCAGCTGGCCTGGTTGGCTGTATGGTTAGCATGTCCGCTCTCCAGCCAAGATGCTGCGGGTTTAAATCCTGCCTAGGCATGGATGTTTGTAGTTGTCTTTTACCTTCATACATTCATTTACAAGTAAATAAACACTCTCCCAAGATTGCATGGGACACCATGGGAGAAGTAGACCCAACCCTCCCGCAACGTGAGAGGCCTTCACTCTGTAGTAAGTAGAAAACAGGCTGATCATCATCATTTTGACATCACAGTGTGTGTGTCGTGCATCCAGAAGGAATAATGCAAGTGAAGTCATCAAACTCAGGAACGCAGTAGAAAGCGATCATCTCAAACCACCATTATCACTTGAGTGTGTGGGAGGGGGATTATAAGATCTCGGAACGCTGCAGTTTAAGGTCAGCACCGAAATTCTACTGCAACTTGATGAATAAAAGTATTGAATTTTTTCAGATTTTCGACCGATTAAAAAATCTCAGCCTACAGAGATTCAGTTACGTCATACTAAAACAAAATAAACGAACTTGCCATTTATTCGGCTTCTTAATTAGAATATCAATTTCAGAAAGTTATGTTTAAAAATATTAGAACATACATGAAATAAGCGAACTTTTAGTATAGAAAACTGTAAATGAACTTTCAGTTACCTTTCAAAGAGAAAGTAAATGATGTCGTTGAGATGTCTCAGCCGTCTCTTTTTTTTTTTTTTTCTCAAGTCTCTCCAGACCGTCATTATCCTTGGAGGGAAGAAAGGAAGGAGGGACGGAAATTATTTTGGATTGTTTGGGTGTCTCGTCTAAATTCTTATTTTATGGTTCCATTCTTTCTGTGATCCCTTCGTGAAGCAGCAGCTTCGTTACGCATCACTTGGTTGGAATGACCAGGGTTTAAATGTCACCTCTGACGGATGTTGTGGTTTTTCCTTCCCTCTTCGCCTTTATAAACTGTCATCTTTTTTTTTTTTTTTTACACCAAACGAAGCCAAAAGAACAGTGTCTGTCACTAAGGGAATCTTGCTAATAAGCTGGCAAAACTTCTCTGAGGATAACTCTTGTAGAGAGTTGATACGGCGTATACTTTAGGGGAGGGGGGGGGGAACCTTACTATATACTTTTACTTCTGATTATTTTTGTTGCTTATTAAGTACAACTTTAAATAATGCGACACCATTTATATGTTAGAACCGCTCAAAATTCTATCGGCAATCATACAAGTTTTCACGTATAATACTAATAATTACAATCGTTTCTTGTATAATTATTAGTACAACAATAAATAAACTATTTCTAACAATTCAGGACTTGCATTAACCTTGAGGTCAAATATACAAACTCTTGTAATTTTTTTTCTTTCACGTGTTTTGTTTAGTTTATATGCTCTCCAAAAATAAATTGCAGTTTGGTCATCTCTCTGTCATGTTGAAATTGTAAAGTACGGATGTTCAACCTATAATCGGAGGGCCGGATGCAGCCTGCTAACGATGTTCATCTGGACCTCAAGACTACATCAAGAAATCGGTTTAATATCTGTTTATATATAAATTCAAATCATTCAAGACTGGGATGTGAGCGCATACATTCAAATATCTTAACTCACGAATAATACTGTAATTATTTAACAGACGAGTTTTAAAACGGAGCATCGGTTATCCTGTTTATTAGTTTTGTTTTATTTCTGGTTTTTGTAATAACATTAACAGCATACATTTGGGAGCAGACATTTTTTCTTTTTCTTGAAACCGATAAATCTGAAACTAGAAATAGGACACCACACGCCATATTCATTTTCTTTTTTAAATTTTCAATCATCGTATCGTTTTCAGAATACTAGTTGCCTAGCGGTAAGCATATTCTTCAAACGACAGGTCGCGGGTTCGAATCTCGCAGTAAGCAGAGATGTTTGTGATTGTCTTTAGGTAGAGATAAAGTTCATCTCCCGGTGTTAGACCACCGCCACCCTGCTTATTGGAGACCTGAAGTGGCTTGAAAAAGTTCCACGTTTGATCTCTAGTGAAGAGTTTTCGGATTTCGTAAAAAATTGAAAACATAAAAATATATATAATTAATAAAAACAGAAAATATAATCCTTAGCCCACCCATGATACGAATGTACTGTAAGTTTCCAAAAAAACCTTTCGTGGGTGGGAGCCACATAAAAGAATGCAAATATACAACTCGAAACATCCTATCGATGTGTACGTTTATTGTAACACAATAGCAATAAATGTAATAAATTCTGGTATTGTTTTTAAACTTCATTACAAGAATATGTAGCTTTTCTTTATATTCGTGTGCATTTTATTACCATTTTTCTTTGACAACGTGGATTGGTGATTCTTAGTCAGTACAGTTGCTTCAGGGGGGCCTCCTCGTTTTGTAATGATGTAAAGAAAACTCATATACAGAAAAGAAAAAAAAATATTTATAGAATAAAGCACTGATTTTCAAACTGTGGGGCGCGCCCCACTAGGGAGGACACAAAGAAATGATTAATATTATCGTTTATTTTCGAGCACAATTCCCACATGTACTGTATTCGACCAAACTATTTCAATACAATATTGCATGAAAAACCACGTTTAGTAAAAAATATGTGCTGATGAACAAGCCCGGCAATCACATTAAATATTTATATTGTCATTGATATACTAAGTTAGAAAATGAAAATTTGTAATTTTTAAAATAAATATCAAGCACAAACATCAAAAACATCTTAGTTTTACTAAAGTAAAACACATTTAATTCCATTTGAGATCCTAATATCTTTGATGAACATATGCATGACGCAGAGATGTTAAGTTAAATGGTGATTTTAGTTTTGTAACTTTGCCGTGAAATTGAAACCCTGGAAAGGAGAATTCGTAATACCGAATTAACTGAAGACACGATCTCCGAAGAGTCCGTACAATTTCAATCTTATTTTATTAGGCAGAAATACATTTCACATCAGTCACTTATAGAGTGGGGATGCGAAGGATTATCATCAGCAAGTCGCTAGGTATCTTTCAGTACCACATAACTGGTAGTTTTGTTTTTTTAACAAATCCCCTAAAATGGGAGTGGGCTTCATCACTCATCGTCATTCATCACTGCTTGGCAGTGCAGACTGGCTCATTTTCACAAAGGGTAAGAAATTTGTTAAGAATTCCAATCTCGAGTTCGCATCTTCATCTTGAAATCAATGCACGATTTTCACTTTGTACAGAACACGTTTAAGTCTTTATGGAGTATGTGTGAACAGGTGGAGTAAAGTAGTCAGTGTGGCTGCCAGGTGACGAACAAATTACCTGGGACTAGGCTGAATTGTCCGTGCTTATGACAGCGGCAGGCTCGGCCATAGACGTAATATAGAGGTGGGAATAGCGGCACCGAACCAAAGGGGAGAAAAAAAAAAAGCAAGTACCCACCTTTCTTAATAGCATGATAGGTTTGGTATTGTAGTATCGGTATGTCCTTTTTTTTTTTTTTTTTTTTTTTTGGCTCAGTTCAAATCTCTTTCCTTTTTCTGTTACCTTTGTATAGTGTTCTCTGAATCTACGACTTTCTTTCCTAAATCTGCTAACTCAAAACTAAATGCTTACTGAGAGTATGATTTATCTATTTATTTATTTATTTTTTTTTTTTTGTTGCAGCTTCGAAAATCATGTTTCACTGTCTCCGATCCTCCATGTCAAATTGTTTATTATTTATCATGTTAATGGGGAAGGGGACAAATATTTTGCCGCAGAATTTCTACGGTGTGTCTGTGAAGCCTTGTAGTAATATTTTCGATTCCACACCACTAGATCGCACTCATAGGTTAAATTCTAGTCGCCAACACTATAAGAATATTTTTTCCAGTCAGTTCCTGGATTAATCGATCTCAGAAGCAAGATTAGGTTTTTAACCCAACATCTCATAAAAATTGACTGTAGAGCTCACACTTAGATAATCACTAGGATGCAACAATTGTCTGCTGTACTCTCGCCCCAGTGCCTTGAAAATCATCGATAGTTGAGCTAAACAAGCTAATTAAATAACTCAGTTTTGAGTCATTTAGACTCTGACTAAATAATCCAATAAATAGTCCTGTCTGGTTTCTTGCTAAAATAAAAAGAAATAATAAACTAAATAAATCCTAGTATTAAAAAACGGAACAATAATAACAACATTGATCATATTAAGACAAATCATATGATTTTCCAGAGACTTTCTCACGATAAATGCCATTTTGCATTATTTATACAACAGAGATGAATGGGTCGCATTATAATTGTTTTAATTAGAGCATGCTCTGACTTATTTGTCGTCACAGACAAATGTAAAATACGTAAAGAATATTGATTAGCTTCTTTCCATTGATGTGGCGTAAGGAATTAAATCCTTACGCCACACTAACGGTAAAAGTTGTACACGACATGCAGAAATTACAAATTTTGGTTTTCTCAATTATTGCACAATTAAAAAAGTGTTGTCGAAGAAAGCTCTTCATCATCATGTTAATCACTGAACTGGGAAATAGTAATTTTTATCTTCTCGTGAGATTTTATATTCTTATTATTATAGCCGTGTTATTCTTGGAGTGGCATTAGTGATATGAAATGGGTAAAATAAACTTAGTTCTTTATTGATTTTGAAATATTCATTTAAAAGCAGTTGGCTGCAGTTTTGAAGAATAAAAAGTCATTTTATATTAATATTTTGCTTTGATGGATTTCAGTTGGATTCAGTTTTATGACCTGAAATTAAAGCCAGTTCGTCTAAAAACTAATCGATAATTCTTCTTTCGCTCTCGGTTTGTCGACGTTAGCAAATGTGATGTTAACTGAGCTTATTTCACAAAGAAGAAAAAAAAAAACTTTTTATATCGTTGACTATTGCGATGAAAGCAAACGCTGCAACAGCTGAAGTGAAAAGAAGGAAAAATATGAAAGCTTTTAAAGACGTGTTACTTGTGCTGATGAGCATCTCTCAGTACAAATATAAAATTTATAAGCGTGATAAGATTTTATCATGACAGGACTGGAAGAATCTTGCTTAATCCTTACGTAATGAATATTACAACGCGAATAAGGAGGTTTCTGTTTGGTTTTAAAATCTCCTTCTGTTGGTCAGCTTCGCAGATGGAGTATTGGCATTCGGAGAATGGGGTTGCCACGAGAGGTCGTCTAATCATTACCTTTCAGCAGCTTATTCGCTGTCCAGAAATACGCTCAAGCGAAATGGTTTGCGAAGGTATTTCCATAAGCAGACTTGGGTCAAACGAGTTCGCCCTTTTTAAGGCGATTACTCTCGAGACCAGCTGCAGGACACGCCACCCCATTTAATCACTTGGAGTGTATGTATATAGAGGTTGGTGGGGGAGGGGAAAGAAGAGTGAGCACGAGGAATACACCTCACGCCCTTCGTCTTTCTCGTGGCCGTTGTCTCGCGTAATAAGATTGCCTAGTGAAATGATTATTGGACCTAGGCGGGATATTCGGTTGACACCAGCGGGGAGAGGTTAAGTAAATCTTCGGAAGTGATGTATAGTCTCATTTATCCCCATCTTTATTGTGTCACGCCATGTTGGTCAGCCTCTGGTAGTGCCGAACCTTCAGTTCGAGCTTTGCCATTACTCGCACCTACCGCGTTCGGCGAATTTATGACCTTCGCCGTTTCAGGAATTGGTGGCTCTTAATGAAAGCGAGGCTCTTCGCTGCACCAACACCTCCGTCATTTATCACGTCACCATCACAATACAGGCAGCGACACTATCTCATCTCCTCAACACAATGGTACGGCACGTAATGGTCAGGGTTTCGTCCGGAACGTGTCACGTCGACCGTGTGTGTGTGTGTGTGTGTGTGACGCTACTCCTACATTCGAGGCGTTCTCTTAACGTCTCTACGAAGATCCTGCTTGGGATGAAACCGCACAAATCTCTGCGAGATCGCAGCGCTGAGCGGAACGCAACGACTATTGACCTTTTACCGTTCTACAGTTGTGCTGAACGTGCCAAACGGGTCCCCTCCTTCGGCAAGGGCTGACCCAGTATTTTGTAGCGTTGCCGCTTGTGTAAAGGTTGCAGCCGCTGCAGATCCGTAATGAGAGCTGTCATGATGTTATCGGGGTCCGCGTGAGGAAGGGGGCCCCCATGAACAACAAAAGGAGCTAGAAACCGGTAATTACCCGCGAGGGAGGTGACCATCACGAGGTCCCGGCTGGGAAGTGGAGCAGCAAGGCGGTCTGACGGCCCAGCGGTGCTAACAGAGACAGCCTTTGGCAGGCCGTGTTTGTTTAGGTATAATGTGGGGGGAGGGGCCACGCCGCCCGGGAGTGTGTGGTCGGAGCACGCGACATCCGGCCTTGCGTACCCTATTGTTGCTTCAGCGGCGGGTCCTTTGTCCACTCCGGCAGCGCGAGAGGAGCTGTCGCCATCTCGCCGTGTTCACTCTTTTCTCCCGTCGTTATCGTGGCCATCTCGGCGACCGGAGCGAACATAGTCTTCGTCATATCGCTTCTATCTTCACGAAGAGAAAGGTCCCTCAGTATATGCTGGGCGACGGTCATCCGCCCGCAGGTCGTCTGCGTCGCAAACTGTCTTGCACAACCGACACCGCGGCACCCCCTCCCCTTAATACTCTCTCCCCTGTATATTCGAAAGAAAATATGTGCGACTGTCAGAGCGGGGGAAAGCATGTTGGAACAAGGCTGTCGTTGTTTCTGTGAAACACACCGTGTCCGCGAAGACGGTGTTGATGAAGTAACGTTGGAACCGTTAACGACTGCTCTTCAGATCTTGACGAAGAGCATCCTACATAATGCCATCATCCGTTTTCCTAACCTCTTCCCCAGCTTAACGGTTTTTTTTTTTTTTTTTTGTTTTGTTCCAGTTACCTATTCACCTTCTCCTCTTGCGTTTGTCAATATACGCACGCACCCTTTTCTTATCTGCTTCATCATTATCTCCCCCGTCCCCTTTTGTCCCTGCGTGTATATTAACAAGCTGTATGTGTCAGGGTCCAGACTTTAGTTCTACGAGGAACGATTTACTAATATTGGGGAGAAATACTTGTAACGTTTTCTTCAAATTTCACTGACTAACATGTAATAAGATTTTTTTTTTCCATTGTTATATTGCTACTTATTTTATTACTCTTAGGAAGATAAATCGTCTCTCTCTCTCTCTCTCTCTCTCTCTCTCTCTCTCTTTCTCGTTTTTGGGGGAGGAGGAATAAAAATTCACAATTTACTTTGATTTTTTTAAAGGGAGGAATGCCTTCCCCGACTTTGCTTCGCTACTAGTGTATGTGAGAGAGAAAGAGAGAGGGATTTTTATTCAGAGTATTGTGCTTTAGAAAGTTGCTCATCTTCAAGAGAAAATAAAAGTATGATGCCGTATCATATTTTTAAACAACTTTTTTCTATAAGTGAAAACATTAGGAGACAAAAGCACTTTCTCTTAAAAGCGAGTCCACTTGATTTTCAACTGTGAAAATGGCTTGTTTATGTAATCCAATATGATGTTGTCAGCTAAAAAGTAACCGTTCAGATATCAACTGGTACATCAATTGGAACAACTCTTTTCGCAACTCATGCCTTCTGTTACTCTTTGTTTCACTTTAACAAAAAATATCAACTGCTAGATATTTGAAAACTTCAACTACGTGTTTTACTCTCTAACAGAACTTCATAGAAAGTAGTCTTTGCTCTACTTGACAGTTGACACAATAACATTAATACAAATAACACTTCACGACAAATCCATTTATTCATTTATTTATTATCCTCGAAGCAAAATGTCGCGATTCTTATAAATTCGGGTGCCCACAATTGAAATGTGATTTCAGATTCTAATATAATTTTATTTTTAAGAGAAACAAAAATCTTGTGTAGAGATAAACTTTTGATAAAAACAAAATAATTATTATAAAATTAAAAATAAAATTTAGAAAACGAAAAAAGCCAAGCTACATCCTTGGCTTTTTACCCTCCTTGGAACTGATTTTTTTCATGATGGAATCTGTCGTGCCTTACTTTAGGTGGTCGCCAACAAATACATATGTGAATCTTAACGACATATTACAACCTACAGATGTATAGCAAACATTAACGTCGTATACACAGAATTAGCATATTCATTAGACCCGATATTACAAGGAAGTTGGAACAAAAAATCATAAAGGTCAACCATTCTGATTTTTTTATTTCATTTCATTTATGTTGTCAAACTTAGTGTGATTCGTAACTGTCTGTGGACCAATAAATTTATGACTCATCCTTAACTGGTGTCACGCTCTTATTGCGACACCTTAGCATTTCTGAAACCTTAAAATCTCTTTAAGATTCAAGACAATTGTAATGAAGTAAATCAGTAAACAGAATACAGTTATATTATTAATGTGTTGAAAACATCATGGAAGTTACAAATTTCAGTGAATAATCAAAATAGTTTCATTAATGTGACGTACGTTATATGATGGATATGTTTCCTTTCCATGGTAGCGAGAGGTTCTGCTAACACATATTTACCAGGTGGCAATCAAAGTATGTTTGAGCTATCGTCAGCACAAAATCATCAATAAATAATAATATTTATTTATTTGCATAGAACTACGTGCCGAATACAATTCAATTTATCTGGAATCTTTGAAGAAGGAAAAAACTTTATTTATTTATATAGAAGAAGTGGGTGTCATGTCTATGACGAGAATGATCGAAGTTCCAAAAGGGGGGAAAAAAGGAGTTCTTTAAGAGAATGTGTATCAAAATGTATCATTAAGATAATTAATCTAACATAAAATGTATCGTAACTGCAACTGTGAGATACAATTCATTTGTGAAATAAAGTGAGCTTTCTAATTTGGATCGAAATTTTGACAGTCCAAATCATTCAAATAACTATTCTAGAAAAGTTGTCACTGCGTCATGAAATTTTTAGTTATATAACGAAAAAAGTACATAAAAATTGTATATGATTAATATACATTTGTATATTCTCTATATCAATTAAGTTCACCATTTAAATTATATTTATTGCAACAAAAAGAAAAAAAGAGATACTTTTCAGTCGAAATTTTATGGATACTCTTTAAGCTTTGTAAAATACATCGCCGTTATAAATTTTTAAAAAAATAATGTAAATGATCATATTCAAATTAAGTGGATATTAAATCCAGCATTATTTCTTAACCGAATAAGAAACTCAAAGATAGAAAAAAACGATCTAAGAGTTTCAAGCCGAATATAGAAAACTATGAAAGTTCGGCGACTCCAAGCGTAAGCCAACACCTGGTAGTACATGCTAGGGCAACTCATAGTAAAGGTGGAGTAAGCTCTGATCACTGTCCCTTGGTATTTTCCCATAATGTAAAACACAACTCCTAGGAGATGTATGCTGTTATACATTATGGAAGAAGGTCACTACCCAGACCGGTTTCGACCTTTTTTGAGGTCTCATCAGTGAGTAGATAGACCCAGATGTAAATGTAAATACTGAGGTTGCAGTAGTGCAGAGCTTATTTCTTTACTGTACGAGTCGCCAAGTCTTTATCTCAGTAATTTATTAGTGCACCTCTCTTGGCGACTCATACAGCAAAGAAATAAGCTCTGCACTACTGCAACCTCAGTATTTACATCTGGGTCTACCTACTCACTGATGAGACCTCAAAAAAAGGTCGAAACCGGTCTGGGTAGTGACCTTCTCCCATAATGTATAACAGCATACATCTCCTAGGAGTTGTGTTTTACATTATGGGAAAATACCAAGGGACAGTGATCGGACCTTACTCCACCTTTACTACGAGTTGCCCTAGCATGTACTACCAGGTGTTGGCTTACGCTTGGACTCGCCGAACTTTTATAGTTTTCTATATTCGTCTTGAAACTCTTAGATCGTTTTTTCTATCTTTGAGTTTCTTATTCGGCTAAGAAATAATGCTGGATTCAATATCCACTTAATTTGAAAAAATTTACTTCACCGAAGTGAAGCCTATTGGCTCTTTATCTCAGTAATAAATGATCATGTTATAATGGCTATTAGTACTATTTGTCAGCTGTTCTGCTTCAAATCGAGAAAATGGATTACGCTATATACTTATATATCTAGGCGATAGTTTTCATCGATTATTCTATTTGTCATGTCATTCGTGCCTCTTTTCCAGCCCTTTTAGTTGTAACTTTGGAAATTGGATTGTTTTAATGCATCTTTAAAACAATCCAATCTTTATATACAAATAAAAAAAAAAAAGCCAATCTTCTGGCTATTATTTTCCCTTTAGTTCTTGCATTAGTCATATCTTGGTAAATGTCCTACCATTCCAAACAATCAACATCTAATGTCCCCGTTTAATTTTTCTCTAGAATGAAATCAGAATCTTGTCCAATTTGAATACCTAAAAGTCTCCGATGGCATTTCTTCAATTTTTCTGAAAGTTTTGCTCCGGAGTTGGACAGAATTCTCCTGTTGTATATTGCCTTTCAGTTCTCTCCGATTCCACTGTCTGTCCTGCAGCTTAAAAATTAGTCTCTGTTCAATCCATTCCTAAGAAGGATTGAACTTGACTTGAACCTAACTTGATGGCAACAAATTTACCATCAAGTTACCATCCAATTACTTTCACTTCATTTTTTAAGTAGCAGGGAAAGCCATAAACTTTAACTACTGCACTACCTGCAAACCGCTCAACTAATAAACAATCGCCCGTATGAAAACCTCCACTATCAATAGCAAAGGATATTTTTACTCGTGTAACCCACATTTGGACAAATGCCCATGGAGGAGTTTGGAAAATCTTAATTCGTTGTCCTTGATCGTGTTTGGCAGGAAGGTCTATTAAGTACACGCACATTGTATGGTCTGTTTTCAGATTTCTACAACTACATTGTTTACTTTTTTCTCTCATCGAATATTGGTGTGATGATGGAGTAGAATTTATTCTCAACCTTTACAACTAGTGCTGGGATTCCACAGGATCCACTCTTTCATCTACTAATTTTCTAATACAACAACTTTCTCCAATTGACTGTAAATCCAAACCACAGTTGTTGACAATATACTACACGCTCTTCATTCTGATTGAATAATCCATGCACTACCCAAATCAACAAAACTTCCAGAATTTCATCTTCTACAACTCTAAATTCTGCCAAATCTTCTTCAACAGGGTTCTGATACTTTTGTTAATTTTAATCCTAGCATAACTCTTGGTTGGCCGAGTGGTTAGCGTATCCGCTCTCCAGCTAAAAGGCTGCGGGTTTAATCCCACCCTGGGCATGGATGTTTATGATTATCTGAGAAAGTACTAGTGGTGGTAGTCGGCAGTAGATGGCGTTGGTATTAGATGATGAAGGTTGGTGGAGTAGTGAGACAAAGAGTTGTAAAGTAGATGCCCTCCCTCGATGAGTCTTTGGACTCCCTGGAGGTGTGATGTAATAATAATAACTCAATCCTGTCTTATTTCTCTCAAAACAAGATGTTATTTTATTTTCAGTCTCGAATGAGAAATACGGGTGTTGTTGTCCTCTTTAGATAACTCTTACCTCTAATCTTTACTGACAAAAATATATTTTAGATATTGCTTTCTCAACACCCAAGCAAATCGGTTTGACCATTGAATACTCTTCTGGAATTTGGAGCTATATCCATTAGAGCTCCTTAAAAATACCTAACTCGCCACAGATGACAGCAAGTTGAACTATGTTCGTGATCATTGCTCATCAGAACTGTCATCGATAATTCTTCAACTTTAAATCTGAGAAACACATCGCGACTATTCAGCACAGCACTCCTTCCCAGTTCAACTCTAAACTAGCAGAAAACATCCCACCTCTTTCCTTTTCAGTTCATTCCACTTCTCTCTTTTAAAACAGGAGCTCTTCTTTATGCTCTAAAAAGTTCAATCTGCAAATTTCAAATCTAATATTAACACGTTTCTTCTTTCTCCCCAACATTCTGTCGATCCACTAGGATGGTACTAATGGACTGTTAGGGACAGAATGGGATTACCATTAAAAAAATTGATGCATTTCTAGGGTTTCAGCACGCCCTTATTTTACTTGCGCCTTTTTCTTTTTTTGACGATATCAAAATTAAGATAACAACAGAATTAGAGAAAACCCTTATCCAAGCATCAGTATTTTGTATTACTAATAGAAGACACAATATCCTTATTACCAATCAAGGTAGTCAGAATATTTAGAAAGCAAATATTCATGTATTGCCTTATGAGTTCTGAATATTCATTTGCAATCGTTCATTTGTCCAGCTAGTCAGTTAGTTGTCTTATATATATATATATATATATTTTTTTTTTTTTTTTTCTCACTACGGTTTAGCATGCTATCTCTACTAATATTAAATTACCGTTCTTAAAGATAACGTAAGAATTGGTAAAAATTCTTAAAACCGTTACTCCTAAATTGTTTAATGTTAATCGCATATGTAAACAGAAGATAATCTTAGGAAGAAAAGTATGATTTTCTTCTCTGATCTATGGAAGTATGAAATATACCTTAAAACAGTATTTTAATTACACTTCATACAAAAAGAAAGACAAATAATGCATTTGTTTGTTTCAAAAGATGCAAATGTCTAATGAATATCAATACTGTTTTTTTAATATATCATGCCAGTTTTATTCCTGGATGAACTTGATTGTTATATTTTTAAAGTGCTATTCAAATAATACGATAATGTCAGACAGAGTCAGAAAATTGGATAATTTCTGTGTTAGGATAATCCCGAAAAAGAATGCTATCCAAATATCTATTGTCCATCATTTGTGATGGTTCGAGGAAACTCTCTAACCACATCTACTCCAAATCGTCAAATAATTTGTATGATAAATATTCATTTAAAGTTCTTTAGATTTTTGTTTTCTAACATCGAGAACTTAATGCATCGTAAAACTACACGTCATAAGTGAGAATTTTTCCATATATTAAACTATGTTTATAAAATATAACACTTAATAATTAATAATACGCTATAGTTTCCCTTTCATAAACGATACATTTCAGCATAATGAGACTTATGTCTCATTTTCTTTGTCGAAATTTCTTCTTATTAAGTTTATTTTCTCCCTCATAAAGAATTTTTTCCGTTGTGAGCCAATTCCCATTGTTGCAAGCCTGGAAACTGTATGTTGTTTGCATGCAGATGTGTCCATCCACGTGTCAATATTTTAACGACGCATCTGTACATCCGGATATCTGACAGGTGAAATGGTGGTAATTGATACTTATCTATACATGTGATCTTGTAGATGCGGATATGATAAGTGTCCTTAAATTGCTGAGGTGCCATGTACTTTATGTTAAAAGAAAGACACGTCTGTTGTGAGGGATGATGAGAGTTGCTAATTACAGTTTCCTTCTTTTGTCTCACATCCCCCCCCCCCACAAGTAAAAACAGCTGATCACAGAAATCATCTTAATGTCCTTAATTCCAAAATAATGTTGGCTGTAATGAATTCATGTCCACTACGTAATGGAATATTGAATTGTTCACTCTTTTGGCGTTCCCTTCTCTTGTTAATAAGAAAACTAAAACACTATAATCTGGTTCATTATGTGTTTGCCATGACGTGCCAGTCATTATGTGGACAATAAACCACTCCCCTTCCTCTGTCTGTTTTAATGATTATTACCTTCTTAGTCTTTTGAAACACTGGCTTTAGCAACCTCCTGTCTTCCCAGCTAATTAAGGATCGCGTGTACATTCCGTCATATCACGAGATGAAGATGACGTGGTAACAGATCCAACTTCAGCAAAAATCTGCACTGAGAATGATAGAAAATTTTTGACCTTTCGGAAAAACTTCCGGAAAAAAAATTTCAGAAAAACAATGGTGTTTTCTGAAAAATGCAAAAATCACGTCTTTGCTATTGCAATGGGGAAATTTACAACAGAGGATAGTGAATAATTTCTGTGTTAAGATAATCCCGAAAACTGGTATACTTTTGAGCTAAATCCCCTCCCCCCGTCGTGGCTCCAACCAGACGGGCACCGTCTGGTTGGAGCCACGATTCTAAAAACAGCAGATCGGACTGGTTTCTCAAAAGGTGAGATATCCTGGGTGTTTAACCAGTGGAAAAAAAAATCCACATTACTTGTCTAAGATGCGTAACTGTAGTTCTAAGACAGTCTGTCAGAAACGAGATCACCGTCCTCTGAGAAGGCTTTTAACGACGAACAGAACTTCCTGTGTGCAGCAATTGACCGAAGCATTTAATGAAGGCTGTTCCCGACCCACATCTTACCGAACAATGCGTAGGGAATTGAAGAGGATCGGCATTGGCAATCGCTAAAGGAGGTTCAACACAATATTAAATAAAAATGTCTGAGTTAGTGGCCAGTATGTGTAGATTAATGTTAATCGACTGGACATAATAATATGATTCAAGTTTAATATATTAAAATAATACTAAAATGATATGTTTAGAAGTGGTGAAATGATGAGTCTCCATTTGGCTAGAATCAGGTGAAATCGCATCCCACGTGCCACTAAAGATTCGCTAATTCGTCTTCGTCAACGATAAAAAAATGGTGTAAGTTCGCCTTAATAGCTCCCGCATGTCACACTCTTTCTTGGAAACTACTCAGTTTTTCATTGCTAATTGGTGTACATTTTGTTATTTATTAAATATCCTGTGCAATAAATATTCTGAATTTCGCTCACGTCTGAGTTGTCTAGTTCGTCTTCGTTTTAATAAAAATATTTACATTATGGTTTGGACAAGACCCCCCCCCCCACTCTCTCTCTCTCTCTCTCTCTCTCGTTGAATATCGCTAGTTTTATTAACATGTAAAAGACCAGTTGATATTAGCATGTTACTTAACTTCAAGAGTACTCATGTCGGGTAATGGCGGAAGGTAGTTTAGCGATAAGAGCAGCGGCTTGGAGATTACTTCCCATGTCGACCACTTTTATCGTCCTCTATTATCATCCGCTTCACACATTTTGACTCTTTCAGCTCCCCCTGGCATCGTTCCGCGAATTACCTGTTATCAGGCTGTGCCCCATCAGGATGTTCGTTTATCAAAAATATCTCGCAAAACGAGTGTGAAAGCAAGGAGAGAAATCGACGAAAATCTAATGGCATAGCTACTATTCATAAACACTGGACTGTAGCATGGATTTTTTTTTTGGGGGGGGGAATACTTTGGAAAAATTATTAGTTTTAAAAAGTGCAGAAATTCTGACTCATCTAATGCTTGGACCAATGGCGCACTGGTTAGTATAGGTATGTCACATTTCAGAGTGAAAAAAAAAACAAGAAAAAATTTAAGATCATAATAGATTCAAAAGGTTTAATTTTTATTGCTATATTAAAAAATTCAGTATATTGCTTTCTTATGATCAATATCATTTTAAAATAAAATTGTAAAATGTATGTTTTTCTTGGAATCAAACCTATGAAAGAGACATTCTTACTGACCGACTGTGGATCGAATGAAGCCCTGTGTGTTCCCTTCAAGGGAGAAACAGAGGAGGGGGACTACTACAACACATTCTTTTCCTCAGGCCAACATTCCCAAGCAGTCATCTGATTGTTTGTGCAGTTGAAAAATATTCGGGAAGAGACAGAAGGAGTAGACAACCATCTACAGATAAGAAGCGGAGACAAACATCCTAGAAACTTGGAGATATTGCCATAGATACAACCTCTTGTTATCTACGTGGGTTTTCTCGTATTTCCGAACAACTGAACATCTAGTGGTCTAATTGGTGACTAAAGATTTCAACTTGGGTCAAAATTTTTTTCACCGATTAAGGAAAGTACACGTTTAGTCGGGGAGGGTCACGGGGTCACTGCGTGAGATAATTATAAACAGACATTTTTTTGCACTGGTTTGTTCTCGGGCTTTCTTTAAGATCCACTAAAGATTTGATCACTAAACAACTGATAACTGAATATCTCGTTCAGTTTGTTTGTGTTGATGGATGCCGTCTGCTAATTAATGTGTTATTTGTCATTAGTCATTTACTTTTATTGTTCATTTATTACAGATTTTTATCTACAAATGATAAGGTTTAAAATATACTAAAACCATCACTGTTGTGATGAAAATATCTTTATCTTGTTGAATTCAGAATTACAACTTTGCGTGCGCTCAAAGTTGTAATTGTGAATTCTGTAATTCTGTGTGTGTGTCTTTATCTCTATTTTGAAACACTTATAAAGAATCCTTTTTTTTTTTTTGTATACATTGCTATTGGCCTCGTATCGAAAACGGTTTTTCTTTTCGAATATATTCTTTTAATTCTTTAAAGGAGCCTCAGTCGGTATAGATCAGGAAAGACCTGGGTTCAATTCCCGTCTATTGCGCAATCAACCTTTATCAGGTCTTTTCGACTAAAGATAAGTTAACCTCTTATACGGAGGTGGGGGGGTTTCTCCCGGAAACAAGGTTTTTACTTCCCTCCAAACGGGCAAACCGATCCCCTTGGCCACATATCTAGACATAAAACACTTCGATGAATGATGGTAGTCTACACCACTAGCCTGGTTAGGTTAGGGAAATAGTAACTTCTGACTAATACCTCATTTCCGATCCACATGCCCATACTGGTATCTTGGATACTCCCATACGATAACAACAACGATTCTTTAAATTAATCGCGTCCAACTGCTATCTTAGTGTACAATGATTCGATGATTCGAATTTCAACCTATTGAACTCAGAATATCTTTCTTCAACATTGATCAGTTCATATTGCGCTACATCCCAGAAAATTCAAGTGTCAGCCTTTAATTGTAGTTTCATCTAAGAAGTTGCACGAAGTTACCGAGTACAATGATGAGGATGTCATTATTTGTACATCCGGTTTCCGGTACCTACCTCGAATCCTACGGAAGAGATGAGAATGTGTAATTAATAAAACAAAAAGCGAATTTGGGAAAACTGGTTTGAAACGATAAGAACAAACACGCGGACGGAAAGGATTCTAGAATTTAAGGTTGAGCGTTGATAAAAAAAAAAAAAAAAAAAAAAAAAAGTGCACGCACTGGTGATTAGCTGCAAACAATTAATCACGTGGTGGGAATCACGCCTCCTCTATAGAGCTGTAAAATGAGGGGACTCGTTTTTCATCCTAACGACTTGTTCCCTGCTAAAGCCCTCGTGTAAGTTGCGTAGGTGGCGAGGGGAGTTTGAAGTGATGTTGTTGGACTGAGTAGATCATTTAGAAAGAGCAGTAAGAGATAAAAAAGAGAATGTCTATATTGTTACTCTACCGAGATATCACTAATGTTTGCTGTGGGCTCAAAGGGCACGCAGATATGAAGGTTGAAACCGAGTAATGAGAGCGATAATTTTTTTTTTTTTTTTTTTGAGTTTATCAGAGAATAGGCATTGTAATGTTGAGTAAATATATGCTGACATCTCAGGAAATTTATTTCCATACGGTACAAAGAGGCAGGAGATGTTTATAATGCCACAAAATGGAAATGTTTTAATGTAATGGACTTGGAAAGAGTTTTAAAATTCAATTATATACAAAGGCATATTTTTCTAGAGGAAAAACTGGAAAAACTATTTACCTGAATAAGAACGAAACGGAATTCTATAAAATGATTTTTTTTCTTTGCTAATGCAGTTGCTCATATCCATTACTGCACTGACTGGACTCCTGAATTCAGTGTATCTGATGAAGAAATTCAACTGCATGAAGTACTGTCGACAGTTTTCTTCATTGGCTCACTGATTAAAATATCATTTCATATAAGTACAGTGAGCTAGAAAAAGAGTTAGTGATTCACGGAGTTATTAGATTTCAATTCCGAAAGAAGAGCAATATTCCCCCCCCCCCTCGAAATAAAGAAGATACCGAAGCTTTGTTTCATCTGTCTGCCTTGCTTTTCTGTTTTTTTTTTTTTTTTTAAATTTTTATCGCATGACGATATAAAGGCCTGGTATCCCCACAAGGCGTTATCTTATGAAACTAGTATACTATTGTTGTCCGGAATGTAAATGTCTGTAAATTGCGTGTGTTCTACTGGCCGATTTGCCTGTTTTTGGAACAAAAAAAAACTCGATTTTCCCAGAAGAAAACCCTTACACCTTAGCGTGAGACTGACTAACTCACCTTTAGCTCTAAAGTCTTGATGCAGGTTTTTCGCGTTCCAGACGGGGTTCAAACCCAGGTCTTTCTAAGCAAAGGGCTTCGGCCATAACGACCGAAGCACGGAAGCTCTCGGTTTGTTTTCTGGTAACTACAGTTAAATCTACATTTCTTTTCGGCCATTTTGTTATTAACAAAATGGTTCAGGATTTTTTTTCCCAAAACGTTTGAGATGTTCGTTGGAAATAACTTGCTTTCGAATTTTAGTGAGCATTTAAAAAATCGATTATTGAACCGACCTTGCATCTCGCACTGCATCTTATTATGATTATTATTAATGGCCTCTCACCAGGAGACTCAGTCCATCTAGGATGGCAATAGCATAAACTCAACCGATTATAGAAATTCACATTTATAAGTTCATAATGCATTTAACTTCTTCCAAATGTGCTCCAAGTCGGTTTCATGTATGTTAGGAACCGAAACGCCTAGAGAAAAATTTACCTTACAACCACAACAGAGTCTATGACAAGCTAACCCAATACTGATTAAAATAAAAAAAATTTTTTTTTTAAATCACAACAGGTGAATCATATATTGCTGGTCTAGATGG
Organism: Typopeltis vanoorti; assembly: GCF_054136105.1. NCBI lineage: Eukaryota > Metazoa > Arthropoda > Arachnida > Uropygi > Thelyphonidae > Typopeltis > Typopeltis vanoorti. The sequence continues at coordinate 76,794,138 of NC_143550.1, read as the reverse complement.
CCAAGTGATAAATCTGTTCTCTCGTCAACCAACTAACAGACTTCTGGGTTCGGATCCAACAGTATGAATCGATGTTTACCAATGTCTTTAGAGGCCATCGCCATGCTTATTTTAGGCCTTAAGCAGCTTGTAAATGGTCCTTGTTTAGTCTCATGAATAGCGTTTCCTGATTATCTAACTTTGACGATCCACTGCACTAATATAAGAAAGATTTATGACCCTTTCATGAGCGAAGTTCTCATGAAACACGCTGAGTAATCACCCTGGCATAACACAAGATTCGTCTTCCCACAATTTCATCTTCCCTTCCTAGACTTGTATTTATTTTATTCATTCCTAATTTATAATTTTCCTTTCGTTTATTCTCTCAGATACACCATTTGTTTATTATAATAACATTTTAATTAACTTGTCCTCTGACCAAAATTCAAGGCCTCGATACGACAGCACCTGGACTACTGTGCGCAGATTTGGTTTCCTGGGTTCAGAAGTGATAAAGCAGTTGTGAAAAGTGTGCAAAGACAAGTCATAAAGATTATATCGGGATTATGGAATGCAGCTTTTGAGTATAGACTATGAATATGTAGACTGCAGACCCTGGTAAACGGGAGAAAGAGGAGTGACGTGATTGAGGTCCATAAACTTCTGAATGGGTATTAAAGAATATCGTCCGATGAAATTTTTCGTTATGTGGAAGGTGGTAAGAGAACACCGGGACAACTATGAAGTTAAGCTTGTGTGCGGTTAAGAAGAGGGTGAAAGCTAGATTTTTCTCCCACAGCGCAGTGAATGAGTGAATGGAATAGTTTGCCCGTTGAAGCGGTGATTGTATCTAATACGAATGAGTTTAAGAGAAGGTATGACAGCTTCTGTAGGTGATGTGTGCCCTTTCTTCATGAGTCCTTAACTCTCTGGAGGACTCTTCTTCTTCTCTCTTCCATCATCTATGTGGATGACGATGAGGCCGAATGAGCTCTTTCTACTTCTGTCTGTCCCGGAAAGGTCCGGACAATTCTGTCCAGTTTGGTGTCGCTTGTTGTGATTTGGTTTTCAGGTTCTCTTTTATTTTGTCTATCCATCTAATTTTGGATATTTTCCTTCCATCGTTGTATTCATGGCTTTAGATTGTAGTCTTTCTGTTCCCATTCTGGTCACATGGTCAAACCATCGCAGTCTTCTTTCCTGGATTTTGTCTATTATTGTTATTTCTTGTTTTAGTCGTTTCCTTATGTCTTCGTTTCTTAGTCGATCCAGCAGAGATACTCCAAATAATCTTCTTAACCAACCCATTTCAGTAACTAATAATTTTTTCTCTTCAGCCTTTTTGAGATTCCAGCATTCACTTCCATAGTGGAGTATTAGGAGGCCCATTGTTTCATAGATTCTTACTTTTGTTACTTGTTTGATGTCTCTTGACTTCCATATTTTATTAAGTCGTCCAAAAGTTTGGGATGCTTGAGGACTCAGATAATAATAATAATAATAATAATTCGCATTTTTATAACCCGTTCATGAAGGCCATTACTATTATTATTATTAGTAGTAGTAGTAGTACTAGTATTATTATTATTAAGAGTCTCCAGGAAGTCAGAGACTCATCGAGGAAGGCCACATACTACAGACATCAGCTATCATACTTATTTTTGAATTCATTCAAACGGCTTGCACTCACAACATCCAATGGAAATCCATTCCAATCACGCACCACCCTCTGAGAGAAAAATCTAGCCCTCACCCCTTTCGTAGCGGTCTTCATTCTCAGCCTCCATAAATTGAAAAATTTCATCGATTGAAATCCTGTATAACCCTTTGAGAAGTTTGTAAGTCTCAATCATATCTCTTCCTCCTGTTTGCTAGTGTCTACGAATTCTCAATCTGTCTTCATAATCAGTATTCCGCAATCCTGATATCATTTTTAACACTCTCCTTTGCGCTCTCTCCAATATATCAAAATCACAACGGAAACCAGGAGACCGATCAGCGCACAATAGTCCAAGCGAGGTCTTATCAAGGCTTCGTAAAGAGGCAAAATAACATTCTTATCTTTACATGTGAATGTTCGTTTCAGCATTGCAATTATCTTTTGAGTTGTATTTGCAATCTTTGCTACATGACCCCTGAACTTGAACTTCTTATCTGCTAATACTCCAAGATCCCTGGCCTCATCAGTTTCTTCTAGCCTAATCCCATCAATATAATACGACATTGGATATCTAATCACGCCAAAGTGGATTACTTTACATTTACTGACATCCGACATCCATTTTCCCATTCCCACAATTTCAGCCTATTCAAATCATTCTGCACGTACTGCATATCAGCAGCATTTCTGATTACCCTACCTATCTTGGCATCATCAGCAAATAGCTGTATATCGCTTTTCAAATCCTTCCCAACATCATTAATGTATAGATTGAATAACAGTGGACCAAGCACTGATCCTTGTGGTACACCACTGGTTACCTTAAATCTTGCAGACACAGATCCCCTGTATGCCACTTTTTGATATCTGTCAGTCAGCCATCCTCTTATCCACGCTAATATTCTATAACCCAAACCCATTTTCTCCAATTTATGCAACAGTCTACCATGCTGTATTCTGTCAAAAGCCTTAGTAAAATCCAAAAGTCTCATGGTGTATCTATTCCCCCCCCCCCCCTTGTTTATTTCAATTGTAACATTGTTATCGAACGTGAGCAAGTTGCTAAAACATGACCTTCCCTTAGTGAACCCACGTTATTCATTGCAAAGTAGAGATTCACTGTCAACCCATTTCTGAATGCTAGCCCTAATCAATTTTTCCAAAATTTTCACCACCAGTCCTGAGATCAATAAGTCGATAATTGGATACATCAGTCTTTGCACCACTCTTGTGCAATGGAATTACCATACATTCCTTCCATTTCTGCGGAATATTTTCTGTTCTGAGACTCATATTAAACATCCTGGTGGAACGGCCAGTTCAGCTGAACACTCTTTTAGCACACGTGCTGATATCCCATCAGTCCCTATTGCTGCTGAATTCTTATTCAATTTGTGCAATAGCTCTAATACCTCGTCCTCATATACCTGCGTTTCATCTAGTGAAGAGGTAACAGTGAGCTCAGTGTTGCATATACAGCTTTTAACAAAATGGGCACTCATTAACTGAACAACTTCTTCTGCATCTGTAACCCTCACGCAATCTGGATTTATGAAAGTTATTCTTTCATGTTCACTCTTTCTTTTACTTGCAGAATATCAATAGAATTCTTGTGGGTTGTCTTTAGCACGCAGAACCAGCATACTCAGACTTTGCATTCCGTACAACAGTTATGACTATTCTAGCCTGCTGTTATAACGTTCATAACGGACATCATCCTTATGCACACGGTATTTATTCTACATCGTCCTTTTCTTACGAATCTCTTGCTTAATAAGATTACACATTTATTCCAGAAGAAAAAAAATATCATCTTTCATCAGGACAGTGCACCTTCCCATAAAGGTGTTTTGGCAATGGGAAAATTAAGGGATCTGCACTATGAATTGTTGGAATATCCACACTATTCCCCACATTTGGCTACTTCTGACTTCTATCTCTTCCCAAAACTAAAACTCTTCCTCGCTGGCCAGCGTTTTTCTTCGAAAGGTGACTGCAGCTGTAGAGGGGTATTTTGCAGATCTTACTGAGAACCACTACAGGGACTGGATAATGGCGCTGGAGCATCGCCGAATTAAATGTATTAGTTTTAAGGGAGATTATGTTGAAAAATAAAAATAATTTTGAAATTATAAATTCGTTTTTTCATTGTTAGACCAAGAACTTTTCAGATCACCCTCGTAGTTCAGCATTTAATCTTTTTCTGAATGGAACATTCATAAATTTATTCACTTCCCAAATGAGTACCGCATGGTCCCTGTCACTAACCGGAGGCAGAATAGTTACGTCTTTAACTATTGAAACGCCCTCTGACACTATAATCAAATCTAACACTCTTTGTCCTCGAGTTTCTTCTGTCACATGCTGCTTGAGGAAGTTGTCCCTCAGCGCAACAAGATTATTTTCAACACATATTTTTACGCACATTTTCAACAGTAATAACAGTAATCGCTCATCTTGTTTTAACTGTCTTCTTTTCTATTTTTTTTATTAAGCCCTATCACAGATTATGAACGGGGAAATGCAAAAAACTCTGCACTTAGCCTAATAATGTCCTGAACTAACTTCAATTAAATATTCTCTTCGTCTGCTGTTAGAAAAATTCAACAACTAACAACTAATGAAGCCATTTTCGTAATTATCATGATACATTCCATCCATGCACTTGGATAATTTTCTCTGAATACTCCCGATTCTTTAAAAATCGAGGAGAGCAAAATTGAAACATTAACAAAATCTAATATTGGCTTGACCAGAGGTTTATCATAACTGCTTTCTCTTATATAGAAAGCGTCTAATTACAATCTATTGAACTTTTGTCATTGCCTTACCAATATGATTTCTAAACTTAAATTCCCTAATGCCGGAATACCCAAAAAAACTCCATGTCAGGAGAACTGAAGATAGATTAATAAGAAGTATCAATAGGCACCATCAGTAAGAAGTATCAATGAAAAAAAAAAGAAAAACAAAAGACAGAAAAACTGGAGAAATATCATGTGAACATAGTAGATTTAACTGACAAAAACACGAAAAGAGGTGAGATTCTGCTAAAGACAAAGTATACGGCGTTGTATTCGTTCAAAAGTGGTTGCAGAAAGGGAGCAGCAATAGCATTCAACGCTAAAAACGAAGCTTAACTTTGGATTGGCAAACAGTTTCAAGCAGACTTGTGTAAAAAAAATTCAAAACGGATAATTAGACAATGAAACTTATTGATGCCGACAGTTCTCCACAAAGTTCTACTAAAGAAAAAGTGGAGGAATTTTTCGATTCATGACAGAAGGCAGCTGACATAAAGATGAAAAAGCTGGTCTTTGGAGACCCAAGCAGTAAAGTAGGAAACGAATATCAGCCATATCGAAATGTTTTGAGAAAATTTAGAGAAAAGATCAAATCTAATAAAGATTGTAAGAAATTGCTGGATTTCTGTACAGGACACGGACCCGTCATAAAATAACACCATGTTCTAACATAAAGGTGTGCAAAGATTTACACGGAGAGAAGATACAATGAATATTCGTATAGTTGAGTCAACAGTTAACCTCTGAAAACTGGTGGACCTTAATTCTTTATAAAACTTTCTTACATACTATTCTTTTCAATAAGATATTCAATTTTATTCTTCTCAAAACTAAATGGCGATCATTTTGTATTTCAAATCCCCCAAAGTGCTTTCAATCTCGAAATACCTGTCCTGTATGAAATTGCATTCACCTTCTGCTGAATTACACAACTTGATAGAAAACTCCCTATTTACCTTTAACTTTTAAGTAATTATCTTCAGTTAAATTATTCATATTTTTTTTTATTAATTTCATATCTTTCTTTTGATATGAAATTAATGTTTCATATAAGTATTTTGTTTCTCAAAGAAAAAAAATTTCCTGAAGAGAGATACAAAACGCTTCCACCGATTAAAAGCTTTGATGAAGAAGACCCAGAAAATTCTTCTCTTTGCAGAGGAGATTTGAACTAATGTCTCTCAACTAACGAAGTAATTCATGTGTACAATTTAAATTTAACAACAAATGGATTAATCGGGGAATATGAATATCTAAAATAAACATTATAAATGTGCTAATAATCTGATATGCATCTTCTAATTCTTTGAAATATTTATATAAATATAAGGACAGACCTTGAACATGTGTCACATGTCATTTACAATTTCCTAATATTTTAGAATATCATTCCTCATTCTGCATGTAATTACTCTTTAGCCTTCAGCTCATTATTTTTTTTAAACCTAATGCTTAGTAAAGATGTCTTCTTTTATTAAAGAGGTAATATCTACTCTTTGCTGGACATTTGCCTGTAAAATATAATTGGTATTTACAGAAATTTCCTTTCTTCCTATTTCAAAATCGATACTCATATGTGGATTTCTTTCCAAACATCCTCGAAATGATTTAAGACGTGTGCTTTAGTTTCTTGAAAATTACCTTACATGGTATTTTTGACGTCGGTCGTATGCGTGTATAGAATAAACAAGTAAGAAAATGATTCAAATAATCATAAAAAGTTGTGTTTTGTAATGATATTTTTTGTTACGACACCATTTGTTATCGCCAACAATCAAACCTGGAACCATTACCATTCTTTAACACGTGCACAACTACAGAAATGATTTTGACGTGATGTTTTTCCCATTAAAATTGCCAATTAACACGACATATTTTAATAGTATCCTGAATAACAAATTTTATTAAATATCATCAAGTAAGGGAAAAATTATTTAAATATATATTTTTAATTTTATTTTCAGTATATGGTCCACAAATGAAACAAAAACTGAAAAGATTCAAAACATTTTAATCAACTTTTTAAGCATTAAATTTCATTAATTTCTAATGCGAAGTGAATTTTTGCTAATGAAGCCCATTAAACCAAAGTTTATTAAATTTCTTCCGGAGAAGTTATTACATTACTACGTAACTGAAACCAATTTGACCAGCAAACAATTCCAATAAAATAAAATAAAAAAGTTAGGTTGGCTAATTTTTATATAAAATAAAAATTGGGTTGGCTCGACAGTTTTTAATATTCTTGTGCGAATTTCAAATATCACACGTCATTAAAAGCATCCAATCAAAGTGATAAATAATGATTTGATTACGTATGAACAACAACAACAGCAACAACAACAACAACAAAAGAACGAATTTAAGAAGTGCTTACGTATTTTGCGAAACTTACTCTAAAACATGAATACTATTCGCTAATGTTTTGTAATTACATGTACAGATATTGCTATCTTCAATAAAAACATGGAGAGAGAGAGAGAGAGAGAGAGAGAGAGAGAGAGAGAGAGAGAGAGAGAGAGAGAGAGAGAATGAAATGTCAATTGTGTTATGTGTTCATTTTGGTAGTATACTGTAATACATTTTGATAGTTTGATGTATTGCGCAGCTTTTGAGTAGTGAAAAAGGGATCTGAAAATAAATTAATTACTTCAAAAACATTTTAGAACATTCATTACGTGTGTAGCTTGCAGTTTCAAATATATAATGCGTAAAAGTTGTAAAATAATTGCTATCAGACAAAACCTATATTCAAGTGTATCTGAAATACAGTAGAATATAGATTTTTACTTGCTGCCTTGAAATTCGGACACTTACGAATCTAACTAGGTGTACTGCAGAAAATGTTATTTATCGAAAATAAATATCTGCGAAGGCTAACAGTTTATACATAATTTATCTTTTTCGAAGGGGAAAAAGCTGATCAATCACACACACACACAGTTTTAATATTCTGGTGCGAATTACAAATATCACACGTCATTAAAAGCATCCAACACACACACACGTATGTGCATGCGCCACATGTTCAACAGGAATTTTAATATTAATATTTTCGTTTTCTTATTCTGAAAACATTTACGTTCTCATGATTATTCTTCGGATTCTTCATTCAGGGAAGACTTTTGAGCTGAATTATCTACTATTTCTTGAATTGATGATCTCCAAAATCATAGGATCAGCCATTATACAGGTCATTCAGTAACTTAACAGGATTATGAAATTTAGCCAAAAATTATTGTTATTTGAGCTTCTACAAGTATAGGTTTCTAAATAAAGGAAAGAAACTTATTATTGGAAAAAAGAGAAGCTTCAACAAATCATCAACAAACAGTAGGGATATTTAATATCCCTTATCGTTTTATAGCCAAGTAGGGAAGTCGTGTAAACGTCTTCGTTTCACAGTCGCAAGGAGGATGCGATATTTGCAGTTCATTTGGAAAGACCTAGGTACGAATCCCAAGTGGCACACACTTAGGTTCGAATCCCATGTTTTTATTGAAGAGAGCAATATCTGTACATGTAATCACAAAACACGAGGAACCAACTCTTTATAAATGTTTATCAACTGCAAGTATTTGTTATAGAGGTAGCAATTTCCTTTTCTGAGAGGGAACCCTCTCACCTCTTTTGTTTTGACTGTTTTGCAGGAACTTCTACAGATCAGCGTAGAGAACACGTAATTAACAGACAATAAAGCATCCTGAGCTCAGATAATTCAGAAATTCAGATAATTACAACAAAATGCAAATGGAGGGGATGCTTGTCTTTAAAACTTTAAAAGTTCTGAGCGTGATCATGACTTTCCAAAAACAGAAATCTTCATCACAAGTTATCTTGATACTACATTTCTTTTAAAAAGGGGCAAACTCAGCCTAGGAGCCGTATAAAGAAATAATAAAGTATAGTGATTGTCTTTTCTTTTAATTAAAAAATAAACTATTACGAGAAAAGTTAACCGAAACACTTAACTAGCTGTATACAAGGCAGTGTAAAAACCAATTTTAGCATATAGATCTAATAAATGAATTAAAAAAAAAACATTTGATCAAAGACTGGAGATATGAGAGTTCTGAGAAAATTTAAGGGAATGAACAGATGAGATCAGTGACAGAATCATATCAAAGACGAGATTTTATGAAAGAACTTAACATTGTTAGCATCCAGGAATGTGTGAGCAGGGCCAACTAAGCTGGTATGTACACTAACAGAATGGGAGACGGAAGGTTAACAAGGGTTCTTTGTCAGGATGGCAGGAAAAAGATGCAGAGAACACTAAGATTTAGGTAGAGTAATACAGGAAGAAGTGCCTTAGAAGACCAAAATAAAAGATAATGGAATGACGATAGACTAAAATTTGGAGGAAGTGTTGAAATGAGGAATTGGACACGAGACTAGTGGTCATGTAAAAAAATTAATCATGTAGTACTGTTATATCTTGTATATTCCTTGAGGGATGTACAAGCATTTAATGAGGGATATATAAGCAATTTAAGAGCCCCGCTGTGTAGCAGGCTTGTCTATTATAGCAATTTCAAAATGACCATTGAAGTTTCCTTATACAAAATTCGCGATTGCGACTATTTTACATTTACTGGTTTCGAGGGACGGTTCCATTGTTTATCAGAATATGCAGTTCCTTATACAATTTGACTTGCCAAAGAGATCTGATAAACAACTACAGTATGATCTTTGATAAGAAAATTCAGATTCCATGAAAGACATTCACTAATAGCACTTAATAAAATTAAAATGATTAACCTTAGAAATTATTAATAACTCCTTTATTAACACCGGTGATTGCTGTTACCAATTCTAACCTTTGAAAACGTACGAAACACTTAAAATGTTAAAGAACAGTATTCAGTGTAGAAAGTGAATTATATTTTGATTCTTAGGTGCTGCACCGACTCATTTTGGTCTTTCAAAACTTGCCCATTGCTAGGATTTTCCCCTTCCCCATTATTTGTAGGATTAGTTCAGTTGCATCATAGGACGAGTATTTGTATTTCAGAACTGCTTTATTCCCTCTAGCTTATTCTTTTTTCAAGCTAACAAAACTCCTAAAATTTAAAGGGGATTGAGAGGACATAAAAGACGAATGACTCATTTACTAAACGTCCTACGCAACTTAGGTTTAAATTATGGCCTTCTATCTATTACACGTATATTGCCTTTCTTTCCGTTTGTCTAACATTTAAAAAATTATTTATATTTAGCGTATTATGTTTCCCTGCTGTTAGCATTAGTTTAATTGATAATGAATATTTTTTCATTAATTTCCACCTTGCAAATGAAATCATTATAGTTGAGACCACCTCGCATTTCCAGAAGTTTATCTTCATGTTCGATGCTGAACATTATAGCTACTCCCGTCTTTATCTTGTTCAAGTTGCCCAAATAGATCACCGTATATTTATTATTATTATTACTATTATTACATGACACCTCTTGGGAGGGCAGACTACACTCAAGTCACCATCTTCCCTACTTGATTCTACAACTACAACGACACTACTACCATCAACACACAACGCCATCTACTGCGCACCACCACCAGTAGAATGTTGTCAGTAAATTTCGTGTGTTCTTTTGGCCGATTTGCTTGTATGTGGGATGCCAAACCTGAGTTTGTGGGAGAAAAATCCTTGCTATCTCCGTATCAGATCAGCTAACTCACTTTCAATGGAAAAAGAGCTCATGTAAAGATTCCTCTCGTCACGATTCTCGTCATGACGAGAGGAATCTTTATATGAGCTTTTCCAATCGAAGAGCGCAATTTCATTTGTGCTACGGAGGGGCTATTTTAAAAGAATCTTAACCTATTTTTTTTTCTTTGTTTCAGTAGCTCCAATTATGTCCAAACGGTATTTATATTTTAAATTATGACGAAATATTTATTTTCGAGATTATGTCCGAAATTATTATTTTGGTTTTAAGATTGTGTTGAAATAAGGAAAATCAGGAATTTTCTTTGCTAGTCGACCAGATTAAAATAGCAAAAATTTATTAACAGAGAGAGAATCTGAAGATTCTTTTTCTGCTTCCTTCCTCGGGAAAAATTTAAATGCCAAAGACCAAACGTACATAGAAATTTGGATATGCTACAAATTATCTGTTGATGACGTCATGATATTGGCAACTTCGGGGCATAGAAAAGTTCCCTGAGAGCTAACATAAATCTGAAAAGTAACTGAAAAAAAAAAACGTCATAGCAATTTCAGTACGTATCGAACTAGTTGTATATTCTCAGATCATTAGTTGCAATCTGAGAATTTAGAATAATTTCAAAATTGGAAATTTATTAACAGATTTATTCATTTATTCTCACTACTACTGATGTTTAAGATTACTATTTATTTTTGCTCCCCTTTGCTATATTTTAAATTCAGTTATAGTTTTTCAGGCTTCATTCTACGAAGTTATATGCTTTAAGATAATATTTTGCTATAAATGACAAGATGGTTTTTGCATCCGTCTCCCCCCCCCCCATCATTAATGCCGTTTCCTGAATGGTATTGGTTCGTCAGCTTCTTTCTCAATTCAGTTCATTTCTTCGCCGCCAGTGATGAAAGTCTTCGCTTATTCGAGGAATTGTCATCTCTTTCGTGCATTAAAGTTAATGAGATGAAGCGATTGCATAAATGACGGATCCTGTTTCCTATTTTACACCAAGGTCAACATTTCTTTACACATGATTACAAAAACGTATTTTAAGAACTTTCATCATTTTGCCATTTCATTGTTTGCAATTGCGAATTTCCATTTTATTTTTATACACTATTAATGCATTTTGTGATTCTCACTCACATAGGTTGTCAACCTAATAATGCATCAGAAACCTCGAGTAGGGTTAGATGAAACTTTTCATTTTTTGACTTCTTAAAAATCTTTTCTACTATACTAACCCTTCTCATTGGTCTTTCCGAATAATTTTCATATATCCTCGCCTTTAAATAATCCCTACTATTGTCTGCATTTTTATGCGGAAGCGGCCCACAGCTAGTTCTTCCCATCTTGGCTGAATACCGACTGGGGTGCAGCGCATGTTCAGTTCAAATTCTGCAGCTGTCATACTCAAGTTTCAAAATCTCGGACTAAAGTTCTTTTGTAATGAAGTTTGATCTGATTATTATTAAATATTCACTTCTAGTAAAAGGATGCGAGCGAGCGCACCCTTTTTACTAGAGTTAAGAATTTTTTTTTTTTACGGGCAGTGGCGGGATGATCGGGTTTCGGTCGTAAATATTTCGGTATTTGTGAAGTACCTGGATGGAAGTTCTATTGTGGACATGAAGTCTACAGGAAAGAATGGAGGGAAAAAAAATTAAAATTACGGGGAAGAAATGACTGCAATATAATGCTACCGACCGATGTTTGTGTGTTAAATAAGATTCTGTAATCATTAGAGTTGGTTCCACTTCATGTCGTATCTCTTCATCGAGAGAACCAAGATATGCGTTTTTAAGTAGAAGCGACGGATACACGAGATATTGTAAACAATCCTTATAAATGAGTGACTATCTAATAGTGTGTTAGACCAAAGTGAACCTTCAGATCAACAATGACACTCCGCTGCAGCGCCAACTCAACAAGATTCATTGGTGGCAAGTCCTTGCCTCGATGGTCTCGTTCCGCTACATCTCAAAGATACTCGACGTGATTGAAATCCAGTGATTGAGGAGACTAATCCAACAGGTTATCCTTTTAGTACCCATCCCATGCAGTTGATTAATGTTGAGCATGTATGGATGTGCTAAGAAGCCAAGAAAAATATCCTAGACCACAACTTCATCACCATCGTCTTGCATTATCATAATGACATGACGACAATACATATCTGCAGTGGCGTACCCGGGGGGGAAGGGCCCTGGCTCCCCCCAAAAGAAGAAGTAAAAAAAAAAAAAAAACTAGAAAATTTTCCAAAAATTTTTTCCTAATTAAAATTCAATTTTTTATTTATGTTGTGTCGTGTCTTCTATTTCTATACTACTTATGAATTAGCGGTCACATAAGGTGGGAATACCCTATAGCTCTCGGGAATCACGGCCGCTGTGAACGCAAGGCGAACGAAGTAGTGCTCGGGTGGACCGAGCGCTACTTCGTTTGCCCGAGCCGTGCCAGAGGAGATCACGGGTATCATGTACTGGCGATCACTGCAGATGCTCAATCATAAGTCGTATGCAATGCGTAGTATGTATTCTCAAATCGTCTACTCAACTCACCCTCCCCACACACACCAAGATTAAATCCTGAGTGGGCCACTGCATATCTGCTTTATATATTAAGTTAACAAACTGCCGATCGAGACGATGGTTACAAATTAAACTTTTTTTAAAACTGTTTTCGAAAAACGATCATAGATCGTAAAATTTATAAACGATCATAAATCATGAAACCAGAAAACAATGTAATTGTTGCAGGGCCGATCCGAGAGTATCTGATGCTCCTAGGCAAAGAAAATTTAGGTGCCCTATACATTGGCTCTCTCTCTATATATATATTTTGTCATACTCATACAAGCACACGTACACATACACATGGGGATATTTATAAAAATAATATCATTATGAACATCAAAAAAATGTATTAATGAATTTATTAACAAAAATAATTCATTATTTTTGAAATTCATTAAAAATGCATTAAAAATTTTATTCATTCATCTATATTGATTGTAGATGCAATTTCATGCTCTGTAGATATTATTGCTAAACCAGTGAGTCGTTCCTGAGCCATCGTAGAGCGAGTGCAAGTTTTGTAAGTTTTAATTTCGAGAAACTCCTTTCTGAATTTGCTGCCGATACTGGCAATGTCGAAAAAATTGCTAGAAGGAGGAAAAATCTTTGCACTTGAGATTAAGTATACAAAGAACAGGGGAGTGGAAGAAATAGAGAAAGGCGAAAATAATGTAGGATCATCAGCGAGCACCAGGACGGCTTGACTTATTTCAGTTTTTTATTATTAATCAAGGTTTTATTAATTTTTTTCGAAGGTTGTAATTTTTCCGCGAACAATGTTGCCAAGGCACATCTAGTGGCCAAAATTGGAATTAAGCCAACAATATTGCAGGTAAGTTGGAATTTCGAGCGTTCTTATTGGTTAGTTAAATTTTTACTTTTGTACGTCTTTCAGATATATCAGTTTGGTTTTGTAATAATAGTTAACCGCAACAAATTTGTGATAGTAATGTATAATTTATTTTCCCCCCAGAACGTTTTGATCATCATTCATGATCTACAAGTAAATACCTGGAAAGCCACAACACACCACAATCGGTAGATAATTTACATCGCCCAGGTGACAACAGCACGTTGCTAACTGGAGATTTTGCAACTTGTTTATATAAGTAACATAAAACCATATTTAGTCTCTAGGGCAGGATTTCCGGCTAGGCTCAGAGATTTATGAAAAGCTTAAAGCAGCATTTAGCGATGAATACTTATGGCAGGCAACATGTCCGGGTTTCAAAATTCCACAGTGGTTGAGAAGAAGTTAAAAACAAAGTGTTGTGAAGCCGATCAGGCTTTTGTTTATTTATTTAAGTTATTATAATAGTCTATTGAATGACGGAAAACACGCTACCTATCGTATATTAGATAGTTTTAATGATTTTAATTTAATATGTATTGGTAAAACTAACTAACCGATGCTCTCTCTCTCTCTCTCTCTCTCTCTCTCTCTCTCTCTCTCTCTCTCTCACACACACACACACACACACACACACACACACACACAAATTCTACGAAAATATTGATATAACGGAGATACAAGAGTAGATAACGGAACTTTTACTTCTATCCTTATATCTCCCAGACGCATGAGTCCTCGAATCTTAGTAAGCATCGACAATGGCCTTCGGAAGAACCCTTTATAAGCGTTTTTTTGACTGAAAGTGAGTTAACCTGCCTCATACGGAGGTTAAAGAGTTTTTTATTCCCCCGAACAAGCAAACCGACACAGAATTTACAGGCGTAATATATGCTGGCCTTGTATCATGGTTGTTTCCGTCGTAATTCCAAACAACTGGCTGCAGTCACATCATTAATTCTGTTACTGAGAATGTTGACTTGTTTGTTGATGTTTTACTGCTTTTTTGTTTATTGCAATTTTCCTTTTTAATATCATATAATACAATCAATTCCTCTAACTTCATTATAGATATTCGCAAATATAATGATCGTTTTACTTTTCTCTATTTTCCCCCCAACCTAATTCATATTCTGTGCTGATATACTCGAAAATTTATATATTATAGAATGTAAGGAGATAACGTTTCCTTAGAGGACAAACTGTCGCCTCTTCGAGTTGTTCTTAGAATACAAATAGACAATAATACCATTTAATACGGAAAACGCGAATCAGCTATCGAGAATGATGAGGAAGTGTTGTCTTGAGTTTAACAATGTGTAAGTGAAAGAAACTGTTTACTTCCTTGACGAAGCACGACATATAATTCTGTATTATAAATTAAACAATTTTAAAAATTAGTTGTTTGTGTCAAAGCCATCTACAGGGATTCTTGTGTTCCATCTTGTCTTTTTTCATGCAATATTAAAAACAAAAACGTTATTACGTATTGCTGGAGCAGCACACTTCTTGTTCGAGTTGGTGCTAAAGAGGTGATTCGCTTTCTGCAACTTGAGACAAAAATTAATTCTAAAAAATATGCCCGAAACAAACGCCCTACTTTCCTCATCTCTGTTACCAACACGAACTTATTGTCTGTATTAAAATAAATAAATAAATAATCTTCCAGTGGTAGCCATTATTTATATTAAATAATCAGCGGCACTTTTAACCGTAACATTCTTTTTTTTCATTTATTTTTATGTACTTAGTGAGAGAAGCTAGCTGCGTAGTAACATTTTCATTTATTTTTTGAATATTAAAGGAAGCGTCATCAAATTTTTAGTTTTATTTAGCGCAGTGAGTTGAGAATTATTGGATGATATCCGAGTATCTTATTACCCCATTATTACAGGAACAATCTATTATTATTATTATTATTATTATTATTATTATTATTATTATTGAGGCCTAAACCATTCGACTGGCTTGATTAAATCTGGTATTTGGGAAATAAATCACTATGTTCAGTACGAAAACATATGCTATAAGCTTTACAGAGAGCACATTTACAATCAAGATCGCCTGAAAGGTTTGAAAACCGCCGTTCCTGATTTTTTCTTACCTCGCGCCACCATTTCTAATGTTTTTGTTTCTCAAAAGCAAAACCGGTGCCATAATTTCATTCGGAATTTATCGAATTCGAAATTTAGAGAAATAAAGAGAGGTTTAGTTATTTTTTCGGAGACAAAAAACGGTCTGAAGAAACAACATAAGAGCAACTGTTAGCTCAGTAATCTGTAAAATGATAATAATAATAATAAAACATCAGAGAAGCATTTTACATTATTCCTACTACATTCAACACAATAAGATTATTACACAGTTTCCTTTTATTTTCATTTTTATAATGAGTTAAAAAAGATACCTGGTACGAAACATCTCTAAGACCTCTACCTAAAGACATACAATACAAAGCCAGTAGTCTGCAAGGACACAAGTCATTTTTTTCTTTGATATTAATGCCACCAATAAAAAGTTCGAATTGACATAAAACAAGTGTTTTCAATCCGTTTTCGGATCAAAAATGGTACTATTTTCAAGCTAATTTCTAATTAGGCTTAATGAGGCTAAAACTAAATTTTAGCCTCATCCTAAGGGAGTTGGTTTGTGGATGGTGTTGGTCTGAAACTATTTGCTGCTCGTGTTTTAACAAGCGAGGACGGTATTAGAATGCAAATGATTGAATGGTTGGAATTAGAAGAGCAAATCTAATGAAACGTATACTCACGAAAGATTGGAAAACTATCGTTCAGTTATAATACTGTGAGTAGGCTAAGGATGAAATAATTGTGGAACTCTGAACTACTGACTTTTTAGAGCTACTTTAGGACTCCAATAAGCATTCTCACATCTAACTACAAAAAATCATGTACCACCATAAGACATTCGCAACCATTCAAAGTGCGATTCTAGCTCATAACCTGTTGGTTGGAGAGAGAGAGAGAGAGAGAGAGAGAGAGAGAGAGAGAATGCTATCAAAGCGGCCAACTAGACGGCATTTCTTTCCTATAAGACAGTGCAACAAGAACTGGACGCGTCTATGCGATAAGAAGGAAGCAAATCGGTGAGAGAAGGCTTATTGATCATTTTAATTCATCTGTGCTGCGCAAAGCAAAACTTTTTTTTGGGAGTTTTGGAGATACAACCCAAAATGTGAGAGCAGTATTCTGTTCAGAACAGTTCTGCGCAATGAATAGAAGCAAAATTACTTTCTTGGAAGTGAATGGAGCAAAACCATGTGATGCTTATCTCAAGCATAAGAGTGGACAACATCTCTGTTTTCTAATCAACAGGTTGTGTCGAATCATGCTATGCAATGGATGTTTCGGAAAGTGTTGATTTTCATTTTTCATTTCCCGGTGTGAGGCACCAACGTCCTTTTGTTGGAGGTCTGAAACTGTTTAAAGATGTTCCATGTTTGGTTACTAGAGCAGGTTTTCCAGATTAAATATCGTCAGTCCGTTCTCCCCACTAATGGATTGTTGGTTAAACATCTTAAGGGAGATTCACATTAAAAAAAAAAACTAACGTGGGAGATTAATTACAAAGAACGAAATTTCTTCTCCTCTGCAGATACGACCTCACCATACAGATTTAAAATTTATTATTATTATTATTTTTTTTTTTGGAGGGAAATACGGCAAAATCAAATGTCTTATTTATTTATTTTTTTATTAGCTAAACCGAATATAAAACAAGTTGTCTTTTCAATAAAGGGCTGTCTGAAGATAGTATTTTCTTGGAGTTGTTTTGTGTAGCATAATACTGATGAAATAAAAAAGAGGAATAATCAACATCCTCAGAGAAACATACTCGGAATTTCTAATCAATCGAAGAGATGTCATTTATGTATTTTGCATATAAAAGGATGAAAATCTTAATAATCTCAGTGACGAAATTTGAGACTAAAGTTAAACATAGCGAAAGAAAGAAAAAGAATGAAACCAAAAGGAATAACAATATATAATATTGTTATTCCTTTAATAATAATTTAAGATATTAATATAATTTTCTCTATGTTCATTAGCTAAAGACACAGTCAATGTGTCGATCAATTAATCCCAATCAATTATCAAGATTGATACTTCACATCAGGTCGTATTTCAGATTATAGATTTAGGTCACACCGGAAGATGAAAATCTTCTGGTGTGATCACTTTCCTTATAAGAGGTCTAGAGATTTAAGAAAAATATATTTCTCCCGACTATCTGGGGAAAATATCTTTCGTTCCTTGGTTAGAACGACCTGGGCTCCAATCCTGTCTACAAAGCGAAGAACCTTTTCAAGCTCTTTTCAGCTGATGATGAGGTAGCCGATCTTATAAGAAGGTGGAAAGGTTTTTGATCCTGAAAACTCGGATTTTATATTCCGCAAACACGCAAGCAGGCCAGGAGAACATTTTGGCTGCTTCTGCTGTAAATTCAAAGAACAACAATCCAGTAGTTCTTTCATTATCCATGTTACATTTGTGAGATTTCGATAGTCTATAAATTTATGTTGTGGCGGTTTATTATTGGACTCAAACACTCAGTATATATATATATATATATATATATATATATATATATATATATATATATATATATATATATATATTTAGAAGGAAATTTTCTAATACATAGGGCTATTATTTTAAATTCTAAAATATTATGATCGAATTATTTCAAAAATGCACAGTTTTAAAATATTCTTTCATAATTAACATAATTGGTTTCGTCTTTGTTAAATCTTCATCGGATTTGCGTCTGCAACCGAATCCAGCGCTTCATACTCCAAGGTTGGTTATAAGCAGCGCCATCTTCACCATTGTGGGAGCCGAACGTTGTGATACAGCACGTGGAACACTATGAAATATACTCGTAATGAACATTCTAGTTATAATAATAATAATAATAATAATAATAATAATAATAATAATAATAATAATAATAATAATAATAAATTATAACCATTATTTTCACTTCATGAATTCAGTTAAATTCTGAGGTCCTTACTCCTTAAGGCCTTATGCGAAAAGATGGTGCCAAATGCAAGTAACATATCTAATTTGCAAAAGACACAATTGTATTTGGTTACTGGGAATTAAATGGTGTCCTAAAAGTTATTATGAACTTTTAAGATGGTTACAGTTTTTATTTCATGAACGGATAATCCTTTTCAGTAGGTGATTCTCCGCATCCATCGCGACATATTAAAAATTAAAACATTTTATTCATATTAAAATAATAATATGAACAATCCAATCATATCATTCTGTTTATATATATAACAATCATAAACTTATCATTGGTGGGTTGGTTAGATAATCTGAACCCTAGAAACCAAACATGTTTCTTAAGCCGATTGTCGCTTCCATAGACAAACGGGTGATCTCACCACCTTGCGATAAAAATTATCTGAAAACATTTAGAAATATCTACAATATAGTCGGATTCGAACCTACAGCCTGCTGAGTGGAGATGACAGATACTTACTATCCATTCGGCCATCCAGGTCGACAATAGTCGCTAAATTTATTTACGAGCAGTGGTGGCTCGTGGCTTGAAATCGTGGGGGGTGCTGCAACACTTTCGAAATATACATACACACTGTAAGTACAGTGTATACCTGTTTGGATAAAATATTAAAATTATGGTAAAAATTAAAAAAAAAAATTAAACATGAAAAAATATTGTTTATTATCGATAAAATTATACAGTTTGGTATAATTCAAAATTACTTAAAAATAAAATCCATTATCATAACCCCAATAATGTTCTAAAATAAAAACTATAACAAATGTTATGTCTTTAATTGTAATGTCCAAATATTTAAAGAGACGGAGTAAACACGATAAGCACTACGAACACTCTACTACTGGCGCAAACTGCATATAAACAACAGTAGAACTGCGCGACGGACAGTGCCGCATTGCGCTAATAGCTCGCATCTCACTATGACGTGCATATGCTTGCGCGCGTAGCAATATGACACTGTGGTAAACACAGTGCTGCTAGCGTCCTTCGCCCTCCTAAGTGCTACAAGATGGATTTTTATTATTTTTTATACAAAATAAGAGAATTGTATGGGATTGTTGATGATAAAATTAAATATTACAAGCAAATATAAATAAATTAATAAATATATTTATATATCGAGAAAAATTGGGGTGCTGCAGTTCCGCAGTGCCTATGCACCAGCCGCCTCTGTTTACGAGACACCCAGACATAAATAATCGAAAAAAGCAAGCATTACATGAACTTGGAATTGAAGTAGATAACGATGAAGAACGTGATAAAAATAAGTAAATAAATAATAAGACTATTATCAGCCTCTTCAACACGCTCATCTGATATCATGTACTATGTACTGCTGATTGGCAAGATAGATAGATACACCGCATAATTCTCGAGTGTAATGCAGAATAAAATTCAATAAAAACTATAATTACAATTGACCACATTGCATGGTTTGATATCCTTTATTAAAAATTAAGCACAGGAAAACATGTCATTTAAAATGTAAGTTTATTTTTTAGTTGTAATTATGAATATAAGCCAATGATAATTGACCAGGAAGCATCTTTTGTCTTTACATAACCAACAATATCTCTATACCGGAAGTCAAATGAATATCAGACGTCCTAACTACTAATTGTTATACTGTATTCCACTATATATCCCAAGAATAGTAAAAAACACGCATAACCGGTTGGGACTACTTGATGTTGGCATCTCCTAATTCCTAGTATTGGAGGATTTATTTCATCCTTGTGAACTTTGATTACCAAGAAAAACTTAAAGACCATCAGATCCACGTCGGGTCTAATGTGATTGTAGCCTGGGACAAATATAAAATTTTACAACCACTCTTTCCTAAAGAAAAATCACTTATTTCGAAAAAAAAAATTCTTTGTAATATGGAATAGAAGGTTATGATCGGATGCATAGCTTTAATGTATCTGATTTGTTATAACCTTCTGCAGTATTCCATATCACACGGAATGTAGTTTGTTTTTAAAACGGCACTTCGCTAATTCGTTTTTATTTTCATAACATGACATGTCATGTCATAACATGATATGTGCAAAGATAGTTTTAGATAATTAAAATTAAGAAACGAAAGCATTTCAAAATTAGTATAAAATATTAAGAATTTGAAATATTAATTTATGCTTATGCGTAGACTCATACTTTTACCGAGCAGGCATTCGAAACCAAATCCGACGGAATAGGATAGCTAATCTTTATTCCAGTAATGGCCGTCCACAGAGGGGGGGACGGGGATCTTCACCCCCCCGGGATCTACTTGTAAAAAAAACAAAAAATTAAATAATTAAATAAAAATTTATTGATGTAATTATTTGACTCCAAGCTTTGCCCCCCCCACTGGAAAATTGCCCATGATTCCAGTAGTATCCTATGTCTGTATATTGCGTATGTTCTTCTGGCAAGTTTGTCTGTTTTGCGGGACGAAAAAACCCCTTTCACCTCCTTATGGAATCAATTAATTCACCTTCAACTGGGTTGAAACATAAGCGTTAACTCTATTTTAATATTTTCTGTTAGATTAGTTTCGATATCATGAACATTGAATACTAGCATTTCTATGACGACCATCTTGATAAACGATTTATCGAGATAACTTGATATTGGTGAACTTTGTTAACCGAGTAGGTTTTTGCGCGCGCTTTGCCACCGACGTGCAATGAGTTCGAATCTCTTTGCTGCAAGGATATTGTAAAAATCGTTCAAGTTCAGTGATTTTTATCGTCTGAACTTTACTGACTTACTTATTGGAATTAGATTAAATGTAATAAGAGTGGCTTCCTCATACCTTTCTTCGATGTGAATGTCATTAAAAGGAGGAAAGTTATTGTCTGTTTTTACAGTTATACCTAAATAGTGTTCCTTAGATATGCTATTCCCCCCCCCCCCCCAAAAAAAAATATCACATAGTCTCTGATATGATCTCGAAATAATTCTTACGCTAAGTAGTTACCAGCTACTGTGTAGAGAAACGTATTCGATCATTTAGTTAGTTTTTAAAATTTCAGGATAAATTTATTTTGAATGGCTTCTGGCTAAAAAACAGTTTTTGGTGATTGCATTGAAACACGATATAATTTAGAAAACTGCGACAATCCTGTATAAAGTAAGATAAAATCGTATATAATGCGACTGTTATTACCGAAGCCGTATATATTGCTGTCGTGTTACTAATTGCCCGGATATGTGACATACAGGTTTTTATTTATATTTTTTTAAGATCAAGTCCACACACGAGTGGTCCGAAGATCTATGACACGATAGTGCCGTGTGTGAGGACAAGTAATTAGAAAGAAGAAAGAAATCTGTTAATGTGTTCCTTGATGAGATTAGGGTTTTATTCGTTAATGGAAAATAGTATGGGAAAGACTACATCATAGGATAGAGGAATGAATAAAGGAAGAGGATGAGTTTTTCTGTGAGTTTGAGGTTGCATGTGATGTTCACCAGCAGCTACCTTTGTTCGAACATAATTAGACGAACTCCTTAATCCCGCTTGAGAATGGCAATGAGATCGATGGTTTAGTCATTAATTATAAAAGATCTTGATGTTGAAGTCGTCTGAGTACGTACTGCAAAGTATGTAGGTTACCAGTTTGCTTTAGATCATTACTGAACAGAAAACAATTTGACTTCTCTTCTTCCATCTTGGTCTGTGAAGTTAGAGAAGGAGAGCTGTTCAGATATCATCGGAATTTGGAGAGCGGTAAAAGCAACAAATGAAGGCAGTAAAATGAGACAAAGAAATCTTGAGCCAAAGCAGATTATATAAAGGAGATGTTCAGGTTTGACACCCTTTGGGATGGAAGCCGTAACAAAAGTGCATGCTCTTCCTTTCTTCCCCATTTTGCATAAGACATCATATATATGATATACTGACAAGTTTAAGTGCGCTGTAGTCGTACGGAATTCCAGTTGAGGTATTGCTCTCAAATGGAGGAAATACTAACACTCTAGTTGAATAATTACAATGTGAAAGCATGCCCAGCAAAAGCCATTATCTGCACTGTAAATAAGAAGAAACGGAGTATGCAGAATCCCTGGAGATCCTACTCTAGAGACTAAGCATGGTGACGGTGTTTCACCTTACGATGAAAGTTATCTACCACCTATAGACCTCTGGGTGGTAGATAACTATCCATTGGAAAAATAAAAATGAAATGAAAATTAAAAAAAAATAATTAAAATAAATAAATAAAAACCACTTAATTTCATGCTTTCTACTTGCAGTTTTCACTAATTCGAATGCTAGATGTAATGTTATAGAAGTTTTGCTTCAGGAGTACATTTTGTTAGCGGAAGCCTTAAAGTATGCTTCACTTCAGTAGCATTCCAATATTGCTGAGATCCGTTACAGATTTCTTTGGTCAAATTGTGTTGTGTTGTGCCATGGATATGACTACTAAAAGCTTTATTATGTAGAAGTCGTACTGCGATATTTCCCATAATAGAATGTATAGGCGGTAAAAATTAGTTTAATCTCATAATTTCATTTATTTAGTATCCTAAATAAATGAAATTAAGTCAAGAAAGAAGTCGCATGAGTTTAACAAGGTTGTAAAGCAACTATGTTTTTTTTTGCTGAAATACAGCCTCCGTCTCTTTGAGAATGTTGATATTAGATTATCATAATAAATAAATAATAAACCGCGAGATGAAGTATTTACTGATATTTTATTTAAGTAATGAGATTCTAAATTTGTATAGATCTATATTTTTTTAGATCTACAATCTGTATAATTTAATCTATAATTTTCCGCCCTCCATAATGTTTTTTCAAAAAATTGTAGAGGGCGTATTGTGCAACTAATTATCAGTGTTATATCCCATGTCTTTTAATTGCGTACACAGGAAGGAGTATTTTAATCTGCTGTTTGTGTACGAAGTATTTCCTAAGCAACTTGAGAAGTCACAATCAAATTACTAGTATATCAAATCCTACTTTTTATTTATTCAGTTAGTTATTATTTTGAACTAAATAGCGATAGAATTCTTGACAACGAAAGAAATACCAATGGCTGTCAACTTAGCAGAATCAGTGATCTACATCGAATGAAAGTAAGAATGAAAAAATGAAAGTAATATATCTAATTTTAAAAACGATTTGTTTAAAAATTGTCCTCAAAATTCGCTTATTAGAAAAAGCGCACTCTGTTGACCTTGCTTCAACTGGTCACATGACCGTGATACTGTTGTGACACCAGTCGTTGAGTATTTCTCATAAAATTAAACAGCGCAGGACACGAACAACGATTAACTTCAAAATGTATGTTATCGTGCTATTTAATATTAACAAGTTTGAAAATTGTGTTTATTATGCGAAATATCGCTTACATTTGGAAATAGAGTAGAAGTATTGACGAACCATGTCAATAAATTAACGTGTTTTCTTACCTTGTCCTATTAATATATAATTATAAGGTTTCCTGTTTTCGAGTACAATCTTGGGAAGAGCAAACAGGTTTCCAGAAAATAGGTTTTTCTATATCAAGCTGCGATGCTTGAGAAACCGTACGAGAAAATAAGGACGAGAAACTATTTCTCGGTAAACAATGCTGTTAAGCATCGCACGTGATTCAAATTAAATATCACTTAATTACCCGAGGCCAATTACAAGAAATAAAAAATGGTGTAATCGTGAGACCAATTTTATCTCACGAGAATTTTAAAAACAACTCTTTAGACTTTCGATAGATGGCGCTCTAGTACACATTCACAATTTAGTAGCTGAACAAAAGTGGATGGGTGGGGGAGAAATGGGTGTCGGAAGTACTTATTTTGATTCCAAACAGATATATACCGTATATATATCATCGTGTGTGGGGGGAGGGTAGTGAAAATGGCAGTAGATACATGGAAAGGGTGGTCACGAGGATAAATACGGAGGAGGGGAGACATGAAAAATGTTTGGTCTGTACACATTATCAATCTCTGAGTAAGTTTTACCGCTAATGTTGACATATCACCTTCTGTCGTATCATTTGTTGGTTCGTAATTTCCTCAACCACAGATAGATATCTGGATACGGAGAGATGTATCGTCTGGATGTGCAATCCATCCTTGCCACAGACGTGCAATCACTTGTCT
Source organism: Typopeltis vanoorti (assembly GCF_054136105.1). NCBI lineage: Eukaryota > Metazoa > Arthropoda > Arachnida > Uropygi > Thelyphonidae > Typopeltis > Typopeltis vanoorti. The sequence goes on along the minus strand of NC_143550.1, from coordinate 76,769,445 downwards.
GTACCAGCAAAAATTAAAACAGAACAAGCTTAGAAAAATGGTGTAGATTCAGGAATTTTCTAATGACTCCTCTCAACCGTTTTACTCGACTGAGTGTCAATAGAGGGCGCTGAGAATATATACTAACAATAATTGCAGTTTGATGATATAAAACAGCTTATTAATGCTGCAGCCACACACGCATACACGAAAACCTGCTTAGTTAAGGTTGAAGAGTTACGATGATGTAGCCTATGTGACATCTCAGATTGCAGTCAGAACAGCCATGGTTGCAGCCTTCCATTTATATGAACACAGTATATGCTTAAGCCTTCTGAATTGGCATGACATAGTCCGCATAGCTTTCATAATTTGGTATCGGGACGTTAAGTACAGTAAACTGTTTGATCAAACAAACAAACAAAAAAAAAAATCAGTACCTTTTTAAATTATATTTTTTCTCCTATTTTTGCAAATGATTACTTTTTCATTGATCTGATATTAAATGCGATGGGGAGGTTATTATTATTATTTTTTTCTTTGAATTTGATTTCAAGATAGGTTCATAGAAATTTAATTAGCATTATTGATGAAAAACAAACGGCTATTTTTTTTTATCCCCTTAATTTAGCATTGTTGATATCAGGTTGAAAAGTTAGTTTGTTCTTTTGAAATACAAGCCTCTAAAAATATTAAAGAATGCATAAGCTAAGAGTAAGTATAAGCCAAATTTGGAGATGAAAAGCAGATAACATTATTATTTCTGGTAAGGAGACTTGCAACTGCAACTTGTGATCTTCATACGACTAGATCCTCTCTCTGAGAGATGATCCTTGATTACTTTGGTAACTTCTGTTGCATGTTGAATTTTCTTAAGATTGATCCCAATCTTAAGAAAATTCTTCTTCTTTCACTGTATCTCGCTAATGATTTTGTTTCCATACAGCGTGGGTAATGCAATATTACAAATATTCACATATTTAGTATGATGCGATAAATATGACAGCTTATTCATGTGAATATTTTTTCTTAAATTTTTTATACGATGGCTTCTGAGACACTGATTACAGCGTTAATTTCTAGTACAGTGTAGTATAGTATAGTCTAGTACCTCTGTGTAGTAAATAACCAACTGACATTACAATGAATCATTTTTTTATTTGTTTTTAAATACTGTATTATAATAATACAAATATTTAGGTTTTTTTTTTTTTTGAAAGACATTGTACCCATGTTAGTCATAGCTACATTTTTATATATTCTAGGTCAGTAGTGCGCAAACATTTTTGGTCGCATTCCTTTTCCTAAAATATTCGGAAGAGCCCCCCCCCCCCCCAAGGAATAAAGAGGATGAAAGAGTGGCTGAACGTTTCAGATAGGAATGTATATATATCAGATTAGCTGCGTAAACCACTTAAATATGACACGAACCGTGAAGCGTTATTAACAGGTTGTATATTGGCTAAGAAATTCACGCTTCGTGTACTATTTATGTTTTACACTTAATTTTTAACAAACTAAATCATTTAAGAAATATTTCGTTTTTAGCGCTTCTATTTGAAGCATTACCTTAATGTTTTTTTACTCCCTAAGATTTAATAATTTTTATTAAGTCATAACTCCCTTTATTTTGTACAGTTAGTGTCTGTTCACTTTAATCACTCTTGATTTTATATACATCCATGAAAATATTAATGTGCGATTGTGCTATGAATATATCAGAATTCCCCGTAATTCTTCCTTCATCTCTCTCGCCCCTACACACGACCTTGGATATATTTTATTGTAGCCACTTCTACGCAACCTGGGGGCGGTAATTCGATATTTCATTCTAGTGCTGATCGAGTCTAGAAACCTTGGACACGAGTACAGGTTAGCGTCATCACCAGTCAGTTCCTTGGATGGAGAGTAAGAGAGAGAGAGAAAGAGAGAAAGAGAGAAAATGCATAGTTTATATTAGAATGCAGTAAGGCAAAGTATGCATTTCATAATAAAATTATTGGGAAAAACGCCTAATTAAAACTACACACGATGTCACCCCTTGTTTGTTGTTCATGACTGAAATTCTATACATATGCCTACACGTTTGGTTAACTTCATAAATTAATTTTAAGAAGTCAATATTCCTTTATGTACGTCTCCCTTACCCTCCCCCTTTTTTATTAAACATATAGAAGTGTTTTTAAAATACCTTTTCCTACACCATCCTAGAGTGATAGATAGTTTCGTGTTTTTTTAACTAAACCCAGCAAAGGATTTTTTTTTCTTTTGAACGTACTATTTAAAAAAATAAATTAATTAACGAAAGAGAGAAAGATACATTTTGTAACCTGGATCATCTGTTTTTTTTTATGATATAAAATATTCCTCTTTTTTTTTTTAAAAAGAAAATCTATACTAACTTCGGAATCGAAACAATTCGAATTCACATTCGAAATGTTTGAAGCTAATTTGTTAAAACAATGCTTCACCATAGTGGCTTTTAACTTCAATCCACATCCCATCACATATCGCAACATCCCGTTTATATTTGCTAGTTTAATATTAAGAGGAAAATAATAATAATAAAAGCTTCCGATGAGCGCTTAAGAAAGAAACAGCTATAGATGTCGCTACCATGCAACACGTCTCAGCCATTAATTTCCAGTTTCCCAACCACTCTTTCCCATCGAGTACGTGCTTGGCACATAGACACGGTAACGGCTGTAAACGAGAGGTCATCACGCAAGAGAACTTGGCCTTAGTCGATGTGAAGTTTTTGTACAGAAATAGTCTCCTTGAAGCACACAATTACTTCGTATACAATCAAAGAAAATTGTGACGTGGTAAATGGCTCTCACTATTTATCAGCAGTCATCGTTCATCATCATGCATATGTACACAGAACATCAAGTAAGCAAGAAAAAAAAAGTTATCTGCCTATGTGTGTGCTTTAAAGACACACCGTACCATAGTTAATGAGGTTGGAGTGTTAGAGGCAACAAGTATTAGCCAATATCCTGAAGGGGAAAGGAAAAGAAGGAAAGATTGTGTACAAAAACGTAGCTTCACTTGGTTAGCTGCATCTTGCTACTGGACGCTAGCACGGTTCCACTGCATACTGAAATTTAACTATGTAAATATTTTATACAGTGTGAAAGCAACTGGTTAGTCTAGTAAAACAGACTTCGGATTTGAGCACTGGTAAAGTATGAAACACATTGAATACTAGCTTTTAAATTTCTTTGTGCGAAATTAAAGGGACTGTCCTATCTGCCTCTTAACGTTCATTCAAATATCGCAATCTAATAATAATTAATATCGTACAATTGGTAGGACGACGCCCTATGCCTTTACATGCGTTCAATCCTGTAAGAACATTTATAAGAACTTTTAGTCTGTCTCATACAGAGATGGAAAGGTTTTCCACATGGTAAAGCCCATATTTTTTTTTTTTTTTTTTCTTCTGCAAACACCATAAAACCCTCTGGAGAACATATACATTGCTGTGCATAGTGGATTGTGAAAATAGACTTAACCATTCCTTCATTGCCAAAATTAATTAGCAAAGAAGATTGGTTACTTGGTTGTAATACATGCCATTGGATGATATTATTTGATATATGGCAGCAACTGTGTTTTCAACAGGATATCTAAAGGGAAAAACATAAAACATAACAGCACATTACTACCTACATTTGTTGGATTGATATACTATCTTAACGTGTTCACAAACATCCATGTCAAAACGGGATTTGAACCCACTGCTTATAAGCTGGAGATGGCGTTCACTCAGCCAGCCAGGCAATGTCAACGTGTGTGTGTGTGTGTGTGTGTGTGTGTGTAAGAATTAAATAATAGTATCTACAATGTCAATCGGCTGGCCCTGGGCCATTCAAAGACGAAAGATCCTCATTTTCTCCAGGTTTAAGTTGAAGACTTTGGATTCTGAAACTATTTTTCGGAGTGGGTGAAGGCTTTTTATGTTCACTGTTGTAATGTTTTTATCAGTGAATTTATTGAGAAATAGGACATGCCGCTATAATTATGTTTATTTAAAGAAATGTAGCATTGAATATGTTTATACTCTGGTATTTTGAGTATAGGATAATTGTTCCAAATGAATTGAGAATCCAGGACAAATCGCTCTTTCTGAGCTTCTTGAAATCCAAGGAATTAAAATAATGGTTGGGATGGGGGAGGGGAGAGAATGCGCGATATCGTTACACAGAATGCTGCATTTGTTCTGACTTATCCCAGCTTAGAGTCGACCTGACTGTAACGCCAAATACATCACATGACATCACAGCGTACACATAAAAGGAGAGGAAGGAAATGGTGTATATTTATATATTATTATACAGATGAAATATTTTAGTGTTATTATTCAGTTTAGTGTTATTATTCATTTTGCTCATATAATCATTTCTTTCACTTTTTTTAAACAAATTTTCAATAATCTTTATTTAACTAATATCAGGACTTTTTAATTTTATCATCTTTTGCTTCCTTTCCAATTCATTTAGTCGTATACTTACAGACGTAATTACTACACGAACAAACAATTGCTGACGGTGCCAAAGATGAGTAAACACAGTGTGGATGGATCGATCCGTAAACTTAGCGGATGTTCAGATAATGCCAACAGGAAATTACATATGAGAAGCGGGAAAGAATTTGTTTTCAAAATAGATACTCGGAACAGTTTGATTAGGTAACGAAATGAAGATTGCCATCAAACTAAACTGGCCTTCTCTCTCTCTCTCTCTCTCTCTTGCACACACACACACACACACACATCATGTTGCTGTATACCCAGGCAATTACAGCATGTAAAACAACTTAGCAGTGCGTGTCCAGCGGAGTCACGAATGAGCGCGAGAGGAAACATCGTTGATTATTGGTGCAACTGTTGCTAAGTGCATGCCAGGTACGAGTACATTGGTGCTAAGGGAAGGTGCAACGATGAGAACATTGACTGGTCATTCTCATGCACGTCGTTCATGCGACTTAGTATGTAGTCGATAGACATTCTTAAAAAAAAAAAAAAAAGAAGCACGATAGAGAGAAGAGGGTACGGATGAGTTAATTGGGAGATGATTAATACACCGTTGGATACAAGTCACCGTAAACCAGTTCCTTCAGAAGAATTCAAGGAATATTTTTAAAATTATGAATTTTTAATTTTGTAATGTATAAATCCGATATTGCGATTTTGTAGTCACTAGGAGGGGGGGAGGTGTATGGACTGAAAAAATCTACACCACATTTTCATTGATACGGTCCTCCTAAACCGCAACAAAATGCTAAACCGTTAGCATGCCATTGTATCCATGGTCCCTTAACGAAAGAAGTAAAGAAAAATATATAAATCATAAAAAGAGAGAGAGAGAGAGAGAGAGAGAGAATTCCATTCATATTTAATCCCCCCTCCCCAAAAAATCATCTTAGGTCATTCCAAAGGCGAAATGACTTCTCCTACCACAATATGCGACGAATGCTGGTCCAATATGGATTAAGATAATAAGGCATAGCACTGATGCATTCGCATTCTCCAAATTAGTTCAGAAATTTTCTGCAACAAGCTTCGTTTTGTCGGAAAAAGTGTTTTCTTTATTTACTGCAGTTTCTTTCAAAATCTCTAAATAATTTTAGTCTCCCGTAGAAGATTATTTAGAACTTCGAAAAAATCTTAAACTTTGCTGCGACCACATTACTGCGATTATCCCAACAATAAGTAATAATGAATTTCTTGTTTTCACTTTCTTATTCTAAGGTTTCCCGAAAGTCCAAATGATTTATCCTACCCACGGCCTGTAGTACATTACTATCTGTAGTGGGGTAGACTAAGAACTAGATAATCCATAATCCCTGCCCTATAGTTCAAACACACATGGATCCTTTTCTGATACTTCAGGCCTACAAAAAATGGCGATGTTGGTCTCTACCAGGCAATGAAATTTCTCTCCCACCCTTAATATATTCCACAACTTCCATGCCCTTCAGTTAGATTCGAACCTACGACTTGCTGGTTGGATAGCGGTTGCACTAACCACTTAGTCAACCATGCCGTCGAAGTACGAGTACAAGCAACTGTATGCAGTGAAGAAGATCGACATTCAAGCCGTAACTGATTTTTTTAATCATAATTAAACTAATTTTCATCCTCCTTGGTTGAGGTATGTTTATCAACAGCTAAGTTTTCGTTGGAGTTCACTCCAGCTATGGTCTCCCCGAGAGCAGTGGCGTATTTAGGTATTTCCCGCCCCTAGGCCCACAGAAAGTGCCGCCCCCCCCATATTTAATGAACATGTTGATTTACATGCATAACCTCTTTATATCGTAAATTCGTGATATAAATATAATTACGAAAATGAGAGCCCCCTCATTTTCGTAATTTCCGCCGCCGCTCAAAATTTGCCGCTCTAGGCCCGGGCTTATACGGCCTAAACCTAAATACCCCACTGCCCCAGAGGCGTCTTCCTTTATACTCTTTTATCTGTGAGAATTTGCAAAGTCTTTCGGTAGGAATTCTGTATAAATGTCCGTACCAAATTAACTGGTTTTCTTTGATTCTTGCTATTATTGGCAGTTTAATTTTTTTTTTTTTCCAGATTTCTTATTTGATTTTCATTCCAGTCCATACTATTTTAGTTATTACTCTCAAATGCTTATTTCGAAAAATTCACTAATTTTTTCGTTTTTTCGTAAAAATTCTTAAGTGCAGTCATATTAGATCAACTTAGATTTATTCATGCTTTTCTTTATAATTTAACTTCTCTGTAATTTCTTCCACTTCTAAGTTAAACGTCAGCTACTGTCTATCTTTGGATTCTCTGAGGTGAACGCCATATTTATTATAGTTCATATTCAAACCTTTGGATTAACAAGAGTTAAAACGTCAAGGTCAGAAATCTGTGCGCTGATGATACAATTCATAGATCTGCTTTCATAACACTGCGAAAGATTAAAAAAAAAATCCTTTTTAAGAAATTCTCACTGTTAACCATGGAAATTGGCATTCACGAGATGCCCAGAATCTAAATGAAATATTCGTAAATATAAAGACTACATATTTCTTAAATTATCCCCTTCTTCACTCCGGATAACCACCTATAAACTTATGAATGAAAAGTAAACCAAAATTTTCTCCCAGAAGAAAAACATTCTTTTCTGAATACGCTTCGCAGTTGACACAAACTGCACTTCTTTAAGTAAAACAGAAAAGTGGCATCCAAACTCACTTCTGTATATATGCTAAACTATCATGCATTTTCTACTGATATTTATTTCAACTAATTTAAACACAGAAATGTAAATCGTCCTGGGAAAATAAAATAAGGACCATCTACGCCTCATATTATCAGAGTCTCTCGGAGTTCCATGACGTTCATTACGGTTATTAGTATTGTTATTCTGTAAAGAAGATATGCATGTAAATAAGAGGGAGAAAAATATTGCCGGACTGGGAGTGAGTACCTGGTTTTACCAAAAATTGTAAGAAAGATAATTTACATGATTACAACAGATAATTAAACCGTTAAACTGCTCGCAAAATAATGTTTAAAAGAAAACGTCTAAGAGACGATAACAATATACTTTCGAAACTTAAGTAGTTACAATCTTAGGAAGAGAAAGAGACTTGATCCAAAAGATATAACCCACTTTTATCTATAGCGTATGGTGATATAACGGCCGTGAGGCCCCTTTTACGGGGAAGTACGGCACCATCTTAATTCCCCCCAAATTTTATCCGGGCTCGGGACCGGCATAGCTGACCAACAACAATTTTTCTCTTTGTAATAAAACTATCTTTAATATCTTTAACTTCAAACGTAATTGAAACCGTTTCAAATTTCCAACTGTTTAGAATTTTCGAAATTTAAAATACCTAAAGTTCAGAAAATATTTTGGCATTTGTAAGGAAACTTATTACGTCATGATTTCTTATTAGTTTTTTTTATGATATTTAATGAGACAAACGGATATTTAACTTGAATTTGAACAGTTATACTCTGCTGTTTATTATCCAAATAGATAGGCGTGCAGCTACTATGCCACTGGTACATCTGCTTTGTATCCCCATTTCTTCAGTTTCAACAAATTCAGATAAAATTTAACTCCTCTTTCTCCTGATTACACCCTCCTCTTCAGATTACTATCATTCTTCTTGGCTTCCACACTTTTTTTTCGTAACTGCAATAAATAAAACATTGTCTAGAGTGGGGGCTTGCAGGTGATTTTCAGGGAACGCGCCTCTTTGTAAGACAGCTGCCAAAAGGAATCGATGCGCCTAAAACTAGATGCTTCTAGAGCAGGTGCTCTGCTATGGAAGTTAACACATTCTCTTTTACAACCGCGTGTAATATAAGGATTACTCAATGTTATTACTTCGGGCGATAATTTTTCACTTTTGTAGGGTTTTAGGGTTTGTAATGATTACTTTTTAATATTTTAAGTTCATGGCATTCCAAGACGCTGGTGGAATGATATCTCCTCTTCACTATCATGTAAAATCCGATTCCGGGTAACAATTTAGGTTAACCGTGGTAAGAAATTTATTCCAACCGATATTGTTACTGAAACCTGTAAGGACCAGTGGTTAACTGACCATTTAGAATTGGAAATGCATTCGAAACGAATCAGAACTATTTTGAACTGACCAGTATCGATAACAAACACTTTTGGTGGTCATGCATCATCCGTATTAACTACCCGAGGCCACTTAAGGTAAGAAAAAAGTGTTTTTTTTCTATAGTTTTACATTTTAACCTTTACAGAATGTAGACATGTAGTTCAGTAAAATAATTTCTAAATATCGGCTTATTACCAAGGAAATAAATGGATGATTTTCACAGCCTGGTGGGAAACCATCCATACTTATTGGAGCTTGAAATGCCTAAAAAAAAAAAAAAAAAAGTTTTGCCTCTACAGTAGGTTTTTTCAAATATAATGTACTATAGACTTCTAACCTTTTGTGGGAGGGATTCATATTAAAAAAAAAAAAATTCTACCATAGCCCCAGTCAATCACTTGTATAATGTCCAGCGAATATTACTCCAAGTTGAAATTTTAAAATGTAATTGGTGATTTGTTTATTATCCCAATGTGATGGAATGTCTAAGATGTTCTCATACATTATTATCTCTTCCCAAAAGCTATTTGAAATCATCGGAAATTTCGTGTCGTCTCCTCATTAACGTGTCAGGCTTGTCAAGACCAAGCCTCTCGGTTTCAACTTCATAAATGCAGGGATAGAGTGATTAATATGTCGAACATACTGCGGGAGGAAAGTTCCTGTCACCTTTCATCGAGACCAGCTAATTCAGCTATTTTTTTTTTTTGAAAGTTCTTATAAAGTTCCTCATTTTCTACCATTTTGGGGTTCTGTTTCTGGGAAGGGATTAGAACCAGGTACTCCCAATCAAATGGAAATCTTTTTTCCTGAATAAGCTATTCGACATTGATAGAATGTAGATTATAGACAGTCGAAGAATTGATAGAATGTAGATTGTGCTAATACTTCTCTGGCGTGTCTAAAATGGTTAATTTAATATCGGTTAATCATCTTACTTTGGGCTTATTAAGAAATGAACAATACGGCTTCATCAACCAATATATGATCAGGTTAAAACAGACAAGCTCAAACATTACTCTCCTCATCATCTAAAATCATTTCCTGTGTCTTTTATCAGTGGAATTTCTTATGTTTATTTGCTCCTGAAGATGACAAGTAGATAAGAAATAGAGAAACTGTTATATTCTGTCTTTACATATTAAATTTTCTTTAAACGCGATTTAGTGCAGAGCCACACGCACGCACGCGCGCGTGTGTGTATAAGGAGGACCGAATGACTACCTATTAGATGTTAGCTGGCATAAAGAGAAAGAGAGAGAGAGAGAGAGTATATTTGTAAATTAATAGGTATAAGCAAGAATATTAATTGTCACAATAACTCTTTGTCTATTATTTTATTTATTTTTTTTTTAGATTAAATAAGAGTGTAATTACTATTTTACAATTTTATTTTCTGTAAGAATAATAATGTGACCATTAAAAATACAAAGAAGAAAAAATTACCCAGAATGTTTGCACGCAGATGTAAGTGCTACTAGCCCAGCATGAAACTGGGGTTGCTTGTTCACCATAGTGAAGGCATCTGTTAGTGCTATTTTGTAGTTCAGTCATTTCCGTTTTCATTTGTGCAAACCTCATCATTGTCAACAGCCGAAAGGATTTTGGAACAGCCAAATTTCGTTTAATCGTTTGGTAAAGTCATCAATTCCTAACGAAAATGCGATGAAAGATTTCAGTGCCCATTTGCAAACGCAAAACGGTTCAGGATTTATCACTTTCATATGTGGCTGTTGCTGTGCGGCAATTTTAATTTTAAAGGTTTTGACACCGGAAAACATACAAGTAATTAACCTTTTCCATGAGGTTTCAAATTAAGCTCATTAAGGTTGGTTGGTTCCGCAAGCAAAGCTAGATCTAGAATCCATTTATCATCAGATAATTGTACCCCAATTATCTAATGATAATTATACCATAATTTTCATGACCCTTCTATCATGAAAATGTCTATTTCAGATTGCTTTTTTTTGTTTGTTTGCTTGTTTTAATAGTGAACTTCTACTACACTCTCTCACTGCGAAATATGTTCTGTTCCCGTTTCTTCCAAACAATATTTTCATTAACAAGTAGACCAAAACAAATGCGTCGAATATAGTTCACTGTTAAAAACGTTCATAACAACCTTAAATAAAAATAAGTTGCGGCACAGTTTCTTCTGATGAATAATACAGTGAAAAACCATTGGGGCTTGCAGAGAGCTAACTTGCATAAATGACTTAGCGGAAGGACCTGTAATGAGGGAAGTCTCCAGAGAGAAAGAGAGAGAGAGAGCGAGAGAGAGAGGCGGGGGGGGGGGTCCCAAAAACGTGAAGATCATGTGACAGCAAAAAATAAAAAGTGTTGCATCAAGTTGCTGTAATAAATGTTTCCATTACTATTTTTGCTTATTTCGCATCTTTGCATTTCACTAAAGAAAAAAAAAAAATGCTTTAGAAATGTGGGCTTCCTTGTGATCTGCATCATACATTAAAGAGCAACATTTTAATCCTTCAGTTTAACTTTTCCCAACTCGAAAAATTAAGGCAGAAATAAGATTTTAGTATTAAACATTTTTCAATACATACAATTCAATATTTAATTGTGTTGACCACAAAGAATAAATCCAAATATTCAAAATATAAATAAAAAGTTCTCGAGTGAATTAGTTATTAACGTAATAGTTTTCTTCAACTATATTCCCAAAAGAGACCTAACACACGAGGAGGTGGCATAAAAATCATAAAAATATATGATTTTTATGCTTTATCAAAAGATCTCGGACTGGCGACATATTAGTGTGCAAAGAAAATATTGTGCAGACCACATAAAATGAACTCACTTGCCACATGCAACACGCGGATTGCTGACTATTAGTTGGGCTGAGTTGGTTGGAATTACTGCTGAATTGTCTTTTTTTCAGAATGAAAAAGTTTGAGTTTCCAAATGGATAAGTCACGTTCAGTTGAAAATCCCTTATAAACAGGCTCTTCGCATTGTAGACGAGATTCTAACCAACCTTTGTCATTTGTCTTTCCAACCGAAGGACAAATGTAGCACCATCTTTTAGAATTTGCTACTGAGGGGGGGGGGGAGGATCATTACTAAAATAGCGCATTATTTTTTCCTAGATAGGAACAATTTGATCGACTTATATGAAGGAAAGGTAGATTTACATAGACGTGTGTATAAACGTCCAATGTTGCTTGTATTTGTACTTTTCACAAGCTTCCCTGCATAAAAATAATTCTAATTGCCAAACTAGGAGTAACTTTTCAAATCATTTTTTTTTTTACAATATTACTGTGTTCAAATGTATGTGTGCAGCTACAATCAAATGTTATACGAGTGGTGAACAGTTTATTTATCCTGCAGTGCTGTATTTATTTATGACTATTTACTTTGAAAATACTATCGTAATTTTTACCGCTTTTATGTATAATAAACAGTGTAGCATACTTTCCACAATACAGAGATTATAATTTTCATTGTCCTTTTACAGTTCTTTCCTCGTTATATGCTTTTATAGTTATTACATAGAAGTTTAGCAATCCTTAAACCCTCGTAGTTGAATGCATTTATAAGATCGAACAGTGAAGATTAGGTATTCTCATGTTAGAGGCTTAATGAAGTGAAAGAGCACTGAGAAAGGATTGCCTTTGTGTGTTACAAGTCTCATCTTGTACTCCCTGACGATGTTTCAGTGACTGAGACGAAATATTGGAAGAAGGAAATAATATTTTAATCCTTTCTCAGTGCTGTTTCACTCCATTAAGTCTCTAACATGGGTTTCTCCCAACACTTACGTCTTCGGATGGGTATTCTGTTCGAAGATCAAACCAGCTCCATGGAAGTAATACTGGCGAGAAATATTCGTCTGAACTTCTAACAAAATTGTTAATTTTTTAATCCTTTTACTCATTTGAGGTTGTAAAGCATATGTTTGTCTTTTCTTAAAAGTTTAACTCTATCCCCATCCTTATGTCAAATTGAAATCTTATGATCAGCATAGCAATCACAATGCAATGAAATTGTGAATCTGCAAATGAAACCAGGAATGTGATTGCAATCACATATACTTGATTTTATATCTTTTTCAAATGTTACCCATATGTGATTTTCCTGTAAAGGTCCTTATTGGCTTCTCCTTGAGCGACTTTTCATTTTCGGACACGCGAGGAAATGGCTAGCAGTAGGTGAGACTTATTTCAAATTGCTTCCCAGTTCGTCCAAAAGAGAAGGTTTCTCAGAAGAACACCTTAAACACTTAAACATACTTCGGCTTCCTGATTGCTACAAAAAATATTCGAAAAGAAACTCATTATCAGCAGAAAGTTTCTAACACGTGACCACAGATCTAAACTAATCTTGAGATGTGAGTCTACGTGGCAAGTAGTCGAGCAAACTCTGGCTGGTTCGCAAGTGGATTCTACCAGATGAGTAGTCGCAAGTCACGAAAGTGAATTATACGTAGATTTTATCATTTGGAATTTAATAGTTTCCATATTTAAATAACTTACCCTTAATAAAGTATTATGTAAATTCGATTGCTTTTGGCTTTATTTTTTTAGGCCAGATATACTTTGTTACATCTTTATGTAGCTTTCTTATGCAATACACATGTAGAAGTAGAGATGCAGATAAGTTAAAAAATAAAGGGGGGGAGGCACGAAGTCTGGGTTTAGATCATAGGTTCCCAAAGTGGGCGGTACCGCCCCCCCCAGTGGGCGCTGAAGCCTTCTAGGGGGGCTATAGTGGGATCAGAAGCATTTGGGAGTATTCAGGCGGTCGGTGGCTCTTTATAGAAGAAATTAATAATATATATTTAAAAATTAATTATTTTTGTGATTTTGCGATTAGATAATCATTTAAAATTTAAATATTGAATTTTAATTCATCTTATGCCCGTCTTACACGATCAATTTTTTTATCAATTTTCTATTTCAATTATTTAATCATTTGAAAATTTACCATGTCAGATAGAAATAGATGTCAATTTTCTATGTCAATGAGAAAATTGAACGTGTCATACAGGATATTTTAACTTCTATTTTTTATATACTTAAAAAATTTATTCATTTTTTGCTATTGTAAAAATTGATCGTGCCATACAGGCTTTAGTCTATTCATGCAGTAGACGAGTCTTAACTAGTAGTATGTCGGTCAACTATTACGTAGGTAATTCACCCAATTCAGCATGTTTTGACAGGAATATGGGTGCTTGCAGTGACTTGTTCAAAGCACGAGTACGATGGTATCGCAAACAAATCAATGCATGCAAGTCGATTCGGGCTAGATTTCAAATCTATAAATACCAGTGGTTTAGGAATAAGTTTCATTATTTTTTGTGTGCTTTGCCAACAATCATCAGTCGAAAGTGTGATAGATAAGTGGAGTCATACAAAGTGTAAATTAAATCTTTTATTTTGTGAATATTTTTGCAAATTTTATTACTTCATTATGTCTGAATATAAGAAGAAATGTCGACAGTACAGTATTGAGTATTTGAAATATGGTTTTATTCAAACTGTTATAATGGGGGGGGGGCGTTACAAAATTTATGTCTTGCAAAGTGGGCGGTGGCCTGAAAAAGTATGGCAACCTATGGTTTAGATGAATAGATGATATAACCCATTATTTGTTGTATATGTTATCGGGATATATAATTAACAATCAAACAGTAGAGTATACTGCTTATTCTAACGTGTGCCTTAAACATGTATTGAAGAAACAATAACAGTCTTTATATGTGCATCTAAGATTTGCGAATGACATTCAACTATCAATGTCATCCGAATATTAAATGAACATTTTAATATTATGTTAACCTGATACTAAGTTTTAGTATCAGGTTAACATTATAACGCTTTAGCGTACAAAAAGTGACATTTTCACTTACCCATTTTTCCTGCTGGCGCCATCTTTTGGTGATAAACATAACTGCATTCAATTTTATTTATGTTGATTTTATTATTATTATTATGTGACACCTCCAGGGAGTCCGAGGACTCATCGTTTTTTTAATGTATTTTTAGTAGATGAAGGTAGTCTCCGTTTCTTTTTAGTTTTTGTTTTATGAGTGTTCAAGATTGGCAATTCTAGTCTACTAATCTGAAAAAATTAGATGTGTTATTTGACAAGGTGCATATATGCCATACTTCATTTTCGACCTAATTCAGTTTGCTTTTTCGGAATTATGTTTGTTATATTCATAAACAATTATAAGTGGCTGCCAGGTAATTATAAATTGTAATTATAATTAAAACTAGGGCAATATCTTCTTTTCAATTCTATATTAATGTGGCTTCTCTGGTGATTTTTAAAGTCTTCTTCAAATCTGCAATATATATATTCAGTATATTCGTACATCCACCATTTATACAATAAGAGGTTTTGGGAGTTTGACCCTCCGCCTTCCACTCTTTTATACATATTACAGAACTTTAAAACCTCTCGCCCATATTTTTTAAATAACAGAAACTTTTATGTAAATAGGTGGAGATTTGTCTTTATATGTCAAGTAAATTTCTACCTTTATAACATCAAAAATGATAATATTCATATTATCATATTTTGAAATCATGATAAATCAAGAATTCGATTCTGCTTTTATTAAGAAATCTTTCAAATGGTTTTAACGATTTTTGTGAATTTAAAAGTGTTCAAGTGCTAAATTTCTAATGCAAAAAAGTCAAACTTTATCCTAAAAATGCTTCATTTTTTTGTGATATGACATAATTATAGATATTTCTCATATCACTTATCCTGTGTGTGACATCGAATTAAAAATATTTCTTAAGGCCATAAAAATTTTAAGTCATTGTC
This sequence comes from Typopeltis vanoorti, assembly GCF_054136105.1. Classification (NCBI taxonomy): domain Eukaryota; kingdom Metazoa; phylum Arthropoda; class Arachnida; order Uropygi; family Thelyphonidae; genus Typopeltis; species Typopeltis vanoorti. The sequence continues at coordinate 76,754,051 of NC_143550.1, read as the reverse complement.
TTCAGAAATCCAAACTTACCATACAGGTAGTCACTATGAAAAGTTGCTGTTTGGTTCGACATCCACACATAATCCCAAATTTATATAGATCAGCACGTCTCTTATTCCAAACTTGCACTACTCCACCGAATGTACATTTCGCGATAAATTAGCGATGTCATATTCGATATACAATTTGTATTAGACCATTCTGCGAAGGCTTCCTTCCCTAACTACCTCATAGGGAAACTTTTTGTATTTCTGATCAAATGTAAAACTATATAACGTGAGCATATTCTGGTGTACATCATAAATTTCAAATATTAAATTTCACTCAACTAGAGCAAAGTTATTGCAATATACAATTTCGGCAAATTTATCGTTGCAAATAGTCTCCGATTGAAACAAAAATTGATATAAATTTTTGCCAGGATTCCAAAAATCGAATTTCAATAAAATCTAACAAAAGTTTAATGAAATGACAATCAATGTCACATTTCAAAACCTATTTTATTTTATTTTTCTAAATGTTCTTATTTTTTTCTCACTTATGAGATACTCGTGAAGTAGAAAAAGATTGAGGACACTCATAAAACTTATTTCCTATTTGAATTTTAAGATTCGTAGGCAACTAACTATTAGATTCGTTTTATAACGTGCAAGTTTATGATTGAAATTTCGTATTTGGAATCCTTACATAAATTTTCCGAGCAAATTTAAATTTTTGTTTCAATCGAACCATTTCTACTGATAAAATCAGTCAAACTAAAATTACATATCTAAAGGGAAACCAGTCGACGTCATACACTTGCTCTCACTTTTTTTTTTTTTTTAACCTTGTTATTGACAAAATGATTCGAAATGATAATTCCTCCCTAGCCACATGGAATTTAATTATGGTATTTAAGATCATTATTAAAATAGCAGTTTATTTTTTAAAACTTTTATTTCAAAATTTATTTTACCCATTACTTGAGTATTGTATTGGTATATAAAATAGAATATTTATCATTTTTTTTTTTTTTTTTTTAAGATTTAGATGATTTTTTAAAATTCTCTAATTACGATGGTTAACAAATTAAAACTTTTTTTTTAACAAATTAAAACTTAGATTCCAATTCCGTGATTTTAATTAAGTTCAAGGATTTCGAGGAGTTGAATCCAGATCTTCACTTAAAAAAATTACGCCTTCATAATCCCCCCCCCCCCCCAGCTGTATACGCTTTTCATGTTTCTTGGATATGTTAATCGTGAAACAGTCAATAATAGTAGATTTTTGTCACTTAATTGTCCTTTTGTAACTGTTGTGAGGCTCAAGGTTGGTAGCGAGATTTGAAAACGAACGTAGACATCGTTTGACCATTTCTGAATCCTCCTGTCTTCCCTCCATCAAGAAACACTGTAACACTAATTCTATCTGTTTAGAGTTTGCATTTGCACACAGACGTCCTTGAATTGCTCATTCCTTCAATTTATTATTATGCCCCGTTTAAAAGTTTAGAGGCTGTAAAACAAGCGCAGACTGTTTTTGATATGCACGTGGTTCTTTGACTTACAAGCAGTTAAGCAGTGATGCAACATCATTCGCGGGGTAAAGACTGCATACGTCTTTTAAGTAAAATTAGATCAGGATATAAAGTGTGTTCCTCATTATTGCTTCACGTCTTGTAAAATTAATTTGACTAAATAGATTCAGGAAAAAGGCTGTTTATAATTTTTGGGATGCCAATGATTTAGAGATGGAAACGAGATCATTTAACAGATTGTTATTTCTGTTCGATGAATATACTGTATGAACTAAGTCACGCACTCATCACCTTACCGCATTATGTTATGCTGTTCTGCCAGTGGAGGCTTTTGAATTACGATAGGGAAAATAACGCGTTGTGAAGACGACGTTATCCTAGCAAATAAAATATCGTACAGTTATTGAGTTTCTCATTGCACACAAAATTTCTGTCAATTGATATTCATCGGCAAATCAAAATGTTAATAAAAAATAGCTGTGTAAACTTCAGCACTATTTGATGTTGATCTGTGAAGAAATAAGCTCAGGGATCGGAAGAACTCTCGAAGCAGCAGCAGCAGCTTTCTTTCCAACATGACAAAGCAACGTCCCCTCCCCCTCCAAGGAGATGAAGTCTCCAAGGAGACTTCATCTCCTTGGAGGGGGAGGGGACGTTGCTTTCCCCCTCCAAGGAGATGAAGTCTCCTTGGAGGGGGAAGGGACGGGTTGAGCCCTCCTGATGAGGGATTAAGTGTATATATATATATATATGGCTGTAGCTCCGTGTGTATTCACCGGGCCAATTTGCCTGTTCTGAGGGACGAAAAACCCGAGTTTCAGGGTGGAAAAACCCTCTACCTCCATATGAGACCTGCTAACTTACCTTTAGTTGAAAGAGACCAGATAAAGTTTCCTTACGTCTTCTTGGACGGGAATCGAACCCAGGTCTTTCCGACCAAAGGGCTTCGTTTATACCGACTGAGCTAAGGAAGCTCTGGACTAGCTAATATACAGCCAAACCCGAAATAGAAGAAGTATTTGAAAGGGCAGCATGTCAGATGGTGGTGGACTATCACTTGTATCCTTTAGTTGGACAGCCATAGACTGAAATTCTGTCCAGGACTTTAGGAACATTTACAAGGATTTTCCAGATTGGTCTAATTATGAGTCGATAGAAAATCAAGCAATTCCCACAAAAATGACAATCTATCGAAGAGAACCCGAAGATGACGTGAACAAACATAATATACTTGTTTCATGGCCTTAGATTCCAATTCAGTGATTTCAAACAATCTCAATCTTCGTGACAGACTCATTTAATTACCTAAATGTTGGCGATAGCGCATGGATCACAAATGTGCTTATGTCAGAAATAGCTGCGCATAAGTACAGACATTCCAGGAAAGTTCGATAAATATGTATTTGTAGGTTTGCGAAATGCTATAGGAACCCATTAGATTCGTTTTTTTTTTTTTTTTTTCCCTCTCCCGGCCATAGCTACGTATATAACAATTCCGGTGTAACAGACGCTAACTTACTTTGCAAAGCACATGCGAAAAACCACAGAAAGTATTTTAATGAAATTTGATATTTCGGATCTGTAACAAAATTTGACGAATCATCTCAATTTTTATTTAAATTGAATTTTATTTATGGCTCAGTCGACCATGTCTTTGGTTCGAATCTCGTAGAACACGATGAAATTTTACAAGGACTTTTGCTGGAATAAGACACATTTATATGAACCTGGAAAGTTTTTTCCAGACATAATCCACTGGTCTCATAGTTTTATTTCGGCATTTCCCAACACTCAGTCGAATCATTTTTAGTGCCAGTTATTTAATTCGATCCTCCATTTGAAGTGAACAGTATCAGCTGGTAGAGCAGAACAGATGCGTGTCGTATAACTAAAAATGCAGCATAATACTGGACTCCACTCCTAAAAAGTATGAGATGAGTTTCTGTGTCTTTGGTACAGTTTTCTAAGCGATGTCATTAAACCTATCAGTTCAGGCTTTCCGCATTCCAAAGTTTCATGATGCGGTATTTATGCGACTGTTCATGGGAAACACCAGGGATACGAGTGGTATTTCCCCTGCATGTCGTAAATCCACTGCAACTAGCAGAGGATTGTAAATCACATCAACTGCAGTGAGGAATTGACGGCGTCGTTGGGATGCGATCGTCGGATGTCTCATCAATATTTGTATTTATCTACCACAATAAACTGTTAATTGTTTTCTAATCTAATTTTCCCTTTCAGTCGTTTCCGACCGTAGGTGACTTTGTAGGTATTGCCCACAAAGTATTCCTGGTGAGATTTTTACAGGGTAGTTCACCATTGCTTCCCCACCTATTTTATCCGGGCTCGGGATCGGCATCTGTGGCTTATCCATGACTGTAATCCATGTGTTTACGGGGCCGGTTTGCCTGTTCTGGGGGACCAAAAACCCAACTTTCCGGTGAAATCCCCCCCCCCCCTACTTCCGTATGAGACCAGCTAACCCACCTTTAGTCGAAAGAGACCAAAACAGATAAAGGTTCCTCACGTCACTGACGGCAATCGAACCCAAGTTTTTCCGACCAAAGAGTTTCGTCTATATTGACTGAGCTACGGAGGCTCTGTTAATTCTTTTCAAAGTTATCAATAGCTTATCTGCAAAAACTGAGGATGATCAAGATGAGGACAATGATTCCTTGACAAACATGGAACATCGAGTTGTGCCACATGATGTCTATTTTGTATAGTCTGAGTTTGAATATCTACAAATGCAGAGAACATGCTATAGTGTACCGTTCCAAAAATAAACTTTGAAGGAAAAGTTAGTACTGTGTTGTAATACTTCTCAAGGTTCGTACCAGGACTATTAGTCTTAATACCAAAAATCTTTAGTACGTGTCATATATGGACATTTGAGACAACTTCGTATGACGAGCTATTTCAACTCTCGCGGTATTAGCTGTATTAAAAGAAGAATCGTGCATGCCATATTGCAATTATCTGCTATCGTAAACTGGTCAAAAGTATTCCAGTAAAGGTAATCTAAAGATAGTTCTGAACATTAACATCAACTTCTTTAATGTTACTAGTGCGATTGCGTTCGTTAGAGAGTAATTACAATGCTAAATTGTGCGCGCGCGCGCGTGTGTGTGTGTGAGAGAGAGAGAGATTGACACCAGTCCATCATAAATATCATAATTTCTGTTGATATTATGATATTTATGATGGATGATGTATAATGCACCCCATTTTCTTTCTTTCATGTTAAGAGCATTATACTGGAGTTATACCATATTAGAGTTTGGGAATTATTTCGATCATAAACAGGGCCAAGCGGTTATAAAGGTTGAAGACCTTTGCTCCGCAATGTTTTCCTAAGGGATTCATAAGTAAAGTAATTGACAGTCCCTCTAGAGTACAAGTACTGTACTATATGGAATGGGGGGGGGGGTATATGCGAAAGGTTTTTAAAGAATACATGGAACTTTTTTTTATTTACTTTTATATTTCTGTCGCCATCTTGTCGCTAATAAGTGCAGGTCTATTTATAATTAATTTTTCAATAACTAAAAGGATATTTTAATCAACGTGTCTCTTGGAATGTATCGACTGAGCTCCGCCAGGGCCGCGGATGAAAGGCAACTGCACGATCGCTTTGTGTATTAAAAGTTTAAATTTAAATAGTTCGAACCATGCAGCCGGAACTCTCCGCTAAATTTCGGAATTATTTGTATCTGAAATTGTAATGGTCCTCAGTGATTGTTTCATCACCCGCGCGCGAAAAATATTTTTTATATATATATTTTTTTAGCAGTTGTGTTGTTGGTTATTAACAATCTAATAATAATTAATATTACAATTATTTAACCATTATTAATATTTCTCTTTTGTATTTAACTCTTTAATATGAATCGCTCACTGCTTAAAAAACAGTTTGGGTGAAACAAATAGTGAGTGGGAAAGAACATGTTGATGCATCAGGATCAAATATCAAAGTAATGAATGCGAGCCATTAATTTATTATAACGCTAAAATGAAAAAAAAAAAAAATCTTTATATTCATGTCCGAATGCACGTTTACATTCAAACATGCTCTCAAAATTGCGATTGCCTGAGAAGGAGTACGCCAGCCTTACTAAAATTTTAAAAAGGTATACTACGACGATAGAAATATATTTTATTTCTATCTTCTTAAATAGGGATACTACTCTAGAATTTAAGAAGATAGAAATAAAAAATATATTTTTAGATATTGTAGAGTAATTTTAATTACACTTATCAGTTCAATGATTATTTCCTACATATATGAAATTTCAATAAATAGATTTACAATTCAGAATTTGCAAGATCTTTGAGGATTTCACACCTCTCCATCTTCAGACGATTTTCTGAGAACTACCCTGCTTTCTCTTCCCTCGAGTATTTTTTGTCAAACAGATTAACTTTTAGCGTTAACACACACACACACACGCTTTATACGAGAGAGAGGGGGGAGGGAGAGAAAGATGTAAATATGAAGATCAAAAACTCAAACCCGCAAAACTCCACGCTTGGCAGCATGCCAAAGAACGTTTTAAACACGCGCGCACACACACACTATAAATTGCTGCTGTCGCCCTTTACCTAAAAGGTGTTATATCAATTTGAAAGTTGCCAATCATTAATCACCACCTGTTCCTCCCCATTAGCACAAACGTCCCCCCTCTTTTCTTCTGATACTTTCTACATTCCAGGGTGGATTATCACCGACCCATTTGATAGGGAGGTCGTTCAAAGATGGCGGCAGGTGCTGAACGACCCCAGCACTGAGCAATCATCAATCAAGCGCTAATCACATCGGCTGCAAGCACGCCAGGTGACGTAATGGCCAGCGTGCAGGCTGGAGGGCCCACCTTCCTCACGGTGCTCGGATCCCTCTGTCACGACATGAACAGAGAGGCTATCAAGTGCGGCCACTCCACGTGCTACTTAGGGGTTTGGAGTTTTTTTCTGCATTAGGGCCTTGACACTTTGCTTGCGTTTTAGTGCAATGATCGAGAGAATCTTGGCGGACTCCGTGAACCAAGAGAGATGAAAATTTTCTCCTCTGATACAGTCTCAATAAAGTAATCGGGTCTTAGTTCTTGGAAGAGTGTTTTTCAATTGTTGATCTTATACATTTTTTTTTTTATGATTTCAGTAAAAATAAAACAAAAACATTGATACAGTAACTGGTCCACTAGCTAACTTAAGTACTACTGTATTATTTATTAACATAAATTGTTTGAAAATAACATAAGCAGCCAATTGTTAAAAAAAAAAACAAAAAAAAAACCAAAACCTGATAACTGATTTAAGAGCCGATTCCGATAATCTCTTTGGAAAACAAATTCGAAAAAAGAAAATAATGAGGTAAAGGAAGTTAGTAGTAGCAGTGACGAATTTCAACTGAAAAGGAGAATGTTTCTAGATTAAAAAGCGAAGAATATGGAATCTCGTCTTCGATGAAAACTGTTTTCATACATTTTGAAAGTTTCGCACCTTCATTCTTTTTGTTAATGTCTCATTTATTATCCTTAAATTTTTGTTGTATATCTGTACTTGAAAATAAAGTGTTAATTTTATTTTTAAAAATACATAAATGTTTAATTGAGTGTTACGGAAGCTATCTCCTGATTTTTTTAGACAAATGTTGTTTGTATTTGAATATCGATTTACACGATTTTCATTTGCACGGTACTTTGTACAATCAATCCGCCGTGCAAATCGAGGGATAGGTGTATATGCTTACAATAATAGATAATTTAAATCCTTATTACATATCATATTATTTTACAGCTTAATTTTTACATCTAAAAATTGCATGCACGTGCTGGAAGACTGATACTCCAATGTACTGCAACAGTCGAATAACAACTGGTGGGACATACTCAATAGCTGCCAAGGGTACAAAACCCGCAGCAATGGATATGGGGCACCTGCATAGCTTTTTAATACAACACACACCAATTTTTATTATTGTTAAACCGTATTAAACTGGGAACGTACCATGTTAAACGAAAATTTGTAGTATTATTTCGACTGGGCAAAACTGAAATCGTGCAGTTTGAATACCTTGTAAATCATGGGTTAGGTGTGCATATCATGAATTAGATGACAATGACTGAGTTTTTTGTGACACTAGTTATTGTTAATGATGCCAGTTCTATCGTATATTTAGTAAATAAATGTGTATAAGCAAGAGTTATAGTAAAATATTACAGTAAATTGATTTTTTTAATATACATTTTCTTAGTTTTCTCGGATATCATAAGTTAGTACAGCCTTTTCGTTACAAATATGTAGATGATTTCTTTCGTTTCTTTAGATTTATTTATAGCCATTTCTTTTCAAACAACGGCCTGATTCACAAATTCTGCGCAATTTAAGACATGACTGATGTTGATAATGTTATAGAGACTATCCAAACTAATAAATAATAAAAAATTAAGAACGATTTTTTCTTTGAAATAATCCTGTGGATTTTTGCTTTTTCTTGTCTCTCCTAAAAAATCTTGCTTAGCAGTCATTCTTGAAAAAAAAAAGAAAAGAAAAAAAAAAACAGCACATTAAAAGTTTTAAAACGATTCGAGGTGCACTCGCTTTAAAACATTCTTACATGTTTTTCTTTTGAAAATGAAATTCAGTTTTATCCTGCTCAAGACTAAATAGTGATCACTTCCAATTTCAAATACTCTATACACTCTGGTGTCCTGCACCAGGGAGAAAATAATAACACAGAGCACTTAACATATTTGATAAGATAACATAATGTATTTTTGCATTGAACTGAATTGAATAGAACTGTAAAATATCGTTTCTTTCTCCTTTCCCTTCTCACCAATTCAACAGAATGTTCGTGATGTAAGTCGAACACTGGAAGACGGAATGATTGAGAAGACATATGTTTCTCCCAATATATACTAATACTTCCCAACACGTACTTATTAACAATACATATCTTACCTAGATATGTACTGTTATATATTTATTAAGACACGTAATAAATAGTAGTACATCTTAAGCACCTTTCGAGGAAACTAATATTGTCATGAGAACATCCCGGCATATGGCTTCAAAAGAAATTATTTTTATTATATAGAGAGATTCATTATTTTATTATGCTTTAGGACTGCGGAATGTGTTAGCTATAAGGTAGATTGAGGTCGGTAATCTGCAGAGTTTGGCTGATAGAAGGCGACGTGGAGAATGGTGGGTGAGTGGAATGCATTTCCTGAATGCACTACTTGGAAATAAGTCAACGGACACCATAGTGTGAGGAACAAACAACGATGGCGCCCATCTTAATAAGATGTAGGACCTCCTTTCATTGCGATGACTGCAGAAATCCTACGGTTCATGTTTTCTACAAGCGTAGGATAGCATCAATGGGGATTTTGGACCATTCTTCCTGTAGGCATATATAATGAGGTCCTGGAATATTCCGAGGCGGACGTCCCTTGACCTCACCTGACGCTCCATTTCATCCCGCACAGATGGGTGTATTTCTAGCTCGCCTCCACCTGGTGCACCCTGGGTAATGCTAAATGAGCTAGAGCGATTGCTGACATCCAGTCTATCTTAACGATCACCTGGCTATAGACACATGAAATCACAACTATACAATCACCAAACTGTCCTTTTCAGGACCACAAGAAAAGAAAACTGGATGCTAATTTCTGGATTTGCCAACTCAACATTGAAGGAATCAGCTTTGATAAAAGTCTATATCTCTCAAAAATCCTTCAAGAAAATGATATAGATATAGTTGTCATTCAAGAGACGCACACAGATAATGAACAACAATTGAAATCTAGAGGAAAAATTGCAGGGTACGATATACTAGGAGCTACACATCACCGAGCTCATGGCTGTGCAACTTACCTATGCAATAATATAGACAATGCTCACTTAATATCAGCACATATTAATCAGAATATACACACAATCATAGCCAAAATCGATGATCTCACAGTGGTTAACATCTATAAGCCTCCCCTGGTAGAATGGCCACCTGAAGTAATTCACATATTTCTACATCCTACTATTTACATACGAGATTTTAACAGCCATTCGCACCATGTTGAATTACAATAATAATGATGGAATGGTGAAGCATTAGCAAACTGGGATCAGCAAAACAATCTTAGCTTAATATTTGATGCAAAGGACAAAGGAACCCTTAAGGCTGCAGCATGGAAGAGGGAATACAACTCATACCTCTGCTTTGTTAACCAAAATTTGCAAAATCAGCCGATAAACACAAGATGAGTCCTTGAAGATTTTCCACAAAGACAACATTGCCCAGTATGTAGAAGTAGGAATACAAATACCAATAATTCGTTCCATTCCACGACCAAGATGGAATTTCAGAAAAGCGAACTGGCAGGATTTTTCACAAGAACTGGATAAAATAGTAAGATGAATACCACATGTGAATGAAAACTACAACAGATTCATTGGACCAGTCATATCAACAGCGAAGAAGTATATTCCAAGGGGTTTCCTAAGGGAATACATATCTGGAATAGACTGTGAAGAGCTATACCAAGTCTATTTAGAATCCGGCGACTGCGACATAGCTGACGAATTACTCTAGAAACTTGATAACGAACGCAGAGAAAAACTGCAGAGGACTTAGACTTTAAAAAATCAAGTAGAAAAGCATGAAGCCTATTAAAGAAGTTAGGTGGAAGTAACCCAATCACTCATAAAGATCCTTTGGTGACTCCAGATCAAATTGCCTGTCGAATAACCTCATTGTCTAGAGTCCCTCGAGATCAACACACATGCGTACACACACACACGGGAGGTGAAAAGAATACTCAGAAACTTATGACAAAGTGCAGCTGATAGTTCCTAATTTTAAACAGACGAAATAACCGAGGCCTTAAAGGAGGTGAAAACCGGCAAAGCACCAGGCTTAGATGATATTCATCCTGAATTCTTGGTTAACTGTGGAAAAAATGCTCGGCAATGGCTAACAAGATTCTTTTCTCACATTTTAAGAACGGAACCTTCCATCAGCCTTTAAGAGAAACCAAAATAATAGCCATATTAAACCCAACAAGCCTCAAGATCAAGCAGAGAGAGCTATCGCCCAATTTCACTCCTGAAGTTGCTGTTATAAGCTCCTCGAGAGACTCCACTGTAACAGAACTGGGCGAAAAATATCTGAAGCAAGCTCAATCCTGTTGAGCAAGCAGTCTTTGGAGCTCAACGTAGTTGTATGGACCAAATAATAAATCTTACTAACCATATCATACGCCACGGTATAAAAAGAGGAGTTGCTATACAAGCCATACCATGCAAATCCATCATACGACTTATTGGTAACATGCTTTCTTACAGGTTCTTTCATGTGGTACTGGGAAACCAAATGAGCAAACAGAGAAAACAGACCAACAGGGATCAGTATTAGCACCAATCTTATTCAACTTATATACATCTGATCTACCGACAACTAGGTCAAGAAAATTTGTTTATGCTGATGATATAGCCTTCGCCACCCAACACAAAAACATCGAAGTAACTGAAGATGTTCAAATAAATAACCATAGAACCATTGGGGAATACTTTCGTAAATAGAGACTAACACCAAACCTCAATAAGACCGAGGTTAGCTCTTTCCACCTAAACACCAAATTGGCAAATAGGAAACTTCAGGTCAGCTTTAACAACATTAACTTTAACAGTGCTGCTGCACCAAGATTTCCCCAAGTATCTGGGTTTTACCTTGGATAGAACACTATCTTTCAAAAGACATCGGGAGAATATCCCTTTAAAGATCAGAATCCATAATAACGTCATACGTTATGTAACGTCATACGGTTCTACATAGGGTTCTTTTGCTATTACACTGCGATGCTCCACGTTGGGCCTAATCTACTCTGCAGCAGAATATTGTTCACCAGTATGGCTAAAGTCCTCTTATCGCGAAAATCGACACCTAAATATAAATGCAGCGATGAGGAGACAATAACAAGTTGTGTCAAATCCACTCCCCTTTACTGGCTTCCAACTTTGAGTAATATTGCACCACCGAACCTGTGCAGACAAGGTGCTCTAGTAAGAGTACAAAAAAATAAACAGCAATACCCTGTAACCAATACATCAGACCTCCCACATATATAAGTATAAATCGCCTTAAATCCCGACGGCCTCCACTAATATTGGTTGAAGAACCAGTAAATAGCGATTTCAACGTTAATTCGAAATGGCTAGAAACTTGGAAGGAAAAATCGCCACCAGACTTAAACAAGTATTGTATATTCTTCCAACCAAAATCCCAAAGGACTGAGCTTCCACGTCATCTGTGGAAAAGCTTGAATAGGATACGCACAAGACATGGTATCTGCGCAGACAGCTTACACAAGTGGGAGAGATCACCTACACACCAATGTAGCTGTGGTGCCATAAACCAAACCATTCGGCACATTGCGGAGGACTGCAGCATAAGATCCTACCCTGGTGACCTGAGAGACTTTTTTGAGGCAGATCCTTCAGCTGTTGAATAGCTATCTGAACTAGACTTCAAATTTTAATGACTTTTTCTACCTGATATTTGTATACTTTGATGTCACGTGTCTTTATTATGCCTATGCTAAATAAATCCCACAGATGCTCAATAGGGGTTGAGATCAGGGCAATGCAAAGGTCAGTCAATTGTAGTGACGTTCACGTCCACAAACAGCAGAAGCCTTATGATATGGTCCTCTGTCTTGGCGAAAGAGAATGGTCAGTTCCGTAGAAACGCTACAAAGTAGGAATACTTTGTAGCGTGAATGTTCAGATACCTCCCGGCATTCAATGTTCTGACATCACAAACAGAGGTCTAAGGCCAAAATAGGACCATACCATCAAACAGCCACCTCCGAATTTCATAGTGTGGCGATTCGCCGCTACATACAGCTTTCCATGCTTCCACGTCTTGCTGTACATACTCTTTACACCACTGAAGACGAAGCTACATTTTGGTTAGGGTAATGTGGGGCATGTATATTGCAGTTCTGCCATAGCCTCGGTTCTCGCTGTTTTGGCCTAATTCGTATTCCAGTCAGTCAATAATGTGTCGGCCGACGAATGGCGGTTTATACATATTAACTTTCGTAGCATCCCTACGGTCACGTTCAGTGAGTGTGGCGAGTCGTCCCCTGCGGTTAGCACATTCAATTGACTACCTGCACTTCCATCTTAGTATGGTATCATTGATTGGTGACCTGGAATGGTCCAAGTTTTCAACAATTTGCTGAACAGATAGGCTTGCAACATGGCATTCTATCACAATGTCTCTTTCAGTCAGTTCCCTTCTCGCAGCTATATTTCATCCTGACAGTGTTGTACTGTTTGGGGGCATCATATTCCTCCAATTTATACTGGCTACAACCACGTTGCACCTTGCCCATGGGAATGTCCGTTGACTTCTTTGCCAGCAGTATATGTGGAGAATGCGAAGAGTGTGAATGAGTTGAAGCTTCGGTATGATATATATGTTACTAGCAAGAGAAATTTTCTGTAAGTCTGTGGGCTTTTGTCTGTATACTTACTTCCCATTGTAATATAATATAATGTACGTACTTGTTAATGGTATATCTCTGTCTCTCGACGAGCGTTTGACTCCAGGAGAGTTGATGTAATAATAATAATAATAATATACGAGGGGGGGGGTTCGGAAAGTTCTGATAAATACTTAGAACAAAATATTAAAGCAACTGATATAACCACAAGAAAGAACACGACTAGTAGCAGAGTTATGAAGCTAACTTATTCTTATATCGTATGTTCTTTCTTATGATTATCAGTTGCTTTAATATAATTTTTGTTCTAGGTGTTTATCAGAACTTTCCAGACCCCTCTCGTAGTAGCATTTTTCTCACTGTATGTAGTACAGACATACCCTCACATCTGTCAAATGCAATCATTCCTTGTCCTTTTTTGAGGCGCCTCTTTCATTACCTTTCCTCTTCGATGTTTCCTCTGTAACTCGGTCACATTCATGTAAGTAGGTTAGTGGCTTTTTGCATAATGCACGAAACACTAACAGATTAAAGCTGCGTACTATTTCAAGAAATTATCGAGATGGAGAATTAATTACTTGGAACACATACATAATTTAATGTGTGCACTTAATTTAATTAATAATTTTCAAACCGCTTTTATTCTACACGAGTAGTAAGTAGAACTTCATAACTTCTAACGATTTAGATCTCTGGATGAGAGCATGACAGACTACGATATCATGTCCCTTAATCCTAATGGTATTACTGTTGGGTTTCTGAGGTTTAAGCTCGAATTTCCTGAAGGAGGAAATGCTACTTGCCTGCATCAAAAATCAATTAATTACGAACCTGCTGAAAACGTTCTCTGAGTCAACGACTAGAATAGAACTTATGACAATAAAAGTTCTGTTCTATAAATTGCAACAGAATTTCACTACCTATTAGAGATAAATAATTTGATGCTTAAAATCTATTTGGGGATTTTTGAGAAAGCTGACGTTATAATATATGTAATTATTATTATCACGTGATACCTTCAAGGATAAGGACACATTGCAGGAGGGCACTCTACTCCACACACACAGGTTTCTATATACTGTATTTAGGAACCAAAAGAAAAATTGCTGTAACTCGTAGGTGGGACATATGATAGGTACATTATGTAAAAAGTGGCGCTGTTAGCGGTATATGCAAATGAGTCATGACATAAACGTGGGCATTTTGTAGTGTTTTTCTGTTTCATGTCTGGAGTGAGAAAAAGACATTTTGTGATAGTAAAATTCTTGGATATGGCTACAAGACATCGTTTAAACGATGATTTCAGGGGACAGCCATCATAAGAATAGAAGGTGGCCAAAGTCAGGTGGATTAGCAAAATGGTTGCGTGTGAATTGTTCCACGGTTCACAGATTGTGGAACTAATTGCAAGTCATAAACTGTATCCTAGTGATATAGTGGACAGCAATGGACTACAACCACAGCGGATGACCAATATCTCCGATTATCTGTTTGCTGAAACAGGAGTGTTTCCCTTAAACAGCAAGAATCTGATCATGTGTCAGCTACAGGAACAGTGGCTTCTACACCTTCTGGGTGTACTGTGTGCAGAAAACTCACGAGGGTGGTCATAGTATGTCAGGAGAACGGTAGTTCGTGTGCCTGTTCCCAGGCCACAGGAGAATGTTTGAAATTGGCCAGGCACCACGTCAACTGGATCCAAGACCAATGGGGGGGGGAGTCAGTATTGTTAACAGACGAGTCCTAATTTGCGCTACAAAGCAATACCAGACATGCTCTGATGAGAACAAGGGACTTGCTATCACCGCATATTTGTGAAAAGCAATGGTAGTGGACAGCAATGGACTACAACCACAGCGGATGACCAATATCTCCGATTATCTGTTTGCTGAAACCGGAGTGTTTCCCTTAAACAGCAAGAATCTGATCATGTGTCAGCTACAGGAACAGTGGCTTCTACACCTTCTGGGTGTACTGTGTGCAGAAAACTCACGAGGGTGGTCATAGTATGTCAGGAGAACGGTAGTTCGTGTGCCTGTTCCCAGGCCACAGGAGAATGTTTGAAATTGGCCAGGCACCACGTCAACTGGATCCAAGACCAATGGGGGGGGGGAGAGTCAGTATTGTTAACAGACGAGTCCTAATTTGCGCTACAAAGCAATACCAGACATGCTCTGATGAGAACAAGGGACTTGCTATCACGGCATTTTTGTGAAAAGCAATGGTAGAGGCAGTGTGACGGTTTGGAGAGGAATCTAGTTAGATGGATACACCAATCTGTATGCTTTCTAGCAGAACCGTGAATGCTACAACTTAGAGAAACGAGGTCCTGGATCCCTATGTTTGTTCGCATGCGGTATGAATATGATAATCCTCTTCATCGAGCGAAGCTCTTTGATCAATATCTTCAAGACTATCGTGCGTATGAACTAGCCAGCCAAGTCTCCAGACCTTCGTCCTATTGAGCATGGTCTAGGTAGAGGTGTTGCTGCTCTCATTCCCCTCCCCAAAACGTTGAGAGCTTTGCAACAGCAATGGTTGTTCTTACTGTTCATAATGCTGTCCAGGAGGGACAGCATTATGAACAGTATGAAACATCGTTGAGGTGCTTTGAGGGAGTAACAAAATTCCTTATTGAGGCATTTTTGATCATTGTCTTCATGTATCTATCCAGGCCGGAATAAATTATTGCGATTCGTTTAAATTGTTCGCACTTACCAAGCTTGCATGCATCTCATTCAGTTATATCAATATCAATAACGGAAATAAACAGTTTCATCATTCCTAATGATGGAACTGTTTGTTTTTTTCTCTCTTGTCCGTTATGCTTTTCAAGAGTGTATATTATTATCGGATACCTCTGCGGGAAGGCACTCTACATAACCAAATGTTACACTATTTGATTATTCACAATACGTTTTCGTATGAGATCGACTGATTCAAATGAAATGATCATGTAGATAGAGATTTCTCTGATGAGAATCGAATTCAAATTCAATCGAAGGGCACAATATCACGTCGTTCTTCTATTTGCATTACGGAGGCGCTATTGCTGATTCTATTCCAAGTTAGAAATATCATATGAACATGGGTGTAATTCTTGACGGTTAGAGAGCAATGGGTATCGATATGTAGCATCCACAATCAATAACTCAACAGCTATTGTTCAGAGATCCACAAGCTTATTTCCTGGTGCGTGTTATTAATAGGCTGACCATACGTACCGTTTTTTTTTTTTTCCATATTTCCCGGCCGCCCCGTCGTTTTAATGAAACTACAATACTGGTATCCATGGTATATCAATATCATGGATACCAGTAATTTGTATAACCATGGAGTCGCATTGTTCGATACAAAATATCGATATCTGCAGTGATTTATTCAGAGGCGGAAAAAAAAAACATGTTGGCAACACTTACGCGTCTCAGACGCGGCGTCTGTTCTGCTGTGGCGTTATTTTTTGTTTTGCCTGTATGCAACCGGTGGCTTTGTTATTCAATGCCAGTGGTTTAAATTTCGTATTTTTTAAAGTTTTAAGTCTATCCTTGCAATGCCAATGAGGTGAAACTGCAGTTTTAATGAGGATCTCCAGAAATAATTCAAATTTATTAAACTGGATAAGCTGTGCAGTGATGGAACAAAAATGATATGACAACATTGTAATGTCCATTTTTCCGTTGCTCATGGAGGCAGAAGCGACATCAACCAACATCTACGTAGCCAGAAACATAAAGATGCTGAAAAGACTGGCTTCAGTTAAAAGCATCAGCTCGTTTATGGTGAGACGTGATGGTGATAAGGAAAGCGATAAAATTGCAGCATGTGAAGCTCTTATTGCTTATCCTACTGTGTGTCACACATATGTTTATATACTCAATATGTTTATGTAATAAAACTTTTTTTTTATCGTCTTACTTTTTCATGAATACAGAATATTGCATAACCCCCGTCCCGTTTTTGTCTCAAGGAAATATGGTCAGCCTAGTTATTAACTGTTGAACGAGAAAATCCGGAGGAAGAGAGAGAACGTTATTAAAATGAGAGTGTATATTTTATTTTTCTCGTGTGTTTTGTACATGAACGAATGAGAAACATCCACAATGAAGGACTGTGTCTGCCCAATGGAATGAATTGAACATCTTGAGCCTGGTACATCTTTCGTGTGTGTAGCTGATTGTTTTATTTTTCCCAGTCTGAACTTTGTATAACATTTCTTTGCGAACAAGAATAAACTACCAGCATGACGTGGCAGATTTCATTCACGTGGGAACTGAATGAGAAATTCTCTGATATCAAGATCGGCTGTGACAGTTATGAAAACTAGCCGCTCCATCACTAGAATATATTGCATGAATACCGGGTGGCAGTTATCTTATTTCTCATAAAAAATAATTTCCCCCAGTATTCTTTTTGACGATACCCAAATTTCCAGACAATTTGAGATTTCTCTTCTTGGAATTACCCTGACATCAAACTTCTCCTGGCATAAACACATCACAACAATTGCATCCTCAGCTCCAAAAAAAAAAAAAAAATAAAAAAAAATAATAATAAATAAAATAAGATTTCTTTTTCGCTCAAGACATTACTTCACCCCTGAACAGCTATTAACATTATACAAATCCACCCAGCTATTGAATACTGCTCTGACATATGGGGTGGGACCCCTAAAAGCTCCCTCAAAATGCTTGACTCAATACAGAGACCAATTAGACTTATTAATGACCTATCTCTTACCAACTTACTCCCCCCACTTTCGCGCACACACATTTGGTTTCCGCAAGATGTATATTCTACAAATATTTCCATGGGAAATGCTCATCAGAAATAACATCAATAATTCCTCCACTTAGTACTAAGCTCGTTGGAACAATGCAGCTGCTGCTCAAGATCCCTTCACAGTGCACCTTGAAACAAACAGAACAAGTTTCTTTTCCTGTTCCTTCATCCCTGCAACTACTGTATTGTGGAAGTCCTCCCCCCTGTTGTGTTTCCCAAAGAATACAATATATATATATATACAGTATTTCAAATCAAATGTAAACAAGCTCCTCCTCCTTTCTCAACCCACTACCCATACACGATACTAATGTACTACAGGTTGATCAACCAACCTCTCGTGTATGGGCTCGACATAAATAAACTACTTTAGCGAATTTCGGATTCGGAAGATACGTGTTTAACATTCTTCAAATCTTCGTTACATTTCCATTGAAAAACTAGTCGAGATGCATGAACGATTGTAGCTACTTTGAATATTCATTAAATATAGCAAGGCAAAACCTGTTACTATGGAAAGTCAGCACATTGATATATTTCTATAATTATATATATATAGAAATTTCCAATCGAAGGAGGCATGCCCAGTTCATTTATTATTACTTTTATATAAAGATTATTATATGTCAATACGTATTTGTCATCCTTATATATCTTTTTCTTTTTTTTTTAAAGAAAATACTTGACTTTAATGATTTTTCTTACAATGTATCATTTTCTTCTGTAATAATCTGTCGTCAGATTGATTTCCAATGTCTGTTACCTCGACTTACATGTGATTTTAATCAAATTTCCCCACCCCTTTTCCCATTACAATGAACAACATCGAAGAAACAAATAGGCATTAGTATAGTTCACTTGATAATGACCTAACATCATTTTTCCCCTGAAGAATATCAGATAATTGTCATTGTTCCATCTGCCCTTACCTTTCAAATATGCACTAGGCATATTATGAAACATAATGCCGGCAAAGGTTGGTCGATTGGTAGAGCCTCTGCTACTAATGGCTCAGTTAAATAAGTTTGAGCGCGGTTAGTAGTTGGAAGGGAACCAATCGTTCGATGCTGTTGGCACACTCTCCCTCGATGAGTCTTTGGACTCCCTGGAGGTGTTAAATAATAACAACAACATGGCCAATAACAAAGGGAAGTAATAGAAAATTTATCAAAATTGAAAGAAAAGCATTGGCAAAAAATTTTGTATCATCTTAATTGAAATATTGGAATGTAGTTAATCAAACACGTGCTTACAAATAAAATTGAGTAGACAAGACCCATAGGAAGACTGTGAATAGGATGTGGTGATGACCCATGACAGATGGGTGAACATTTTACATCATGTGTAGCCTGACAGAGACAGACGAAGAAACTTACTAATTGTAGCATTGGACCTAAGTAGCTGTTGCATAGGAGGAAATGTTTTCAACCCTGTATCTCAATAATAGACTCAAACAATAAAACATACAAACACAATTAGACAATAATACATGTGTTTTGGTTCAGGATCATGAGATGGGTGGCAGTTGTCTGCTGTTCTCTATCCATCCCAACATTCCTGAAAAGCCTTAATTCATTGCTTGATCTCATAAGAATGATGGTCTAGCCACCCAGATCTCTAACGTAAAAAAGTTAGGGCTAAAGTAGGCTGACCATACGTACCGTTTTTTTCGTATTTCCTGGCTGTCCCGTCGTTTTAATAAAAATATCAATTTTGTCCCGTTTTTAATAAAAACTATAAATATACTTTAATACTGATCAATCATAAATTATTATTCATAACTTATAATTGTATATCAATATCAATATCATGGATACCAGTAATTTGTATAACAATGGAGTCGCATCGTTCGATACTAAATATCAATATTTGCAGGGAAAAAAATGTTGGGAACATTTGCGCGTCGCAGCGTATGTTCTTCTGTAACGTTAGTTTTTGTTTTGCCTGTATGCTAACCGGTCGCTTTGTTAATCAATGCCAGTGGCTTAAAATTCATATTTCTTAAAGTTTTAAGCCTTATTTCTTAAAGCTTTAAGTCTATCCTTGCAATGTCAAAGAGGCGAAATTGCATTTTTAATGAAGATCTCCAGAAAGAATTGAAATTTATTTAACTGGACAAGTTGTGCACAAGTGATGGAAAAAAAGTATTTTTTTGTTTTCTGAAATGAGCGAAAAACGTCTAGATTTTTAAGACTTGTAATATTGTAGTTTATTCTTTGTCTTCCAGGAAGTACAGCACCTGTTGAGAGAATATTTTCTGTTATAAACAGTATGTGGTCAAAGGAGAAATCTAGATTAAATGTTGAGACAATGAGGGCTATGTTAGTTTGTAAGACAAAATTGTATCACGGAGTGTGAGAAGTTTTATGATAAAATGTTGAAAGACCGAAATTTGCTGCTTAAAATCACTTCATCGGAGAAATATTCATGGTACGATCGTGGTGAAATACAGTCTCCCTGTACGTCTACCTAAATTTTTGCATGGGTTCTGTCACTCAAGAATAATGGTAAGCTCAATGTATATGTAATAAAACTTTTTTTTATTGTCATACGTTTTCATTAATGCAGAATATTACATACCACCTGTCCCATTTTTGTCTCAAGGAAATATGGTCAGCCTAGGCTAAAGGAACTGAAAATAATCCGTGTTTAGACAATATTTTTCTTCTGGTTTCCTCATACAATGAAATAAATCTGTTGTACTAGGGTGAGTATGGAAAGTTCTGATAGACACCTAGAACAAAAATGATATTAAAACAACTGATATAACCACAAGAAAGAACATACCAGTAGCAGCGTTACTGGTAACGTAACGTATCGTAAGGTAAGGTAAGGTAACGTATGTTCTTATATTCTAATATCCTCGTATGTTCTTTCTTTTGGTTATATCACTTGCTTTAATGTCATTTTGTTCTAGGTGTTTATCAGAACTTTCCACCCCCCTCATATTGGGCATTTTCCTATTTTAATTTTTCAGCTAACGCCTTTTTATTCCCGTATACGGGAGTAGGCGAGGCCATTTAGCCCTATCTAACTTTTGGAGACTGAGTGGGCAGTTCAATCTTCACTGGTACCCAATCAGAGACAGATGGCCCAAGGCTATCACTAATTAAGCGGTGCGCAGTGAAGAGAGACGGCTCAAATGTGCCGCCATCTCGTGGTCCCTAACCCTAACACAATATATTTAATGTCTGAAATAATGTGGGTTCTACGGTCGATTTTCTTGAATTTACAGGACGAAAAACCCGAGTTTCCGGGAGGAAAAACCTGCTTGCCCGTGCCAGAGATCGACTAACTCGGGAACCGGTCGAAAAAAGGCTTAGAAAAATTTCCTCTAGTCATTTTCTCTGGGCATTTCCCTATGAAGTTTTAATTCAGGTCATTCAGATGAAAAGTCACGTCAACTACAAAGAAATAACCAATTGTCTGCTTTCTCTTTTCATTCAAGCAAAACAATTTCTATTTTTCCAAAACAAACAAGAAATGCAATGGAGCCCAGCTATGGCAAGCCTTAAGACTCAGTAGTGCTGATAATTGATGTTGGTTCAAATCACAGGCTCAGATTAACTTTATGGTTTCTATCCAGCATTCTCTCTCTCTCTCTCTCTGTGTGTGTGTGTATATATATATACACACTGCAAGACTGTATATATATATAGATAGATAGATATAGGCAGAATGGCTTAGAGCAAATATATGTCATGTTGAACAGGGGTCAGGAGCAGAAGTAATATGCTGATATTCTTAAACTGCTGGAAGTTGTAGTTCTTTGGAAATAGGAGGCTGTTCCACAGAATTAAGGTGAATGGAATGAAAGATGACTGGGAGTAGCAGGTTCACTGAGTATGCAGTTCGACTGTAAAGAGATGCTGAATTGTTACTCAAGTTCCTGTAGATCTATTTCTGCCAGATCTACAGGAACTCGAGTTCTGCCGAATCAGGCATGGAAATATCTGTAGAAGAGAGAAATGCAGAAACTGATCTTCAGTGAGAAAGTGGCTGAAGAGAGGCTGTAAGAGATGTCATTAATGAACCAAATCCCTTGTCTGAAGAGCATCAATATATATATATATATATATATATATATATATATATATATTTTTTTTTTGTGAGGTCTTAGGAGCACCACTCCAAACATGAAAGCAGTATTCCAAGGTTGACCAGATTTGGGATTTATACAGATTTAGTACCTGATAGGAGGAGAAATACATCTCAAGCGGAAAAGGATGCCATGATGATGCTATAGAAGTAATATGATTATGCCAGGCAAGGTTTTGGAGTAAGGGTCAGTCTGAGAAGAGATTTAGCCCTGATTGTTGAACTGAGCATTATCAAAAGTGGAAATCTCAGGTCTTTTTTTCACAAGCAAAACTGTGTGATTACTGGACACTGTGGAGATCAGTGTTCAGGACACTCATTACAGATGATCTTGAAGCTTGAGATGAGCTTTGAGCACTGCAAGACTTGTTACATGAGTAGGACGTGTAGACTGCTATCATCAGCAAAACTATGAATAGGGTTTGCAGTCAATGAGAGCAAGTAATTTATATAAATCAGGAAGAGGTGGATGAAATGACAGAGCCCTGAAGGACACCTATTAACAAAAGAAAATCTGAAGAGAGAACATCTACCATTACACACAGGGATTAATCTGAGAACTTGCAATCCAATTACACAGAGACAAATAGCAGTCTGCATGACTGTAATTTATTCAGAAGCCCTTGGCTTCTCAAACCTTCCCATGGAATAAGTTCAGAGGTGCGTGACGTAGGCCAGCAGTTCTCCAAGCGTAGAAGTCGACTGTTGATAATCTTCTCCATTACTTTGGACAGAATTGACATGAGAGCACTAGAACATTCACCACCGTTTTGGGGAACTGGCCGTATACAGGCTCTTGCATGCTGTACAGTAAAAAGTAACAAGAGGCATGAAATGCAGTCTTCAAGGCAAAGATGGAGGTGATTTGTCATACTCATCTACAGAGGATTTTGAAGAGAACAATGTCTACCTTATGTTTAGGTGATGATACAATACAATTCTACCATTAGGATGGACAAAAGTTGCAACCAACAGTTTTGGCAAAGAATCACAATGTACAATTACTGGTAGCACAAACAGTGAATTTTCTACATCTATCCTTGTTGAAGTTAGAGTATATTTATAATCGTTAGAACTGTACAGCATCTTGAATTATACATTTCATATGATAAAAATCTATATTTTTTTGGTGTTAAGTATTCTTCTAATCTAGCCACAAAATCATTTCTATTTCCTGTCACTAACAGCATGTGCTGTCAGGAAACCAAATTCATAAACTTAAATTATATTTCCCAAAAACTACAACAAAACAGTGTTTTAGTATAGCAGGCTCAAAGTACAACACTATTAAGAACTTAAGTGACAGAAAACATTTTGTGCAATTAGAAATTATGATTTTTCAGACTAGGAACAGAAAGTCAATTACCATCACCACATTTAAAATTCAGACAGTGTAAAAAGGTTATGGAGTCTTTGAACAAATGTTCATATTTGAAGGTGTGAAGTAATTTGGAATTACACTGGAGTATCCAATGGCAACTTTATGCGAGCAAAGTGGACATGTGATTTCATAAATCAAACAGAGCTTTCTTCAGATATTGCTTTGCTGCTGAATGATCAGTTTGAACAAAGTTGAATGTGCTGCAAGAGAACAGGACTTGATAACCTGCAGGGCTCTGTGCTTGGACCACTGCTGTTGTTCATTTGAATGCAAATGATATAGGAAATAATCTGAAGGGAGATATTCAATTGTTTACTGATGTGATGCAAAATAGGGTAATAATTAATCAAAGAGATGTAGAGAGCTTGCATGATTTAAATAGGCTGACAGTATGGATGGGACATAATGGATGTCAATTTAATGTGGAAAAGTGTCAAGTTATGCACAAGATTACAAGCGGTGTACCACATTGAGGTAACTGTACTCTAAGAAATTGATGAAGCCAGGAATCTGGGGATAGTAGTAGTAGACAGAATTGAGGCTTAGAGAGCATATTGCTAAAGTAGCCAAGGTAGCTAGCTCACAGGATTACTTGGTTATTGTAGAACATACTAACAAGCAGAGATAAGGGAGTTATCATTCCTCTTTATAAAGCCTTGATATGACTATATATCTTAATTACCTTGCTCAGGTTTGGTCACCTGGGTTTCTTGGGGAAGAGGGAGTGGTGGAGAGGATCCAGAGGCAGGTGACCAAGATGATGAGTGGTCTGTGGAATGCTACATATGAGGACAGATTGTGTGGGTTGCAAAAGTTGGTTAATAGACAAAAAAAAAAAGAGATATAATAGAAACACTTAAGTTACTTAAAGGACTGTATAGGATTAATACAAAGGAAATATTTCAGCACTTATCAAGAGGGGACAGAACAAGAAGTCATCCCCGGAAGTAGGGTAAGAGTGTGGTTAGTAAGGGAATGAGGACTAGATTAGGTTACCCGAGATAGCTGTGCATGCTTTCTCTGTTAATGGTTTCCATGGAGGTGCCCGTGCAATAACCATAAGAATAAATGCTGGGTCTGAGAAACGATTGGTAGTGGTGACAAGTGGGAAGTTAGGACAACAGATGGTGAATTCTTGTAAGGTTGAAGGCAGCAAGCAATATTGGTGGACTCAGAACACAGATAACAATTTGCCATTTGGGAACATATGAATTAAGAGATAATCTATAATTATCTCTTCAAAACAATCAGTATTCATTCCAGAATAAAATTTATTGGGATGGGGTGTTAGGAATTCTGTCTTTCCTTGATATTTGTTGCCAACATAAAAACATGGTATTCATTACCATTCAAAGTCTACACATCTAGTCTGTTCCTCTAAAGAATTTGGACAAATAATTTTAACCATTAAGAGAACCATATCCTTAACTGTCTACAATCCTAAAGTGATTCAGAATATTATTAGTCACAATTTCTCTCCTCATTTGTGATATCAAAGTGAAATATTTAGATGCCTATTCTTTACTGTTGGATTTTCTACTATATTTCAAAAGTTTGGGAAGTAGTAATTTCTAACTCCATAAAATAAATTTTTTCTCCCCATTTTCACATTACCCACACTTGGAAAAAGGATTAAACAAGAATATAATTTAATCTAACAGACAACCTCAGGTGCTGAATGTTATTCACAACTTATTTTAATGGTATGACAATGCCAAACAAACTAAATTATAAAAATTAAGAACTTCTTGGTATCTTTAATTTAATGTATAACCAAGTGGAAAAACTTTCAATGGTTCCTAATAATATTATGGCTTTGATACTAGTACATGTGCTTGCATTAAAAGATCAGTGTGCAGTTATTATAACATAACACATCCCTAAGTCACAATACTCATTTGCAGGAAGCAACTCCATGCTACACAACACAATGCAATCCACTGCCTACATTACAAAATCATATCATCCACACCCCAAAGTTATAATTATAACAATGTTATAATCAGTTGTGTCTGAATTCCCCACTGTTTTCTTATTTATATATATATATACTGATGATGTTATGGAATATTGTCCGTGCGGTTAGCCTAGTGGCCGTGTGGTTCGCAACAATACGACTGGGGTGTCCCAGGTTCGATTCCCATCGAAGACGTGAGGAATTTGATGATCTTCCTCAGCCATAGCCAAGTTGCTAACTTGGGCGCAGGCAGTAGGGTTTTTTCTGCCAGTTTATCTGACATTTTTCATCCCACAAGCAGGCAAACTGGCCCCGTGAACACATACGGAACTACACCCATAAATACTTAACCCCCACGAGGGGGTTCAACTCACCCCAATAGGGATGGGGGGGGAGGAAACTCCATATTAATAAATAAATGGAATATTCAAAATAAAATATATGCATATTATACATTTCACCAAAATCTATGGTGTTCGGATATTTTACCTTATGGAGAAATTCTAATACTCTAATATAATAAGATAAGAACTGCAAATTGAAATTTTTACAAGATAGCTTATAAAAAATTTATAAGGAGAAAACTGATGTATATAGGCATATTTATTTGGTTTGATTATTTATAAGTTTAAGACAGTAAAAGATGATTAGAAACTGCAAACACTTTAATCTATAGAGAATTAAAACAGCAATGAGAACAATATTAAAAAAATAATGCTCAAAGCAACAGAAAATTAATGGAAATAAAAAAGTGTTTTGACTATCATCCTCAGCTCTAATAAAGAACTGTGCACAGTGAATTATGGCAACCTGCATACAAGTAATACTATGTATGAGATAAGGAAGGTGAAGATCAGATATAACTAGATAAGGGAAAAGAAAAACTGATTTATACAACACATCTTGTAGGTTCCACATGGGTGAGAGAGAGAACATAACATTTATAAAATGGCTAATATCTATTAAATTTACAACAGTGAAGATCATCACCACTCATGAGCAAAGCAGCTTTGCTGTGGTGCTGAGTATCAGTAATATCTCCAAAATGTATGAGTGGGCAAGATACAATAAATCAAAAATCATAATGGAAGATCTCATCTTGGGTTGCACTGGAATTTATATAAATTACTGAATTCTAGTATTTGTGTTAAAGGTAGATTGTTTGTAAGAAACAATTCACAAGGCAATTTTAATTTTTGATTAGTATAGTCTACTCCAGGGGTGGGGAACCTTTTTAGTATCAAGGGTGAAAATTGCTAATTTAAAAACTTCCGCAGGTGACTGGTAAATTTGAACTCTTATATATATAGTGTATGTAGTGTGCAATATATATCTTACCAGACGTATGACGATCATATTATATGTAATATAGCTATTTTTAGTTTTGTATATTTAATTACTTAAATTTAAATAAATTTAATTATAATAAATTTAAATTATTATAAAATTTTATTTACATATACATACGAGTACATCAGCAAAGGGGAGAATTGAAATAGACTCGCGGGCAAAATTTTGACCAGGGATGGGCAACCCCTCGCCCGTGGGCAAAATTTTGCCCATGGGCGAGGGGTTGCCCATCCCTGGTCTACTCTCACCACAGGAAATTCACAAACATCCATGCCTACAATAGGATTTGAACCCAAAAATTGGTTGGAGAATGGAAGCACTATTGCTTGGAAACCAGGTTGGACTAGTTTCCAAGCAATAGTGCTCTGGGAGCTGTGACACTGGTTTGGGACTTTTCAACAGATTCACTTATAGCAGCATTTGTTACAGCAAGAATCAACTATAGTAAAAAAGAGGGTGTATTTAGAATACCTGAAGGCATGTTTGATATCTCGTAACATAAACCTTGCTACTTTGGACATGGCTTTTGGTTGGAAAGTCAAGTTCAAATCCAGTCTAATATGTGAGGAGCACATTTAGAGAGTTTTTTTTTTTTGCTTGAAGGTAGGTTTACCAGCTTCTTAAAAACAAAAGCAACACAATGTTTACTCATGAAAATATAGATTTCTAACAAAGAAAATTTTGTACAGTCTTTTTTTTTTTTTTTTTTTATCCAATAATCCAATATCAACAGAGATATTGGATTAACTCAATGCCCTTCTGCAAATGAAGTTGGTATAAACCAAGATACCTTTGATGTGTGTTATAGAACATTGATGGGACTTTTTCTAAGATCTCTAAAGCCGTCATTTATGAGGCTTTAGAAATCTAAAAAAAAAAAAAATTATGTAATTTTAATCAGAAAGGAATATGCTAATATTTCTTTCACAGAAGAATTAGGATAGTATCCTCTACTGGATGATTCACTCTTCAGTCAACAAGCTTTAGTAAAAATTAGCAATCACTTTCAAATTACACATTTCAAATGCTTCTAAAAACAACATGTCCATTTTAGAAGCACTGGAAATGCATAATTCTAAAACATATTCATATCACACCAACAGCATGTTAGTGTGACATGACCTATTTTAAAATATTTCTTATCATTAAAATTCACTAAATATTATAAATTATTATAACATCCAAGGAATCAAAAGACTCATCATAGGTGGTCTTGCTCAATAGGCAACATGCCTATCATATCAAACATTACTTTCATTTCACACTTAGCATTCACAATGCATTCCATTTGCCATTACTAAAAGTATATAGTACCTCTGCATTCCACCAACATCTTGCACTTATTAGCATCAAAACTGCAACCCGCATATTTGTCAAAACTAAAAGTCATTTAAATCTTCTTGAAGAGAGTTAACATCGGTGTCATTCCTTATAACTTTCCCCAGTTTGACATACCGTATTTTCCGGTGTATAAGATGCACTTTTTTACCTTAAAAATGGGGCGAGTCTTATATAATGAAGGTAAAGATTGTTTCCTCTTTTCAAAGTCATACGCACTCCCTTTTATGTTCCAAGAGGAACATAAAAGGAAGTGCATATGACTACTTTTTGTAGGTGGTTAATGGTGCAATCAAATTGATGCGTGACCTTCATGTGACTTCTAGCGCGTCATTGGCTAAAAACGGGGAGCCCCTATTCAAGTTTCATAATATCTTATCCAAGTAATCAGTTACCGATGTTTATCAGTATTGAGTTGACGTGTTGAGATATTTTGTGTTCAGTTTGATATTTCCCCGTAGCTTTTAGTGATGGGAAAAAAACAGGCGACATTCATATACTTCAAGTTACAAATTGCAGGTTGTAAAATATGTGGAAGAACACGGGAATATGGAAGCTGAGCTTTGTATGCGTACAAAAACAAAAATCAGTCAAAAAATGCCAAAAGAATATGAAGACAAAATTATTTCTATATTATAAGAAATTAATGATGATAGAGAAAAGTCAGATGACAGTGACGTGGGTTTTGCAGGTTTCTGAAAGGTCAGTTTACTATTAAAAAATTACCTATTATTTTATCCATTTTTTTTTTAAAATCATACTTTAAAGTTTAGGTTTTTTCCAGAAAATTGTATTAAATTTCTTGGGTGCGTCTTATACACCGGAAAATACGGTAATCAAACCAAAAATAAAAGATCATCAGTCAATCCATATGAAACATTAACAAATTGATTAAACAGTAGGTCCCAAATCTAAACAAATATGGTTGTGTTAAACTTCCAAGATTTGGGAAACATTAATTCTCAGACCACATATCCAACAGTAAAGATTAGATACTAGCACCTAGAGGGGTGCCCCTACCAGGACCTCAGTCTAACATCTTCCACTTATTTGTATGTAATTAAAATTTTTATATTGTATCCTAGTAGCTGTCGAGGTGACAATGTTCCCTCTAGGCTGTGTGCATCCACTGGTGAACAACAAAGTGCACATACCTACTAACTGCATGCACAAAATTTTTGATTGCAGAATTTCATTTATAGTCAATTTTTGAACATACTATAAAAATGAATTATATTATGATAAATGATGCTTGTTGGTTTAATAATTTCTCTAATGTTTACTCTCCATTATTACTCCAATCCATTCCAACATAATATACTCCAGGGGTGTTCAACCCGTCGATCTCTTGTGTATTCTTCCTTACTTACAAATTTAATTAAAACTGAAAACATAATATTTTATTTATCATTATTTTGTATTATTTTTAATTCACTTTAAGTGTATTGCTATTATTTACTTTTCGTTAAAATTGTCAAATCAGTAATTTTCTTATAAGTCCGGGTAAATAAATTAATTTGGATCAGTGGAAGTCAAACAGCGAGCCGAGTGAATACGATTATAAGCAAAGTGTAAAAATTCGATTGTAGCTTAAATATTAAATATTCCAAAGCACGTTACATTGATTTTTTACTTAGGTTAAGTCCCATGTGAATATTTTCAAAAAATAAACTTTGTTTATTAGATGTTTTTGTAAATAACTCTTTTGCAGCTAACTATATATACTGCTTTAATAAGAATGTGTTAGTGTTAAAAACAAAGGCAATGTTTTTGTCGCCGAAGCTGTACATGGAGGTATTAGATTGTTATTGAAACTTGTATGTATGAGAAAAGCTTGCAGGCTCTAAGTGTAAACATCTCCGAAGTCAGTCAGAAAAAGTTCAAACAACTTTCCGATGGCAGGCAACTTACAATCAGAAGAAAGCAGAGAAGAACAAAAGGCGTGCCGAACTTGAAACTTAAGATGAAAGACTCTTATCGATTCTTTGGGGGATTGCCAAACTTCATGCGAGATCTCAGAAGAGGCCTAATAAAAAGGGACTGAAGCAAGCAGAAGGAGTCCCGGTTCCAGAATTGCTGTCAGAGAGGAGGCCGCTCGGTCCAGAGTCACCGTCAGAGAGATTGCCTGGATGCACTTTACTTGAGAGAGGAGTTTCCCACTTCCAGAAAGGAGCTTCTCGGTTCGAGACGTCGCTAGAGAGAGAAACTACTTCTAGGCCACAGACAAGGTTTCATGTTGCCGAAAGGAAGAGTTCCAATTGCCAGAGAAAAGTTTCCAGGCCAGGTTAATGTCAGACATTCACCAGTGTGTTGCATTTTCATTACAATTTGATGAATCAAATGACTTCACTGATATTGCTCAGTTAATGGTATTTATTCGCATGGTATTTCAAGATTATTCTAATAAAGAAGAACTTTTTAATATTATACCATTATTGGGAAGGAATAGGGGAGAATACATTTTTTCAGCATTTGATGAATTTGTGAAACAACACAAACTCCCCCTTTTTAAACTTGTGTCTATTACTACTGGTGGTGCTCCTGCAATGATAAGTAATAAATCAGGCTTCATTTCATTATGAAAAACGATGACAAATATCCAGATTTTTTAATGTATCACTGTATTATTCTCCAACAAGTACTGTGTAGTAAAAGATTAAACACAAAAGATGTTTTGGATATTACATTTAAAATTGTAAATTCTGTTCGAGGAAAAGCCCTGCAATGGCGATTATTTAAATTACAGGCAGATGATGATAGGGAACTTCTGTTGTACAATAATGTTCGCTGGCTCAGCAGAAGTCAATTTTTAGAAAGATTTCTTGTATTAATTAACAATATAAAAAATTTTTTTGATGAAAAAGGAGATAT
The DNA here is from genome assembly GCF_054136105.1 of Typopeltis vanoorti. Classification (NCBI taxonomy): domain Eukaryota; kingdom Metazoa; phylum Arthropoda; class Arachnida; order Uropygi; family Thelyphonidae; genus Typopeltis; species Typopeltis vanoorti. Next base: position 76,723,256 of record NC_143550.1, on the reverse strand, counting down.
TTATCCACAATCGAGTGATAAAAGATGGTTGTTACACTTATCATTTTTAGTAGATTTCTGTACGAATTAAGCAATTTAAATTTACAGTTACAAGGTAGAGATAAAAATTTAATTGACATGTTAAGTTCAATAAAAACTTTCCAACAATACTTACTTTTATTAAAGAAAAATATAAATGACTGGGAATTTTTTCATCTGCCATATTTATTAAAATTTTTTGAACAAAATCAAGAAATGCTTCGCTATGATTTAAAAGAATTTATTCGTGAAATAGAATTAGTTGAGGAAGAAATAAATTCAAGATTTAAAGATTTTAATAAAACTGAAATGATTGTATCTTTTATCAATAATCCATTTCAAGAAAACTTTAACATCACAGAAATTTCAAATAAAATTAGTGGGCTGTTTGACATAAACCAAGCTGAAGTAGAACTTGAGATAATAAATATTCAGAATAGTTTATATTTAAAATCAATAAACAATGAAGTCATTTGGAAGTATGCAAATGAAAAATTCCCAATATTAACTGATATTGTGCGAAAAATTCTGTTGTGTTTTGGATCGACATACTTGTCAGAATCTGCTTTTTCAAAAATGACCGTCATAAAAAAATCAATTAAGAAACCAAATTACAAATGATCATTTGGATAATTGTCTGCGATTGGTCATTTCTTCATATCAACTTGACTACGAAAATATTGCTAGGTCCAAACAATGCCAAATTTCACATTGACTTTTTTTTTTTTTTTTTTTAATCAACCAGCATTTCCTGTAACTTGTGAGTTTGTAATCAATCTGTTGTTTTTTCTAACTTTGGTTTTCCAAAATAGAGAAATAAATATTTTATTCCAATATTTTTTTTTTGTCGTATTAAAATAATTAAAAGTGATAAATAAATTTTTAAATACACAAATAAAGTTTTTAGTATTGAATATTATGGCTACTTCTTTTCCTTGATTGTCATTGCTGATGATAAAGTTTTTAGTTGCGTATTTTTTTTTAGTTGTTTATTTGTGTGTAATCAGATATCAGGTTGGGGGAATGTGATCCAAATAAGAGAGTAAATCGCCGAATAACTTTTTATAGAAAAGTAGCTCGCGTAGTAAAAAAGGTTGAACACCACTGATATACTCTAATTAATTAATTTTTGTGTATACAGGTGGATGAACTGATGCTGATATCAGCAAGTTGCAGAGACAAATTTATTTAGTGTCTGCTGTCCAGACAGTCAGTCACTTGAACTCATGCAAATGGTAATGGCTTTTTCTAGCTGCAGATTTAAGCAAATTAATTTAGTGCTCAAGATTTATTAATTTAGATTTTTGAAGATTAAGTAAAATTAATTTCATGCTTGCAATTTTACAGGTTATAACTACATGAAAAAAAAAAGGACATTATTATGAGAAATATTATGCTAGGTGCTTTAATAAGCTAAGCCCTCAAAATTTTGCTGCTGAAGTTAAAGCAGAAAAGAGTAGCAAATTCCTTTACATTTGGGTGGCTGGACAAGTGTGTTAAAATGGCAATGCCAACATTTCTGTCAAATTCAGAATTTGTGGCTTGACTTTGCTCTTGAGAGCATAGGCTACTGCGCGCACACACAAACACACACACAGAGTCTAAGATTGGAAACTTGTGCATAATGTGTTTTTCATGTGTACATAAGCCAGCAAAAATTAGAGGGGAATATTGGTAACAGAACATGACCTAGAAGCAGCAGATGAGGGGAATATTATTTATAGAGATGTTTAGATTTTTCTAGGAGATGCTCTTGTTTAATAATCTCTTCACATTTTATAATAAGCAATAAGAAGAGCTGATGAAGGAAATGTATATACTATATACTATGGTTTTTTTAAATTTTTATTATTATTATTATTATTTTTTTTTTTTATAGAAGTATTTCGAGCTATAACATGGTAACAGCAGTATTCTCTGTGGTTATCAGTATGGGTTTGTTAAGAGGAGATCATGTTTCACTAGCTTACTTATGTGCTATAACAAGTTGACAAATACCTTGGACAAGGGAGATGCATATACAGTGGTGTACTTGGATTTTGCAAAGGCTGCTGCATGACAAGCTCTTAAATAAATTGAAACAGATGGGATTGGATAACAGACTTCTGTGTTCAATCGGTGACTGGCTGTCAGATAGGTATCAGAAAGTTGTACATGCGGGTGTAGTATCTCGAAAGAGAAAGGTTACAGGTGGTGTGCCACAGGGGTCAGTTTTGGGGGCGTTGTTGTTTAATTTGTATATTAATGATATTGGGTTGGGTTTAACTAGTGATATCCAGCTGTTTGCAGATGATGCAAAACTGGGGAGAGCAATGCACAGTCAGGATGATGTTAATGCCTTACAAGAGGACTTGAATAGATTGCATGAATGGGCAGATAACTGGAACTGTCAGTTCAATGTTGCCAAGCATAAAGTTTTGAGATTTGGTTTTGAGATGGGATGCAAAGTATACAATTAGTGGGGAAACTTTAGCAGAAGTACAGGGGATGAGAGATCTAGGAGTGATGGTGGACGAGGACCTGAAATTCAGGGGGCCACATTGCACAAGTTGTGAAGACATAACATCGAATAATGGCAATGATGCGGAGAACACTGACATGCAGAAATAGAGAGGTTGTTATGATTCCATTGTATAAAGCCTTGATCAGGCCTCATATGGATTATTGTGCACAGATTTGGTCGTCGGGTTTTCAGGGTGATGAGGATATATTGGAAAGGGTGCAGAGAAGTTTCACAAAGGTAGTCAGTGGTCTTTGGAATGTGGAGAACAAGGACAGACTAAGAGAATGTAAGTTGCAGAGCCTTGTGAATAGGAGGGGAATATGATTGAGACATAATCTGGTCAGGGGTTGCTATCAGGTAGACATGGAAGAGTTTTTCATAGAATGGGAGAGGGGAGTAGTACAAGAGGCCATTGCTGGAAACTGTATAAGGAGGGTGTGAGCAAAGGAGCGAGAAGCAGGTTCTTTGCATGGAGGGTGGTTGGTGAGTAGAATGCATTGCCTGAGTGTGTTGTGGATACGGACACATTGAATCAGTTTAAGATGTGGTTGGATGAGCATTGTATGCAATAGTGAGTACCTCCCCACGATGGGTCTCTGGCTCCATGGAGGTCAAATGTTAATAATAATAATAATAATAATTTGATAGGCTGCTGCATGACAAGCTGATATTAAGTTACAATAAATAGGTGTAGATATCAGATTAGTGGGTTGAGTTGGAATGGATTGGTAACTGGCTATCAGAAAGGTATCAAATATCAAAGAATTATGTATAGTAAAGCAGTGTCAAAAATAAAAATGTTAAAAAATTGACTTCACAGGGCTCAGTATTGTGGGAGTTTACTATTCAACTTTTCAAGGAAACTCTCATCTCACTATAGGGAGATATTCAGTTTTCTGCAAATGAGGTAAAGCTCATCATCATCAAATTCCTGATATATATATATATATATATACACACCCCTCAAGGGATGTACAGGATATGACAGTACTACATGAAAAATTTACATCATTACTAACTTCCTATCTACAATGTTCCTCCAAATCAGTCTGCTATATGTCAAGACTCTAATATGATCAGGTCTTATATTTCTGTCTTCTAAGGCACTTTTTACTGTATCAATCCACCTATATCTTGGATTTCCTCTAGGTCTTTTTCCTGCCAACCTGGCAGAGAACACTTGTCTTGCTAATCTTTCCTCTCCCATTCTGCTTAAGTGACCATACCAACTGAGATTAGCTCTGCTAATGCATTCCTGGATGATGACAATATCAAGTTCTTTCCTAATATCTTCGTTTTTTAATATGATATTGCCATTGATGCCATCTGTTCATGCCCCTAATCTTTCTCAGGACTCTCATATCTGCAGTCTCTAGTCTTTGGTCAAGTGTTTTACTTCTAACCCAGCTCTCAGATTCACAAGTTAAAATTGGTTTAAACACTGTCTTGCAGGTGCGAATTCTCCATGCTTGCAGCGCAAGCTCATTACTTGAAAGACGTAATATTTATTTGCTAATAAATGCATGCATTTATAAGCATTCCATTTAGGCTTTTATTTTTGTTGACAGAAGATGTCTTAAGCTTGCATGGCAATAATTGAGCTTTGTGTTGTGTATCGAAGGCCAATGCTTGCTCATCTAGTCAGAGCTACCTTGGCTTGCTTGGTTGTGTGAGCTTCCAGGTTCTCGGTACAGCACTGTGATTTCATGCGTGCATACAGCCATTTCCGCTCCCTTCATGTCGTATCACTCTGTTGCTTATAAGCAGTCAAAGTAGCTCTAGCCAGTGAGCTTCAGCCAGCCTTTACAAGTGTGCGTGTTGCTTATGAAAATTAAGTTAAAACCAACTTTTTATGACCATGTTATTGACCAGTTCATAAAGAAGAACAGGAGGGTAGAATTTGTATTCAAGTAGCTAAATTGAAAAAGACAGAATATCATTTGTAAAATAAATGTATTTGTATGATTAAATGTACATACATTTCTAAATATATAGTTTTAAATGGTCAGTAATTCATTATTCCGCTAATCAGACTTCAATCACACCTCTCACTCCCTAACAAGAGCAAGCGTGAATTTCAAGACCACCAGCTTTGTTGATTCTGTTGTCTATTTCCATATTTAACTTACCATCTTGTTTCTACCTATTTTCATTGTCTTTAATGCTGACCTTCATACCATATCTATTACAACAGTTATTCAATGTAGTCAGGGAATCTTGCAGACTTATAGTGAATTTATTTATAAATATAACATCATCTGCATAAAGCAAAGAGCTGAGATTAACACCTCCAATTTTGATATCATTTTTAATACCACTTTCCTTCATAATGTGATCCATATAGATAATGAATAAGAGAGGAGGATAATGTACATCCTTGTCTGACACCAGATTTAGCATTAAAGCATCTTCATGTACTTCCTTCAATTCTAACTGCTGACTTTCAACTCAAATAAAGACTAAGTATTGCTTGATATAATGCCCCATTGACACCATATAAATGTAGCGTATTTAATAGCTTCTCTCTTGGCACCTTGTCATATGCCTTTTCCAGATCGACAAAACTTAAAATACAGATCTTTGTTATATTCCCATACTTTCTCAATCTGTCATAAAGTGAAAATCTGATCCTGACTGCTTCTATTTGGCCTGAATCCAGCATGTTCTACACCAAGCTTCTCAACCGTTTCTCAAGTATACTTGTATATATATCTTACCAGGAACACTCAGCAATGAAATGCCTCTATAATTCTCACATTCGGTTTAATTTCCCATTTTATATATGGGTACTATGAGAGCTCTACTCCAATCATCTGGAATTCGTCCCTCTTCCAGGCCTTCTGAACTATGCAGTGCAGCCACTGTAAGACTTTTATACCTCCATGTTTGAGCATTTCTTGTCAAATCATCTACTCCAGCTGTCTTTCCACATTTCAGGATTTTTATACTTCAAGTATGGATATGTATTCCTGACTGCATGCCTGGTCAGTGTTTTTTTACACCTGTGCTGTCATCACTGCTTGTTTCATTTAGCAGTTTTTCAAAATAATTACTCCATACTTCAAGGATATCTTTTTCTCCTGTTTTCATGCCACCTTTATCAATTCTTTTTACGGCTCTTTCCTCCATTTCTGAGCTTCTTCAATAACCTCCAGAATATCTTGCCACCTTCTTGATATTTATTTTCTATGTTCTTGCCAAAGTCCTCCCATGACTTTTGTTTAGCCAGTTTTACACAGCATTTAGCTTTCTTACATTTGTCTCTGTATTCTCAAAGAGCACAAGCTGACTTATTTGCCAGGAACTTTTGATATACTTTCTTTTTTTCCTTCACTGCCTCTTTAACTTCCTGTGTCCGCTGGAGTTCTGCTTTTTCTATCCTTGCACACAACCTCACCACATGCCTCTCTGGCTGAATCAGTCAGTGTTTTCTTCAGGGTTTGCTTGGAGATTCAGGGTCCACTGAATCTCCAAGGTTTGGTTCCTGTTCTCAAACTCTTTCATTTTTTCTTGAATAATATTTGTATAATTTAGTCTACAGTTCACATCTGAGAGCTGCTCAACTTTTATTCTCTTTAAAACTTTCTTACATGTTCTTCTTTTCAGTATGAAATTCAATTTTATCCTGCTCAAGACTAAATGATGATCACTTCCAATTTCAAATCCTCTGTCCACTCTGGTGTCCTGCACCAGTGGGAAAACCAGTTTAATAGAACTAAATGTAAGGATTTGAACATACAGGTTGCAATACTCTGTTGGTGGAAATGAGGTGAGACAAACAGAGTAATGATGGAGATAGAGCCAAAGTTCAGGGAAAACATTATGAAGGTGGCAAAACAAGATCAGAGTTTTTCTGCTGTAGCAAGAAGGATGTTGACCAGAAGAGATAAAGGTATGGTAGTTTCACTGTTCATTACTGATTTCATTGTTCTGATCAGACAAAATCTGGATTACTGTGCTTAGATCTAATTACCAGAATTTTGAAATGGGATGAAGAAACTTTAGAAAAGTAACAAAGGAAGTATCAAAAATGATTTCAGGTACAATGCTGGCTATAAAGTTAAAATGCAATGTCTGCAGAGTCTGGTATATAGAAAATGAAGGGATGATACAATTAGGATATTTAAATGGCTAAGAAGTATTTACCAGACAGACATGGGGAATTTTCAGAAATAACCATTCCTGAAAGTTGATCAAATGTGTGAGTGAATAAATTATTTTTTTATTAAGTGAGACCTTCAGAGAGGCAGCAACTCATCAAGGGAGGCCGTACTATTCACAACAACTGTCATACCTATTCTTGAATTCATTCACGCTACATCAATCACATACATCCAATGGTAATCCATTCCAATCATACAGCACTCAGAGAGAAAAATCTAGCATTTGCCCCCCTCCCCCCTTCTTGACAGCATTAATTCTCAACTTCCAAGGATGCTCTAGCCAGGGCCCCCACATCCTGAAGCAGGCCCCCAGGCCAGGATTTTTGGCAGGCCCCCTACCTGTCGCCCAGGTTAAGGACAACACATTGCTCTACAGGGTTTAGGATCAATTAGTTTAAATGATAACACAAAAGCTTAGCCAAATCATTTTCGATGCACAAACTTGCTAGGGGATTAAGTCATTCTTGGATATATCTAATATACCTAAGAAATTTCCATTATGAACATCTCCAATCTTCGTGTTCTCTCCTTGAAATGCTAAACCTCTGGATGATAAAAATAACGTTACATCTACAATCCATTGCAGAAGTGCTCTCCACTTATTTGTTTCATATTGAATTTGTAGTTGTAAGTCTTTATCGATTCCATGTCCTTTCCATGACTGCAAAAGGGATTTCCAAGCCAGATATTGTTTTCTGTGTTCGGCACTATTTTAGTGAAGAGGCAACATACCAACAAAATTCCATTTGCTGAAATTCTGTATAATCCTTTCAGAAGTATGTAACTCGCAATCATATCACCTTGCTTTCTCCTGTTTGTAGCCTACAAATTCTCAATCTGTCATCATAATCAGTATTCCACAACCCTGATATCATTTTTGATACTCTCTCCACTGTATCAGAATCACCAAAGAAACAAGGAGGCCAGACATGCATGCAACAGTCCCAGTGAGGTCTTATTAAGGCCTTGTAAAGAGACAAAATGACTTCCTTATCTTTACATGTCAAAGTTCCTTTCAGCATTGCAACTATTTTCTGAGATGTATTTAAACCTTGAACTTCAACTTTCTGTCTACTAAAACTCCAAGGTCCCCAGCCTGATCAGTTTCTTATAACATAATTCCACCAGTATAATACGACATTGGATATCTAATCACACCAAAGTGCACATTGGATATCTAATCACACCTTACATTTATTAACATTGAACTGAAAGCCATTTTCACATGCCCACAATTCCAGCCTATTCAAATCATTCTTCAAGTATGAAAAGTGCTGCTGATATGCAATATCAGCAGCACTCCTGATTATCCTAGCTATCTTTGCATCATCAGCAAATAAGCTGTATGTCACATGTCAAATCTTTCACAGTGTAATTAATGTATAGATTGAATAACAATGGACCAAGGACTGATCCTCGAGGCACACCAATGGTTATTTGGAATCTTTCAGATTCACCCCTTCTCTATGCACGACTTTTTTAATATCTGTTAGTCAGCTGTCCTCTTATCCATGCCAATAATCCAATCCCATATTCTCCAAATTTATGCAACATTCTTCCATGCTGAATTCTGTCATAAGCCTTATCATAATCCAAAAGTGTCATGGTGTATCCATTCTCCTTGTCTAACTCAGCAGTAACATTATTATAGAATGTGAACAAGTTGCTAAAACATGACCCTTAGTAATCCCATGCTGTTTGTTGCAAAGTAGAGATTCTCTGTCAACCCATTTCTGAATGCAAGCCCTAACCAACTTTTTCAAAATCTTCACCACCACTTCTGAGATACTGATTGGTCGATAGTTGGATACATCCATTTTTGCACCATCCTGGTGCAATGGAATTACCATACCATACATTCTTTCCATTCTTGTGGAATCCTTGTCAAACGAATAGCTAGTTCAGCTGAACACTTTTAGCATCCATGCTGATATTTCATCAGTTCCTATTACAGAATTCTTATTCAGTTTGTTCAACAGCTCTAGTACTTCCTTCTCATACATGTGTTTCCTCATACAGTAAAGAGGTAGTGGAGAGTTAACACGTTCGCTGCCAACTACGAGTATACTCGTAGTGGGTAAACCTGCTTCACAAGCCAGCTACGAGTATACTCGTAGGACGCTTACCACCGGGAACGAGATTATTGTAGTGACCTTGAAGTGAAATTCCTTGGCTTGTGAGGCTAGCTTCAAAACTGTGTATTCCCATAGAACGTATATGCTCTGTACAAGCCAACTACGAGTATACTCGTAGGACGTTTACCTCCGGTAACGAGATTATCGTATTGACCTTGAAGAAGTAAAACTGCTCGGCGTAGGGGAACAGACCATGCCAAATTAGCGTGGCAGCGAACGTGTTAATTGTTGCATATACCAGCTTGATAGCTTTTAGCAAAATGACTACTCATTAGTTGGACAATCACCTTCTGCATCAGTCACCCACATACCATCTGCATTCGGTAGTTATTCTTTCAAATTGATTCTTTCTTTTACTTGCAGAGCTAGTTTCTTTTCATACACTCGGACTTAGCTTTCTGTACAATACTTGACTCTTCTGGCCTTCTGCTTATAATTATCATAACTGACATTATCCTTATGCAGACGGTATCCCTTCCGCATCATCTTTTTCTTATGAATATCTTGCTTAATTAGATTATGCATCCATTTCATTCTTACCTTATTTATTCTTCAAACTCTAGGGACACATTTTGATATAGCACTATTTAAATATTTTTAAACACTTTCCAATGCACTGTTGATATCCTTCCCATCCAACAACAACTGATGCCACTGCACAGAACCCAGCATGCTCCCAAGGTGGTCATAATTACCTGCTTGTAGTTCAGCTTGTAACCTTTTCTGAAAGGAATATTCATAAACTTAGACACTCCCCAAGTGAGTACGGCGTGATCACTTTCACCACTGGAGGCATAATAGTTAGATCTTTAACTGAAATCCCTCTGACACTATAATCACATCTAACATCCTTTGACCACAGGTGTTCAATAAATCAACAATACAACAACAGTTCAATAAATTCAGTTTCATTCTTCTCATATGATTTCACAGCTGCTCAATCAATGTTCAGATAATTAAAGTCCCCCACTGTGATTACTCTTTTTGCACCATATTTATTTGGTAATGCATTTCTCCATCACCAGTTCTGTATCAACATCCCACTATTCACGCTAAATGGCTTCAAACTCACTACCAGATGAAAAACTGTTACTAGTATTGCAGTCATAGGTCTCAACTCTAATTGGATTCAAGTCATCTGATATCATTAGCAGCATGCCCCTCCTCCTCTCCAATCCTGTCTATCCTTCCTCAATATACTTTATCCTTTGCACTTGATACCAGTTAGTATGTCTGCTTCTAATAGCCACATCTCGCTAATGTCTACAGTGTGAACTCCCAATATATTAACCAAGGCAACAAACTCTACGCCTTTGTTTCTGATACTCTTAGCATTTGTGTATAGACCTAAGTTACCTGCATGCTCTTCTGTGGTCTGCATGTAGTTCAACAACTGTGTGAAAAAAAGTGAAACTGTATGTAAGAGTGAAAAAAAATTTTGTATGAAGCAGGTACATGGAATTCATTGCAAGAAAGTGGCGAGTGCACAGATAGCCAATAAGTTTAAGACGTGGCACAGTGTACTGATTTTGTGGTGTTTAACTTGCAAATCTTCACGAGTCTCATGACTCCATGAAAGTTCTGTGATAATAATAATTCTGCGAGTATTTAGACATCTTATCTTTAGTATAATGTATTAAGTGTCTAAACTTTTATTTTTATCTTCACGAAGCCACACACACACATTCATACAAATCCAATTTGTTATCCTGTTACCACAAACCGAGGAAAGCAGCATGCAATTCTGAATGGCAAAATGAAGATATGCTATCAATGATTTATTTTGATCAACACTATCAAAAGAACTGATGTCTACAATTTTGCATTTTTATTCACGAATAGTTCTGCTATAACATTTTATAAAGTTATAAAATATATATATATTGTTTGAAATCAACTATACAAATGATCTATTCTTTTACACACTTTATCATATATCTATGATACATTAAGTTCAACATGCCTTGCACAGGATGTACAAAATGTGTTTGCCTACAAATTCAGTGCCTTAAACAGTTGCTTAAACTGCTTATGCAATCACACAGATTGTGTGATGTCCACATTTTAAGTGGTATTAGTAAACAAAATGCATTACAGAAACAAACCCTTTGAATTAAATATTACTTGCTAAAAATTACTTATGATTTATAGCGGATATACATTTAAATATAAACACTTTGAACAAAAAAACATTAAACCGGAAAACTTGGGACCAATTTCCACAACTTGAAATTGAATTCTTTAAATCCATTTTCATGCTAGTTGCAGACTATTGCTAGTTAGTCATCAAAAGTGCGAATCTTCTTGTTTCTTAGTAGTCTATTATATTTCTCATGTGTTATCTGTCAGAGATTCCAAAAAGTGAAATAATATATTTTCTTTATCATAACTATGCAAACCTTTAAGTAGGTTCTATAGAGGGAATTTTACCCCCCCCCCCCATTCCCAGCTAATGGGTCTCATCTATTCTTATTCTTTTTTGATTAGTAAAAAAAAAAAAAGAAAAAAAAAAGAAATTTCACAACATGTTGTAACTCAAAGATATAAATGTCCACTCCACAGCCTTATCTATCTGATCCACTTTTTACACACACACAATTCAGGTTTCTTTGTGAAAAGTTCTGTATTGCTAAGTTTCTTTGGGAAATAGTATTCAGAACGGCGTATTAAAATTCTGTTTCATTTTAACAACACCCTTTTTAAATCATAGTCATAGTATGAATGTTCATGGTTCATCAATTTGTAGCTTTTTTAAAAAAAAAATTCTTATTATAACTTTGTCAAATAATATACTTTAATAGTAAAATGCCTACTTTATAAAGTTTGAATTGTGACGTCATTGAATAGGAAAGAAGGAAGAAATATTCTAACAAAATTTAAATCAAAACTGATCTTAGTTATATTACTATTATTATTTTTAAACAACTGTATAGTAAAATTGTAGTGAGGTACAAATACAGTCTAAACACAAATATGTACAACACTGGATGTCAATGATGGAGTATCACAATGCAGGATGAAGATGATGGCAGATAAATGCTGTTTTCATTACAGGCCTCCCGGAGATTTAAAAAAAAATAAAATAAATAAAATAAAATAATAAAAATAAATAAATCAAACATTGTGCAATGAAACATCAATAGAAGCCATCACGATGACTGTCTGCAAATTGCAAGATGTTCTGTTATAGCACAGTAGGAAAACTTCATATGATACAAGGTAAGCCTCTCTTTCAGACATCATCATGCAAAATGAATTGGCTGTGCAATCTGAAAGCAAAAATATCAAACATATATAAAATAGATAAAGCTCCAACCTTGACTGAAGTGAATCAATTAAAAAAATATTTCTTTGAGGCTGGCTACTTTGGTGAAGACTACTATTTATGACTTGTTTTTTCTCTGGGATGTTTATCTTATTTCAGTATTTTCACGTTTATATATAAAATGCAGGAAAAACTAGATACATATCACATTAAAAAAACTCTCAACAAGTTTCCACTGTTACCACAACAATACAAAATAAATCCATTCATGCCATTTCCCCAGCTCTTTTTTTTACCCTTAACTTTTGGAGACAAATGGAAGCCAGTCTCCACCTATCAAACCTTTACTGATAGTAGAAAGGATAACTGCTACCATCTCGTAGCTGGTCCTTAGCACTAGCATTGTTATCTATAATAATGTGAGTTCTATGGTAAATTTTTGAGATAGGGGATTAAAAACTTGAGTTTCTTTGAGAAAATATCCTACTTGACCATGCCAAATATTAACTACCCTGAGAATATTAGGCAATTATGATAAAAAAAGTTCCTCTAGTCGGCACTTAGAATTAAAATGTCCATCAAAAATAAATAAATAAATTATTATTTATTTATTATCATTACACCCTCCATGTAGATGAAAGACTTATGGTAGATTCATTCAACTCACAACATATTTATCATACTAAATCTTAATTCTTAACCCTTCCTGCATTAACAACATGTTCTGGTAATGCATTTCATGACAATTCATCATGTAGAAAATCTACTCCTCACCCCCCCCCCTCTTCACTACATTCTTACATAACTTCAAGGGATGGCCTCTGGTTCTTTCCCCTCTTGTCTTCTAATATTTTATAATACCCTCTGGATTAATCTGATAAAAGCCCCTCACTAACTTAAACATTTCCATCATATCACCCCTTTTCCTCTTATCCACCAAACTCTGCAATCCACATTTCTTCAACCTCTATCTAGAGCCAGCATTCCGGTCTGATATCGTTTTAGTCGCTCTTCTCTGGATCCTCTCCAATATTTACATCACACTACAAACCAGGCAGCCAAATCTGAGCACAGTAGTCCAAGTGTAGTCTGACCAGTGCATTATACAGTGACACAATCACCTCCTTATCTCTACATTTAGAGTACTTCTTATCATAGCAGCACTAAGACATGCAGCCTTTGCAACACTTGCAATATGCCCTCTAAACTTCAGTCTACTGTCAACCATCACTACCAGATCTCAAATCTCATCTGCTTCCTCCAGTACAGTGCCATTAATATAGTACACAGCCTTATATTTCTGCACTCCAAAATGCAACACGTTTCACTTATTAATATTAAAACTATCCCATTCTCTTGTCCAATCAAAAGTCTGTTCAATGATGTTAATTCCCTTCAGAAATTAATATCAGCAGTGCTACTTATAATTTTCCCCAACTTTGCATCTTCAACAAACAACTAAAGATCCCCAGTGAGTTCACATAAAATATCATTTAGAAACAAGTTAAGCGGCAAGGGCTCAAGAACAGAACCCTGGGACATTTACCTTTTTTTAAATTTTTTTTTTTTACACGTCTTGTTGTTATCATTCAGAGAGAGACGATCACCAATCCATCTAACCAATATACTATCTATTCCCAACCTCTGCTGCTTGTACGTGGTACTGTCCGACCACAGATGTGAGACCCCTCTGTACATGGCAAAGAAGGCAAATCCATTCCGATAATATAATAGGGTAATGAATGATAAGTTTTTATTATTATATTTTGGAAAATTAGCTTTTCTTATATGAAAATTCTAATTTTTAAACACATGATGGAAAATTTTTACGTACTATTCGATTTCGTGTATTGGTGATGAATTCGTACATCGCCTTATTCCTTTTTCCCCTTCAACATGAATTGACTCTTCTTGGTATTGTGCCAGCCATGTGTGGTCAGATAGTAATCTATCACACTTTTGCAAAGTTTAACAATATAACTATATATGATTCTCCCCTATTCAATGCATTCGTTCCCCCATCATAAAATGCAAGTTAATTGCTAAAACAAGACCTACCCTTTACAAATCCATGCTGATCATCATAAAGAATACTATGTCTATCAACTAATACTATGACACAGACAAAGAATATTGTCCATTAATAAGAATAAAATGAAATTAAAAAAAATAAAAAGAAAAAAAGATAATACAATAGATATTATAGAATACTACAATATTGCTTTGTCTCAAACTTATTTTGTTCTTATCCTTATCACATCCAGCATCAATGGGATTTTCTTTAATATTTTGTAGTATTATCTATCAGTATGTTACCAACCAGTATAAAAACTTCACCAAAATGACTGTGATAATAAACTGTCAACTTATATTTCAGGAGAAAAGTGAATATCCTTCTCAAAAGATTCACTTTCATGACTCACCAAAAACCAATGAATTGGAAAAGTTGATCAAAACTGATATTTTCTTCTGAAATATGATTATTTGTTTGCAGAGTCTGCTAGCATTGTTCAGGAAACAGGCATATGAGTATACAATGACTAGTGACAACTGAGGCTTTTAAAAAATTATATTTGCTTTATTTTAGATGTACTTTAAACTTGATTTTATGGCCAGTGTAAATTTTAAATGATGAATAAATTTTCACTTACAATGTTTGTCAATGGCAGTAGTTTTAATCGATGCCTGAAAGTTTCAACTTGCAGTACAGCAAAACTGTAGTGATATGTACAGTATATATGTTACATTAAGTACATTAATTTTAAATAATATGACAATATATAAAATTCATAATGAATTTCAAATATCTTTAAATGAAAGAAAGCTGTTGATCTACAAGGATTGAATAAAAAAAAAAGTAAATGAGGGGAAAATGATGAATGAGTTTACAATGTGTGTGTGAGAGAGAGAAGCTTCCATGATAAGCCTTTTCACTCCACAGAGGTTTGATGCTAATAATAATAATCTCATCAGTTTTCTCAGTCACAGCAATTTTTGTTTTATTAAAACTACACACTGTGAAAGTAGAATTTTGAGTTATGTATTCAATTTTATAATGAAACGAATATAACAAAATGTCCACATGAAAGAGGGAAATGGTGGCAATGGTTTTGAGGCAGTGCAGTGTGAGGTGGAGGTTGACAGGAAGACATATTTAGTTGATGTTGCTATAGACCAGGGAATGTGCAGGTGATGAAGAAATGTATAAACAACTTGGATTAATGAACAAAGGAAGGGTGATTTTAATTAGGGCTGTATAGATTGGAATGAAGAGACAGAATTTGGGAATAAGGAAAATGAATTTCTCAAGTTCCAGAAAAAGGAGGATATGAGCAGAATAGTGAGGAGATTCTTTGCATGGAGAGTGGAATACATTACCTGAGTGTGTTGTGAATGTAGACACATTGGATTTGTTTAAGGCACACGATTGGATGAGCTTTGTTTGTGATAGTGTGTACCTCCCACAATGAGTCTCTGATTCCATGGAGGTTGGATGTTAATAATAATAATAAACAACTCTGGACTGCACAGATTTGGATGAAATTGGGAATCTTTATCTGTCAATAACCTCAATTTTGGTCCAAATGAACCATTTTAGAGACATAATTAAGCATGTTTAATGTCTCTCACTTTCTCAAAAAAATCATTTTCTTCCATTCTTACTTTAACAATCCCAAATCTTTGGAAGATATAACATTTCTTTTCTGGTAGCCTCCAGTGTTTCTTAACATAAGCATATTACAAATAACAAATATTGCCTTCCTAGTATTGCAAAATTTAGGTTGTCTTTTCATTCTAGGTCTTCTGAACACCTAATGACTCCATACAATCACAAATCCATCCAATCATTGAATATTATATTCAATGGTTTGATGGATTTGTCTTTAATCTCAATATAATTGCTCTCCTCAGAAAAGAATGCAATTATACTGATTAAAGAGCTCTCACAAATTTACTCCACTCTTGCACATAGATATTCAGTTTCTACTGCTGCTTGCATTTTCAACAAATATTAAACTGTAATTTTATAACATTGAATTTAATAAATAAAATACTGTCCACATTGGTTTGTGTTTCTGTCTTAGCCATCAGCCGGTCCGCGAAATATTTTTCCTCTTTTCCCCGATCTGCAGGTGTAAAAAGTCTGATGTAGACAACATATATGCTAGTAGCGTAAACTAATAGATGGGCGACCCTCACTATGATGGCCAAATCAGTATGCCTGGCTAAAGTAGAGTATCAACAAGTGAGACTAGCAACCTACTTGTAAAAATTAAATGCTCAAAATACAACTGGATCTAGACAGATATGACACTGGAAAAGGCATTCGAAATAGAATATATTGAGGATAGGAAGTCAGAGCATTTGTTCCTTAAATCAAAAAAAAAAAAAAAAAAAAAAAAAGAACTAATAGAAAAATTAGAAGCAAAATGTAAAAATAACAAATATTAGAGACAAGAAAGAAATATGGAAACTTTTTTTTTATAAGAATTAATGTTGGTGTTTTTTTTGTTTTTTGTTTTCATTTTTATTGTTTTTTTTAATTGGTTTTTGTTGCTTTTTTTAAAACTATTTTTTGTGAGATATTTTGTGATAAAGACTTATTTCTTTGAGTAGTGATCCCTTTATATGTGAGAAGAAAAGGGGACATGCAATGAAAGGTGAAAGAATCATAAATACCTAAGTTTCTATACATTCAGCTATAAAATAAAAATGGATTTATCATATACCCTATTTCTATTAATTTATTTTCTGAAATGAAGCCTTTTAGGTTCTCTTTTTTCAATAATATCAACATAATGTTTTTGTTAACATTCTTTCAACACTAAATTTCTATTAAACAGTCTTGCCATAAATACTGTTACAACTTCCGCACACTCCCATGCTGCCCACAGAATTGTGCGAACCTGGTTCCATTCGTGGCACTGGGCACAGCCAATATTTGCATGTTTATCAGTAGAGAGAGAGCGAGTTGCCTAGCTATATTGGTTAACATGGTGGGAAGATTATGAGAACTGTGTAGCTGTAATAGCCCATAATAAGGTTGGAATGCAGCCACCTGTTTTCAACACAAAAACACTCTGGATCAGTAGGATGTTTGTGTATCGACTATTAACCATTATAATGATACAGAAAATATATCTGACTACTAAAGAACAGGTCGATGCTGCTGCATCAGGATGCAACAGCTTGTGAGGGCTGTGAAAGCATGCTTCCAGTGTAAATCCTGTGAGAATGTGAAGGTATCAGAAAGTTATGTCACAGGAGAGATGAACATTTCACAGAGAATCATGTCACATGTACTAACTAATCACATGTAGCTGTTCACAAGAGCCTACTGTTGTTCTGCTGGACACTTCTTAACACCACAACTTATGCGACAGAGGGTGATAAAACAACAGACAGAGATATCCTCTGTGAAGAGGATATATCTGAGCCTTTTATATCTGGGGCATAGCACCCAGGATTCAGAGAGATCAACACCTGCATCAATGATGATTTGGTGGTGGGGGTATCCAAGTTACATTTCTGTGAGAAATGGATCAAACCTCTGCCAAAATGCATCAAGACACCACACTGGAACCTATAGAGCAGCCCACTGAAACAATACCTTATTTCATGGCAGGCAGTGAACTTTCCAACAGGACTCAGTCTTTAAACACAAGGCGAGAACCACACAATAGTGGTTGGAGGCGAATGTGCCCAACCACATATCACCATTTGATTGGCCATCTGGAAGTCCCAATCTGAATTCATTCAACTTCAAATTGTGGTCAGAGCTTGAGAGAGAGAAGGTGAGAAAAAAAAAAAAGTAGCCCATAAAAAAATGACATCCCCAGCATTGCCAGCCTGAAGGTGAATTTGAAGCAAGCAGTGTTTCCATTGGATGTTGTGCATGATATGTGGCCTCACAGACTTCCAGCATGTGTAAAGGCAAAAAGGGAGGGTGGGGCATATTGAGTAAGTGCTGCTATGTGCACGTTATAGACTTGGTTTGTACGTGCTGAAAGCTGTAAATGATTTACTAATAGATTAAAGGTTTATGCTCTATTCAAGTTGTAACAGTATTTATGGCTAGACTAGATATAATTATTATCAAAGACCTTCAGCAAGAGAATTATTGAGGGGGTCTACATATCATCCACACCAGTTGTCATACCTTTTCTTGAATTCATTCGCACTATCTTACACTCACCACCTCCAATGGCAAGCCATTCCATTCACACCCCACTTTATGAGAGAAAATTTGGCTCTTGCTCCACTTTCTTGACTGCATTCATTTTAAACTTCCATGGATGCCTTGTAGTCTTCTCCACACCCTCCATAAAATGAAAAATGCATTAACTGATATCCTATATGACCTTCTCAGAAGTTTGTAGGTCTATCATGTCACCCCATCTTTCTCCTGTTTGTTAGTTCAATGCAGCTATGCATTGAAAATGATAAAAAGTTTCACAATAACATTGTCTTTATAGTGATACCATTCATCAGTAAACAACAAATGAACCTAGAGTCATTGATTGCTGACTTGTGTACTGTAGGCATTTTATTTGTTGTCATATAAAAGATACAATCGGTATTGTTTCAAATCATTTTGTCAAATTTAGCACTGAAAAGGCCTAATTTAAATTAAAATTGAGAATGGTTTTTAGCAGTTTTGTGCATCTAGAGCGAAGTTATCACACAGTAAGCTGATACTTTTTCCGCAGCAGTGCTGTCATGGTGGATGGTCTACTCTCCTCAGATTTCCCCACCAATGCAGGTGCACCCCAGGGTTCTTTCACCCACTCTCTTCCTCTTGTATATAAATGACCTGTTCTCTCAGACTCCAATCCTATCCATAGCTTTGCCAATGACAGTAAACTCCATTCCCCCTTTTTATTCGACAAACCTTGTAGTGCTCAAGTATTAGAATCCTCAAGATCTACTATTACCAGTGAACTGAACTCAGATCTCTTAGCTATATCACAATGGGGCAAGGACAACCTTGTGAACTTCAATGCCACCAAAACTCAGTCATGTCTCATCTCTCACAAGGAAGAGCTCCATTCCTCCTCCTTACCTTCAGTAATACTGAGATATCAAAACATGATTAGATTTCTCTATTGGGACTGACCTGCACCTTCAATCTTTCCTGGCACAACTATAGCTGTAGCTTCTGCAACTTCCAAAAAACCTGGTGTACTTTTTTGCACAAGACACTACTTCACAGCTGCTAACTCTATACAAAGCCTAAATCCACCCAGCCATGGAATATTGCTCCCATATTTGGGATATAGACTTGCAAAATCCTCTCTAAGATTTCTAGATTCGATCCAGAAGGCAACCCAGCTAATTAATGATCCCCCCCCCTCTCTCTCTCTCACACACAGACGTTCAGTTTCTGCCCTGTGTCTGTTCTACAGATGCTTTCATCGACAGTGCTCTACTGAATTGGTCACTATTACTCCTCTACTCTCCTTCAAACAAACACGTTGTTGTTCCTCTGTATCGAGCCTTGATAAGACCCCACCTGGACTTCTGTGCCCAGTTATGGGCACCAGGGTTTCTTCGTGATGGGGAGGAAGTGGAGAGGGTCCAGAGACGAGTGACCAAGATGATAGCAGGACTGTGGAATGAACCTTATTAGAATAGGTTGAGGATTTGTGGGTTGCAGAAATTGGACGATAGGCAAAGGAGGAGTGATATGATTGAGACATTCAAATTACTGAAGGGTTTTTATAAGATTGATCCAGAAGATATTTCTGAAAATATGACTGGTGGTGGGAGGACTAGGGGCCATGCATGGAAGCTGGGCAAGAGCATGGTTGACAAGGGTGTTAGAGCTAGGTTTTTTGCTTGGAGAGTGGTGAATGAGTGGAATAAGCTTCCAGAGTCTGTTGTGGGTTCTACGACCGTGAATGAGTTCAAGGCAAGATATGATAGATACTGTGTGAATGTTGAATAGTTGTTCCAGACATGATGTTAGGGCCTCCCTCGATGAGTCTGTCGACTCCTTGGAGTTTCCCAGAACAATAATAATAATAATAATTTCCTGGAGTACAGTTCCACCAATGTAGTAAACTGCTGCTAATCTTTTCACCTCAAAATGTATAAACTTACATTTTGCCATATTAAATTGACATCCATTCTCCTTAGCCCAGACCTCCAATCTATCCAAATCATCCTGCAAAATTTTGACATCATCTGCATTCACTATTGCCCTACCCAACTTTGCATCATCCGCAAACAAATGAACTGCTCTTCTCAGATCCTTTCCTATATCATTAATGAACAAGTTAAACAGCAGTGGTCCAAGAACATATCCTTGTGGCACACCACTAGTCACAGGCCGTCTTTTGGACTCTATTCCTGAATAAACCACTCTCTGATATCTCTCCATCAACCACCCTCCTATCCATCTCACCAACCCTATATCCATCCCCATATGCTGCATTTTACTGATTAGAATTCCATGTGGTATCCTGTCAAAGGCCTTAGCAAGGTCCAGTAGAATCACTGTAAACCCATTACCTTTATCCAGTTCAGCCATCACTGTGTTATAATACGTGAGCAAGTTACTGAGGCATGACCTACCCTTCACAAAACCATGCTGTCCCCGATACAGTATCCCATTTTCATCTATCCAATCTTGTATTTTCCTCTTGACTATTTTCTCCAAGATCTTGATAACGATAACTGTTATGCTGAATGGGTGGTAATTTTCAACAGCAGCCTTGGAACCACCTTTATGCAGCAGAACTATTTTCTCCTCTTTCCACCCCCTTGGGACTGACCCAGACCCGAGGCTCAAATTAAACAAAATGGTCAAGGGCACTGACAATTCTTTAGCCGCTTCACGTACGACACGAGCTGGTATACCATCCAATCCCACAGATGTATTGACATTGAGGTTCTGTAACAGACTATTTACCTCTACTTCATTCATCACAATTTCAGTATATGCTGTTGGTTCTTCCATTCCTGCAATGTCACCACCTGGATGATATACTCTTGCAAAGTGCTCGCTCAGTAATTCCACTATATCGACTGATTCGGTTACCTCCCTGCCCTCAGCATTTTTTAAAATCGTTCTGCCATGAACATTTTTCCTTTTACTTGCAACATATTGAAAAAAATGTTTGGGATTCTCTTTAGCCTGCATGACCAATTTTCTTCCATAATCTGCTTTTGCTTTTCTTACCACCCTTGTTACCTTTCTGGCCTGAGCTTTATACTGTTCCTGCTGGTCACCTTTCTCCTTAAATTCCCTCCACAATTGTTCTTTTTTTGCAGCTCAAGCTTAATAGCGTTATTCATCCATTTAACCCCTACTTGATTTATTATTCGGACTCTTGGTATACAGTCAACCATTGCCTCCTGCAAATACTTCTTAACCACCTCCCATGCACTATCAACATCCAGCCCTTGCAGTTTTATATGTCATGGCACTGAGCCAAGCACACTCCTAAGCTTGTCATACTTACCAGCCCAGTAATTCCACATGTACCCCGTCTTAATTGTAAATTCCACTCCTTTAGCCACCTCCCAAGTCATGACCTTATGATCACTTTTTCACCAATTGGTGGCAACATGGTCATATTCGTTACAGCCACATCTCAGATGCAATTACTAGGTCAAGCACACTCTGCCCCCTAGTATTTTCCATTACATACTTTCGCAGATAGTTGTCCCTTAATAACCACATAAAATCCAACTCCTTCCTCCCATGTGCCCTCTCCTCCTTCCAGTCAATGTTACCATAATTGAAATCACCCATAATAATTACCCTCCTTACACTCATTTCTTCTATTTGCCTATGCATACTACCCCACCATCTACTCCATCACCTGGTCTATAGCAGCACCCAATTGTACATTTTGTTCTGCTAGCCTCTATCTCACACCAAATAGCTTCAAATGTGCTCTTTTCTCTATCCAGCAGTTCAACTTCTATAATCCTTGGCTGCAACTCATCAGCTATCATCAATAACACTCCCCCCCCCTTTTTTTTATTCTCCCTGTCACTCCTGAACACGCTATACCCGTCATATTCAATCCCACCAGCTTTATCATCTTCTGTCAGCCATGTTTCACTAATACCAACCTGTGGCCCGGAAGTGCCAACCAAGGCCCAAAACTCCTCCTTGTTCCTAATACGCCTGGTATTAGTGTACATGAATTGCAGAAGCCCGTTAGTCCCATCCCTACTTTGATGCCTTATACTAACTATCCCATTCTGATTTGTTGTCCTTCATACTCGCTCGGGTATATTATACTCATTCATACACTCAACTATCTCCCTAAAGTTTGCATATCTACTCCCCCCCCTTAATAAATCTAGTTTCCCTGAGTCTGTACATCCACTTCATTCATCAACACTTTTTCAAGCCTCCGTACACCAAATCCATTCAAATGTAAACCATCAATCTTATATAAATCCTTTCGCCCACTGAACTCAATCCACACATCCACAATTTCCACACCACTCTCCATGCATAAAGTCATTGGCAATTATGGCCCTCCTTCTAAACACTTCACCATACCGCAGCAAAATACTCACCATCCTAACTATCTCACTCTTCTCTTTTGCTACCTCAAGTAATTCCCTCACATCCTCTATCATTTTCATTTTGTCTTCTTTCAAATCATTTGTTCCTGCCATGACTATCATTTCTTTCACCCTCTGTTTTTGCGCACTAATAGACTCGCTGACGTCCTTTATGTTCGTACTCGGTTGGTACGATTTCGTCAAACTCTCAACTATCACACCTCTTAATAACAAATCTCCATACAGCACTTGCTCCTTCATTTTATTTAGGCTTACGAACATTCTCTTATTTTTCGTATCAGACTTTCACTGTATATGAAGAAAAAATTATATTTGAAATACTGTAAATTCATTATAATATTCAGTGATACAGTTTTTTCCTAAAAAATATGTACAAAAAAAGGGGGTGCATCTTATACACCAGCAAATACAGTAAATATCAGCTTATCATGTGGCACCCTGTCAAATGCCTTCGCTAAATCCAAGAAAATGGCAGTATATGCCTTTCCCTCATCAACTGCTCTTGTAACTTTATTATAAAAGGCTAGCATGTTATTAAACAAGAGCACCCCCTTAACAAATCTATGTTTACTCTCACAGATAACATTACCCTCATTTGCACAATGCTGTATACAATCCCTCACACATTTCTCCACGATTTTAACAACTACTGATGACACACAAACTGGCCTAAAATTAGACACTTCCAGTCTGCTATGCCCCTTATGCAATGGCACTATCTTACCTTCCTTCCATTCCCTGGGCACCTTTCCTGTAGCCAGACTTTCATTGAAAAGCCAGGTCAAAGGCACTATCAGTTCTTTAGCAATTCTCTCAAAACTCGTGGTGAAATACCATCCAGTCCCACAGCTTTACTGACATTCAGAGTACTCAGTATTTGGAACACGCTCTCCTCCTGCACCTCTAAACCTTGAACCTGTCCTATCCCTTCTAGTATTAAAATTTACTCCTCCAGGATGAAATACTCCAATTAAGTGTTTATTGAACGATTCCACTATATCCTCTGCATCAGTCACTCTATTCCCATTTTTATTCCACAATGTCATTCTTCCACAATCATTTCTCCTCCTACTGGCCACATATCTAAAAAATTCCCTAGGATTTTTTTTGGATCTTAGGGCCAATTTCTTCTCATATTCCAGTTTTGCCTTGCTTACCATACTAGTCACTCTCCTGGCCTGTGTCTTATATTCTTCATGCATCTGCTCTTCGCCTGTCTCCTTATCCATAGCCTCTTTTTCACATGCAGTTCCTGTTTAATATTATTTGTCATCCATTTTACACCAAATTGTGTCCTCTTCTTCACTTGTGGAATACAGCTTACTATTGCTATTACTATTCCTTCACAATTTCCCAAGCACTAATGATTGTGGTCTTCCAATTCTTTCCTCCATGAAACTTCCCCAAGTCGATATCTAAGACTATTACAATCACCTGCCTTATACTTCCACATACGTTCCCGTCTCTTTGATACTCCTGCATGTCTATGGATCTTCCAAGTCAAAACCACATGGTTACTATCTCCAACTGGTGGGAGAGATGTCATCTCAGTTATTATCAACTCTTCTGATGCTATGACCAAATCCAAAATTCTTGAACCTCTTGTTCCCTCTATTACATGTTGCCTAAGACATTTGTCCCTCAAGAATTCTAGAAATTCCATTCCCTTATTGCTACATGCATTTTCCTCTCCTCAATTTATACTGATATAGTTAAAATCTCCCATAACAATCATTCTTCTTGCACTTGCTAAGCTCAACTGTCTAAACATCTTCTGGTCTCCACCCTCTGTGCTTCTTGGTTTGTAGCAACGCCCACACTAAATATCTTGTCTTGCCCATCTCTACCTCACACCATATGCTTTCAAAATCATTAGTGTCACTGTCTTCCAAAGCCTCCACTCTTAAAGGACATAAGTCGTCACTTATCATAAGCAGTACTCCACCACCACGCTTTCCCTTCCTATCCTGTTGAAAAATACTGTACCCTGCTACTTCTATTCATGTTATTATATCCTCTTCTGTCAACCACATCTCAGTGATCCCAATAATATTTGGCCAGGCTGGTGCTATCAGTGCCACCAATTCCTCTCCTTTATTCCAGATACTCCTGGCATTAGTATAAAGCATAAAAATGCCACTGTTTCAATACCTAGCATTATCCCCCTCTAGACTCCACTGGGCTCAGCATTACCTGATGTCTTCCTTCTCCCATTCCCACAAGAGGCCACCTCTGCTACCATCCTGGGTATTCTAGTTTCCCTGCATTGACACACCGACTCATTCAAAAAACAGCAGTCTCTCCAGATGCCTATGTCCTTCCTCATTCAAATGCAAGTGGTCTCTCGCATACAATTCCTTTCTGTCCTCAAACATCCTCCAAGCAATCACATATTCCAATCCTCTCTTCTGACACATTCTAGCTATTATGTTATTCAATATTACTGCTCTTCTGCTCAGCTCATCACTATCATACCTAGGCAACATGCACACTATCTTTCCTCTCTGCATTTTCTTTTGTACAACCTCAAGCAAAAATCTCATATTTCTTGCCGCCCGATTTACATTGCCTCTCAAATCATTCGTTCCATCACAATCATCTCATCTACCCTTTCACCCCTCTTAATTGCCATAGCCATTCTATCTATCATGCCTCCAGGCAAACACTCCTCATGCATCCTATCTTGCACACCATGGATCGAGTCCCCATACATCACACCTCTCACCACGCTGTTCCTCGATTGCTCACCTGCATCCCTCACTCTCCCCTCTAACACTTTCTCTCTGTGTTCCCCCTACTTACCTGCCTTCCTGACAACACTATCCCTGGTTCCAGTGCTCCCACTGTTTCAATTCTCTCCTCTTCTATCATTCCCATAACTCTCATTCCCTCTCTTATACCGATCCTGTTCTCTCCTCTTCTATCATTCACACAACTCTCTCTCTCACTCATTCCCTCTCCTCTACTGTTCCTATTCTCCCCTCTTCTATCATTCCCATAACTCTCTCTCTCATTCGAACTTCTACTGTTTCCGTTCTCTCTCCTCTTCTATCATTCCCATGACTCTCTCTCATTCCGTCTCTTCTGCTGTTCCTGTTCTCTCTCCTCTTCTATCATTCCCATGACTCTCTCTCATTCCGTCTCTTCTGCTGTTCCTGTTCTCTCTCCTCTTCTATCATTCCCATGACTCTCTCTCATTCCATCTCTTCTACTGTTCCTGTTCTTTCTCCTCTTCTATCATTCCCATAACGCTCTCTCATTCCCTCTCTTCTACTGTTCCTGTTCTTTCTCCTCTTCTATCATTCCTATAACACTCTCTCATTCCCTCTCTTCTACTGTTCCTATTCTCTCCTCCTCTATCATTCCCATAACTCTCTCTCACTCACTCCTACTCTGATTCGCCTTGCATTCATCGCTTCCATTCGCCTAATCTCATCTTTCACACTTCTCATCTCATTCCCGAAACATTCCACCTGCTCTTCCACAGCTCATCTATCTCTCTCTCTCTCTCTCTCTCTCTCTCTGCAAGTCAGTTACTCGTTTGTCATTCATCCTCCCAATTGACACCATCTCTGAAAACTTCAATCATTAAACTTTTCCACACTCCCCACTCTCATTTTTTTCATTCATATATCTCTTGCCCTCTATCATACCACTAGTCTCTTTATGAGGAGAATCTCCTACCTCTGACTCAACGAGGTCAGTTATAGTCATCTCTAACTAACCAAGTTCCTCCCATTGCCTGTATTTTGTTATATGTATTTCTCCTTTACTCACCTGCCACATATACAACCATGGGACGCATACACTCCACAAGTCCTGGATGCCACAAAATCCCTTATTATGTCATGCAAAATGGAGTCCTTAAATGGGGAAGGACTTGGTGATACGCCATTTGCAATTGGAGCTGCCGTCATTATTCAAAATAGTGTCGAGGAACTACTACAACTAAACGCTAAATAAGTATAAGTATAACTATAGGTATAAATATAAGTTAACTATAAAACATATTTAAGTATACGACATATCTAAATAATGAAAACTTATGTTATCTTCTTCTTCTTCTCTTCCACCACTATGCATCTGATTACCACGTTCTCAGTAACCAAAAATACACAATATAGAGACAACAACCAACTCCAAAAACAACCACTGAAGGACACTTGTATTACAGAAAAACAATGTAGCACAAATCTCGACAGAAGTCACACTATTCACTGTTTAAAAAAGCACTTTGATCAAATTTATTTTTAATCAAATAAATGCAACAGAAGCCAGAAGATAAATTACTTTAAATTTTAAAACTTACTTGGATAACATTAAGAAAACAAGGATGCCAGTAACTTAATTCCAACAATATGGCAACCAGGCAATTCCAACTGACTGCAAAGTGAGAACTTTCCACTTTCAAACAAAGACTACTATTACACATGCATAAATATACATGTGAAAAATATTCTCACAGGGTGTGTGTGGGAGAACATTAAAGAAGTATTTCCTAAGCCTGATGTTTTGTAAATGAATTGTTTAAACTTTAAGCTGCTAAATTATTATTATTACGTGACACTTCCTAGGAGTCCAAGGACTCATCAAGGGAGGGCTCATACTCTACAACTCTCCGTCTCCACCACTCAATCCACCAATGCCATCTACTGCTCACCACCAACCACCACTAGTATTTTCACAGATAATTACAAACATCCACGCCCACAGCAGGATTTGAACCCACAGCTTTTTGGCTAGAGCGGATATGCTAACCACTCAGCCAGCCAGGCTGGCAAAATACTTACCTCCGTATGAGACCAGCTAACTCACCTTCAGTCAAAAGAGACCAGATAAAAGTTCCTCATGTCTTGAATGGGAATCGAGCCCAGGTCTTTCAGCCCAAAGGCTTCGTCTACGCCAGCTAAGCTATGAAAGCTCTACACAGTTCTCTGCATGCCCAAATTCCACCACTCAGGATAAAAGTGTACAAACAGGCAACATTAATTACATTAAATTTAATTAATTGAATAAAAACCAAATTAAATCTATGTTGAATGCTAATAGGCATCTTTTTTATTTAGCTCACCTACTGCATTATTGACTCTACAAGCTTTTGTTGAAATAGAATGTAATTAAAATGTTCATTCACTGCAACTTGTATATGCAAAAAAAAGCATGATGAACAATGTTTATGACTATTAATTATGATATATGATTTATAGTTAACTCACGCCAGTGTAGATGTCTAACTTAACTCTCGTAAGGAAGCTAAAATTTTTAAGAAAGTCTAGGAGCATGATTTGGAAGCAGTAGTAGCCTAAAGCAGGACACAGATTTGGGATTTTTACACCATGAACTGTTTACATTACTCCAAGAAAAAAAAAAAAAAAAATTGTTCACATCTGAAAATTTAGCTATTAGCAAAATGTAAGAAAGCACAAAGAGAATTCTTTTAGAACTAATAAGACACAACTGGATTTCAGTAATAAAATAATAAAAAGAAATTACCCCCCCCCCCATTAAGTAGATGCTTGTAAAATATGATGGTACAGAAACCAATAGTAAGCAACTCCATTTCCAATTTGAAAATTATTTTCCAAAGAAAATAATTCGTATATAATAACATATATGATGCATGCTTCTCAAATAGTTCTTATTTTTAAGTTTTGAAGGAAAAAAAAAGTTACGTGAAGAACAATTTGCTGGTGGAATACCACTTAAATTAAATGAATACTTCCCAAACAGTCAAGTTTTTTGGTACCTATTTTAGTTACTAAATACACTGTTACTTTACTATTATCATTATTATTACAGGCGACTTCGGGGAGTCCTTAGACTCATCGAGGGAGGCCCTAAACATCATGTCCACACAACTATTTGGCATTCTCACAGTATCTATCATACCTTGCCTTGAACGCATTCACTATCACAGCACCCACAACAGACTCTGATTCCACTCATTTACCACTCTAAAAGTAAAGAACCCAGCTCTAACACCCTTGCTAACCACACACTCTTGCCCAGCTTCCATAGATGTCCCCTAGTTCTCCCGCCACCAGACCTGATCTCAAAAATATCCTCTGAATTAACCCTATAGACACCCTTCAGCAATTTGAATGTCTCTATCATATCTCCCCTTCTTCCACCTATCAACCAGTTTCTGCAACCCATAAATCTTCAACCTGTTCTCATAAGGTTCATTCCATAGACCTGCTATCATCTTGGTCACTAGCCTCTGGATCCTCTCCACCTCCTCCCCATCCAGAAGAAACCTACTACTGTGACCAAATCTGGGCACAGTAGTCGAGATGAGGTCTTATCAAGGCTCGGTACAGAGGAACAATAACTTGCTTGTCTCTTCTCATCAAAGTATTTAATATCTAATCTATTATCTAATGGTTACCATATGATGCTAGTTCAAATCTCATTAGATTAAATTAAACGTACCTATATATCTGCTGACTAATTTAACTTCAGGAAATCAACATATCTGCTGAGCAACTGTGTTTAGCTTGCTAAAATTTATTACTTATAAATAAGAAACCTTTCTAGTATTGCTCAGTGGTTGAAATTTCAAAAAACTTGCAATTTGAATTTTATACTATCTGCTCCAGTTCATATAAACTTTCAAAAATACTGCTCAATTCTTTGAAACTCAGAAAGGAAAATGCTACAGAGTAGTGTTTTCCTTTCTGAAATTTCAAGTTGTGAAATATCAAGAGATATTAAAATATGTACTGTTCAACAAAGCCCATGTTGCCATGAAAATAACTAGTTAAAGTGTGTGTGTGTGTATATATATATATATATATATATATGTATATCTATGGTGAAGTTGCAACACATGCCCGATTTTTACCACTTGCTCACTTAAGAAGTTGATTTGAGATAAAGCTCAGGGACTCATTATGTATAAAATATGAACAAAACTGCATGGAAGCTTACGTAGTATTTTATTTCATAAAAAACACAAGCCATATTACATTAATTAATACAGTATATTATTATATATACTTTGCATTAAATAATGTATTTCCTTCATACTTTTGTTACACGGCAAACTCATTCTTTTCATTTTATTGTCATATACTGTCTTAAGCATTTTGTTATTGTGAAGAATATTATGCTTTATATAATTTTAATTCTCTTTTATCATTTATACTTTGCACATATATTCATATATGCACCATGTATTCAACAATCACTTCTAAGAAAATAATAAAAGTGTATCTAGCATTTTTATAAGTGAATTACAATTTGCGCTGATTTTTGGGGTAGAATTTTTTTTATCCTTAACATTAAATCAAGAAATAACTAGCATGGCAGATATATTTGTGAGGTTCAAACACCATAATCAAAACTTTTTATATTAATTAGCCAATGATATTCACCTAGTAACTAACTAATGAACTGATTATCAGATATAAACCTGAACAGCATTCTTTCTTAACAAAGGAAAATATTATAAGCTTAGGAGACAGCTTGGAGCTATGGAATGAAGAATTAAGCAATAAGGAAATAAATGCTGCTTGTAAACTGACAAAGAAATACATAACAGCATCAATGTGTGAATGTATTGCAAAGGCCAAAAGGCTGAATAAGGTAGGTGTAAAATGGATGAATGAGAGGCTTAAGTATGAAATCTGGAAGAAGGCACTTTGGAGGCAGTACAAGTTGAATAATGGTAATAATCAGTTACATGAAAAGTATAAAGAACAAGCCAGGAGAGTGACTCAGTAAGGAAAAAAGTGCAGTATGAGCAGAAATTGGCAAAACAGGCAAAGAAAAATCCTAGTGTTTTAGATATGTGGTAAGTAGAAGGAAGAATGATCATGGTAAGATCATGTTCAAGAATGAAAATGGTAGAATGGTAACTGCTGCCAAAGATATTGTTGAGGTATTCAGTGATCAATTTATATATAAGAGTGTTTCATCCTGATCAGGGTTAATCAAGAAGAACTTAAGTGTAGAGGACACAGGAGATGTTGACTTAATGGTGAGTGAGCAGGATGGCTTTGAGGAAATAAATAACCTTGATGTCAATAAGCTTTGATGACACATCACCATACGTCTTAAAGGAATTACCAGTAGTATTGGCATGCTTGTTTAATAAGTCTTACAACAACACTTGTTCCAAAGGAGTGGAAAGAAAGTAAAATTGGTGGTGATAAGGCTGTGGCTTTAAATTATAGGCCAATCTGTATATCTGGAGTTGTGAAGGTACTAGAGAGAGATTAGTGAGAACTACGATACAGAATTGAGTTGAAAACAGCAATATTCTTTGTGGTTATCAGCATGGGTTTGTTAAAGGGAGATCATGTTTTACTAACTTACTTATGTACTGTAACAAGGTGATGAATATCTTGGACAGGGGAAATGCATATACAGTGGTGTACTTGGATTTTGCAAAAGCTTTTGAGAAGCTCCCACATGACAAACTAATAAATAAATTGAAATAGATGGGAATGGATAACAGACTTCTGAGTTGGATCAGTGACTGGGGAGAGAAGGTCACTAGTGGTGTAATGCAGGGGTCAGTTTTGCGATCATTAATATACAAATTGTTGTTCAATTTGTATATTAATGATATTGGGATGGATTTAACTAGTGATATGTAGTTGTTTGCAGACTATGCAAAACTGGGGAGAGCAATTCAGATATTATGGCCTTGAAGGAGGACTTGAATAGATTGCATGAATGGGCAGGTAAGTGGAACTGTCAGTTCAATGTTGCAAAGTGTAAGGTTTTGAAATTTGGTAAGCAACAATGGGATGCAAAGTATACACTTGGTAAGAAAACTGGAAAGGAGGTAGTAGAGGAAATGAGAGATTTGGGAGTGGTGAAGGACCTGAAATTCAGGAGCCACATTGCACAATTTGTGAAGACATCCCATCAGATAATGGCAATAATGCAAGGACCCTGACATGCAAAAATAAAGAGGTTACGATGCCATTGTATAAGGCCTTGATCAGACCTCGTATGGATTACTGCACACAGATCTGGTTGCTGGATTTTCATGGTGATGAGGATATGTTGGAAAGGGTCTGGAGAAGATTCAACAAGGTTGTCAGTGGTCTTTGTAGTATGAGGATAGATTAAGAGAATGTAAATTGCAAAACCTGATTAAGAGGAGGAAAGGGGTGAGGCATAGGATTGAGACATAAGCTAGTCAGGGGTTGTTATCAGGTTAACATGAAAGAGATTTTTCATAGAATGAGAGAGGAGGGGTAGAACAAGAGCCCATCACTGGAAACTGTATAAAGAGGATGTGAGCAGAGGAGTAAGAAGGTTCTTTGCATGGAGCATTGTGTGCAATAGTGTGTACCTCCCACAATGAGTCTCTTATTCCTTGCAGGTCAGATGTTAATAATAATTGCATTATAATTAAAAAATAAATTCAGGTATAATTAATTTTAATTTAATTCTCCAATTTTTTTAGGACATATTATTTTATCATTTCAAAGAATTTCTAAATTCATAGTAGTTCTCAAACATTACCATCCTACTGCAGCAATGAATATCTTTGCAGTTCCAACAGAGCAATGAACTGTAAAATAGTACTTGATTTTTGCATTTATCCTGCTATGAAAAAGGATAAAATGCATGTGAAATTTTCAAAAAATTTCTGTTTTTGCATTCTAGACTCATGTATTTTTAGAGTTTACAGTAAACTGTGAGATATTGGCATAGCATATGGACACCATTCTAATGTGGATATTTCTACAGGGTAGAATAGATGAATCTGTTGAGTAATTTTCTCTAGGTTTACAACAGTAACGTGAACTTCTGAAAGTTTCATGGGAATTAAAATCTGCAGCTATTTCATGTTTTTGATTCCTAATGGCTTTAATTTCGTTGAGTTTGAAGTTTTTTGTTTTAAGCTCTTCTTCACTAGTGACCATTCCAAGCACACTGTGAATATTATATGTTTTCTAGGTAATTTAGATCACAATCTAATGCTGATCACTTCTCCCATGGGACAATAATCATATAGCCATTCTCAATCAAGAGTTATTTGATATTATAAGAATGCTAAGTGGGATGATTTTAACTGCTATGCCTCATTCACTTGTTTGGATTGTTGTTTTTGACATGCACTGAATTAATCCTTACTATACTGAAAAAATTTAAATTCCAGTGCCCCATGGCTTGTTTCTCCAAAAGGTGTGCAAAGAATATAAAGAGAGAAGCTGGCTACTTAGAGAATACATCATCTACATATCTTAACCTGATGGAAGGTTTGAGATGGGTTGAGTCTATGACTCGTTTTTCAAAATTTTCCATGTAAAAATTGGCAATAGGGGGGAACCCATAGCAGTTCCCTTTATCTGATTGTAAATTTTGTTCCTTCCAAGAAAAATAACCAGAAATGATGTGTTCTTATTTGGCCTCATAGCCCAGACACATTAGACTCCTCCTTCAGTTACCTAAATAGCCTACATTCAAGAATTCAGTTTATGACAGAAAAGGAAAATAACAATAGTTTACCCTTCCTAGACACCTTAGTAACACACCTTCCTAATGGTAACCTTTCCTTCATTGTATATAGAAAACCTACTCACACAGGCAGATACATTCACAAACTCTCTACCACTGACAGTCTCAACAATATGCCATTATTAAAACTCTAACCTAGAGAGTCCACAATCTTTGTTCCAGTGGAACCTCCCTTTCAAATGAACTCAACCACATACACACCTTCCTTTCCAATGGCTATAGCAATTACAGAATTAAAAAAATAATCAGTTCCTCCCCAATTCCACAGCCATCTCTTCAGAAGGATTTCAGAAATGCCATCACCATACCCTAGATCCATGGCACATCAGAAAAAATAGCCAGGTCATTAAAAAAGTACAACCTCCACACAGCTTTTAAGCCCCACCATAAAACTGCTACCCTTATCTGTTCTACCAAAGATCAGTTCTCTCCTATCTCAATGCCTGGAGTTTATAAAGTACCCTGTTCCTGCAAGCTGACTTCCTTTGGACAGACAGGCAGATCAGCAACAATTTGCATAGAAGAACACAAATCATACATTTGCAAATATGGCTATGGTCAATCTGGCCTTACAGACCATGTTTTGGATACAATCCACAGGATCTGGAAAAAAATCACCATGCTCCACCATAATAAATTCAAAAAAGAAAGTGCTTTTAGAATCTACGATGACACTCAGAAATCAACCGAATTTAAATAAATACAGTTGCATAAAACTTCCCAAAATTTGGGAAACATTAATTACACAGTCCAACACAATTTTTGCTGACTTTTATATGAGACTTGTTTTTTACTAATTTGAGTGCGCCGATTTCAAATATCAAACCCATTTTTCTCTATCACGTCAGGTTTTTCCTCTATGGCATTTTCTTTTTGCTAATTTGTAAGTTTTTGATAGTTTGTTTTTGATAGTTTTTAAGGAGGCAGTACTATTTAGAGGATCAAAAAAAATCGATTTTTTAATATTATTTTCTGAAGGTATGTACTTTTAAAAATCTGTTCCTAACTTTTTATCAAGAAATTCGAAAAATTCCCGAAGATATAGCCTATTATTCAAAGCGGTGCACAGATCAGAATCCGAGTGCCCACCGCTCTCGCTTGTTAGTAAACGAATAAATGCATAAGAACCGGCAACGGCATGTACTGGCGCTTTGAATGCGAGAGAGGCCGATAATTAGATACATAACTACTTAACAATATTCATTAAAAATTACAAGAATATTTATAAAAAAATAACAATTTTACTTACACGAGTTTCAGGGAATAAATTTTTGTTTGTAGCAATTTCTGCTGTGTGTTCTGTTTTGGCAATCCCTTTGAATACTCCAACAGTAGTCGGCCATCATGTGTGAATCCCATCTTTCTTGGTACTGATCTTCCATAGTTTTTAAGTCTTGATGAAATCTTTTGCCTTGTTCATCGCTTACAGCACCTAAATTCTCGGGAAATCTATCAAGATGACTGTATAGGAAATGAAGCTTTATGCTCATGTTGCAACCTAGGCGCTGGAAATTTTCAAGCATTGTTTCCACCAGATCTTTGTAATTGCACGCTTTTTTGTTTCCAAGAAAATTATTCGCAACCATCGTAAATGAAGTCCAGGCCTCTTTCTCAATTTCGTTCATAGAGTTGATGAAATTTGGGTCTCTCATTACAGTTTTCTAATTTGCGGTCCATCAAATACACCGGCTTTAATTTTTTCATAACTAAGTCGCGGAAATTTTTCACATATGTATTGGAAACAGTCACCTTGTAAATCTAAAGCTTTAACATACTGCTTCATAAGACCTAGTTTGATGTGTAGAAGTGGAAAAATGATTTTTTCTCTGTCAATTAAAGGTTGATTTATAACATTCTGTTCTCCAACATTTAAGGATATTCTAAGAGGCCAACGTTTCTGACTCCAGTGTTGGTTTCTAGCTCGACTATCCCAGAAGCATAGAAAACACAGAAACTTTATATCCTCTTTGAAAGCCAAGTAAAAAGTTCACCATTTTAAGAACCACACAGATGATCCAGTTATGGTCTGTATATTTTAATAACTTCAGAACCTTTTTAATGTCCTCATATGTTTCCTTTAAGTTGACTGAATAGCCAATAGGAATTGAGCCATATACATTCCCATTGTGTAGTAAGACACACTTGAGACTTCATGTGTGTCTTACTACACAATGGAAATGTATACACTTTATACAATTACTACACTTCTGCTTGAACTGTCAATAAAAAACGCCACTCATTTGGATGATATTGTACAACACTCATTTCAGTTAGTAAACCTGACACATTGTTACAGTAAACAAACCCACACTCATATTTAAAATATTGTACAAGATTGCTTTCCCTGCTATGATAAAAAGTTATCTTCATATCTTGCTCCAGTAAGTTTTTTCATTTAATCTTGAGGCTAACAATTCCGATGATTCCTTTGATAGGCCCAAATCTCTTACTAAGTCATTCAATTCCGCTTGAGTAAAACATTTGGTCCAGAACTAGAAATTAAATTTTCATTGTCTAAATCAACATCTGGCATATCCCGATCATGCTTGTTCTCAAGTAAAGGAAGTCCTTTGTAAATTGGCATGGCTATTTCATTGGAATGAGCAAATGGTCGAATTGCTGAGTCGAGATTTGGATACACAATTTTTTTCTTATTCTTCTTATTATAACCAGAAGTCTGAACTAAACAAAAATAGCAATCATCTACGTGATTTTTTGGTTCATGCCAAATCATCGGAATGCCAAAAGCTAATTTTTGGTGCTTTCCCTTGCTTCACTGTCATAAATTTTCTACACGACTTACACACTTTATTTGGAGCCCATGACTTGTCCTGATCTGCAATTTTTATATCAAAGTATGCAAAATACACTTTCTTAATGAAATCAGTGATATTTGTCCTTTAACTGGGAACAGTAAAGCTGCCACAAATGTAGCAAAGGAATCTACACTATTGACACAATTTCGAGTAGTAGACATGATGTATTTTCTTCACTGCCGACTAACATGCAATTAACAAGACAAAAAAAACCAGGGACTTTACTGAAACGTTATAAGCGCTCATCATACTTTCACGATCTATTAACGATTGACTGATTTCGATCGTTCTTTGTCCGCTATGACGCATATAGCATTCATTTGTTTTAGGCAGTTGTCATCGCCTACTTTTCATCACCTAAATGTATTAGGTCGGTTATCGGCCTCTTTCGCATTCAAAGTGCCAGTATGTGCCGTTGCAGGTTCTTACGCATTTATTCGTTTACTAACAAGCGAGAGCTTCGATTCTGATCTGCGCACCGCTTTGAATAATAGGCTATATCTTCGGGAATTTTTCAAATTTTTTGATAAAAAGTTAGGAACAGATTTTTAAAAGTACATACTTTCAGAAAATAATATTTAAAAAATCGATTTTTTTTTGATCCTCTAAATAGTACTGCCTCCTTAAAACTATCAAAAACTTACAAATTAGCAAAAAGAAAATGCCATAGAGGAAAAACCTGACATGATAGAGAAAAATGGGTTTGATATTTTAAATCAGCGCACCGAAATTAGTAAAAAAAACAAGTGTCAGATCATAATCAGCAGAAAAATTTTTTTTTTTGTTAGCCAGTCTTATCAGAGATCCCACCTAAGATGTAATACAAATGCACATAGAGGTTGCACGACCTAGATAGGACTTTAAATTCACCTACATGTTTCACTTGGTACTGTGTTGTATTTGAGTGCGTGTCACAATAGTTTTTTTGTAATTCCTGAACATGTCTCAGTGACTGGAGATGAATATTGCAAGCATTAAAAATCAGTTTTAATCCTTTCCATTAAACCTCAAACATAATGTCCTCGTAGCACTTAAGCCAACACACGGGTGCGGAGGTGGGGGGGGGGTGTTAAAAATTCTTTGTAAAAGAATTTTTAACACCAAAAGAAATCATTCAAAGTTCATAAACGTTTATGGGCACTCTTCTCCTTCGTTTTTCAACAATTAAGAAATGGGCTGCCGAGTTTAAATGTGGCATACCAGCCTTGAAGATGATCCACGTGAAGGATGTTCAAAAAGTGTAATAACACCAGAAATCATTGATCAAGTGCACGATATGGTATTGGATAACCGCGAGTCAAAGTGCGTGAAATTGCTGAGACTATAGGCATTTCAAAAAAAAATATAGGATATATTTCGCACGAAGAATTGCATATGAAAAAGCTTTGCACAAGATGGGTGCCACACTTGCTCACAGCAGATCAAAAATACACTCGCATGAAAATCTCCGAACAGTGCTTGGAGCATTTTAACAAGAATAAAACTGATTTTGTGTATCAATTTATTACTATGGATGAGACTTGGATTCACCATTACACACCTGAATCCAAACAGCAGTCAAAACAATGGCCAAAAGTCGGTTGTTCAGTGCCTAAGAAGACAAAGTCGGTTCCATCAGCAGGAAAGGTCACAGCATCGGTGTTTTGGGATGCTAAAGGCATTTTGTTTGGGAAAATTAAGGGATCTGCACTATGAATTGTTGGAGCATTCACTCTATTCCCCAGATTTGGCTCCCTCTGGCTTCTATCTCTTCCCAAAACATAAAACTTTTCCTCACTGGTCAGTATTTCTTCAAATCAAGAGGTGGTTGCAGCTGTAGAGGAGTATTTTGCAGCTATTACTGAGAACCATTACAGGGACGGAATAATAGCACTGGAGCATTGCTGGAATAAATGCATTAGTCTTAAGGGAGATTATGTTGAGAAATAAAAATAATTTTGTAGACCAAAAACTTTTCAGACCACTCTCGTATATATATATATATATATATATATATATATATCAACAACCTACTTAGTTGACTGCCAATCTAACACACAGTTTTGCTGACAGCAGTACATGCTATTCCTCCTCTTCCTCACCTGACAAACCTTGCACTACAGAAATCACAACTATATAGGCAATAACCTCTACTACCCTAAATTCTGATCTTCAAAGCATTCTTCCATAGGTTTTGGATAATTTGTCAATTTTCAATGATAGAAAAAGTTCTTTCTGCATTATTTCAACTAAAAAAAAAAAAAAGGACTATTTTCTTTGGGTGTTATTTTTGACAACACCAAAATCTCAACAAGACGAAATTTCTCTCCTTGGGATCCTCCTCAGGATCAAAAAAGTAGGATTTCTTTAGCTCAAAGCATTACTTTACCTCTGGACAGCCATAATCCTATACAAATCTGACTAACCACTGAATGCTGCACTCATATTTGGGGTGGCGCCTCCAAGTGCTTCGTAAAAATACTTGATTCAATATAAAAGAGTAATTAGGTTGATTAATAATCCAGCTTTAATCAATTCACTCTTACTTTCACACAGATATTTAGTTTCTGCTGTATGCATCTTCTATACAGACTTCCATGATAAATGTTCACCTGAACTAGTATCAAGAAATTGCCCAATTCTATTAAATTCATTAAAAAATGTATAGCAGACACCTTTTGACAGTTCAACTTCAAATACACAGAATAAGATTTTCTTTCTCCTCTTTCATTTCTTCTGCTGCTGTCCTCAGGAGCAGTCTCCCAACTTATATGTTGGGATATGCAAACAAAATTTCTCCTTTCTCAATTCATGCTCATTCACAATACAAAAATGTGCAATACGTGGACCGACCGACCAACCATCCATCCATCCAGCCTTTCATGTAAAAAAAAAAAGTTGATTTTTGAGACAATGAACCCCCCCCCACTTTCAATTGAAAGTTTCTGCTACAATTTTTACAGGACTGTGATGCTGCATACTAACTGCACAGAAACACATATTGCAGAAGAGTATGCATTTTGCACTTAATGACAAACTAGATGATGTTGGTGTGGCACTGCTTAGTTAATCTTGACTATAGATAGTGCTTTTCCCTACTCCAATCACTGCCAGTCAGTTCTTCAAAATCTCATGAAAGTCATGGTTACCATTTAAATTGGCTATTCTGTATATAAATGCAATGCTTAGCCTCTCACAGCTAACTTCATCAATTCAGATCACAATAGATGCATTTCATTATTAGAATATTATTTTCTGGTAAACCAAAAGAATGTATGACATGTTCTTCTATGGTTATTCTATTTAAGGATGGTTTGTGACAGGAATCTGTACTAAACAGAGGGACCTAATAAGGATGTTATAAACTACATTTTATATTTTAATTTTTGCTTGCAATTTCACAGATATCTCAAGCAAAGTGAACTGTGTGAACACACAGTCACTCTCCAAAACTTGGAGAGTGACTGTGTGTTCAAAATTCTGGAAGTGAAGCAGATAAAAGAGTTTGCTTTTATGAATAAGAGCTTTTGTACTAAACAGCATTCTAGTAATAAACTTTATTTAGCTGATGACATATGGAAATAAATAGCTTCCATTATTTGTATTGTTTCTTTTTCTAATATCTTGTCATATTGCACAAAAGAAAAGTTAAAATTATGAATATCAGGATGTATATGAAGTGCAAGTACAGAATAATTGTTCTGTAATTATGTTAGAGAGAGTAGAGGTGGATGTCATAGATCCAAACATGAGTTGCTATATCATGCTTGTTTATAAATTCTAGTAGTATCAGGAATATGGAGAAAGAATTTGTGGCACTTACTGAAACACAAATGGATGATGATATATCGACAGGTAAAGAGAAAAAAGAATATGATATTTTCTGTAATAACAGCAAGAATGGAACTGGGGGGGGGGGGAAGAAGAAGATACAACATGCTGTTGACTGCAGAGGAATAGTGCCTCTTTGTTGTGGAGATGCATGTGGAAAACTTTGAAGTACAGCATGAGACAGTGGTAACAGGAATGTTATAACAGGATTCAAAATGATAACAAGAAAATATTCATCGAACTGGTGTTTAGTGAAGAGAGATTAATCGTTGTGGATGATTTTAATTAGAGAAGTACAGACTGGAATGAATACGAGCATATAAGAGCAAGGGGAAATTTATTATTTCTCAGGGGCAACTATCTTAAGTAGTATGTAAGAAACATGTAAACACTGAGTGCTTTAGAGGTGATCTCTGATCACAGCATCAGAGGATATTATTGTGGATGGGGCATAAAATCTGACTACTTGGTGGTGACAGTCATATGGGACTATGTGAGGAAAGGATATATGTGGATCTATAAGAAAAGGCCATTATGGCAAACTCAAGAGAAAGTGTGGAGCAATGGCATGAACTTAGGAATTATGTAAAATGGAGATCAATGCCACTTGAGGGCTGTGCAAAAAATAGCAGCAGCAGTGTTTGAATGTATTCTGAAGGTTAAAAAGGGAAAATGTTAAATGAATGGTGAGATTAAGCAGGCAATCTGGAAGAAGAAGAGGGAAGAGAGCAATGATCAGTTATATGAAGAATATAAAGATCAGAAGGCGAATAACATTTGGGTAAGAATAGAGAAAGTACACTGCATGAGCAACGCATAAGAAATCAGACTAAGAAAAATCCCTGGGAGATTTTTTTAAATATGGCTAATAGAAGAAAGTTATTAAAGATATTAACAGACAAATAAGTGACTACAAGTATTTAATGAGTGACTCATTAAGAGAGAGAATCAAAGAAGAATTTGTTTTATGATTTCAGAGATGAAATGTAAAGGATTATTGAATAGCAACTGTTTTAAGAGTTGGAGGAGTGGGGGGAAATCAGTGATTATAATTCTGATGAATAGTAACAATAGAAATATTTGTAGCAAAATGCAAGCAGCAGAAACTGAATGTCTATATGAAATCATGAACTAGTAAGAGGCTCACAGGGCATCATTGCAAAAATGAGAATAGTACTGAATTTTTATTGGTTTGTGATTTGTATAAAGTTGTTCAAAGCAATGCCAAGAGCAATAGAATAAAAAAACATATGTAGGATGCTGAAGAAGCAATACTTGCCAAAAAGAAAATAAATCTCATCCTGTCCTCTCAGTGTTGTCAAAAGTAACAATGAAGTAATCCCCCCCCCCTCCCGGATATAAAAAAGAACCGAGTTTTTCTGGCATTGACTTTACCAAGATTATCACGAACTCTATTGAAGAATGGTTGGAGAGGATGTAGATCTATAGAGACAGATATTCTGGAAGTTTTGCTGATTTGTAGTGCAAGATTCATCAAGTAACTCAGAAAGAGTTCAACATACTATTTGAAAAACTGTAGACTGCATTATCACTCAAGTGGGTCATTGATATATACAAAGAAAGAGAGCAAAAGAACAACATTCTGTGGTACTCTAATATTAATTGGAAAGTCTGAGGATAAAGATCCACCCACTACTGCATACAAGTGTGCGCGTGTGTGTGTGTGTGTGTGTGTGTGTGTGTGTGAGAGAGAGAGAGAGAGAAAACCCAGTTTCAAAAGTTAGAAGATGGACTATAAAATAGGAGTTTATTTAATAAGCCTCTATGCCAAATTTGATCAAAATATCTAACAAATATCAAGACCACATTAGATTCTCCAAACTTTCCCATGGCATTTTTCCAGAGAGTTGGGTGACATGCAAGAATGCCTGTTGAATGACAATGGAAGAATTCATATTAGTGATTACTAGTACCAAAGGTTCCAGTTTTGAAATACTTTAACACATTCGCTGCCAACTACGAGT
The DNA here is from genome assembly GCF_054136105.1 of Typopeltis vanoorti. Taxonomy (NCBI): domain Eukaryota; kingdom Metazoa; phylum Arthropoda; class Arachnida; order Uropygi; family Thelyphonidae; genus Typopeltis; species Typopeltis vanoorti. Next base: position 76,681,528 of record NC_143550.1, on the reverse strand, counting down.
ATACTCGTATGATGGTTACCACCTGCAACGAGATTACTGTACTGACCTTGAAGAAGTGAAAATGCTTTGCTTATGGAGCTAGCATCAAAACTGTGTATTCTCATAGATGGTATATGCTGTGCACAAGCCAACTACGAGTATATTCGTATGACGCTTACCACTGGCAACGAGATTACCGTACTGACCTTGAAGAAGTGAAATTGTTCGGCGTACGGGAACAGAATATGCCAAAGTAGCGTGGCAGCGAACGTGTTAAAGATGATAGGCAAGAGGATGGATGGATGGTAATTTGATGATAGTTATTTCCAGGTCTTAAGGAACATATTGAAATGGGCTAATTTCCAAGCAGCAAAAGAAATAGGAGTGGAATAAGAGCATATAAAATGGCAACAAAGTCACTTTGAAGCAAAATCTTTGCAACAATCAGAGAAATGCTATCAAGATAACTTTTTTTTGTATCCAGTTTATACAAAATTCTTCTGATCTCTTTCTGCACAAAATAAAAGGGGATACTAAATGCAGCATGTTGGGAATGGTACAGGGACATTTACTAAGAGCATCAATGGATTAGAAAAAGTAACAGCAGCAGATTTGTTTATTCTGTGTGCAATACAATATAATAACCACCCATGTAAAAGAAACGGAAGCAAAGCTGGACAAAAGATACAGCCAACAGTTTCAGTAAGGGACTAGAAAACATAACACCCATTTGGACACAATGAAAGTTTCCTGATTTTGGATGTGCTGATAATTTGCATGCAACTATTTTGAGTTTTGGTATAACAAAAATATTCATATCTTGAATAGCTTTGACACTTTATAGAAAACAAAAGCATAGGTAAGGGGATATGAGATTAAAATAAATTAAAGATGCCAAGAAATTATATTCTTGGCTTAATCCTTTCTGCAAGTTTAAGCAAACAAAGTTTGCTTAAACTTTGCATGAAGTAACTTCAAGATTGGGCAACTCATATATAGTGGCTAATAACTTCACATCACTTGCCTTAGTATCCCATAATGCAAAGCACATATCCTTATGGGCATGTATGATGCAATGTATTATGGGAAGGATCACACAGACCAGTTTCAACCTTAAGGTGAAAAAGTAAAGTGGTACTCATCATAGGCCTAGAGTAGTTAGTATAAGGGTGCAAGAGAGCCTGATAGTAAGAGAGAGAAGGCCTCAGCTTCTTTTATATAATCATATAGCTAAAGGCTATCAGTTTTCCATTTTCACTAATCTCATATAGATGAACAACCAAAAGATTAATTCAAACTAAAGTGCAAAGATGACTGATGCCCAGATGATTGAGGTCTCATCAGTGGGAGCCAGACCCAGAAGTGATACCAAGGGTTGAAGTAATGCAGAAGTCATATTTCCATATACAAGTAGCCAAAAGGTGTCACATCTTATTACTAAAATACTCTGGATTACCAAGAGATGTTGAAATTTTTTCACTTGGTTATAGTATAAAGATGCCAAGAAATTAAATTCTTTATTTAATCTTTTATCCAAGTGTAAGGGAAAAAAGTTTGCACGTGAAGTAACTTCATGACAACTCGTATATAGAGGCTAATGACTTCATATCACTTGCCTTAAAATGCAATGGAAAATGATTTCATACCATAAGAATTGTTTCAGTGAAGTATTCTATGGAAACACGTGGATCAGAAAAATGAACATAATAATGCAATCAAGCATATAATTCCAGAAGTGGACGAGAGTAATTATGTGAACATAGCTCCAACACTAGATTGTAGTCTGAAATGTCTACATAAACATTCACAGTATACTTAAAAGAATCACTGATGAGAAAGAGATGAAAGAGACTTTGGAGAGAGATTAGGTTGTCTTCTGGTAAGTATGTGAACAACATGTATAGGATCAATGGTGATATCAAATGCTTCAGCATTTCTAACTACTGCTACTGGATTGCTGCTGTTGGAAAAGGACAACTAATTCAAGTTGTGAACAACTCCAAGATATCCTGACTTCACAAGAAATAAATTTGCAGAATGAAGAAAAGAGATTTATGACCATAGGAAATCAAAAAAGAGATCATATTGAACATTTGATGATATCAGAGCAAACATATGCAAAAATGCCACCTTTGAAATTAAGAATCAAATAGTAATTGGAAAAAAGATGAGTAGTGCTTGAAGCAGCTGAACTTGGAGTTTCTGTTAGGAAACAGCATTTAGTAGGTTTGAGATGAAAATAAACACTGTTAAGATTGAAGCTAAGACATTACACATATTTGTGAAGTGAATCTGGATCCCCCCCCCCCCAATGTAATCTATTTCTCTTTGTTTGATTCTTCATGGCTCGTTACTATGACTTGAAATTGGGAGAAACGTAGAATATACAGCGCAATGGATTTTTTTTTTTTACTTAGCCATACAAATGGAGAACTTCCCAAATCAAATTCATAGCCTCAACAGTATCTTCTTCATACCACTACTATATTTGGCCTTCTTCTGGGTATACCCTGGGAACAGACAAGATAATTCCCTAGCTGATCTGGAAGCCTTCTATGAGCTTTCCATTAGGTTTGATCCATTGGTTCTTCTGAGAAATGACCATTTTAAGTCAAAACCCAGAGAAGAAAAGTGGAAAAATAAACTTAATATTTGTTCTTATCCAAAGACAGTTTTTAACCATTTCAAGCAAAGCAGACATTTTATGAGTAATGAAATGGACAATGAAACAATCTCAAGGTTTGACTTTTCTCTCCCCCCCCCCACTGAGGGAATGCAAATGCAACACTTAACCACTGCCTACATTAATTTACTCTCAGATAGTTTTTCTAATCTAATGGTTTAATTTCTGTTTGCAAGGGGGGGGGGGGATATATCCAAGATCCAAAGCGAGTCCAAGTGTATGCCAAACCTGAGAAGTTTGGCCTACATTATAGTGGCCTGAACATCAGTTCACTTAGCATTTTCAATTTGGAATCTTGTGTGTGGGATTTTCATGTTGGCTGTACTACCTGTTTGGCCATAGCAGGACAGCTTACAACTCCATTATACCTAGCAGACACCTGACAAGTGTAGGAACTGTGGCTGGTCTTTGGGAAAGCAGATAAGAGACCATATGAAATATTGGCATAAGTGGTTGTAAGACTATCTTTATAGAATTTTTGTCAGATACACCTCAGATATGTGGGATACTAATAGCTGTGGTGTAATTCTAGAGAGGGATTAATATTCTTTGGATTTAGTGGAGATATTAGCTACTGACTAAGAAAGTGCTATGAATGTGTTCAAGTTCAATGATGAAAGCATTATTATTGGAGCTAATCAATTTTTCCTGATGTACAGGATTTTAATAATCCAATACCATCGAGAGGGCGAGAGGAAACTGTAGATGAATGTGTCTGTCTTTGTATGCAAGTTTTGTGTAAATTGGAAATGGTAGGGATCCATCAGGATAGAATGTAATCAAGGTATTGAAAAGGGAAGATTGTTGTTTTTCCAAGGTGAACTGGATCCTGGGATGCTGATTATGAAGATGGGTTAGGAAGGTATTAAGTCTCAGAGCTGTGTGGACAAATGGAGACGACCTTACACCCACTAACATGCCTTATATTGTATATTGAAAATGCATCTGCTTTACATGGAAGGGATATAAGAGTCGAGTGAATTCCTACTTGAAGGAAAACACGAGAAGGCACTACCCCATCATGAATTAATTTTCTTTCCAATTTATTTTATGCATAATTATGAATACATAGCATACAGTATTTAATAAACTTTCAAACATTATTATCCTTTAGTTATATTGGCATTAAAAATAATAGAAATAAATGAATTTTAAAAAACATTAGCGCAATATGCAATATCTTATTTCTGAATCATTAATGGTTACATTTGAAGGAAAATTTCCATTTTACTGAGAGAGAGAGGAAGGAATAGTTAATACAGTATATTTGATTTGTTTCTGGCTGCAGTTTCAAATGTAAATTTAATCTATTTGCTTTCATGCTATTTCAGGAGGAGCTGGCAAACGTTTTCTGAGAAGGGCTTGATAGTCAATTTTATACATTTTGCAGGTCAAGAGAAGATATCAGGAATTCAAATATAACACACACACAAAAAAAAAAAAAAAAAAAAAAAAAAAGCAGTTTTTTTTATTTTTTAAAAAAGAAAGAATATAACTGGGTATAAAGATTTTGGGGAAATTAAAGGGGAGCACAGAATTCTGTTTTTTTAGAGACAATTATACTTAATTCAGGTTTGTGGCGTTCCCTATAATCAAAATTGACTGTAAATGCTCATTTGATAAGCTGATCTGTAACAAGATTATACAATATAATAATGCTGTCACTCACAATGTTTTGCTTTATGATTTTCAATTATGACTGATGCCCATTTATATGGCAATATATTCACTCACATGACTGTTTTGGTAACATGATGCTGCCATGACGTAGCTCTCAGTTTCAATGTTTTGCTGTGAATTACAAATCCCATATATAATTGTCACTAAATTTAATAATTTTAATCTTGGCTGATTTTTATTTGCCATTGCTCATAACTATTATTTTACTGTTGTTAATAATAGCAAATAAAAATCAGCCAAGATTAAAATTATTAAATTTAGCAACAATGGTATATCAAACACTGAGAGATAGGTTGTATGCTAAACTTAACTCTCATTATGGTTCCTGATTTACACTTGTGCATAGACCTACATGTCACCTTGCAGTTATTTGAAACCAACTTTGATGGAATAGGTTGGTTAATGTTTATTTCAAAGTTCTTAATGAAGTGAAAAATACTATACCAGTTAATACTATGGCTATCCATAAATGCAGCAATCTTATTGCTGAAAGAAAAGAACTTTTTAATTTCAGCAAAAATAATTATAAACTTTCATTTGCATAACCAACATAAATAAATGCTTTATTTACATCAGTTACACGACTGTTTGAAAATGAGATGCATGTAATGTCATGAGATGCATGACATTACATGCATCTCATTACAAAAGGCTTCTCTGGTATGAGGACATAAAACTTGATAGTAGTAAAATGTTTATTCAGACACTCCACTAATTTTGTAATATAACAATGTTTCAGATCATCAGGAGATAGCGAACAAAATAAAAATTAAGATACAAAGAGGTAATGATCACAACATAAATATTTGGAAAAAAGAGAGAACAACAATGGACTGTGCGATTGGCTATTTAGACAATAGCTGGTGGCATTATGCACTATGGCTTCCATCTGTGCTAGATGTTTTATGAGAGAGGACCATACTTGGTGCAATATCATGCACTGTTTCTTGTTGTGATTTTCTGGATGTTTTATCATTTCCACTGACTCTGAATGCTCTTGAATGGAAACTAATCTATGTGTCATTTCAGTTCAAGGCCACAATGAACCGTATGCTAAACATTTGGTTTCTGTTGTATGTGTGCTGCCAATCCTGATTTGTATTTTCTTTTCTCTCTCTCTCTCTTTCTTTCTTTGAATATTCAGACACAGTGGTTCCCCCCCCCCATATGCAGATTTGCTTTCTGCGGTTTCAGTTATATTTTCAGACTTGCGGTCAACTCTAGTCTGAAAATATTAAATGGAAAGTTCCAGAAATATACAATTCATAAGTTTTAAATTGCACACTGTTCTGAATAGTGTGATAAAATCTTGTGCTGAGATGTGAATCACCCCTTTGTCCAGTGAATCCATGCTATACTGTATACACACCTGCCTGTTAGTCACTTAGTAGCCATCTCGGTTATTAGTTCAACTGTTGTGGTATTATTGCAGTGCTTGTGATCAAGCAACCCTTATTTTACTTAATAATGGTCCCCAAAGTGCAAGAGTAGTGATGCTAGCAATTCGGATATGCCAAAGAGAATCTGTAGAGTGCTTCCTTTAAATGAAAAGGTGAAAGTTCTCGACTCCATAAGGAAAGAAAAAAAATCTTATGCTGAGGTTGCTAAGATTTCATTCACATAACTTTTATTACTGTACATTGTTATAATTGTTCTATTTCATTATTAGTTATTGTTGTTAATCTCTTACTGTGTCTAATTTATAAGTTAAACTTCATTATAGGTATGTATGTATTTATAGGAAAAAACATAGTATATATAGCATTTGGTTGCAGTTTCAGGTATCCAGAGGGTCATGGAATGTATCCCCTGCAGATAAGGAGGTGGGGGGCTATTGTACATACATCCAGACAGGCAGGTCAGGAGAGATACTTTATACTATTGTATATAGCAGAGCTTCCCAAACTTTGGGCTAGGGACCCCCCTTGGGAGCCTTTAGTTTTGTTGAGGGGATCATGAAATAATGAAAACAAATTTAAAATGTTTTAAGACTAAGTGTGACATGTCAAATGGGCATGTAAGATGCTAAAAATGTAATATTTGTATTTGATTTTTGCGATATTCGCTGTGTATGTATTGTATTGAATATAAATACAATAAATATTATAATAATGTATGTCTGTATTATGAATTTTTTTCCGATGAGGCCGTGAAATATTTTAATTTTTCCAAGGGGGCCTTTACATCCATAAGTTTGGTAAGCACTGGTATAAAATATCTCTCCTGACCAATTGTAATGATTAATATAAGGGAAATAACCTTTAAGCTATTAATCCTATGCCATGCAGTGTAATGTTCAATAAAACTTGCAATATTAAAAATCAAGTATATTTCACTTAGCATTATAAACATACTAAATGAGATTAATTAATCTTTGGCTGCCTTGTGTAACATAAATATTACACGGGTCTAAATTTGATATCTTGTATATCACATCATCCTCCTCCTCCTCATGTGCCTAAGGCAGGTTGAGGCTACCACGAATAATAACTCGTCAGTCCAATTTATTGGCAGTCAAGTTATTTACACTTCTATTGTTCAGACCACTTACACTCTTGATGTTTTTTATCCACTTCCTTCTAGGACTACTCAGTGATTTCTTTCCTTCTACTCTTCCATTTTAAAGAATTTGAGGAAACCTGTTAGTAAGCATTCTGACACATGTCCATACTACTGTTAATGTTTTTCTCTGATTTTCTGCTTGATTTTCAAAGCCTGTCAATTATGCATAGAGCTTCTGTGTGGCTCAGTCGATATAGATGAAGCCCTTCGGTCGGAAAGACCTGGGTTCGATTCCTGTCCATGACGCGAGGAAAACCTTTACCTGGTTTCTTTTGACTAAAGGCAAATTAGCCGGTCTCATAGGGAGGAAGGCTGCACTTTTCTGATTTACCTAAGAATTCTCATGCATGTGGTATTCAATCTTTGATTACTTGTTTTTAACTCTACATGATAAAATTGGTTTGAATGCTCTATTCTATACAATTAGTTTGATGTTCTGACTGATTGTTCTTGTTCCATACTAATTTAATGCAGTAGCTCTCTAAACATACAGCACAGATTATTTTATTATCTATTTTCATGTTTAATTTGCCATCTTCACTAACATTTTAGGTAATGAAGATGTGATTTGATGTTTTCTTTTGCCTGTTATGTATCTAAGTATGATTTTTTAATGCCAATTTTCAAACCAAATTTCTTATAGTAATTATTTTTGTTAAAGAGTCTTGAAGTTGTGACTTGAAGATTTAAGGATGATGTCACATACATACAGTAAACAGCTGAGCTTAATCTTCCAAACCAGGTTTAATGCTGTATTACTTTCCTTAACAATGTGGTCTATATAAATTATAAACAGTGGATCCTTTTTTATTCATTGATTTCATATATTAATAAGGCAAGAAAAAATTCACTGTTTATAATCAATGGATCACATTATTTTACAACTGATGCATCAAGCTATCTAAACAAATTTAGTTTAATCCTTTATCCAAGTGTGGGCAAACAAAGTTTGCACCTCAAGTATCTTCAGGACTGAGGCAACTCGTGGTAAAGGTGGACCAAGCTCTCATCACTACTTGTCTTAGTATCTCCCATAATACAAAGCACATCTCCTTGCAGACATGTATAATGCTATGCATTAAGGGAAGGACCAATACCCAGAGTTGGTGATCGTATAGGTCAGGGTTTCTCAAACTGTGTTCCATGAGAAGTTCTGAAATTTGTCATTTTAGTTTTCTAAGCATTTTTCATGAATAAATATTTTATAGTAAAAATATTCCGAGGAGGATAATATTCGTGAATATGTCGAAAAGCTCAGACCTAGAACACCTAATAACATCTGTGTATTTAATTTTCACACATCGAAAGCCTTTCAACATTTTTGAGAGGGAATGCTGCTGTTTATGATGGGTCATAAAAATTGCCTGTAAGCCCATTACAACAATTGGTGTCATATCTTCTGTTCTCAAAACTGAAGGAAATGACATCTGTGTTGCAAATGTCAGTGACCAAGCAGCATATTTTTAAACATGGAAGTATTCATGAATTATTGTTAATTTTCACACATTGAAATCTTTCAACAATCGGGAAAGAGAATACTGCCATTTATGACTGATCATAAAAATTGCCTGCAAGCTGATTACAACAATGGGCGGCGTGTTCTCAAAACTGAACGAAATAACATCTGCGTTGCAAATATCAGTGACCAATCAGCAAATTTTTCCACTGAAATTGAAGATCAAGGTAGTCTGTATCCGGTTCTCAAATCTATTACTACTGAATAATTTCTTCGCAAGTTCGTATTGCAGTGTGTAAGTGCTTGTTCTGAAACTGGAGTGCCATGATTTTTTTTTTAAAAGTAATAGGAATACAGAGTTAAAATCTGATATGAATAAGAGACAAGGCACTTTGTTTAATTTTGGTATTGAGAAATCTCTTATTGAAGGTGTTTGTGATGGAACAGATAGCGAGTCATCCACCTGAAGCCTACAAAGATCTCCAGGATGTACAAAAGGAGGGGAAAACTACCAGCACACAGGAGAAAAAGTCTGCATTCACTCGTAAGTACTTATAATATTATAAATATATTTCATGATCAGAATGGGAAATGTAAATGAAAATCAGCACAAATTAATTTAATGATGTTTGCCTGAATAAACTATGACATGCTACAACATTTCATTAGTCCAGTGATTGATAACTAATTTAAATGTAATTTATATTTGTCAACATGCCACACCGTATACATAAGTGTACTAATACTCTTCATGATTATGCCATAATTAATTATTAATACTTATGTTAATGTATGAACTTTAAAAAAATCTGGAAAGGTATTTACAAGTAAATTTGTTGAGACCAGGCCCTCGGGGAAAAAAAAAAAAAAAAAAAAAAAAAAAAAAATCAGCTAACGCCTTTTTATTCCCGTATATAAGGAGTAGGGCGAGGTGACAAAAAAAAAGAAGAAGAATTCTTCTTACTCTTTTAACTACTTTTATAATTAATATCTGATTTATTTTGAACTGTTTAATTTTTGTTACTGAACATTTTATCAAATCATTCTTATTGCAATTGCTTTTACATTATTTGATACGGTTTAGTACTTTTCTTACAAGTATTGTTACAATTCATATTTACTTTTGTGTGTTGCAGTCTTTTTTCACTATTTTGCATTATTCATTTACTTTTATATTATTCGACATTTCTTATTTATAATCTTATTGTTTTTCATGCTAAAGTTATTACCATTACAACAAAATTCTATTTGTTTTTATTATAGCTCTGACAAATATTGGAATTTGAATATTATTGAAAAAATACCCATGGATTCTTGTTTAAAGACAGAAAATTTAACACAAGGAGGAGCAAGCACTTCTGCTGACACATCTACTCATATGATTGGAGAAGATATGGAATTGCAAACTGTGGTTTCTTCAAAAGCTAATATTAAAGAACAAGAGTCATCTAAGAACAGACCAAAGTGGAAGTACCATGAAAGTTATTTAAATTATGGATTTACGTGTATTGGCAATACACATGATCCTGATGTTTTATGTAATAAAATACTAGTAAACAGTTCTTTGGCTCCAGCTAAATTTCGTAGTATTCATAGGCACTTCGTAGTATTCGTAGGCACTTCGAAACAAAACACACTGATTACAAAGGAAAATATATACATTTTTTTAAGAGACGACATGACTCGCTAGAAAAATCTAAACTTCAAATGGCTACAATTGCTACAACTGACAATGCAACAAAGGAGTCTTTTCGCATGAGTTACCGCACTTCACTTCATGATGAAGCTCATACAATTGGCGAGACGCTCATTAAGTCTTGTGTGAAAGACAGAAACATTGTATCATGCATGTTAAACGAGCAGGTTGCTAAAAAAAATAGATGCAGAACAATTATCAAATGATACTGTGTTTCACGCCACATCAAAGATCTTTCTGCTGACATAGAAAAAGAGCTAATTCATCGACTTAGACTGCAGTGAATATTCATTGCAAATGGATGAATCTACAGATGTTGCAGGACTCACTGTATTACTAGTGTTTGTTCGTTACATATTTGATAAAAGTATTGAAGATTTACTCGTGCGAATATCTACAAGAAAAAACTACCGGAGAAGATATATTCAACTATATTAATAATTATATTACAAAACAGGAAATCGGTCGGGAGAAATGTATTGATATTTAAATGTACAGATGGTGCTCAAGCAATGGTAGGAAAGATGAAGGGAGTTGTAACACGTATACTGCAAATAGTTACAAGAGCCACCAAAAAGCATTGTGTTTTGCATAGACAAGCACTAATAAAAAAAAGAATTCGTATATATTTAAAAACTATTTTGGATGAACCCGAAAAAATTATCAACTATGTAAAATCTCGACCACTTCAATCCAGATTATTTAAAATTTTGTAAGATGAAATGGGTAATGCACATGACGCACTTTTATTACATATCGAAGTGAGATGGTTATCCAGAGGAAAAGCATTGAGGCTTTTTGAACTTTGTGGTGCATTAATGGTCTTCTTGATGTCATATAATTTAGGAAAAAATTTTATTGAATTATTAAGAAATTCTTCATGGTTGATGAGTATTGTGTATCTGGCAGATATTTTTACAAAGTGAAATGAAATTAACTTATCATTACAAGGAAAGAATATTACAATTTTTAATACAAGAGATAAAATTGCATCTTTTGATAGGAAGTTGCAATTCTGGATTTCTACAGTTGAACAGAATAATTTTGATTGTTTTCCCACCTTGCATGAATTTTTGACTGAAATAAATTCTAAAGTAAAAGGAAGTATCTAACATAATTTTAGAACACTTGCATGACTTGCAATCAACCCTTTTGCAATATTTTCCAAAATCCGGTGAGGACAATTCCTGGGTTCTGAATCCATTTACAGTAACAGCTAAGCTAAGCCAGAAGGCTTCAGCGAAAGTGACTATGAAAATCTAATTGATTTAATTAGCGACTCTGATTTAAAACAAAAATACAAGGAACTGCCAATAAATGATTTCTGGACAAGCGTGTCAAAACTAGCTATTTTTGTTTTACTCCCTTTTACAACGACATATTTATGCAAGGCAGGATTTTCATATTATGCTGCAACCAAATCAAAGTCCAGGAACAGATTCGACGCTACACCAAATATGAGAATTCAACTTTCTAATATTGTGCCTGATATCAAAAGAATTTGTAATTCAAAGACCCAAAAACTTCGGAGTCATTAAGAACTTAATTTGCAATATACTTTTACTATTTTTATGTGTTTTGTTTTTACTAATTAACATTTGACAATAAATGATTGTTTATTCTTAATGCTTAGATTTACTCATTTATTTTATTTATATTTCTACAAAACCAGCACACAGGAGAAAAAGTCTGCATTCGCTAAATTTTTGGTGATCAGAATGGGATATGTCAATGAAAATCAGCACAAATTAATTTAATGTTGGTTTAATTGATGTTTAATTAACAATTAATTATCAATCATCAATAATTATTAATTAATACATTACAAACTAATCAAGCTGTTCTGTGAACATTTCAGGATTTGTGAAGTGTTCCGTCGTAGAAAAAGTTTGAGAAACCCTGGTATAGGTAAATCATATATAGTATGTAACCGTATATAATAGGTAAATTGGCAACTTGTATAAGTAAATATGACTTCTCCATTGCATCCACCTTAGTATCACCACCTCTGGGTCTGGCTCCCACTGATGAAACCTCAATAAAGGTCGAAACCAGTCTGGGTAGTGGCCCTTCCCTTAATGCATAGCATTATACATGTATGCAGGGAGATGTGCTTTGCATTAAGGGAGATGCTAAGACAAGTAGTGATGAGAGCTTGGTCCACCTTTACCACGAGTTGCCTCAGTCCTGAAGATACTTCAGGCGAAACTTTGTTTGCTCACACTTGGATAAAGGATTAAACTAAATTTATTATATTCCTGCCAAGGTTTCTTATTAATATAGTTATTCTGGTTTTGTAACCACATGTTTATTAAAGAAAAATGTTTTTAAAACTATAAAAAGTACTAAAAAACAATACCTCACAAGTTTCGTTAGTCGTTATACTAACATCTTCAGGGGTAAAGAGAACTAAAAGTTTAAAGCACAAACTACTAGAAATTACAAAAAGTAGTTCATTTGTTGGTATTGTAAACATCTAAACAGTTCGTTAAAAAAACGAATAACAGATCTATACAACCGTTAATGCATGTTAGCTGGAGACAATGCTATTTTTTGTTGCACTCTGTGGTTCACACTCACTCTGTCCGAGGTCTGAAATTGGAAAATTTTTAATAAACGATAACCAAACTTGATTTAAAATCAAACCTTGGTTTTTGTTGCATTGCGCAGGAATTTTAATCATATTTGCTGCCTCTCTGAATTTTCTTATGAAACAATTCTTATAGGACATGTTTGTTCTATCCCAGAGTACATCATGACTGGTAGAAGTTGTGAAATGCCAATCCCGATTTATGTTCTCTCTTATTTTGTACGTCTTTTTGATGTTCAGATTTCTCTCGATCTCCCCATCTGGCCCACACAGCAGATGCCACAGGAACAGTGAATATTATAAATCTCTGGTTTTTTCATTGGGTGATGTGGAGGTTTCAGAGAATGAAGATACTGTTGGATTCTGAATATATAGAGATTTAAGTAATTATTTGCTTCAGAATCCAACATGATCTTCCATCACAAAGGCTAGACATGTCATTAATTAATGTAAATCATTTGTTTATAATTTAATATTCATATAACTACCTTTAATTTTATCTAATATTTAATTATTTAATCAAAGATATGTGTTAATAGTAATAAGACTCTGTATTAAATATTATTAAACTTTTATTTATTGTTATGTTAATATTAATAAGAATTTGTATTTGATAATTTAATTGAAATGTAAATATTCTCTATTTATTCCTATTTGTAGAAGTTTAACGTTATGCAATAGCTCAATTTTATTATGTTTTGTTGTCATGGAGACATATGTAAGCGAGCGAGCGCGAGTTTGGAACAGTGCGGGAGGAGAATGTTGAAAGTTTATTGAAAAGAGTTTTAGTTAAAGAGATTACGAGAACAATTTAGGTGGGAAGAATGGATATATAAGCGAGGAAAGCTGAAAATATTAAGAGAAGGTGAGAGAGAGAGAAGGAGATAGATAGGAAACAGAGAGAGAGAATTGGCATTCGGTTGGAATCTGAGTATTCAGCATTCGGGGAATCAGAGCGCGATATTAGAGTCGGCAAGTCACTCAAGCAGCTAATTTAAGTCTACTAGTCGAGAAGCAGTTAGGTAATAAGTTGTAGAATAACAATTATAGCTATGGAAAATAGCTGAGAGACTATTAAATAGACTAGCGATACTTGAGTTGAGATTTAATTTCAGCGTCGACCTTTCAAGGACATACAGAACCTTGAAGCAAAGCACGAAGTTACTAGAGAATGGTAGAGGCTGTAAAGTTGAAGTTACCGTTAGCTGTGTTTAGAATTATAGTGCCTTAAGAATTATTTGAATGCAGGAGGAATGAACAACTGTGCATATAAAACCTCAAGATAAGGAATTATTGTGTATTGCCTTAATTCATACGAGTGATCAGTAGTACTTCATGCAAGAACGTTTATTTATGTGTATTGTGACTGATGATTAATTCAGTTATTGCTTAGAAGATTTATTTAACGAGTGCTGTATACTGTTTAAAATGTTTACGGTTATAAAAAGTGTTTGTGTGTAAGTTGATGAAGAAAGAAGATTATCGGTAAGATTATTCCAACCATTAATATTCCTATACAGAGAAGTGTGTGAGTTTCATCCTAGAATTTCCCTATACTAATAGTAACTATTGCAGAGAATTAGCTGAAGCGTAAAATTAAAGATGTTTGTTTGTGAAGAGGTGTTACTGCAATTTTTATTGTATTTTGGAACTTAAGGAACTGTGAGAAGACTGTATTATAGAGATAACAGATTTACCTTTGTCTGAGTCTGTATGATTGAACTTATCAGAGAAGCTAAAATGTTTGTGATATCTTAATTACTGATTTGAACTTAAGTGTAAAATTTGCGATTCTAAAATTAAATGTTTGTTTTTGTTAATCAAGGTTGTATTTTGCCTGAATCTCTTTTACTGCACCGTTTATAAAATATTCGAACTAAAGCGGGTAAATTAAGTAAGTTAAATATACTCGGCCAGTATATAAAATAACAACATAAAGGAAGGGTAGTTGAGAGTTGGTTTATCTTCAATTCTTGAACTAATTCAGATATAAAGTGGTGCAGTCTTTAAATATAAATTTTCTTTATATTTGAATTAGAAATCAACTTACAACTTATCAATTAGTTAAGAACATCGTAATAGTAATCATGTCAGATCCAAAGTATAGATTGAGAAGAAGTAGGATCCAACAATACCTTGACATTTTTTCAAGTGGCAGGAAAGTCACTTTTATGTTGTATTTGTAGAGAAGTTTGGCGAATTTATCTGTTACATTCTTGATATAAAGAAGGGTGATTGAGTTCTTGAAATCTTGTTTATTCTTGTACGTGCTGTATTGAGATAACGGTTGTATATATGTGTTATTTGGTTTTTTAACAAACTGTTTAGATGTTCACAATATCAACAAATGAATTAATTTTCGCAATTTCTAGTAGTTTGTGCTTTAAACTTTTAGTTCTCTTTACCCCCTGAAGATGTTAGTCTGACGATTAATGAAACTTGTCGGGTGTTGTTTTTAGTACTTGTTTAGTTTTAAAAAAAGTTCTTTAATAAACATGTGGTCACAAAATTGGAATAACTATATTAAATTTATTATAATCTAACCAAGCGGGAAAAAACTTCCAACATCAAGCCATCTGTTGTATATGGTTTAACTACAAAGCTACAATTAAAGCATAAGCTAATGTTGATTTGAATAAGGTTATGTTTACACAATCTATTTTTACAATTACAACTTTTTCCCCCATTTATCATGTCTTTTTAAGATCTACAAAAAGCAACCCTACTACCTTCCACTTCAAAATTCTCATTATATTTTTATAATTTTTCAAGCATCTGTCTTAAGGTAGAAATCTGATCTTGATGACCTCTATTTGTCTTAACATAGTTTATTCTTTCTCCGAGTTTCCTTTTCCTATTTTCAAGCATGTTTGCAAATATCTTATCCAGGACAGTAGGAACATTTCTTGATAATTTCCAGATTCAATTGTATTCCCTTTTTATAGAGTGCTCTACTCCAATCACTAACATTTCAATGAAGCTTTTTTGAATTGTCCAATGTATTCACTGTTAAAAACAAACCTCATATCCATATTTTGAATTTCAAGTCAGTTATCATCTGTCTTTTCACAAGGTCTAATTGAAATCTACCCCTTACTGCATTCCTACAGGATATTTTCTAATAGAGTTCTTATTATCCATTTCATTTACTAATTTTTTAAAGTGATTATTCCACATCTAAATACACTTAAGTTTTTATACTGCCTTTAATTCCTTTCTGCAGGGCTTTTCTCTGTTTTTAGGCATTTCATAGCATCCAAAACATTTTCCTGCCTCCAATATTTTAAAAGAATATGGATGATGTTTATTATTCATATTCTCTCCAAAATCTTTCTATAACTTATATTCATCTACGAGGGTTGTTTGAAAAGTTTGGTAAATTTCCAATAGACGATGACATAATTCGCTCATTCATACCAGTGTCAGCATGAATCATCTTTTTCATGACCTATGGCAAAATTTTAGCCACATGCGACACATAGTTCTTGTCTGGCAAACGTTTAAAATGACCTTGCTCGCATTTTTTTTTTTATAAAAATGGAGAAAAATGAGTTTCATACAGTGATAAAACACTTTTATTTGAAGAAGTGGATGGCTGCATAGATCAAAGTCGAGTTAGATGCAGTTCATAAGGACTCTACACCAGCATTAAAGACTATTTATTTTTTTGGATAAATGAGTTTAAACATGGTCGTAAGTCCATCGAAGATGAAGCAAGTTCTGGCCACCCAAATGAGGTCACTAAGGAGGAAATGATTGACAAAATCCATAGTACTGTTATGGACGCCTGCTTAGCGAAAGTGCATGAGATTGCATGCATCTCAACTGAACAGGCGTATAATATCCTGCACGAAAAAGCTGTGCGCGCGTGATTGTTGACTGTCGATCAAAAATGCATGCGAAAAGACATTTCAACGCAGTGTTTGGTGTTGTTTAATCACAATTGGCAGGATTTTTTTGTGTTCATTCATGACTGTAGACAAAACTTGGGTCCACCACTTCACACCTGAATTCAAGCAGCATTCAAAACAGTGGGCAATGCCTGGTGAAAGAGCACTGAAAAAAGCAAAGACCGTGGGGAAGGTGATGGCCACTGTTTTTTGGGATTCCCAAGGAATAATCATGATAGACTATTTGGAAAAGGGGTAAGACAATAACAGGAGTCTATTATGCATCATTGTTGGACCGTTTAAAAGAAGAACTGAAGAAAAAACGGCCAAGATTGGCGTGCAAAAAAGTGCAATTTCATCAAGACAATGCCTCATCCCACACATCAGCCATAGCAATTGCAAAAGTGCACTAATCGAATTAGTTACACATCCACTGCCTACAATCTTGGCCCAGTGCGACGACTTCTTGTTCCCCAACTTAAAATCTGCCTCGGCAGGAAAAATTTTCTTCAAACAAGGATGTCATCGAGGCTGTCAATGACTATTTTGCAGAATTTGACAAATCCTACTTTTAGATGGGATGAAAAAATTGGAAACTTGCTGGACCAAATGTGTAGACCTGGATGGAGACTATATTGGGAAATATAGGTGAAATTTTCCAAAAAAAAAAAAAAAAAAAAATTGTGTAACTTATTTACCAAACTTTTCAAACAACCCTCATACTTACACTTTCATAGCATAGCTTCACTATATTTTTCTCTATATATTCTCCAAGGCACCACTGCAAAAGGGGGGAAGGGGAATCATAGTAAAGAAAGTGAAAGAATGTAAAACACTGTTTCTGCCAAATATAGCAAGATGTTCTGTAGAGGACTGATAAAAAACTACAGTCATTGCTGACAACCAATTAGAGTGTACAGGTAAAAATCTTTTGGCAAAATTCTATCGATATAATCTGGCAGAAGATTACACAGTGTGTGAGCTAACAATGGTCAGCAAGTTTGACAGGTAGTGCAATCTATATGCTTTTCATAATATCTATTTTGACAGTTAATTATTAATTATTATTCAAGATTAGAATACATGCTGGCAGAATGGGGGAGACTAGGTTTTCTTTTGTAATCAACTACTAACTGCATCCTAATACAACAGATTCAGCAGCTAGTCTCTCCTGTTTTCTAAATGTGAAAGTATTCCAAAATTTTCCTGCATTAAGTTCTCATATTTCTCCAGTTAGTTTAGTATGAAGTTTCCTTTTGATGAAAAGCCATAAAAATTATTTTTATGAAGTGCTGTTACCTCCTTTGTATCTTTTCATCGTAAAAACATGGCTTAAGGTTGCTGCCAATAAGAATTCTGAACTGATAAAAAGAATAGTTGAAGCCTTTTACTGCACTGACACAAAAATATATCTGAGAAAGAACAAATCATTTTCATTTGGTTTCATTAGACCTGTATACAGGCAACTCAATAAATTTGATCACTATAACAAACTACACAGATATCCAATGAAAACTCCAAAAATACAATGATTGTTTAATAGATTCACTATAACAAACTACTTCTATGATCCATATGAGTTTGCTATAGCAAGAGTTGACTGTTTCATCAGCAATCACCAAACTGGCCTCCTTACCTACATTGAAACTGTAGATGAAAACATACTTTAATTAATACACAAAGGATTTTTCAGAAAAAGTTGAAGTGTCAGAATGCTGTTGCTAACTACAAAAAAATGTGGCATCCTTCCAACTAAAGGAACCAAATGACTGTACATTAGGCAATGGGAGTCTGTGTGTTGCAATGTAGAAAGTTCAAAGACATTTCAAGTAAAAATAACTAAGTTTATCTTTACTGAAATGCACACAAACATTATTACATGATATAAAACAAAATGTTATATCATGTAATAATAATGAGCAACCACAAATTTGTGATTTTTTTTTTTTTTTAAAGAAAAACATTTATTACAAAATTATTTCATTATTTTAGGCATACAACTTTTTTCATTGTGAACACTGAATGAAGAAGTGAACCCTTCCACTTTTCCCTGCACTTAACTATCCAAGGCATAATACTATTTATAAGCATTTAATGTTCACAGTGATATCTTCTCAGGCTAAAGAAACAAGAATATCAGTCAGATATAACTGATTTCCAAAACAAAGCATACAGAAACTGCCGAAGAAGAATAAATGTAAGGATTGATTTTTGTTTGAGTAAAGCAAAGCTCTGTAATTTGGAAGAAACTTAATGGGAAAAAAAAATCCCACAAAATAATATGCTCTAATTCCAGAAATTATAAATTAAATGATTTTTAACAGATAATGGTCATGTTCATTAATTAAAATCAGTTTTCCATTGATTAAAAAAAAATCCATTCAGTTTATAAAAGTATTTTACTCATCTTTAGACTTTTCTAATACAACTTACAAAAAAAAAAAAATAATAATAATAATAATAATAAATATAAATAAAATACTTATTCTCACATAGGTTTATAACAAAGCATCCCTTTCAGAATCAAACCATATATTTCAGCAAATGAGTATTTTCATAATTATTTTCTTGTGTTCTTAGGATAATGATTAAAAAACTCACAAATAATGGCCAAATATTATATACAGTAACACCATATTTACCTGCAGAATTTTCAAATCACTATGTCTGAGAATAAAATTAATCAAATACCTTTCAAAGTAATTTTCTTAAATTCTTCTTAATGCAGAAATATTCCAGGAAATAGAATCACACAATTTATATTGTTAAAGAATAAAAATCCTAGTTATCTGCCCTTTTATTTCTCTAAATAAATAAATACAATTCTAATTAGAGAAGATAAGAAGGAAATTAAAATAAGCATAAGCTAAAATTAGCTTTAGTCTATGGCAGTGTCAACATGGTTCATAACTTGTAGCATATCACTTTTATTTCGGTAATCTTATCACATAACCTAAACCAATATTTTCATTAAGTGCAAGATGAAGATGCAAATTCAGCTTGCAGAGCTGTTTTGTAGCCAATATACAGGAGCTGATCAACACTACTGTGGCAGTGAAATTTTTTCATTTAAAACTGTAGTAATAAACCTATCAAATTTTTTTTTCTTGCAAATCTACAGCAGTTTTATCTCATAAATAGGTAGTTTCTTATTCAAAAATTATTCAGTTTTCTTATCTGACATTTCAAAATAAATACAAAGAAAAATTCTGCTAGCAAACAGTAAAATCATTTAAAAAAAAAAAAAAGGATAAAAACTGAAGCAATCTGTATTGTTTGCTAATTTCAAACCATTTATTAAAATGTATTTATAAATTAAAAAAATGGAATATTACACTATCACTGGTTAAAAAAAAAGTGGAAATGCAGATTACAGGTCAGTGCTTCTCAAATTGTTTCTCCATTAGCAGCCATTTTAGAAATAACAGCTTTATTATTAATTCATCCCACCTTAGCAATCTTCAGCTCACTACTCCACCAAGAATGATAACAATTATATAATTATCCTTATTAATATTAACAGAACAAAAAACATGCTCAGACTTGAAAAGCTTTTAAAAACTTACTATCCAAGTAAAAAATACTTGATACTAATCTTTTTGCCATAAAAACATTTAAAAATCTTTGGTGGAATTATGTTACTTTTGAGGATCAGTTTTCTCACGCGACTCCATGACCTGTGGAACACTTTGTAACCCTCCAGGGGTCACACACTACAGAAGCATCACTGGATCTTGTCGATGGCTATCCATCACCCTCCTCACATTTGCCAATGAGACTGGTGTTTTGAAAAAGGCTGAATACCTAGTCATACATGAAAAACTTTACACCTTAATATGTCATTTAGGACATTTTTTTTTATCCAGTTAACAAAATGTCTTATGTTAATTTATTATGATCAAATATGAAATAATATAAGTAATTCAAAGTATAGACAAAACATTCTCATAACTTTGCATATTTGGAAAATAATAATAATACAAAAAACATTCATACTGATTCTGATAGAATGAATGAATTAATTATTTAATTAATTTATTGAAAAATAAATAGTTAATGAAAACAAATTTTACTTTAATAACTTACCTGGCCAGGATAAGTGGTTGTATAAATAACATTCTGTTGTCCACCCTGTTCTGTTGTCAGAATCGTAGCTAGAATAAAAAAAAAGTATATATTACTAATAAACTTGCTTATTATAACCAATTACTAACTATTTAGAAATTGCAACCAAAGTTCCAAATGGGAAATTGCTACACTAAAAGAAATTCTATTGTCAGTATAATAGCTGGAATAAAAGTAAAGAAAAATGCACACAGTTATAGTACGCCCACAGATTCGAGACCCTTCGACACTTCCACGCATGTCAACAGGAGGAGAATCCATTCTGATAATAGGGTAATCAGTCCATATTGTGGGACGAGTTGTTTATTATTACACGTCGGAAAATTAACTTCTCTTTTATGATCACTGTAGTTAACTATGTTGCTTGTATAACAGTTGGAAAACTTTATCTACAAAGCACATGATTTCGCGTGTTGGCGACCAATTCGTACGTCCTTCATTTCTTTCTCCCCCCTTCAGCATGAATCAACTATTCTTGGCAAGATGCCAAGCAGAGATCTACAAACTGTGGGCAAACTATAGCAGAAACTAAGATGAAAAGCCAAACGGCTATTTTTCTGGCGACCTTAATTTTAATTAAGGTCGCCAGAAAAATAGCCGTTTGGCTTTTCATCCTGGTTATAATATATAGGCACACCTTTATGGCATTCTTATAGTGAAGGTATGTGTAAGTTCTTTTCACTTAAACTTTGATATCATCCAGGTCTACCTACTCACTGATGAGACCTCAAAAAAGGTTGAAACCGGTCTGGGTAGTGACCTCTCCTCATAATGTAATGACAGTATTACATCTCTTAGGAGCTGTGATTTTACATTATGAAAAAATATAAAGGATAGTGAGGGAGCTTGCTCCACCTTTGCTTCAAGCTGCCTTGGTGTTGTACTACCAAGTGGTCACTTACGCTTGGATTTGCCGATAGTTCTTCGGCATGAAACTCATAGATCGTAGTCCTCAATCTTAGAGTTTCACTTACTGGCTGTAAAACAAGGGATTTTTACCCCTTAATTTTATAGCAAAAACTGCCAATTCTCATTATAGTAAACACCATTATAATAAACTACTAAGAAATTGCAACCAACGCTGCAGATGGACAACTGCTATACTAAAGAAATTCATTATAGAACAATCCACTATAACAACCTATTTCTGTGGTCTTCACAAGTCTGCTATAGTGAGTCAGTTGTGTGTTATTAAAGCATGTAAGATTTGTTTACAATGTCAGTAGCTATTTAATCAAAAGGAAGACATGCACACATACTGTCAGAAAGACATGTGCCTTAATATCAGACCAGTTAACTCACCTTCAGCTGAAAAGTACTTTAAAGGTTCCTGATGTCCTACATGAAATTCAAATCCATGTCTTTCCAATTAAAAGGCATGATCATTCTTTGCTAGTGAAGTGCTGATAATTGAAACCAAAATACAAACACGATATACTAATGTAGAAAGGTCCTCCACATTGCACAATGATTTGAAAATTCATTCACCTGAAGCATCCTGAAAATTCAGAAGGTATATCTACATATGTGGATCCTGTTTGTGTTCCTGAACACACACACAAAGTTTAGGAGGAAAGATATAGCTCCCACATCCCACCACATCGTGACGGTAAAGATTTTATCATACATAGTAAAATAATAATAATAAAGATTACCAAATATTATAATTCAAGATTATGTGGAAATACTTCTACAAGAAATCAAATAATCATCATGTATTAATTTTGCTCACTCCACATAATTCAATCATCTAATGAAGTACAAAAGGCCATGATAAACACCAATGTTGTTCGACTATATAATTATATACTTAGCCAGTTCTTTATTCTAATCAAAGAGGTAGTATTAAGAAATGCAAACAGAGTTCATAACTATCATATTTGAAATTAAACTTTCAAGGTTAGCAATTTCCTAATTTCAAATTTGCAATTTTAGTCTCTTTTTTTTTTTTAATATCATGAAGCAAATATATGTCATTCTTATACTACTGTTGCAAAAGAAGAGTAAATCATTAATCTGTAAAAGTAATGTTATATAAATAAGGTTCCTGATAGGTTAGGCTCTTAGTTCTTTAGAATCTAAAATATGGAAAGACAGTTGAGTAGTGATATTCAACTAGAAATGCTCAAATATGGAGGCATAAAAATTTTATAGTTTTCTTGATGAATGGATTAGAGCTCTCATAGTACCCACCTATAAAAGGGTAAATAAAAGTGAATGTGAGAATTAGAGGAATTTCCCTACTGAGTATTTCTGGTAAGATTCATGCAAACATACTTGGAAAGAAGATAAGAAAAACTAGAAGAGAAACTTGGGAGAAGAACAAATTAGGTTTACCCAAATAGAGATGATCAGCATCAGATTTTCATTTTAAGACAAATAAGTGAGAAATCATTTAGGACAACAGATATCAATGGAACAAAATATCATGGATGAAATTAAAAGGCACACGATGCTTGGGTGGAAAGCATTTGGAAAATTACATTCAATATTCAAAAGTCAACTACCATTAGACCTGAAAAGAAAAGTTTTTAACCAATGTATTCTTCCTATACTGACATATGGCTATGAAACATGGACACTGAATGCAAAGGAAATTCAAAAATTAAGAACACAACACAATTTAGTATGGAAAGAAGTATGCTTGGTATCACAAGATTGGATCACAAAAAGAATACATTGATAAGAAATCAAACGAAAGTCTCTGACATCATTGAGAGAGAGAGAGAGAGTGAAACATCTGAAGTGGCAATGGGCTGGGCATATTGCTTGAAAACAAGATCATTGATGGACAAAAGAAGTACTGGATTGGATTCCAAGAGAGGAAAAACGACCATGACGCAGACCTAAATCATGGTGGATTGATAATATCAGATTTGCAGGAGTGACATGGAGAAGGAGAGCCATGGACAGACAGTTTTGGAGTAATCTTGGAAAGGCCTTCATCTAGCAGTGAATCGACAACAGCTGATAATGATGAAGTGAGAAATAATGGGAATTTAACGAAATATAATATTTAAAATCTGAAGCTCTAGAAAAGGCATGAGCTGAGGAATTAGATAAGTACCAGATCGACATAATAGGGGTGACTGAAACAAAAGACAAAAACTGGCGAGATCTTTCTGAACAATAAATACAAAATGTTATATTCAGGCAATGACAATCAAGGAAAAGAAAGAGTAACCATAGTATTCAATACAAAATAAGAGGCTAATCTTCTTCAATGACAGGCAGTCTCAAGTAGAGTAATATGGCAAAATGAGAATGGGGAACTGAACAATGAGACTTATTTGTGCCTATGGTCCCACAGAAGGTTCTACTAAGGTAGAAGTGGAGGAATTTTTTGAGGCTTTAGAAAAAGCAACTGACACCATAAAAAAGGAAAAGTTGGTCCTTGTTGGGGATCTAAATAGCAGAGTAAGAAATGATTGTCAGACATACAAAAATATTTTGGGGAAATTTGGAGAAAAGAGCAAAGCTAATAATAATGGCAAATATCGTATTGGATTTCTGCTCAGGACATGGACTGGTTATTACTAATACCATGTTCCAACATAAAAATGTCCACAAATTCACATGGAGAGAAGAGGCTAGGAATAAGAAAAGTCTCATTGACTATCTTATTGTTGAGAGTGATGTTTCTCCCTGGTGCAGAACTCCAGAGTGTACGGAGGATTTGAAATTAGAAGTGATCACTATTTAGTCTTGAGAGCAGGATAAAATTGAATTTCATATTGAAAAGAATAACATGTAAGAAAGTTTTAAAGCGAATAAAAGTTGAGCAGCTCTCAGAGGTGAACTGTAGACTAAAATACACAAAGATTCCATTGTAAATGAGGATATTAGGAAAATTGACAAATGAGGAAAGTTGACATTCTTAGCATTCAGGAAATGGATGGAGCTAATCTAAAGGGGGTATATGGTTACTTAAACAGAATGAGAGGAACAGTTAACAAAACAAATATTTTTTACCAGGATGGGAGGAAAAAGATCCAGAATAAGACCTGGATCTAGGTAGACTGATATATAAAAAGTAAGCGAGAAGGGTGAATTAAATCTGACAATATTTGAGCCCTAACAGATTAATTTGGAGGAAAATTATTATGGAAAGTCAGTAATGAAGTAAACTTTTCATGTAATTATATCATAATATACCATATCCCTCCCACCAAACACACACTAAGGGTACGTATCTGAAATTCGATGATGAACTCTTTAAAAACAAAGCCTTTATCATGCTATAAAAAATTAATAAGAAGGCAAGAAAACAAACACAATTTGGATAAAATTATTTCTGCATCCAAACAGACTCATTTTGTTCAGTTCTAAAATAGTAACTATTCATACAATTTTAGCATGCCTTACTTATGATAAACAGCACTGTTACTAAGCATAGGCAATGGAAATAAGCGGTCTAAAAAAATGGATTTCACTAAAAATCTGCACAAAATATTACTCTGCTTTCTCCTACAGCAACATATACAAGGGTGGTTTGAAAAGTTTGATAAATTTCCAATAAACGGCGACATATTTCGTTTATTCATACCAGTGTCGGCACGTATCATCTTTTTCATGACCCCTGGCAAAATTTTAGCCATGTGCGACGTGTAGTTCTCGTTTGGCAAACATTTAAAATGACCGTGTTCGCATTTTTCATAAAAATGGAGAAAAATGAGTTTCGTACAGTGATAAAACACTTTTATTTGAAGAAGTGGATGGCCGTGCAGATCAAAGTCAAGTTACATGCAGTTCATGGGAGGGGGGGCTGCACCAGCATTAAAGACTATTAATTTTTGGATAAATGAGTTTAAATGTGGTCGTAAGTCAATTGAAGATGAAGTGCGCTCTGGATGCCCCTGAGGTCACGAAGAAAATGACTGAAAATTCCGTGGTATCGTTATGGAAGACCACCAAGTGAAAGTGCGTGAGATTGTTGAGATTGTAGGCATCTCAACTGAACAGGCGTATAATATCCTGCACGAAAAATTGCACACGAAAAAGCTGTGTGCGCGATAGGTGCACGACTGCTGACTGTCAAAAACACATGCGAAGACATTTCAACATAGTGTTTGGCGATGTTTAATCGCAATTCGCAGGATTTTTTGTGAAGATTCATGACTGTAGACGAAACTCGGATCCACCACTACACACCTGACTCCAAGCAGCAGTCAAACAGTGGACAATGCCCGGTGAAAGAGCACCAAAAAAACGAAGACCGTTTTGTCAGCTGGGAAAGTGATGGCCACTGTTTTTTTGTGATTTGCAAGGAATTTTCATGATAGACTATTTGGAAAAGGATAAGACGATAGCGAGTCTATTATGCGTCATTGTTTGCCCGTTTAAAAGAAGAACTGAAGAAAAAATGGCAAAGATTGGCACACAAAAAAGTGCTCTTTCATCAAAGCAATGGCAAAACTACACGAATTGGTCCCACATTTACCATATTCTCAGACTTGGCTGCGTGTGACTTCTTCTTGTTCCCAAACTTCAATGATAGCACTACACAATAAGTTTACATTCTCATTATTAATCTCCTATCAACAATTCTCCTCCCAAATTAGTCTATCACTTGTCAGCACTCCAGCACTGTTGTATTTAACATTTTGTGGTCTATGTGGATTGATTTAGTCAATCCACATAGACCTTGATCTTCCTCTGGGGTCTCTTACATGCTATCATGGCATCAAACACCTGCTTTACTAACCTTTCTTCATCCATACGATTTAACCATACCAGACCACCTTAGATAAGCTCTGCTCACACATTCTTGAATGCTAACAATGTCAAGTTTTTTCCTAATATCTTCATTTTTTAACAAGCTTCTGCCATCGATGCCATTTAGAATCAAAATATCTGTTCACTTCCCTTGCTTAACAGTCTCATATCTGTAGTCTATTGTCTTTGATCAACTGTTTTATTACTAATCAAACTTTTAGATCAATAAGCAAAATTTTGGATGCTGTCTTTGATACTGCAAATTTAGCGTTCTGTCCACTTTTCTCTTATTCTATATAAATTTACTTCACCAGTGCATGTTTATGAAGAACAAACACAGTAACTACTTGTACACATTTTAGCAACATTTTTAATTTGTGTTACGGCCCCTTTCGCAGGTCCTGTCACTGACTTTGCACCATTTCTCCCAACCTATTCCATGAGTCTTCATAAAATCGATGCATTTAAATATCATTTCTTCTGTTGTATTGGTTTGTAAATTTCAGAGAGTAACATCTTCTTCAATAGAACTATTGTAGAAATAACAAACAAAAACTAATAAAATTGATAGGTTTGTAACGTTTGTCTCAGTAATGAGTACTCTTTATATTGTAAAGAGTACTCATCACATGACTGAAGTCTTAAAAATAAGTTCCTACTCAATATCCTCAGTCATATCATGAATTCTGCATGAAGCCATTATTTGAGAAAGAAATTTTATCAATTTGTTGATAGGATTTCTCATCAAAAATACACTGAACAACATCTTTGATGCATGGTTTTATGAGTTTCAGAAATTGTACATGCTTCACCTGTGAGTGCTATACAGTAGCTTACTTCGTAGGAAACCATTATTGCCCTTTTGTTATCTGACAACATTCGACATAAAATGTTTAGTTTTTGTCAAGAGACTCAAGTTTTCTTTCAAAAATTTTGAAATCTTTATTTTTATATTCTGAATGGTTCATTTCAAGATGTCTGCACAATTTAGCTGGTGCTAATGAACTATTTGATATGATCTTATTGCACAATATACATACCATCACAGGCCTTGGGATTTCCTGTGTTAGTGAATCTGAGTAATAAATAACTATAGTTATATTTATATTTTTCATGACTTAGCGATGTTTTAGTATTGGCAAACAACACTTCCCTCGATTCATCTGCTACACAAGTAATGATAGTGCCTTGATCTGTATTTGTCAGTATCTGATGTACCAGTCTCCTTGTCACTAGAAACACATGAACTGATTACTACATTTAAAAAAAAACTCCTTCTCTCAAACAATGATCCATGATATTTTAATTTGGGTATACACAATAGTAATATCATAACTTTATATGATGACCACTTTATTTTTATATCAAAGGTACATAAGACATCACAAAATGATTGCAGTGCAAAACACCGCCAATCTATGACTGATATTCCCACACTCATATGCACAGCACACCCCATCTCACTACAGATGATTTTGTCAGGAGATATAACTCAAGTAGTGGTGGGAGAATCAAATGCAAGTATTCGATTTTAAACTATTAATTAGAGCTCAAAACCTAATCTTATTGCAGAACACAAGTTGGGAACCACTGCTATATATAGTTGTAGCATTTTCAGCAGCTTTTCTCTTGGCACTTTAGCATGCCTTTTCTGGATTCACAAAACTTAAATACAGATCCTTGTTATATTCCCATGATTTCTTGACCATTTGTCATAAAGTAAAAATCTGATCCTGATAACCCTATTTGTCTGAACTTTTTTTTTTTTACCCATGTTTTTTCTTAAGATTGTGCTCAAGTATACTTGCATATATCTTACCTGTAACATTCAGTAGGAAAATTCCTCTAATTCATACATTGTCTTATTTCCCTTTTTCTAAATCGACATTATGAGAGATCTGATTTTACAGAATTCAATCTTCCACATTTTGATAGCTTTCTATACCTCAAATTTTGATATTTATATCTGATTGTAATCTTTCAAAGCAATTACTTCTGACATCGGCACGCATCTTTATGTTAGAACATGGCATCTATAATTGCTAATCCATAGCCTGAATAAAAATCCAACAGACACCATTATTAACTTTGGATTTTGATCCAAATCTCCCTGAAACATTTCTCTATGTCTGGATATTCATTTCTTACTCTATCATTCAGATCTCTAACAAGAACCAACTTTTCCTTTTTCTTCATGTTACCTGTCTTCTCTAATGACTTGAAATATTCTTCAACTTCTTCATTAGGGCACAAATTTGTCCACATAACTCTAAAAAAAAAAAAATTGTTTAAAGCAATTTCTCCCATGTAAGTTTTTTTTTTTTTCCTTCAATAAAGGTAGAAAATCTCATTTACACTTGCTTATATAATTCCATTCAAATCTCATCAAAAATATCAACTTATGTCTGTATATGAAAATATGTCATGTGTCAAAAAATCTGTGTTACAATGAAGTTTTTTATATTCTATAATTCCCACAACTCCTCAGCATGTCAGGTGATCAGCTATATCATAAGTGATATTAATTTTAACCTATAAAATATGTTTATTCTTATATTACTCTAAGTTATTTAATTAAGAACATGAATATTTTTGTTTATAAAAGCAAATTTCAAATCAAATAAATTACGCAACAAAACAATAGGTGTTGCAACATCTCTTCATTGCCATGTTATAATAAATGTCTTTTGTTTGATGTCTGAGAATAGCACAAAACTTCAAAATGACAGACAACTAAGACAATAAATGTTTTAATGACAATTACAAAGCCACATAACAGAACCTGTCAAATAACATCTAAACTGATAGAACTTGGAAAAAACAGTGGGATTTCTGTTCCACTATAAGTTCCTGATCTCTTTATAAAATGAGCCAATCATCTCATTCAAGTAAATGTTTTCATAACAAATAGACAACCTTAAAATAGACCAAATGCTTGTGAATATTCAGAATTATATATATCATTCATGCAAGAAAAAAAAAAAAAAAAAGGAATAAGGGTAGTCTCAAACAGCAAATCAAACTACATTAATTATTTTGCACATGAATCACTAGTGTGAACAACATGGAGAGAAGACACTTCTGGTAGGTGCCTGTAAGCAATAGGAACAAAAAGTTGTTTTCCCTTTGTTATGTTCCTTTTCAGCTCACAGATAATACTGAAAAAAACATAACAAGCAATTCATTACCCACTGCACTGTGGAATAACAAACCAAACAATATCCTCACAGAATAAATAACATTCTAGACCAACAAATAGCCATCTTTTATATTCATGAGTTTGCACCCATTACTATCCCAAATGATGTGTGTAACATTACAAATACAAAAAATATTACTCCTACCATCTGGATGACACCATATTGTTTCAGACTGTAAGCATTTTAATTTATCCCTCAGCTCTTGTATGTTTCTGCTGATATACCACAGAAATGTGTATTGCATATTTTATAAATAATAGGTCTAGTAACAGCTTAAGTAGGCTACAATGGCTAACAGAAAATTAACTTCTACAAGAAAACAAACTACTTTAGTACAGAACTAACCATTATGCAAAGATGATGGTTGCATTTGCACACAAATATAAAAGTGCATGAGCAGTAATTTCATCGTGTACCTAGGAAATAAAAACATCTGAATAATACTTACAAAATGAATTATCTTCTAGCTCTTCTAATGAAGCATCTGATGCTTGGGCAGTAGATACATTCTTTTCACCTTTCATTGCCTGAAAATTATTTTAAACATTCAAAAACATATTTCTCTCTTAAAGTTTATAAAACTGAAATGACAGTTACAAAAATAAGAAGCTAATACAGACTTTTTAATGCGAATGGAATGGATTCCATTGTTATTATTGATCATTCGAGAAAAAAAAAAAATCTGATATGTTGCTATTATCAAATATATGTTTCACCATTATATTTTAGGCACTGATTAATAATTCCAGCCTTCACATGCAGAAGAATATGCTGCATCTTTTGAATATTCTGACACTTTTGCATACACTGCTCAGAAAGAAGTCAATGGACATCCCACATGGACAAGGTGCATCGTGCCATGTAACGAGTCTCGGGTTTGTAGCTGGTATAAATTAAAGGGATATGATGTTCCAAAGTCAGTTGAAATGGCTGCAAAAAGGAGCTGACTGAGTTTGAAAGAGGTCGTAGGATAGGACACATGTTGCAGGCCTGTCTGTTTGGCAAATTACTGACAAATTGGTCCAATGCAGGTCAATAATCAGTGACACCATGCTGACATGGAAGCACAGGGATTAAACTGCAAATACTACCTGCAATGGATGACCTACCACCGAATGTGCTGCAAAGGATAACATGTAAAAAACTGTTCATTCGCCAGCTGACATGTTGAATGTGGAGTTCCGGACATTGACTGGAACATGAATCTGCACAAAAACATTAAGAACTGGGGCTCACAACATGGGTTTCCATGACAGGACTTCAATATGCAAGCCCCACATTACCTATACCAAAATGCAGCATCGTCTTAAGTGGTGCAAAGAGCATGAACAGTGGAAGCTTGGAAAGTTGTGTCATGGTGCGACAAATTGCACTACACCCTCTGCCGAGCAGATGGATGGATGCAGATTTTGCAGATGCCCAGTGACCGTCTCTTACCAGATTACATAACCCAACTATGAAATTCTGAGGTAACTGTGTGATGGTATGGTCCGGTGTTTTCTGGTTTAGTCTTGGAACTCTGTGGGGATATGAACACTGAACTCTGAGATGTATCTAAACATTCTGGACAATGCTAATTCTTCCTACCTTTGTTGTGTTTCTATGGAAATGACCATTATCTCTTTCAGAAAGACAATACACTATGTCCTAAGGCTGCTGCTATACTGCGTGGTTTGTCAACATGAAAATCGCCACACTTGACTGGCCTCCAGAGAGTACTGATCTCAATCCTATTGAACATCTGTGGGATAAACTGGAGCATCAAGTGAGGTCAAGGGATGTCCAGCCCAAAAACAGTCCTGGACCTACTTACATGCCAACAGAAAGAAGAATGCTCAAAATTCTACTCATCACTTTTGTTTGTTTGCTTGCTTGTGGAAAGTAAGCCCCATAGGATTGCTGCAGTCATCCCAGCAAAAGATCTACATTTTATTAAGTGGGCACATAGCTGTTTGTTCCTCATACTATGGTGTCCGTTGACTTCTTTTCAAGCAGTGTACGCAGGCACAGTGGCTGTTGTAATGCATGTGGGTTAGATGCAGCAGCAAATCATATTATACAGTTCGTTGTGCTTGTTAAGTGCATATCTGTTTTATTTATATTTTGCTTGGATTTCTAAGAATTTTCTTTTATTCACTGATGATTAGTATATACTTTACATAAATAATTTCTGATCATCATCATCCACTTTTTCATGAATTCCACATTCATTACATTTTTTTTTTTTTTAGTCAGCTCTTATCTTGCATATGCTAATATTTTGTTGGAGATCAATGGACTCAATCCACTTCTTATGCTACATAGGAGGGGTCATTTTTATTCAGGAATATGTGAATTTTCACTCATTACATCTCTTCTTTCCAAAGAGTGGAATGAAGATGTTCCTATAGCATGAAAAACATTCCATCCCCAAGACAATGCACTGCAGAAGTAAAGGGGGAGAAAGGGTAGTTTTATTGTATAACTAAATACAGTGTACAATATTCAGCGACAATTAGTGTAGAGACAACTGGAATGACCTTAAGATAGTTCACAAATGCTAATTTTACAAATAAAATTCTACCAAAAAAAAAGTAGCAACATGCCGTATAAATTTTGTAAAAATTTTATGTCAGCAGCATCCCAATGTGCAGATGCTGCTGGCATAAACATGTTAAAATACAGATGCATAACTTATTTGCAAGAGAGGTATTTATGAAAATTATAGACCAATCAAAGTTGTAGAGATATGTATGCAAATTATAGACCAATCAGTATCTCAGGTGTGGTGGGTAAAAGTACTAGAACAACTGGTAAAAAGAGAATTCAAGAATGGTAGATAAAAATATGATACTGTATGAGGGTCAAAATGGCTTTGTGAGGTGTCGGCCATACCTTAGTAATTTACTAACATTTTATAAGAATAACAGATGAGTTGGATAAAGGAAATGGCTACACCACGATTTTGCAAAGGCATTTGAAAAATACCAGATGGAACTCTGTTACACAAATTAGAACAAAATGGGGATGGATATGACACTGGTTAAGTGGATAAAGTGATAAATGGAAGGGCAGAAATGAGGCAAAAACAGGTGACTAGTGGTGTGCCGCAAGTTTCAGTGCTGGGACTATTGCTGTTTAATTCGTACATAAATGATATAGGAAATAACTTGAAAGGAAATATTCAGTTGTTTGCAGATGATGCAAAATTAAGTATAATAATAGTTAATCAAGGTGATGTGAAGAGCTTGCAGGATGATTTAAATAGGCAGTCAATATGAGCAAAAGATAATGGGCATCATTTTAATGTGGAGAAATGTATAGTTATGCATTTTGGGAAAAATAGATTACAAGCTGTCATACTGATGGCACTGTACTCCAGGAAATAGATGAAGCTAGGGGGGGGGTAGACAAAGTTAAAGTTGAAAGGACATATTGCTAAGGTAGCCCATAAGATCACTTGGCTATAGAAGAACACATTGACAAGTAGAGATAAGGAAGTTGCCATTCCTCTTTATAAGGCCTTAATATGCCCACATCTGGATGACTGTGCTCAAGTCTGGTTCCCTATGTTTCTTGGGGAAGAGGAAGTGGTGGAGAGGATTCAGAGATGAGTGACCAAGATGATTAGTGGCATGTGGAATGTTACCTATGAGGAGAGATTGAGAGCATGTGGATTGCAAAAGTTGGTTGATAGGAGAAAAAGAAGGGATATGATAGAAAAGTTTAAGTTGCTTAAAGAGTTTTATAGGCTAGATGCAGGGGAAAATGTTTCAGCACTTGGCTAGAGGGACTAGAAAAGGGGTCATCGCTGGAAGTTGTGGTTAGTAGGGGTGTGAGGAATAGATTTCTTGCTTGGAGAGTTGTGAATGAATGGAATGGGTTGCTAGAATCAGCTGTGAGTACTATGTCTGTTAATGGTTCAAGGAGAGGTATGACAGATTGAGTCTCCCACAATGAGTCTTCGGACTTCATGGAGATGCTTGTATAATAATAATAACTCTGAAATATCAATATTTTGTTATGATTTAATTTGTAAATAATGTACATGTGTGCACAATGATCAGTATTATATACAGAAAATACTCTTGACATCATAAATAGAAGTATAGTTAGAACTATACTTCTTCTATAGTATATAACACAGAAACTAAATAACATTTAGTTATAAGTTTCAAAATGAGTTTATTGAAGCAAGGATGTCAAACCTACAGTACATGTTGATTTCTATATGGTCCTTGAAAATACAATGAGAAATCAGTTTATAAAAACACTGATTTATGTAGCATCAAATCATTAAAAACAGTGGATGTATGAATGCAAAACATTCATACATCCACTGCCATGAGCTTAAACACTCATTATTTCACTACTGAAATATTCATTTTCAATGCTAAAGTTCCTTAGTTCATATTTCTTGATAAACTTCTTCAGTTCTTATTTCTCTTCTATTGTATGTAAACATTTTCTCATATGGAATTGAATAAATTCTATAGCTATAAACAAGATACCAGGAAATCATCTTCACTATTTATTTTGAGATGGTATACCAGCTTTGAAACATGAGTTTAAAAAAGAAAGAAAAAAAAAAAGTGTTTTAAGTCAAGAATATTTCGCGTATTCCCCCCCCCATATGTTTGTGAATTTTACTACCAGCTGTCTTCAACCCAGTGAAAAACTACTAAAAAACAATTTGAGACCTTTCTCAAAGTTTTTGTAATGGTGTGAATAAAACTTTTCATTCATAAAAGAATGTCCCCCCCCCCAAAAAGTTATCTTATAAATTCACTAAAAAAACTATGGATAGGGTCATGTATGCTGGTGTCTCCAGGGTAATCTAGCACTGGCTACACCTTTTTCACCAATTTGGAACATCAATGGCATAACCTTTGAACCCTTTTCAATTGAAATCCTGCTCTAATGTCCAAAAAAGGTTGGACATCATTACTGTAAAGTATACTACATAAAAAATAAATGCACAACTAGATATTCCACATTACTGCAAGATAAATACAGAGCACAGTTTTAAATACCACAATGGTAAATGATTTGAAAATTTTCAGGATACTGTTTTTTCAAATGATATCTTCTTTAGAAATTCAAGAATTTTCACCAAAAGCAGTTCTGAAGATAAAATGATGGCAAAAGCTTTTTTGGAGAATAAAATTATTATTAATTATATGAAGAGCCAAAGGCTTCAATTCAGTGACATATAAACTTATTTAAGTTAAGAGATGTTACATCCCATGTCGTTTCATAGCCGAATAAGAAACTCAAAGAGTTTCATGCCAAATATAGTAAATATATAAAGTTCGGCAAGTCCAAGCGTAAGCAAATACCTGGATAGTGTTACAACTGACCCTTTAGGGAGTGCAACACTGAGGCAACTCATGGTAAGGGTGGAGCAAGCTCCGATCACTATTCTTGATATTTCCCCATAATGTGAAACCCAGCTCCTAGCAGCTGTATTACTGTTCGACATTATGAGTGAGAGAAGGCCACTACCCAGACCGGTTTCAACCTTTATTGAGGTCTCATCAGCGACACCTTCTTGGCAATTCTCATAGTAGGGTATATGTAAGTTCTGTTTGCTACAAACTTGGTATTTCTAGGTCTACCTACTCACTGATGAGATCTCAATAAAGGTTGAAACCGGTCTGAGTAGTGACCTTCTCTCACTCATAATGTAGAACAGTAATACAGCTCCTAGGAGCTGGGTTTCACATTATGGGGAAATATCAAGAATAGTGATCAGAGCTTGCTCCACCCTTACCATGAGTTGCCTCAGTGTTGCACTCCCTAAAGGGTCAGTTGTAACACTATCCAGGTATTTGCTTACGCTAGGACTTGCCGAACTTTATATATTTACTATATTCGGCATGAAACTCTTTGAGTTTCTTATTCGGCTATGAAACAATATAGGATGTAACATCCCTTAACTTAAATAAATTATTATTATTATTTGTCAATAAACTCATGTTTCAAAGCTGGTATACCATCTCAAAATAAATAGTGAAGATGATTTCCTGATATCCTGTTTGTAGTTATAGAATTTATTCAATTCCATATGAGAAAATGTTTACATACAATAGAAGAGAAATAACTAAAGAAGTTTATCAAGAAATATGAACTAAGGCACAATCATTTTGTTCAAAATTAGTCTGGATAATAAGAACTAAATATTCTGAAGGATTAGAATGTCATTAAAATATTTTCCTTATTTATACACAAAGTGTATTGCAAAAATGTATGTTGAACATTTCATTTTCTATCCCACCTTCTGAAGGTTTTCTTTCTGCATCAATTTTTTCAAAAAATTTCAGGTTTTGGTTTTAACAAAAGAAGAAGAGCTTCATAACATTTAATCATTCCCGGTCTACTAAAGAGAACTAGGAGGAATACCATGTCATTATACATACAACCATTTAAATGGCTTCTCATTAAAATTCAAGAGTAATACAGGGTGTTCGGGATAAATTTGACATATTTATAATTAATTATATTTTTCCGTAAGTTACATGTATTAACACACACTTCTCTTCATTTAAAAGTTTGGACCCTTCTTCATTCATATACAAGATGTCAGAAAGGATGGATAGCTGGAACCCACCTGAATCATGGAAGAGAATAACTTGTATCATGATGATTCGTGCCCGCCATCAAAATAAGGATATTACAACTGCTGCCCAATGCTCCCTGAATACAGTAAAAACAATCAGGCATGAACTAGACTTGCAATGGTGACTACGAGGATGTAGCAAGAAGAAAGATCCCTAGCAGACGATCTGATTGCGTTCGTACAGCAGAATTCCTCGCAAATCTGCAGGAACAGGTGTTGAAGAACCCTGGCATTGGAATTCGGGCTTTGTTCGTGGAGTTGCTAACTGTAGTCAAGCCCTGGATAACAAGGGTAGCCAATGGTAGGCCGTATGTATGGCAGCAGGATTCGGCCCCTTGCCACACCTCTGGGAAAAGTCAAAAATGGTTGTCTGAAAATTTCTACGACTTCACCAGTCCAAATGTTTGGCCTCCAAACTCCCCAGACCTTAACCCCATGGATTATTTTGTATGGGGCGCAGTTGAAAAAGACACCAATCGCACTTCCAGTAATACAAAAGCCCAGTTAATGGATAAAATTAAAACAGTTTTTGCGGGCCTTCCCAGGGAGACTGTAGCATCAGCTTGTTCGAGGTTCCGAAGCAGAATTGAAGCTGTGATCGATGCTAATGGTGGTTATTTTGAGTAAATCTTGTTGATAGTATTGTAATTAACTCTGCCTGTAATGTTTTTTTGTCAATTCATTAAATTTAATAGATACAAAGAAGATTTTCTATTTCCTTACGAAACTGTCAAATTTATCCCGAACACCCTGTATAGTTATGGATATAAATTTTATACATATATATATTTTATATATAATAAAGTTTCATACTTCTCTGTATTTCTGGAGATACAATTTTAATGGTTCTACATAGTTGTCAAACCCTAATGTGGACATGGCAAAAAGGATATCTTCACCATTGATGGTTTTTCTTTTTTCTTGATGACAACGATCACTTGCTCTAGTGTAAAGTTAGGAAAAGTACAGCAAAGTCCATTCAAATTTTCAAATTGGGAAAAAAAAAAAAAAAAAAAAAATTATATATATATATATACTCATATATAATCTTTCAATAATGCTCTATTACAAAAACTTTACTAGCAATGAAGTTAATCAATCATTAACAGATGATTTTTAAGAATTTATATATATCTGATGAAGCAACTTGCCTTTGAATCGATTTTCAACAGACTGCTCAAACAGTGGAAACTAATAATGACAAGGCAGAAAATCAAATCCCAATGATACACTGCTATATAATTGCTAAAAAGACATATTTGGGGAACAGTGATCAGTGGAAGAATGGTGTAGCTATAGCATTCAACACTAAACATAAACTTCTTGAATGGCAGCTGACTTCAAGAAGAGTGGTAGGGACATATTACAAAATGGAAAACTGAACAATCAAATATATATATGTCTGCTGTTGCATAGGATCTTCTATAAAGATGAAAGTAGAGAAGTTTGTCTTGCATCATGAGAGAGGACAACAGATATTAGAAATAATAAACCTGGTTATAATTAGAGATCTTAGAGTAAAAATGAATGCCAGATATACAAAAATGTTTTTGGGAAAAGGACAATGTTAAAAATAATAATAGTAAGTAGCTGATGATATTCTGTTAAGGACTACTAATTCCTGATATAATGAAAATCTTAATGACTATATATTGTGGATGGTGATGTCCTGTATGCAATACAAGTATGCAGGACATTTGATATAAAAAGGGATGGCCATTTAATTTTGAGAAGCATAAAATAAAGTAGAAAAATATGTAAAAACATTGTATAAAAGAATCAAAGTTGAGTCAGCTTTCGGAGATGAAATGCAAACTCATACATACAAATATTACTGGAGGAAAAAATTGAAGAGAGTTGAAATAAAATAACAAAACCTTATGCCAGTGGCAAAATCTGAATAAAAATTGAATGATTCAGCAAGGAAGGCATATGGAGATGTCAGTCAAAAAGATAGGAACATCAGAACTTCACAGTGGATTCAAAAAGATAGAGGCAATCATGAAAAAGAAGAAAACAAACTGAAAGTTCCTGGGAAGTAAGTCAGCAGATGCTCTGAAAAATACAGGGAAAATGTATCAAAAGCTAAATTATGTGTAAAAATAGGTAAATGAAAGTTGTGGGAAGAAAGATGATATCTACAATGAAGTGAGCAAAATGTTCTGGTGGTTATTGAAAAACAGAAATGAAGGAAAGAGTACTGTAAAAGGAATCACAGTTAACTTGAAAATTGAAAGAGATGGATATTCTGGATTTTTGGAGTAATTACTCTACAAGAATTATAAATGAAACAAGCATTGACAGGACTGTAATAAAAAATATTCAAGAAGAATACAATCAAGAGTACACATTAAGACTTCATATACAAAGAGCCATTAGAAACCTGAAACTGAAAAGAAGTTGTAGATGTCATCATTCAGCATAAAGCTATGCAAATATTCACATGGAGAGAAAAAAGAAATAGAAAAGCCTCACTAATTATGTTAGTGTTGATAGTGATATTTTCATGGAGGTAGTAGACACAAAGAGATGTATACAGGGGAGTTGAAATAGGAAGCAACCAACATTTAATTTTGAGCAGATAAATTTTAATTTTGTATTGTAAAGAAAAATATATACAAAGTTGAGTAACTTTCAAAAGTGAAATATACTCAAATACAAATATTATTCAAGAAAAATGGAAGCGCTTGAAAACAAGAACCCTGTAGACTCAGTGGTAGATGCTGAAGAAAACAGTGACTGATGCAGCCAGACAATCTCATGAAGTTGTCTGCAAAAATAAAAAAAAATCAGAATGCCATAGTGGACTTGGAGAAGGAAAAAGAACATGGAAAACAGGCAAGAGTATGCTAAAAGCAACCATAGATAATAAAGGTGAGATGAAAACTGAGGTAAG
Organism: Typopeltis vanoorti; assembly: GCF_054136105.1. NCBI lineage: Eukaryota > Metazoa > Arthropoda > Arachnida > Uropygi > Thelyphonidae > Typopeltis > Typopeltis vanoorti. The sequence goes on along the minus strand of NC_143550.1, from coordinate 76,642,458 downwards.
GATATCCTAGATGTTTGAAAAAATTAGTTTGAAAGACTTAATTAAAACAAGTGACACTGATAGTGGTAGAAAACATTCAACAGGAATGCAGTCAGGAGTACCTAACAATACTTCAGATAAAAAATGACATCAAACAACTGAAATGTGGAAAGCAGCTGGAGTAGATGATATTTGGCTAGAAATGATTAAATATTATTTGGAGAAGTTATAAAAGTTTTAACAAACAAATATTTAGGCTTAGGTGATGGTTTATGCTCAGAGCATAAATGATTTCTCTCAGAGCATAAATAATTAAACACAGCTTAATAGATCCTTATTTTGTCTCAGTCACAGAGACATAATCAAGTATACAATCTTAAAATTGTAAACGCACACACAAAAGAATAAATTAGACTGGAATCCTAAAATCCAACTAGGTGCTTAAGAAATGATGTGCCCTCTATTTGGCCACATGGCTCAGACACAGACTCTTTCCTCCACCTCAACAGCCATCATCCCAGAATCCAGTTCAGTTCACTACAGAAACAGAAAACAAAAATATACTGACTTTTCTAGACACTGTAATCACACATCTTCCCAATGGTAATCTTTCCATCTTTGTTTATAGAAAAACATCCCCCACCCAAAGGTAGATATGGAGATGCCCCCTCCCGACCGACAAAATATGGTCATATTAAAATCCTAGTCAATAGTCCTCCAACTAGACCTCCCTTACAGCTGAACTCTCCCTTTATTCACTAGACCTCCAAGTCCAATGGCTACAATGCCAAAAAGATAAACAAAATATTTCTTTCCATCTACTCACTTCCTTCTCAATATACTGATTACAGTAATGCTATTACTATTCCTCATATGTGGATTACGTGAAAAAATAACCAGTACTTTAAAAAACAATCTCTGCACTGCTTTCAAGCCTCACCTGAAGATGGCTGTTGTGTACAGCAGATTTTGGAATACCCCGATTCATCTTCAATCAATCTCACGGATGATTTCTGGTTTTCTTTGATGAAATCATGCACTTTTTGGATGTTAACTTCGCTCAGTCCAGTTTTTGGACGACCTGGCCTTCTGTCGTCCTCAAGCATCTCGCAACCACTTTGAAATTTCTTAAACCACTCATAAACTTGAGTATGGAATAAGCATTCATCACCATATGCTTTTTGAAGCATTTGATGCGTTTAGGTAAAACGTTTACCAAGTTTAACACAAAAGTCAATCGCAGCTCTGTTTGAAACTCATTTTCCAACTGTTTGTCAAAACACAGTCACTCTTAGTATTATAACTTAGCTTCTAATGAAGCAAATGTCATAAACAATTGATACAACGCTAATGAAAGTTGCCACTTTCGACAACAAAAAGATAAGACAGGTGGCACCACTAGTTTCTTCTATTTTCGAAAAGTTCGGCTTCTTTTTGGACAGAGGGTGTATGTATATATCTTCTTCTTTTTTTTTTTTTTTTTTTTTTTTTCCCCTTCCAGAATCAGCAAAACAATAATATTACTCCTTTTGGGAAGGGGGCATTAAAAAGGCCCATGACTTGAAGTGATTTGCTAATTACTTCAATTATATTTGATTTTCTATAATGAAGGAATCTGATGTCATTTTTGGGGGGGGGGGGATTCTATTTCTTATTATACCTATATAGATTAAGTTACATGTGCGAAAATCTGATCCTGACAACCTGTGTTTCACCTGAATCCAGTTTCACAATTTTTCTCAGCCTCTTTTCAAGTATGCTTGCATAAATCTTACCTGGAACACTTAGTAGAGAAATTCCTCAGTAATTCTCACATTCAGCTTATTCCCCTTTTTTATAGATGGGAACTATGAGGGCTCTACATAGTCCAATAATCTGGAATTTGACCTTCTGACCAGGCCTCTGAAATATATAGTGTAGCCACTGCGAAACTTTTATACCTCCTATTTGAACATTTCTGGTCGAATATCATTTACTCCAGCTCCTTTTCAAGTTTTGACAGCATTTTCTATCTCAAGTAATGATTTGCACCCTCTTTCACTTCTGAAATTTGCTACTACAGTTCTACTATGCTGCTTGTTTCATTTGTCTTTCGAAATAATTGCTCCAAATGTCTGAATATCATTAGCTTCAGTTTTCATATCACCTTTATCATCTTTGATTCCTTTAACAGTATTCTTTCCTCTATTTCTAAGCTTTTCAATAGCCTTGAAAATTTTTGCCATCTTCCTGATATTTATCTTCTATATCCTTACCAAAGTCTTCCCATGACTTTTGTTTAGCTACTTTCCCATGCAGCTTAGCTCTCTTACATTTTTTTCTGTATTCTTTTAGGGCACCTGCTGACTTACTTGCTAAGAACCTTCAGTATGCTTTCTTCTTTTCCAAGGCTTCTTCCCGAGCTTCGTGTCTGCCATGATGTTATTTTTCTATCCTTGCAGACAACTTCACCATATGCCTCCTTTCTGAATCAATGTTTTCTTAAGAGTTTGCCACTGAGACTCCAAGGTTTGGTTCTAGTTTTCAAACTGTAGACCCAGCTATACAAACTTCAATGTTTGTATAGCTGGGTCTACAGTTTACTCATAAAAACTGCTCAACTTTATAATTCTTTTTAGAACTTTTTTTACATACTGTTCTTTTCAATCTAACATTCAGCCTTATCCTACTTAAAACTAAATGATGGTCACTTCTGACTTCAAATACTCTATACACTCTTATCCTGAACCAGTATGAGGATATCACTATCTAGAATCCACAGTCAATGACACTTTTCTTATTGTGTCTTTGCCCCACGTGAACTTGTACACATCTTTATGTAAGAACATGGAGTTACTAATGACCAGTCCATAACCTGAGCTGAAATCCAGCAGATATTGACCATTATTATTAGTCTCCCCCTTTTCTCCAAATTTTCCCAAAACATTTCTATGTGCTTGGTGGGATTCACTTCAAAACTGTGCTGTTTAGATCCCTCAACAAGCACCATATTTCCATTTTCTTCATGTCAGTTGGCCACTCTAGAGAACCTTTTGTGAGACCATAGCACAAATAATTTCCAGTGTCCATAACTCCATTTTGAAGTCAGCCCACATAACTCTAGACACTGCCTTCCAATCAAAAAATTTATCTTCATCTTTCATGTTGAATGCTATTGCTACTCCTTCCTTTCCTTAATCATCATTGCCTGAATATATTGTATACTTATTATTTAGTATAGATGAAGCCCTTTGGTTGGAAACATCTGCGTTCCATTCCCATCTGTGACGTGAGGAACCTTTATCTGGTCTCTTTCAGTGAAAGGTGAATTAGCCGGTCTACAGAGGTAGGAGTTTTTTTTTCCACCCGGAAACTCTGTTTTTCATCCCCCAGAACAGGCAAACAACTGGCCCTGTGAACACACACATCTACAGATCTCTGTAGATGTGTGTCTAAGACACTCTGGGAGGCATAGGGCTAACCAGCTTATCCTTGAATTGCAGTTGCAAAATCAAGAACAGTTGGAGGGCCGTGGGCACTTAAGTGCCTGTTAGAACCATTGATGACATGACTTATTTAGTAAGATTTCACCTGTTTGTCTTCTTTGTTTCAGTGATGCCAATTATGTACATGTGATATTTTCTAGTTATTTTGCAAGTTCGATTTCCTGTCCATTAATACTCCTTATGTTGATGGTTCCTATCTTCAGTACTTCTGAAGATAGAAACAGGGGTCTATATTTAAGTTTTGTAGATAGCCATATGACAATGTGCCAAGAGAAAAGCTGTTCAAATTGTTATATGGTGTAAATGTGACATTATATTGAGCAATGCATATAGTCTATATCTGAGTTTTTCTTGCATAATGAAACCTGTCGGAATATCCATTATTATGGAATTGCACATGTACCACAGTAAAAAATTGATTTATTATATAGATATTTCATCTTACTTATTGTAAGATATCAGTGTGGACAGAGAACAATAATAAAAATTTAAATAAAAAAAAAAACAGTGGCAAACATGCATTAGATCGGAATCCATCTACATAGACATGTGTACATTGGTCACAAACTATTGGGCTGAAAATAAAATAAAATTGGCTAATTTTGAGTTAAAAACAACAACTGAGAATACAATTATTTAATACAGTTAAGGATAACAATTTTCCATATTAGGAATGATGAGGCAATATGATTGAGGTTAAGTCAATGAAGTACGGCTTTAGCACTTTCCTTGTATAAACCTGCATATTTACACATGGATCTATGTAATAGTTTGGCATTTTCCCCACTGGATCCTGTGGCTGGTGTTTTGAATCCCATGTTGCGCTAGGCCAGATTTGTGAGTTTTGATAACTTGAATGTGGTCTTGATGTTCAGAGATGCATTTATTCATAGATTTTCTTGTTTGTCTGTAGTAAGACAAGTTGCATGAGCATGGTACGTTGTCACCAGGTAGCATAAATGGTGACAGTTTGTCTTTTGGAAAAGGCACCAGATGACGAATTTGGTTCATGGATTTTTAAGGAGTGATGAGTTCTTTTCTCATAATTTTTGCCACCCATTCAGAGATACCTTTAATATATGGTACAAGAGTCCTGTGAACACTTGTCTAGGTTGCTGTATAGGAGAGTTGTTAATTATTTTCTGTGTTATTCTTGACTTGAATCCATTTAGCAGGGCTGTTGGCTTGATAGTTCCAATTCTTGCTTAACAGACCATTTGGAAGAACAAATCTTGTGTGTTCAAGAAACTAGGAACTTAATGATGTCATATTTTTGAGATGGATAGTGGGATCACGTATTGTGGATATAGTGACCTGTAAAAGTTGGTTTTTGGTAGACCAATGTGGAAATGGATGCCACTTGTTTCTATGATTCTTTTTCTAGCATGAACTTAATACAAGGATGTAGGATGTTGATATTTTGTAGAAATGAATAGAGTTCTGGTTCTGTGTGACTCCAGACAAATGAGGTAACCAGATGAGATTGTAAATTTGAATAAGTCCATGTCTGATGGAAAAATTTTGGACTAGAATTTTTATTGTCTCATTGTGAGGGATATTTGTGAAGAGAGAGACAATGTCAAAGCTCAACATCATGCCTGTGAAAGTCATTTTTATTGTCTTTTATTCTTGTAAAAATTCTGTGGAATTTTTTATTGATGAAGCTGAGTGGCCAATGAAGGGGGGGGGGCAGAGAAGGTTAGACAGAAATCTTGAAATTTCATATGTAGGGCCTCCTATAAACATTCACATGGAGAGAAAGACAATAGTATACAGCAGATTTGAAATAAGTGATTACTATGTGTTTTGAGCATGATAAAAATCATATTGAACTTTTAAATTGAATTTTTTAAAGTCATAAACTTTTAAAAAGATCAAAGTGGAGCAGAATTCAGAGGTGAATTGTATATTCAAATATACAAATGTCATTCAAGAAAAAATGAAGGAGTCTTAAAACAAGAACCAAACTCTAGAGATTCACTGGCAGACACTGAAGAAAACATTCATGATGCAGCCAGAGGCATGTGATAAAATTGTCTGTGAGGATATAAAAATCAAAACTCCACAGCAGGTTTCAAATTAAAGAAGCAGTCATAGTCATGGAAAAGAATAAAGCATGCTGAAAGTTCATGGCAAGTAAGACAGCATGTGTCCTGAGAGAATACAGAAATAAATTTAAGATAGTGAAGTAATGTCTAAAAGCAGCTAAACAAAACCATGGGAAGAATTCAGTAAGAATATAGAAGATAAATATTAGAACAGTGGGCAAAATGTTCTGGAAACCACTGAAAAAGCTTCAAAATAGAGATAAGAGTACATTAAAAGAAAATCCAAGATTATAAGAGTGACATTAAAATGAAGATAAAAAGATTCCAGATATCAGTAGCAATTGCTTTGAAAGACTTAAAAAAAGCAACAGGACAGAAAAAGCCATCAAAAACCTGAAAGTGGGAAGGCAGCTGGAGTAAACAATATTCAGTCAGAAAGGATCAAATAAAAGTATAAAAGTTTAATACATCATATTTTCTACACTGCATAATTCAGAAGGCCTTATCAAGGTCAAATTCTGGATGATTGGAGTAGAGTTCTCATGCTACCAATCTATAAAAAGAGGAAATACAACTAATGCAAGCTGGGTTCAGGCCAAATAGAGGTTTCACTTTAAAACAAACAGTTGAGAATTCATGGGAATAGAACAAAGGATCTGTATTTAAGTTTTATAGATATCATAGATCTTAACAAGGTATCAAGATGCAACAGTACAATTATGTGGTGTAAACAGGTCCTTACACACTAAGCAATATGTAGTCTATATTTAAGTTGCAAGCCAGCAGTTACAACTGAAGGAGATCAGCAAGATAATTTGATATAAAATCAAGTAAAAAACAATGATGCAAATTATCTCTACTCTTACTCATCATCTATACAGACCACATTATCATTGAAGGTAAGGGGCATTAAATTTAATATAAAAAATAAAGATGTTAATATCAGCTCTTTCTTTTATGCAAATATTATACTTCTAAATAAATCTAGTACCAGTCTGCTGTAACAAATTTTGCATGAATATTAAAGATAAAAAGATGACCAAGAAAACAAACAGTAGCACAGAAAATAGACTGTCAGCTTCATCCTGAATGGAGAACCTATAGAACAATTTCAACTATTTTGATACAACTGTTAGTGAAGCTGTCAAATTAAATAAGGAAAAAGAGACAACAGAATAACCATAGTTGGGGTGAGAAGTCAAATTTATATATGGAATAAGAAGAAATTAGGCAAAGCATTAAAGTAACTATATAGAAGACAGTGTTCAAGTCAATTTTAATGTATGGTCTGAAAGTTGGTTGAAAATACAATAGTTGATCAAAGACTATGGCTATCTAAATACAATCCTATAAAAAATATGATTAGGAAGGAACTTGCTAATCATATTTTTTACATAATCATACATTCAGGAGTGTGTGTGCAGAGCTAAGATGGTGTGGTCATTTAAACAGAATGGGAGAGAGAGAGAGAGAGAAGACCAAGATCTATGTATGTGAATTGATGCATATAGCTTACAATACTAGACTCCTGACAGATAGACTATTTGGAGAAAAACTGTCAACAGGTAGTTAGTTATAATGTAAACTTCCATGTAATGTAATGTAATAACACTATACATCCCTTGACAGCACATATCAGGAATTTGATGAGAATGATAAAAATGCCAAATTTAATGACATGGAAATCTGCACATTTTAGAATATATGTTGCTGTGTCTGCTGAGTTCAACATAAAGATTTATAACATATTTTGTTTTAAAAATCTATAACATTCTTGAATAGGGAGGGGAAATATATATAAATATACACATATATAGATATGTAAGGATACTCGCTAGTGATAAAGCTGACAAATTCAGAAACACATTCTTGCACACATTCCTTGGCATCCTTAGCAATCTGAAAATAGAATATTTAACATATACAAAGATGAAAAATATATACATGGAAACCACATATACACTAAATCTGAACTTACTCTTACTAAAATTTTCACTTTCTAATATGCCTTTATTGATGTTACTGTTCATAAGCAAACAATGAATTTTTTTTAAAAATCATTCAAATGTTTTATTTTTGTTATAATGATTTCAAACATTGAGAAAACAATACCTGAAATTGAATACCTTAAAAGCCATAAAAGTGACAGGTAATTGGCCAAAGAACAGTTGAAGAAATAAATTAAAGAATAATGAGATGGCATAAAAAGAATTAATAATACAGAGGTAGAGTATATTTATTTGCCACTTGGATATTCTTTGTTTGCCTCACATTCATAAACATTAGTCTGTGGTCTGATTACAATTTGCACACAGCAAATTGTAGTCACACACACACACACACACACACACACTATAATTTGCTACATGGATATAAATTTACTCCTGTATATATAGCATCAACTGTCATATTCACTGTTCTTCCTGGTTAATTTGTTTCCACTTTGAACAATTTGATTGTTTCTTTACCATTATATTATTATCACATCAACCTCCTGGAATCAGCACTCATCATGGAAGGTTCACTCAACCAACAACATGTTGGTCGAGCAAATCCTCTCACTTTCTACTTTTTAGAATAATTTTCATCATTGAAAAAGGAGTCTAGCAAGCCTCAATCTGGCAATGTAAAGTTAGCTAATGAAAGGATGTTAAAAATTTAGAAAATGTTTTAGAAAATGAATTGCAAATCAGGAGGAAAGTAGGTGGGTAAGAAAAAACCAAACGTTGCTACGTGTTAAGGTTTTAAGTGCTGAGAGGACATCATATTAGAGGTTTAATGAAATATATTAAAGCACTAGGAAAAGATTAAAAACTAATTTTAATGCTTCCAATATTTTGTCTCAGTCACTGAGACATCTTCAGGGATTACAAATAACTTGTAACTCTACACACACACACACACACACACACACACACACACAGACTAAATGAAACTTGTGGGTGACTAAAGACCTATCTAGGTGGAGCACCCTAAATTTAAAAAGGAAAGATTGTTTTTAGAATCTGCAGTGCCACTTAGAAATCAACTGAATTTCAATAAATATGGATGCATAAAACTTCCCAAAATTTGGAAAATAATAATTACCAGAGGTCCCACTTTACATTCTAGGCCACCTACAAATGTCCATAGAGTGCACTCCACCTGAATACAAATTTAGAGTCAATCACACGTTTTGTTTAGTATTGTGTTGTGTGTGTGTTACAAGAGTTATCTGTAATCCCTCATGATGTCTTAGTGACAGATGAAATATTGGAAACATTAAAATTAGTTTTTAATCCTTTCCTGGTGCTGTATATATGTATTCCATTAAACCTCCTACATTAAGCCAGATGTGATGTTCTAATCTAACAACAAGTAGTATGAATCATGCAGACCAAATGAAAGTTAATAAAATCCAATAAAAGCTGCAATGCAATAAACAGAATCTTTAGCAACTGTTTCATTAACTTGTACCAGGTGTACACTCCTCCAAACTGAGGGTCAAATACATGGATCTTCATAATCTACATGCCACAGCATATCAATGAACCAAAAACCCCATGAAATTAACTGTGAATAACAGAAAAATTATTTTTTATTACACTTTTACATCATTTCATTTCCTGGTGTATTCTCTCATGAGGGTGTACAGATATTATGGGAGATTCTGTAGCTCAGTCTGTATTGACAATGTCTTTGACTGGATAAACCTAGATTTAAAATTCATCTAGAACATGAAGAACCTTTATAAGGGCTTTTCAAATGAAGGTGAGTGAGTGAACAAGTTTTATATGGAGGTGGCTGGGTTTTCCCCATTCCTTGAAACTTAGGTTTTCATTCTGAAAAATAAGCAAACGCACATCCAATTGAAAGACATAAATTGAATTCGCAGCCTTAGTTACTCTGCTCTCCAACCAGCAAGCTGTGGGTCTGAATCTTGCTGTAAGCAGAGGTGTTTGTGATTGTCTTTAGGCAGGAGATGAATTTTATCACAGCCCTGATTACTGAAGGCCTGAAGTGGCTTGAGAAGCTTATGTTTGGTGTCTACAACAGGGTTTCTGGACTATGCAAAATATAAAAATACAAAAAATGCATAAAATTTATATAAAAAAAGGAAAAAAAATCATTAGCCCACTCATGGTAGATTTTGTTACTTAGCCACTTTAATGAGTGGCCAAGTCACAAATATCTAAAAACAACAGACATGACAGTTTAATTCTTTCTTTTAAGGTTACACGGTGGTCAGCATTCACAGCGAAAAATTTACAGAAACAAGACACGTGTTGTGTCTCCATAAATTCTTCACTATGAATGCCAGTTTAATACAATAATATAACCAGTCTCTGATCAACATCTTTCTTCCATATTAGTTCTATTATCTCTTAGATCTCTGCTATCATAAGTGCTTACTTTGAAAGAAATAACTAATTTTGAACTCCTATAGCTAAATGAACTCATATCTTGATCTCTCTCTCTCTCTCGCACACATAGACTGGATGACCCTAATGTCTTGAGTGGGTCTATTGGCATTCCTGAATATTAGCAATGCCAAGTTATTTTCTGATATCCTCATTTTCAAAATGGTTCTACCAGTGATGCCATTTGTTCCATCACCTAATTCTATATATGTGTCTTCACATATATGAAAAGATACATATATGTGAAGACACATATATGTATCTTCAAAATTCTTCTCCGATTTGTATATGTTAAAATTGATAAAATCTAACTTTTATTCCCTACAGGGAGTGGGCAAGGCTGTTTTAAATCTAACTTTTGGAGGGGGATTCAATCTCCCCAGATAGCCAATCAAAGATAACTGGCCCAAGACTATCACTAGTAAAATGGATTTAAACACTATCTTGTACATCTGCACTACTAGGCTGATTTCTCTCTTCGCATCCCATCATCTGTTTTGTGCCAGGCTCACTAGCCTGCCACACTTAAGTAATTTGGCTTTTTAGAAATCCACCTATTGCTTATGATAGGGTGGCTAAACCCTAACTACAATGTCTGCTATGTTGTAAATTGTGCATGTTCTTCTGAACAGTGTGCCTCTTTTGTAGGATGAAAAACTCAAGTGTTTGGAAGGAAAACTCTATACCACTTCTATATGAGATTAGATAGCTCACTTTTATGTGAAAAGTTCTCATGAAAGTTCTTTTACATCTTGGACAGGATTCAAACTCTAGTCTTTCTAACCAAAGGGCACTGTCACCACCACCACCACCAACTGGGCTAAGGAGGATATTTCTCTCTTATTCTTATTTATTGCATATAAATTTATTTAACTGGCTTCGCACCAACACCAAACTCATTCTATCATCTCTTTTACAAACTTCATTTGACCTCTTTATTAAAAATTATTTCTAAATAACTAAAATACATAACCTGTTCCATTAATTCAGGTGATGATTTTTTCTTACCTCCTTTTCACAGCAATTATTTCATTTGCTAGATAATCTTATAAGAGTTGCAGATTATATACAAGGATCAGATAACAAATTGGAGCCACAATCATTTGCACAGAATAAAGATAAGCTTAATATCTCCTATTTGAATATCAGGTTTTATACCTCATTCATTTATGATGTAGTTCAGTTAAATTATAAATAACAGGGGAGAATCCATACAAACTATGCCTTACACCTGAATTAATGAAAAGTTCCTCAGTAGTAGAAGTAGTGACGAATATTCATGTATGTCACATGGGAGAGCAGGATTTGATTCCTCCCTGGGGATGTTATTAAAGGGGTGCTGCAGTTTCTATATGCTAATGCCATAAGTGCCAGGAACAAGAGGGAGGAGTTTTTGGCATTAGTTAGTGCAACCTTGCCAAACGTTATAGGCATTAGTGAGATTTGGATAACAGCAGATGATGTAATGACAGGGACAGAACGTGGAGGGTTTAGTATTTTCAGGGAAGATGGAGAAAACAGGATGGAGGGGGGGGGGGGTACTTCTGATGATAGCAGATAAATTGCAGTCAAAAAGAATAGGAAAGAAATAGCTGGAAGGGTGGCTGTTCATTTGAAGCAGTCTGTTGTGAGATCAAGCCCAGTAAAACAAAATATACATTTGGTTGTTGCTATAGGCCACAGAGTTTCACAGATGATCTGGAAGACATGCATCGGCAAATTAGTACAATGAGTACAGGTCAAGTGATTATTACAGGGGACTTCAACTATGGAGATATAGACTGGAAGGAAGAAAGATCACATGACAGGAAGGAAATGGAATTCATATACCTACAGAGAGAGAGATAATTATTTTAGCAACATGTGATGGAGGGGATTAGGGGTGTATGAGTATTGTACATGGTCAGAGGATCAGAAGAGCTATCCATAACCAAGGTGGCAACATTGACTGCAATTGGTGAAAGTGACGCACAAGTCTTGACTTGGGAGATTGTAAAACATGAATATTCTGTCAAGAAGGGGTATATGTGGAATTGCAAGGGAGATGATTATGACAAGCTTAAATCTGTGCCACTGCATAAAGAACTACAGAGTAAGGATGTTAGTAGTGCATGCAGTAAAGGGTAAGTCATGCCTAAGGGTCATCTAGAGGAAGCAGTATTAAATTGCTAAGGTAAGAAGGGTTAATCAGGTAGGAGTTGGATGAGTAATATCATCAAGCATGAGCTGCAGAGAAGAAGATGCTGTGGAGGGTATATAAATAGAAAGGTGATCAGCAAACTCATGAACAGTACAAGGCTCAGACAAGAAAGGTGACTAGCATGGCAAGGAAGACAAAATCAGATTATGAGAGGAATCTAGCCAAGCAGGCCAAAGGAAATCCCAAAGAGTTCTTTTATTATGTGGCGAGTAAGAGAAACAATGGCTATAGATGATTAACTGCATGATTATTGTCACGAAATGACAGAAGTAGATAAAATAGTTACTGAGTGACCACTTTGCAAGGGTATATTATTAAAGCGAGGTTACTGCTTTAACATCGTGACAAACACTGATATGGAAACAGAGGTATATGAATTGTTCTTAGGATATCGCAGAATTTCAATGTAAATACAGCTGTGGGTTTAGATGGGATATCAGAGTGGTTCTTGCAATAGTGTGCAAGGTAACTGGCAATGCCTCTGACTAGCATCTTTAATATAAGTCTCAGTGCTGGTAGAGTTCCAGATCTGTGGAAAGAAGGCAAAATAATTCCCTTCCATAAGGGAGATGTGTCCCAATCTCTTAAACTGTTAATTTTGTGTTCTATACTTCCAATCTTCCCTAAAGTCACGTGGTACCTCCAAGACACAAAGGGATTGCCTCAGAAGCAAGCCAAAACCAACGTGGCAAAAGTTCTTGAAATCTATCTTCTCATAGAGCTCTAGGAATATTTATTTATTTTATTTTATTTTTTGCTGCACCACCTAAAACAGTTAGATTAAGTAAAGTTATCTTAACCAAGAAGCGATTTCAAGACGTACACAAGTGACTACTGTTTTGCTGTCATGACCCACAATGTAACCTATTCTTCCCCGCTCAGATTCGAACCTTTTACAAGTGGTGCATCAGATTCTAGATTTCAGACACTTGGGTTTAAAAACAACAAAAGTTTATTAAGCATATTAACACATTTACAATACAATTGACACTCATACTAATTTCCAATACTAATCAGATAAGATTACATGTATCCTTAATGAAACAAGAGTATCAAAAACAGCATTCCTAATAAATCACTCGCAAAGAAGGTTATTCTAGAGTAATATTTTCTCATTAAACATTCATTATATATCTCGTTACTCAGACTAATTCATCTCAGCTTTCTCTAAAGCATACACATTAAATTAACCTGTATATGAGCTAACTCATTGTACTTTCTAATGTTAACATGCTACAATCCTGCTCTAAATAAATCAAAGTCTTCAATCCTTAATGTGTCTCAATTTCACTTAACTTAACACCACAGTAAGTTACACACATAGCATAGAAAAGGAAATTTTAATGTTACCATACACTAAGGCTTTTCATACTCTTTCCTTCAATTTTGACTGCCTTCCTTCGGTTGATCTTCCTTCTTGTTCATTTAGTCAGTGAGGTACCTTGGATTCTCCGATCATTCTGTAATTTCACATGATTCTGGCATGACTGTGGCATTGGGCGATTTCTCCTTCACGATGTCTGCTACCTAGACGCCGAGTGTTTCCAAGGACTGTGGATACACAATCGGAGATGTACTTCATCATACGATCAAGAGCGTGTAACATCGCCAACACTTGGATGGCATTTCCTGCTATCGCTCACTGGACTCTGAACATAGCTTGCCGCTGTTCCTAATCCAAGCACTTCAGGACAGAGCTGCTCCTCTGTGCAACTTTCTATCTGCCGGATGACCTCCAACCACCAGCCAAGGGAAGAAAAAATTTACGAGAGCGAGGAGGGGATTTCCTAACCCTTTTATTCCTATCTATCCTACCGGTAATCACTGTAACCGTCATAACTCACCCAATGCATAGCACCTCATCCCCATGGGTCTCGCTTCATACCATTTGCTTCCGATTTTCTTCTGACCATGCTCCGCCACGTGCCATGAGCATGCGACTGCCTGAGGCCACCTCTCCTTCTGATGGCGTGCCTTTGCCCTTTGAACCTTTTGTTCACAATATTTTATGTAAGTCATTCCTCAGACAAGTATTACAAATTTTAGTAAATCTTTGTTCAATTTATACATTATTAACGGTCTTGCACAATCAAAAAATTATTATTTTCTCTAACAACTTACAATCTCTTTTCTTTATGCTAACATAATTTTATATTATATCGCATGTATATAGCACATACTTAGAAGCAAGTATTTTCCTACATAAAATTTAGTATCTTATTTTTCTATCTTGTTAAATGATGATAGATGTGGAATTCTTTAGGATTCCCATTTATCAAGGTTTAGCAGAGGTTCTAGGACTGTAAATTCTAGACCAATCAGTATCTCAGGTGTAGTGCTAAAAATAGTGGAAAAATTGTCAAAAAAAGAGAATTCAAGAATGGGTGTGTATGAAGGGGACAACATGGCTTTGTGAAGGGTAAGTCATGCCATAGTAATTTACTAACTTTTTATAATAGAATAAAGGCTGAGTAGGATAAAGGAAATAGCTACAAGGTGGTTCTGCAGGATTTCAAAGGCATTTGACAGAATACCACATGGATATCAAGCTGATTATGTGGATAAGAGGGTGGTGGCTGAACAGATATCAAGAAGTGGTTTATGTAGGGACCGAATCAAGGCGAAAACAGGTGATTAGCATTGTGCTGCAACCACTACTGTTCAATTTGTACATAATTGATATTGGAAATAACCTGAAAGGAAATATTCAGTTGTTTGCTGAATTAGGTAGAGTAATAGTTAATCAAAGCAATTTGGAGAGTTTGCAGGATGATTTAAATAGGCTGTCAGTATGGGTAAAAGATAATGGGAGTCAGTGCAGTGTGGAGAAATGTACTGTCCAACCACAGATATGAGACCTTAGTCTGGCAACATGCCAAGGAAAGTCAATTCATGTTGAAGGGGAGAAAGGAATAAGGCAATGTATGAATGCATTACCAACACGCGAGATCATGTGCTTTATACGTTAAACTTTACAACTGTTGTACAAGCAAGATAGTTACCACTTTAAAAACTAGAATTTTCATAAAAGAAAAACTAATATCCCCGATGTATAATAATAAACACTCATCCCATGAAACGCATTGATTACCCTATTATTCAAATGGATTTGCCTTCTTGACATGCGCAGAAGTGTCGAAGGGTCTCGCAGTAAAGCTATGCATTTTGGGATAAACAAATTATAAGCTATTTATCACATTGATGGAACTGTACTCCAGGAAATAGATGAAGCTAGATATTTAGGGGTGGTGGTGGTGTTAGAGTTAAAGTTTAGAGGACATATTACTAAGGTAGCACACATGATTACTTGGCAATTGAACATGCTAACAAGTAGAGATAAGGAAATTGTTTTTCCTCTTTATAATGCCTTGATACATTCACATCTGAATTACTGGGCTCAGGTCTGATTGTGTGAGTTTCTTGGGGAACGAGGAAGTGGTGTAGAAGATTCAGAGGCAAGTGGCCAAGATAGTGAGTGGTCTGTGGAATGTTCCCTATGAGGATAGATTGCAAAGTTGGTTGATATGAGAAAACGAGGGGGGGGAGATGGCGTGATGGAAACATTTAAGTTGCTTAAAGGGTTTGACAGGATTGATGCAGGGGAAAATTTTCAGCATCTGGCTAGAGGGACCATCTCTAGAAGTTGTATAAAGGTGTGGTTAATAGAAGTGCGAGAACAATATTTTTTGCTTGGCGAGTCGTGAATGAGTTACCAGAGTCAGTTGTGAGTGTTTTGTCTGTTAATGAGTTCAAGGAGAAGTATGATAGATTGTGTGGATAGTTCGGGTCTCCTGCAATGAGTCTTTAGACTCCATGGAGGTGTCCATATAATAATAACAACAACACAATGTTCCTATGTATCTATGAGTAACTGCTGCTTTGCAACTTACATATAAAAGTATGACAGACACTTGAATATATTTTTTCTCTCAACACTTATTACACTTTTTTTCTTTCTTTTTTTTTCTTTTTTTTTTTTTTTTTTTTTTGAGATGAATAAAACTCAAACAGAGATCTTGACTATTTGTTGTGTGATAATAATTTGGTCTTGATAACCCCTATTTCTACAGATAAATTCAGCTTGATTCCGACTGGAGTTCTGATTTGAGTCCAAGTCAGGACTCCAATTACTGTCAAATGTTATATTTCAGTTATTTTAGGCAACTAATGTATCGATCTATCTAGATATTGGTCTTCAAATATTGCTTAGCCTATTCTTGACATGCTTGCACAAAATTTTCAATAAGGAAATTTCTCCAAAATTATTGCACTCAATTATATTTATCTTTTCATAAATTAAACACTGATTACTAAAGCAAGTTTTTTTTTTCCAAGATGGCAAAAAAGAAATGTCTCAGAGGAAGACCAAGATCTACTTAGATTGATACATTAAATGCCTAAGAAAACTGAAATATAAGATTTGACAATAATGAAGTCCTGACATATAACAGATTTACATGGAGGAAAATTGTCAATAGGAAGTTAGTAATATAAATTTTTCATATAGTACTATCATAGTATCCTGTATACCCCCTTTAATGGTACATCTCAAAAATTTCATGATGATGATGATATAGACAAACAGTATGATAAACTGCAATTATTATGAATTGTGATGTGAGTTAACTTCCCATCCATTTGTATTTAATAAATCAAATCCTTTATGTACCCCATGAAAAGAAAAGTAAAGGGATAAAAGTTGGCGAGCTAGAAAACAAAGCAAAAGGCCCCATCTTCCAATCAGTCCGTTTCTCTGGAAACTTCTCGTTCAGGAAGGATTTCGTTGTGTTGTCATAACGTGAGGCAACTACACAATTCCTGCATTTGGACTGCAAATAACCTTCATGTGTTCCATCAGACCCTTTACACACACCGAAAGTCACAGTGTGATGTGGTTTCACTGTATCTTTATTATTGGTCCATATGTTTTCGAAGAAGTTCGACTGACAGGACCAGTGACTTGTACCATCACTGCTGTTAAGTGTCAAGAGAAAATGGCAGGAGAATATGAAAATGGCATTCACAGAATGCAATTCTTAGAACATTGAAAGGATGACATATTGAACCATATCTGTAAGTCATACAAACACGAAAATTGATTTGTTGTCTCTCTCTTCTAGCCATTACTGTTTAATCCCAAACCACGAGCTCATAGCACCAAATGTCCCCTGGTGGCAGATACTTTTGTATAGAAGAATTGCATATATACCAAATCCCAAGTTAGAGAACATCATTCTTCTAGTTAGGACTGTCATGCTCTTGTTACATCATGTGTGAATTTTCACACTTTAAATAACTTACTAGAAATATGGTCTCATAAGTGAACAACAGTCTTAAATCTATGATAACATTCTGGTAAGGTCTATCATTTGTATGTGACTTCAGCACCAACTGAATCTTGTAAGGCTAAGCTGCAGTCTTTTGTATACATTGCATGCAGTAAATGGAAGACACAGAGTGCAAGTGGCCTGATGAATGCATTCATAGGACCAGCACTGTAAATGGAGAGCTTGAATTACTTTGAATGAATCTGCATCTAGTGCTCAGTTACCATTTCCTTTCAAGCTCAACACAGAATCAATTTTAACAATAATTTATATTGTAGCACTATGCTATGCTATGTTAAAGGGAATTATTGTCTGAATTTTCATTGCAGGAATAATGGCAAACTCAAATTCAGAACAGAAGGATCACTGTTGTTAATTAATGAAATATATTATTTTGTTATGTATAATAATTCTACTAAACTTCTCATTCTCAATACAATTTGATATGAAAGATTAATAATTTTCTTCTGGTATAAAAAAAAACAGAAAATACAATTATCATTAAAAATATAATAAAGGAACACTTACCTTGCCACTTTTCGGGATTGCATTTTTCATAATACGTGCAACATTTGCAATAGGCAGAAATCGATCCTAAGAAAACAATTTAGAGTTATTAAATGATATGTTTTTATGTTAACTACTAATTTCATCAAAAGAGAAAATGGATATCATTAAGTATTTTCTTAATTTTAAAACTAAAAATCTGAAAACTGACAACACTGCTTTCAAATTTACAACATGCTATATAAAAGCCAAAACGTTTCAGAGGTATAATTCATCTATACAGCATAATAATGCAAATTATGCAAATCAGTGAGACAGTTGAGTGTAAAAATTTTGGGAATGGGATATTTATTCTAAATATCCCATTCCCATTTTTTGGGAATGGGATATTTAGAATAACGCATCAAGATAGGGGTGGGACAAAGGGAACACTGCAATTCATGTATACTAATGCCAGGAGTATTAGGAACAAGAAGGAAGAATTTTTGGCCTTGATTGGCTCTTCCCACAGGTTATTGGCATTAGTGAAACATGGCTGACGGAAGATGATATAGTTAGTGGGATAGAATGTGTAGGTTATAGTATGTTTAGGAGGGACAGAGAGAATAAAATTGGGGGAGGGGTGTTATTGATGATAGCTGATGAACTGCAGCCAAGGAGAATTGAAGTATTGCAGAATAGTGAAAGGAGCTCATTTGAGGCTATTTGGTGTGAGATTGATACTGGCAGAATAAAATATACAGTTGGGTGCTGCTATAGACCAGGTGATGGAATAGATGGTGGAGATGGTATGCATAAACAAATTGATGAAATGAGTGGAAGGAGGGCAATTATTATGGGGGATTTCAACTATGGTAACATTGATTGGAAGGAGGAGAGGACACATGTGAGGAAGGAAATGGATTTTATTCAATTATTAAGGGATAACTATCTGAAACAGCATGTAATTGAAAATACTAGGGGTGTGAGAGTGCTTGACCTGGTAATAGTATCTGAGAATTTGACTGTAATGAATATGACCATGTTGCCACCTATTGGTGAGAGTGATCATAAGGTCTTGACCTGGGAGGTGGCTAAAGGTGTGAAATTTGTGATTAAGACAGGGCATATGTGGAATTACCATGTTGGCAAGTATGACAAGCTTAGGAGATTGCTTGGATCAGTGCCATGGCATGTACAACTGCAAGGGCTGGACGTCGATAGAGCATGGGAAGTGATCAAAGAGCATTTACAAGAGGTTATGGCTGATTGTATACCTAAGGTCCGAATAGTGAAACAAGGAGGGGTTAAATGGATGAATAACACCATTAAGCTTGAGCTGCAAAAAAAGAAACAACTATGGAGGGAATTTAAAGAAAGGGGTGACCTGCAGGCACAAGAACGGTATAAAGTACAGGCTAGAAGGGTAATGAGTGTGGTAAAGACAGCAAAAGCCGATTATGAAAGGAAACTAGCTATGCAAGCAAAAGAGAATCCCAAACAGTTCTTTCAATATGCTGCAAGCAAGAGAAAAACTGTCCATGGCAAAATGATTTTAATTAATGACGATGGCAAAGAGTTCACTGAACCAGTCGATATAGTGGAGTTACTGAGCGCGCACTTTGCAAAAGTATATCATCCAGGTGGTGACGTTGAAAAAATGAAGGAACCATTAGTTTATATGGGAATTGTGATGAATGAAGTGGAGGTGAATAGTCTATTACAGAACCTTAATGTGAATACATCTGTGGGATTGGATGGTATACCGGCACGGGTCTTGCATGAAGCAGCTAATGAATTATCAGTGCCCTTGACCATGTTGTTTAATCTGAGTCTCAGGTCTGGCTTAGTCCCGAAGGCGTGGAAAGAGGGGAAAATAGTTCCACTGCATAAGGGAGGATCCAAGACTATGGTTGCAAATTACCGACCAATCAGCATATCAGGAGTCGTTGTCAAGGTCTTGGAGAAAGTAGTCAAGGGAAAAATACAGGAATGGATTGATGAAAATGAGATACTGTACAGAGGACAGCATGGCTTTGTGAAGGGTAGATCATGCCTCAGTAACTTGCTCAAGTTTTATAACAGGGTGACGGCTGAACTGGATAAGGGAAATGGGTTTACAGTGATACTGCTGGACCTGGCAAAGGCGTTTGACAGGATATCACATGGAATTCTAATCCGTAAACTACAACATATGGGAATGGATATAGGGTTGGTGAGATGGATAGCTGGGTGGTTGATGGAGAGATATCAAAGAGTAGTTTATTCAGGAGTAGAGTCCAAAAAACGGCCTGTGACTAGTGGTGTGCCACAGGGTTCTGTTCTTGGACCACTGCTGTTTAATCTGTTCATTAACGATATAGGATGGTCTAAGTGGGACAGTTCATTTGTTTGCTGATGATGCAAAGTTGGGTAGGGCGATAGTGAATGCAGAAGATGTCAAAGTCTTGCAAGATGACTTAGATAGATTGGAGTTCTGGACTAAGGAGAATGGATGTCAATTTAATGTGACAAAATGCAAGGTTATGCATTTCGGAGTGAAAAGATTAGCAGCAGTATACCACATTGGTGGAACTGTACTCCAAGAGATTGATGAGGCCAGGGACTTGGGAGTGTTAGTGGATAGGGAGATGAAGTTTAGGGGGCACATTGCGAAAGTAGCTAAATCAGCTCATCAACTCACTTGGTTGTTGAAAAATACCTTGACGAGCAGAGATAAGCAAGTTATTGTACCTCTGTACCGAGCCCTGATAAGACCTCATCTCGACTACTGTGCCCAGATTTGGTCACCTCGGTTCCTTCTTGATGGGGAGGAGGTTGAGAGGATCCAGAGGCGAGTGACTAAGATGATAGCAGGTCTATGGAATGCACCTTATGAGAACAGGTTGAAGATTTGTGGGTTGCAGAAACTAGTTGATAGGCGAAAAAGGGGAGATATGATTGAGACATTCAAATTGCTAAAAGGATTCTATAGGATTAATTCAGATGACATTTTTGAGATCAGGACTGGTGGTGGGAGAACTAGGGGACACCCATGGGAGCTGGGCAAGAGCGTGGTTAGCAGGGGTGTTAGAGCTGGGTTCTTTACTTTTAGAGTGGTAAATGAGTGGAATAAGCTGCCAGAGTCTGTTGTGGGTGCTATGACAGTGAGCGAGTTCAAGGCAAGGTATGATAGATACTGTGAGAATGTTGAACAGCTGTGTGAACATGATGTTTAGGGCCTCCCTCGATGAGTCTAAGGACTCCTGGAGTAGCCCGTGGTAATAATAATAATAATAATAAAATTATATTAAATGACAACAAAATAAGTCACCATTATCCTACATGAAAAGATTACGTTACTATCTTCCCACTGACAATTTTCTCCAAATTAATTTTATCTGCCACAACTACAAAACTGCCAGATCCATCTTCTAAGGCACTTTTTACTGCATTAAACCGCCTAGATATTGGCCTTCTACTGAGTTTTTTTCCCCAACATCCTGGCAAACACATCTTTGCTAACCTTTCCTCATTCTGTTTAAGTGACCACCACCTGAGATTACCTCAGCTTACACATTCCTGAATGTTAAAAACAAGGTCAAGTTCATCCCAAATATCTTTATTTTTAAAATGATTCAGCCAGCAATGCCACCTGATCAAACTCTAATTTTTCTCAGAACTCTCATATCTTAGTCTGCAGTCTTTGATCAACCCGCATTTCTAATCCAGCTATCAAGTTCCATAAATTAAAATTGGTTTGAACACCATCTTGTACACAGCTAGTTTAGTGTTTTGCCCTAATTTCTCTCTTATTCCATACAAATTTATTCAACTGATTCCCTAGAATACCAGCTTTTCTAATTCTGTTGTCTATTTCCATACTTCCCATCTTCATTAAAAATTTGGCTTAAGTAACTGCAATGTTTTAGTTCACCTATTCAGGATGCAGCTGATGCTTGAGGTTGTTGCTAACTTAACAATGTGTCTTTTCATTGCTGATATTCATACCAGCTTTTCTTCCAGCAGCTCTTCAATTTAGTTAAGGAATCCAGCAGACTTATACTGGATTTATTTAAGAGTATAACATGATGTGCATAAGGTAAGGTGAGTTGAATATCTCAAAATTTTGATATTAGGCCTAATATCACTCTCCTTTTTAATGTTACCCATATAGATGATGAAAAACTGGAGATAGTGTGCACCCTTCTCTTACACCTGATTTTACATCAAATTATCTTCTAGTATCTCCTTCAGTTACACACACACACACACACACACACACACACACACACACACACACACACACACACACACAGGGTATTTCAGGGAGAATAATAAATATTTTGGTAGGTGGTGGTATCAATTATTCTGAATAAAAACATTCATATGAACATGTGTCCAATTGTCAATGGATGCAGAGATACAGCTGTTTAAAACTGGCATGTACAGTTCTAATGTGCATGTGTGCAGCTCTCTGTAGATCAGGTGACCAGCATGCAAGTCTATGAATCAGATGTGATCAAGAAGCAGTTATAGCCTGACACAATTTCCTGCTAAAAGTGCTGTTAAGAATGCTGCACATCTTTACACATGTTGAATATGCAGATATGATGTTTGTTTACAATGGAAGTGTCGTTGCTGCTTATAGAGAATACCATATTCGGTTTCTTTCCTAACCACAGAGGATAAGATTCACAGTGTTTATAACAAACTGCACAAGACTATGTTCCCAGCAGTCATATTTCTTCTGAACATTGAAACAAACAGGATATGGATGAAGTAGAACACATCTTTCAGTCAGTAGAACATAGTCCTACTATGAGCACATGGTGAATTTCTGCACATATCAGTGTTTCACACACAAGAGTATAGCGAACATACTTGAGCAAGGTTTGTATCCTCACATACAGTGGGTGCACCTTCTCCTAGGAGATGAAGGCAACCGAATGGAATTTTGTCAGTGGATAAATGCTAATCAGCAATTGACTCCATTAATACTGTGCACGATGAAACTACTTTCACCAATGATGGTATCAACAACACCTGTAAATGGCATTGGCAGTATGACAAAAATCCACATACCAATGTAGAAACAAATTTCCAACATTGCTTTCCTATAAACGTTACAGGATCCATTTATCTATAATTTCTGCAAAACAAACTTCGACTACTACTGGAAGATGTTCCCTTTGCTACAAGGATTGTTATGTTCTTTTAATATGACAGGAGGAGCTCCTGCACATTATAGCCATCAGGTGACACAATATCTAAATTGAAATTTCCCTGAACGATGGATTGGCTGCAGTGGTCCTGTTCATTAACCACCACCAAGGTCTCGAAGACCTCACTCCCTTAGATCTTGTTCTACCCATAATGTTGCTTTCTTCAATTTCCTTGCACCTTTGGTTTGTGGGGGATGGATGAAAAGCAAAGTATACAGAGAAAAGGTAAATACAAAAGACAAAATGATCACTCGCATTATGGATAATGCTGCCCTTATAAAAGAATCGAGACGACCCCAGAAGAACATATGCTATTACCACAAGGGCTGCAAAAGTGCATTGAAGTTGGCAGTGGAATTTTCGAACATTTATTATGAACTGTAAATTACAGTATTTGTCAATTATTTGTGTTCTGTATCATTCAAACAGTCAAGAAATAATGTCATTTATTGTTCTTTAATACCTCTCATAACAACAGTATCTCTGCATCCATTGGTAATTGGATACATGTTTATATGAACTTTTTTTTACTCAGAATAATCAATACTACCACCTACCAAAATATTTATTATAACTCCTGAAACACCCTGTGTATGTAACATATATATATATATATATATATTTTTTTTTTTTTTTTTTTTTTCTCTCACCCACAAAAGGTTATTTGCAAACTTACAATACCTTTGGTACAGTGGGTGGACTAAGGATTTCTTTTCTATTTTTTTAATCAATTTTATACATTTTATTTTTGTATTTTTAACCTATTTTTTACAACGTCCAAAAACAATGCTCTAGAGACCAAACATGGATTTTTTTTCAACACCACTTCAGTCTCCCAATAAGTGAGGAGATGGTTTCACATCGATTATTGAAATTCATCTCCCACCTAAGGACAATCACAAATACCCATTCCTGTGGCAGGATTTGTTAAGAATGCTGCACATCTTTACACATGTTGAATATGCAGATATGATGTTTGTTTACAATGGAAGTGTCGTTGCTGCTTATAGAGAATACCATATTCGGTTTCTTTCCTAACCACAGAGGATAAGATTCACAGTGTTTATAACAAACTGCACAAGACTATGTTCCCAGCAGTCATATTTCTTCTGAACATTGAAACAAACAGGATATGGATGAAGATGAAGTTGGAGAGCAGGTACTCAAACCACTCAGCCAACCAGGCCTGCAATATATACTATAGGCCAGTGGTTTTCAACCATTTTTACTACACAAGTTTTTTACTACATGAGCTACTTTCCTATAAAAAGTTATTTGGCGATCTACTCTCTTATATAGATCATGTTCCCTCAACCTGATATCTGATTACGCACAAATAAACAACTAAAAACTTTATTTGTGTGTTTAAAAATTTATTTATCACTTTTAATTATTTTAATACAAAAAAAAAAAAAAATATATATATTGGAATAAAATATTTATTTCTCTATTTTGGAAAACCAAAGTTAGAAAAAACAACAGATTGATTACAAACTCACAAGTGACAGGAAATGCTGGTTTCATCCAAATGATAATTTCTAATTTGGTTTCTTAAATGATTTTTTATGACTGTCATATTTGAAAAAGCGGATTCTGGCAAGTATGTCGATCCAAAACACGACAAAATTTTTCGCGCAATATCAGTTAATACTGGGAATTTTTCATGTGCATACTTCCGAATGATTTCATTGTTTATTGATTTTAAATGTGAACTATTCTGAATGTTTATTATCTCAAGTTCTACTTCAGCTTGGTTTATATCAAACAGCCCACTAATTTTATTTGAAATTTCTGTGATGTTAAAGTTTTCTTGAAATGGATTATTGATAAAAGATACAATCATTTTAGTTTTATTAAAATTTTGAATTTATTTCTTCCTCAACTAATTCTATTTCACGAATAAATTCTTTTAAATCATAGCGAAGCATTTCTTGATTTTGGTCAAATAATTTTAATAAACATTGGAGATGTCTAAATTCGTAGTCATTTATATTTTTTCTTTAATAAAAGTAAATATTGTTGGAAAGTCTTTATTGAACTTAACATGTCAATTAAATTTTTATCTCTACCTTGTAACTGTAAATTTAAATTGCTCGATTTCGTACAGAAATCTACTAAAAATGATAAGTGTAACAAACCATCTTTTATCACTCAATTGTAGATAAATATCTCCATTTTCACCAAGAAAATTTTTTATATCATTAATTAATACAAGAAATCTTTCTAAAAATTGACTTCTGCTGAGCCAGCGAACATTATTGTACAACAGAAGTTCCCTATCATCATCTGCCTGTAATTTAAATAACCGCTGTTGCTGGGCTTTTCCTCGAACAGAATTTACAATTTTAAATGTAATATCCAAAACATCTTTTGTGTTTAATCTTTTACTACACAGTACTTGTTGTTGAATAATACAGTGGTACGTTAAAAAATCTGGATATTTGTCATTGTTTTTACATAATAAAACGAAGCCTGATTTATTACTTATCATTGCAGGAGCACCACCAGTAGTAATAGACACAAGTTTAAAAAGCGGAAGTTTGTGTTATTTCACAAATTCATCAAATGCCGAAAAAATGTATCCTCCCCTAGTCCTTCCCAATAATGGTATAATATTAAAAAGTTCTTTATTAGAATAATCTTGAAATACCATGCGAATAAATACCATTAACTGAGCAATATCAGTGAAGTCGTTTGATTCATCAAATTGTAATGAAAACGCAACACATTGGTGAATGTCTGACATTAACCTGGCCTGGAAACTTTTCTCTGGCAATTGGAACTCTTCCTTTCGGCAACATGAAACCTTGTCTGCGGCCTAGAAGCTCATTTCTGGAAGCGGGAAACTCCTCTCTCAAGTAACGTGCATCCGGGCAGTCTCTCTGACGGCGACTCTGGACCGAGCGGCCTCCTCTGACAGCAATTCTGGAACTCCTTCTGCTTGCTTCAGTCCTTTTTATTAGGCCTTTTCTGAGATCTCGCATGAAGTTCGGCAACTCTCCAAAGGATCAATACGAGTTTTTCATCTTAAGTTTCAAGTTCGGCACGCCTTTTGTTCTCCTCCACTTTCTTTTGATTGTAAGTTGCCGGCCATCAGAAAGTTGTTTGAACTCTTTCTGACCGACTTCGGAGATGTTTACACTTAAAGCCTGCAAGCTTTTCTCATACATACAAGTTTCAATAACAATCTAATGCCACCATGTACAGCTTTGGCGACAAAAACAATGCCTTTGTTTTTAACACTAACATATTCTTATTAAAGTAGTATCTACAGTTAGCTTCAAACGAGTTATTTACAAAAACATCTAATACAAATAAAGTTTATTTTTTTTACAATATTCACATGGGATTTAACCTAAGTAAAAAATCTATGTAATGTGCTTTGGAATATTTAATATTTAAGCTACAATTGAGTTTTTACACTTTACTTATAATCGTATTCACTCGGCTTGCTGTTTGACTTCCACTGATCCAAATTAATTCATTTACCTGGACTTAAGAAAATGATTGATTTGAAAATTTTAACGAAAAATAAACAAACAATAGCAATACACTTAAAGCGAATTAAAAATAATACAAAATAATGATAAGTAAAATATTATGGTTTCAGTTTTAATTAAATTTGTAAGTAAGAAGGAATACACAAGAGATCAACCAAAAATCATCCGCAACTGACTGGTCGATCAACAGGTTGAACACCCTTGCTATAGGCTATATACTTAAATATATACTCTTCTTCAATATAAATTATAGACTATGTATTGCTCGTTATAATGGCTCACTTATATCATATAACTGTAGTGTTTTGAAAAGCTTTCCACCTTGTACCTTGTCATATGCTTTTTCCAGATCAACAAAACTTAAATACAAATCCTTGTTATATTCCAAGATTTCTTAATTATTTGTCTTAAATAAAAATCTGATCCTGATAACCTCTATTTGGCCTGAATCCAACTTGTTCTTCCCCAAGCTTCCCTTCCACAACTGTTCTTAGCTGTTTCTCAAGTATACTTACATAAATCTTACAAGGAACACTCAGTAGGGAAATACCTCTGTAATTCTCAGTCAGTTTTATTTCCCTTTTTATACATGAGTACTATGAGAGCTCTGCTTCAATCACCTGGAATTCGATTCTCTGACCAGGCCTTCTGAATTATGCAATGCAACCAGTGTAAAACTTTTATAACTTATCTACTCCAGCTGCAGGTTTTTGATTACTTTTCACATGCTTTCTTCTTTTCCTTGATGCCACTAACTTCCCAAGTCCACCATGGAGTTCTGATTTTTCTATTCTTAAGACAACCATATGTCTCTGGTTGAATCAATGTTTTCTTCAGATTTTGCCACTGAATCTCTAAGGTTTGGTCCTTGTTTTCAAAATCTTCCATTTTTTCTTCAATGATGTTTGTGTATTTTGAGTGTACAGTACCTCTCTGAAAGCCGATCAATTTTGATTTGTTTTAAAACTTTCTTACACAATCTTCTGTTCAATATCAATTTTATCTTGCTCAATAGCAAATAGCAATCACTTCCTATTTCAAACAATCTGTGTCCTGAACCAGTGGGAAAACATTACTATCAACTATATATAATACAGTCAATGAGACTCAAAGACTGACTTTTTCACTGTGCCCAGCTGCCTTCTATGATGCCTCAAAAAATTCCTCCATTTCTTCCTTGGCAAAACCTTCTGCGGGACCATAACCACAAACAGATCATTGTCCAGTTCCCCCATTCTGATATTTGCCTGCTTCACTCTACTTGATATTGCCTGCCATTCAAGAAGATCAGCTAATCAGCAAGATTATCCTATTTATTATTGAATACTATAGCTACTCCCTCTTTTCTCTAATTGTTATTGCCTGAATATAAATTTTGTATTTGTTGCTAAGAACGATCTCACATGCTTTCATATTCTTTGTTTCAGTGATGCCTATTATGTTGATCTGGTACTTATTCAATTCTTCTGCTAGTTCCATTTCTTTTCCATTGGTACTATCAGTGTAAGAAGCATAGAAGCATCAATCTTGAACTCTGTATCTGACTTTACATGTTTGTTCTGGTTCCATGACAAAAACAACAGGGAGCCTTGTTTAACCAGGTGACGCCCCAGCTGGCTGAAATTCTGTCATGTTGTACCATCATTTTACATTGTGGTTTAAGCCAATAAGAATACAATTTAGTCTGCCAATTCTCCAATTGCAAGTCCATCCTCATTCATTCAGCAGTATCCAGATATATACCTAACAGGGTGCACCACGAAAAGGTGAAGCTATGACATTAGGTCAGAAGTCCTATTTGTTCTCCAAATTTTTTAAAAGTCATCTCCTCACAGTTATAAAGCTCTGACCCTTAAGCACTCCAAATACCATTTGGAAAGGATGTAAATGTGCTTTAGAAGACAGAAATATAAGATCTGATAATATTGGAATGTTGAGAGATAACAGGCTAATCTGGAGGAAAATTGTCAATAGAAAGTTAGTAATGATGTATCTTTCCATGTTGTAATATCATAAAATCCTGTACATCCCGGAGGGTATGTCAGGAATTTGATGATGATAATGTTGTAAATGACAAGGATTCCTTATGATACTACAAATTTTATAGTATCATACCAGAAGCAACTCCACTTTTCTTGAGGAGCACCAATTTTTCTTAACTCCCAGATGTATAGATGTACTGAGAATTGCTGCTGAATAGGAAATTTGATACTCTGAAAGTCTCACATAAGTTCAATTTATTCCTTGTTTGTTTATACCGTAAACAAATATCATATAGGCAGCAGAAAAACAAGAGCCTAAAAAAAAAAAGGGTAGAAATGGATTTAAGAATGAAACAAACAATAATACCAGCTCTCTTAGGTGAGTAGAATTCAGGAAAGCAAACAGAAGAAGAAAAAAAAAGGTTCAGAATTACTACAGTGAGCTCTGTTCATCCACACAAAACATTCAAATTTCCATATATTAGCTAGTTTATATGTAGTTTCATTATTTACCAATGTCCCTGTTGAAGAATCAATAGATATACTTGAAAGCCTTTTCCTTCAGACATCACACATCTCTTTCAACACTGCCTAAAATCTTCATTCATTACTTGGAAAGGAGAATTTTACTACCAAATATATGGTCTTGCAATGGACTCAACTCCGACTGCCAATTTATGCAAGAAAAAAATTTGAAGAATCAGCTATAGAACAGGCAACCTTAAAACTATACATATAATGGAGATATGTGGATGGCATCTTTATCATCTGGAAACACACCCAGGAAGATCTAGAAGATTTTCTATATTTTCTGAATATAACTGACATCCAAAAATAAAATTCACATTAGAAGTATCAAAGAACAGAAAATTACAATTACAAAAAAAAAAAAAAAAAAAAACATCACTAGAAGATTATAATTAGAAGTCTACAGGAAAGAAACCCACACAGGCAGTGTGTTTCTTTATATATTTTTATGTATTTTATTATTATTATTCTTAATAATAAAAATCTTGAAAAATAGAGCTTTAAACATACTAAAAAATGATGACATTAAACGAAAACAAGAAATTTAAATCCAATTTCATCAGTTCCTCCAAAATGGATACTCAAAAAAGGTACTAAAGAAACTTATTTTCTGATGATGAACACCACCCAGTAATAAAATAGAAATTAATTACAAAAGGCACAGTATCTGTTCCATATGTTGGCAATGCATCAAGAAAAACAGCCAAAATATTAAAAGCAGTCAATATCAGAATGACCTTCAAGCTAGTCAACACATTATGAATCATTCTATGTTCCCCTAAAGGCAAAGTTCCATTTCATAAACATCTGGGTGTATACAAGATGCTGTGCTCTTGTGGAAAGATATACATAGGTCAGATCAGGAAGTTTCGAAACCTGCAACAAAGAACATATGGATGACATTGAAACAAACGAGAAGAAAAAAGCAGATTTGTAGTGTACATCAAAGAATGTCACATGGTAAACTGACAAGCATTCTCCATGCTATACTTAGAAGAGAATTACTTCGACAGGTTGTTCAATGAATCCTCCAAGGTAATTAGCTCAAAAAAGGCACACTAAATAGAAATCACAGAATGATCCGTCACAACGTCTGGTAGTTGTTAATTAGCACGCATGAATTTAAAGACCTGTCCTATGCAAGCAATCACATACAGTGTTTACACAACATGGTGAGACTGCACATAACATGCCTAATGATACTTGTGATTAGACTATCATTCCAATCTTTTCAACTATAGATATTAACTGTGTGTGTTGGAAAACGTTTAATTTTTTGCAGTTCTTTATTTTTGTTAAGTAACCTCCAGATGATGCTGTTAGTCATATAGACAGCGAAACGTATTTCCTTTATATCTAAATAAACAATTGCATACAAGTTAAAAACCAGTTATTATCAATCAAACAAATCTACTTATAGTGAATTGCAAAACAAAATTGATGAGTTTAATCTTCTTCTTCTACATGTTAGGCTTACTAGCCTGTTACAGAGCTAATCTTAAACCCTTCTAAGTTGCACCCGTCCTGAGGATAAGGTACTAGCACTATACCTCCCAGTATATTCTGGGAGGTATAGTGCTAGTACCTGCATGTGTTCGCAGGGCCAGTTTGCCTGCTTGTGGGAGGAAAAATCCCAGATAAACTAAGGAGAAAAACCCCGCTGTCCATGCCTAAGACTGGCTAACTTGGCTATGTCTGAGAAAGATCCTTAAGCGCCTCATGTCGCCGACTGAAATAGAACCCAGGACACACTTTACCAGGCATGTGTTTGCGAAGCACATAGCCACAAGGCTAACCGCATGGACATGAGTTTAATTATTACTGTAATTACTTTAAAATATACGAGGGTAGTCTGAAAGGATCTCGGCCTCGACCATAGATGGAGACACTATCGGCAACATTTTTTTTTCTAAGTTGGTACATCTGTCATAAGCATCCATGTGAAAGTGCAAGTCATTCTATAAAGTAGTTTGTTTTATACAGCTGTTTGAAGCAAAAGTGTTGTCTGTATGCCTCAAAATGGATAAAATTGAGTATTGTGGTTATAAAATTCTTTGTAAAAGAAGGTTTAACACCAAAAGAAATTCATTCGAAGTTCACAGGTGCTCTTCTCCTTCATTTTCGACAATTAAGAAATGATGGTACAACATGACGAAATTTCATGCCGGCTGGGGCGTCGCCCGGTTAAACAAGGCCCCCGTTGTTCTCGCCAGGGAACCAGGGTGAACAGCGAAAAGTCAGCTACTGGAACAAATCTGAAAACAAACCCCAACTCAACATCACCAGAGTTAAAGATCGGTACTATCAACGTAAGAAGCCTGAATGGCAAAGAAATGGAGCTAGCTGAGGAATTAGATAAGTACCAGATCGACATAATAGGGGTGACTGAAACAAAAAAGACAAAAACTGGTGAGATCCTTCCGAGCAATAAATACAAAATGTTATATTCAGGCAATGACAATCAAGGAAAATAAGGAGTAGCCATAGTATTCAACACAAAATATGAGGCTAATCTTATTGAATGGCAGTCAGTCTCAAGTAGAGTAATGTGGGCAAATATGAGAATGGGGAACTGGACAATGAGACTTATTTGTGCCTATGGTCCCACAGAAGGTTCTACTAAGGTAGAAGTGGAGGAATTTTTTGAGGCTTTAGAAAAAGCAACTGACACAATGAAAAAGGAAAAGTTGGTCCTTGTTGGGGATCTAAATAGTAGAGTAGGAAATGATTGTGAGACATACAAAAATATTTTGGGAAAATTTGGAGAAAAGAGCAAAGCTAATAATAATGGCAAATATCTGTTGGATTTCTGCTCAGGACATGGACTGGTTATTACTAACACCATGTTCCAACATAAAAATGTGCACAAATTCACATGGAGAGAAGAGGCTAGGAATAAGAAAAGTCTCATTGACTATGTTATTGTTGATAGTGATGTTTTCTCCCTGGTGCAGGACACCAGAGAGTACAGAGGATTTGAAATTGGAAGTGATCACTATTTAGTCTTGAGCAGGATAAAATTGAATTTCATATTGAAAAGAATAACATGTAAGAAAGTTTTAAAGCGAATAAAAGTTGAGCAGCTCTCAGATGTAAACTGTAGACTAAAATACAGAAATATTATTGAAAAGAAAATGAAAGAGTTTGAGAACAGGAATCAAACCTTGGAGATTAAGTGGCAAACTCTGAAGGAAACATTGATTGATTCTGCCAGAGAGGCATGTGGTGAGGTTGTGTGCAAAGATAAAAAAATCAGAACTCCCTGGTGGACACAGGAAGTTAAAGAGGCAGTGAAGGAAAAGAAGAAAGCATATCAAAAGTTCCTGGCAAATAAGTCAGCTTTTACTCTTACAGAATACAGAGACAAATGTAAGAAAGCTAAACAGTGTGTAAAACTAGCTAAACAAAAGTCATGGGAGGATTTTGGCAAGAATATAGAAAATAAATATCAAGAAGGTGGCAAAATATTCTGGAGGTTGTTGAAGAAGCTTAGGAATGGAGGAAAGAGTGCTGTAAAAGGAATTAGAGATGATAAAGGTGAAATGAAAACAGGAGAAAAAGATATCCTTGAAGTATGGAGTAATTACCTTGAAAAACTGCTAAATGAAACAAGCAGTGATGACAGCACAGTGATAAAAAACACTGACCAGGCATGCAGTCAGGAATACATATCCATACTTGAAGTAGAAAAAGCCATCAAAGGCTTGAAATGTGGAAAGGCAGCAGGAGTAGATGATATTCGACCAGAAATGCTGAAGTATGGTGGTATAAGAGTCTTACAGTGGCTGCACTGCATAGTTCAGAAAGCCTGGACAGAGGGACGAATTCCCGATGATTGGAGTAGAGCTCTCATAGTACCCATATATAAGAAGGGAAATAAAACTGAATGTGAGAATTACAGAGGTATTTCCCTACTGAGTGTTCCTGGCAAGATCTATGCAAGTATACTTGAGAAACGGTTGAGAAGAATTGTGGAAGAAAAGCTTGGTGAAGAACAAGCTGGATTCAGGCCAAATAGAGGCTGTCAGGATCAGATCTTCACTTTACGACAAATAGTCGAGAAAGCATGGGAATATAACAAAGATCTGTATTTAAGTTTTGTGGATTTGGAAAAGGCATATGACAAGGTGCCAAGAGAGAAGCTATTCAATACGCTGCAGTTATATGGTGTCAATGGGGCATTATATCAAGCAATACTTAGTCTTTATTTGAGTTGTGAGTCAGCAGTTAGAATTGAAGGAAGTACAGGAAGATGGTTTAATGTTAAATCTGGTGTGAGACAAGGATGTACATTATCCCCTCTGTTATTCATTATCTATATGGATCACATTATGAAGGAATGTGGTATTAAACCTGATATCAAAATTGGAGATGTTAATGTCAGCTCTTTGCTTTATGCAGATGATGTTATACTTCTAAATAAATCCGCTACAAGTCTGCAAGATTCTCTGACTAAATTGAATAGCTGTTGTAATAGATATGGTATGAAGGTCAGCAATAAAAAGACAAAGACAATGAAAATAGGCAGAATCATTGAAAATGTCAACTGTGTTGTGAATGGAGAACCTGTGGAACAAGTAAAACATTTCAGCTACTTAGGCACAATTTTTACTGAAGATGGTAAACTAAATATAGAAATAGACAACAGAATCAGCAAAGCTGGTATGGTGGGAAGTCAATTGAATAAATTCATATGGAATAAGAAAGAAATTAGTCGGAACACTAAATTAGCTGTATACAAGACTGTGTTCAAACCAATTTTAACTTATGGATCTGAGAGAGCTGGGTCAGAAGTAAAACACTTGACCAAAGACTAGAGACCGCAGATATGAGAGTCCTGAGAAAGATTAGAGGCGTGAACGGATGGCATCAATGGCAATATCATATTAAAAATGAGGATATTAGGAAAGAACTTGACATTGTCAGCATCCAGGAATGCGTTAGCAGAGCTAATCTCAGATGGTATGGTCACTTAAATAGAATGGGAGAGGAAAGATTAGCAAAACAAGTGTTCTCTGCCAGGTTGGCAGGAAAACGACCCAGAGGAAGACCAAGATATAGGTGGATTGATACGGTACAAAGTGCCTTAGACGATAGAAATATAAGATCTGATAATGTTGGAGTCTTGACAAGTAACAGACTGATTTGGAGGAAAATTGTAGATAGGAAGTTAGTAATGATGTAATTTTTTCATGTAGTACTGTCATATCCTGTACACCCCTTGAGGGTACATGGCAGGAATTTGATGATGATGATGATGATGAAGAAATGGGCTGCTGAGTTTAAATGTGGCCGTACCAGTCTTGAAGATGATCCATGTGAAGAACATCCAAAAAGTGTAACAACACCAGAAATCATTGATCAAGTGCATGATATGGTATTGGATGACCGGCGAGTCAAATTTCTGAAATTGCTGAGAGCTTAGGCATTTCAAAAGAACGTGTAGAATATATTTTGCATGAAGAATTGCATATGAAAAAGTTTGGTGCAAGATGGGTGCCGCACTTGCTCACAGCAGATCAAAAACACACTCACATGAAAATCTCTGAACAGTGCTTGGAGTATTTTAACAAAAATAAAACTGGTATTGTGCATTGATTTATTACTATGGATGAGACTCGGATTCACCACTGCACTCCAGAATCCAAACAGCAGTCAAAACAGTGGACATAAGCCAGTTGTTCAGTGCCAAAGAAGACAAAGTTGGTTCAATTAGCAGGAAAGGTCATTGAATCTGTGTTGTAGGATGATAAAGGCATTTTGTTTATTAATTATCTTGAAAAGGGTAAAACAATAACTGGGAAATATTATTCCGATCTTTTAATCAGACTATACAAAAAAAAATCCGGTTTGCAGAAGAAAAAAAAAAGCATCTTTCATCATGAAAATTCACCTGACCACAAAAGTGTTTGGGCAATGGGAAAATTAAGGGATCTACACTACGAATTGTTGGAACATCCACCCTATTCCCCAGATCTGGCTCTCCTCTTACTTTTATTTCTTCCCAAAACTAAAACTCTCCCTCACTGGTCAGCGTTTTTCTTCAAATCAAGAGATGATTGTAGCTGTACAGGGGTATTTTGCAGCTATTACTGAGAACCACTACAGGGAAGGAATAATGGCACTGCCGCATTGGTGGAATAAATGTATTAGTCTTAAGGGGGATTATGTTGAAAAATTAAATAATTTTAAAATTATAAATTCGTTTTTTCATTGTTAGGCTGAGAACTTTTCAGACCACCCTCATATTATTCCTTCTCTTGAGTTCCATCTTTAATGTCCGAATTTTTTTTTAAATTTCTCAGTATATAAAAAAAATTAGAACATAAATTATCACTTTCTTATAGCTTCTGATTTCTGAACATAATTTTAAAATAGCTGGTACTGAAAGGCAGAGGATGTTGATATACTACATTTGGTTTTGAAATTTTACAAATCACTGCAAGTGGTTGAAAGCAAGAATAAATAATCTATTATATTAATATTTCAATTCATTTTACCTGTTCTCGTAAAGGTTCGCTGTCCTTTCCATCACCATCCATACTATCACCTGAGATTCCCAAAGTTTCTTCTCCATCTGTATATAAAATATACATTATTATCAGTGATGAAATAAACTATTCCTAATAAAAGTATTTTGACCAATATGTACAGATAAAAATGATAAAAAATTTTCACTTAATTTACCATTTATAATTACAATTATGGAGTGCTAAAGGGTCAAAGCTATATAACTGAGAGGAGACCTCCACATAACCTGTAAAGGAATGTGGAGAACCGACCAGGGCTTCTGATCTAATGTCCAATCCTCACCTTCTCATGGTGCACTCTGCTGGGTATCTACCTGGATACTAAACGGATGAGGACGGACTGGCAATTTGGGATTGAGCTGACCAAATTGTATTCTTATTGAATTAAACCAAAATACAAAATGATGATACAACATGACAAAATTTCATGCCAGCTGGGGCTTCGCCCAATTAAACAAGGCTCCAGTTGTTTTTGCCAGGTAACCAGGGCAAACAGCAGAAAGTCAGCTACCGGAACTAATCTGAAAACACACCCCAACTTAACATCACCAGAGTTCAAGACCGGTACTATCAACATAAGAAGCCAGAATGGCAAAGAAATGGAGCTAGCTGAGGAATTAGATAAGTACCAGATCGACATAATAGGGTTGACTGAAACAAAAATGACAAAAACTGGAGAGATCTTTCTGAGCAATAAATATAAAATGTTATATTCAAGCAATTATAACCAAGGAAAATAAGGAGTAGCCATAGTAATCAACACTAAATACGAGGCTAATCTTCTTGAATGGCAGGCAGTTTCAAGTAGAGTGATGTGGGCAAATATCAGAATGGGAAACTGGACAATGAGACTTATTTGTTCCTATGGTTACACAGAAGGCTCTACTAAGGTAGGAGTGAAGGGATTTTTTGAGGCTTTAGAAAAAGCAACTGACACAATGAAAAAGGAAAAGTTGGTCCTTGTTGGGGATCTAAATAACAGAGTAGGAAATGATTGTCAGATAGAAAAATCAGAACTCCATGGTGGACACAGGAAATTAAAGAGGCAGTGAAGGAAAAGAAGAAAGCATATCCAAAGTTCCTGGCAATAAGCCAGTTTGTGCTCTTAGAGAATACAGAAACAAATGTAAGAAAGCTAAACCTGTGTAAAACTTGCTAAACAAAAGTCATGGGAGGACTTTGGCAAGAACATAGAAAATAAATATCAAGAAGGTGGTGGCAAATTATTCTGGAGGTCATTGAAGAAGCTTAGAAATGGAGGAAAGAGTGCTGTAAAAGGAATTAGAGATGATAAAGGTGACATGAAAAATGGAGGAAAATATATCCTTGAAGTATGGAGTAATTACCTTGAAAAATTGCCAAATGAAAACAGCAGTGATAGCACAATGGTAAAAACACTTAACAGGCATGCAGTCAGGAATATATATTTATATATACACATATATATACTTGAAGTAAAAAAAGCCATCAAAGGCCTGAAATGTGGAAAGGCAGCAGGTGTAGGTGATATTTGACCAGAAATGCTCAAGTATGGAGGTATAAAAGTCTTACAGTGGCTGCACTGCATTATTCAGAAGGCCTGGACAGAAGGACAAATTCCAGATGATTAGAGTAGAGTTCTCATAGTACCCATATATAAAAAGGAAAGTAAAACTGAATGTGAGAATTATAGAGGGATTTCCCTACTGATTGTTCCTGGTAAGATTTATGCAAGTATACTTGAGAAACGGTCGAGAAGAATTGTGGAAGAAAAGCTTGGTGAAAAACAAGCTGGATTCAGGCCAAATAGAGGCTGTGAGGATCAGATCTTCACTTTAAGACAAATAGTTGAAAAATCACAGAAATATTTAAATACAAAATAGTATTTAAGTTTTGTTGATCTAGAAAAGGCATATGACAAGGTGTAAAGGGAGAAGCTATTCAATACGCTACAGTTATATGGTGTCAATGGGGCATTATATCAAGCAATACTTATTTAAATTAAGGGGATATTGAATCCTACATTATTTCAAAGCTGAACAAGAAACTCTAAGATAGGAATCAAAGAGTTTCATGCCGAATATAGTAAACTATAAAAGTTCGGCGAATGCAAGCATAAGCTAACACCTAGTAGTACAAACTGGGTCAACTCAGCTCGCAAAGGTAGAGTAAGCTCTGATCACTGTCCTTGGTATTTTTTCATAATGTAAAACACAACTTCTAGGAGATGTATGCTGTTATACATTATGGAAGGAGGTCACTGCCCAGACTGGTTTTGACCTTTATTGAGATCTCATAAGTGAGTAGGTAGACCTGGATAATACTCAGGTTGTAGTGATAAGAACTTATATATACTTTACAATATGAGTTGCCTAAAAAGGTGCACCCAATAAATTACTGAAATAAAGAGTCAAAAGGCTTCATTTTGGCAATGTGAAATTTAAATTAAAGGGATATTGAATCCCACGTTATTTCAAGGCCGAATAAGAAGCTCTAAAAGTTCGGCAAATCCAAGCATAAGCTAACACCTGGTAGTACTACTCCACCTTTGCAATGAGTTGCCCCAGTTTGTACTACCAGGTGTTAGATTACTCTTGGATTTGCCAAACTTTCATAGTTTGCTATATTCAGCATGAAACTATTTGATTCCTATCTTAGAGTTTGTTATTTGGCTTTGAAATAATGTGGGATTCAATATCCCCTTAATTTAAATAATTTTGCATTGCCGAAATGAAGCCTTTTGGCTCTTTA
The DNA here is from genome assembly GCF_054136105.1 of Typopeltis vanoorti. Lineage (NCBI taxonomy): Eukaryota > Metazoa > Arthropoda > Arachnida > Uropygi > Thelyphonidae > Typopeltis > Typopeltis vanoorti. The sequence goes on along the minus strand of NC_143550.1, from coordinate 76,604,059 downwards.
TTTCAGTAAGCAATACTTAGTCTTTATTTGAGTTGTAAGTTAGCAGTTAGAATTGAAGGAAGTACAGGAAGATGGTTTAATGTTAAATCTGGTGTCAGACAAGGATGTACATTATCCCCTCTGTTATTATCTATATGGATCACATTATGAAGGAAAGTGGTATTAAACCTGATATCAAAATTGGAAATGTTAATGTCAGCTCTTTGCTTTATGAGGATGATGTTATACTTCTAAATAAATCCGCTACAAGTCTGGAAGATTCCCTGACTAAATTGAATAACTGTTGTAATAGATATGGTATGAAGGTCAGCAATAAAAAGACAAAGACAATGAAAATAGGCAGAATCGTTGAAAATGTCAACTGCAATGTGAATGGAGAATCTGTGGAACAAGTAAAACATTTCAGCTACTTAGGCACAATTTTTAATGAAGATGGTAAATTAAATATGGAAATAAACAGAATCAACAAAGCTGGTAAGAAGTCAATTGAATAAATTCATATGGAATAAGACAGAAATTAGTAGAAACACTAAATTAGCTGTATACAAGACAGTGTTCAAAGCAGTTTTAACTTATGGATCTGAGAGTCCTGAGAAAGATTAAGGACGTGAACAGATGGCATCAATGGCAATATATCATATTAAAAACGAGAATATTAGGAAAGAACTTGACATTGTCAGCATCCAGGAATGCATTAGCGGAGCTAATTTTAGGTGGTATGGTCACTTAAACAGAATGGGCGAGGAAGGATTAGCAAAAACAAGTGTTCTCTGCCAGGTTGGCAGCAAAACGATTATGACCATTAATGACTAACTATTATGACTACTACTGACTAGTAACTGGCAGATGTTTTTTTTTTTTTTTATTTTTTTATAAATGGTGAATAGCAGGAGTGGAATAGGGTTACTTCAGCACATACATGGGCATGTGAGTTGTGAATCCATCAAGTGGAGTTGTTCAACCCAAATTGCTTCTAAGAATGGGTGTATGGAATGTTTTGCATAAAACAAACTTTGACACCCCCTTCAGCATACATGGTATGAAATATGCCATTACATTTAGCTGTAGCAATGGTGTTGACATTGGAAAAGGCATTTATTGTTGAGTATTATTTTCATTCATACGAAGTTGATACAGCAAATGGTTCAAGCCTATGACATGTCTGAAGCAGTTTGTTTGCTGTTTCTGTAAGCATGTCCCAAGCAATAGTGTCATCATCATCTTAATCGAGAGGTTTCAATGTATCAAGAGTGTTCTGACACAATGAAGGGCATTTGTTGAGACCATGAACTGTTAACACAAATAAGAATCAATGGTGTGCTGGAGCCTGGAGCAAGTGTTACAGTCTCTGAAATGCAGTCAATGCCGAACAGCAGTAAAACTTGTGGGGGGGGGGCATCGAGGCAGTCACTATAGAGAATCCTTAAGGAGCTGGGTGCCTTTTTTGTATGTCATTCAGATGGGTCAATATTTAACAGTAATGGGTTACGATGCATGGCAGGAATACTATGCATGCGTGCTGGGCAATGTCAATGAAGACCTGTCCTTCCTCCATAATGTCTTGTTTTCAGACAAGGTGCATTTCCATCTAAGCAGTCGTATAAACAGACAAAGCAAACAGGTTTCTTGGTTTCTCGAGAACTTGAATTTGTCCAAGAGAAACTTCTTCATAGCAAGAAGTTCACTGCATGGTGTGCAGTTTCTGGTCATGGCATAATTGGACCATGGCCAGAAACACTTCTAGGCCAATAATCAGTGAATGACTGATTATTGGCCTAGATAAGTGTATTTTGTACTTCTGACCTTCATCTCACACTTCATAGCCACAAATGTACTGGCTCCCACAATGTTGCTCTTGCTAGATGCAATTTTCTGCTACATAGCAAATGAAGTCAGTGCATAAGTTATCATTTATGACTATTCATATCAATTCTTTCCTGTCATATCATGGCAAAAAAAATTTACAACCTTTACTCTTTCTCTTAGTCCAGTAACACTTTCATATCATCTCTCATTCCATATGTTTCACTGTTCAAAGAATCATTTGTAACTGCTAAAAGCTCCTTCCCCCTCTCTCTTATTCTAATAGCATCATTCATGTCTGTAATCTTTCCACACTCAAGGAAAACAAATGTTCATCACATTCTCATCAAGTACACTCCCTGCTCATGAAATCACCATACAATATTATTTTCTCTTCCTTGCACATTCTTTCTTACTGTCTCACCACTTCCCTACGAACATCTCCTTTCCTTCTCTTCATTAATACTTGGCAGTGTCTCTACAATTTCTCATGTTTTATCCTGTGTATTGTTCCTCACAAGCATGCTATTTCTTTTATTAATGCTATCTCACCATGCTTTGTAATTACTACTGTTGTTGGTGTCACCTATTCAAATCGGTTTTGATATTACACTCACTTTCATTCACTAGCCAAATGCATTCTTTCCACCTTATTCTTCGACATTTTCATTTTGACATGCTTTGTCATTTCCAACTAGCTTGTTTTCAGTTCCATCACTTTTTCTCCATTCTTACTTAAAACATACTCTTTCATTATTTTTGCTCCCTATCTACAAATCCTTAACGACAAATGCATTTCAATCATCAGTAAAATCAAGAGCATATAATTCGAGGACTAACTGAATATATAACTCACAGTCTCTTGCATGCATTTTATGATTATATATAATAAGATGTATATGATCATTCTTGATTGTCACCTTTTCTTTAAGACCCTCTGCCATTATGTTATTTGAAAAAAACTTCAATACCAACAGTTTTTCCTCTAAAATTTCTAGTGTCTAATGCTGTTTTTTTACAGCTTAACTAAATATAATTATTGATGTAAATGCATAAGTAGCTATGTTTATCTCAAAATGTTCTAAGAAAAATGCTTAACCTTCATTATATAACATCATTCTAGATACACTTCTCCCTTTCCCACAATAATCTTCCTAAAGTTTAACATTATTTAAAAACAGTGCTTCAAGCATTTTGAATACCTTCAGCTAAAAACTGTGAGAAAGAAAAAAAATAAAAAATAATAATGCAGTCTAAGGACTCCCTGGAGTCACCCGTAATAATAGTAATATATATATATATTTATATATATATATATAAAGCTAAGTGCAAACATCATGCTCTGTAACAACAGAGCATGATGTTAAGTTTCTTTTTTCACATGCAAGTATAAGAAGGAACACAGCAATATAGTATCACTGCTGATAACTGACAGGGAATTACAGGAATCCCTTGATTTACAAGGTTAACGTATCCTGTGAAAATGCCATGATAAGTGAAAACATGTTAACCAAATATAATATGCAATGAAAAAATTGCAACTTATCCATGAACTTTTCAAATATTAACATTTTTTTTAATACATTTATTTTTACCATTTTTACTGATAAAAAACTGGTAATATAACTATCAAAGATAATAAATATTTTTAAAATATTTAAAAGAAAATTATGAGAAATATCTGAACAAGGTATGTTGCATTGAATAGTTTTTTTGTGTGATTTCAAGTTACAAGGCACGTCCAGAAAGTATGGTCTGTTCAGAATTTACTGCCAAATAAGATATGGGAGAAAGATCACGACGCATGGTAGCATAGAGTGACTTGTTAGTTAGCTGTTTACCATTTTACTTTCATTCTGTTGTTATTTGTTATCTTCTATGTGCTATGATAAAAAAAATCCTGCCAGTTGTGATGTTTGTGGTGTGATACAGTTTGCATTGGCAAGAAACAACAGTGCTGCAGCAATTCACTGACGACTGTGTAAGGTTTATGGGCATAACATAATAAGCAACAATAAGGTTAGGCAATGGTATATCTTATTTGGCAGTAAATTCTAAATGGACCTTACTTTCTGGATGCACCTTGTATAATGTTAGGTTTCTGCACTCACTCCTTGCATTATAAACAGCTGGTGCTACATGCAAAGGCTGTTCGAAAAGTTTGGTAAATTTTCAATAGACGGTGACACAATTTGTTCATTCATACCACCATTGTTGGCGCGTATCATCTTTTTCATGACCCCTTGGCAAAATTTTAGCCATGTGCAATGTGTAGTTCTCATTTGACAAACATTTAAAATGACCATGTTCGCATTTTTCATAAAAATGGAGAAAAACGAGTTTTGTGCAGTGATAAAACACTTATTTGAAGAAGTGGATGGCTGGCAAGATCAAAGCCGAGTTAGATGCAGTTCATGGGGACTCTGCGCCAGCATTAAACACTATTTATTTTTGGATAAATGAGTTTAAAAGTGGTCATAAGTCCATCGAAGATGAAGCGTGCTCAGACACCTGACTGAGGTCACTACAAAGGAAATGATTGACAAAATCCATGGTATTGTTATGGAAGACCGCCGAGTGAAAGGATATTATACATTTGTGCAGGATGTTATACACCCATTCAGTTGAGATTGTAGGCATCTCAACTGAATGGGTGTATAATATCCTACATGAAAAATTGCACATGAAAAAGATGTGTGCGCGATGGGTGCTGTGATTATTGACTGGCGATCAAAAACACATGCGAAAAGACATTTCAAAGCAGTGTTTGGCGAAGTTTAATCACAATTTGCAGGATTTTTTTGCATTGATTTGTGACTGTAGAGAAACCTGGATCCACCACTACACATCTGAGTCCAAGCAGCAGTCAAAACAGTGGACAATGCCCAGTGAAAGAGCACTGAAAAAAAAAAAAAAAATGAAGACCATTTTGTCAGCTGGGAAGATGATGGCCACTATTTTATGATTCCCAAGGAATTATCATGATAGACTATTTGGAAAAGGATAAGACAATAACAGGAGTCTATTATGCATCATTGTTGGACCGTTTAAAAGAAGAACTAAAGAAAAATGGCCAAGATCGGTGCACAGAAAGTGCTCTTTCATCAAGACAATGCACCATCCCACATCGGCCGCTGCAATGGCAAAATTGCACAAATTGAGGTTCAAAATGGTTCCGCATCCACCATATTCTCTGGATTTTGTCCCGTGTGACTTTTTGTTCCCAAACTTAAAAATTTGGCTTATGGGAAGGAGGGGATTTTCTTCGAATGAGGATGTCATCAAGGCTGTCAATGACTATTTTGCACAATTTGACAAATCCTACTTTTTAGATGTGATGAAAAAATTGGAAACTCGTTGGACCAAATGTGAAGACCTCGATGGAGACTATGTTGAGAAATAAATGTGATTTTTTCCAACAAAATGTGTTTTTTTTATGAGGGTTGTTTGAAAAGTTTTCAAACAACCCTCATATTTTCTGCAACTGAAAATTCAACAGATGATGTTAACACAATGTATTTAGTATGATAAATTTAGTTTAATCCTTTATCCAAGTGTGAGCAAACAAAGTTTGCGCCTGAAAGTATCTTCAGGACTGAGGAAAGGTGGTACACACCAGGGCAACTCGTTGCAAAGGTGGAGCAAGCTACCAATACTCCTGTCTCAGTGTCTCCTATAATGCAAAACACATCTCCTTACGGATATGTCTAATGTTCTGCATTAAGGGAAGGGCCACTACCCAGACTAGTTTCGACCTTTATTGAGGTCTCTTCAGTGGGAGCCAGGCCCAAGCTGAGATACCAGGCAGAAGCATTCGCAGGTCATCTCTACCTATAGGAGTTGCCAGTGTGTACCACCTTACCTCAGTCCTGAAGATACTTTCAGGCGCAAACTTTGTTTGCTCACACTTGGATAAAGGATTAAACTAAATTTATCATACTCTAACCAAGTGAAAAATAAACTTTCAACATCTTTCTCTAAATCCAGAGTAATTTATTAAAAATGGATGGCACACCATTTGGCAACTCCTATAGGTAGAGATGACCTGCGAATGCTTCTGCCTGGTATCTCAGCTTGGGCCTGGCTCCCACTGAAGAGACCTCAATAAAGGTCGAAACTAGTCTGGGTAGTGGCCCTTCCCTTAATGCAGAACATTAGATATATCCGTAAGGAGATGTGTTTTGCATTATAGGAGACACTGAGAAAGGAGTATTGGTAGCTTGCTCCACCTTTGCAACGAGTTGCCCTGGTGTGTACCACCTTTCCTCAGTCCTGAAGATACTTTCAGGCGCAAACTTTGTTTGCTCACACTTGGATAAAGGATTAAACTAAATTTATCATACTCTAACCAAGTGAAAAATAAACTTTCAACAATGTATTTAGCTACATAATGTGTTTGGTGCAACAATAAAATTTAATTTTTCTTGCAGAGGAGAGGTGTTTTTTTCATTCCAGTTGTCTAACTACAATAACTGTCATTAAATTTTGAAAGAGGATGTTAGCACAATATATTTAGTTATGTACTATGTTTAGTGCTACAATAAAAACTTTATTTTATTTCCCTGTATGCAAGCAAAACAAAGTTTTTGCTTTGTGGGAGGAGAGGTATTTTTCATTATGCAAGGCTGTTGTCATTCCAGTTGTCTCTAATTATACTAGCTGTTGCTAAACTAATTGTTTAGAATAACTGAGACTAATTAACTCTGTACTGCATTTAGTGACATGATAGTTATGCCTTGCCTCAAAGTCAAGGATGGTTGGAGAAGTTTCATCTGAACCAGAGTGAATGGAATTTTTAACCTGTGGTATCAATTCATTAACCACGTTAATTTAACAAGCACGTTATTCAAAACTGTGTACAGTGAGAAATTGCAATACATTTCAGTTTTGCACTCTAGAAACTGACTTAACTCAATATCTAGAGAAGCAGCAGTTGTTTATAACTTAACTACTGTCAACCACACTGGGAATTCAAAACAAATCACCAAAGCTTTTAAATATTGTTCAGATTTCACTCTTTTTCTTGGTGCTAGTTTTAAGGAATTCAAGAGGACTATATTGTTCCCAGAATTGAGTAATACATTAAAATGGTATGCAGTACTGCAGTTAAGGAAATTAAGATTATTTATAATACAAGTTCAAATTAAATGTTTAGAATATTCCTCAATTCAAATATATTTTTTCGCATAAAAAAAAAAAAAAAAAACAGCACAACAGAAAGGGGAACAGAAGAAAGCATACTGAAAGTTCTTAGAAAACAAATCAGCTTATACTCTAAGAGAATATAGACAAAAATGTAAGAGGAAGTGAATCACAATGCAGAAAAGTAACTGGAAGACTGATGATAAAGAAGATAGTTATCAACTTGGAAAAATATACTGAAGGTTTTGAAAAATCATAGAAATAAAGGAAAGAGTACCATAAAAGAAACCAGAGATGAAAAATATGACAGTAAAACTGAGATTTCTTGATGTCTAGAGTAATTACTCTGAAAGATTGTTAAAAGGTAACTAGCTATGACAGTAGAAAATATTCAAAAGGAATGCATTCAGGAGCATGTATCAACACCTGAGATATAAAATACCATCAACTGAAATGTGGAAAGATAATTGCAGTAGATGGTATCTGACCAGAAATAATCATTTATTTTGTGAATCATAAATAATCCTTTAGTAACATAAAAATTTTTTTTATCATGTTCCCTGTCTTTTGCCTATCAACTAAACCTTGCAACCCACACAACTTTGATCTATTCTCATAGAGCAGTGCATAGATTTGTCAGAAGTTCTGTCACTAGTCTCTCGATCCCCCCCCCCCCCTCCAACTCCTGATCACCAACAAACCCAGGTGACCAAATCTGTGCAAGATTTGGTCACCTGGCCAAGATTTGGCTTATTCATAGCTCTATATACAGGGAAAATAACCTCTCCCTATTTTTATTTGTTAGTGTGATTTTCAGCATCCAAATAATCCTTTGAGCTATTTCACCAACTTTTGCAATATGCCTCTGAAGTTCAACTCTTGACCCACCATCACACTCAAATTCTTAGGCTCTTCAATTTCCTGCAATCTAGAACTACCACCATCATGAACCATGAGCTCAATGCCTGTTGGTGTCTGATGCCTCCTTCACTATCTTCTTCCACCTTTCTTTGTCTAGTGCACAGTGTTGCAGTTTCCGTAAACCCATTCCACACCAGTCTTTTCTGTCGTCTATCCATTATCTGTATGGTTTTTCTGTTTACACCATCCATAATACCAAACATGAATATCTTCTGGTGCTTGTTCATTCTGCAGATATGTCCAAATAAGAGGGTGGTCTGAAAAGTTCTCGGCATAACAATTAAAAAACGAATTTATAATATCAAAATTATTTTTATTTTTCAACATAATCTCCCTTAAGACTAATACATTTATTCCAGCGATGCTAAGATCTGCAAAAAACCCCTCTACAGCTTCAACCACCTCTTGATTTGAAGAAAAATGCTGACCAGCAAGGAAGAGTTTTAGTTTTGAGAAGAGATAGAAGTCAGAGGGGAGCCAAATCTGGGGAATAGAGTGGATTTTCCAACAATTCATAGTGCAGATCGTTTAATTTTCCCACTGCCAAAACACTTTTGTGGTCAGGTGCATTGTCCTGATGAAATACGATTTTTTTCTTCTGCAGACCGGGCTTTTCTCAGATTTTTTTCGTTTAGTCTGGTTAAAAGATTGGAATAATATTCCCCAGTTATTGTTTTATCCTTTTCAAGATAATTAATAAACAAAATGCCTTTAGCATCCCAAAACACCAATTCCATGACCTTTCCTGCTGATAAAACTAACTTTGTCTTCTTTGGCACTGAACAACCAGCTTCCATCCACTAGTTTGATTCTGGAATGCAATGGTGAATCCAAGTCTCATCCATAGTAATAAATCAATGCACAATATCAGTTTTATTCTTGTTAAAGCACTGTTCAGATTTTCATGCGAGTGTGTTTTTGATTCTGCTGTGAGCAAGTGCAGCACCCATCTTGCACCAAACTTTTTCACATGCAATTCTTCATGCAAAATATATCCTACACATTCTTTTGAAATGCCTAGTCTCAACAATTTCACACACTTTGACTCGCCGGTCATCCAATACCATATCGTGCACTCGATCAATGATTTCTGGTGTTGTTACACTTCTTGGATGTCCTTCACATGGATCATCTTCAAGGCTGGTAAGGTCACGTTTAAAATCAGCAGCCCATTTCTTAATTGTCAAAAACAAAAGAGAAGAGTGCCCATAAACTTTTATGAACTTTGAATGATTTTCTTTTGCAGTTAAACCTTCTTTTACAAAGAATTTTATAACTGCACGATATTCAATTTTATTCATTTCAAGGGATACAGACAACACTTTTGCTTGAAACAGCTGTATAAAACAAACTATTTGATAGAATGACTTGCAATTTCACATGGATGCTTATGTCAGACGTACCAACTTAGAAAAAAAAAATCTGCCTATAGTGTTGCCATCTATGGTCCAAGCCGAGAACTTTTCAGACCACACTTGTAATTGCAGCTCCCATTGTATAATCTTCTGCATTAGATTCTCCTTTGGTTGTATCTTCCAATAGAGCTCTTCATTTGTGATTTTCTGTATCCATCCTATTCTTAGAATTTTCCTGTAACAAGTTTTCAAATGCCAAAATTCTTTTTCTTGATTCCTTATTTATTACCCATGTTTCAGATCCACACAGTACACTGCTAAAGATGCATGCTTCCGATTTACTTTTCCAGATATTATCCATGGCCTTCAGATTTGTTCTTTCCTTTGCAATCTGATCTTTATTGCTTTTTTTTTTTTTTTTAACAGTCCAAATCATATGTCATTTTACTTCCCAAATATGTGTTGTTCTACATTTTCTATATCAATTCTATCCACTTGTATCTTTTGTTTCATGTTCTTCTCACCAAATACAATGGTATTTGGTGAGAACATGAAACATCTTCCCTTTCTCATTTAACAGTTTCAACATTTTTTATAGTTCTTTTTCTTCTTCTTCAACAATAATAATAATGTTATCTGCAAAATGTCTAACTGCTGCAACTGCATTCTTCTAAACATCTTTTAATATAGCTATTAGTTTTCTATCAATTCCATAAGATTCTAGCACTGCTAATGTCAATTTCTGGTCGATACTATCAAATGCCTTCTGAAAATCAACGAAGCAAGTGTATATGTTTTTGTGTTTTCCCTTAGCTTTCTCTGCTAATAACCACATTGTCAAAATCTGTTGAATTGTACTTCTATCTTTCCTAAATCCTGCTTGCTCATCTACAAGATATGCTTCCAATTGTGTTCTCAATCTTTCTGTCAATATCATCACCACCACCTTACCAAGGTGACTGACTTGTCAAAGCAATTGTTCTATAATTTTTACATTTTAGCTTATTTCCTTTCTGATATAATGATACTAATATTGATTTCACCCATTCCTCTGACATTTTCCCTTCCTTCCATACCATATTACATAGTTGGTGCATTTCTATAACCATACTTCTGCCACCATATTTAATCATTTCTCCAGTAATGTTATCATTACTAGGACTCTTGTTGTGTTTTAACTGTCCTATTGCTTTTTCTACCTCTCTTCTTAAAATGTCCATGTTAAACTCATTACCTGGTGGTGATATCTGCTTCAATTCTTCAATCAGTTTCCCAACTTCATCTGAATCTAGTTTTTCTTCATATAACTCACTACAGTATCTTGTCCACTGCTGTACAATTTTATCTTTATTCATCAATACTTTGCCTTTTTCATCTTTAATTGTGATCTGTTTTGGTTGCCACCTTTTATTAATAGTTCTGATCATTTTGTACACCTCCCTAGTTTTATGCTCTCCATAGTGCTATTCTATATTATTGCACTGGGCTTCTAACCATTTCATATCCCTTCTGACTGCTTTTTTCACTTCATTACACTTTCTTCTATATTGCTCCTTTATTTGTTCTGATATATCCATTCTTATCTCCAACATTCTCTTCTCCTGTAGTAACTTCATTGTTTCTTGTCTGATCCACTTCTTCTTGATCTTTTTTTCTGGTACTGTTTCTTCAACTGCATCTTCAATTGCCTTCATTACTCCTTTCACTCTTAGATTCAAATTTTTTTCTTTTTCCAAACTTTTCTCTGCTAACACTGTTCTGTACCTTCTTCCTATTTCTGTTTCACTTATTCTTGCTGTATCTCTTTGTTTCTGATGATGGGGGTTTAAATTTTCTTTTTAATTTCAACTTGGTGTCTGCAATCACTAAACTATGATCCAAATCTATATCTGCTCTTTGAAAAGTTCGGCACTGCTGTTATCCATCTTCTTTTAATCATAATCATTTATTATGATTAAAAAATCATGTTCTTGGATTTCCCATCATTTGATTGGGATGTCCATTTTCTACACTCCTTTTGCTGGAATCTTGTGTTACAGATCATCTCGTGGTTCATAGCAAATTCTAACATTTTTTTACCTCCTTCATTTCTTTCTCCCAAACCATATTTTCCCACAATGCTTTCCCAACCACCATTTTCTATTCCAACTTTGGCATTCCAATCTCCTTCAATAATTAGTATATCTTGCTTTGGTATTGTTTCTATTGTCTCTATCAGATATTTGTAAAATAAGTCAATATTCTCATCTGTGCTGCCAGATGTGGGTGCATATATCTGGACTATTGATATATTAAACGGTTCTGCTTGAAATTTTGCTACTATGATTCATTCATTGACTGGTTTGTATCCTAACAGTGCCTTACTAAATTTTTTTTGTTAAGAAGGAAACCAACTCCTGCTTTGTGCTTGTGTCATGCCCTGACTTCACATCCATTTATCTCTCCTGATGATATCCATCGCATCTCCGCAAATCCTAGTATATCACACGGACATCTCTTAATTTCCTTGTGAAGTAATTCTAGTTTTCCTGACATCCAAAGTGTCATACATTAGTACAGACCATCAGTATGACACAAAGTATATAATATTTTCATCCTGAAGTGCAGAACCTTACATTTCACAACATTAAATTGACAACCATTATCTTTCAACCACACTGCCATACCATAATAATAAATTTAATTCACATACGGTTAATTTTTCTAAACAGTCATTCTGAGACCAGATAGCCTGACTTCACCAAATTAACTTTATGGTTAACTGGCCCATAGAGGGTGCCATGTTAGGACATTAGCAGTTCTATTTTTATTTTAGGTACAAATCAAATTATTTCTACAAAGATTTAATTGAGTGCAGTGTGCTTGTCACAGTAATAATTTGTGCTCTGAAGATTCTTGGCAGAAAACCAGCAAAATATTAGTTAAATAAATTAATTATATTTTTTCTTCTCTCATCATCATCAAATTCCTGCCATGTACCCTCAAGGGGTGTACAGGATATGACAGTACTACATGAAAAAATTACATCATTATTAACTTCCTATCTACAATTTTCCTAGATTTGTTCCAGTAGCTGACTTTTCGCTGTTCGCCCTGGTTCCCTGGCGAAAACAACGGGGGCCTTGTTTAACCGGGCGACGCCCCAGCCGGCATGAAATTTTGTCATGTTGTACCATCATTTTTTATTTTGGTTTAACCAATAAGAATACAATTTGGTCGGCTAAATCCCAAATTGCCAGCCCATCCTCGTTCGTTCAGTATCAAAGTAGATACCCAACAGGGTGCACCACGAGAAGGTGAGGATTGGACATTAGGTCAGAAGCCCTGGTCGGTTCTCCGCATTCCTTTAAAGGCTATGTGGAGGTCTCCTCTCAGTTATACAGCTTTGACCCTTAAGCACTTTCTTCTCTTGGTGTTGTTTATACCATGAAGCACTATTACAAATAACCAACAACACCCAAGTCTTTCTATATGTGTATTCATATCCTCTTGAAAGGGAATTTAGAGCATTTTCAGAAAAACATTCATCATATCTTCAATATGATCCCTCTCAGCTATGCATTATCATCAGAACATTCATATCATCAATACACAAGTTAAACAAGGGTAAAAATAGAATTCAGTGACACTTCTACTTGTTACACACACACACTTTTTTGTAGGTTGTTTCTCCTTATACAATTTTGATATCTGTCAGAGAACCATTCTTCTATCCCATATTCTATCAAATGTCTTAGCAAAAGTAAAGAAAGAGTGATAATGATTAAATGATATATTACTTACCATCTGCATGCACAATGTACTGTCCCCCACCAGCCAGGAATGATTCTCCCAAAGCTCCATTACCGCTGTCCCCATTATCCATTCTTCAATCTGAAAAGACACATCAATATATATTAAAAGAGAAAAAGTCATATGCAAAACTGCTTTAATTGACTGATAGCAAACAATTTTACTAGCCTGATACATTTGTAAATGTATTCACAAGCATTTATAAACCATGTAATGGTAGGAATATTACAGAGATTCACAAATTGTCAAAAGATAATTTATTATTAGACCTCCCCTAGAGTCAATGACTCACCTTCTCTTAAACTCATTCACACTAAATGCACTCAACAGGCATACTGGTCAACTCACCCATCTATCATATCATCCCTCTTTCTTCTGTCTACTAGTATCTGTAGTCCACATACATTCAATCTATTCTTGTAATTTAATTTCCATAATCCCAGGAGACCAAACATGCACACAGTAGTCCAGGTGAAGTAATATCAAGCCATTATAAAGAGGCAAAATTACTTCCAAATCCTTACATATCAATCCTTTCTTTTAGTGTTGCACGGTGATCAGCATTCATTTTAGAAATTATGGACTTTACAACTATGTTATAAATAACTATTTTAATTTCCCGAATTTGACCTTCATATTAAGGTCATCATCTGGAGTATATACAAATATATAAGGACAAGCTGAGTTACATTTCACACAGTAAGCTATTCTGCTGGCATGACCTCTAGTGAGGAAAAAAAATACAGATAAAATTAAAAATTAATTATTTAGAAACTACATCAAAGTTAAATTCTATTTAAGATAACATGAGAGAAACATTCTTTCATATAGATAGTTTTCTTATGGTAACAATGATGTCCTATTTTTAACATGACAATTGTTATATTAGATTTAGGATTCTGTATTATCTACAGTCTTGTTTATAGTTAACTATTAGGGAGAAAAGTTCCGTGGGTAGAATTATGTGCCTTCCACATGCTTAAGATTTTTAGACCATCATTATTGTTCAGATTGGGGTGGTTGATAAGAATCTCACAGGTTTCCTTAAATTTGTGTTCATACTATGTTTTGGTGTGATGTAAACAACTGGTGCTTTTCCAGTCAATTCTATGTAAAGTGTTCAGGACATGATCAGAAAGGCTTGCTTCACCATAGCTATCATATTTAATGTGTCATTTATGTTCCTTTTGTCTGATAGGAATTGTGCATCCTGTTTCTCCTATATATGGTAGATTACAGGTGCAATAAATACGGTATACTCCAGGGTGGGCCAGCAGAGAGAGTGGGTCTTTGGATAAGTTGAGTAAGCTTTTTAATTTTGCAGGAGGTTTAAAGGTGGCTTTGAGGTTGTATTTCTGTAGTATTATTATTACATCAACCTCCAGGGAGGCCAAAGACTTATCAAGAGAGGGGGCATAAACTCTACAACTCTTTGTCTCACTATTCCACCAACCTCCACCATCTAACACCAATGTCATTTACCGCCAACTACCACCACTAGTGCTTTCACAATCACAAACATTCATGCCCACGGTGGGATTCGAACTCGCAGCCTTTTGACTGGAGAGAGGATACGCTTACCACTCGTCCAAAAAAGGAGGAGGTGTTATTGTGCTATGAGCTCTAGTTACAGCTGGGTAATGGCAATAGCCTTAACAGTCCAAACAAATTTTTTTTTCCAATCTGGGACTGTATTTTCAAACTCTTCGGATGAGTTCCTTGTCCATGTCAAATTCAATTTATTTTATCTGATGTCCCTTTAATATAAGGAATGGTTATAGATTTATTGTAGTCTGGTTTATCTTTTTTTTTTATTGAGGTCTTCTAGAGAATTTTGTTAACAGCGTTTTGGCTGTAACCATTTTTTTAGAAAAGTATTGCTGATAACATTATATTTGTCTTTCAGTGCTTGTTCATTGGAGTAGATCTTCAAATCCCTGTTTTTTAGAGTATTAATGACCTAGTTTTTGTGTTGGGTGATGGTAGGAGTTTATGTGTATACATTGGCCAATATGTGTCAGTTTCCGGTAAACGGTGAAGGAAAGACTGCCAGAAGGAAGAGGTGTGACAAGTGTATATCTAGAAATGGAAGTGTGTTTTGTTTCAATCTCAATTGTGAACTGTATGCGTTTGTGCTGTTTGTTTAGGTGGTTAAGGAAAGTGTCTAGCAGCCACGGGGCCAGATTGCGAAAACATCGTCTACGTATCTAAGCCAGACTTTGGGTTTTAAAGGAGAAAAATCTAGAGCATGTTGCTCAAAACGTTCCATTAAAAGTTAACAATGGGGGGGGGGGGGGAATAATGGCAAGTCCATGGCTGTGTCATCTTTATGTAGGTAGGAAGCATTTTGCCATACCAGAACATAATACATCAAATAGCGCGTTGATATCTGGAGGGAATTTGTTCTGTAAAAGAAGGATTCTGTAATTGATTGGGACATTTGTAAAGAGGGCAGAGACATCTAATAAATCATCTTTTTCTAATGTAATGTCTCTGATTATGTTTATGAATTGTTGTCTTTCTGATATAGGAGGGGGAATACCCTACCAATTCCTTGAGTGTTGGCACTAATTTCTTGGCTAGGTGATAATTCGGGTTGTCTATACCTTCGACTATTGCCGGAGTGGTTTGTTTTGTTTGTGTATCTTTGGTAGACCATAAATTCTTGGGGAACGAGCATAGTGTGGAAGTAATATTTTGACTGTATCTTCGGGCTATGTAGTAATTGATTTAAGTAGTTTCTCTGTTTTCTTTTTTATTCTATTGGTTGGGTCATAGTTAACATACTGGTATGTACTATTGTCCGACACTAGCAGATTCATTTTTTCTAAATATGTGGTTCGGTTTAGAATAACAGTGGCACTTCCTTTATCGGCTCTAGTTATTACGATGTTCGGATTTGATTTTAATGATTTCAGTGCTGTTAATTCATGTTTTGTTAAGTTGCTTGTTATTGTTTTCTTATCTAAACGTATTTTATCTGCTATGGTATTTGGGGTGAATCTTAAGCCCCTTTCAATATTACAAATAAAATCCAGTTTCTTCATCAATCTGGGAGCTACGGCAAAATTTAGACCTTTGCTGAGTAGTGAGAGTTCATCTTTGTTTAAGGCGTAGTTGGACAGGCTAACACTATATTACTATTACCTGCAGGCGATTGGTTGCTCCTGTTGTTTCTTGCTTTTGGGCCTTACATGCTAATGTTCATTTCAACATCACAATTATCCTCTGAGTTGTATTTGCAATTTTTGTTATGTGACATCATCAAATTCCTGCCATGTCCCCTCAAGGGGTGTACAGGATATGACAGTACTACATGAAAAATTTACCTCATTACCAACTTCCTATCTACAATTTTCCTCAAAATCAGTCTGTTACTTGTCAAAACTCCAACATTATCAGATCTTATATTTCTATCATCTAAGACACTTTGTACCGTATCAATCCACCTATATCTTGGTCTTCCTCTGGGTCGTTTTGCTGCCAACCTGGCAGGGAACACTTGTTTTGCTAATCTTTCTTTGCCCATTCTATTTAAGTGACCATACCACCTGAGATTAGCTTTGCTAACGCATTCCTGGATGCTGACAATGTCAAGTTTTTCCTAATATCCTCATTTTTAATATGATATTGACAATTGATACCATCTGTTCATGCCTATAATCTTTCTCAGGACTCTCATATCTGCAGTCTCTAGTCTTAGGTCAAGTGTTTTACTTCTGACCCAGCTCTCAGATCCATAAGTTAAAATTGGTTTAAACACTGTCTTGTATACAGCTAATTTAGTGTTCCGACTAATTTCTCTCTTATTCCATATGAATTTATTCAATTGACTTCCCACCATACCAGCTTTGCTGATTCTGTTGTCTATTTCTATATTTAATTTACCATCTTCACTAAAAACATTGCCTAAATAGCCGAAATGTTTTACTTGTTCAACAGGTTCCCTGTTCACAACACAGTCGACATTTTCAATGATTCTGCCTATTTTCATTGTCTTTGTCTTTTTATTGCTGACCTTCATACCATATCTATTACAACAGTTAATCAATTTAGTCAGAGAATCTTGCAGACTTGTAGCGGATTTATTTAGAAGTATAACATCATTCGCAAAAAAAGCAAAGAGCTGACATTAACATCTCCAATTTTGATATCATGTTTAATACCACTTTCCTTCATAATGTGATCCATATAGATAACGAATAACAGAGGGGATAATGTACATCCTTGTCTCACACCAGATTTAACATTAAACCATCTTCTTGTACTTTCTTCAATTCTAACTGTTGACTTAAAGCTCACATAAAGACTAAGTATTGTTTGATATAATGCCCCATTGACACCATATAACTGTAGCGTATTGAATAGCTTCTCTCTTGGTACCTTGTCATATGTTTTTTCCAAATCGACAAAACTTAAATACAGATCACTGTTATATTCCCATGCTTTCTCGACTATTTGTCGTAAAGTGAAGATCTGATCCTGACAGCCTCTATTTGGCCTGAATACAACTTGTTCTTCACCCACAATTCTTCTCAACCGTTTCTCAAGTATACTTGCATAAATCTTGCCAGTAACAATCAGTAGGGAAATACCTCTGTAATTCTCACATTCAGTTTTATTTCTCTTTTTATATATGGGTACTATTAGAGCTCTACTCCAATCATCAAGAATTCGTCCCTCTGTCCAAGCTTTCTGAACTATGCAGTGCAGCCACTGTAAGACTTTTATACCACCATACTTCAGCAGCATTTCTGGTCAAATATCATCTACTCCTGCTGCCTTTCCACATTTCAAGCCTTTGATGGCTTTTTCTACTTCAAGTATGGATATGTATTCCTGACTGCATGCCTGATCAGTGTTTTTTACCACTGTACTGTCATCATTGTTTGTTTCATTTAGCAGTTTTTGAAGTAATTACTCCATGCTTCAAGGATATCTTTTTCTCCTGTTTTCATGTCACCTTTATCATCTCTAACTCCTTTTACAGCACTCTTTCCTCCATTCCTAAACTTCTTCAACAACCTCCAGAATATTTTGCCACCTTCTTGATATTTATTTTCTATATTCTTGCCAAATTCATTCCCATGACTTTCTTTTAGCTAGTTTTACACACTATTTAGCATTCTTGCATTTGTCTCTGTATTCTCTAAGAGCACGAGCTGACTTATTTGCCAGAACGTTTTGATATGCTTTCTTCTTTTCTTTCACTGCCTCTACTTTTCTGTGTCCACCATGGAGTTCTAATTTTTCTATCCTTGCAGACAACTTAACCACATGCCTCTCTAGCTGAATCAATCAGGGCTTTCTTCAAGGTTTGCCACTGAATCTCCAAGGTTTGATTCCTGTTCTCAAACTCTTTCATTTTTTCTGCAATAATCTTTGTGTATTTTAGTCTATAGTTCACATCTGAGAGCTGTTCAACTTTTAGTCGCTTGAAAACTTTCTTAGATGTTATTCTTTTCAATATGAAATTCAATTTTATCCTGCTCAAGACTAAATAGTGATCACTTCCAATTTCAAATCCTCTGTACACTCTGGTGTCCTGCACCAGTGGGAAAACATCACTATCAACAATAACATAGTCAATGGGACTTTTCTTATTCCGTGCCTCTTCTCTACATGTGAATTTGTGCACATTTTTATGTTGGAACATAGTGTTAGTAATAACCAGTACATGTCCTGAGCAGAAATCCAATAGGTATTTGCTATTATTATTAGCTTTGCTCTTTTCTCCAAATTTTCCCAAAATATTTTTGTATGTCTGACAATCATTTCCTACTCTGCTATTTAGATCCCAACCAAGACCAACTTTTCCTTTTTCATTGTGTCAGTTGCTTTCTCTAAAGCCTCAAAATATTTCTCCACTTCTACCTTAGTGGAACCTTCTGTGGGACCATAGGCACAAATAAGTCTCATTGTCCAGTTCCCCATTCTCATATTTGCCCATATTACTCTACTTGAGACTGACTGCCATTCAAGAAGATTAGTCTCATATTTTGTGTTGAATACTATGGCTACTCCTTTTCCTTGATTGTCATTGCCTGAATATAACATTTTGTATTTATTGTTCAGAAAGATCTCATCAGTTTTGGTCTTTTTGTTTCAGTCACCCCTATAATGTCGATCTG
Organism: Typopeltis vanoorti; assembly: GCF_054136105.1. NCBI lineage: Eukaryota > Metazoa > Arthropoda > Arachnida > Uropygi > Thelyphonidae > Typopeltis > Typopeltis vanoorti. The sequence continues at coordinate 76,584,915 of NC_143550.1, read as the reverse complement.
GTACTTATCTAATTCCTCAGTTAGCTCCATTTCTTTGCCATTCAGGCTTCTTATGTTGATAGTACCGATCTTTAACTCTGGTGATGTTGAGTTGAGGTGTGTTTTCCAATTTGTTCCAGTAGCTGACTTTTCGCTGTTCACCCTAGTTCCCTGGCAAAAACAATGGGGGCCTTGTTTAACCTGGCGACGCCCCAGCTGGCATGAAATTTTGTCATGTTGTACCATCATTTTTTGTATTGGTTTAACCAATAAATGCCAACAAAATTAGTACACAAAAATTATTTAAAATATTAACCGATTTAAATATACCAAGCCAACTTTTACAATCCATTCAAGAAATATATACAGAAAATAAAATAGCAGTTAAATTAGAACATCTCAGAATGGAAAGATATATCAAGGAGTACGATAAGGACGTATTCTCTCATCTCTGCTTTTCGATATATATATATATATATATATATATATATATATATATAAATAAAATTATAACAATCTGGAAACAGTATAATCCATTTGGTATACAAATAACCCCACATATGATGATAGATCCCTATTATTTGCAGATGATCAAATAGTATTAGCTATATCAGAAGTTGATTTACAAAGATTATTAAAATCATTAAATGATATATCAAAACAATATAATATGACAATATCTGAAAAAAAAAAAGAAAGGCATTCAAAGGAGAAAACCCAATAAGAAGTAAAATAGATAATAAAATATTAGAACAAGTAAATACTTTCAAATACTTTGGATGTGATTTATCATACAAAGAAGAAAAAGAGAATATTAAAATATTAAACTTTGTCAAAGTAAATAGCATAATAAATAATATATTTAAGCCATCCCTAGTACAAAAACACACTAGACTCAGACTATATAATGTCTTGTCAAAACCAACTCTATACAGAAGCGAAACATGGACCATAAAAAGGAAAGATGAAAAACGAATTATTCAAACAGCAGAAATTAAATTTCTCAGAAAAACAGCTGGATATACCTAGTGGGACCATAAAACAAATGAAGATATTAATTACTACATAAGACAGTATAAACAAAAATGGATAGAACATTTAAAATCGAATTGACAATGGCAGACTACCAAAAATATTATACAAATATAAAATAAATGGAAAAAGAATCAGAAGACCAAGAAAGAGATGGCATGAGACCGGAACATGCCACCTGGCCTAAAATCCATGTTAGGAAGAACTGAGACACCTTGTGATGCTATAATCAAATCTAACACTGTTTGTTCTCGAGTTGCTTCTTTCACGCACTGCTTGCGTGCTTGAAAAACATGCAACAGCTCAAGAAATTCTCCTTCAATCTTATCATGAGATTTGGACAAAGTCACCCATAATGATCACTCATTTAGTATTCATTAGGGTAAATTAGTAGTGCATTTTATTGTCCATATATTTCATCTTGTTAGCCTTCACACCAGATAGCTTTAAATTCACTGCCCATAGTACCCCCCCCCTTCCTCTCCTATCTCTTCTGTCATTCAAAATACTATATCCTTTGTACTCAATTTCAGTTACATCTCTTGTAACTGAAGAAATACTGTGAAGAACAATCATGTGTTTGAAATGTTCCAAATTTATTATAACCAGTCTTCTATAATAAAAGGATAATTATAATGGTCTGAAATGAAAATTTGATCTGTATGAAAATTCATGGTTATATATGGATAGGGGATAAACCCATACCACCAATCAATTCAGTTGCAAAGCAAAAAAAAAAAAAAAAAAAAATTATTATTTTGTGTTTATAACATTATGCTTAGCAAGGCTAAGTTTTAAAATACACACAATTACTTGTGTGTGTGTGTGTGTGTGTGTGTGTGTGTGTGTGTGTGTGTGTGTGTGTGTGTGTGTGTGTGTGTGTGTGTGTGTACTTTAGTGCTCATGAAGTCAACAGACAAGTGTATACAAAAGAGCATGTAATCGATTTATTATGTCTGTCACGAATGCTATGAGTATCAGAAATAAAGTAGTAGAGTTTGCCTTGGTTAATATATTGCAACCTCATATTGTAGGCATGAGTGAGACCTGGCTATCAGAAATAGACATACTAACTTGTATCGAGTGGAAAGGGAACATTATTTTTAGGAAGGATAGACATGATAATAGAGGAATGGCATGCTGCTAATGATATCAGATGAATGGATCCAGTTAGAGTTGAGACCATTGACTGCAATACTAGTAAGAGTTTTTCATTTGGCAGTGAGTTTGAGGCCACCTGGTGTGAGGTGGAGTCTAACAAGATTAAATATATAGTGGGGGTGCTGTGACAGACCTGGTAGATCAGTTGCTAGTGCCAAAGAAATGCATCACCAAATAAATACAATGGGTGCAAAGAGAGTAATCATAATGAGGGACTTCAATTATCCGAGCACAGATTGGGTAACCATGGAATCCCATAAGAATGAAACTGAATTTATTGAGCTGTTGCAAGACAACTTCCTCATGTAGCTTGTGACAGAAGGAACTCGTGGTCAAAGAGTGCTAGATCTGATTATAGTGCCAGAGTAGGTTTCGGTTAAAAACCTAATTATTCTGTAACAGTGATCATGCAGTACTACTCACTTGAGAAGTAAGTTTATGAATGTTCCATTCAGAAAAGGTTATATGCTAAACTACAAAGGAAATTATGATCACCTGAGGGGGTTATGTACTATGGTATAATTTATTGGATGGGAAGGATATTGACAGTGCACTTAAATGATGTGATATCAGCATGTGTCCCTAGAGTTTTGAAGAATATATATAAAGTAGGAGTGAAATGGATGTATAATCTAATTAAGCAAGAGATTCATAAGAAAAAGATGATGTAGAAGAAATATCATGTGCATAAGGATGATGTCGGTCATGATAATTATAAGTAGCAGATCAGAAGCCTCACCAGTGTTGTATGGGAAAACTAAGTCATCCAAGTATGAAAAGAAACTGGCTCTGCAAGTTAAAGATAACCAAAAAAGAATTCTATCCTTATGCCCGAAGTAAAAGAAAGAATAACTCTACTGAATCAGATGGTATGTGGATAACTGATACAGAAGTGATTGTTCAACTAATGGGCAGCCATTTTGCTAAAAGCTATCAACTTGATATATACAACATTGAACTCACTGCTACCTCTTCACCATAAGAGGAAGAAGTACTAGAACTGTTGCACAATCTGAATAAGAATTGTGCAATAGGAATTCATGGGATGCAAAGGCATCCATGGAAGTTGAGAATGAATGCCGTCAAGAAGGGGGTTAGGGCTAGAGTGTGCAACTGGAATGGACTGCCTTTCGGTATTGTGTTCAAGCAGCATGAATGAATTCATTCATGATTCAATAGCTATCATACCTGTTCTTGAACAGGTAAGACAGCTGGTGCGAATAGTATAGTTTCCCTCAATGAGTTCCTGACTCCCTGGAGGTCTCTCTTAATAATATTTTCATACATGAAAGCTTAACATTTGTAACATTTATTTATAAAACTAGACTATTGAATGACACAAATGTACAATGGCTATATGAACAAAGAATTAACCAATATCTAGATAAAATAAAACAAAATGAAGAAACAGAAATAGAATGGCTTAATATAAAAACAATACTAAATGCAGCAGCAAATGAAAGCTTAGGAAAGACCAAAAAATTCAATAAAAGAAAAAAACTGAAGATCTGGGATGATATAATCAAAGAAATAATTAAAAAGAAAAAAGAAGCCTATCACAAATGGCTAAGCAGTAAAAGATTAGAAGATGAAATAGAATATAAAAGAATAAGAGCCATAGCTAAAAGAGAAGTCAGAAAAAGACAGAGAACCATGGAATAAATTTGTTTCTAATTTAGAATAGGATTTATATAAAATAAGACCCAATGTATATAAGATTTTGAAACACCTAAATGCAGATACCAAAGAAAACATAAAATTAAACACTGAATTAAAATTAGAAGAATTTCTAAATTACTACACAGAACTGTGGACAGACAAATATTTTAAAAAAGACAACTGGCAAACAATTAACAAAAATGAAAAGGAAATAACTGAAGAAGAACTAGAAATCAGCTTTTCATTAGAAAGAAACAAGAAACGGAAAATCACCTGGAGAAGATTAGCTAGGTTCAGAACTATATAAATACGCAGGAACAAGATTCAAAAAAAGACTGACTATTTTTAAATAAAATTTACTCAACTGGTATCCCCCCAATAGAATGGAAAAAAAGAAATTGTGATTCCTATCTTTAAGAAAGGTAACAGAGATGATCCTAAAAACTATAGAGGTATCAGTATACTAAATTCCTGTTACAAAATATATAGCAGAATCTTAAATAACAAACTAATGAAATATTCTGAAAACTTTATTCTAGAGGTACAGAATGGATTTAGAAAAGGACGATCATGTATAGACCCAGCCTTTTGCCTAAAATTAATAGTAGAGAAAAGAAGAGAATATAATTTGGAAACACATATTGCATTTATTGACTTTGAAAAAGCATTTGACAAAGTTAAAAGAAACATTATTTAACATATTAAAAGAAAGACAAATACCAAATAATATCCTAAAAGCTATCACAAGTATATATGAAAATAATCAAATACAAATAAGATTAAATCACGAGCTATCATATACAAGAGAGATAAACCAAAGGGGTCAGACAGGGATGTCCCCTCTCAGCAACTCTTTTTAATATCTACTTAAATGAAATAATAATAAAATGGAGTAAAAATTTACACCAAGGAATTAAACTTTCACCTACAGTTAACTTAAACACTCTCCTCTTTGCAGACGACCAAATAATAATTACAAATTCTGAAGATAACTTGCAGAAAGCTATTTTAAATCTAAATGAGATATCCAAAGATTATGGTATGATAATATAAACAGAAAAATCAAAAACTATGGCCTTTAAAGGACAAGATCTAGCAAGAACTAAAATAGTATTAGATAACAAGATTTTAGAACAGGTGAATTCATTTAACTATCTAGGATGTATGATCACATATGAAAATGAAAAAGATATAAACATAAAAATTGCAAAATATTTAAAAATAACAAGTGTAATTAACTCTATATTTAAACCAAACCTAGTTCAAAAACAAACCAGGCTAAAAGTATACAATACATTAGCCTTACCGGTCTTAATGTACGGAAGCGAAATCTGGACAATAAAACAAAAAGACAAATAAAGATTAACAACAGCAGAAATGAAGTTTATGAGAAAAACTGCAAAGTATACCCTATTTGATCACAAAAGAAACGAAGATATTATGAAAGAATTAAACCAAGAACCAGTAATAGAAAAAATTAAAAAATATAAGCATAAATGGATGGAACACGTTCAAAGAATGAAAACAGAAAGATTACCAAAACAAGCCTTGAAGTACAAGCCATTAGGAAAAAGAAAACCAGGACGTCCTCTTAAACGATGATTTCTAAGGCCGGAACAGGCTATGCTAGGCCTAAATCCTTGATGCATATGATGATGATGATGAAAGCTTAACAGACAATCTAGTAATACTAACAAAATGATTTTTTTTTAAATCTGAGATTTCCAAACCATGTATGTTAGTCCAGGATTACAGATGTGGTAAAAAATATTTCACCACATCATTAATTTACTGACATGTACCCTCAAAGGTAGGGTGTACAGAATACTCTGATAGTCTCCCATGACTGTCAGAGTATCCTTTTAACTTTCCTCTAAATTATTCTATCATTTGTCAGTGCTCCAATATTATTAGATCTTATTGTTTGTCTTCTAGAGAAAACTGGTTAGGACATCAATCAACTTAGATCTTGTACACATGGGTTTCTCTGGTTAAGTAGTTCTGTAAGAAGTTTTCGGTATTGAGACCGAAATGTTCCAACTCGCATACAGTAACGAATTTATTGTTTGTTCTGGTTTACCAATTATTTAACAGTTGAAGTTATAAAAAAACATTTAATATGTGTAATTAATCGTTAATAACCTTTAAAACTTATGTACCATTACCCTTGATGATGTAAGTCTTACAACACATGAAACCTGTCAGGTTTTAATTGTTTATTTTTTAATAAACTCATTATATTACAATGTAGTCTCAATACCAAAAACTTCCTACAGAACCTAGATCTTGGTCTTTTTCCATTTTGGGATTGAATAACTGAATAGTTAAACTTTCCTTTCCCATTCTGTTTAAGTGATACTAACTTAGATTAGCTGTGATACAACATTTTTGAATGCTAACAATGTCAAGTACCTTCCTAATATAGTAGTCATTTAAATATGATTCTACAATTCATGCCATTTGTTCATTTCCCTAATTTTCTAAGAATTCTCATATTTGTGGTTTCGAATCTTTGATCAAATGTTTTATTTCTAACCAAACTCTCAGATGCATACATTAAAACTGGTTAGCACACTATCTTGTATAATGCTAGTTTACAGTTTTGGCTATTTTCTCTCTAATAATCCATACAAATGTATTCAATTGACTATCATCATACCAGCTTTCCTTATTTTATTGTATTTCCTATATTTCATTTGCCATCTTCACTAAAAATTGGGCTTAAATATTTTTTTTTCCTTCAAGTATCAACATTTTCCTAAACACTCCCAAAGGAAATCTAAAAAAAAAAATAAAAAAAATAAAATAAAATAAAATAATCCCACTCAGACTAGTACTTTTTTAATGATAATGCATGCAAATAAGATGTGGTATGTACAGAAGTGGCTCTGCAAATTTAAGGTTTCATTGCAAAAACTGACCTTTTCATCTTTCTTTAAATATCAAATTATACATATTTAAATATTTAAATTAACTTTTATAATCTTTAAATTATATAAATTATACCTATTACATCTTACCCAGTTTTTTTTTTTTTTTTTAAGAAAACGGTTTGCCTGATTGTTATTCATATTTAAAAACAGACTCCCACATGTCCCATATATTTACTTGCAAGATATTATAAATATTTAAGCATCTTTCTAGCAGAATGGACTATAACAGATTTCTGCAATGTTTAATATATGTGTGTGTACACACACACACACAGCAATTAGAAACAAAATAGTGTGCATTTATACATCATAAATTTAAATATATTTCTTTTAAACAGAATGCTCACATGATGAAATGTTATTCAAATTCTCTGTCAAAAATTGATTATTTTGTTATTAAAAACACCAGTCTTCTATAATGAAATGATAATTATAATGGTCTGAAATGAAAATATGATCTGTATGAAAATTCATGGTTACATATGGATTCAAATGGACAGAGGATGACCATCCATACCACCAATTAAACAGTATTGCTCATAATGAGGAAAAACATTCTGCCTGTTATACAAAATAGTTGTTTAGTTTCACATCTTGCAGGAAAAACTAAAATGGAATTCTGCATCTGTTAATTAAGAAAATGGTAAAATTGGAAAAGCATATCCATAGTAATGCTTTGGAAGGTATACAAATTAAGAAGAAAAGTGTGATAAACCACACTGTTAATCACCAGTTTTGAAGATAAAAATAAGAATGTCTGTATGCTTAATGAAAAGCAACAAAAACGAAGCAAAGAAATTGCAAAACTTTAGTGGATTTGAAATTTTTTAAATGACAGTCTTCAATAAGTAACCAAGAGTTTATAATATATGCATAAAATGGGCAAAACTGCAGTGAAATTATTATTACTATACGACACCTCCAAGGACTTATTTAGGTTTGAATTATTGGAAAAGCTTCCTAACTCATGCTTATATCAATTTATAAAAAAGGAATAAAAAAGGGAAAAAAAAGATTACTGTAATAACCAATAGGTAAATTCATCTACCAAATGCAGGCTACTATATACAGTGTTAATAAAAGAGAAGACGACAATCTACTAGAAAAACAAAATGGATTCCAGAAAAGGCTTATCTTGTATAGACTCAATTTTTACTTTAATTACCAAAAAAAGAAGAGAACTCAAAAGTGACCTTCACTTATTATGAAAAAAGCCTTAAATAAAATTAAGGCACAAAAAATGTTTTAAAGATCATCAGTCTTAAATATGCCAAACCAACCCCTTCAGTCCAAACTGTACTAGCTAGATGAGACCATTAAAAAAAAAAATCAGTAAAATTATTAAATGAAATCTCAAACATCATAAATATTTGAAATTCCATTTAATGAGTTTAATATGAAAATAAAAAGAAATAACGGCTTTCAAAGGAGAAATCAAGTAAAATAAATAAATACAATATTAGAACAAGTTAAATGTTTAAGATAACTGGGATGTGATTTTTCATATGAAGATGAAAACTATATAGGCCATCTTAAAGCACAAAAACATACTTAGAAGCAAGCCTATATGATGTCCTATCTAAACCACTTATATTGGAAGAGAAGACTATAAAAAGCGAATTAAAATTGCAGAAATGAAATGCTCATTAACACTTAGAACCACAAAACAAATGAAGAAATTTAGCAAATCCCGAATATGAAACCAATAATAAACCAATAAAAAAGTAAATATAAATAAAAAAGAATGACTAAAATGAGACAATAGCAAAAGCACTGTATAAATATAAAATACATTTTAAAATAATTGAAGCTTAGGAAGGCGATGGCAAGAGGGGAACAAGTTACTTGGCCTAGGGCCATGGTAGTAAAAAAAAAAAGACAAAGGACTTAACTCTTAATAAAAATGTATATGATATCTTTTAAATCACTGAATTTACAAGTATATGCAGTGTTTCTGGCAGAGTATCCCAGAAGTTGCAAGTGAAAAAAAATCATAAATGAGTATAAATAGTTATGTTACCAACCTTCTAATTACTATGGTGATATATCATTTGATACATTGCTGATTGATGTTAAATCATTAACAACCATATTTACTTAAATATCAGGAATTGTACCTGATAGAGCAACTACAACAGACAGTATTATTATACTGTCTATATATAAGTAAAGAGCAACTACGATTGACAGTGTTAAGCACCATACGAACACAGTATTGATCCAATACTTCCTTTGATAACAAAATTATGTGAATCTGAAATGTAAAATACAAATTTGGCCAACAATTTGTACACATCAGGAACGCCAACCGTAAATATAAATAAAGAATGACGGATGAAAACTGTTAACCTTTAAATCAAAATTAACAACCGTTGCTTCGTGGCGGCCAGCGGCATTACGAGCCATCGCATTGTTCGCCTAAGGGTGGCGATAGCTTTTTTAGGCTTAAGCATGATGAACAGTGTAACTACAAGAAGTGTTGGGATTCTAATTCAAACATTAATAAAGCAAACTTGGAGGTACTGTAATGGTTTAGCAACTCAACAATTCTATCTTCAAACCATGTGCATCCTAAGTGCCCAGTAATCTATTGGTCAAAGTCTGATAAAACGACAAACCTGAGAACGAAGAACTCTTGGTTGGTCAGTCGGAGAACCAGTGAGAGACGAGCAGGGAAGCAACCAGTAAGGACCCAGATTAGGGCGCCTAGCGGCCTCTAGCAAATGGCGACACGTCGGCAATGGATAATTGTAACGTAGAAAGATATTGATGAATTGACTACTTCTACATCTCGCCGTTAGACTTGACCTGAATGTACGGTAATTTCCATGCCGTAAGCTGTAACAGTTATAATTTGAGCAGTGTGCTGTTTATATAGAAAGCAAAATTAACCTAAGGTTTATCTGAAGGTATGCAAGAGAAGATTAATAAAACAGTTAAGCTTGTTGCTGATCATGTTTTCTTATCAAATTAGTGAAATTTCTCTTTGTATCGTCAATTGAGATGTCATAATGTAAATATACGAGTTCACTATTTTATGTATCATTCGTTACTATTTTTTTTTATTATTCATTTTCGGAAGTAAGAATTATTTCTCTAGTTACGTACTTTTTGGTATATATACCAGGATTTCATTTAGTAACTCAAATCAAATTAAATGTTAGTTACATTTTGGTGACATTTAGGCTTCGACAATCGTCATCATAACGTTAAGAAAAATAAATAAATTAGTATAATTTGAAATATTTAATATAACACAATGAACTTTATATTTGGATAATTAAATATGATCATGAAATTTTCCTGATAACGTGAAATGATTAACTGATCTACTTTACGAAATGAATTTTGAGAATCAGTGGTGGCCATTTGCGCTTTTTTTTTTTTTTTTTTAAATCTCCAGTAAATCTATGCGTTTGTAACAACGGAAGTTTAAACTGAAATTAGTTTCAGGTTTATCATGAAGGAAATTTTAAAGCTGTCCCAATTGTTTTCTTAAAAGCATTGTCGCAGTTTCAAAAAGTATAGGGTACAAAAAAAAAAAAAAAGGAAAAAAAAACTCTAAATAATACGGTTTTTACGTGATCATCCTCAATTGAGTATTAAAAAAAAAAAAAAAAAACAGTTTCATGCATCACAGTTCCAGCTGCATATAAAAGTATACTGTATATGTATTTTGATTCGTCCCCCCCCCTCACAACCAGCTTTTTCACTATACTCTTGGAAAGCTTTTAGATGGTTTTCCACTTTAGTTTTCACTTGCAAGTCCTCGAGCTTTCCAAACCCCTACAACCGATTGCGGGGTTTCGCGGTATAGTTATAATGTGCAGTTATACTCTTTATTTTGAAATTATATTTTATGAAGCGTTTTAATAAGATTTGCCAGCTTAAGCTACTAGCTCAAGCTTCTGAATTGGTATCATCGTCAAGTCGTTTAATTTTTCCAACTTCGTATTTCTTTGTAATATTTCTGAACTAAAGCTACAAGGCTAGTGTATTATTGTGTGTTAACTGTCTTTTAATAAGTTTCGGGGGGGGGGGGGTAAACCTCTCGAACCATTGTATGAGACCGGTTACTAATCCTCAGATAATTACAAGAGGCTTCTTTATGCAACAGTAAAAGAGCTATTAACAAAAAATTATGATTTAAAAAAAAAAAGTTTCCTCTGAGCACGATATTGAGTCCTGGGGGAATCCAGGGGAAAATGGAAAGTTGTCTCCTAAGAATCTGCATAAAAATATATTTCGAAAATATGATATGATTTCAGAATTAAAATTTTGAAATCATATTAGTAAAAATATTGAAATTGTATTAAGATATTTGCCTATCCCTTCCCCCTCTCCTACCCTTAAGCCCATGCCATGCTCGAAACTGTTCTAAATTTTAAAATATTTGGTACAAATGTGATGTTTCTAACTTGTTCAGTTTCATGCTATCTCGTTCGCAATTACTGAATCCTAAACTTGTGAAATGAAGTAATAAAAATGCTTTTTCAAATTAAAAGAAGGGACATAATATCTATCATTATGATATAACAAATAGGCAAAAAATTTTCCCTTTGTGGTTTCGACATAAAACCAGTGGCTAATACGTAAAGCATGTATTTTTTTTCGTAAGTGAATAACAGATCTCTTTCTAAACCATGAATGAAGAAAAGAGTGAACAGCACTCGAAAACATCCCTTTTTTAATATGAGTCTTGAATTTTAATGAGGCAGTTCCAAAAGAGCAGAAAGAGGGCAAAATATTTCCACTTCGTAAGGGAATTGATAAGACTAAGGCTTTTAATTATAGGCCAATCCGTATGTGTGTGTGTGTGGAATTAAAAATATTAGATTAGTTAGGACCACGATTCAGAACTGGGTTGACAACAGCACAATACTCTTTGGACAGCATGGATATGCCACACGAAGGTCGTGTTTTAGCTATCTGCTAGCTTATTATAACGAGGGGAATGGATACACAGTAGTATATTTAGATTTTGCTTCGATAGATCGCCATATGACCAGCTGGTAATTAAATTGGAACGAATGGGGTGAGATTTTAGATTAGTGTGCTGGATTGGTGATTGACTGTCTGATAGGCACAGCAAATTATCTATGGAGGAGCAATCTCCCAGAAAAGGAAAGTTACTAGTGGTGTACCCCAAAGTTATGTTTTGGGTCTATTTAGCACTTGTATGTTAATGATATTCGGAAAAGTCTGAATGGTGATATGCTGTTTTTGGCTGATGCAAGCTGTGGAAAATTATGAGTAGTGCAGAAGTTATGGCTTTGAAAGAGGAAGAATGAAATGAACTGACTGAACCGACAAGTTAATAGCGTTGATGTTAATCCCCATAGGAAGTAGGCGTGGCCGATTAAAGCCAAACTTTTGGAGATGTGGGGGGGAGTTCAATCTCTACTGGTAGTCAATCAGAGATAGCTGGCCTTAGACTCACTAATTTTAAGCAACATGCAGTGAACAGGTAGCTGAAAAATGCCGCCATCTCGTGGTCACTAATCCGAACACTTTATTGTCTGAAATAGTGTGGGTTCTACAGTCAATTTTCTGGAATTTACAGGACGAAAAACCCGAATTGCTAAAAAAAAAAAAAACTGATGTCCGTGCCAGAGATCGACTAACTAGGGAACCAGTCAAAGAATGGCTTAGAAAATGTTTCTCTAGTCGGAGACTAGAACTGAATTCCGGTTTTTCGTTGGGCGGCCTAACCCTGTGGTTGCAAACACCACTTCCACTAAGCTATAGAGGCTGTTTAAAATAATCTCAAGCAGTGTAAGGTTTTAAAATCTGTGATGCAGATTTATAAAATTGGTGTAAATATCTTAGAGGAGATGAGAGATCTGGGAGTAATTCTGAACAAGGACCTAAACTTTTCTGCAACACATTGCTAAAATTGTGAAAATAGCACAGTGGATGATGGAAATGATGCAGAGAACATTGACGTGTAGAAGTAAAGATATTATGGTTTTATTGTATAAGGTTATTATTGATCAAGTAAAAAAAATCCTTAACCCATCTATGGTATAAATATACTATAGGTTTAGTAATAACATTTTCGTGGATAGTAACCATATAAAAAAAAAGGGTTGCATATGGATTACTGTGTACAGATTTGATCACCTGTTTTTCAAAAGGATGAAGAGATATTGGAAAGTATCCAGAGACGATTGATTATTTGGTTTCTGGTATATGGAGTATGCAGACTGCTTGAAAAAAATGCAGTTTGCAGATACACAGATAGGAGGTGGATATGATTGAGACATATAGGTTGCTAAGGGATTATTGCCATATTAATGTGGAAGTTTTAAATAGAATAGAAGGAAAACAAGAGGTCATCCCCTGGAAGCTATATATGTGTGTAAGGGGGATGATGAGTATGTTTTTTTTCATGGAGAGTGGTGAATGATTTGAATGCATTTTCCAAGAGTGGCGCGAATGGTGTGTGTGTGTGTGAGTGAGTGAGAAAGTGATAATGGAATCTCCCATGTTAAGTCTTTTGACTCCATGAAGGTCTGATAATTATAATCACTCAACATTCGAAACTTATTAAAACACAGTGTGGTAATTCTGAAGTGCTTTATGCAGGGTATGCAAACTACTGCATTCCAAGTATACAGTGGTTTGCATACTTGGTATTAAACAAAAAAAAAAATGAACTAGATCTTATGGAAATAACAATCGACATGAATCGTCATACTATTGCAACTCATTCGCGTTTTTTTCTTTTTTTTTAGTGATTCTAAGGGACATTCTAATTCTCATTTACTATCGTGATTTCCTTCTTCCAGATCTCATTTCCTATTTAATACCTTATAACCTCTTCTAGTTAATCTAATTATATAAATTATATATATTCTAATAATATATATTTGGGTTATCCTGTTCTTTTACATGATATTCTTCCCCCGCTTCTAATATGTTTACAATTCATTTCAAAAGTTAGATAGGGCTAAAACGGCCTCGCCTACTCCCTATAGGGAAAAAAAGGATTTGGCAGATTTTATTTTGTTATGTCTTCATATGTATTCCAGGAATTTCATTTTCCTGGAAATTATTTTTAATAGGTCATTTTTAGTCGATTGTTTTTTCTTAAATAACACATAAATTATTAAATTTGATTTTTATTTAAATATTAGCATTACTTTTTTATTTAAAAAATCTTTTTTTTTTAATTTTAGATTATTATTTTTTAATATAGTAGACTTTAAAGTTGAAGAGCACCATTTCCGTCATTGTATGCTGTTTTTGTTTCACCAAGGAAAGAATGCTACCGAGGCTACCAAAATCATTAGCTCAACTTATGGAGACGTATTGAAGGTTAACAAATGTCAGCGATGGTCTAGGAGATTTGCAGAAAAAAATTTTGATCTCTCTGATCGTCCTCGATCTGGAAGACCTCTTACTCTAGATGACTATGCTCTTAAGACTCGTTGAATCAGACCCAAAACAAACCATACAAGAATTAGCAGAGAAACTTAATTCATCATGGTCAACTGCCCAAGAGCGCTTACATAAGAGTAGCAAGGTTCTTAAACAGGGTGTATGGGTAATGCATGAACTGTCAGAAAACAATACAGCACAGAGACGGGCGATTTGCATTTCATTGTTGACCAGACAAAAAAATGACCCCTTTTTGGAACGAGTCGTAACTGGTGACGAAAAATGGGTGCCGTATAAGAATAATAAACGTAAAAAACAGTGGCTTTCTCCAAATCAAACTCCAATTCCAACACCTAAAGATGGACTTCATTCACAAAAGGTTCCGTTGTGAGTTTGGTGGCATATTCATGCAATTATTCATTACGAAATCATGAAACAAGGTAAGACTATCACAGCAGCCATCTACTGTGAACAATTAGAGCGACTACATCAAGCAATCAAACGTTCTGCGTTTGTCAATAGAAAAGGGGTAATTTTGCAGCAAGATAATGCAAAACCACATTCTGCAAGAATGACTCAAGAAAAAATTACAGATAGGATGGGAACTTCTTACACATTCTCCATATTCGCCGGATATTGCCCCTAGTGTGACTATCACTTATTCAGGCCTTTAGAACAGAGCATAAGAAATAAAACCTTCCGTTCGCAAGATAATGTCCAAAGGAGTTTGATATCATTTTTTGCCTCCAAAGAAAAAACTTTTTTCAAATTAGTAATTCTAAACTTAGTAGATCGTTGGAATAAGCTTATATGGCGATTATATAAAAAAAAATCAGCTAACGCCTTTTTATTCCCGTATATATAGGGAGTAGGCGAGGCCGTTTTTAGCCCTAACTTTTGGAGACTGAGTGGGCAGTTCAATCTCCACTGGTACCCAATCAGAAATAGTTTGCCCAAGGCTATCACTAATTAAGCGGCACGCAGTGAAGAGTGACGGCTCAACAAGTGCCGCCATCTCATGGTCCCTAACACTCGTATTTAATGTCTGAAATAATGTGGGTTCTACTGTCGATTTTCTTAAGTTTACGGGACGAAAAACAACCACCTGCTCGTGCTAGAGATCGGCTACCTGGGCTTAAAATTTTTCTAAGCCATCGGAAAATGGCTTAGAAAAATTTCCTCTAGTCGCCGACAAGACTCGAAATCAAGTCTTCCTTCGTGTGATCAAGTGCTGTGGTGTGCAAACGCCACATCCACTGAGCTACACAGGATTGCGATTATAGAATTGAATAATGTTAATTTGTTCTTTAATAAAATTTATATTAAAAATGTAGTTAAAAAGTGATTACTTTCCAGTCCCCCTTATACATTTCAAATGGTTTAATTCGTTTCCAGCTTTCTACTATACATTGCAAGCCTCACAATATAAGAACACACTTCAAACTAATGTTCTATACATCATTTTATTGTCCCTTTAACTATCTTCCTTGTAATTAGTTTCCAACTTAAACTTTCCATCTTGAATATTCATATATTATTCATATATCTTCACAGATATATGAATAATTTAACTTGTTCACTATTCTTTCCTCTAATTACGCTTTTATGTCATTTATTTATTTTTGGAACCTACCACCATTTTAATTTTTACAGCATTTATATTAAGTCCACAAGAACATTCGTAATTCAGTTACTATAGATAGACAAAGTTCTTTAGTTGGAAATAACTGGGTTCGAATCCCGTCTAGAACGCGAAGAACTTCTATTAGGACTTTTAAACTGGCGGTTGGTTAGTTGGTCTTATACAGAGGTGGGAGATTTTCTCCTAGAAGCTCCATTCTCTTCATTCTTCAAAACAGACCAACTGGTCAGAAGAACCCACACAATTTATAACCAAAGGATGCAGTGCAGATAGGATTTACCGCCCTATCATAAGCACTGTTAGGCTTCAAAGAAAGACAAGTTACTTGAGCCTAACGCAAAAAGGATAATAAGAAATCGTTTCATTCTGAATTAATGCAGCTACATCATCAGCAAAAAAAAGGGAGCCTGTGTAGCTCAGTGGATGTGGCGTTTGCACACTATGGCGCTTGACCGCACGAAGGAAGACGACTTTGTTTCGAATCTAGTCGTCAACTAGAGGAAATTTTTTTAAGCCTTTTTTCGACAACTTCCCGAGTTAGTCGATCTCTGGCACTGACAAGCGAGTTTTTCTCCAAGAAACTCGGGTTTTTCGTCCCATAAACTCAAGAAAATCGACCGTAGAACCCACATTATATCAGACATTAAATATATTGTGGTAGGGTTCGGGACCACGCGATGGCGGCACTTGTTGAGCCATCTCTCTTCACTGCATGCCACATAATTAGTAATAGCCTTGGGTCAGCTATCTCTGATTGGCTGCCAGTGGAGATTGAACTGCTCACTCAGTCTCCAAAAGTTAGGGCTAAACGGCCTCGCCTGGTCCCTATATACGGGAATAAAAAGGCATTAGCTGATTTTTTTTACATCATCGGCAAAGAATATCATTTCTATCTGTACTGCACCTATATTTATCTTGAATTTTTACTAAAATTCATGCAAGAAGTAATTTTGATAGAAAACACGGGTTTTTAATTAAAAATTGTAATTTCTTATTGATTAAGGAAGTGCCTGTGTAGCTAAGTGGATGTGACGTTTGCATACCACTGCGCTTGGCCGCACGAAGGAAGACTTGGTTTCGAGTCTAGTCGGCGACTAGAGGAAATTTTTTTTAAGCCGTTTTTCGAGCGGTTCCCGAGTTAGTCGATCTTTGGCACGGGCAAGCGGGTTTTTCCTCCTGGAAACTCGGGTTTTTCGTCCCGTAAACTCAAGAAAATCGACCGTAGAACCGACATTATTTCAGACATTAAATATATTGTGTTAGGGTTAGGGACCACGAGATGGCGGCACATTTGAGCCGTCTCTCTTCACTGTGTACCGCTTAATTAGTGATAGCCTTGGGCCATCTATCTCTGATTGGTACCAGTGGAGATTGAACTGCCCACTCGGTCTCCAAAAGTTAGATAGGGCTAAATGGCCTCGCCTACTCCCTGTATACGGGAATAAAAAGGCGTTAGCTGATTTTTTTTAATTAAAAATAAATAAATCTGATAACGAATTTTATAACCCTATAGGGAGTTGGCGAGGGTGTTTCAGCCCTATCTACCTTTTGGAGGCTGAGATGCAGTTCAATCTCTACGGTAGCTGGTGCAAGACTGCAACTAATTATAAATGACATCCTGCGAAGAACAAGTGCCTCCATCTCATGGTCCCTAATCTTAACATTATATTTATAATGTTAAGATATATATATATATATATATATATATATATATAAAGTAGTATAGGTTCTAGAGATATATTTTCTTGAATTTCTGTGAGAAAACAGCCGTCTCGATGAGCAGAAACGTTGCTGCAATGTTAATGATAATATCACCAAGGATATTCTGACATTGGAAACAAAGAGATTAAAGATATTGTTAGAAAATAAACCAGAGAATTAGAAAAAAGCGGAAAAAACTTGGAATAAGAAAGAGGATCAGAACAAGAATAGGTGGAAAGCACTGAACTTGGCAATAATAATAACAAGGTAAGACAATTAAAATGTAAGAAAAAAAGGTGATATAGTATGGTGATTCATTCAAAATTTGGGTTCATCGAGGGAATCACTACTTACCGTATTTTCCGGTGTATAAGACGCACTTTTTTACCTTAAAAATTCATCTTAAAAATGGGTTGAGTCTTATATAATGACGGTAAAGATTGTTTCCTCTTTTCAAAGTCATACACACTCCCATTTATGTACCAAGATCTTTGTAGGCGGTTAATGGTGCAATCAAATTGATGCGTGACCTTCACGTGACTTCTAGCGCGTCATTGGCTAAGGACGGGGAGTCCCTATTCAGGTTTCATAATATCTTATCCGAGTAATCAGTTACCGATGTTTATCAATATTGAGAGTTGACGTGTTGAGATATTTTGTTAGGTTTTAGGTTTTTTCCAGAAAATTGCATTAAATTTCTTGGGTGCATCTTATACACCGGAAAATACGGTATATCTTCTGGCGGGCGAAAATAAAGGATATGACAAAGTAATAGAAAAACAGAAAACCAAAAGAGATCGTGGTTCTTGTTGGAATTAATTATTTAAGTAGCGACAAATATAGTATGAAAAAATATCTGAAAAATCTGTTGGAAGAAGTGAGAAAGAAATCTGAGAGAGAGAGTAAAATTGTAGGTATGCTACCTAGATATGACAGTACCTTGTTAAGAAGGAAGGCCATGATAGCAAACGATTCAATGTGCAGGCTGGGTAGAAAAAATGGTTTAGATTTTTTAGATGCATGGAATGTGTTTAAGGACAAAACAAGCATAAGAGGGATGAAAACTAATATTTAAAGAATTGACAGTGTATACTAGAATATAAATTAAATAAACTTTAATATATATACAGTACTTTCCGATATTTCGGCAAACGTCACGTTCCCATCTTCTTGGGAACTTAATACAAAGGCACCTGCACACAAGTACTACATAATAGCAAATGCGAACTGACGCTAGGAAGCTAACGTTTTCCTAAAGTCCTGGTGGTACCCCCTGGCGGGCTATATTGGTGGTTCTTGACTTTTGGGCTGAAGTTCTTCTGATAATTGTTTCCCAAATTTGGGGCAGTCTCATGCATCCAAATTTGTTGAGGTTTGGCATGTTCCTAAGGGCTGAGGCTGATTCTATGAATAGTCTTTCATACTTGAACTTTTTAGTGGCTTTCTTCCATCTTATTCTGTGGCGAGTATCCAGGGCGTGGTCTGCAAGCCCAGAGTGGCTGTACTGGTGAAATCTAATGTAATCCTCGTGTTCTGAGATTCTGAAATTTCCTGTCCTGCCTGTTTGGCCAAAGTAAGACAATTTACAGCTGCAAGGGACCTGGTACACACCAGGTAGGTCTAGGGGAAGTGGTTGGTCTTTAGTGGAGCGGATAAGGGATGCCAATTTTCTATGTGGTATATAACAAGTGGTTAAGTCGTGTTTTCTTAAGATTTTGTTGATTTTTTTCAGAGGTGCCTCGGATGTAGGGAATGGTGATGGATTTAGAGTAATCTTTTTTGTGAAGGGGAGGGGGTAGTGGGTTGTGGATAACTGGGCTAAGTATTCTCTGGATTTTATTTTTTTGGGGGGGGATAGCCATTGGCTGAGAAAGTGTCATGGATGTGATTTAGTTCAGTGGTTAGGGCTTGATCATTTGAACAGATTATTTTTGCCCTGTTGAATAGTGTCTTAGTAACTCCATATTGTTGTAGGGGGGGGTGATGGGATTGTTGGTGAATGTATCTGCATGTATGGGTGGGTTTTCTATAAACTGAGAAAACCAAGGTTCCATCAGGTTGGTGGGTGACTAGTGTGTCTAGGAAGGGGGGGGGTTATTGTTTTCTTCTTTTTCCAGGGTGAACTTGATTCTAGGGTGTTGGTTGTTTAAGTGTGTTAGAAAGGAGTAGTGAATCCGGGCCATCTGGCCAAATAGCAAACACATCATCAACGTAGCGAAGCCATATGGTAGGTTTTTGTGGGGCTGAGTTTAAGGCTTTCTCTTCGAAAGTCTCCATAAAGAAGTTGGCCAAGGGTGGGGAAAGTGGTGAAAGTCGTTTGGCAGGAAAAATTCTACAAACAGATAGAGGGGACAGCCATGGGTTCACCACTTTCCCCACCCTTGGCCAACTTCTTTATGGAGACTTTTGAAGAGAAAGCCTTAAACTCAGCCCCACAAAAACCTACCATATGGCTTCGCTACGTTGATGATGTGTTTGCTATTTGGCCACATGGCGCGGATTCACTCCTCTCCTTTCTAACACACTTAAACAACCAACACCCTAGAATCAAGTTCACCCTGGAAAAAGAGGAAAACAATAACCTCCCCTTCCTAGACACACTAGTCACCTGCCAACCTGATGGAACCTTGGTTTTCTCAGTTTATAGAAAACCCACCCATACAGGCAGATACATTCACCAACAATCCCATCACCCCCCTCACAACAATATGGAGTTATTAAGACACTATTCAACAGGGCAAAAATAATCTGTTCAAATGATCAAGCCCTAACCACTGAACTAAATCACATCCATGACACTTTCTCAGCCAATGGCTACCCCCCAAAAAAAATAAAATCCAGAGAATACTTAGCCCTGTTATCCACAACCCACCACCCCCTCCCCTTCACAAAAAAGATTACTCTAAATCAATCACCATTCCCTTCTGAAAAATCACCTCTGAAAAATCAACAAAATCTTAAGAAAACACGACTTAACCACTTGTTATAGACCACATAGAAAATTGACATCCCTTATCCGCTCCACTAAAGACCAACCACTTCCCCTAGACCTACCTGGTGTGTACCAGGTCCCTTGCAGCTGTAAATTGTCTTACTTTGGCCAAACAGGCAGGACAGCAAATATCAGAATCTCAGAACAAGGATTACATTAGATTTCACACTCTGGGCTTGCAGACCACGCTCTGGATACTCGCCACAGAATAAGATGGAAGAAATCCACTAAAAAAGTTCAAGTATGAAAGACTATTCATAGAATCAGCCTCAGCCCTTAGGAACATGCCAAACCTCAACAAATTTGGATGCATGAGACTGCCCCAAATTTGGGAAACAATTATCAGAAGAACTTCAGCCCAAAGGCCAAGAACCACCAATATAGTCCGCCAGGGGGTACCACCAGGACTTTAGGAAAAGGTTAGCTTCCTAGCTTCAGTTCTCATTTGCTGTTATGTAGTACTTGTGTGCAGGTGCCTTTTGTATTCAGTTCCCAAGAAGATGGGAACGTGACGTTTGCCGAAATATCGGAAAGTATATATTAAAGTTTATTTAATTTATATTTCTAGTATACGCTGTCAATTCCTTAAATATTAGTTATCATGTTTAACCAGCGTATAAGCCTCTTAACAAGAATAAGAGGGATGGCCTACACTTTAAGGGATTTGGTATCAGGAGTCAGGAAAAATTTACTTATTTGGATGAGACCTAATGCAGAGTCAGAGAAACTTATCATAGGAGGAATTGGGAAATTCTCTGTGAAAGTTCAGATATGATAGCCGAACGTGATAAAGATATGAATGACTATGAACATGGTTATCGATTTGGAGAAAAGGTGGAAACGTATGCTTTGGGTTTATAACTTTGGAGTGTCTGGGGAGGAAAAGAAAATTCTGCAACAATTCCAGAAAGCTAGAATTTCTAATTAAGTACAGTATAAGAAAAGGTCAGGTAATAATTTAGTATATTTACTGTATATAGAAATGTGAGGAGCATAAAAAATAAACTGTTTGTGGTCATGGCTTTATTGAATATGTTGTGGCCTAAGATTGTTGGGATTTGTGTAATATGGCAATCAGAATCAAATATTGTAACTGGGATCGAGAGTAAGGGATATTGTATATTTAGGAATGAGAGAGGAGATAGAAGAGGAAGGGAGTACCACTAATGATATCAGATTACTTGAGTCCATTTTAGAGTAGAAACACTTGAAAACAATAATAGTAATATTGTCTAAATGTGGCGGTGAGTTTGTGACTATTTGGTATGAAGTCAAAGCTAACAGAATGAAATACACTGCTAGGAAAGACGTCAAAGGTCACCATAGCGTGAGGTACAAACAGCGATGGTGTGCCCACCTTAATAAGATGCAGTACCTCCATTTGCTGCGATGACTGCAGAAATCCTTTAGAGCATACATTTCATAAATGTGCGATATGGAATAATAGGAATTTTGGGCCATTCTTCCTGTAGGTTTGTAATAAGGTCATTGACTATTGTGGGCAGACGTTCCTGACCTTATTCAACGCTCCAGTTCATCGCACAGATGTTTAGTACGGTTGAGATCAGGGTCTGTAGGATCAAGTCTACTGTGGTGACGTTCATTTCCATAAACTACACATTTCCAGCAGCAGTTTTATGACATGGCGCACTATCTGTTCTGTAGAAACGCCACAAAGCAGGAAGCATTGCATTGTCCACGATGTTCAGATATCTCTCGGAGTTGATTGTCCGCTGCATTACAGAGGTCCGAAGCCAAACCAGGAAAAACAAGACCATTCCATCTCACTGCTAATTCTGAATTTCATCGTTGTGGTTACGCACTCTGGAAAGAGTCGTTCACATTACATCCACCACAACACACCTCCATCTACTCAGCACAGGGTGTAGCGTGATTTCTCACTTCATAACAGCTCTCCCAGCATCCACTACAAGCTCTTCGCACTGCTGAAGGTTTGGGTTATGTAGGACTTGCATATTGGGATCCTTCCATGGAAGCCATGTTCTGACCAAGGTTCTGAATCTTTTTGTGGATTTGTGTTCCACATGATGCACGCAACTCGTCATTCAATGTGTTGGCCTACTAATTGCGGTTTTTACATATTATCCCTCTTAGTACCCTACGATCATGTTCAGTGAGTGTATCGGGTCGTCTACTGCAGGTAGCACTTGCTTGCGATTCCCTATGATTCCATCTCGGTATGGTATGACTGATTGATAACCTGGGATGGCACAATTTGGCAAACAGATAGGCATGTAATATAGCATCCTATCAGAAGACATCTTCGAAACTCTGTCAGTTTTTTCATAGCCATTTCACCCTGATAAATTTGCTCTATTTTTGGAGCATCATGTTCCTCCAATTTATACTGGCTACAAACAGGTGACTTGGTACGTGGCACGATGCTCATCGCCCGAGGGGGTTGTCCATTGACTCCTTTCCAAGCAGTGTGTATATATATAATTTTACCACTTCAAAGACTTTGCTATCTCCATTAGAGGGAATCATTCTAGTTTGGCAACTCTTGGCTTCGACATTTGTAATGGCAACTCACGTGGATTAGTACTATATCGAGACCTCTCAATGTGGCAAGAAAAAAAAAAATTGTGCATCTCTCTCTCTCCAGGAAAGGTTGATTACGTATTGCATGTAGGTTTGTGTAATTGCACAGACTGCTTAGAAAGAAGTCAAAGGGCACCGCTATTGGCAAGGTGCATCGTGTCGAGTCACGTGTTTGTATTCAGTGCCCTTTGACTTATTTCTAAGCAGTCTGTGCAATATGTTACCAACCTTTCCTGGAGCGATGCATAATTTTTTTTTTTCTTGCCGCATTGAGCGGTCTCGATGTAGTACTAATCCACATGACTTGCCATTACAAATGTCTAAGCCAAGAGTTACCAAACTGGAATTCTCCCAACTCAGTTACACTAACTTGGGAGCATCCGAAGTCAGTGAAAGAGCCGAGAAGGGCACTTATGAATGCCTCTTTCAGAGCAAGAAGGCAAACTTTTGACAAATTGGGCTATTCCAGGTCTACAATCTGCATCACGATACTGAGATCGAAGCGCTGGGGGAGTCAACTGCAAGTGTTACCCACAATGGACGATCAACTGAACTTGACAGTAGGATGCTATGAAGGATATGTAAAAACCGCAATTTCACTGGCAGACATGTGGAATGCGGAGTTCCGGGCATCGACTGGAACACGAATTTGCAGGAAAACATTCAGAACCGAGACTCACAACATGGTTTTCCATCGTGCAACCGCAATATGCAAACCCCACATCACCCGAATCAACATGCAGCGTCCTCTTCAGCAGTGCAAAGAGCGTGTATAGTGGGACCTGAAAAGTTGGAAAGCAGTGTTATGGAGCGTCGAATGACGCTACACCTTCTACAGAGTAGATGGACGTATGTGGGTGTGGCGGATGCCCGGTAAACATCTGTTACGAGTATACGTAACCCCAACTATGAAATTTGGGGGTGGCAGTGTGATGGCATGATCCTGTTTTCCTTGGTGAAGCCTCTGTGAGTTGGCTACACGAACTTTCAACTATGAGAGGTATCCGAACATTCTGGACAATGCAATGCTTCATACTTCGTGGCGTTTTCTATGGAACTGATCATTGTTGCTTTCAGCAAGACAATGCTTAAGGTTGCTTTTATAACTGCGTGGTGTGTGGATATGAACTTCAACACACTTGTCTGCCCTTCACAGAACCCTGATCTCAACCATATTGAACATCTATGGGATGAATTGGAGAGTAGAGTGAGTTCAAGGGCATCCGTCCCACAACAGCCAAGGATCTCACTGCATGTCTACAGGATCTAATTATAGGTGCGAGTAGACAGACAACAGAGAGTATCAAGGTATAACTTATGCTGTAAATTCCCACTGTCGCTATCGTACGCTTGTGAAAATTATGCCCCGTAGTCATCGCAGTGAAAGTAGGTCCCAGATATTATTAAGGTGGGTTTCATGGCTGGTTGTTCTTCACTGTGGTGTCCGTTGACTTATTTCCAAGCATTATATAATACCATGGGTAAGCTAAGGGTAAAATAACCTGGGAACCCTACTACACACTAATCATGAAACTTTAACATCACACTGAAATGAGCAATGAAATTAATCTAGTTTCGCTCGCCGAATTGAGACTATTCCACTCTTCAGTAAATAGGCTGCAAACTTTAATGCTAGAACAGGTGATGTTTGTGAATGACTTTGGCTGGTAGACAAATTTTTCATCTCCAGTGTGAAGAAACCACCTGAGCATGATGTAATGGTTTCAAGGCAAGAACTGCTTGCTTGGCAAAGCATATTATTCATATTATTTGAAATATGCGCTTCGCTATGGGAAAGTATTCATTAAATATATTTTGCATATTTTCACGACTCTGAATTACAACTTGTAGCGTTTCGATAACGCTTTTTCTTCTTGTGCATATTCAGAATATTGTTCTATGGCTTCCAGTTTTTCTTTCAAATAATTCTTGAAGCGATTTTGCATTGGGATGACACTTTTTTGCTGTTCAACATACAGAAAAGAAATCTAGTAAATCTATCAAACGTTTACTCTGATTTCCCGAACTGATCCATAGTTTTGATATTGAGAATTCAGCCAATCCACAATACACGTATCATCATTTCGTAGCTCGTTCTATAATTATTGTAATCAAGGAAGAGAATACATTTGTATATGTGCGACTGACATATATATACAGCGTCATAAATTTATTGAATACGTCATGTGATTTTGGTCAACCAGGTTTGGAGTTTTTTATCATGTGTATTTTCAAAATACCATATTCATTTTCTAGTATTATTCTTTCCATGGCAATCTTGGTTTGTTCCTTTTACAAGTATGAAAACATTTTCACTCTAATGATTATTTATAAATAAATAAATAAAAAATATATATATATATAAATCATCTAATGCCTAAAATCTCTTTGTAGGGAGTAGGCAAGGCCGTTTTCGCCCAAACTTTTGAGACTGTGTGGGTAGTTCAATCTCCTCTGGTAGCTGGTCTGAGTGTCAATTTTAAGCAACAACCTGTGATGAGACAGCTGACAAGTGCCACCATCTTGTGGTCTCTAATCCTAACCCTAAATTTATTGTCTGAAGTAGTGTGGGATCAAGGTGAAGTTTATTCCTTCTGAAATAAATTCAACAAGTGCAGAGAATGACTGCCACTTTCCAAAAGCAAAAGGCTAAAAGAGTGGGTCTGCTATATGTAAAAGATTAACTTTTTTATTCTCCAGCTTAATTTAGATTCATATGGCCTGTCTTCACTTAGTTTCATTACCAGAATAAGATTCTGGTTTCAACTCGGCCTGGTTGGCTGTGGTTAGCATATTCGTTCTCCAGCCAAAATACTGCAGGTTCGAATCTCGCAGTAAGCATGGATGTTTGTGATTGTGAAAACACTAGTGGCGGTGGTTTGTGTAGATAGTTTGTTGTAGTTGGTGGATTGAGTGGTGGAGATGAAGAGTTATAGAGTAGGTTCCCTCCCTCGATGAGTCTTTGGACACCTCTGGAGTGTCACATAACAATTTCTGTTTCTCTATTTCTTATATGTGGTATGGGTGACAGCCTCATGTATGCTGAATACTATAGGGACTTTAATCCTCTCGTTCGAGTATTGCAGTAAAACTGTTCTGCAGGCCAGGCAGTAGATCACAGACAGGTTCATACCCAATGATAGCAGAGGCAGCTCCCAGATCAGGTAGCAAATAATCCTGCTCCAACACACCCATGTCTAAAGTTGTATTTAGAGAGAGAGAGTCCAAATTTAGTGGTGTACCACTAAATTTAGTCACCACTGCTCGCTAATAAATTGTCACTTTAGTGATGCGCTTGTTTCTGAATGCTTTCACTCGTGGGTGAAATACCAGTGGATCCTTAACCCTCGCTACTTGACACTATTCTTTAATTTTTTCTCAACACTAAACAACCACAAAAGTCAGAATTTCGTAATCATTTCATGTTAAAATAAAGTCTCAAAAATACAATAAATTTTCTAACCTCAAAATTCTAAAAAAAATCAAACAAAAAATGATGAAAAACATCTCACAGATTGAACTTTGTGCATTTATAAAATCTGGCATCTGTTTAAGAGAATGAATGATGATGAATCCCATTTCAATGAACTGATGTGCCACACACAGAAAATGGAATTAGAAACCTTTATGCAGATATACATAAACGTCTCTTACGCAGCGTATATGCAAAATACTTGGTCACGCACGTCGCCACGTGTTCTAGGTAACTATTTAATTTTGCTGGTCAGTAACTGATAATAGCATTTATGACAATAGGAAAACAAGGATCTTTCAAAGCTCGATAAAGGATTAATTGTGGAGCCCGTCTGCCTGGAACCACGATTTTGAAAACAGCAGAGTTCACTGTTTTTTTCAAAAGGTGGGACATCTTTGGGTGTTTAATCAGGGGGAAAATATCTCACATTGAGACAGTCAGTCAGGAACGAGATCATCGTCATCTGAGGCTTGTACAGACAACCAGGACTACCTGTGTGTAGCAATTGACAAAGCATTGAATGAAGGCTATTCCCAACCTATATATCACGGAAAAATGCGCAGGAAATGAAATAGGATCGGTATTGGCAGTCACATGCCTATATGGGAAACCACTGATTTCTGCAAAGAACCAGAAAGTTCGTCTACAGTGGTGTTAGGAACTGTCTTTGGAAAAAAGTCGTGATCTGTACAAGTTGTGAGAGTCCCATGAAGGAATGAACCCAGCATACTTTGTAATCACAACTCAGGGTTCTGGAGATGGTGTTATGATGTGAGGCATGTTCTGTTGTATGAAACGAGTCCCTTGATATTGCTGGAAGGTCTGGTGTCCATCACGGAATATCTGACATTGTGGCCAATGAAGTCCATTCTGCAATGTTGGCTATTTATCCAGCAAGCGATGGTTGTTTCATGGATGACAATGCTATTGTCCACTCTGCAAGAATTGTTCAGCAGTGATTCAGCGAGCATGACAGCAACTTCTTCCATCTTCCTTGGCCACCACAAAGCCCAGATAAGAACTCCTTTGAAAATGTATGGGACATGGTAGAAAAATAGATCCAGAAGCAAAGTCCTATTCTGTCAAATCTGAGCCAGTTAAAGGATGTCTAGTGAATGCCTGTTATGTTGTAGATGCAATCCAATACCTTGTAGAATCTATGCTAAACTGTATATGTGCTGTAATTTGATCTAAGGGAGATTCAGGTCCAACACAGTATTAAATAAGTTTTTAATTCAGTAGCTGATATATCTGCATTCATTTTCTCTATATAGGTCTCAAAATTCTGATAAGCACTCCAACTTACTCAATTATCAGAGAATCTTGATCCTATCCTCCAAATACCCAAACAATGAGATAGTCTTTCGTGGAAACTTCAATGTTCACAACTCAGAATGGCTTCACTTCAATCCCACTAATAAAGCTGGCAGAAAAGCTTTCTGCCAGCTTTATTATTTATTATTCAACTATGTTATTCGCTATTAGAAACAGTGTTTTACAAATTATCCACCTGCCCTACTAGAACTCCTACTAAACCTTTCCACTCTCCAACACCCCTGATCTCCTCTTAATTAGTTCTCTTGTCAAATACATTGTAGATGTTGGCATTCCTCTTAATAATTTAGATCACAAACCTCATTTCCTGCAGACTGTTATTTTTTTGTCACTTAGCATCTTGTTGCTATAATATTGCAAAATGGGATGATCTGTTTGATTTCTATTACTTTCCTTGGACTCATTGGTGCACCAAGGGAAGAGGGCCAAGGGACCCTGGCTCACCCCAAAAGAAAAAGGAAAAATACTAGAAAATTTTCAAAAAATCTTTTCCTAATTAAAATTCTTTATTTTTTTATTTATGTTGTGTTATGTCTTCTATTTCTATACTATTTATGATTTAGCGGTCACATAAGGGGAATACCCTCTGGCTCTCGGGAATCACAGCCGTTGTGAACGCAAGGTGAACGAAATAGTGCTCGGGCGATACTTTGCCCGAGTCGGGCCATAGATCACGGGTATCGTGTATTGGCAATCACTGCAGATGCTCAGTCATAGGTCGTATGCAATGCGTTGTGTGTATTCTCAAATTGTCTACTCAACTCGTCCCCCCCCCAGATTAAATCATGAGTGCTCTTCCCCACCTCCCCCAAGATTAAATCCAGAGTGCACCACTGCTTGGACTTATTAGTCTTTTATCTCTTGGGATCTAGACATGTGCTCCAAGTGAATAGCTGAAATAATCCTTATTGGAATGAAAGCCTTCATCTCCTATTCCTCCTAAATGTCTGAACCTTGGTACATGTCTTATTTTTCTGTTTCAAAGCAGTTCAAAAAAAGAATTCTACATATCACTAGTGGCTTGAAACCAAAATTCCAACATCCTGCTCAGCTTAAGACAGTATGCAGCAGTTGTTAAAAATGTTGCCCAATCCAAATCTTCAAAGGACCATGTGCTAAAATCTTGTCGTTATTAAGATGGTAGTCGGATCTTCTGGTCCTCACAAAGGCCATGGGTCATAAGTGACTGTTCATGTTTCTGCTTGTTTCACAATCAGATAGTAGTGTTGTAACATCATCAAAGGCAAAGGCTTTTATCCCCTGGTATTATTCTTTTCCAACTCCTGTACTGATGACAGATGATCAAGGAAAAGTATAGTTCGCCCACCGATTAGAGATCCTTCGACACTTCTGCGCATCTCAGAAAAAGGAGAATCCATTCCGATAATAGGGTAATCAGTCCGTATAGTGGGATGAGTTGTTTATTATTACCGGTAGGAAAATTAACTTCTCTTTTATGATTATTGTAGTTAACTATGTTGCTTGTATAACAGTCGGAACATTTTACCTATAAAGCACGTGATTTCGTGTGTTGGCAACCAATTTCGGACGTCCTTCATTTCTTTCTCCACTTCAGCATGAATAGACTATTCTTGGAAAGACGCAAAGCAGGGACCGACAAACGGTGGGCGAACTATACTTACAACATTACCAACATCTGCACCCTGCTTTCTAGTCTTTCATCAGAAGCATCATGAATAGCTTGAGTACAAACAAATCTTCTTATTCTATTGATAATTTCCAAATTGTGCTTAAAACTTTTATCCCTCTCCTGCATCCTCTTTTTACAATCATTCATACTCATCTGGCATCTACTTCTGATGGAAGCAAGCCTAAATACTAGCCTACCAGTTAATCAGTGACTACTACCAATATTGATTCTGTATCTGCCAGTTCACAGCAGATCTTTTATACATCACCTGTCTATGGATTCAAGCTTTAGAAAGGTGTAAACTTGTGGTTCTAGACATTTCCAAATTTTTGATCTGGACTATCCCCAAGACCTACTTCCCAGCTACCCATCAAGTGGTCCAGCATTCATCCTTTGATACTGGACTGCTGATTTTTTTCTTGGATTGTTCATGGCAGATGGATTCCTATTTTCTGATTTCCCCACCAATACTTGAGTGCCTTAGGTCCTCTGTACTTTCTTCCACACTATTTCTCATATTCATAAATGACTGTGTATTAATAACGTCAAAGCATACTCAAATTTTTGCCGACAGTGCACTCCATTTGTCTTTTTCTTTCAACAAATCTTTGTCCATATATTCTAGGTTACAAGATCTTCCATGATCATAACTGTGATCTCCTTGCTGTATTTCAGAGGGATGAGAACAACCATATCAATTTAATGCTACCAAAACTACATCCATATTTCATGCAAGAAAAAAAAAAAATTCCACTCAAAAAAAATATTCATCTTTGATAAAATCCAGATTTCCACGTAAGATCAGATAACTTTTATTGGACTGACTTGCACACGTAGCATCTTTTGGTATAAGCACATTACATCCATTCTTCCCTTCTACCAAAAAAAAAAAAAAAAAAAATACTAAGCTTCCTTTTCTACTCAAGACATCACTGTACTACTTCTAACAGTATATCCCAAATCTGTCACTACCTTAAGAATACTCTTCTCACATATCAAGTAGCACAACAGAAAACTAATAATGCTTAATTTTGTACAAAATAGTGTGATTCAGTTAATTGCCAAATCTCCTTGAACTGGTTGACGACACTCTTTCTTGTTCTGAAACTTATAAGCAGCTGTGGTTTAACAACCATTCACTGTCCGGCTTGAAATATGCTTAACTAATTCCTCATCCATCTTTGGAAGAAGTATCCCCTACACAGTTCCCCCTAACCTCCAGTTCAAAAAAACATATCTCGTTAACGATTTATTGCAATTGTTATGGACTATATTGTAAGTTGAGTGAGAAGCCAGAGCTGTTTACTTGAGCCATTGAGTGTATGCTGCATTTTTAGCGTGGATACTGAAGCTTATTTATTGAAAAAGCAATGCTTAGATAAGGGTCAAGAGTTTTGAGTGGAGTAGGGATTACACTCATCTCAGCAAGATATCAGTTGTTAGATGTTTTATTACTTGGGGAAATCTTGAAAGCGGTAAAGCAGAAACCACTTTATTACTGTACTCTGAAATGGAAGAGGTGCTGAGGCTCTAAATTATTAATAACAGTATGTGTTGCACATACCCAGAAAGGAATCTCCTGCACTGCAACCTAAGAAGAAAGGGATAGACAAGAACTAGGGACTCAACTCTGATGCATGAAGTGGTGGTAGCCACTTCATGCCTCCTGTAAGCAAGGAATTTAGATTTTCTTTTCACAGTGCAGCAGCAGCATAAAACACACGGCTTCCCAGCCCTACTACCTTAAATACTAATACAGCCACCAGCCATTGAAATAAACAATCCTGTGTGATTTGATGATAGCTGATGAACTGCAGCCAAAGAGAATAAGTTCAATTTCAGGATAGTGAAAATAGCACATTTGAGGCTATCTAGTGTAAGATTGAGGTCAGCAGAATTAAATTTACAACTGGGTGCTGCTATAGACCAGGCAATGGAATAGATGATGGAGACAATATGCATAGGCAAATAGACTCAATGAGTGGAGGACAGGTAATTATTATGGGGGATTTCAACTATGGTAACATTGACTGAGGGAAAAGAGGGCAAATAGGAGGAAGAAAATAAATTTTATGCAGTTACTAAGGGATAATTATCTGAGACAGCATGTAATGGAATATAGTAGGGGTTTGAGAGTGCTTGACCTAGTAATTGCATCTGAGAAATTGACTACTATGAATATGACCATATTGCCACCAATTGGTGAGAGTGATCATAAGGTAAGGAAGTAGCTGAATGAATTTATTTTCAATTATTTATTTCCACATTTATTTTCCATAAAGACGGTACATGTGGAATTACCAAAATGGTAAGTATGACGAGCTTAGGAAATTGCTTGGATCAGGGCCATGGCATGTTAAACTGCAAGGACCGGATGTTGATAGTACATGGGAAGTGGTTAAAGAGCGTTTCAAGGAGGTAATGGCTGACTGCATACCTAGAGTCCGGAGAGTAAATCAAGTGGAGTTAAATGGATGAATAACACCATTAAGCTTAAGCTCCAAAAAAAGAAACAATTGTGGATGAAATTTAAGGAGAACGGTGACTTTAGGCACACAGACAAAGCACAGGCCAGAAGGATAACTAGTGTGGTAAGAAAAGCTAAAGCTGATTATGAAAGTAAATTAGCAATGCAAGCTAAAGTGAATCCCAATCAGTTCTTTCAATATGCTGCAAGTAAAAGAAAAAATGTATACGGCAAAATGATTCTAAGGAATGCCGATGGCAGGGAGGTAAGTAACTGAATCAGATGAAATAGTAGAATTGCTAAGCGAACACTTTGCAAGAGTATATCATCCAGGCTGTGATATTGCAGGAATGAGGGAACAAATGGCTGATACAGGAATTGAAGTGAACGAAATGGAGGTGAATAGCATATTACAGAACCTTAATGTAAATACATCTGTGGGATTGGATGGTATACCAGCTCAAGTCTTACGTGAAGCAGCAAACAAACTGTCAGTTCCCTTCACCATATTGTTTAATTTACGTCTCTGCTCTGGGTTGTGGAAAGAGGGGAAAATAATTCCATTGCATATAAAGGAGGTTCGAAGACTGCTGTTGCAAATTACCGACTGATCAGCATATCGGGAATCATTGTCAAGGTTTTGGAGATATTAGTCAAGAGCAAAATACAGGAATGGATAGATGAAAATGGGATACTGTATGGAGGACAGTATGGTTTTGTAAAAGGTAGATCATGCCTCAGTAACTTGCTCATGTTTTATATTACAGTGACGGCTGAACTGGAGGGAAATGGATTTACAGCAATACTGCTGGATTTTGCTAAGACCTTTGACAGGATACTACATGGAATTCTAATCAGTAAACTGCAGCACATGGGGATGGATATAGGGTTGGTGAGATGGATAAGGTGGTGGTGGTTGATGGAGAGATATCAGAGAGTAGTTTATTCAGGAGTGGAGTCCAAAAGAAGGTTACTAGTGGTGTGCTGCAAGGTTCTGTTCTTGGGCCACTGCTATTTAATTTGTTCATTAATGATATGGGAAAGGATCTGAGAGGAACTGTTCACTTATTTGCTGATGATGCAAAGTTGGATAGAGCAATAGTGAATGCACATACTGTCAAATTTTGCAGGATGATTTGGATAGATTGGCAGTCTGGGCTAATGAGAATGGATGTCAGTTTAATGTAGCAAAGTGTAAGGTTATGCATTTTGTGGAGAAAAAATTAGAAGCAGTATATCACATTGGCGGAACTGTGCTCCAGAAGAACTGTGCTCCTTGACGAAGCCAGAGATTTGGATGTGTTGGTGGATAGGGAGTTGAAGTTTAGGGGACACATAGCAAAAGTGGCTAAATCAGCTCATCAGTTCACTTGGTTACTGAAGAATACTTTGATGAGCAGAGATAAGCAAGTTATTGTTCCTCTTTATTGAGCCTTGATAAGACTATCTTGACTACTGTGCTCAGATCTGGACCCCTGGGTTTCTTCTTGATGGGCAAGAGATGGGTAGAGAGGATGAGTGACCAAGATGATAGCTGGTCTATGGAATGAAGCTTACGAGAACAGGTTGAAGATCTGTGGGTTACAGAAATTGGTTGATAGGTGGAAAAGGGGTGATATGATTAAGACATTCAAATTACTGAAGGGTTTTTACAAGATTAATTCAGAGGAAAATTTTCAGAATAGATCTCGTGATGGGAGAACTAGGGGCCATCCATGGAAACTGAGCAAGAGAGTAGTGAGCAAGGAGGATATTAGAACTAGGTTTTTTACTTAGAGAGTGGTGAATGAGTGGAATAAGCTGCCAGAGTTAGTTGTAGGTGACATGACCGTAAATGAGTTCAAAGCAAGTATGATAGATACTGTGCGAATGCCGAATAGTTGTTCTTGATATGATGTTTAGGGCCTCGCTTGATGAGTCTAAGGACTCCTTGGAGTTGCCTGTAATAATAATAATTACATGCAACTGAAGACTAAGTACACTCGTCTTAAGTTCTTACCCAAGATGATGATGGGTTTGATCGTTTTATTCATACATATATCATTCCTTCTATTTAATTATTTGAGGCTCATGGGATTCAGTGGATGACACGATTAACTAAATTTCTAGAGGAATTCTCATCTCATCTTCTTTTTACCCTCTTTTACCTTGCGGTGTCAAGAGTTTATTAATCATCGGACCTTAAACTGTTTACAGGATAAGGGTGTCAGCCCTACACCTCGGTGTATCCTATGTCTGTAGTGTTGAGTTCTCAAGGCCGGTTTGCCTGCTTTGCGGGATGAAACCCCCCAGGATAAACTGGGGAAAAAACCCTACTGTCCACACCCAAGACCGGCTAACTTGGCTATGACTGAGAAAGATCCTTCAGCTCCTCACGTCTCTGATGGGAATCGAACCTAGGACACTCCTTCCCCAGGCATATGGTTGTGAAGAGCACAGCCACTAGGCTAACCGCACGGACTTCTAGAGGAATTCTTGATCCAATATTTGCAACTATCAAACAAAGTCCATACAATTTTTTATTTAATATTTTATCAGACCTCAGAAAATACTTGTGAGCATTCAAACATGGAAATATATGGTGGTAGTGAAAAAAATATTAGAAGACTAGGTAATTGAAGAATTTCTCCAAGCAAAATTAAGCCCCATAGAGTTGTCTTGCCAAGTTCACAAATTCCCTAGCCTTTTATTTATTTTTTCCTATTTTATTTATTTGAAACCCTTTCTTTGACCAGTTCCCGAGTTACTAGATCTCTGGCACAGGAAAGAGGACTTTTTTTTTTTTCCCTGCAGGAAACTAGGGATTTTCTTTCATAAACTCAAGAAAATCGATTGTAGAACCCTCATTATTTTAGACACTAATATATTGTCTAAGGATTAGGGACCAAGAGATGGCAACACTTGTCTGCCACATTCTCTTCACTGGATGTAGTTTAAATCAGTGACAGTCTTCAGCTAGCTATCTCTGATTGACAGATGTGGAGTTTGACCCCTCAGTCTTCAAAAGTCAGAGGGGGCTAAATTGGCCTCACCTGCTCTCTATGGAAATCAATGGCATTAGAGTGGATTTATAAAAGGATCTTTTTTTTTTTTTCATAATTTTAATCATCTTATTTGTAACTGAACGATTATTACTTATCATGCAGCTCACTATCCTTCTCAGCTCCATTGAAAGCTTTCCTTGATGCAAGACAACTCTTACCAGCCATGACCCTGGGTGGCAGATTTGTGGGAACTCAAATGGGTTGCTCTGAATAAAGAATAAAGGACCGTGGACCAAAGGATGTAGCAGAGGCATGACAAGCTGGCAACATTATTATGCCAGTAACTTCCATGAACTGGAGGAAATCTACAAACAGAGAAAATGCTACTGCATGCGGGACAGCCAACGCTCCTACTCGAAGACCACATAAAGTACGCGAGAAATCAGCAATGTAGTAAGCAAAACACGTGAAGCCATCCTCAACACAAGATCACTATACTGACCTGGAAAAAAAATTGCAATTAGTCCAGGAAAATTTAAAAAGACTGAAATGGAATATTTTAGGTCTATCAGAGACACATTAGAGCAGAGAAGGATTTATGGATTTATCAGAAGGAAAACTATACTTCTCAGGAAGAAAAGATAACATACACAGAGGAGTTGCATTATTAATTGAGAAGAAACTTATACACCCAGTAATTCAAATAAAACCAGTGGCTCCCAGAATAATCACAGCCAAATTTCAAGCAAAAGAAAGAGGTCAAATAATTAAAATAATCCAAATATATGCACCAGACAGTAACCATCTAGAGGAAGAAATAGAAAATTTCTATGAGAAACTACAACAGGAAATAGATAGATCAAAAAACAGAACTCATGATAGTGATGGGAGATTTTAATGGTAAAATAGAGCAGTTTGTAGCAGACAAGAAAGATGTGATGGGACAATTTGGATATGGAGAGCTTAACAACAGAGGAGAACAATTACTACATTTCTGTAAAGCAAATGACCTAATGATTGCAAACACATTGTTTTATCAATGTCCTAATAATAAATATACATGGACATCCCCAGATGGTAATATGTATAGATTATATCATCATAAACAAACAATGGAAAAGATCAGTAAATACTGTTTGAACATTAAGACATTTTGATTTTGACACTGATCATGAAATATTAACTGCCAAAGTGAAAATAAAATTTAACGGAAAAAATAATGATTCAATCTATCAAAACTAAAAGACAGTTCAATCAGAAGTCAATTTTTAGAACAGATGCGCCTGAGATTAAAATCCACCAGTGGCACACTCAGGATTTAATCTTGGGGAGGGGGGGGGACGAGTTAAGTATACGATTAGAGAATACACACTACGCATCTGCAGTGATCACCAATACATGATACCCATGATCTCCTTTGGCCCAGCTCAGTTCAACGGAGCAATACTTTGTTCACCTTGTGTTCGTCAGTGCCCGTGATTCCCGAGAGCTATAGGGTATTCCCGTCTTATGTGACCACTAATTCATAAGTAGTATAGAAATAGAAGACACAACACAATATAAATTTTAAAAAAATAATAATTAGGAAAAGATTTTTGGAAAATTTTCTAGTGTTTTTTCCTTTATCTTTTTTTTTTTTTGGGGGGGGAAGCTTGGCCCCCTCCCTGGGTGCGCCACTGAAACCCACCATCTCAGAACAGTGGAAAATACTAGGAAGAAAAGAATATCGTTTGCAATTGATAACAGTGCTATTAATTGCAAAAGATATTCTAGGTAACAAACCCAAAATAAATAATCAGTGGATAACCCAAGAAATCCTAACCACAATAGAAGAAAAAAGAGAAGTCAAGATACTTGTAAACCAACAAAACAACAGAGAAAAATATAGAGCACTAAAAAATAAAGTTGATAACCTGTGCAAAAAAGCCAAAGCAAAATGGCTAGAAGAAAAAAAGCTAAAAAATGCCAAGAAGCATACCAACAAAACAGCCTAAAAGTTTTCGATGACAAGGAATTCTCAGCAAAAGCAGTAACAATGATAAACAACAAGATGACCAAAACTGGGGATATTGAAGAGATAAGGAAAATCTGGTCAAAACATTTTAAGATTATCTTTCATCAAGGAAATAAAACTACAATGCCAACAACAGAAGAAAATAACAATCACCCAAAAATTTTAAAAGAAGAAATTAGATACGCAATAAAACAAATGAAAAACAATAAAGTACCAGGTATTGATACTATCCCCTAGTATCAATTAGTGCCTGTTTCTTGACTATGACTGCGGTCATAGTCAAGAAACAGGAGAGATACCAAGTGACTGGAGAACTGGAAAGATCATACCAATATACAAGAAAGGAGACAAAAGAGATTGCAGAAACTACAGACCAATCAATTTATTCTCCCACACCTATGAAATATTCGTAAGAATTATACAAAATAGATTAAAAAGCACCTATAAAGAACTGATAGGCACTGACCAAGCTGGATTTTGAGGAAACTATTCAACAATAGACCAGATTTTCACATTGCACCAACTAGCAGAACTCAGCTGGGAAGACCATAAAGACCTATACTGCTGTTTTGTGGACTTAAAACAAGCTTTCGATAGTATCAATAGAGAAATTCTTTTTAAAGTTCTACTAGAAAAAGCAACAGATAAATATATAATACAGTTCCTGATAAAATATTACTCTGACAAATGCAATAATTAAAAAGGACACATAACAGAACCCATAGAGATCCAAAAAGGAGTAATGCAAGGATGTCCACTATCCCCATACCTATTCAACATATATCTAGAAATTGTAAAGAATACAATTGACAATGAGCCTGGAATCAATATCAAAGATTTAAAATATAAATAATATCAAATATGCAGATGATCTTGTTCTTATTGCAAGAAATCCCAAATGAACTACAAAGATTGATACACAAACTAGACGAAACCTGTAAAATATATCACATGGTAATAAATATACAAAAGACAAAAGTGATGAAAATAGGTTGGAACAAAACTAACATCTCAGTCACCCTAAATAGAGAACAAGTAGATAATTTCATATATCTTGGATCAAAACTAACAGAAACAATAGATGCACGCGAAACAATCAAACACAGAATAGCAATAGGATGGACCACCATGGGAAAATTACAGAAAATCTGGAAAACAAACAAGATATCTAAACAAGCCAAAATCAAATTATATGAATCAATAATTATACCAACAGTTTTTTCTTAAGCATTTTGAAATGAAATGCTTAAGAAAAATAAATAAAACAAGTTGGATAGAAAAGAAAACAAATAGCACAGTAAGACAAGAATTATTGCATAAGACAATATTAGAAAAAATTAGAAAACAACAACTGAGATGGTTCAGCCATGCTGCACACATGGATGCAGACAGACTACCTAATAAATACTTTCACAACTAAAAAAGAAGACCTGGGAGACCAAGAATCACCTGGCTGAAATCAAGAAAGAACATTTCGAGATGTAGAACTCAAACTTTTTCGAAAAGCAAGGAATAGAGAAGACTGGAAGATCCTGCTCAATGGAAGACTCAATCTGTCTTAGACGAAAGAGAAGAAGAAAAATTAATAATAAAAGTTCCCAAAAACTTATAAAAAGTGTATATATCTAGGAACAATTCCTTCTGGGGTAAAATTTTTTTTGTATGGATTCATTATTTTGAAATACATTAGAATCACAAAATTAAATTATTGCATTTTTTAAAATACAAGTTGATCTGTTAAGGGTAGATACAACTGAGTGGTCACTTTATTAGGAACATCCTTTAATAACAAGTGGGACCTAATGTGTGCAAAGAGAACATTCTCCACACCATTACACTCCTGCTAGCAGCCTAAGCTATTTGTTATTTGGCAGGAGGGGTACATGTTGTTGCTGTCATATTCTGGATCTGCCACTGTTATTATACAGTGCGAATCAGAACTTGTTGCACCAGGTGACATTTTCCCAGTTGTTTAGTGTTTGTGATCACATGCCCACTGAAGTTGCATCTTCCTGTTCTTAACTGACAATATTGGCACCTGGGATGGTCATTTGCACTCCTGTTCCTCATCCATGACAGCATGCAACAAACTTGATCACCAAGATGATATTCTGATCACCAGTGTTGTACCGATCTGTGATTTGACTGGTTGTTTGTGGTCCCCCTGTCATGTTTCACAATCCTTGCCATTCTTCTTTGACCTCTTGCATCAATGAGCTATTTCCATCCACATGACTGCTATTGGCTTGAAGTTGTCTGTTATTGCACCACTCTTGATACACCCTAAATGCTGTTATATATGAAAAGCCTAAAAGAATAGACATTTGTGAGATACTGGCATCAATAATCATCCCACACTCAACCACCCCTCCCTGCAAAAAAACAATCAGATGTCTGTCTACCTGATTATCAAATTGCAGCCACATGATTCACCATGCTCAGGAATGATATAATTTCCTAACAGAGTCTAATAAAGTATCCACTTAGTGTATAATGTCCAAGCAACAAGGCTATGAGGCCAATGTATTTTCTGTTATTTTTTATTTATTTTTTGGAATGAAAATCTCTCAGTGTTTCTTCTCTGGGAGGAAAGATTAAGGGTATAAGAAGAGAAAGGTAGAAGTATTAAAATGACAGATAATGTATAACGAAACAACATAAACATAAAATGTATAATAGTTTTTTGCACCATTCAGTATTTTTAAGTTTATTCCAAGAAGTAAATTTCATAGAAAATCTGGAGCAGGAAATAGTATAAATTGACAAATCAGCCAACAAATATGCATATAAAAAACAGGTAACTTTAACTAATTATATATATAAAAAAAAAAAAGAATTAAGCAAGACTTCAGAAGAGTTTTGAATGTGGATACAGATGAATTCATCATTATTATTATTCGAGCATCTCCATGGAGTCAAACTCATTGTGGGAGACTCGCTTTTATCATTTCACACAATACCTATCATACCTCTCCTTAATTCATTTATTGATGAATGAAAACATATATATTAATATGTAGTTTGTGTGTGTGTGTGTGAAAATACTACTCTCAATAATATTTGTGTTTCTAAGTAGAAACACAAATATTATTGAGAGACAAGTTTACCCAATGTAATGAAGAGAAAGAGTCTGTTGATATCTTTAATGAATTGGTAGTATGGTTCATTAATCAATAAAGGAGAATAAACTTAAAAAGTGGAGAATTATAGATCAGGTAGTTCTTTTAATAAGGGGGAAAAATAGGAATGGTAGCAGCATATCCTTGAATATTTCAAAGCATAGAAGATATTTTATATACATGATGTCCAATGCATGTAAAAAAAAAGTTGAATCCTATATTTTACCATTATTAAGAGGATGGTCTGTTAAGTTCTCGGCCTCGACTATAGATGGCGACACTATCAGCATGATTTTTTTTCTTCTAAGTTGGTACATCTGTCATAAGCATCCATGTGAAATTGTAAGTCATTCTATTAAGTAGTTTGTTTTATACATCTGTTTGAAGAAAAAGTGTTGTCTGTATCCCTTGAAATGGATAAAATTGAGTATGTGCAGTTATAAATTTTTTTGTAAAGGAAGGTTTAACACTAAAAAAAATTCATTCGAAGTGCATAAAAGTTTATGGGCACTCTTCTCCTTCGTTTTCGACAATTAAGAAATGGACTGCTGAGTTTAAACGTGGCCGCGCCAGCCTTGAAGATAATCCACATGAAGGACATCCAAAAAGTGTAACAACACCAGAAATCATTGATCAATGCACGATATGGAATTGGATGACCGGCGAGTCAAAGTGCGTGAAATTGCTGAGACTATTCAAAAGTGTGT
This sequence comes from Typopeltis vanoorti, assembly GCF_054136105.1. Classification (NCBI taxonomy): domain Eukaryota; kingdom Metazoa; phylum Arthropoda; class Arachnida; order Uropygi; family Thelyphonidae; genus Typopeltis; species Typopeltis vanoorti. The sequence continues at coordinate 76,544,119 of NC_143550.1, read as the reverse complement.
ATCATATACACCCTCTGTACAAAAAGAAACCGAACTTTTCGAAAATGGAAACTAGTGGCGTCACCTGTTGTATCTTTTTGTTGTCGAAAGCAGCAACCTTCATTAGTGTTGTGTCAACTGTTTATGACATTTGTTTCATTAGAAGCCGAGTTATAGTGCCAAGAGTGACAGTGTGTTTTGATGAACGGTCTGAAAATGAGTTTCAAACAGAAAGCTGCGATTGACTTTTGTGTTAAACTTGGTAAGTTTTACTGAAACGTGTCAAATGATTCAAAAAACATACGGTGATGAATGCTTATCCTGTACTCAAGTTTACAAGTGGTTTAAGTGATTTTAAAGTGGTTGTGAGATGCTTGAGGACGACGAAAAGCCAGGCCGACCCTTGACCTGAGCGAAGTTAACATCCAAAAAGTGCATGATTTCATCAAAGAAAACCCAAAATCGTCAGTGAGAATGATTGAAGATGAACTGGGGATTTCAAAATCAACTGTGCACATTTTGACCGAAAGTTTGGGCCTTTGAAAATTGAATTCGTGATTTGTTCCCCACAAGTTGACCGACAACCAAAAAATGTATCGAATTGAACACTGCAAGGACCTCATTAAAACTGTTCGTAAGGACTCAAACTTCCTTACACAATTAATAGAATGTATGTATGCCCAAATTCACCTTGATTGAAGCTGCTCTTTTAATAATAGAAGAGAGGCTAAAAAAACTACCTCGAAGTTTGCAAAAAAAATTAAAAAAAAAAAAAAACAGCTAAAATTTTTATGAGATACATCTGATATGTAGATCTCAATCAAAATTCGTTGCATTCTTTTATTTTCATCCCTTTAGCCTAGAAAGCCTTTTGAAAATGAAGAAAACCACATTTTGTTGTTGCATTCACTCATCAAGACAATTTGTTATGCTTGTCTTAACATGTAATTTGCTGATTTCACACATTACTTAGAACCTCTTGTGTGTAGTGTAAAACAAGCAAATTACATGTTGAGAATTTTTACGTCACCAGCATTAACGTAAAAGTACAATAAAATCTTAAAACAATACAATTTTTTACTTTCATGCAAGTAACTTGCTATGCAGGCAATTTATATTACTAGGGTTTGCAAACAACAGGTAGGATTGCAGTTTGAAGTGCTTATAAAATTTTGTTCTATTTAACCAGTTTTACTTATCTCTGTAATAAAAATAACTGGTACTTTCCACTTATATGTAATTTATTTTTCCAGAGGATATGATCTTATTGTTAATTTCAATAGCAATATGTATATGTCAGTTTTAATTTCAATAGTTACCATTGTAAACACAGCAAACATAATCATTCAGTCATGGTGAAATAACCTTTGATACTTGAATGATAGCAACAACTTCAAAGCTCTATGAAACAGAACAGTAGTCTACAGCAACATTTTTCTCATTGATTGGAGACCTGGAACATAGTTGTGATATATTCTTGTATTACTGAATTTCTCACATAGTTGTGATATATTCTTATATTACTGAATTTCTCTATTTTTTTTTTTTTTTCTCAAATCATTCTTTAAGCAGCTTGTCTTCATGTTTAATATCTTCACCAGATACAAAGAAAGAATTTGATACCAGCAGCGTTGCTAGAATGGAAGTTGAACATGGTTTTCAACAGTCCTATACAAGATTGCCTTTATGACTATTTAATGGTTCCTGATTACAGGAAAATTTTATTGGATATGCTTTTAGTCAAGGAATGAGTATTATATAAAGAGGAATTTATAATTCCTGTTCATATCCTACTCTTTTCTTGACTAAATTATCATATCTAAATTATAATACCAGACAGGTGCTATATAACCCTTAATGACCACATTATTTTATAACTTTAGTTATCAAACTGCTATTCTCTCTTGAAAATAAAGGAGTGAATTGTAAAAAAAAATAAATCAAATAAGATGAAAATAAATCAAATAAAATGAAAATAAATCAGATATAGTAGCTCCCTGTGTTTACCTAGGACAAAAGATCACAGTAGAGGGAGACTGTGAAGAAGAAGAAGAAATTATATGTAGAATTCAACTTGGTTAGACAGCCTTTAGAAAACACCATAAAGTATCTAAGTTTATAACTGTCCTGTGGTTTGAATGTTTAAGTGAAAGAATATCAATCAAGGTTGTGGGTATATAGCAGGCGTAACATGACTCTCATTGAGGTACCATTTGAGCTAGACGTGTCATTTAGAGCCCTGATTAAGTCAGTTCTTTAAGCCTGTGCTTGAAAATCTTGATGGTGGAAACCAGGTCCAGAATGCTGATCTGAGTCACCCAAAGAGAGAATGTCGAGTGCTACTCTTAGAAACGTGGAGACTTGTCAAACTCACATGAGCACCTATGCTCCGAGCTCTCAGAAATTTGACTAACAATCATCGTTAGTTATTTGAGGAGATGGTGTACTCCATTCAACTCTAACACCCTGACCCAGCAGAGCAATTTTTGTGAACTCTTGTCTGGCTCTCTAGCGATAGATGTCTTATTGGATCCAGTTGATGGAAGGGATGAACGCACCAATAATGAGTTACTCTGAAAAATATGCCAAAACATTTTTGAAGCTCTCGGATAGTAGTAGTTGGGGATACAGCAACTATAAATAAGATAGACTAAGTTAGATTTAAGTAAATATGTAAGTTAGGTTAGATGGGATCTTTATCATGTGCTTGGTCAAATAATAAAAGATACAAAAAAGGTGCAAGTTCAACTGGTCAAATCCATGGCTGGCCCTGACCTGCTGTTAGCGACAGCATGAACAATCTGGCAATGATCTTAATAATACAGGTCTGTATCTATAACGGTACAGTGGTAAATATGGCTGATGGTCATACCGTGGTAAATGCATGAACTGAACGTCTTTAGGCTCATGTACCACTAGACATTAAGAACCAAACGGCTTTAGGTTCTTAAAACGAGATGATGTCTGAATGCCCAAGAGCCAGTACCAAGAGAGTTCAATCTGCTGCTAGTCATTGCAATAGTAATCCTGCTCAGTATACGAGAGAAACCTCAGGTTTGAACACTTGGTACACGTGCTTGGTTGAGTGACCAGTGGTGTGAAACTACCATCCATGGGATTATGATTGAATGCCTCTAAGTCAGAATCCTGTCTAGCCACTGCAACGATACTGTTTGTGCCTCACACATGGAAAGGCAGCACTAGCCAGAGTTGTTTTCATACTGTTACAGTGCGATCACTCTGGCAATGAGGCCACAAACACAGAATCATCAAGGCTTTGAGGCTGCTGCTTCCTATGCTGCACCTGAAGGGCACAGTATAGGAAGCACTAAATCGTCCACAGATGACCTAGGTACTGGTCTGGGTGTCGTGGTTAGAAAAGCAGCGACCATACTGTGATCTATTGAGGCTCATCCTCATTAGTTTATCAGCCACAATATTTTAAGTTTGTGTGTCCATATATATTGTACATACGTACTCCTGAAGACAGCCTCAACAAAGAGACTGAAATGCTTTTAATTATTTATTACAGTTAATAATTTTTTATTCTCTAGATAGTTGAATCTGCAAGCCTTTTACAATGAATGCTATACTATCCAACCTTTTCAGAGAGGATCCTTCTCCTCATATTCCCTCCAACACATACTGCTTAAAATATCTGTCCATTATGAATTCTATAAAGTAGGCTCTCTTATTACCAACACTGTCCAATCTATTTATCATACTTAAACTCTCTCATAAAAAAAAAAAATACACTATATTCTTCACCTTTTACTGTTATGATGTCATCTAATGTCACCTATGTTTCACTAACATCAACAGTCTTCAGAAAGGAAGTCTAACAGCCACATACTAGCAGTGTGTTGCCACTATATCTCTTACTCCTATATCCATTATTATTGTCAGTAATCTTTAAAACCATCTTCCCCAAGAGACTACACACCTGTTACTTCCATCCTTATTTTCTAGTGACTCATTTTCCTGTCTCAATGCTATCAACTGTTCATAGAATAGTAACTTATCCAAGTGCTTCCATTCTTCCTTATTCAGAAGTAATTCATCCCTTCCATTTAACTCTCATCTGTCATCAAATGTACTCTAAACATTAACAAATTACAAAATTATTTTAAATATATCCTCATTATCACATCATTCATTACTAACACATCTCAAAACTCTGCAAATATCCTACTGAGGAAACACATTCACTATCCTCCCTTTCCAACTTTTCTGCTGCACAGTCTCTAACACTGCTTGCAAATCTTTGACTACCCATTTCGCGCTTCCTATCAAATCATTTGCACTAGCCACTACCATCATCTCATCCAACTTCTCTTCATTGCTTGCTATAGTCATAGCTCTATTCTATAATTCATTTCTGCAAGCACTCTTCTAACATTCTGTTCTTCACATCTCAAATCATCAAAATCTCCATATGTTAATATCCTTACAGCTTCACTCATTCTCTTAACTTCCACATTTTGATTTACTCTCTCTTCTATTCCTTCTCTTGCTCTCCTACTCATGTTTCTTCTCTTTCCCTTTGCTCTCTTTCGTCTTTTCACATCCACTCTTTATCTTGTTCTTTCATTCTTTCAAGTTTCCTAATATCTTCATTCACTTTCTCCAAGTCAGTTCTTCTTCTGCCTTCAGTGAGGAAGACACACTTGAACTCTCTTTACATCTCAAATCAATATCATCCACACAGTCCAAGTTACTGATTGAAACTGCCACGTTTTCATTCTCAGTCATGTTATTCATTATTAAATCAGTATTCATTTCTTCCGTGTTCTCCTCACCTCAATCATACAATTGGGAAGTGTATATATGCCACAAATGTAACATGTTCAAAATGTAGTATGCCATCTTTGAAAGGTAGTGAAGGCAACAATGAACCAGACAAAACTTTGCAAAGCAACTACACAACTCTTTCAATAACTAAATAAATTCTACTGTGGATGGAGAAAAAAGCATGACATGTGGGCCTACACAGCTAAGAGAAGAGCAATAAAATTATTATTTTTTTATTATTATTTCGGGCGACTCCAGGGAGTCCTTAGACTCATCGAGGGAGGCCCTAAACATCATGTCCACACAATTATATGACATTCTCACAGTATCTATCATACCTTGCCTTGAACTCGCTCACCGTCATAGCACCCACAACAGACTCTGGCAGCTTATTCCACTCATTTACCACTCTAAAAGTAAAGAACCTAGCTCTAACCCCTGCTAACCACACTCTTGCCCAGCTTCCATAGGTGTCCCCTAGTTCTCCCACCACCAGTCCTGATCTCAAAAATATCCTCTGAATTAATCTTATAGAATCCCTTTAGCAATTTGAATGTCTCAATCATACTCCCCTTTTCCGCCTATCAACTAGTTTCTGCAACCCACAAATCTTCAACCTGTTCTTATATGGTTCATTCCATAGACCTGCTATCATCTTAGTCACTCGCCTCTGGATCCTCTCTGCCTCCTCCCCATCAAGAAGGAACCGAGGTGACCAAATCTGGGCACAGTAGTCGAGATGAGGTCTTATCAAGGCTCGGTACAGAGGTACAATAACTTGCTTGTCTCTGCTCGTCAAGGTATTTTTCAACAACCAAGTGAGTTGATGAGCTGATTTAGCTACTTTTGCAATGTGCCCCCTGCTGCTAATCTTTTCACCCCAAAATGCATAACCTTACATTTTGTCACATTAAATTGACATCCATTCTCCTTAGCCCAGAACTCCAATCTATCCAAGTCATCCTGCAAGATTTTGACATCTTCTGCATTCACTATCGCCCTACCCAACTTTGCATCATCAGCGAACAAATGAACTGTTCCACTTAGATCCTTCCCTATATCGTTAATGAACAGATTAAACAGCAGTGGTCCAAGAACAGAACCCTGTGACACACCACTAGTCACAGGCCGTCTTTTGGACTCTACTAATGAATAAACTACTCTTTGATATCTCTCCATCAACCCGACCTATCCATCTCACCAACCTTATATCCATTCCCATATGTTGTAGTTTATGGATTAGAATTCCATGTGGTATCCTGTCAAATGCCTTTGCCAGGTCCAGTAGTATCACTGTAAAACCATTACCCTTATCCAGTTCAGCCATCACCTTGTTACAAAACTTGAGCAAGTTACTGAGGCATGATCTACCCTTCACAAAGCCATGCTGTCCCCTGTACAGTATCTCATTTTCATCAATCCATTCCTGTATTTTTCTCTTGACTACTTTCTCCAAGACCTAGACAACGACTCCTAATATGCTGATCGGTCGGTAATTTGCAACAGTAGTCTTGGATCCTCCTTTATACAGTGGAACTATTTTTCCCTCTTTCCACACCTGCGGGACTAAACCAGACCTGAGACTTAGATTAAACAACATGGTCAAGGGAACTGATAATTCCTTAGCAGCTTCACGCAAGACCCGTGCCAGTATACCATCCAATCCTACAGATGTATTCACATTAAGGTTCTGTAATAGACTATTCAGCTCCACTTCATTCATCACAATTCTCGTATAAACTAATGGTTCCTTCATTTCTTCAATGTCACCACCTGGATGATATACTTTTGCAAAGTGCGCGCTCAGTAACTCCACTATATCGACTGATTCAGTGACCTCCTTACCATCGTCATTCCTTAAAATCATTTTGCCATGTACAGTTTATTCTTGCTTGCAGCATATTGAAAGAACTGTTTGGGATTCTCTTTTGCTTGCATAGCTAGTTTCCTTTCATAATCCGCGTTTGCTTTTTTTACCACACTCGTTACCCTTCTGGCCTGCACTTTATACCGTTCATGTGCCTGCAGGTCACCCCTTTCTTTAAATTCCCTCCACAGTTGTTTCTTTTTTTGCAGCTCAAGCTTAATTGTGTTATTCATCCATTTGACCCCTACTTATTTTACTATTCGGACCCTAGGTATACAATCAGCCATAGCCTCCTGTAAATGCTCCTTGACCGCTTCCCATGCTCTATCGACATCCAACCCTTGCAGTTGTACATGCCATGGCACTGATCCAAGCAATCTCCTAAGCTTGTCATACTTGTCAGCACGGTAATTCCACATATACCCTGCCTTAATCGAAAATTCCACACCTTTAGCCATCTCCCAGGTCAAGACCTTATGATCACTCTCACCAATAGGTGGCAACATGGTCATATTCATTACAGTCAAATTCTGAGATGCTATTACCAGGTCAAGCACTCTCACACCCCTAGTATTTTCAATTACATGCTGTCTCAGATAGTTATCCCTTAATAATTAAATAAAACCCATTTCCTTCCTCATATGTGTCCTCTCCTCCTTCCAATTGATGTTACCATAGTTAAAATCCCCCATAATAATTACCCTCCTTCCACTCATTTCATCAATTTGTTTATGCATACTATCCTCACCATCTATTCCATCACCTGGTCTACAGCAGCATCCAACTGTATATTTTATTCTGCCAGTCTTAATCTCACACCAAATAGCCTCAAATGAGCTCCTTTCACTATCCTGTGATACAACTTCAATTCTTCTTGGCTACAGTTCATCAGCTATCATCAATAACACCCCTCCTCCCATTTTATTCTCTCTGTCCCTCCTAAACACACTATAACCTACACATTCTATCCCACTAACTATATCATCTTCCGTCAGCCATGTTTCACTAATGCTAATAACCTGTGGCCAGGAAGAGCCAATCAAGGCCAAAAATTCTTCCTTCTTGTTCCTAATACTCCTGGCATTAGTATACATGAAATGCAGTGATCCCTTTGTCCCACCCCTATCTTGATGCATTATTCTAAATGTCCCATTCCCATTTTTTGTCCTTAGTGCTGGCTCAGGTACATTATATACATTCTTACACTCACCTGTCTCACTGATGTCCGCATATCCACTCCCCCCCCACCTCCTTGGTAGTTTTACTTTCCCTGGTTCTGCACATCCATTTTCACTTCATTCAGCAACACTTTTTCCAGTCTCCGAACACCAAGTCCATTCAAATGTAGGCCATCCATCTTGTATAAGTCCTTTCGCCCATCAAACTCATTCCACACGTCCACGAATTCCACATCACACCGTCTGCATAACCTGCGCATAATGTCATTTGCGATTATGGCCCTCCTTCTAAACTCCTCTCTGTCATACCATGGCAACAGACTCACCATTCTAACTCTGTCACTCTTTTCTTTCACTACCTTTAACAATCCTTTCAAGTCCTCTCTCATAAAAAATTTATCACCTTTCAATTCATTCATACCCGCCACAACTATTAATTCTTTCACCCTCTGTTTTTGCACTCTAATACTCTCACTTACATCCTTAAATTTCGCACCCAGTAAGTACAATTTAGTTACATTCCCATCTATCACTCATCTTAATAACAAGTCACCATACAACACTCTTTCCTTCATTTCAGAAATTCTCCCACTCTTACGCTGTTTATTTACGTTAGCCGAATCACTCTGGAAAGAGTTTTGCAGGTGCTCCAATTGTCGCTGCGCATTTTGTATCGCTGCGTGCAACCTAGCGATCTCACTTCCTACAAATAATTCCTCATTTTTTTTATCATTCAAACCATTTTCTCTCTCTGAATAGTTGCTTTCACGCTTTCTTTGATCACTGCTCTCATTGCCATCTTGTACACCACTCAATAACTCCACTATATCGACTGATTCAGTGACCTCCTTACCATCGTCATTCCTTAAAATCATGGTATAAAAGACTGGTATTTCATTTGCAATACATTTTTTGATAATATAATGATTATAAATGTTTATAAATTTCATTCTCCATGGTTTTAACAATAAAGCAGATTTTTTCTTTTCCCCCCATCTTTCCATTCAAATTGACTTCTTAGCTGTTTAGTTTCTCTCAATGTATGGATATTCTCTCTTTTCAGTTTTTCTAAATATAAAGATATGTTGCTTTAAAATTTAAATTAATATTTTCCTTATACGTGAATAAACTTGTTAATTCTTTTTTAAGCAATATTTTGCCTTGATTATTTTTGCATTCAAGGATCAGAACAACTTGATATTTTAAATTTTCACAATTTACATTATATCTCAATTTGCATTTATTCATTTACTTGTTTATTTTTTGCCAGACTCAAGAAAAATGTAAATAAGGGGTTTTACCATATTAACACTCATTTGAAGGAAAGAAATAATTTGAATTTTTTTAGAAAAAATAAAGTTGTCGTTTAATTTGGAATGTTTCATCCTTTTACAGAAGACAGTTACATTACATTTACATGATAAAATGGCAAAAGACATTATCGCCAAAGGTAGGTATCCTAAAAAAAAGGCAAGGCATGTATACTTTATGATTATTAAAATCAATTCCAATTTAAATAAAATATATTAAGTTTGCTTTTACAAATGCTATTTAGTGGTCTGTCCTAATTATCTGAAATTCTGATACAATGGTTTGTAGAAAAAGTAAATTTAACTTTGTTTCACATGTGTTGCTGCTTTTCTTGTTTTCCATTGCTGAATTCCAAACTGCACCATTGATTTTTCAGATATAAAGATGACTGTAAGAACCATAAGTAGACAACAGGCTCCAATAATCACATGCAATCCCCATTGAAGTGGACCTTTGTCACAACACCAGACTTTCTGGAAAAGAAGAACAGAACTTCAAGAAAAATCTTAACTGGAAAGAACAGATAAAATCCAAGAAACAATAATATGTTTGGCATTATTACTACCTTTCAATTTTAAACTTGAAATCTATATTATAATGAAAAAAAGTTATTTTTTTCTTTTCTTTGTGTGTGTGAGCAAGCTGTCAACATGTTGGAGTAAAAGTAGAATTCCAAGTTAAGGGTTGTATGCATTTCAATATGTTTCATTGTAAATAGAATATGTGAAACGAAACATATTATGTAGCTCATATGAAATACATTTTTTATACTATATATTCCAAACATTTATATATATATATATATATATATATTAAAAATAGGATCACTTAAGGATTATGGCTAGACTTCAAAATGGTCATGTGTGGAATGTGAAGAACTGACTAGGGCATCTGATCCAATGTGTAATCCTTTTTTTGTTGCACTCCATTATTAAGTATCATCCTGAACACTGAAAGAACAAGAATGGATTACCAATTTGGAACTTAGCAAACTACACTGTATTCTGCATTGCTTATTATTTTGATGACACAATGTGAAGAAATGGCATGTTGGCTGGGGGGGCATCAGCCAGTTGAATAAGGTCTCTCCTGCTGTTTTCATTAGGGAAAGAGGGGAAACGTCAGTACTAGAACAAACTCACTGTCAGCAGAAGTGAAGACAGATACTATCAGTATGAGATGTATTCATTAGAAAGCAAGCAGAACTCATAGAAAAATCAGTAAAGCCTCAAGTTGAAATAGTTGGTGTTACTGAAACTAAGAAGATTAAAACAGGTGATTATATAGAAGTTGGGGATACTAAGGATTCAGCATTATTTCATTATACTAAAACAATTGTACCAATATTAATACTAAAACAGGTGAAATACTGATAATAACAATAAGATGTTATATTCTGGCAAAAATGATCAGGGAAAGACTGGAGCAGTGATAGTAGTCAACACATAACATGAAGATAAACTTTTTGAATGGAAAATAATTTCAAGCAGTAATGTGGACAAATTTCAAATGGGAAATTGGATCTCACAGAAGGTTTCTACTAAGGAAGACAGAGTTTTTTTGAGTCATTAGAGAGGGCAGCTGACATAAAGAAAGAGGAAAATGTATCTTGAAGATCTGAAGAACAGAGTAAGAAATGAATACCACATAGCAGAAATGTTTTGAGAAAAAGCTACAAATAATGGCAAGTACCTGCTATTTGTAATGACATGGACTAGTCATTACAAACCCCATTTTCCAATAAAGAAATGCATAAATTCACATGGAGGCAAAACACGAGAAATAAGTCTTATTAACTATGCTATTGATAGTGCTATCTTCACACTTATACATGACAAAATGTATACAGGGAATTTGAAATAGGAAGTGCTCCCCCATTTAGATGCAGGGAAGATAAAATGAATACCATACCAACAAATGCTGGCCTGGTTGGCTGAGTGGAAAACATACCTGCTCTCCGACCAATAATTTGTGGATTTGAATCTTAACTTGGGCATGGATGTTTGAAAAAGCCTGCTCTAAATAAGCATGACAGCTCTTTGAACCTTACAAGGCTTGTCTTGATTATAAAAAAAAAAAAAATGTAGGAAAGTTTTAGAAGATCAATACAATAAAGGTGGCAAAGTGTTCACAAAGTGTTCTGAAGGCTATTGAAAAAACTCAGAAAATGAGGCAAGAGTATTGCAACAGGTATCAGAGATGATAAAAGTAAAATAAAAATTAAGGATAAGGAAAATCTGGGCAGCTACAGTAATTAACTTTGAAAAATTATTAAATGTGTGTGTGAGAGAGAAGAGGTGGTAAACATACAGGAGGAATGGAATTAGGAGTACATATTAATGTTTGAGGTAGAAAAGCCATCAGAACCCTGAAATATGGAAAGGCAGCTGAAATAGAGAGAATATTTCAACAAAAAAAGCTCAAATAATGAGGCATTAAACTTTTACAGTGGCTATGCTGCATAATTCAGGTCTTAGAAGATTGAATTCCAGGTCACTGAAGTAATCATAATATACCATCTATAAAAAGGAAAATAAAACAATGTGCAAATACAGAGGAATTTCCCTTCTGAGCATTTCTGGTAAGATTTAGGCAAGAATAATTGAGAAGAGAGTAAGGAAAATTGTGGAAGAAAAACTTGGAGAATAACCTGGGTTCAGGCAAACAGGAATTTTGGGGATCAGATTTTTACTTTAAGGTACAAATAGTCAGGAAATCATGTGAATAGAACAAGAATTTTATATGTTTTTGTAGAGCTGGAAAAGGCATACAAGGTAGACAAAAGTTGTTCAAAACTATGATTATATGCTGTAAATGGAATATTATACAGAGGAATATGTATCTTATATTTAATATAAGTGGAGATAAATAATATTGGAGATGCACACTGAGATATCTCCTGTATTATTCATCATGAAAGAAAGAGGCATTAAACCTGATGTCAAAACTGAAAAATCAGCTCCATAGATTATGCAGATGATGTTATACAAATCTTCAAGACTCTAATTAAATTAAATATCTGCTTTTATTTATTTAGAACATACTAAACAACACAGAGAAATCTGAGCAAGCTACATTTTGCTGTTGCTCAGATGAGATCAGTTCCTGCATTAGTTTAATAGAAGGGAAAATTAATTTCTCAGAATGTGAACTTAATCATTGATTAAAAGATTAAGTAAATTTACTTAATCAAACCTTTTTCCTTTTTAGAAGCTTCAGCTGTTTCGAAAAAGAGGCTCTCAGATTCTGTGGTGCAAGAGAATTATGGAATGACTTGCAAATGAAACTTTCTATTGTAGACATCTATATCTTCTGTATTCACCAAGTTTATTATAGATATTGTACATCCTGCCTGTTTTGGTTTCTGACTCTGACTTTTTTTTTTTTAGTATCAATATTATAGTGACCAGGTAAATATTAAAACAGAAAAAAGATCAACTTTCATTACCTCTGGAGTAATATGCCAGTTAGCTGTAAAAATCAGCTGTTATTTAATTGCACTGTTCAAAGTGAGGGACCATAAATACTTGGAATATTTCAGAAAATATTTCCTGTAATAACTATATCTTATGCTTTCCAGATCTTCCTATTCTTTTCATTTATATCTATATAGTAATTTTGGTAGTCTGATATCATCCATTCGATTCAGATGTTCTATCCATTTTTTTGTATATTTACTTTTTAAAATTTATTGGTTTTGTATTCTGAGATTGTAAAATTTTTTCATTTGTTTTATGGTCCCATATGACATATTCAGTTGTTTTTCTGAGAAATTATTTCTGCTGCTTGAATTTGATTTTCCATTTCTTTTTAAGGTCCATGTTTTGTTTTGATATAATAAAGTTGATTTAGACAGGACATTTATATAGTCTGATTCTAGTATCTTTTTGTGCTAGAGGTGGCTTAAATATATTATTTATTATGCTAACCTATCTTAAAAAAAAAACATATCTAAAGATTCCACATCATGAAATGCTGTAACAAATTAGGCATGAAAATTAGCAATAAAAAGACTGAAACTATGAAAATAGGCAGGAACATAGAAAATTTCAGCTGCATCCTGAACGGAGAATCTATAAAACAAGTAAAATATTACAGCTATTTAGACAAAGTTTTTATGTGTGAAGATAGCAAGTTAAATCCGGAAATGAACAACAGAATAAGCAGAGCTGGTATGTGGGCAGCCAGCTGAATAAATTTATATGGAATAAGAGAGAAATTATCCAAATACCAAACTAGCAGTATACAAGACAGTGTTCAAACTATTTTTAAGTTATGAATCTGAGAGTTGGGTTAGAAGCACTTGAACAAAGACTGGAGACCACAGATATGATGATTCTGAGTAAAATTAGGGGAGTGAACCAATGGCAAGATCATATTAAAAACAAAGATAATAGAAAGGAACTTGACATTGTCAGTATTCAAGAATGTGTAAGCAGAACTAATATAACGGATATGGCTACTTAAATAGAATAGGTGAGGAAAGGTTAGCAAAACAGGTGTTTGATGCCAAGATGGTAGGAAAGAGACCAGAGGAAGACCAAGGTCTAGGTGGATTGATTCAGTCAGAAGTACCTTAGAAGCACAAAATGTTGACAATATTGGAGTGCTGACAAGTAATACTGGAGTATATGAAATTCGACCAAAAATACTCAAATATGGAGGGCAAAGTTTAACACTGGCCGCATTGCTTAATTTAGAAGGCCTGGTCATAACCCAACTGTATCCTGGTCACAGGGTCGAATTCCAGAGGATTGGAGCAGAGCTCTCATAGTGGTTGGATTCAGGCCAAATAGCAGTTGTCAGGATCAGATTTTCACTTTAAGTCAAATAGCTGAGAAATCTTGGGAATGTAACAATGATATGTATTTAAGTTTTGTTGATCTGATAAAAGCATATGACAAGATGCCAAGAGGACAGCTCTTCAAAATGCTATGATTATATGGTGTAAATGGGATATTGAGCAATACATAGTCTCCATTTAAGTTGTAAGTCAGCAGTTAGAATTGAAGGAGGTAAGGGAAGATGGTTTGATGTCAAATTCAAGTGTGTGACAATAATGAATGTTATCTCTACTCTTATTCATTATCTATGGATCACATTAGGAAGAAAAGTGATATTAAATCTGATATCAAAATTGGCAATGTTAATCTTATCTTTTTACTTTATGCAGATGATGTTATAATTCTGAATAAATCAAGCACAATTCTGCAAGATTCCCTGACTAAATTGAATAACTGTCATAATAAATTTGGTAACAGCAATAAAAAATACAATGAAAATAGGCAGAAACATTGAAAATATCAACTGTATCCTGAATACTATACCTATAGACAAAGTAAAACATTTCTGCCATTTAGGTGCAATTTTCAGTGAAGATGGTAAATTAAATATGGAAATAGACAAAAAAAATTAGTAGAACTGGTATGGTAGGAAGTCAGTTGAATAAATTTATATATGAAATAAGAAAGAAATTAGTCAAAATGCAAAATTAGCTGTATATAAGACAGTGTTCAAACTAATTTTAACTTATGGATATGAGAGCTGAGTTAAAATTAAAACACTTCATCAAAGACTGGAAATCTGTAATATGAAAGTTCTGAGAAAGATTAGTGGGGTGAATGAACAGATCACATCAAAAATGAATTGGACACTGTTAGCATTCAGGAATGTGTTAGTAGAGCTAATCTCAGGTAGTATGGTCACTTAAACAGAATGGGAGAAGAAAGATTAACAATACAAGGAAAAAGACCCAGAGGAAGACTGATTGATACCATAAAAAGTGCTTTAAAAGACAAAAATATAAAATCTGATAATGTTGGAATCTCGACAGATAACAGATTAATTTAGAAGAAAATTATTGATTGGAAGTTAGTAATGGTGTAACTTTTTCATGTAGTCCTATCATAATTATCTCAGAACTCCCTGAGGGTACATCTCAGGAATTTTACATATTATGTATTATATTATAAGTTTTTAAGTATATATATTTCAGAGAAAGAAACATTTTCCTTTCGGGTGTACAATACAGAATGCAACAAATGAATTAAAAATTTACAGTTCAGTTTCAGTCTGATTTATCTTTCAGATGAAGCACATTGTCGTCGTCAATCCAGAAGAGGGTACCAGTCGGATTCCACGCCTCTATGAATTTCGCGACAGTTCTTGTTTCTTTGAAATGCTCAAGTTCCAATATCAGCCTGCTTTTTAGTTTCCGACGGAGCATATACGTGAGGGTTTGTGCAGTTTCAGTGATGGAGTGTCCTTGGTAAATGTGGCGGTCGAGTTTAGCTAGTCTAGAAAACGTGTTTTTAAAGTTAAATATAGTGTGGCTTTTTGTCACAAATTGTGCTGCAATTGTGCATCGGTTAGAAACAAGTGTCCTTCAGTGGTATTATTGTTTAGAACTGTGTTGTATATATTGTGTTTTCACTGCCGTTTGTTTCACTATATCAACGTGTAAAGATGGCGTCCAAGAAACGTATGTCAGCGGCGCGCAGGACTTCTACTACTACACGAAAGGCTGGCTCAGCGTTAGATTTTTCGCAATGGATGCGTTGCGGAAACTGCTACATGTATGCACCGAAAAATGTGAAGGATCTGTGGTCGGTCTGGCAAAATGAGAAGAAAGAAAATGTCGACGTATGTGAGAAGTGTCGGGATAGGCTGGAGCGTTTAGGAATGGAAGCTGACATCGGGACCATAGCGGAAGAACTTTGGCGGGAGTTTATGAAAATGAAAAATGACCTTCATCTTCTTCATGAGGAAGTGGAAGTGATCGGTAAGGAGATACTGGAAGTTAAAGCTGAGTTTAATGTGTTAAACAGAGAAATTAGGACTATAGAGATTACTTTAGCTGAAGTAACTAGAACAGGATTACATATGGGTGAGTCTTTGGTGAATGATTCAGTAATAAATAGTATGGGAGTGATTGGGAGTCAACATAATAAAACCACAAGTGGCCTAGAAGAAATGAGATGTAGTGAGAGTGGGGGGGTAAGTAATAGAGAGTTGAGTAATGAAGCTGGGAGAGTCATGCTGAATAGTGTAGAGAATGAGTCCATGAGTGTGGACTTGAATGAAGTTAAGAGTGGTAAAATATATGGTGATTCTATGATTAAGGGTATGGAGAGTGGTATGCATGAGGAGTGCTTGGCTGATGGGACAATAGAAAGAGTGGCTTTAGCAATAAAGAGAGGGCATGAAACAGAAAAGATGATAGTTATGGTGGGTACGAATGACCTGAGAGGTAGTATAAATCGGGTAGGAAAAGATTTAAGAACATTATTAGATATTGTGAAGAGGAAAAGTGTCAATGGGAGAATAGTGTGTGTGCTGCCTCGTTTTGACAATTACGAGTTAAGTAGACGAGCAATGATAATGAATGATATGATTGCAAGAATGTGCAGAAAAAGAGGTCTGGAGTTTGTTGATGTTTGGAGTGTGTTTGAAGGAAAAAGGCAGTTGTATGCTAGAGATGGACTGCATCTTAACATGGAAGGACATAAGCGATTGAAGAAGTTATTGTTTTCTGAACAGGTTGAAGTTATTGGGCAGGGAAACTAATATTGAAAAGGTTGAGTGTAAGAGAGAGAAACTTTAGCACTGATTGTGTATTTATTGATCCTTATAGGCAGAATAAATTGCAGAAGAGAGGGGATAAAAATCGGCATAGGACTACAGTAGTTAGTGACTTATATATCAATTCTAAAGCCGGTACAAGATCTAGAGGGAATCTGCAATTTTTGTATACCAATGCTAGAAGCATTCGAAATAAGAGAGAAGAATTTTTGGCATTAGTCAGTGAAATCTCACCAAAAGTTGTAGGCATTAGTGAAACTTGGCTGTCAGCAGAAGATGTGGTCACTGGAATTGAGTGTGATGGGTACAGTATTTTCAGGGAGGATAGAGAAGATAGAACAGGAGGAGGAGTACTGTTGATGATAGCTGATGTGTTGCAGCCAAAGAAAGTAGTATATCATGATGATAGACATGTGAATGAGCGTTCATTTGAGGCAGTCTGGTGCGAAATAGTGACCAACGCAACCAAATATACAGTTGGATGCTGCTATAGGCCAGGGAATACGGGGGGAGATATTGAATTCATGCATCAGCAACTTAGTGCAATGAGTGAAAGCTTAGTGATTATTATGGGGGATTTTAATTATGGTGATATCAATTGGAAGGAGGAAATATCACGTAGCAAAAAGGAAATGGAGTTCATACATCTTCTACGAGATAATTACTTGAAACAGCACGTAACCGAAGGGACACGTGGTGTGAGAGTGTTGGACCTGGTTATTGGTTCAGAGGTTATATGCATAAGTAAGGTGTCCTCATTACCTCCAGTTGGTGAAAGCGATCATGTGGTATTGACTTGGGAGGTTGCAAAATCTGTGGATTTTTCTATTAAGAAGGGGTATGTACGGAACTACAGGTTAGGCAATTATAACAAGCTTCGGAGTGAGCTTGCAGCCATCCCATGGCAGAACATATTGCAAGGGAAAGATGTTAGCAGTGCTTGGGATACAATCAGCGGGTATCTGAGGAAAGCAATATCAGATTGTGTCCCCATGGTCAGGAGGTCAAACAAGGCAGGCATTAGATGGATGAGCAGTAGTATCAAGCTTGAACTGCAAAAAAAGAAAATGTTATGGAGAATTTACAAGGAGAAGGGCGATCAGGACACCCATGAGCAGTACAAGGCTCAAGCTAGGAAGGTTACCAGCATAGTAAGAAAAGCTAAATCAAATTATGAGAAGACCTTAGCCAAAGAGATCAAGGGTAATCCCAAAGAGTTCTTCCGCTATGTGGCAAGTAAGAGGAAGAATGACTTCGGAAGGATAACCTTAGTGGGTGCTGATGGTGTTGAGGTGACAAAATCAGATGTAATAGTCGAGTTACTGAGTGATCACTTCTCAAAAGTCTATCACCCAAGTGAGGATATCTCTGTACCTATAGCAATACCTAATGTGAGAATTGAAGCTAAAGAATCAGAGGTATTAAATATATTGCAAAACTTAAATGCAAACACTGCAGTAGGCTTAGATGGAATATCAGCTCGGGTGTTGCGTGAATGTGCAAATGAATTGTCAACCCCTCTTACCTGGATATTTAATTTAAGTTTGAACTCTGGTATGGTCCCTAGGGAGTGGAAGTTAGGCAAAGTGGTTCCTTTGCATAAGGGTGGCTCTAAAACTGCGGTATTGAATTACAGACCAATCACCATCTCAGGAGTAGTGGTAAAAGTATTGGAAAAGTTGGTTAAAGACAAAATTCAAGAATGGGTGGATCAGGATATGATACTCTATAGAGTCCAACATGATTTTGTTAAAGGTAGATCCTGCCTTAGCAATCTATTAACTATTTATAATAGAATAACATCAGAGTTGGACAAAGGAACTGGCTACACAGTGGTACTTCTGGATTTTGCTAAGGCTTTTGACAGGATACCCCATAGAACGCTGTTACGCAAATTGGAGCAGATGGGAATGGATATTAAATTGGTGATATGGATAGGAGAATGGCTCAGGGAGAGATACCATAAGGTGGTATCTCTCCAGGATATAAATTTAAATTTATAGGATTTAAATTTAAATAAGCTGGTGTATGGAGGAGCTGAGTCCAGAATGAGGCAGGTGACCAGTGGTGTGCCTCAGGGCTCTGTGCTTGGGCCAATGTTGTTTAATTTGTATATAAATGATATAGGAAACGGCTTAAAGGGAGATATTCAGTTGTTTGCTGATGATGCAAAGTTGTGTAGCGCAATAAAAAATCAAGCTGATGTTGAAAGTTTGCAGGAGGATTTAAATAAGCTGGTAAAATGGGCAAAAGAAAATGGATGTCAGTTCAATGTGGAAAAGTGTAAAGTCATGCATTTTGGGATTAAAAGATTACCAGCTGTGTACTACATCGATGGAAAGGTACTCCAAGAGATTGATGAGGCTAGGGACTTAGGGGTATTGGTAGATAGGGAGATGAAGTTCAGAGGACACATTGCTAAGGTGTCCAAGATTGCACATAGGATTACTTGGTTGTTGAGGAACACACTGACATCCAGAGATAAAGAGGTTATTATTCCCCTTTATAAAGCATTGATACTCCCACATTTGGATTACTGTGCTCAGGTCTGGTCACCTGGATTCCTTGGAGATGAGGAGGCTGTGGAGAAGGTTCAGAGAAGAGTGACCAAGTTGGTGAGTGATATAAAAAATGCTCCCTACATTGATAGATTGAGAGCTTGTGGATTGCAGAGATTGGTTGATAGGCGAAGAAGAGGGGATATGATAGAAGCATTCAAATTACTAAAAGGTTTTTATAGGATTGATGCAAGGGAAATGTTTCAGCTGTGTGATAGTGATGGAAGAACAAGAGGTCATCTCTGGAAATTAAAGAAGAGTGTGGTTAACAAAGGTGTCAGAACAAGGTTTTTTGCCTGGAGGGTGGTGAATGAGTGGAATTCATTGCCTGACTTAGTTGTGAGCTCTTCGTCTGTAAATGAATTCAAGAAGAGATATGACAGATATTGTTTTGCTAGTTTGGGTCTCCCGCGATGAGTCTACTGACTCCA
Source organism: Typopeltis vanoorti (assembly GCF_054136105.1). NCBI lineage: Eukaryota > Metazoa > Arthropoda > Arachnida > Uropygi > Thelyphonidae > Typopeltis > Typopeltis vanoorti. Next base: position 76,524,423 of record NC_143550.1, on the reverse strand, counting down.
TGGAGATACCCGTAATAATAATAATAATGATCATGATCCCGATAGTATTACAGATTTTGTTTGATAGCAGAACAGAGAGGTTATGATAGAAACATAACCCCTTTTAGTAATGTTTCTATCATTTAAAAGGATTAACAAAGAAGAAATTTTTGAACATATGACATGAGGAAGGAATGGGAGGGGAAGGGGAGAGAAAGAGAGATAACATGGAATTGCTCCTTGAAGCTGTGTATGCATGTGGTTAAAAACATGAAGTCGCTGCACTTCTGCATATCGATTACACTGACCCAGTGTAACTCATCATTAACTTCAAACAAAAGAGATTTTCTTAAGCAAACATGATAAAATCGATTACTTTGTCAAAGGTAAATTTCAGTGTTGTAGTGTTATGAAATTCACTAAAAATGACTACCTATAGTAGTCATTCTTAAGTGAATGAGCTCGAGAAGTACACAGTCACTCTGTGAAGAACACATGGGCCATTCATAAGGAGTCTTAGGAACTCATAGAGATGCCTATATACTACTACTACCACCACTACTAATAATAATAAACTTTTCTTACACATAGATACTATTTCAACTGTAACTAGACTTGAAACTTTAACATTTTTGCTCTAATCAAATTAGTTACTGACATTATGGGAATATGAATTCTTACCTCAGACAAAAAACATACAAAGAATGAAATACAAAATGCTATCACTACCAGTGGATTAGGAACAAGGCCTTTCAAGGGCTGAAAACCACTGTCCTTAAAGTAGAAGCTTATGAAGTAAATACTGAAAATAATAAAAATTAATAAAATAAGTTTATCAGAATTAATGTTGTCAATTTGATAGATCAATAATTTTGTAAACAGAATTTATATACATGGTGTGTATGTGCATATGTTACTAAAGACACAATTCAATGTTCAATTCTTTTAACAATTGAAATATAGATATAAAATAGGTAAGAGACTTAAGTTTCCTGTTGGAAAACTGATAATAATAATACATGTTAAGCTGAGAAATGTAATGAGTTTACAAGTTGTATAGAAATGTAATGAGTTTACAAGTTGTATAGAAATGTAATGAGTTTACAAGTTGTATGGATACCTCAAAAGATGCAAAACAACATAATATTAGCAACTTGCTTATCCTTAAAATATTTTCAAAAATAAAAACTTTTTTTTTTACTTGAAATAAGATAAAATTACATTTCATACTGATCATGATATTATATTTTATAAATAAAATTCAGACAAGCAAGACGCAACTCCACTAGTGAATATGTTAATGAACTGCTCATTCACCTCTCTACCGTTGCCATGAAATGATACATTTTCTTCTATTAATAGCATATAAAAAAAAAAAAAAAAAAAAACACTCCCTGAGTTTTTTTTTTTTTTTGCCTAAGTACTTCTCATATTGTATTTCCTATTTCCAAAACAAATGTGTCACCTTCCTAGCTTAGTCTTATATTCTTCTTATACAGGGATCAACAAATATGCTCGCCCACTTGCAGATGGTGTGTAGCCTTTGCCAGCTCGTGAGTAGTTACAGATTAGACAGAATAGAATATTTTTTATTTAATAAAAAAATAACTTTCTAATCTAATTTTTTTAACTTTTCAAACAACACTGACATGACAACCTTTTTGATGAATATAGCATATCACTGCTAACAATACGAGGTGTTCTTGCCAGCTATTATTAAAGATAATTATGCTGTCTTGCTCTTTGGTGGTAGATATCAAATATGCTTATGCATTATCTATATGTAACTTGCATGGTAAGTGTGCCCTCAGGGGTAACCTGAAACCCCAAAGGGCATGTCCGCAGGTGTCAGATAGGAGAATGCTTCTCAGATACGAGTCGTAAGAGGGAAATGAAATGCCTCCAATGGTTCAACAGGCAACAGCAGTGTCTAATAGTAAGTGGCTGCAAACAGCATCTGTTTCTAATTAAACTAACTCAACAATTCTTAACACATTTAAAAAGCATCAACTCTGTTGATTTGATCGCATTGTGCAAATTGAACCAGACAGACTTCCTCAACTGGCATTTGAGGGTACTATGGATACAAAGCCCACAAGAAGACCAAGATTAACATGGCATAAAGTTTTTCAAAGGTGTTGGTATATGAAAGAGCATACTTTGGATGCGAATGGTGGAAGTTCCTTATCTATGTGGTACTCAACCCAATCTTAAGAACAGAAGAGTAAAGATGAACATCATACTCCATACTGATATCCATCCAATTTTTTAAAAAAAGTTAGCTTTAATATTTTGAAGTGAAAATCTTATATTTGGTCATGTCAAACTGCATGTAGAAAGTATATTATATTCTTTAGAAAATATTCTTATTCTTGTGATTAATCATGAAGCTCATTTTGCCTCCTTTCCATCTAATTCACCATTTCATACTATCGAACATGACATCTCTTAATATGAGCTTTTTTTTCATAACCACCTGCTTTTTACTCTCAATATATTTTCCTCAAAAGCTGGCCACTATCTAAGTGAGTATTTCAAGGTTACTTTCACTGAGTAGAGGCAGATTCAACACCTATCTTACTCACAAAACCATCCTCATGTTAAAGGAAAAAAAAGTGGCTTGAGACAAACAGCTTTACACCAGCCTACACTGATGTCAGCAACACTTGTAAAACAATCATTAACATGTGCTAAGCCTGACTTTTAAAGAGCTAAATGCAGAAAACTGACACCTGTACCAATGGAGGTTGTATGCTTTCTGATCCTTCACAAAAGCTACTGAATGTAACTTTAGTTCATCTCTTTCTCACCCTTTCACTAAAAAAAAGCCATCAGAAGACTCTTGAACAACCTGAATACAAGAGGGAAAAAAAAAAGCTTCTGATCATAATTTCATCTCACTGATTATGTTCAATAGATGTGCTCCTGAACTAATACCCTATTCTTTATCATCATCAAATTCCTGACATGTACTCTCAAGGGGGGTGTACAGAATATTATGATAGTACTACACGAAGAACTTACATCATTACTAACTGTCTACAATTTTCCTGCAAATCAATCTGTTATCTGTCAAGACTCCAACATTATCAGATCTTATATTTCTAAGACACTTTTTACTGTATCAATCCACCTATATCTTGGTCTTTCTCCTGCCAATCTGGCAGGGAACACTCGTTTTGCTAATTTTCCTCTTCCATTCTGTTTAAGTGACCATACCACCTGAGATTAGTTCTGTTAACATATTCCTGGATGCTAACAACATCAAGTTCTTTCCTAATATCCTCGTTTCACTCCTTGCTATTAAAACTAAGTTTCTTTTATTACTGTGATAATGTGTTTGTTTGTTACTAAGTTATGAAGATTGATCCAAATGTTATGATTCAGACTGAAGATGTGTTGTTCCTTACTCTATCAGTGGTAATGTTCATTGAATTTAATAAACCTAAAAAGCTTTCAAGACTTTTTAGCTACATTAAATAATGTAACTAATCTAGTATGAAAATCAGCATCAAAAAGATTAAAACTATGAAAACAGGCAGACTTTTTCTGTTTTTAAAATACCAACTGCTTTCTTAGTGGCAAACCAACAACTGAAAATTCAGTTATTTAAGTGCAATGAAGGATGATAAATTAAATATGGAAATACTTAGGATGAGAATAGGATTTAACTATTTCTCCATGACAGGATGGAGAAATAGTTAACCTGTGTTGGATTATCAGAGTATCCTGCATACCCTCCCCCCCCCTTAAGAACAGGACACCATGATGACTGAAAATCATGGTATTTGTAATAATGACAAATTTTTCCATATGTTATGAGTTTATACTAGAAGCTACTACAAAAACAATGACTGGAGTGATATTTTTCATCCTTATAATAAATGATTTCTGTTTGTATAGTTACTTCCATGTCTATGATAAGATTATTATTATTTAACAGAAAATTTTAAAATGATGTTACCTATGAATGATGCGAGCTGCCATATTAAAGCAGTTGGCCATAATAAAACCAGCACTTCCAAATAATGATGTTAAATAATAAGAAACACACAAAAAACTTATAGACAGCAGCATCATCTTTTGATTAAGCCTAAAGAAGAAAAAAATATAAGCAAACATACAATGGAGTTCTATGTTTCCACATATGGCAATTATAATTCAGGATTTATTATTATTATACATTACACTTCCTAGAAACAGGATTACTTATGCCAGGTGTAATTCCTAATTTATTGTAAATAAGCATGAACATGTCAAACTTACCAAATGCAAGAAATAACAGCCATGTGCAGGTAGCATATGGCATAGATGTCTCTAGCAAATACCTTAATGATGTTTTGTTTCTTACTTTAAATGATGCATTATGAAAGAGTGACTGGAGAGCCATTAAATATGTACATAAGAGATCCTGGCTTAAAAGTTCATATTATTTTAATTCAGTTACTACCAATAGTAATGGAATTCTTTATTCTGTTTGAAACAGAATCGGGTACTGATTTTAAGTATGATTGCCTAGTTTAATGGAAGGAAGGACAATTTTACAAATGTAGTTTAAAATTGTTTTTAAAATTGTAAAATTTTACAATTTTAAAAAAGTAGTGGTTAATTACTTGCAATTTTAAACTAGCATCATTAGAACAGGACTAGAAACAACAAATACAAAACTGTTTTATGCATTATACTCAATAATGTGATGGACAAATTTAAAAAACAAATTGTTTAGATAAAGCTATTTCTAAGGGCACAATGAATGAATGAATGAATCAATGTGTCAAAACTACTTTTTTATTTTTTAGTAGCTTCTTTCCTCATCACTGCAAACATATTGATTAAGCCTAAAGAAGAAAAAAATATAAGCAAACATATAATGGAGTTCTATGTTTCCACAATGGCAATTATAATTCAGGATTTATTATTATACATTACATCTCTTAGAAACAGGATTACTTATACCAGGTGTAATTCTTCCTAATTAGTTGAATTACAACTAATAAAACCCACCAAATAAATTAATATCTGTAAAAAATTTCTGAAAAGGAACCTTGCTGGTGAATTTCATTCTTTTATTCTTACTGATTGAAAAACAACATTGCTGATAATTGAAATTTAAGAACATTTGCACTTAGTGTCCTAAATGCTGATCTCCATGCCATTCTTTATTGAAAGACAAACTGACACTTGGAGTAGTTGTCTGTCTCTTATTGACTTATTCCATTATTTAAATAAATGTTTCTTTTTGCTTTGTCATTTCTCTAAATATTTCAATGAGTACTGCACAAGCAAAATAACATTCATAATTCCTTTCACATTCCTCTAAAACAAATAAAAAAATATAAGTAGCAGCATGTCACCATTTATATGCAATCTAAGTTAAAATCCAGTGAATCAGTTTTTTTGTTTCTTGCATCCCTTCTACCTCTATTCAGATGGTAATTAAATAGATGAGTACCATCATTAAGCAGAAGCTACAAAGGACAGGATGTAGATTTGTAAGTTACAAAGTGTTCTTGATAAGTAGAATAAGGGAATATGATAAAAATATGTAAGTTATTAAAGAAGTTTTATGGAGTATGGATAATGAAATTTTCCAATATATATATATATATATATACATGACATGACAGGTGAGAAAAAGGGTCACAGCTGGAAGCTGTGTGAGAACTAGATTTTTTGCTTAGAGAGGAGTGAATGAATGGAATAGGTTGCCAGAGGCAGACATGACCATTATTCTCACAAATGAGAATGCTGTGTGCTCACAAGTTTCTGTGGAGAAAAAATCTTTCTCCTTTAATATTCTTCAAGAATTACAATTTTCAAGATAAATATCACTGTTCTTTCTTTGTTTCCAGCAGCTAAAATATGCACATATCGTCAACTGAACTGAACTTACATAAAGCAGTTATAATGATGCTACATAAGTTGGGCTTGGATTGGACCCTTCTTGCAGCTTGCTACAGCACAATGAATTTACTGCTGAGAAGAATTGTAAGGTATTAACACATCTGCTCAAAGTAAAGGAATATTTTCATATGATGTTTTGGAGAAATCAGTTGAGCACATGCTGGTAAGAAATGTAAGTTTTAATTTTTATACATCCTTGTTTTTTAATTACATGCAATCATGAGAATTTTCTATTCTCATGATTGGATACTGTCACTTCTCTTTATCCTACTGAGAAACATTTTAAATCCACTATCCCAGCTAGGATTATACAAAATTCTGTATTTTCCATTTCATAATTTCATACTCATCTAGTTCTCTTCTATTTTCCATAACCATTTGTATCTTTTTTTGTATTGTTTGTGAACTGCTCTTCATGGTTTTCCTGTCAAATCCTTTTTATTCTGCTTTCAATATATAATGTCCAATCAATTATTTGTGTTCTTGGATTATTTAAATTATTTGTGTTCTCTCATTAGTGTATTTTGAGGAGAGAACTGTCTTCAATATACAATTTACTATTTACAGTTTATATTTTGTTGTTATTTCCTTCTGGCTTTAATTGCATAAGCTTAACTCACATCTGTATGCTAGTAAAGTTTGTTTCCTACCATTATATATATATATATATATATATATGCCCTGTAATGTTATCTACATAGCAGATTTTACAGCTATTGTTTGAAATGTCTGTTTCATCTCTAAAAACAGTAATTCTGACTTGGTTTTCAGAGAGGGAAAGCGTGCATAATGAAATGGAAGGACAAGAAGGATATCGCCCTTATCTCTACCATTCACACTACATCAATGGTAGATATAGAGACATGCAAAGGAAGAATAAAAAAACCGCAACTTGTGTTGGATTACAACCATACCATGGGTGGTGTTGATCGCATTGATCAACACCTGCCTTCGTATGTTGTACCCAGAAAGAGAGGCAAGAAGTGTTATAAAAAGATTTTCTTTCATCTCTTAGACCTGGCACTGTGGAATGCTTTTGTGCTTTACCAAAAATCTAGTAGTAAGATGGAGTTACTTGATTTTCACCTCAAAGTAATCAAACTCTCCATTGAAAAATATAAAACTGCAAGGATTTCAAGAAGTGGACATCCATCAAATATCTCAGCACCACTGAGATTATCTGCACGACATTTTCCATCTTTCATACCACCAACAGAAAAGAAAGAAAATCCAACTCGGTAGTGTTTCCTCTGCTCAAGAAAAAGGAATGAACACAATAAAATAAAAGGGTTTGCAAAGAAACAAGATATATGAGTACTGACTGTTTACTAACTCGGTTTTTGCGAAGTAGATGCAGTTTAGTTAACCTTTTTTTGCAAAAAGAGACAATTTTTGTGTTTTTTCCCAAGATTTGTTAATGTTCTTTTGTGTATAAAGAAAATAAAGAATAAAAACATTTGTGGAAAAACGACCGCTTGCTGATTTTTAATTGGTGCATTAAGGGGTTAATGTATGGGATGGTGACTGTTTTGTTGTAGTTCTCTGTGGTGGATAGTGGGAGGGGTTTCCTATCTAGAATTTTGATGCTTTGGATACCCTTACACACAGGATCAACTGGAAGAAAACAAAAGTACTGCACAGAAGCTTTTACAAGTCAGAGAGATTGTTCTTAGAAGCAACAGAAGCCTTGAAACATACTCCAAATCTCAACAAATATGGCTGTATAAATTTGCCCTAAAGATTTGGGAGACAGTCATCCTAAGACATAACTAGTACCTGCTTACTCTCTCTGTTTTTTTTTTTTTTTTAGATAGGAGGTACCTAATTAGGACTTTAGTCTTTGTGTTGTTGCTACAATTTTGTTAAACTAGTCCCTTTGTTACACTATGTTGTTGTAGTCGTGCACTGTGACAAACTGTTTCTGTGCTCTGAAGATGCTGGTTATAACACCAGCGACATATCGGCAATAAGTCAATAAATAATTATTTACTTATAATTCTGTGTTCTGATATATACCGTCAAAATTAAACAACATGCATGATGAACACAAGCTTTTCTACACGGTTACCAAAATTTGTTGTGTTGTCCTCACAATTTTGGCAATATGTCCTCTAAATTTTAGATCCTTATCCACCATTGCCCCAAGATTTTTTATTTCCTCAACTTCCAACAATATATCCCCACCAAGAGTAAATTCTACATCCCATCTTTGCAGTTGCTTGAAATCTTTGGGGTGCTGCAACTTTCGAAATATACATACACACTGTAAATACAGTGTATATGTGTTTGGATAAAATATCAAAATTATAGTAAAAATTAAAAAAAAAAAATTAAACAAGAAAAAATATTGTTTATTATCGATAAAATTATACAGTTTGGTATAATTCAAAATTACTTAAAAATAAAACATATTCTTCTTGTTTTGTTTCATGAAAAAATATTGTTTATTATCGATAAAATTATACAGTTTAGTATAATTCAAAATTTCTTAAAAATTACTATAACAAATGTTATGTCTTTAATTGTATTGTCCAAACATTTAAAGAGACGGAGTAAACACGATAAGCACTATACTACCAGCACAAGCTGCATATAAACAACAGTGGAACTTCACGATGGACAGTGCCAAATTACGGTAATAGCTCTCATCTCACTATGGCATGCATATGCTTGCACGTGCGTAGCAATGGCACTGTGGAAAACACAGTGCCGCTAGCGTCCTTCACCCTCCTAAGTGCTACAAGATGGATTTTTATTATTTTTTTTTTTACAAAAAAAGAGAATTGTATAGGATGGTTGATGATAAAATTAAACATTACAAGCAAATATAAATAAATTAATAAATATATTTATATATCGAGAAAAATTGGGGTGCTGCAGTTATGCAGTAGCTATGCACTAGCCACTCCTGCAATTTTGTTTTCCAAATTTTAAAACCTTACATTTCACAGCACTGAACTGGCATCCCCACTCCAGTGCCCATTCATTCAGTCTATTCAAGTCTTCTTCGAAGGCCACAACATCTGCTCTACTCCTCATAGTTTGTCCCAACTTTGCATCATCTGCAAACAGCTGTACGTCTCCATTCAAATCTTCCCCAATATCATTAAAATACAGGTTAAACAGCAATGGCTCTAAAACAGATCTCTGAGGTACACCACTAGTGACTTTCCTCTTTTGGGATGTTGCTCCTGCATACACAACTTGTTCATACCTATCAGACAGCCAATCTCCGATCGAATGCACTGGTCTAATATCCAGCTCCATCCATTCTAGTTTGACTATAAACTTATTATGCAGTAGTCTAGTCAAAGCTACCTTGGCTTGCTCGGTTGTAGGCACTTCCAGGTCCTCGCTGTGGCACTGTGATTTCATGCATGCGCATAACCATTTCCGCTCTCTTCACGTTGTCTTAAACACAAGGCCATACGCAGTCAAAGTAGCTCTAGCCAGTGAGCTTCAGGCAGCCTGTACACGTGTACGTGTTGCTTAGGAAAATTAAGCTACAACCAACTTTTTATGACGATGTTATTGACCAGTTCATAAAGAAGAACCGTAGAGTAGAATTTGTATTCAAGTAGCTAAATTGAAAAAGATAGAATATCATTTGTAAAATAAATGTTGTATTTGTATAATTAAATGTACATAAATTTCGAAATACAGGTAACCCTCATATAACGTGGATGTTAGGTTCCACAAAAATGCCATGTTATATAAATTGTGTTATGCGAGACTCAGATCACATAGAAAAAGTAGGGTTAGGTTTCCGAAATCGTTTTTTTTAAAGATTATATAAACAATGACATATCCAACAAAAAAAATTTTTATTTAATTCATGTAAATTAAGAAAACAATAAACTATGAAACAAATGCATAGTATAGAATTATAAAAAATTATAAATTGTACGTAAACTTCATTGCACATAATACATAAATGTTTTAGGCAAAATAAAATAAAGTGTATATTTTAATCATCATCACTCTCTTCAAAACTAACATTTTGTAGATGTTCTTTATTTACGAGAGGCCGCACTTCATCATCACTTGAAATCTCTTGGACATCATTTTTATAATTCTCATTGCATACTTCGGTTGGTTTAGTTATCAAGAAGTCAGTAATAAGATCTTGCTTACCACTATGCTGCAATTTTTTTATTAAGTTCATAATACAGAACTAAACAAATATCCAATTGTCTCGTGAATTTTCCGGAGCGCTCCAGTGGGAGATTATTATCCATTAAATAACTTCCTTTCTTGCCAAGTTCAATCCTTCTGCTAATTTATTTAAACTGAATTCTTTAACGGATTCATCACAATCAGAACTTCCCCGCCATTTGGTTCGATGTCATCTATTAACTGTACCAGTTCCTCCTCATTTAAATCTATTTCTCCATCAATTAATTCACTAATTTCATTTTCAACCATATTGCAAAAGTGCTCTAAATGGCCATTACTATAAAAATATTTTTTTTTACATAAAAAAAGCATTACATATTGTATGTAACTCACCAAAAAATAAAGCGCTCAGCTTGAGATTAACACACTTATGATTATTAATGCGCTTTCCTGGCAGAAAACAAAGACAACTTTCAACAATAAACACTTTATTATTATTATTATTCAGGCCTCCATGGAGTCAAAAGACTCATCGTGGGATGTCCTTCCTAAGAAACACAAAGTCTATCAAGACTCATTGAGGGGAGGTCCCCCCCCCCCCCAAGAAACACAAACTCATTGACCGTTCTCGCTCTCACCACTCCATCGGGCAATGCATTCCACAGTTCAACTACCCTCCATGCAAAGAAACCACTCCTCATGCTCTGGCTCACAGTTTCTTTTCGTAACTTCCAGGGATATAGCCTCTTGTCATCCTTCCTTCCCGCTGTTCAACCAAGCAAAAGAACACCCCAGTGTTAACCCTGTAACCACCTCTCAACAGTTTAAAAGTCTCAATCATATCACCTCTCCTTTTTCTATCCGCCAAACTCTGCGGTCCACATTCCCTCAGCCGATCCTCATAACTAGCATTGTACAGTCCTGAAACCAACTTTGTTATCTGCCTTTGTACCCTTTCCACAGTTAATTTATCCCCTTCAAATCCTGGGGACCAAATCTGAGAACAATAGTCCAAGTGTGGTCTGATCAGGGTCTTATACAATGGAATGATAACTGTTTTATCTCTGCAGGTCAGTGTCCTTCTCATTATTGCAGCAATCCTCTGTGTTACCTTCACCACCTTTGCAATATGTCCCCTAAATTTCAGGTTTCTATCAATCATCAACCCCAGATCTCTTGTCTCCCCTACTTCATCCAGTATAACTCCTCCCATAGAGTATGCAGTGTCCCATCGATGTTTCCCAAACCTCAAGACCTTACATTTTGCTGCATTAAACTGATAATCCCATTCATTTGCCCATCTATCTAGCTTATTCAAATCCTCTTGAAGGGCTGCCGCATCTGCACTATTACTAATAATCCTTCCCAGCTTCGCATTATCTGCAAACAACTGAATATCCCCTTGCAATCCACTGACAATGTCATTGATATAAAGGTTAAACAATATAGGTCCCAGTACTGAGCCCTGTGGGACCCCACTTGTAACCCTCTGCTTCCTTGAAACTGCCCCACCACACACAACTCTCTGAAGGGAGGTCCCCCTGCGTGCTAATGGGTATTTCCCCTAATATAAATTCGCTACTTATAACTACATGTGCAATACGGGCAGACGCAAACTTAACGAAGATAAAATTTGATTTTTAAGTAGCGCGTTGAAGAATATATATGAAAAGATAAAGGGTTACTACAGTTTGTAGACCGTCTTATATCGAAACCCTGTTGTATAAGTAGTGCGTTCAACAAGGATTACTACAATTTGTAGACCACGTTGTATAAGTACCGCATTATACGAGGGTTACCTGTATATAGTTTTAAATGGTCAGTAATTCATTATTCCGCTAATCAAACTTCAATCACATCTCTCACTCCCTGAATGATAAGAGCAAGATTGTGAATTTCAAGACCAGCATTCGCCCCTGAAGTATACTACTGTGTATTCATCTCTCACAGCCAATGTTGCTGTCACCTTATTATAATAAGTAAGTAAATTACTAAAACATGACCTCTTTTTAGCAAATCCATACTGTCCATCAAAGATAAGAGCATTGTTGTCTCAATAATATCTTTTTTTTTTCTCTATATTGCATGCTTAATCTCTTCATTCATTTCACACCTACCTTATTTAACCTTCTGACCTTTGGAATACATTTAGACATTGCTACTGCATAGTTCTTGAATATCACCTAAGCAGCATTGATCTCCTTTCCACCCAACTCCTCATTCCATGCTACAGTTCCAAGCTGTCTCCTGAGCTTCTCATAATCACCAGCCTTGTAGTTCAACATATACCCTTTCTTCACATTAGTCCTCACATGGCTGGCAATGCCCCCCCCCCCGAGTAATCACTTCATGGTCACTCTCTCCAAATGGAGGGAGATTTGACACCGCATTTATAACAACATCTTCTAATGAGATGATCAAATCCAAGCTCCTCAATCTCCATGTGCCATCTGTTACATCATGTCCTTCTAAAACTCAAGAAACTCATTTACTTTCAGTTGCTATCTCATCATCCCAATCTATACTGCCATAATTAAAATCACTCATTACGATCACCCTTTTTCCTATTTTCTTGGCTAATTTGTTTATACATTTCCTGGTCACTACCCTCCATATTATCAGGTCTATAACAACATCCAACTTTGTTGGATGTTGTTAGCAAAGTGTAAGCAAACAAAGTTTACACCTGAAGTATTTTCAGGACTGGGGCAACTCATGGTAAAGGTGGTATAAGTTCTGATCACTTGCCTTAGTATCTCATAATGCAAAGCACATATCCTTATGGGTATGTACAATGCTATGCATTATGGAAAGGGTCACTTTCCAGACCCAGAGATGGTGATACTAAGGTGGAAGTAATGCAAAAGTCATATCACCATATACCAAATGCCAAAAGGTGTCAACACCTTATTATTAAAATTTTCTGGATTAGAGATAGTTGATGGAAGTTTTTTTTTTTTTTTTCACTTGGCTATGCTACCAATTGTATATGTGCTTTGCATTATGGGATACTAAGGCAAGTGATCAGAACTTATACCACCTTTACCACGAGTTGCCCCAGTCCTGACATTTGTTTGCTTACACTTGGATAAAGGATTAAACCAAATATACAATTAGTAGCATAGCCAAGTGAAAAAACTTCCATCAACTATCTCTAATCCAGAGAATTTTAATAATAAGGTGTTGACACCTTTGGCAACTGGTATATGGTGATATGACTTCTGCATTACTTCTACCTTAGTATCACTATCTCTGGGTCTGACTCCCACTGACGAGAACCCAATAAAGGTCGAAACCGGTCTGGGTAGTGACCCTTTCCATAATGCATAGCATTATACGTACCCATAAGGATATGTGCTTTGCATTATGGGATGCTAAGGCAAGTGATCAGAACTTATACCACCTTACCACGAATTGCCCCAGTCCTGAAAATACTTCAGGTGCAAACTTTGTTTGCTTACACTTGGATAAAGGATTAAACCAAATATATAATTGGTAGCATAGCCACATGAAAAAACTTCCACTCTAAACTAAATGTTTTTCAAATGTATGGTGAGTTGTCACCATGTCCTGTGACATCACTGGCCCTGTCTACCTGACAATGTTACAGATAGTGTCATTAAATAGTATCATTAATAAAAAATAATAATAAATGGACTTGTATCGCTTATAAAATGCATGAATTTTTTCTTCACAAACTATGCACACTAATGCATAAGTAGTAAACATTAACTTATGTACTTCTGGTAGTTATCAGCTAAAATCAGCTAATGCCTTTTTTTGTTCCCACACAGGGAGTAGGCGAGGACGTTTAGCCCTATCTAACTTTTGGAGACTGAGTGGGCAGTTCAATCTCCACTGGTAGTAACCAATCAGAGATAGTTGGCCCAAGGCTATCACTAATTAAGTGGCACACAGTGAAGAGGCAGTTCAACAAGTGCCGCCATCTCGTGGTCCCTAACACAATATATTTTAATGTCTGAAATAGTGTGGGTTCTACAGTCGATTTTCTTGAGTTTACGGGATGAAAGACCCGCCTGCCCATGCCAGAGATCGACTAACCCGGGAACCGGTCTGGTAGTTATACAAGGTAAAAATTAACCATAGCATTGACAAGATCTGGGATTAAATGTGACTGATATATTAAGTGACCATGGTAGTGTACACCTGGGATAAAAAATAACAAGTGAGATATTTGTATGACTGGTGAGCCATCACAAATTTTTCAAGCTCTCCACATGTAACTTAATCTATATAGGTGAAATAAGAAGTAGAATCCCCCCCCCCAAAAAAAAATGACATCAAATTCCTTCATTTATAGAAAATCAAGTCCAATGGAATAAGTAACTTTCTTTTAATCCAGATGTTTTAGAAATTGGAAAGCAGATACTCTTTGCCTCTTAGCACTGTTGAGGTTATATGTATTCCCATGCCAAGCCATGACTTGAAGTAATTAGCAAATCACTTGAAGTCATGGGCATTTTTAATGCCACCCCCCTTCCCCAAAAGGAGTAATATTGTTTGATGATTCTGAAAAAAAAAAAAAAAATATATATATATATATATATACACACACACACACACACACACACCCTCTGTCCAAAAAGAAACTGAACTTTTCGAAAGTAGAAGAAACTAGTGGCGCCACTTGTTTTATCTTTTTGCTGTCGAAAGCGGCAACCTTCATTAGTGTTGTGTCAACTGTTTGACATTTGTTTCATTAGAAGCCGAGTTATAGTGCCAAGAGTGACAGTGTGTTTTGACGAATGGTCGTAAAATGAGTTTCAAACAGAGAGCTGCGATTGACTTTTGTGTTAAACTTGATAAATGTTACCGAAAAGCATCAAATGCTTCAAACGCATACGATGATGAATGCTTATCATGTACTCAAGTTTATGAGTGGTTTAAGCAATTTCAAAGGTCGTGAGATGCTAGATGACGACAAAAAGCCGGGCTGTTCAAAAACTGGACTGAGCGAAGTTAACATTCAAAAAGTGCGTGATTTCATCAAAGAAAACCCGAAATCATCAGTGAGATTGATTGAAGATGAATTGAGGGATTCCAAAATCAACTGTGCACAACATTTTGACCAGAGTTTGGGACTTCGTAAATTGAATTCGTGATTTGTTCCCCACAAGTTGACCGACGACCAAAAAATGTATCGAATTGAACACTGCAAGGACTTCATTAATACTGCTCATAAGGACTCAAACTTCCTTGAAATGATCATTACTGGTGACGAAACATGGTGTTTTGAGTATGAGCCTGAAATAAAGTGCCAGAGTGCTGAGTGGAGACCACCAGAAGAGGGGCATCCAAAAAAAATTCACTTGGAGAAGTCAAAAGTAAAGACAATGCTGATTTGTTTCTACAATTCCAAGGGCATTATGCACAAAGAATTTGTTCTACCTGGCCAAACGGTCAATTGTGAGTTTTATCTCAAAGTTCTAAAGTGATTAATAGCGAGAATTCATCGCATATGGCATGAATATCGTGATGCAGGCAGCTGGTCACTTTTGCACGATAATGCACTATCTCATTGTTCAAACATTGTGAGACAGTTTTTGAGCAAAAACCAAGTTTGTGTGTTGGATCACTTGCCATATTCACCCGATTTAGCATCCTGTGACTTCTTTCTCTTCCCCCAACTTCATTTGCCGATGAAAGGAAAGCGATACGACACCATTGAAAACGTTCAAGCGGCAGTAACCACGACCCTCAACAGTATCCCAAAAGCCGATATAAAAAACTCATTTAACGAATTAATTGACCGTACCAAACACTGTATCAAAGCTGAGGGAGAGTATATTGATTGAAATAAATGATTTGAATAATTATAATTGGCCTGTGTTTTATTTTCTATCAAAAGTTTGGTTTCTTTTTGGAACAGAGGGTGTATATATTCACAGGTCATGCATATAAGAATATACAATTCTGAACACTTCCGTTTTGATTTGTAAGATACAATAGTTTAATGAACTTTCTCTTACACATAATTTATAATGTTTTACAATACCTATCAATGGCATGTTGGTTCATAGCAGCATACACAAAACATTCTGTAACTCCATTGATTGCTAAGAAGACTACATAGATGCAGTGCCATTTCAATAAATATGGTCCTAAAATTGATTTGTATATTTTTTATATATCAGATATTTGTTCCAATTAAATCTGCATCATAGCATATGAAAGAAAAAACAAAGGCAGACAATCTATTCATTATTTACACATATGAAAACAAAACCCAGACAAATTTTTAATGAACTATGATGAAGCAACTATTATTTCAAAATCAATATTTCGAAATAATAGTTGCTCTAATAAAATTTGCTTGCCGAGTTGCCACTGTGTCCGGTGACATCACTGGCCCCGTCTACCTGACAACGTTACAAATAGTATCATTAAATGTCACAAATGAAAATTTGTGACATTTCATCTAAGTATTATGCAATTTTTTTATTGGGATTAGAAAGCCAAATCCATAACCTAAAGACTTTCCATTCTTATTAGCCATTATGAAAAAAACACATTAAAACACTAGCAAGGGAAAAAATTTAGAAAATCTGATTTATTTTTTTAAAAAAAGATTCAATAAACTGTTCTGATTTATTATTTGTTAGATTGGTGTGATCTGCTGAAGGATTCTGTGATTTTTACCTCATTTCATATCTTTATCCTATCATTGTGAATGATACTATCCTACTCTTTTAGTGCTATAATGGTAGCACATACTTTCCAAAAACTTCCCAATTAGCTTATTACTTTTTTATTAATGAACTTTATGAAGTCACAAAGCATCCCAAAAGTAGTTTATGTAAAATATGGATATCAGTTAAAAAAAATGTGTGCAACTAGGTATTCTAATTTTTTGATTAACTGATATCCATATTTGCATTTTATATAACCATTTAAAATACAAATACTGATTCACAATACAGGCTGAACATATGAAAAACATTCTGAATTATAGCAGCTAAATTATAAATAAATTTCCATTCATAACAAATACTGAACTGCTGTATTATTAAACTGATATTTAATAATACAGCCAACATTTAAAAATTCTGGCATCTCACCAACAGAAAGAGCATGTATAGATAAAGAAATTTTTAAAAACATTCAGTCATAAAGAGGAGTAATTTCAATGTAGTAAATTCAAAATAAATAAATAATAAAAATAAAGCAAACTAGGAAAAATATTCAGTACATCCCAACTATACTTTCGAACAAGATGCAAGCGAGGGTAAGGTAAAGCATGCACAGTGGCAACAGCGCTTTCAGCAGCAACCTCCCTCAGCAGTCGGCACGTGCCTTAAACAGTTCCTCTGTTGATTTTGTGTTTGAGAAATGGGTTATTTGTGTTTATCGTTAAATATTTCATGATGCTTTGTTGCACAAAACATTGCCAAATATTTAACATTTAAAAAACCTAGTGAAGAATCACAGAAAAAGAGGCGAGCAATTGATCTTGAAATGAAGTTGCAAGTTATAAAGCAACACGAAGCTGGTAAGCCCGTCAATGTGATCGCACATGACTTCAAATGGTCTCATTCTACAGTGATGACCATTTTGAAAAATAAGGATAAAATCGTAGAGGCTGTGAAAGGATCTGCTTCCATTAAATCGACGATAGTGACGAAGCAATGACAAGATCCTGTCAGATATGGAAAAGCTACTTGCATCATGGATAGAGGACCTGAACCAAAAGAGCATATCCCCTTAGCACTGTGACCATAACCGCTAAGGCACTAAGTCTCTTCAACATGCTGAAGAAGAAAGTAGAACCCGATTATGACTATGAATTGAACGCTTCCGGTTGGTTCATGAGATTCTAGCAGCATTTTGTGCTGCATAATGTGAAAATATATGGGAATCTGCAAGTGCTGAGAGGACTGCCTAGGAGTTTGTGGAAAAATTGGATAAAATTATTATGGAGGAAAATTATTTGCCACAGCAAACATTTAATATTGATGAGAAGTTCTTGTTTCGGAAAAAAATGCCCGAGCAGACATTCATCCACAAAAAGCTAAAATCTGTACCTAGTTTCAAAGCTCTACGATTCTGTTATGGGTAATGTGGCAATATAAACTGAAACTATTTGTGATATGGCACAGTGAGAATCCACAAATCTTCAAAAATATTAGGAAGCATGCTCCCAGTTCATTATCGGAGCAATAAGAAGTCATGGATGACTTCTTATTGCTCCAAAGTCATGGATGACCTCAAAAATTGTTTGAGGATGCCTTAATCAATTGTTATGCAAGTGAAATAAAAAGCTGTTGTGTGAAATAAAATGTAGAATTTAAAATTTTATTAATTTTAGATAATGCTCCAGGTCATCCCTCTTATAGCAGTGATCTTCATCAAGTTCATGTTTCTCCCTCCAAACACTGATCCAACCAATGGATCAGGGAGTTCTTGCAGTATTTAATTTTATTATCTTAAAAAAAAAAAAAAAAAAAAAAAAAAAAAAAAAAAAAAATCAGCTAGCACCTTTTTATTCCCGTACATACAGGGAGTAGGCGAGGCCGTTTTTAAGCTCAGTGGATGTGACGTTTGACACCACAGTGCTTGGCTGCATGAAGGAAGACTTGGTTTCGAGTCTAGTCGGCAACTAGAGGAAATTTTTCTAAGCCTTTTTTTGACTGATTCCCAAGTTAGTCGATCTCTGGCACGGGCAAGTGGGTTTTTTCTCCCAGAAACTTGGGTTTTTCGTCCTGTAAACTCAAGAAAATCGGCCGTAGAACCCACATTATTTCAGACATTAAAAAAATATAAGTGTTAGGTTTAGGTTTATTATCTATGGAGAACTTTTTCATAAGCCATTTCTGCTACTGAAGGAAATGACCAGACGCTCATGCAATTCTGGAAAACATTCAATATTTATCATGCTATTAATAATATTGCTGTGGCTTGGGACGAAGTGACCTCTCAATGTATGAGTGGCATATGGAAAAACACATTAAAAAGGTTTGTGCATGATTTTGGAAGTTTGTAATAGTGGGCCTAGCAAACAATCTGAATCTCGAAGTGAATGATGACGACATAATTCAACTCATAGAAAGTCTCCCTGAAGAGTTGACCAACGAAGAATTGGATTGAACTGGAGGAACAACTGTTGCAGAAGAGGAAAACGAGAAAAGGAAGAGGGAAAAGAGAAACAGGAAGAGGTAGTAAACAATTTACAGTGAAGTCTTGCAGAAATGTTCTTTGCAGTTAGCGATGTTCTCAAAATGGATGAAGACATGGACCCCAATGTTCAATGCTACTTAATAATAGAAGCGAAAGTACATGATGTGTTTGCTTGCTATGAACAAATTTATGATGAAAAAAAGAAGAAGAGGAATAAGCAAAGCACATTGGACATTTTCGTCAAAAAAAAACAAAGGTTATACCAGAAGAGCCACAGCCTGATCGTTCACAAAGGGAAGGTAATCAAGATGCGATGGTGGAGGAAGATTTGGGTGATTACTCTCCTGTTTTATAGTGGCAGTAACACACATTAGAGTTTTATAATAAGGTTTACAAATTAAAATGACAGTATACTTATTGCAGTTAAATCCCTAACCCCTATAACTCTGTTGATTTAATGTATCGACTTACATCCTGCCGGATGGAACAAAACCTGAATGTAAGTCGAGGGATGACTGTACATTTTGATCACCCAGCTGACTAGCTGACATTTATGACAAAAAAAAAAAAACAAAGAAATAAATGCTGCTTGGGAAGTGACAAAGAAATACATAACAGCATCAGTCTGTGAATGTATTCCAAAATTCAAAAGGCTGAATACAGTACGTGTAAAATGGATGAATGAGGTTTTCAAGCATGAAATCTGGAAGAAGAAGGCACTTTGCAGGCAGTACAAGATGAATAATGGTAATAATTAGTTACATGAAAAGTATAAAGAGAAGAGTGACTCAGTTAGTACAACAAAAGTGCCGTATGAGCAGAAATTAGCAAACCAGGCCAAGAAAACCTCTAGAGTTTTTCAGATACATAGCAAGTAGAAGGAAGAATGATTATGGTAAGATGATGTTAATGGATGGAAATGGTAGAATGGTAACTGCTGCAGAAGACAGATATTTATACAGATGTTTCATCCTCAGGGAGAAATCATGTTAAATTTAAATGCAGAGGATATAGGAGAAGATGGCTTAATTGTGAGTGAGCAGGAGGTATTTGAGGAAATAAATAACCTTGATGTCAATAAGGCTATATGTCCATAAAGATTTGATGACATATAACCATGCATCTTAAGGGAATGTTCCAGGGAAATGGCATTAGCATTGGCATGCCTGTTTAATAAGAGTCTTACAAGAGCAGATGTTCCAAGGGACTGGAAAGATAGTAAAATTGTTCCACTGCATAAAGGTGGTGATAAAGCTGCGGCTACAAATTGTAGGCTAATCTGTATATCTGGAGTTGTGGTTAAAGATACTAGAGAGAGAGATGGTGAGAAGTAGGATACAAAAATCGGTTGATAACAGCAGTATTCTCTGTGGTTATCAGCAAGGGTTTGTTAAAGGGAAATCGTGTTTTACTAACTTACTTATGTATACTTTAACAAGGTGACAAATGTCTTGGAGAAGGGAGATGCATATACAGTGGTATACTTAGATTTTGCAAAAGCTTTTGATAGACTACCACACAAGCTGTTAAATAAATCGAAATGGATGGGACTGGATAACATACATCTGAGTTGGATCGATGACTGACTGTCAGATATGTATCAGAAAGTTGTATATGAGGATGCAATATACAGAAAAAGGAAAGTTATTAGTAGTTTGCTGCAGGGGAAGATTTGGGAACATTGTCATTCATTTTGTATATTAATGATATTGGAATGGGTAACTGGTGATATGCAGCTGTTTGCAGATGATGCAAAGTTGGTGAAAGCAATGTAGATGTTATGGGCTTACAGGGAAGGACTCGAATAGATTGCATGAATGGGCAGGTAAATGGAATTATCAGTTCAATGTTGCAAAAGTGTTAGGTTTTGAAATTTGGTAAGCAACGATGGAATGCAAAGTATACACTTGGTGAAGAAACTTTAAAAGAGGTAGAGAAGATGAGAGATCTGGGAGTGGTGATGGACAAGGACCTGAAATTCAGGGACCACATTGTACAAGTTGTGAAGATGTCACATTAGGGTGATGATGCAGAGGACCTGACATGCTGAAATAAAGAGGTTATGATGTCATTGTATAAGGCCTTGATCAGGCCTCATATGGATTATTGTGCACAGATTTAGTCACCAGGTTTTCATGGTGATGAGTATACAAGGTCCGACACAAAAAAAAGACTAACCCTACAGCTTGGGAACAGAGAGACAAAGAGAATGGTTATAGAGCATGTTCTAACCTGTCACCATGAGACAAGGCTCAACTCCATAGCTTTACTCAGTACGAGTGAACAGCGAGTTAACATCAAGTTTCTTGTGAAACTGAAGAAATTCATGATTGAAACTTTTCAATTATTGATTGAGGCTTACGATGACAAGTGCATGTCTTGAGCACACATTTTTGAATGGCATGAATGATTTTCGGGCAGAGAAAGCATGAAAGATGATGATTGCCCATGCCACCCACACACAGATGTTACTGATGACAACATTAAAAAAGTGCGAGATGTGATTTGAAAAGACAGAAGGTTGTATGTTCGAGCTGTAGCTGAGAACGTTCATTTGACAGGGAAAGTGTTCGACACATTTTAACAGAAGAATTGAACATGAAAAAGGTTTGTGCAAAAATGGTTCCAAAAATGTTATCAGATGAACAAAAAGAACGTCACAAGGAACTGTTTTTGGACTTTATGCAATGCAATAATGAACCAGATTGTTGAATTCAGTAATTACTTATGATGAAACTTGGATATTTATGTATGATCCGAAACCAAGCGACAATCAATGCAGTGGAAGTCAGCAACATCTCCAAGGACCAAAAAAAAGCACACGAGTCGTTTGAAGTTCAAGGCCATATTGACTGTTTTCTTCGATATCCAGGGTATTGTAATGGCAGAGTAGGTTCCAGCGGCCCTACTGGTAAATCAGCAGTATTACTTTGAAGTCTTGATGAAATACATGAATGCGTGAAAAAGAAATGGTTGGATTTTGCACCAAGACAACGCGTCAGCCCACAATGCTTTGTCTGTGAAGCAGTTTTTAGTCAATTGCAACATCACTGTGCTTCAGCACCCACCCTATTTGCTCCCTGTGACTTCTAACTCTTCCCGAAGATCAAGTGGTGTTCAAAGGAACCCATTTTTGTCGGTAGAAGATGTGCAGGCAAAAATGGTGGAGATTCTCAACAGCCTTTCAGAAAATGATCTATAGAATTACTTTGAATGTTGGCAGCACTGTATGCAGCTGTGTGTCAACTCAGAAGGGAACTATTTTGAAGGGGGATCATAGTTGATTTTCTCAATTTGTTAAATAAAAAGAGATACACTTGCAGTCTCGTTTTTTCTGTGTCAGACCTTATATTTTAGAAAGGGTCCAAAGAAGATTTACAAAGGTGGTCAGTGGTCTTTGGAATGTGGAGTACGACAGATTGAGAGAATATAAATTACAAAGCCTCATAAATAGGAAGAGGAGGGAGGATATGGTCATGGATTGTTATCAGGTTGACATGGAAGAGTTTTTCATAGAATAGGGAGGTAGAACAAGATGCCATCACTGGAAACTGTATAAGGAAGTTGTGAGCAGAGGAGTGAGGAGAAGGTCCTTTACATGGAGAGTGGAATACATTGTGTGTGTGTGTGTGTGTGTTGTGAATGTAGACTAAACACAATGAATCAATTTAAGGCAGGACTGGATAAGCTTCGTGTGTGACAGTGTGTATCTCCTATGATGAGTCTCCGACTCCATGGAGGTCAAATGTTAATAATAACAAAGCCCCAAATATTTGTATATCAATCATGTAATCTTTACATGGAGAGTAGTTGGTGAGTGGAATACATTGCCTGAGTGTGTGTGTGTGTGTGTGTATGTGTGTGTTGTGAATGTAGACACAATGAATCAATTTAAGGCAGGACTGGATAAGCTTTGTGTGTGACAGTGTGTATCTCCCATGATGAATCTCTGACTCCATGGAGGTCGAATGTTAATAATAATAATAATAATAATAAAGCCCCAAATATTTGTATATCAATTTTGAAATTACAAATGATTATATCTACCACTGAATTTCACAGTATAAAATAAAATATCATTACTGAAGGATGGGCCAGTGGTGTGTGTGTGCGTGCGTGTGTAACATAGAACCCCTGTCTCTATCTAAGGTAAAACCATCTTGCATGCCTTTACTCTTTAATTTCTCCTTCCCAACACTCAACCATTCAATGTATAGTTTTGATAACATAGTGGATTATAAAAAATCTTCCTCGGAAAAATGATACCAAAAAACTCTAAGAAACACAAAATAACAAAAGAAAAAAATTTGCAACCTCACTTTCAATAAAAATTATGTGTACCACACTTAAAACATCTAAACTCAACCTGTTACTCTTAACAGAACTCAACTGGTCAGCTCAATGACTATTATCCAACTCAACTTTCCAACAGTAAGGGCATGAGTTCTTCTGTCACAATAGTATACTTCATTAGAGATTGCTAAATCTTGAATGCCTCTTTTCAATCTGTTTTGGATCAAAATCTGAGGCAAAAAATCCATTCATTTATATTCATTTGATGTCTCAATCACTCACAAAATATTGAAAACCACTCTGACTTTTCATTATTTGTTTCTGAAGTTTGATTTTATGCAAATCAAATACCTAAAAAAGAAGGCATCTTCCTTAGGGGATTTCAACTTCACAACTCAAACTGGCTTATCATCTCCAATTTCAATGATCAAGCTGGAAGAGATATTGAGATATTTGCTGTCAGCAATGATTTTTCACAAACTATCTACCTACTACCTACCAGAATACCTGATAATCCTCTTTACTCTGCCAACAGTATTCCCTTTTTAGGCAGTTTTGCCGATAAATATACCACAGATGTCAAATCGTTTGTTGGTAACTCTGACCACAGTCATTCAATATCCTGTTCTAAGGAATGCCAATCACCCAGTTACTTATCTCAAGTCCTTTGGCACTACAGGTAAGCTAAATAGGACTATCTCCATTATTTGTACTTCTTTTTTCCATTGACTCATTACTGTTTTTAATCTTCTGATCCAAACACCTGCTCCAACTAAAGAATTAAAACAATCCCCCTTAGCTTCACACTCAGCATCTACTAAGAAAGCAACATCTGCAAAAACACCATCAGCAAATCCACAGTACACTATGAATGGACCAAGTGAAAACAATATTAGTCTCCTACTCAAATGGTAGTTGAGCCTTCTTGTCCATCCATGTTTCCACCTCTCTATCGTAATATCACCTGAAAACATACTGACATTATTCTTCTCCAACTCCAGCAAAGGCAAAATATCCCCCCCCCTTCCTACTTTGGCAATAAGAAGTCCCTGCATCCCTCCTCCTGGTCTTCATCAGAAAGGCAGAAAAAGACGCCTAAATATTCATTATTATTATATGACACCTCCAGGGAATCCATAGACTCATCAAGGGAGTGCACTTACTCTACAACTCTCTGTCTCCACCCAGAACGAACTGTAACCACACCAATGCCATCTACTGCCCACCACAACCACTAGTAATTTTCACAGATAATCGCAAACATCCATACCCAAGGCATTTGAACCCACAGCCTTTTGGCTGAAGATTGGATACGCTAACCACTCAGCCAACCAGGCCAGCATATTGACACATCTAGTCCTCATGGTATCATCCTCCTCCTCTTCAGCTGTGTTAAAGAATTAACATGTATTCTAAATGTCTTTGTAATTTTTCAAAGACAATGCTCATCTGGTATCTATCCCACAATAAACAAACAAGGCTATATTCAACCCATTACTACGAAAGGAAATAGAAGCCAGTCATCAAGCTATTAGTCCAGTGCACTCATCTCAATTCTATCAAAACTAATGGAGAAAATCATCAACAGTTAACAATTAAGCATCCTGAAGTGATCAAATATCTCAAACTACAACAAGATCTCCCATAATCAGTGCCTATCTGTATTTCAGCAGAGTAAGGACAACCTTGTCCTGTTATGCTACTATAACAGCCTATATTATTTCATGTAAAAAAAGAGCAAGGATCACGCCACTTCTCTCCACCTTAAATAATATCTAGTTCTCCCTCCCTCTTCTCTTCTCAGACTGACCTACACCTCTAACCTTTCTAGGCATAAGCACATTATGTTTATAGTTTCTTCTGCCTTAAAAAAAAAAAAATCCTTTTCTGTTCCACACACAAATGCCAGGAACATCAAGAACAAAGGGGTTGAGTTTGTTGTCTTAGTAAATATGTATTATGGCCAAAGATTGTGTGTGTGAGAAACCTGGCCCTCAGATGTAAACGGAATTGAGTGCAATGGTACAGTATTTTCAGGAAGGACAGACGAAATGGGGGAGGGAAATATTACCAGTGATATCAGATGATTTGAGTCTGGTTAGGAGAAACTTATGCAAGCAAAAAACAGTAATAATATAACGTGCAACAGTGAGTATGAAGCTATATGATGTGGAGGCTAAAAGAGGATGAAGTATACAGAAGGGTATTGTTACAGACCTGGCAATTCCTAAGAATGATGAAATGCACTGCCAAATAATTATCATGGATGACTTAAATTACTCAAATATTTTAATTGGGTAGCAGATAAAACTCATGATGAATTAAGGAGACTTTATTGAGCTGTTGCAAGACAGCTTCTTTAAGCAGCATGTGAAAGAAAGATGAAAGATTAGAATCAGTGCTGAGCAAACATAACATTCAGGTCAAATCAAGGACTATCTCAATCCTCTACCATCCATGAATTTAAATAGTTTCTGGTTCCAATGCAGAGCCAATATATAAATAATTTACTATGAATTTTCACGTAAATATTAAAACCTATCTGTGTTTTTTGAATATCATAAACATTTGAAATGCATGTTGTCAGTGCATATCAGGAGTAAATTATATTAATAAAAACAAGGCACACTAAAAAATAATACTAATTTCATAATCCTCCTAAAGTCTAGATTTGTTATGGAAGCACATAGATACCATTTATATCATACAATTGTATAAATCCAATGTATTTTAGAAATACATCAAAATATAAAATAAAATCTTAACATATCAATTAACACTTCTTCATGTAGTTTCCTCAGTGAGAGGGTGCAGCACCATGTCCTTCCAGTTCTCTCTGTTGGTGGCTTTCCTTTTTGTTTCTGCATAGCCATGTGATCCTGTCCATGATCTTATATCTTCAAGCCATGTCCTTCATTTTTTGCCTCTTGATCCTTTTCCCACAATTTTTCTTTCTAAAACTGTTAGTATCCTCTGTCCTGCTGAACCTCTCAGTGCATATCCTGGCAATCTCATCTTTCTCTGGATCATTTCCTGTAATAAAGATCTCTGTGTTCTCATTCTCTGTAGGATATCTGCATTTGTCACATGTTCTGCCCATGGGATTTTCAGAGCTCTCCTATAGATAGCACCACATTTCAAAGGCCATTATATGTTGCCTTACTCTCTTCTTGAATATCCAAGTCTCACTTCCATATGTAAAAATTGGCCACACTAATGTTCTTATCATTTTTCTTTGTTTCGATACTCACAGAACTTCTGAGCAGATTTTATTTTTCTAGAATGCATCTTTAGCTACTTTCTGTTCTTATTTTTATTTCTTTATCTTGCTTTCCATCTGCAGTAAAGCAGGTGCCTAAATATTTATATTATGTTGTATGTTCAATTTTCATATTGTTTATGAATATTTCTTGCTCAGATCTGCTTTCTTTTGAGATTTTCATAAATTTGGTCTTTTTTTGCATTTATATCTAATCCAAATTCTTCTTCAATTAGTAGCCGCTGTAATTTGATTAATTTGTTTCTGTTTTCTGCTATTAGAATGGTATCATCAGCACATCTAAGATTGTTGTATTTTATACCATTGATACTAATTCCTATTTTTTTTTTTTTTTAAACTTTTTCATCACTGTCTCACTATAGATATTAAATAGATTTGGTGAAAGGATACAAACTTGTCTAACTCCTCTTTTTATTTTCACTACAGAAGTTTCATTGTTAAACAACTGCATTTTCTGTTTGGTGTAAACCATTTTTATAATCTTAAGTACATGATCTTCTATGTCTAATTTATCTAATATATTGAACATTTTATTATGTTTTACCCAGTCAAAAGCCTTCTGAAAGTCTATGAAGCATATGTAAATGTTCCTATTTCTTTCAAGTGATCTTTCTATTAGTATTTTTAGTTCCAGGATAGCATTAATGGTTCCCATTCCTCTTCTGAAGCCTTTCTGTTGTTCACTCAATTCACCACTAATGGCTCTTTCAATTTGTTTGTTAACAATGGTTAAAATAATTTTAGATGCATGGAATATTAGGCTCACAGATCTGTAATAATCCTCGCAATTTTGTGCATTATGTTTCTTTCAAAAAGGTCTGATAAGTACTCCACCCATCTTCCATTTATCTTTTCCTTATCAATTAGTATGTTTCCATCTTTGTCCTTGATGTTATTATTATGCTATCAATTAACACGCCAAACTCAAATATCGGGGTGCTTAAGGGTCAAAGCTGTATAAGTGAGAGGAGACCTCCACATAGCCTTTAAAGGAATGCGGAGAACCGACCAGGGCTTCTGACCTAATGTCCAATCCTCACCTTCTCGTGGTGCACCCTGTTGGGTATCTACTTTGATACTGAACGAACGAGGATGGGCTGGCAATTTGGGATTTAGCCGACCAAATTGTATTCTTATTGGTTAAACCAAAATAAAAAATGATGGTACAACATGACAAAATTTCATGCCGGCTGGGGCGTCGCCCGGTTAAACAAGGCCCCCGTTGTTTTCGCCAGGGAACCAGGGCGAACAGCGAAAAGTCAGCTACTGGAACAAATCTGAAAACAAACCCCAACTCAACATCACCAGAGTTAAAGATCGGTACTATCAACGTAAGAAGCCTGAATGGCAAAGAAATGGAGCTAGCTGAGGAATTAGATAAGTACCAGATCGACATAATAGGGGTGACTGAAACAAAAAAGACCAAAACTGGTGAGATCTTTCTGAGCAATAAATACAAAATGTTATATTCAGGCAATGACAATCAAGGAAAAGAAGGAGTAGCCATAGTATTCAACACAAAATACGAGGCTAATCTTCTTGAATGGCAGTCAGTCTCAAGTAGAGTAATGTGGGCAAATATGAGAATGGGGAACTGGACAATGAGACTTATTTGTGCCTATGGTCCCACAGAAGGTTCTACTAAGGTAGAAGTAGAGGGATTTTTTGAGGCTTTAGAAAAAGCAACTGACACAATGAAAAAGGAAAAGTTGGTCCTTCTTGGGGATCTAAATAGCAGAGTAGGAAATGATTGTGAGACATACAAAAATATTTTTGGAAAATTTGGAGAAAAGAGCAAAGCTAATAATAATGGCAAATATCTGTTGGATTTCTGCTCAGGACATGGACTGGGTATTACTAACACCATGTTCCAACATAAAAATGTGCACAAATTCACATGGAGAGAAGAGGCTAGGAATAAGAAAAGTCTCATTGACTATGTTATTGTTGATAGTGATGTTTTCTCCTTGGTGCAGGACACCAGAGTGTACAGAGGATTTGAAATTGGAAGTGATCACTATTTAGTCTTGAGCAGGATAAAATTGAATTTCATATTGAAAAGAATAACATGTAAGAAAGTTTTAAAGCGAATAAAAGTTGAGCAGCTCTCAGATGTGAACTGTAGACTAAAATACAGAAATATTATTGAAAAGAAAATGAAAGAGTTTGAGAACAGGAATCAAACCTTTGAGATTCAGTGGCAAACTCTGAAGGAAACATTGATTGATTCTGCCAGAGAGGCATGTGGTGAGGTTGTGTGCAAGGATAAAAAAATCAGAACTCCCTGGTGGACACAGGAAGTTAAAGAGGCAGTGAAAGAAAAGAAGAAAGCATATCAAAAGTTCCTGGCAAATAAGTCAGCTTTTACTCTTACAGAATACAGAGACAAATGTAAGAAAGCTAAACAGTGTGTAAAACTAGCTAAACAAAAGTCATGGGAGGACTTTGGCAGGAATATAGAAAATAAATATCAAGAAGGTGGCAAAATATTCTGGAGGTTGTTGAAGAAGCTTAGGAATGGAGGAAAGAGTGCTGTAAAAGGACTTAGAGATGATAAAGGTGAAATGAAAACAGGAGAAAAAGATATCCTTGAAGTATGGAGTAATTACTTTGAAAAACTGCTAAATGAAACAAGCAGTGATGACAGCACAGTGATAAAAAACACTGACCAGGCATGCAGTCAGGAATACATATCCATACTTGAAGTAGAAAAAGCCATCAAAGGCTTGAAATGTGGAAAGGCAGCAGGAGCAGATGATATTCGACCAGAAATGCTGAAGTATGGTGGTATAAGAGTCTTACAGTGGCTGCACTGCATAGTTCAGAAAGCCTGGACAGAGGGGCGAATTCCCGATGATTGGAGTAGAGCTCTCATAGTACCCATATATAAAAAGGGAAATAAAACTGAATGTGAGAATTACAGAGGTATTTCCCTACTGAGTGTTCCTGGCAAGATCTATGCAAGTATACTTGAGAAACGGTTGAGAAGAATTGTGGGTGAAGAACAAGCTGTATTCAGGCCAAATAGAGGCTGTCAGGATCAGATCTTCACTTTACGACAAATAGTCGAGAAAGCATGGGAATATAACAAAGATCTGTATTTAAGTTTTGTCGATTTGGAAAAGGCATATGACAAGGTGCCAAGAGAGAAGCTATTCAATACGCTGCAGTTATATGGTGTCAATAGGGCATTATATCAAGCAATACTTAGTCTTTATTTGAGTTGTGAGTCAGCAGTTAGAATTGAAGGAAGTACAGGAAGATGGTTTAATGTTAAATCTGGTGTGAGACAAGGATGTACATTATCCCCTCTGTTATTCATTATCTATATGGATCACATTATGAAGGAATGTGGTATTAAACCTGATATCAAAATTGGAGATGTTAATGTCAGCTCTTTGCTTTATGCGGATGATGTTATATTTCTAAATAAATCCGCTACAAGTCTGCAAGATTCTCTGACTAAATTGAATAGCTGTTGTAATAGATATGGTATGAAGGTCAGCAATAAAAAGACAAAGACAATGAAAATAGGCAGAATCATTGAAAATGTCAACTGTGTTGTGAATGGAGAACCTGTGGAACAAGTAAAACATTTCAGCTACTTAGGCACAATTTTTACTGAAGATGGTAAACTAAATATAGAAATAGACAACAGAATCAGCAAAGCTGGTATCGTGGGAAGTCAATTGAATAAATTCATATGGAATAAGAAAGAAATTAGTCGGAACACTAAATTAGCTGTATACAAGACAGTGTTCAAACCAATTTTAACTTATGGATCTGAGAGCTGGGTCAGAAGTAAAACACTTGACCAAAAGACTAGAGACCGCAGATATGAGAGTCCTGAGAAAGATTAGAGGCGTGAACAGATGGCATCAATGGCAATATCATATTGAAAATGAGGATATTAGGAAAGAACTTGACATTGTCAGCATCCAGGAATGCGTTAGCAGAGCTAATCTCAGATGGTATGGTCACTTAAATAGAATGGGAGAGGAAAGATTAGCAAAACAAGTGTTCTCTGCCAGGTTGGCAGGAAAACGACCCAGAGGAAGACCAAGATATAGGTGGATTGATACGGTACAAAGTGCCTTAGACGATAGAAATATAAGATCTGATAATGGTGGAGTCTTGACAAGTAACAGACTGATTTGGAGGAAAATTGTAGATAGGAAGTTAGTAATGATGTAATTTTTTCATGTAGTACTGTCATACCCTGTACACCCCTTGAGGGTACATGGCAGGAATTTGATGATGATGATGATGATGAACTCAAATATCTTTAAATATCAAACTTTTACATAAACTAGATTATGAATGTATCTAAATATATTCTGATAAATGATTCTAATACTGCCCATATTAGAAAGGTCTGCTAGTTTTGTAGGTGTAGCCATTTACACACATAATCTTTGGGATTCTAGTTTACTATTGTAAAGTCATGTAACTTAATAAATATAAGATTAGAAACATGGTTAATCAATCACTGGAATCTCGTTTATGTTAAAATAAGATTAATGCTGCTGAAGTATTGTTACATTCTGAAGAACTAAACAAAATAAATAATTTTTGGGTTTTCAAGTAAAGGATGTCAATCAGAAAGAATGCTTACCATCATCCAAAAATTCCTCAGTATATTATTATTATTATTTATTTTTATTTTTTTTTTCAGAAGGCAATTTGAAATGTGGCAAGCTGAAGTTTTTCATTTATCTCTGAATTGGTTGAGCGAACTTATGACAGAGTTCAATCATTAGGTGGTAGCAGGTATTCCTTAGAGATTTAATAGTATAATTCACAATATCACAGAAACAAAGTAAAAAAATTCATTTATTTATTATTAAAATCTGACCTCCATTGAATCAAAGGGGCATAATCTATAGTCTCTCATGTAAAAAGATTACCGAACTTTGCTTAAACCCATTCACAGTTTCTTCAATCACCAATCACTCTCCATACAAAGAATCTGCTTCTCATTCCTCTGCTCACACACCCTCCTTATACAGCTTCCAGGGATGGAAGCTGTATAAGGAGGGTGTGAGAGCAGAGGAATGCCAAAGTCTCTGTGGCATTCAAAATCTCTTCCACATTAATCTGGTAACAACCCCCCTTCACATGTCTTAATCATATCTCTTCTTTCTATTTATAAGGTTCTGTAAGTTCTCTGGACCCTCTCCAATACATCCCCCTGAAAATCAGGTGACAAATATCTACACAGTAATCCAGTAAGGGAACTTATCCTTCTCATTGTCATAATTCATCACAATGAATTATGGCAATAACAATTCTTATCGCAATAAAAATTAGATTGTGATGTTCTAAGAATTTTAGCAATTTAACCCCTAAACTTAGTCTGTCTGCCATCACTTTCAGATCTCTCATCTCTTCCACCTTCTTCAAAATTTCTCCATTAACTGTATACTCTGAATCCAACCTTGCTTACCAAATTTTAAGACCTCACACTTTTCAACATTAAACTGATAGCTGCACTCATTTGCCACTCACATTCTATTCAGATCCTCCTGAAAGATCACAGAATCTGCTCTACTTTTCATAGCTCTTCCCAACTTTGCATCATCATCTGCATATCTCCAGTTAAGCTTGTCCCAATGTCATTAACATACAAGTTAATGTACATTAATGGTCCGAAAGCAGATCCCTGTGGCATTCCACTTGTGACCTTCCAGTTTTGGGATACCACACGCACGCGCACGCACACACAACCTGCTGATACCTGTCTGACAGCCAATCAGCTATCCAACTCACTAATCTGATCTAATCCCATTTGCTTCAATTGCCATGACAAGCTAATAGCTAGTCATGTGGCAGTCTATCAAAGGCCTTTGAAAAATCCGAGTACACCACTGTATATGCAATGCCTTTATCAAGTGAATTTGTCACCTTATTGTAATATGTAAGCATATTGCTAAAATGTGTCCTCCCACAACAAACCCATGCTGACCATCATAAAGAATGCTATTATCAAACCATTTCCGAATCCTAGTCCTCACCAACTTCTCCAACACCTTAACAACAATTCCAGACACAAGATTAGCCTATAATTTGTGGGCTCAGTCTTATCCCCCTTTTATGAAGTGAAACAATTTTTCCCTCTTTCCATTCCTTTGGGACTTCCCCTGTTGTAAGACTCATGTTAAACAGGTGTGCCAAAGGTGCCATTAATTCATAGAGCATTCCTTCAAGTACATAGATATTGAAAAGCCCTATTGCCTTGTTAGCATTAAGTTTACTTAATTCCTCATATAATTCCTATTCATTCACCATTAGTCCCTCCTCCAGCTTTCATGATGACACTCCTCAAAAGGATGAAATACACCAATTAAGTGATCACTGAATACTTCAACAATATTCTCTGCATTGGTCATCAATCTGCCAGTATCATCACAACTAGACCCCCTTCCCCGTCATTTTTTCTCCTACTTGCCACATATCAAAAGAACTCACCAGGAGTTTTCTTAGCTTGATTGGCTAATTTCTTCTCATACTGCATGTTTGTTAGTTTTTACCAACTGAGTAACCTTTCTGTTTAGCTCTTTTGACTCTTCATGGTGCACCCAGGGGCTCTGCCCCCGACAAAGAAAAAGGGAAAAAACATAGAAATTTTCAAAAATCTTTTCCTAATTAAAATTCATTTTTTAAATTTATGTTGTGTCATGTCTTCTATTTCTATACTACTTATGAATTAGCGATCATTGCAGATGCTCAGTCATAGGTCGTATGCGATACATAGTGCGCATTCTCAATTTGTCCACTCAACTCCCCCCCCGCCCCAAGATTAAATCCTGAGTGCACTGCTGATCTTCAGAACACAATTAATTTATCACTGTATATAAGTTAACAATCGGTTATTACTGGGAACAATTTAAAACTGTGATGGATATAAAGAAAGACCCTGAGTTTAATTTCAGTGCCCTCTACTGATGGATAAAAAAAAAGTTTACAAGTGCTTCAAGTTCAAGTTGCTCTTATAGCTCTCAGATTTTTGGTAAATAATACAGTAAAAAAAAACCTCGATAAGTATGAATAAATTCATACTTATTGAGGTTTGGGAAGTGCTTCACTGTTGCTGCTGACTCCAAAAATAGTCTTTAATAACTTGTATGTGGCCCTTTGAATTTCTTCCATCTAATCCTGTGAAAGTGTGTGTGTGGGTGTGGGGGGAGGATGAATCTTAAGCATGGTCTGTTAGTCCATGCATGCTAGGACAATGATAGCAAATGTATTTATCTTTCCTCCTGAGATCTTTATTTTACTCCTTTTTCATTGCCTTTAAAAATCTTATACTATGGTGAAAGAATTTAACTGCTTGGATTAGTGATATATCTCTTTTCTATAAATACTTGGAAAGGAGAGATACTGCAATTCAAACACATTGTTTATAAAATTTATTTATAAAATTATTTAAAAAGCTGATTGTTAGTACTGGCAGCCTGGAAATGATGGTAGAGAGAAATAATTTTTTAAACACTTGATACATAGGTATTATTTGTTACTCCTCTAAATAAATATTAATTTTTATGGCTATTTTGCCTATTTTTGTTTAAGAGTATCTCTTTTATGATGTCATTGGCTTTTCACTCAAGTTTTAGGGCATTACTAGTGTTTTAAAGACAGATACATGAAGAATATAAGGAATAATTTCTTTACAAAGGTTTACAATTTATAATAATTTTCAAAGGTATGTCCAAAATTATTCCTTATATTCTTCATGTATCTGTAGATCCACTACAGACCATATCTTCACCCATTAATAATATATCAGAAAAATATTGGGAATACAACCTGCCCATATACTGTTGTTTTATAAATTTTAAGCAAGTCTTTGATTCAGTTAATAGAAACAAATTGATCACTATCCTAAAAAACGTAAAAATGGATTCTGATATTTTAACATTTATTACAAATTATTATGGAAACACCAAAGCTTTTGTTAAAACGAACAACATTAAAACCGAGGATTTCATAGTCGAGAAGTTGTAATGCAGGGATGCCCTCTCTCTCTCACTTCAACTCTTTATCATCTTCCTAGAAGTCTGTAAAACCATAGCTGATGAACCAGGTGTAAAAATCAATGGTAACAACACTAATCACATAAAATACGTGGATGATATCATTATTTTAGCAGATTCTAAACCACAGCTAGAAAAAAGTATTAATATTTTAAATAACTCTTGAAAACTTATGGTATGAAAATAAATCATCATAAAACAAAAATAATGAAGAAACGTAGAGAAAAAAAAAAATTCTATAAATTTTGAAAATGACCTGCTGGAACAAATTAATAAATATGTTTATCTTGGCAGTCTTATATCTAGTAACCTCAACAATATGGAAACAGTAAAACACAGGCTTGGAACCAACATGAATAAACTAAACAAAATATGGAAAAATAAAAAATCATAATGAGTCTAAAATTAAAATTATATAAAACAATTATTATCCCAATGGCTACTCAGAAGCCTGGAGATTAACTCAATAACCAATCAAGAAACTTCAGCATTTGAAATGAAATGCCTGAGAAAAATTAATAACACCCACTGGATGTAACACAAGACTAATGATCAAGTCAGAATAGATTTAAACTTCCCAGATAATATAATAGACACAATCATTAAGCATCAACTGAGATGGTTTGGTCATATTCAGAGAATGGCCCCTCATAGACTCCCATATTTTGCTCTGAATGGATATATAGGAAGAAAAAGACCTAGAGGCAGACCAAGAAGTACTTGGATAAAGTTGCTGAAAGAACATTCCCATCTACCCAGCTATAGAGTCATGATTGAGATGGATAAAGATCGCGATAAGTGGAGAACCTTTCTTCTTAGTGGACTCAATCCGTTATCAAGTGGATGAGATGAGATGATGATGATGATCTGTCTTTAAAACATCAGTAATACCCTAAAGCCTCTGTAGCTCAGTCAGTATAGATGAAGCCCTTCGGTTGGAAAGACCTGGGTTCAATTCCCATCAATGACGTGAGGAACCTTTATCTGGTCTCTTTCAATGAAAGGTGAGTTAGTTGATCTCATATGGAGGTAAGGGGTTGTTTCATCCAGAAACTCGGGTTTTTTCATCCCCCAGAACAGGCAAACCAGCCCCGTGAACACACACAGATTACAGTCACGAATATGTCCCAGTCATGTGCCAGCCCAGAGCCTGGATAAAATGGGGGGGGGGGGGAAACAATGGTGAACTACCCTGTAAAAATCTCACCAGGAATACTTTGTGTACAATGCTTACAAAGTTGCCTACAGTCAGAAACGACTGAAAGGGAAAATCAGATCAGAGAATGCCCTAAAAATTGAGTAAAAAGCCAATGAATTATCCATTGAGTTATCCAGATAACCATTAAACATCATAAAAGGGGTACTCCTAAACAAAAATAGGCAAAAAAGCTATAAAACTTGATACATAGTCTATATTTGATTCTCGTAGACAGGCTTATACATTGGTTATGCATTACTAAATCACTTAAGGAATTGACAACGTAGATACGAATATAAATTAAATTACACTTTAATAAATATTTCATCCTCACATGCTCAACACTTTCTCAGCCAATGGCTACCCCCCCCCCCCAAATCCAAAAAATATTAAAACCTACAACCCCCCCCCCACAACAAGGATTACTCTAAATCCATCACCATTCCCTATATCCGAGGCACCTTGAAAAAAATTACCAAAATCTTAAAAAAACATGACCTGACCTGTTA
Organism: Typopeltis vanoorti; assembly: GCF_054136105.1. Classification (NCBI taxonomy): domain Eukaryota; kingdom Metazoa; phylum Arthropoda; class Arachnida; order Uropygi; family Thelyphonidae; genus Typopeltis; species Typopeltis vanoorti. The sequence goes on along the minus strand of NC_143550.1, from coordinate 76,487,976 downwards.
CAGACTATACAGAAATTTGGCATCCCTTATCTGCTCCACTAAAGACCAACCACTTCCCCTAGACCTACCTGGCATATACCAGGTCCCTTGCAGTTGTAAACTGTCTTACTTTGGCCAAACAGGCAGGACAGCGAATATCAGAATTTCTAAACACAAGGACTACATCCGTTTTTACAAGTACAGCCATTCTGGTCTTGCAGACCATGCTCTGGATACATGCCACAGAATACGGTGGAAGAAAGCTACAGTAATACACCGTAGCAAATACAAATTCGAAAGACTATTTATGGAATCAGCCTCAGCCCTAATAAACTCTCCAAACCTCAACAAATTTGGTTGTATGAGACTGCCCCAAATTTGGAAGGCTTACATCAGCAGACCTTCAGGCCAACAGCCAAGAACACCTACTTAGCCCACTAGAGGGCACCATCAGGACTTTTAGGAGAACAATAGCTTCATCACTTCATTCTCAGTTACTGTGTTGTACTGCCTATGTGCACGTGCCTTTTTTTTTGTAAGTTCCTTTTGAAGATGGCAATGTGACATTACCGAAATATCGGAAATATTTATTAAAGTCTAATTTAATTTATATTTGTATCTACATTGTCAATTCCTTAAGTGATTTAGTAAAGTCTATATTTGAGTTTGTAAGTCAGTCGTTAGTATCCAAAGTATAAGAAAATTTGCATCATCTACATGGATTACATCAAGAAAGAAGGTGACATTAAACCTGATATCGAAACTGTAGACATTCACCTCAGCTCTTTATCTTATGCAGATGATGTTATAGTGTTAAATAGTGTTGGTAATAAATCCAGTTCAATGCTTGATTCTCTAATTAAATTGAATAACAGCTGTAATAAATTTGGCATGAAAATCAACAAATAGAAACGTCAAATTGGTAAGGTAGAAAGTTAAATGAATAAATTCCATATAAATAAAATCTTCTCTAAAAATTTTTGATGCTATCCAGAAGAAAGCAACATGCTTAAGATGATCCACCCCATACCAGCCCCTCCCTCTCTCTCTCACACACACTTCAAATCACTCGAGTTCAGCGACCACCTTTACAAATTTACTTCTGTCTTTAGTGACTCTGATTAAGAGCTGTGTTCAGTTTAGTCAAGTTTTTTATACTGTCTAGCCATGATATTTTTCTTCTTCTTCCAGGTTTTCTCGTTCTGTTGATTTTATCTTCTAGTATTACATGGAAAATGTTATATTTATGGTTTCTCATTAAATGTCCTAAGTAGGCAGTTTTCCTTCTTTTGAAAACATTGATTAATTCTCGATTTTTATTTACTATTCTAAGTACCTCTTCATCTTTTCTGTCCATGGAATCTTGAGCATCCTTCTAAAAAAAATGTAAAAACATGAGTAACTGCTGGTCAACATCCACACACAGGTCAGCTTCAAAATCAAAATAACTTCTCACACTTCTCCTCTTTCAATCCAATCTGCCTATGCACACTTTGGATAACAGCCTTCCTGATACTGTTTTTTCCAATGACTCATCAGCATATTCTTTCTTTCACTCAAATCACCTGCCTGCACACAGCATTGTGTTATAGATTTTGTGTGTCCTTGAGTATGTATGGAGGAGATTGATGTAATAAATAAATAAAATAAAATTTTGGATTTAGGATATACACAAAATTTCAATATACTTCAATTCTGATTTCAGTTCAGATTATTTTTATTGGCAAAATGATTCAAACTTATATTCTCCATTAAAATTCACTGAATCATTTCAGTATTGGTTTCATTTGTAGTTGCAGTATTTGGTATAACAACATTCTATAATAAGTTTAGTTTAATCCTTTATCCAAGTGTGAGCAAACAAAGTTTGCACCTGAAAGTATCTTCAGGACTGGGGTAAGGTAGTACAACACTGGAAAACTCGTTGCAAAGGTGGAGAAAGCTCTCTCATCACTCCTATCTCAGTATCTCCCATAATGCAAAGCACATCTCCTTGCAAAACACATCTCCATGCAAAGCACATCGGATATGTGTAATGCTGGGTGTAATATGTGTATATGTGTAATACTTTGTTTGCTCACACTTGGATAAAGGATTAAACTAAACTTATTATAGTCTAACCAAGTGAAAAATAAACTCGCAACATCTTTCTCTGAATCCGGAGTAATTTAATAATAAGGTTGTACAACCTTTGGCAACTCCGATAGGTTAGGATGACCTCTCATTGCCTCTGCCTTTGTGTCTCAACTACTGGGCCTGGCTCCCACTGACGAGACCTCAATAAAGTTCGAAACTGGTATGAGTAATGGCCCTTGCCTTAATGCATAGTATTACACATATCCGCAAGGAGATGTGCTTTGCATTATGGGAGATACTGAGATAGGAGTGATGCGAGAGCTTTCTCCACCTTTGCAACGAGTTGCCCGGTGTTGTACCACCTTACCCCAGTCCTGAAGATACTTTCAGGTGCAAACTTTGTTTGTTCACACTTGGATAAAGGATTAAACTAAACTTATTATACTCTAACCAAGTGAAAAATAAACTCTCAACAACATTCTATGTCTAGAGTAGTAAGCCAAAAAAAAAAAAAAAAAAAAAGAGAGTTGATGTATCATAATATCACTGACTGACTGAATAAAAAATGTAAATTTGTCACAAGCATCACGATGAGAGTTCCTAAGGAAACAATACCAATATAAATAATAAAAAATTTAACAACTCTGAATGAGTCTATTTTTATGGAAATATGACTTGAAATGATATCTTTTTCTTTCATTTTGCTATACAGTCAACTCTCACTATAGCAAGTACTGCTATAACAAACTTTTCAGAGGCCCTGAATGAATTCCCATAGGTACAATGCTATGCTAAAAGAAGTTCACTACAGCAATTATCTGCTATAACGAACAATTCCAGAGGTTCTCACAAGTTTGCTATAGTATGGTGAGAGCTGACTGTAATTACATAATTTTACTGGAAAAATAAATAATTTTTTGATTTCAGGAAATTTGCTGTTTATCATCATCATCATCATCAAATTCCTGCCATGTACCCTCAAAGGGTGTACAGGATATGACAGTACTACATGAAAAAATTACATCATTACTAACTTACTATCTACAATTTTCCTCCAAATCAGTCTGTTACTTGTCAAGACTCCAACATTATCAGATCTTATATTTCTATCGTCTAAGGCACTTTGTACCGTATCAATCCACCTATATCTTGGTCTTCCTCTGGGTCGTTTTCCTGCCAACCTGGCAGAGAACACTTGTTTTGCTAATCTTTCCTCTCCCATTCTATTTAAATGACCATACCATCTGAGATTAGCTCTGCTAACGCATTCCTGGATGCTGACCATGTCAAGTTCTTTCCTAATATCCTCATTTTTAATATGATATTGCCATTGATGCCATCTGTTCCCGCCTCTAATCTTTCTTAGGACTCTCATATCTGCGGTCTCTAGTCTTTGGTCAAGTGTTTTACTTCTGACCCAGCTCTCAGATCCATAAGTTAAAATTGGTTTGAACACAGTCTTGTATACAGCTAATTTAGTGTTCCGACTAATTTCTTTCTTATTCCATATGAATTTATTCAATTGACGTCCCACGATACCAGCTTTGCTGATTCTGTTGTCTATTTCTATATTTAGTTTACCATCTTCAGTAAAAATTGTGCCTAAGTAGCTGAAATGTTTTACTTGTTCCACAGGTTCTCCATTCACAACGCAGTTGACATTTTCAATGATTCTGCCTATTTTCATTGTCTTTGTCTTTTTATTGCTGACCTTCATACCATATCTATTACAACAGCTATTCAATTTAGTCAGAGAATCTTGCAGACTTGTAGCGGATTTATTTAGAAGTATAACATCATCAGCATAAAGCAAAGAGCTGACATTAACATCTCCAATTTTGATATCAGGTTCAATACCACATTCCTTCATAATGTGATCCATATAAATAATGAATAACAGAGGGGATAATGTACATCCTTGTCTCACACCAGATTTAACATTAAACCATCTTCCTGTACTTCCTTCAATTCTAACTGCTGACTCACAACTCAAATAAAGACTAAGTATTGCTTGATATAATGCCCCATTGACACCATATAACTGCAGCGTATTGAATAGCTTCTCTCTTGGCACCTTGTCATATGCCTTTTCCAAATCGACAAAACTTAAATACAGATCTTTGTTATATTCCCATGCTTTCTCGACTATTTGTCGTAAAGTGAAGATCTGATCCTGACAGCCTCTATTTGGCCTGAATCCAGCTTGTTCTTCACCAAGCTTTTCTTCCACAATTCTTCTCAACCGTTTCTCAAGTATACTTGCATAGATCTTGCCAGGAACACTCAGTAGGGAAATACCTCTGTAATTCTCACATTCGGTTTTATTTCCCTTTTTATATATGGGTACTATGATAGCTCTACTCCAATCATCGGGAATTCGTCCCTCCGTCCAGGCTTTCTGAACTATGCAGTGCAGCCACTGTAAGACTCTTATACCACCATACTTCAGCATTTCTGGTCGAATATCATTTACTCCTGCTGCCTTTCCACATTTCAAGCCTTTGATGGCTTTTTCTACTTCAAGTATGGATATGTATTCCTGACTGCATGCCGGTCAGTGTTTTTTATCACTGTGCTGTCATCACTGCTTGTTTCATTTAGCAGTTTTTCAAAGTAATTACTCCATACGTCAAGAATATCTTTTTCTCCTGTTTTCATTTCACCTTTATCATCTCTAATTCCTTTTACAGCACTCTTTCCTCTATTCCTAAGCTTCTTCAACAACCTCCAGAATATTTTGCCACCTTGTTGATATTTATTTTCTATATTCTTGCCAAAGTCCTCCCATGACTTTTGTTTAGTTAGTTTTACACACTGTTTAGCTTTCTTACATTTGTCTCTGTATTCTGTAAGAGTAAAAGCTGACTTATTTGCCAGGAACTTTTGATATGCTTTCTTCTTTTCCTTCACTGCCTCTTTAACTTCCTGTGTCCACCAGGGAGTTCTGATTTTTTTATCCTTGCAGACAACCTCACCACATTCCTCTCTGGCAGAATCAATCAATGTTTCCTTCAGAGTTTGCCACTGAATCTCCAAGGTTTGATTCCTGTTCTCAAACTCTTTCATTTTCTTTTCAATAATATTTCTGTATTTTAGTCTACAGTTCACATCTGAGAGCTGCTCAACTTTTATTCGCTTTAAACTTTCTTACATGTTATTCTTTTCAATATGAAATTCAATTTTATCCTGCTCAAGACTAACTAGTGATCACTTCCAATTTCAAATCCTCTATACACTCTTGTCCTGCACCAGGGAGAAAACATCACTATCAACAATAACATAGTCAATGAGACTTTTCTTATTCCTAGCCTCTTCTCTCCATGTGAATTTGTGCACATTTTTATGTTGGAACATGGTATTAGTAATAACCAGTCCATGTCCTGAGCAGAAATCCAACAGATATTTGCCATTATTATTAGCTTTGCTCTTTTCTCCAAATTTTCCCAAAATATTTTTGTATGTCTCACAATCATTTCCTACTCTACTATTTAGATCCCCAACAAGGACCAACTTTTCCTTTTTCATTGTGTCAGTTGCTTTTTCTAAAGCCTCAAAAAATTCCTCCACTTCTCCCTTAGTAGAACCTTCTGTGGGACCATAGGCACAAATAAGTCTCATTGTCCAGTTCCCCATTCTCATATTTGCCCACATTACTCTACTTGAGACTGCCTGCTATTCAAGAAGATTAGCCTCGTATTTTGTGTTGAATACTATGGCTACTCCTTCTTTTCCTTGATTGTCATTGCCTGAATATAACATTTTGTATTTATTGCTCAGAAAGATCTCACCAGTTTTGGTCTTTTTTGTTTCAGTCACCCCTATTATGTCGATCTGGTACTTATCTAATTCCTCAGCTAGCTCCATTTCTTTGCCATTCAGGCCTCTTACGTTGATAGTACCGCTCTTTAACTCTGGTGATGTTGAGTTGGGGTTTGTTTTCAGATTTGTTCCAGTAGCTGACTTTTCACTGTTCGCCCTGGTTCCCTGGCGAAAACAACGGGGGCCTTGTTTAACCGGGCGACGCCCCAGCTGGCATGAAATTCTGTCATGTTGTACCATCATTTTTTATTTTGGTTTAACCAATAAGAATACAATTTGGTCAGCTAAATCCCAAATTGCCAGCCCATCCTCGTTCGTTCAGTATCAAAGTAGATACCCAACAGGGTGCACCACGAGAAGGTGAGGATTGGACATTAGGTCGGAAGCTCTGGTCGGTTCTCCGCATTCCTTTAAAGGCTATGTGGAGGTCTCCTCTCAGTTATACAGCTTTGACCCTTAAGCACCCCATTTGCTGTTTAAGATATGATTAAAATTTACCATTTCTAGTGATGGGGACCTAAAATTTAATATGATAAAGGAGATTATGGCAATGATGCAGGGGACAGTTATGTGTAGAAGTGAGGAGATTATGGTTTCATTACATAGGGTGGGCTAGATTTGGTCACCTGGTTTTCAGAGTGGAATGAAGTGGTTTCTGGTCTTTGGGGGGGGGGTGTTCAGTGTGGGGAGAAGGCCTGAGGAGTGCAATATGGTAGATAGGAGGAGGGATATGATTGATACATATAAATTTGTAAGTGGTTATCAGCAAATTAACATAGAAGAAGTGTTTTCTAGAATGGGATGAGAAGAAGCCATCCTGGAAGCTGTATAAGGAGGGTGTGAGGGAGAGAATAGAGTTTTTGCATGGGGAGTAGTGAGCAGTTAGAATGCATTCCCTGAGACTATTCACTGTCACTGTGCTTACCACAGTGACAGTGAATACATTTTGATGGGTTATAGGTGTGACAGTGGGACCTCCCACAATGAGTTTTGACTCAATGGAAGTCTGATGACAAAAGCTGAACCATCATGTAGTACTATCATATCCTGTACACCCCTTGAGGGCACATGGCAGGAATTTGATGATGATGATGATGATGAATTAGGCAAAACAACTATATTTATATAAAAGCCATTTTTGGCTAAAGTTCAATTATTTTGATAATGAATAGCATCAATATTACAAGAATGCTATTATGAAACATACTTTTTTATGTTTGCGACCATTTCCTTACTTGCTGACGTGGCTTTTTTATATTTTTTTTAATAATTGGTGACGATCACTAATTTGTTTTCTTCACAGTCTATATTACTGAAAAAGTAATTCAATGAAGTCAAGAAAGCTCAATCACAGAAAATGAATCATCATTATCAAATTCATGATATGTCCTCAAGGGATGCACAGTATTATTATCATCATCAGAGACCTCTAGAGAGTCAGAACATGTCGTTTAATAATTTCACCTCTTCTTATTGTTGTGAATACATGTTTCTCAGACTTAATGAAGGTTTATATTTTGCTTACAATAAATACTTACCCAGGTTCACTAGCAAAGACACAACTTGTACTCAAGACAGAATCAAACAAAACAATGATGACATTATCATCAGTACATTAGTTTGCTAGGAAAGCTATCTATTATATTAAAATAGAAGATATTATGGATCTAGCCATATTTTATAGCCAAATATAGAAATAAACTTAAAAAAGTTTTGAGAATATGACCTTCAGAGTTACCTTGTGCATTTTAAGTAGTGAAAACAAGGTAATTCTAATGCCAAAGGTTATATTGTCATAAGCTCTCTAGTAGATGAATTTTCAAAACTTTTTAAAGATTATTTCTATATTTGATTATATAACATGGTTGAATCCACAATATTCTCCATCTAATATCTTACCTATGCTAAACTGAAGTCTTTTGGGTCTAGAAAGAACTAGAAAGGACATTTTTGGGCATCAATGAATCACCAACAGTTAAATATTCTTATCATATAATATAAAACATTATCATTTCAAGACAGATATCTTAAAAACACTTGTTATGCATTTTCATTTACACTTACCAATTCCCAAACTAAGAGATGATCCACCATACAAAAGTAGCAGTAGTTTGGAATAGCAGTAACCAAATGTGAGAATCATCAACCCAAGTAATACCATCAGCTTCAGAAGATGTTCCAATACCAAGGCAAAGAAACTCACATTTTGCTATAAAAATAAGACCATGAAAACTGATCAAATAAATGTCAAGAGGAACTCAGAAATAGAAAATAAAAACAATTCAAATAACATATATGTACAAATCTTTATGTACTTCAATTTTTTATATTTTAGATACACTTGAAATTTTTTTTTCTTATCCAGGTTCACTATATTATACAATATATATTAATAGTATAATTTTCTATATAATATATCAAAAAATACTGTTTATCTTCAGATATGCTATTTAGACATTAAGAATACTAGACATTGTCTAGTATTCTTTACCAGCAATTTTAGATTATGCTGGGGAGAATGAAAAGTAGGGAAGATGCAGCTTTACAAGAGGATCTGAAGAGACTCTGAGAGTAGAGTTACAAATTCAATATTGCAAAGTGTATGGTGTTAAAATTAAAAAAAGCAAGAACTGGATGTAGAGTATACTACTATTGGGGGATATCTAACAGGTGTCTGAGGAAATAAAGAGTTTTGGTGATGACGGTGGATAGAAAGGTAAAATTTAGGGATCACAATGATAAAAGTGTGAGAACATTACAATGGATTGTGGCAATGAGTGGAGGATACCAACATGTAGGAGTAAGCAGGTTGTGGTTCTCTTGTACAAGGTGGTCCATAAGCCATGAAGGGGTTTAAAAAGTGAATACATTTTTTTATTATTAACTTTTTCATTTTATTTTTTACATGTATTCTAAGGAACATTTGGGAAATTAAACATGGAAAAGTTCACAACCCAACAATGAACCAAAATTGTGCAATTTTATATTGAGAAATCAGCATTTGATTTCAGCATTCTCCTGATCTCATGGCTATTGACATCTTGTGAGTTACCTGAAGTAAAAGGTGCATGTGAACAAGTCCCAGACAGTCCAACAGATGAAGAACATTTATTTCAATAATGAAATACTGTGAGTTGGCATAATGAAACTAATTATAAAATCAGAGGAAAACTCATGTAAAAAAACTTTATTAATGTAGAATTTTCACTTAATTATCATAAGCATCATCAGTGCAAGATCATAGAATAGCAATGAAACAATAACAGACAATTCTAAAAAGTGCCACATGAGTAGCTAATGTAAGATAACAAAGGCAAAAAAATTCCTAACTTATTTAAAAAAAATAATAATAAATATATATATACACACACAGACAAAATAAAGTTAGGCAAGATTAGCAGGTTTAGGAGAAAGATGTTGGAAGTTTATTTTGCACTTGGTTAGACTATAATAAATTTAGTTTAATCCTTTATCAAAATGTAAGCAAACAAAGTTTGCGCCTGAAAATATCTTCAGGACTGAGGTAAGGTGGTGCAACACCAGGAAACTCTGAGCAAAGGTGGACCAAGCTCTCATCACTCCTTGTCTCAGTATCTCTCATAATGCAAATAAATGTATACTGCTATGCATTAAGGGAAGGGTCACTACCCAGGCCGGTTTCGACCTTTATTGAGGTCTTGTCAGTGGGAGGCAGACCCAAATGTGGAGATACTAAGGCAGAAGCAATAGGAGAGGCATATTTACCTATACAAGTTGCCAACAGGTGTACCACCTTATTATTGAGTTACTCTGGATTTGGAGAAAGATGTTGGAAGTTTATTTTGCACTTGGTTAGATTATAATAAATTTAGTTTAATCCTTTATCCAAGTGTAAACAAACAAAGTTTGCACCTGAAAATATCTTCAGGACTGAGGTAAGGTGGTGCAAAAAAAAAAACCTCCGAGCAAAGGGTTGCCTGGTGTTGCACCACCTTACTTCAGTCCTGAAGATATTTTCAGGTGCAAACTTTGTTTGCTTACACTTGGATAAAGGATTAAACTAAATTTATTATAATCTAACCAAGTACAAAATAAACTTCCAACATCTTTCTCCAAATCCAGAGTAACTCAATAATAAGGTGGAACACCTGTTGGCAACTTGTATAGGTAAATATGACTTCTCCTATTGCTTCTGTCTTAGTATCTCCACATTTGGGTCTGCCTCCCATGCTGGATAGAGATAGATATATATGAGAGGCTCTGCTTGGGGTAGGTTTTTGTCTGTCTCTGAGTAGAGCCACCACCGATATTATGGTTCTGTCTGGTGGTGGGGTGAGCCTACCATTGGGTAGAGCCAACGCTGAGAAGTTCTTCTTGGTGACGGCGTGAGCCTGCCACTGATTGGAACAAAGCTGAGTTGGGCGATCTTTCAGGATCGTCTAATTTTTAGAGAGGTCTTTACTTAAATATACCTCAATAAAGGTCAAAACCAGTCTGGATAGTGACCCTTCCCTTAATGCATAGCAGTATACATGTCTGCAAGGAGATGTGCTTTGCATTATGGGAGATACTGAGACAAGGAGTGATGAGAGCTTGGTCCACCTTTGCTCAGAGTTGCACCACCTTACCTCAGTCCTGAAGATATTTTCAGGTGCAAACTTTGTTTGTTACACTTGGATAAAGGATTAAACTAAATTTATTATATTAGCAGATTTAAAGGGTACTATTCCTATGTGTATCCCACAAAAAGGGGACACACATAGATCATCAAATTTGTTTAAGTTAGGACAATAAAGTTTCACACATTTCTTTATAAAGATTCTACGAGGAAACGACTTTTATGTATGAGGTGAGTTTTCCTCTGTGTTTATAATTCTTTTCGAGAACATCTGGGTAGAAATTAGGGCACTACAGCCAGAAACATTAACAGATGTCATGGAACATGCCATAGAAAGGGCCAGTCTTTCTGAAGCTGAAACTGGAAGGCATTTATGTGATGTGGCTTTTCATAACTAATAAAAAAAATCTCAAGGGTCTGTATTTCATTAAAAAAATAATTACCATATTTTTCGATAGATAACGTGCACCCCCCCAACATTTTCATCACTCCTTTTGATGTAGAGATAATGTGCATGTACCAACTAGCGGTAGAGTTAGGAAGTACAGACAGAGGATGGTAGAGTTTTTTAAGCCACGTGCGTTGCTAGTAATCATTCTCTTGTAACTAGCTGCATCAACAATTGAAAGGCAGGTGTACATTTTTTGTATTTTATGAAGTTACATTATTCTGTACATCCTGTTTTAAAATATTTCATAAACTAAATCATTATTTGTTTATATTTTGTTATTAGATCTGAATTACACATGGAAGACAGAAGTACTTCTCGGAAAAAATCCTACACAGCACAGTTCAAGCTTGACGTGGTAGAAGTAACAAAGGAAAAAGGGAATCGTGAAGCTAGTAGATTGTTCAGTGTTGGAGAAAGTAGTGTTCGTGAATGGCGAAAGGCTGAAACAGTCCTGAAATGTTTACATATGAGGAAACATGCTATGAGGTTTAGAAGGTGCTTGTGGCCAACCATAGAAAAAAACTGTTTGATTGGGTTGTTAGTGAAAGAGCTAAAGGTATGAGAATATCTATTGTCCGTGTGTTGCAGGAATCGAAAAGAATTGCACAAAACAGTAATATAAAGGATTTCAAGGCCTACCCATCTTGGGTTTTTGGGATTTATGAAGAGAAATAATTTAAGTGTGCGCTCCTCCACTAGTGTTGGACAAAATTGCCGTGCGACTGGGAAGCGAAAGTAGCTAATTTTCATTTGTTTCTGAGAGAAAACTTGTGTGGGGTTGATGCTCGTCACTTTGGGAATATGGATGAGGTGCTTGTAAGTTTTGACATGCCTAGTTCTAGGACTGTGAATATGAAGGGAAAAAAAGAGGTTTCAGTTGCTACAACAGGGCACAAAAGGTCTAACTTTACTGTGGTTTTCTGTGTAACTGCAGATGGTTCCAATGGTGATTTTCAAAAGAAAGACTGTTCCAAAAGATTTTGATTCCAAAGATATTATTATTACTGCTAATGATAAAGGTTGGATAAATTCCGAGGTTATGAAATTTTGGTTGGAGAATGTGTGGCGAAAGAGAAAAATGGCATTTTCAACCCAAAATCTTTGTTAGTGTTGGATTTGTGTAGGGCACACATGACAGCTGAAATTAAAACAATTGCAAGTATTCCAAATTGGCCATCATTCCAGGTGGTTTAACAAAAAAACTCCAACCCCCTTCATCTCTTGCAGTAAATAAATCATTCGAAGACAATTTGCAGGCTAAGTGAGAAGACTGGATGATGAATGGCATCCATGAATATAACAAAACAGGGCAGATGAAAAGAACATCATATAAAGATATAGTTACGTGGATTGTAGAAAGTTGGGCTGCTGTAAGTGAAAACCGTGTTAGAAATGGTTTCATTAAAGCACAAGGGAATGCATTTGGTGTCCGGTGACAATGATTATGAAGCTGAAGAAATACCAAATGAAATTTTTAATGCAATTGATTCTTTCAATATTGAGTCTGATGAAGAATTTTTTGGATTTGAATAGTGTAATGTTCAATAAATATTAAGTAATACTTCTACCTTAGTTTTGTTATTACATTTGATTTCCTCTCATACCTTTCAAATGTATACCGCTAACGTTCATTTTTAACGAATTTAGAACTTTTTTTGTATAGGTAGTAATGCACACGTTATCTATCGAAAAATACAGTAATAAAAAAAATAATGTGGATTACTGTAACAAACACTGATTCATATCCATCATACACTACTTGATGTCTTCATCAGCCATTCTCACATGTCTGTCAGCATTTGTTCCAAATTAGCAATAGGGTTCTGTATGAAATCCTACTGAATGCTTTTGCAAAGTCTAGTGGTATCATGGTGTAATCATTTTCCTTATCTAACTCAGCTGTCTTTTTATTGTAGTGAGTGAGGAAGTTACTAAGATAAGAAACATTAACAGTTGTCATGGAACATGCTGTAGAAAGGGCCGGTCTTTGTGAAGCTGAAACTAGAAGGCATTTATGTGATGTGGCTTTTCATAACTAATAAAAAAAATCTCCAGGGTCTGTATTTCATTAAAAAAATAATTAATAAAAAAATAATATGGATTACTGTAACAAACGCTGATTCACATCCACCATACACTACTTGATGTCTCCATTAGTCATTCTCACATGTCAGTAAACATTTGTTCTAAATTATGCAATAGGGTTCTGTATGGAATCCTACTGAATGCCTTTGCAAAGTCTAGCAGTATCACGGTGTAATCATTTTCTTTATCTAACTCAGCTGTCAATTTATTGTAGTAAGTGAGGAAGTTACTAAGATATGACCAGCCCTTCACAAACAATACTTTCCTCTAAAGATAACAAAATTTAAAAAATTTACATACTTCTTTAAGGAACTGTGTTAAAGATGTATGAAATATATGTTACTCACATCAGTCATTCTCACATGTCTGTAACCATTTGTTCCAAATTATGCAATAGGGTTCTGTATGGAATGCTACTGAATGCCTCTGCAAAGTCTAGCAGTATCACGGTGTAATCATTTTCCTTATCTAATTCAGCTGTCAATTTATTGTAGTAAGTGAAGAAGTTACTAAGATATGCCCAGTCCTTCACAAACAATATTTTCCTCTAAAGATAACAATTAAATTAAATTAAATTAAGTAATTAAAAAAAATTACATACTTCCTTAAGGAACTGTGTTAAAGATGTATGAAATATATGTTACTCACTTGCTTATTTGCCATGGTCTCTCTGGTGATCATTTGAGCAAAAAAGAGATAACTGCTTTCTTCTATTGGCTGGAAAATAAATCTAGCTGCTAGAGAGCCAAGATTATTGACAACGTCATAAATTCCTGCAAAAGCAACAGCAGAGGAAAGTATACACGTATATACATCAGTCAGTAAAAGAATGTTTATCACAAGGTCTATTAGGTATGTATTCCACATAATGCATGGATGTTTATTATTATTATTATTATTATTATTATTATTACCCCAAGACCTCATGGAGTCAAAGACTCATCTGGGAGGTCCTTTTATCACACTTACACACACAGCTCATCATACCATGCCTTGAACACATTCAAACTCCTTGCAGACACCACACTCTCAGGCAAGGCATTCCAATCATTCACAACTCTGCATGAAAAAAAACTTCCCCTCACTCCCCTACTCACACTCTTTTTATACAGTTTCCAGGGATAACCTCTGGTTTCCCCCGATCTCCCACTATTTTATGTAGAACTACTCCAGCATTGATCCTATAACAACACCTTACCAACTTGTAGGTCTCTATCATATCTCCCCTCTTCCTCCTGTCCACCAGACTCTGCAAATTACATCTTCTCAATCTTTCCTCATACTCAACATTCCACAGGTCAGAAACTACCTTAGTCAATCACCTTTGGATCCTTTCCAACATCTCTTCATCCTTCTGAAAACCAGGTGACCAAATCTGGACACAATAGTCCATGTGTGGCCTAATCCAATGCTTCCCAAACTTCTGGATGTCAGGGCCCCCTTTGCAAAAATTAAAATATTTCACGGCCCCCCTCGAAAAAAAATCGTAATAGAGAGATATATTATTATAATATTTATTGTATTTATATTCAATGCAAAACATACACAGCGAATATTGCAAAAATCAAATGCATATATTACATTTTTTGCCTCTTACCGTTTGGTTCTGAAGATGATGTGGGCTGTTCTGGTAAAATATGAAATACTGTCCTTTTTTTTTTGAGTCTGTTTCTGCTTCGGATTGTTCGTGGTAATTTTTTTTTATTTTTTATCAGCCATTTATCCATCTCAGGGTTAAGTTTTTTAACGTAGAATAGATCAAATAATATCAACACTTACCGATACTGGCATACCACAGACTGACAACATGAAATTAGTGAATATTACCTTAAGGGAATCCCCGGACCAGTTACATTTTTCTCTTTTGTGACTTTTCTTCCTTTAAGGCAATTAAGCCTAATGCGAAACAGACAGCAAAGGCAGGTTATTAAAACGTGCATATGATTGGTGCGGTATTAACAAAAGATCGCGCAACCGAAACATAAAAGCATAGCTGACAATTGAGTTGAAATGCTAACCCTCTTCAACCAAATTCCATATGTGAAACTGCCATAACATTCATTATATATATATATTACTTAGTTTTAACACTTTTACGAATTTTAACACGTTCAGTGAATTTTATTGCTGCCTTGGGAAATCGAACTCACACACATCTAATTAATAACAATAGTTTTTAGTTAGATACTGTGTTTGCCCATGCAACATATGGTTTTGTTTCAGTCTATATATACAGCATAGTTTCTGTATGAGGGGACATGTGATTCATTAATTAGTGTGTTTTTATCCCAGTTGTCTCTAATTGCACTATTTGTTGAGAAATATATTACACAGACTCTCATACCTTATTCACTGGCATAATAAAAGTACTTGCTTTTATTGCCTCTGCAGTATAGTGGCTGTTAGGGAGGGGTGTTGTTTACCACTGCAAGCGAGTTACTATCTCCCCTTCTTTAAGCATTTTTTCATGTGTGAAGTATATGCGAAACTTTTATTGGCAACAGAAAACTAGCTCGGATGATAGTGATAATATAAACGAGTTTTGATATGTATATAAAGTCAATATCAACAGTCCCTGATTACGAACTCATGATGAAAGGGACAGGAAGATTTGGAGCTTCTCTGGAGAGCATTCGAAGTAAATACAATTAACCACTGCTTTGAAATGAAGCATATGAATAAGCAATATTTACTAATATTGATTAAGAGCCGAAATACGCAGGAAGCAGTTTGTGAACCAACACCAATGTGTGAATTTTTCCATTAAAATATAAAAAACAACAAAAAAGAAATAATAAAAGTTAAATACGTTTCTTTTAAAATAAAAAAAAAATCTACTTAGTCTTAAAACCTTTTAAATTTGTTTTCATTACTTCACGGCTCCCCTCAACAAAACCTACGGCCCCCAAGGGGGCCGCGGCCCACAGTTTGGGAAGCGCTGGCCTAATCAAAGCCTTATACAACGGAACAAGAATCTCCTTATTTCTACACATCAGTGTCCTCAGCATCATTCCCAGAAGTCTTTGTGTTGTCTTCACAATTTTGGCAATGTGTCCCCTAAATTTCAGATCCTTATCCACTATCACCCCCAGATCTCTTATTTCTTCCACTTCCAACAATATATCCTTGCCAAGCATAAATTCTGTATCCCATCTTTATTTTCCAAATTTTAAAACCTTATGTTTTGCAACATTGAACTCGCATCTCCATTTCCGTGCCCAATCACTCAATTTATTCAAGTCTTCTTGTAAGGCCACAACATCTTCACTACTCTTCATCGTTTGTCCCAACTTTGCATCATCTGCAAACAACTGAATATCTCCATCCAAATCTTCACCTATATCGTTAATATACAAGTTAAACAGTAATGTCACCAAAACAGACCACTGAGGCACTCCACTAGTGACTTTCCTTTTCCTGGATATTGCTCCCCCATACACAACTTGTTGATACCTATCAGATAGCCAGTCTCCAATCCAATGCACTAATCTACAACCCCATCTGCTCTAGTTTGACTATCAATTTATCATGCGGTACTTTATCAAAAGCCTTTGCGAAATCTAAGTATATTACTGCATATCCTTCTCCTCGTCCAAGGAAGCAGTCACTTAATTGTAATAAGTAGATTACTAAAACATGACCTCCCTTTAGCAAATCCATTCTGTCCATCAAAGATAATACCATTGTTGTCAGCCCAACTCTGGATCCTAGTTCTCACAAGCTTCTCCAACCAGCCCTTCACAAACTAACTAATAAAAAAAAATCTCCAGGGTCTGTATTTCATTAAAAAAATAATTAAAAAAAAAATAATGTGGATTACTGTAGAAAACACTGATTCACATCCACCATGCACCACTTGATGTCTCCATCAGCCATTCTCACGTCTGTCCCTATTTGTTCCAAATTATGCAATAAGGTTCTGTATGGAATCCTACTGAACAAGTTTGTAAAAGATTGCTTGTTATTTTCTCCCTTTTTAAATTTACAACAGATTAGACATAAAAAATGTCATTATTATTATTGCACAGGAATCTCCATGGAGTCTAAAGATTCATTGTGGGAGGCCAAGACCACCAATACGATATGAATGATACCTTTCCTTGAACACATTCATCAACAAAACACAACAAACTGTCACAACCTGTTCCTCTCATTCACCACTCTCCAAGTAATAAGTTACGTTAAACTTGTGCTCCCACATTTCATCGTAATTACAAGTGTTTTTTGTGCAAAATAAACGGAAAACTAACAGAAGGTACTAAGGAGCCGATTATTTCAGTACAACTTGTAAGTACCCTTAGTCCATTAAATCAGCTATTTTTTCAATTAAAAAACAGCCACTTGAAAGTGTTATGCCTACCACGTGAAGTAAAGATGGTGGCAACAAAGGCCACCAGTGGAAGATTACCTCTAGTCCCATCAGTGTAATGTCGCCAATCGCTAACAAACCAAATGACATCACAAAGTGCCACAGCTGTGAAGCCAAAGTTAAAGAAAGAAAAAAAGGGTATATTGTGCGATTTCTGTTGCAACTGGTTGCATACTTCCTGCACAAAAATAGATGAATCGGTGAAAAAGCTTTTCACCGATCTCAACCAGCCCTACTTCTGTATGATGTGCCTCCCTTCCGTAAAACAGCTACTAAACCTAGGACGTCTAACTATCCCAAATCGATCCCAAAAATATCGTTAAATGCCATCGTTTCGGACCCATAAACAAAAGAAAGACAAACTTTGCACGTCTTGTGAAAGTGACCTACGACACACCAACAAACACATCCAAATTTATAACGCCGATAAACAACAAGCTAAAGGATATTTTTCACCAGTCGTGCATACGTGCTCAACCTGATTTAACCTTTGTCCAGAGAGAACAAAGATGCCAACTCTGAAGACAACTAGAAGAAAAACGCCAAAATGGAGACAACAGTTGGATGATAGACTACAAACAAACCAAACTAGTGCAAAAACCAAGTGACTCCACTAGTAGCCACCAAGGAGACCAGTATGCAGGCACTGCATAGGAAACGTGCAAGACCCTTGTGGTCAAATCCATGCCTCACAGAAACTTGCATATCCACTTCACCGACATTCGTGGCCCTAATTCCAACCTTAATAGTGTTCACTACCATCTGCAGTCTGCCAAACCCCACATACATTTTTTAACAGAAACTCAAATCTCACCTTCCCCCCAGCACTATCTATCTCAGCCTCTCTAACTATACACTATTTAACTCCTTTCAACCCAAGGGTGGCATCTGTGCATATATATCTGCTCTGACATACCCTGCCAGAGAGCATCTAACCTAGAATCGCCAAACTTCGACTTTCTTTGACTAAAGCTATCCCTCCCCCACTAAGTCAAATTCATCTGCTGTCTCTATTGCTCTCCTAATACCACCAATCATTCTGAGCTCTTTCATTTCCTCTCCCTAATAGTTGATTTTCTCCAGTCCCACTCTCCTAACAGCGAAATCATCCTCCTGGGTGATTTTAATGTACATAACACCAATTGGCTATCCTCTTCCAGTTGTACAGATCCTGCAGGCAGATGTGCTGAAACATTTGCCATCACTAATGACCTTACACAAATTGTTCAAAAGCAGACAAAATACCAGATAACCCGAACCACTCCCCAAATATCCTAGATCTCTTCCTTACTAATGACCCCTCCAAATATGTAGTGAATGTAGTGAGCCCCCTGGGTAATTCTGACCACAACCTAGTGCTCATCCCCCCCTCCCCCATGCAACAACGCTTACACAGTCACTCCCACACAAGAGTAGTTTGGCATTATAACGGTGCCAAATGGGACAGTCTCCGAGACTATTATGCTACATTCCCATGGTTGGATTATTGTTTCCGGTCTTCCAGTCCAAACATATGCACCGAACGTATCACCAAAGTAATCTTCTTTGGCATAAAAACATACATTCCCCACAATACTTTGAACTGCTGTCCTCTAACTAAATCCTGGTTGTCCAAAAGATGTGCCAAGGTGGTACAAATGAATAATCAGGCATACCATAACTGGCTCGAATCAAGAACCCCATCCTCCTTCAATGCCTATACCGAAGCCCAAAACAGATGCAAGAAAATTATCAATGCTTCTAAAACAGAATCTGAATGGGCAAAAAGCAGGAAGCTTGCAGCCTGTCCAAATGGCAGCCATGCCTTTTGGTCTCTTGCCAAGGCAATTGGTCGAAATTTTTTCCCTACACTAGTCCCACCTCTATCATACCCAGATGGCTCAAATGCAACATCACCCACAGAAAAAGCTAACCTCCTGGCTTCACACCCTCCAATGCACACATAACTGACAACACCAAATGCCCTCCAGTCATTCCAACTGCCCAACATGCAATGTGCCCCCTGTATCCTTTTGCCAAAAAGATATCATAAACCTATTGTCTAAAATAGACACAAAAAAGTCTCCTGGCCCTGATGGCATTCCTCCAATTGTCCTGAAAGTCTGCACAACAGAACTGACTCCTATCCTATGCCGTCTGTACACACTCTCTTACTCCACTGGTACATATCCCAAAGCCTGGAAACTGGCCCACATTCAACCCATTCCTAAAAAGGGTGACAAATCACTGCCATCTAACTACCGCCTAACTAACCATCAACTCTCAACTCCTACTCTACCTTGAAGGTGCCCAACTATTAAGCGACCACCAGTACAGATTTTGTCGAAGCCAATCAACAGCAGATCTACTCTCATACATCACCCATCGCTGGACAAATGCCATGGAGAAATTCGGCGAATCCCAAGTAGTTGCACTTGATATCTCTAAAGCCTTTGACCGTGTCTGGCACAAAGGCTTACTAAGCAAACTCCCATCATTTGGACTGTCTCAGGACTTCTACAGATGGATTGTCAGCTTCCTGTCAGGATGAACATTATGTGTGATGGTAGATGGCTCCCTATCCTCTCACCATCCAACTAATGCTGAGGTCCTCACACAAGGTTCAGTTCTCTCACCAACCCTCTTCCTTCTATATATCAATGACCTACTTCAGTTGACCTCTAACCCAATACACAGTTTTGCAGACGACAGCACATTACACTCATCCCTCTCATTTGACAAACCCTACTCTACACAACTCACTTCAACCACAGAACATCAACCACCACTGGCCTTAACTCTGACCTCCAAGCCATCCTCCAATAGGGCTCATATAACCTCGTTTTACTAGCTTTGAAGTTGACGTATTATATTCTGTCTTATTTCTCACAAAAAAGAACCATTTTCCCCCAACATTGTTTTTGATAACACTCAAATTCCCAGACAAGATGAGATATCTCATTGCAGAATTACCCTGACACCAAGCCTCTCCTGGCATAAACACATCACAACCATTGCATCCTCAGCTTCCAAAAAACTAGGTTTTCTCTTTTGCTCAAGACGCTACTTCACCTCTAAACAGCTGTTAACATTATACAAATCTCAAATCCACTCAGCTATCGAATACTGCTCTCATATTTGGAGTGGGGCACCTAAAAGGTCCCTCAATTAGATTGATAAATGACCCATCTCTCACCAAATCACTCCCCTTACTTTTACATAGATGCTTGGTCTCTGCAATTTGTATATTCTATCAATATTTCCATGGAAAATGTTCATCCAAAACAGCATCAATAATTCCCCCTACTCTATACTAAGCCCACTGAAACACGTACAGCTGCCGCCCAACATCCTTTCACAGTACACCTTGAAACCCACAGAACAAGTTTCTTTTCCTCCTCCTTCATCCCTGCTACTGTGGTACTGTAGAATAGCCTTCCCCCTGACGTATTTCCCAAGGAATACAACATACAGGCTTTTAAATCACATGTAAGCAAGTTTCTCCTTTCCCAGTCCACTACCCATATATGGTACTGGCGTACTATAGGTTGACCAGCCAACCTCTCGTATATGGGCCCAACATAAAAAAAAAAAAAAAAAATCTCATCCTGAGACTTTTACTAACAACTATTGTACTTGGTTAAACAAGGCTCCTGTTGTTTTCGCCAGGGAACCAGGGCAAACAGCGAAAAGTCAACTACTGGAACAAATTCTAAAACTTACCTCAACTCAACATCACCAGAGTTCAAGATCGGTACTATCAACATAAGAAGCTTGAATGGCAAAGAAATGGAGCCAGCTGAGGAATTAGATAAGTACCAGATCAACATAATAGGGATGACTGAAACAAAAAAGACAAAGTCTGGTGAGATCTTTCTGAGCAATAAATACAAAATGTTATATTCAGGCAATGAAAATCAAGGAAAAGAAGGAGTAGCCATAGTAGTCAACATTAAATGCAAGGCAGGATTAGCCTTGTATTTAGTAGTCAACACTAAATACAAGGCTAATCTTCTTGAATGGCAGTCAGGAGTGATGTCCTATGGTCCCACAAAAGGTTCTACTAAGGTAGAAGTGGAGGAATTTTTTGATGCTTTAGAAAAAGCAACTCACACAATGAAAAAGGAAAAGTTGGTCCTTATTGGGGATCTACATAGCAGAGTAGGAAATGATTGTGAGACATACAAAAATATTTTGGAAAAATTTGGAGAAAAGAGCAAAGCTAATAATAATGGCAAATATCTGGTGGATTTCTGCTCAGGACATGGACTGGTTATTACTAACACCATGTTCCAACATAAAAATGTGCACAAATTCACATGGAGAGAATAGGCAAGGCATAAGAAAAGTCTCATTGACTATGTTATTGTTGATAGTGATGTTTTCTCCCTGGTGCAGGACACCAGAGTGTACAGAGGATTTAAAATTGGAAGCGATCACTATTTAGTCTTGAGCAGGATAAAATTGAATTTCATATTGAAAAGAATAACATGTAAGAAAGTTTTAAAGCGAATAAAAGTTGAGCAGCTCTCAGATGTGAACTGTAGACTAAAATACACAAAGATTGTTGAAGAAAAAATGAAAGAGTTTGAGAACAGGAATCAAACCTTGGAGATTCAGTGTCAAAACTTGAAGAAAACTCTGATTGAATCAGCTAGAGAGGCATGTGGTGAAGTTGTCTGCAAGGATAGAAAAATTAGAAAAAAAGCATATCAAAAGTTCCTGTCAAATAAGTCAGCTTGTGCTCTTAGAGAATATAGAGAGAAATGCAAGAATGCTAAACACTGTGTAAAACTAGCTAAACAAAAGTTATGGGGGGACTTTGGCAAAAATATAGAAAACAAAATATCAAGAAGGTGGAAAAATATTCTGGAGGTTGTTGAAGAAGCTTAGGAATGGAGGAAAGAGTGCTATAAAAGGAGTCAGAGATGATAAAGGTGACATGAAAATGGAAGAAAAAGATATCCTTGAAGTATGGAGTAATTACTTTGAAAAACTGCTAAATGAAACAAGCAGTGATGACAGCACAGTGGTAAAAAATACTGACCAAGCATGCAGGCAGGAATACATATCCATACTTGAAGTAGAAAAAGCCATCAAAGGCTGAAAATGTGGAAAGGCAGCAGGAGTAGATGATATTCGACCAGAAATGCTGAAGTATGGTGGTATAAAAGTCTTACAGAGGCTGCACTGCATAGCTCAGAAAGCCTGGACAGAGGGACGAATTCTCGATGATGGAGTAGAGCTCTCGTAGTAACCATATATAAAAAGGGAAATTAAACTGAATGTGAGAATTACAGAAGTATTTCCCTACTATGTGTTCCTGGCAAGATCTACTCAAGTATACTTGAGAAACAATTCAGAAGAATTGTGGAAGAAAAGCTGGGTGAAGAACAAGCTAGATTCAGGACAAATGGAGGCTGTCAGGATCAGATCTTCACTTTACGACAAATAGTCGAGAAAGCATGGGAATATAGCAAAGATCTGTATTTAGGTTTTGACGATTTGGAAAAGGCATATGACAAGGTGCCAAGAGAAAAGTTATTCAATACGCTACAGTTATATGGTGTAAATGGAGCATTATATCAAGCAATACTTAGTCTTTATTTGAGTTGTAAGTCAGCAGTCAGAATTGAAGGAAGTACAGGAAGATGGTTTAATGTTAAATCTGGCATGAGACAAGGATGTACATTATCCCCTCTGTTATTCATTATCTATATGGATCACATTATGAAGGAAAGTGGTATTAAACATGATATCAAAATTGGAGATGTTAATGTCAGCTCTTTGCTTTATGCAGATGATGTTATGCTTCTAAATAAATCTGCTACAAGTCTGCAAGATTCTCTGACTAAATTGATTAACTGTTGTAATAGATATGGTATGAAGGTCAGCAATAAAAAGACAAAGACAATGAATATAGGCAGAATCATTGAAAATGTCATCTGTGTTGTGAATGGAAAACCTTGGAACAAATAAAACATTTCAGCTACTTAGGCACGATTTTTACTGAAGATGGTAAATTAAATATAGAAATAAACAACAGAATCAGCAAAGCTAGTATGGTGGGAAGACAATTGAATAAATTCATATGGAATAAGAGAGAAATTAGTCGGAACACTAAATTAGCTGTATACAAGACAGTGTTCAAACCAGTTTTAACTTATGGATCTGAGAGCTGGGTCAAAAGTAAAACACTTGACCAAAGACTAGAGACCGCAGATATGAGAGTCCTGAGAAAGATTAGAGGTGTGAACAGATGGCATCAATGGCAATATCATATTAAAAATGAGGATATTAGGAAAGAACTTTATATTGTCAGCCCTCCAGGAATGCGTTAGCAGAGCTAATCTCAGGTGGTATGGTCACTTGAATGGGAGAGAAAAGATTAGCAAAACAAGTGTTCTCTGCCAGGTTGGCAGGAAAACGACCCAGAGGAAGATCAAGATATAGGTGGATTGATACAGTACAAAGTGCCTTACATGATAGAAATATAAGATCTGATAATATTGGAGTCTTGACAAGTAACAGACTGATTTGGAGGAAAATTGTAGATAGTAAGTTAGTAATGATGTAATTTTTTCATGTAGTACTATCATATCCTGTACACCCCTTGAGGGTACATGTCAGGAATTTGATGATTATGATATATAGCCTGCAATATCTACTTAGCCACACAGCTATCCTCTCACCATGTATTGACTACCCCATTCAATTTCATTACCCAAGATACTAGATTCTGCATTTTTTGATCATTTATATACTCACTCATCTCATGGCTACCTGCATGCAAATTCACATGCACCCCCGACCCCAATAGTTCTGGCTTCCTAACTTTGTTTCTGTTCCTCAAGATGCCTAATTCCAAATTCATTCAAGTGCAATCTATCAGCATCGTGTAAGTCCATCTGTCCATTAAACCTAGTCCAAAGGCATACTCAAACTGCACACAATTCCTTTTGCATAATCTAAACATTGATTCATTTGTAATCATGGTTCTCTTCCTCCTCCTACTCCTCAACTTGCCACTATCACAGATAGAGTAACAGAAGCCTCATAATCTTATTCTTTTTTAATTCTTCCAATAACTTGCATCTGCTCTCATACTACAATCTTCAGCTTTTAAGTCATTAGTGCCTGCCAAAAATAAACTCTTTCAATTTACATTTTTGCACCATAATAACTTCATTGATTTTTCACCAAGGAAAGAAGATTTAGTCACACTCTTGTTAAGTACTCCTCTGATCACAGAAGCATCATAAAACACTTTCTCACTCTTGTGCTTTGTCATATAATCCTTTTTCATACCATGCACCTCTTCATTATTTCTCATCTCCACCACATGGTTATATTCGGTTATATATATAACTGAATATATCAGGCAATAACAATCAACGAAAGGAAGGAATAGCAAAAGCATTCAACACCAAACATTAAAGCTAAATGTCTGGATTGGAAGCCAGTTTTGAGGAAATGGACAACGGAACTTATTTCTGTTTGTAGTCCCTTAGAAGGTTCTCCTAAAGAAGAAGTGTAGAGAGTTGAGTCATTAGAGCAGGCAGCTGACCTAAAGAAAATGAAAAAAGTGATCCTTGTTAGAGAAAATTTGTGAACTTGAATCCCGCAAGGCATATAGAAATGTTTTGGGAACATTTGGAGAAAAGGGCAAGACTAATAATAATAATAGTAATAAAAATAATCTGCAGGATTTCTGCTTAAGATACACACTACTCGTTACTAATACTATGTTCCAACATAAAGATGTCCGCAAGTTCACATGGAGAGAAGACACAAGAAATAAGAAAAGCATCATTGATTATATCATTGTGGATAGTGATATATTCGTGCTGGTTCAGGATACAAGAGTGTACAGAGGATTTGAAATTGGAAGTGATCATCACTTTGTTTTAAGTAGGATTGAAATGAATATCACATTGAAATGAACAGATGTAAGAAAGTTTTACAAAGAATTAAAGTTGAGCAGCTTTTGAGGTAAACTGTAAAATCAGCTATACAAGCATTATTGAAGAAAAAAATTAAACAGTTCAAAAACAAGAACCAAACTTCAGAGTCTCAGTGGCAAGCTCTGAAGAAAACATTGATAGATTCATCTATGGGAGCATGTAGTGAAGTTGTCTGTAAGGATTGAAAAATAAGAACACTATGGTGGACACGAGAAGTTAAAGAATCAGTTGTGGAAAAGAAGAAAGCATACCGAAAGTTCCAAACAAATAAGTTGGCAGATGCCCTAAAAGAATACAGAGAAAAATGTAAGAGAGCTAAGCTAACCGTAAAAGTAGCAACAACAAAAGTCATGTAAAGACTTCAGTAAGGATGTATAAGGTAAATATCAGGAAGGTGGCAAAATATTTTGGAGGTTATTGAAAAAGCTTAGAAATGGAGGAAAGAGTACTGTAAAAGGAATCAGAGATGGTCAAGTTGACATGAAAACTGATTATAAGGACATCTTAAATGTCTAGAGTAATTATTTTGAAAAGCTATTAAATGAAACCAGCAGTGACAGAACAGCAGTAGAAAATTTCCAAGAGGAATGCAAACAGGAATGCTATTAATACTTGAGGTAGAAAAATCCATCACAAACTTGAAATGTGGATAATGGAGTAGATAATATTTGACCAGAAATGTGGCTGAATATGGAGATATAAAAGTTTTATAGTGGCTAGACTGCATAATTCAGAGGGTTGAGTTCCAGAAGATTGGAGTAGAGCTCTTATAGTTTCCATCTATAAAAAAGGGAATAAGGCTGGATGCAAGAATTACAGAATAATTTCTCTACTAAGTGTTCCAGATCAGATTTATGCAAGCATACTTGAAAAGAGGCTGAGAAAAACTGTTGAAGAGAAATGTGGAGCAAAACAAGCTGAGTTTTCAGGCCAAATAGAGGGGGTCATGATCAGATTTTCACTTCACAATAAACAGCTGAGAAATCATGGGAATATGACAAGGATTTGTACTTAAAGTTTTGTAGATCTGGGAAAAGCATATGACAAAGTGCCCATAGAAAAGCTTTTCAAAAGTTCATAACAGATTACAGTTATGTGAGATAAATTTAAAATTATACAGAGCAATAAATAGCCTCTACTTAAGTTGTAATTCAGCAGTTAAAAATTGAAGGAAATACAGGAAGATAGTTTGATGTAAAATCAGGGATACGACATGGATGCACATTATCTCCACTCTTATTCATCATCTATATGGATTACATTATGAAAGAAAGTAGCATAACCTGATGTTAGATTCAGAGATTCAAACTTTGACATCTTTGCTTTAATGCAAAGATGTCTAAGTTGTACTCATAAACACATCCAGTGCAAGTCTCCAGGATACTCTAACTAAATTGAATTGCAGCTGTAACAAATTTGACATGAAAGTCAGCAATGAAAAGACTAAAACTATGAAAAGCAGGCAAAAACACAGAAAACTTCTGTGTTTCTGCCTGCTTTTCATTTTATTTCTTCTATTTTACATGTTTATAGAACATGTAAAATATTTCAGCTATTTAGGTACAGTTTTTAGAGAAGATGGAAAATTAAATTTGAAAATAGACAACAGAATAAGATGACAGAACAGAATAATGGTATGGTGGTGAGTCAACTGAATAAATTTATATGGAATAAGAGAGAAATTAGCCAAACCACCAAACTAGCAGTCTACAAGACAGTGTTCAAACCAGTTTTAAGTTATGGATCTGAGAGTTGGATTAGAAATAAAGTACTTGGTCAAAGAATAGAGATATGAGAGTTCTGAGAAAAACTAGGGGCTTGAACAGATGGCATTAATGGCAAAATCATATTAAAAATGAAGACATTATTAAGGGGAACTTGGCATTGTTGGCATTCAAGAATGTTAGCAGGGCTAATATAAGGTGCTATGGTCACCTAAACAGAATGGGATAAGAATGGTTAGTACAATGTTTGATGGCATGATGGCAGGAAAAAGACCAAGCTCTAGGTGGAGTGATTCAGTCAAAAGTACCTTAGAACAAAATGTTAGATAGGACAATACTGGAGTGCTGAAAAATAATTGATTAATTTGGAGGGAAATTGTTCATAGGAGATTAATAATAATATAAACTTAATCACATAGTGCTCTCAGAGTAGGCTGAACATCCCTTTAGGGTATATATCAAGATGACGATGAAAGTAATATCTGTACACTTCCACGGAGAAAAAGAGAGTTTTCAGTTTTGCACCTCATATTAGCATTAAAATTAGTGATAAAGTTTGCAGCCAGGTTCACCGTATTTTGATTTCAGAAATTTATGAAGACAATTAAAGAATTTAATAATTACTGCAAGAATAGATAATTATCATTATTATTATTATTAAGTGACACCTCCAGGGAGTCCAAAGACTCAGCAAGGGAAGGCACCTACTCCACAATTCTCTGTCTCCACCACTCAATCCACCAAATACAATGAACCGCAACTACCATCATCATCATCTACACCAGGGGTCAGCATGCGGCCCAAACGTGCATTTTTGGCAGCCCATAAAAGGTTGACCATACTTACATGGTATGTGTCCCGTATGTTGAATTATTTAAATAATACATTTTATAATATGAATAATAAATTAAAAATAATTTTATACCTATACTTCTTGATATCGCCGTGCAACTTGGTGCGAGTCAACCTTGTGAGTCATCATGAGTGGGGATAACAAAGGCGACTTCATCCGATGACAACTGAGATTTTGGTGCACATTAAAGAACGCATTTTTGTTAGAAAATATCCAAAAATTTTATCGATGCTTGCCAAAAAAGTAGGGAGATATACATATTGTGATGCATCATATATATTAAATTGCTTTTACATGATAATAATTTTTCATAATAAAAATTGATAACTCAAATATTTTTTTCACTTACTATTTTCGCTTAATTAAATGCTTGTGGCCTGATTATTAAAAATAAAAGTTCAATGTGGCCCGCGAGTCTGAAAAGGTTGCCGACCCCTGATCTACACCAACACCATTTACTGCCCGCCACCACCACTAGAATTTTAAAAGACAATCATAAACATCCATGCCCATGGCAGGATTCAAACCTGCAGCCTTTTGACTGGAGAGTGGATATGCTAACCACTCAGCCAACCAGGCCAGCTAAGTTAAGTCTTTGTATTAATATTTTAAACATTCATGTCTAGAAGGATTCTACTGCAATGCATATTTTCTTTTTTTTTAATTTAAATTTCCATTATTGTTCTCCAACTCACATTAGTGTACAATGAAATATTTGTGAATAAAAAAATAATTATTATTTCACTGTGGCATATGTGCTTTTGAATAAATATCGCAGTCCCAGAGGTGTCTTTATACAAGAAGATGAGAGGCGAATACTGATGCTCTATAAGATAGCCGTATCTATTTTTATTTATGAACCATAATATCCTTCTTTCTTCTTATTATTATTATTTTAAGACATATTAGACTCACAGCAGGCAATGATGAGCCTAGGAAATGACAATTTTATTACAGAAGTGAAATTATTTCAGTATTAACATGTTCAAGTTGGGAAGTGTTTTGCACATTGATTGTACTGATGGGACTTCTCATTACCATTTGTGTGCCACTTACCCATTGTGCGTGCAGGCCAATCTGAGAGTGTTAGTTGCAAACCTTTCGGTATAATTTTACTGTTGGTTTTTTGTATACTGTTCCTGCAATGGGCTGGCAAGTGGTCTCACTGACATAAAGTTTATGCTGCATGTTCGTTTTAGCTTTTTTGGTAGAATTTTATTTGAAGTTGGTATTTGTGATCTGTCTTAATGACATCCAAAATTTCAAATGCAATTGAACAAACACTTATTTCACATAATTGAAAATTTGGACAAATGTTAATGTTTTTAGTTAGATGCTGTGTTTGGCAGTATAACAAACAGTTTTGCTTGAGTCTCTGCAGCACAGTTTCTGTGGAAGGATATATCTTTCATTAGGTCGTGCTGTTTTTATCCCAACTGTCTCTAATTGCACTATTTGTTGACAAATACATCACATAGACTGCAAATGTCTCTGTACCATATTTAGTGATACAATAAAACTAATACTTTTTTTTGCATTTGCAGTGTAGTGGCTGTCAGTGATTTATATTTCGCAAACAAATTCCTTTCCATCTATTCATAATTTAAAAAAAAAATTTTTTTTTAAATATGCCCATCATAAATGTAAATACAAAAGTTTAGAGTTTATAGGATCATGTATTCTTCACTCCCAGATAATTATAACACAAGCACATAATATCACAGATGCAAATTATTCATGCTCCATTTTATTTTACAGTACTGAATGTACTTTTATTCAAGTCTATTCTTTCTTTTCCTTATATCTGCTATTCTTTACATCTTTTAGTAAATCAAGTATAGTAACTAATAATCAAATATATCATTCTCTTTAATTATCTTTTTTAATATATTCTGAAAAGAACATTCCTCTTTACCTGTTGTCCTCTCCTCAGCATGGGATTAGTTGCAATCGAAGAAACCGTTATGAAAAGTCCGACGACACGCAGGAACAAACTTGCTGGTAAATTCGCTAGATTGTTAGGTTTGCAGTGAGCAAGCCAAATCATTCCGACCTGAACTTGCTAAGCTTTGTCAGTAGAATATTCTGATTTAGAGGCAAACATTATGTAATTTGGACTCCCTAAATATTATTATTTATTGCATATACTGTTATTTAATAATGCTTGATTTACCTTTTAAGCTTAAACTATACTTTTCAATAAGTCTATAACTATACTTTTTTTTTATATCTATATACTTTTTTTTATATCTATAACTATACTAGGCTTTGTCAGGAATTGACATTCCTGACAAAGCCTAGCATCTGCCCAATTTGCTGAACTCCTTTCCTTTGCCAGCGTGCATTATATATGTTATAATATGATAATAAAAATCTGAACCTATTGATATTTGTAAAACAATTTTGAGAAAAAAATTTTTATAACTTACCTTGTTCTGCAAAACTTAATGCACTGAACAAAGTCATTACATATCGCTCACCTGAAAGATCAAACAAAATTCCTAAAAGTAGAGGTGGTTGAATTTTTATTTCATGAGTAGTATTCCGCTAATACAGAGCTGAGTGTTGTTGTTGTTCAGTTGGGTAATAGGCAATAATGACTTTTACTGATCTGCAACAGTTATACTTGTTCAATTAATTTTAAGTAACTGATAAAGTTTTTTTTTTTAATGATTTAATCCGAATATTATTTGTAAGGTTTTCAAGAAAGAAAAGTTAATAAATAAATTTTGTGCAATAAATAAATAAAGTTATTATCTTAATATCATCTTGGAATATTACTTGTGTACATTCCCAGCTGTAGGATATACATAAATCCTACAGCATGAATTTGAAATCACAAAATCCCAAAACAAACATCTGCAGCCATGGGGAGAAGGAAGGACAAGTGAGCTGGAATCAATACAATCTTTTGATAAAGAAAGAAACATGACAAGATAGCAATAACAGGAAGAAGGCTATAAGCAACAGCATTTAATAAACATACCTGTAGAGCTGGGTTGTTAATTCAGGTATTAAGCTGAAAGAAGTACTCACAGAGAAAATGCCTAGATCAAGGCTACTGTCAAGATAAATTTCAACAGTATGCAGTCAGAAGCTGTGAGTTATATGCAATTCTCATGCAAACTATGCAAGTAAAGCCTATAAGTCAATATGCTGTTGTGTCGCAAGTGAGCATACGGTAGTTTTGAGCTGTGATAAAAAAAAGTATTTTAATAGTGTATAGTGTGGCTTTTTGTTGCAAATTGTGCTGCATTTTTTTCAGTTTGGATAAAAGTGTCCTTCAGTGGTGTTGTTGAAATTTTTTGTTGTTTATATTGTGTTTTTCTACTTGTTTGCCGTACTACTTCAGCGTCTAAAGATGGCATCCATAAAGAAACGTACATCAACAGCACAGAGGGCTTCTGTACGAAAGTCTGGTTTTGCCTTGGATTTTTTGTGGTGGATGCATTGAAAAAACTGCTATATCATCATCATCAAATTCCTGCCATGTACCCTCAAGGGGTGTACAGGATATGATAGTACTATATGAAAAAAATTACATCATTACTAACTTCCTATCTACAATTTTCCTCCAAATCAGTTTGTTACTTGTCAAGACTCCAACATTATCAGATCTTATATTTCTATCGTCTAAGGCACTTTTGTACTGTATCAATCCACCTATATCTTGGTCTTCCTCTGGGTCGTTTTGCTGCCAACCTGGCAGAGAACACTTTATAACTGCTATAACTGAAAACTGCTATATTGAAGTTGTATGCACCAAAAAAATGTGAAAGATCTGTGGACTGTAAGGTAAATGAGAAGAAGGAAAGTATTAACGTATGTGAAAAGTGTCTGGATAGATTAGAGCAATTAAAAATGGGAGCAAACATTGGGACCATAGTAAAAGAGCTTCGGCAAGAGATAATGTATATGAAAATCGAAATGAAACATCTGGAAAAGGATATTAAACAGCTAAAGGAGAGATTGGTTGATGATAAGGAGAAGGAGGAAGTTAATGTTATAAAGAAAGAATCAAAGGATAATTGTATATCAGTGTACGGAGACTCGATCATTAGAGCTGTGATTACTAATAAAGTGTACAAAACATGCTTTCCTGGTGAAACAATAAAGCAAATAACAGATGCATTGCAGAAAAGGAAATACTGGGCATCAAAATTAGTGGTAGTCGTGGGCACAAATGACTTAGTTGGGGAGAAGAAGAATGTTGATAGAAACTTGAGGAAGTTGTTGCAGCAGGTAAAGAAGAATAGTGTTGTTGGGAAAGTCGTAGGTGTGTTGCCCAGATATGATAACAGTGAGTTGAGAAGGAGAGCAGAGATAATGAAGAGTAAGATGCCTGAGTTGTGTGAGGCAAAGGGGGTTCAATTTGTAAATCTGTGGAGTGAATTTGAAGGGAAGTTCAAATCCGCTAATTTTGATGGATTACATTTGTATGGGTTTGGTGTTGGGCATTTAGAAAGGCTGTCGTTTTCTGAGAAGACACAGAGTTAAGAATTTAATGTAGCAAATGATCAGGGTCTACCTGTGAAACAGGATAGCACAAATCAACAGATTGTACAGCAGGAGGAAGATGGACATGAGGTTGAAGATGTGGTTGCAGCAGCACAAGATAATGGAATGCATAAAGGTTAGGATGAGACAGGTAAGAATGGAAATCACAATCAGGATCAGGTCAAACCAAAGAGAGAGGTGCAGTATAGCAGCTAGAATAGAGAATGTTGGTGCTGGTAGATGGCCTCAAACACAGTGATTGCTATGTTTATACACAAATGCAAGGAGTATTTGAAACACGAGAGCTGAGTTTGTGGCATTGATTGAGACAGCATGCCCAAAAGTAATTGGAATAAGTGAAACTCGGTTGTCTGAGGAGGATGTGATGTTACAAATAGAATTAGAAGGATATATAATTTTCTGGAAGGATAGAGATGTGAAAAGAGGAAGGGGAGTATTGTTAATGATTGCAGTGGAATTGTGTCTGCAAAGTGTAGAAGTTGATGGTGCATGCACAGATTTTGAATCTGTGTGGTGCAAAGTCAAAATAAACAAGTTAGTATATATGATAAGATGTTGTTATAGGCCAGGGAATGCAGAGAATACTGAATGTGAAATGTTTATGCAAATTAGTTGGGCATGTAAAAAGAAGGTGATCCTGATGGGAGACTTTAATTACAGGAATATAGACTGGAAGGATGGGAACAAGGAGAGCGAGTTTGTGGGATTTCTGAGAGATAAGTATCTTAAGCAGCATGTGATTGAATCAACTAGAGGGTTTAATGTTTTGGATTTGGTGATAACTTCACAAGATGTAGTTGTTAATTAGGTGTTGACACTGCTGCCAGTTGGTGAGAGTGATCATGAGGTACTTGTTATGGAAGTATAAAGCAGGTGATTAGTGGCGTATCTGCTCTCCAACCAAAAGGCTACATGTTTGAATCCTGCCATGGGAATGGATGTGTGTGATTGTCTGTGAAAATACTAGTGGTGATGATGGGCAGTAGATGGCGTTGGTGTAGATGATGATGGTGGTAGTTGTGGTTCGTTGTAGTTGGGGGGGGGTTTGAGTGGTGGAGACAGAGTTGTAGAGTAGGTGCCTTCCTTCGATGTCTTTGGGCTCCATGAAGGGGTCATGTAATAATAATAATTATAGAAAACTCTGTAGTCAGTTAGCATCAGTATGTTAGGTAGATGAACTCTCTGGAAAAAGAGTCAGTTAGCATCAGTATGTTAGGTAGATGAACTCTCTGGAAAAAGATGTGGACAATGCATGGAAACTCGTAAGGCAGAATCTGACAAAAGCAATGTATGACCTGCATACCAAGGGTTAAGCGAGTAAATAGAGTGGGAGTGAAATGGGTGAACAGCAAAATCAAGCGAGCGGTGCTGGAAAAGAAAATGTTATGAAGGAGGGACAAGACAGTTGGTGGTGATCAGATCCATGAAGGATATAAGGTGCAGGCTAGAAAGGTGACGAATATGGTAAAGAAAGAAAAGGTGCAATATGAGAGGAGATTGGCTGGTCAAGCCAAGGTTAATCCAAGGGAATTTTTCCACTACATGGCAAGCAAGAGGAAGAATAATTATGGCAGATTAACATTGGTGGATAGTAATAGCAGCAGACTAAAAGCTTCAAAGGATATAATGGAATTATTGAACAAGCACTGATCAGCGTATATCATACTGGTGTAAATGATTCGGTGCAATATATAGAAGAGAGGCAAGTATTAGGAGAATTGGAAATGAAAGAAACAAAGGTGTATCAGGTGTTAGTTGGGTTAGACGTGAATAAGGCTGTGGAATGGATGACATATTACCACGTTTGCTTAAGGAATGTGCACCACAGTTGGTTATGCTCTTGACCTGGTTATTTAATGAAAGTCACAGTAGGTAGGGTCCCTAAGGAGTAGAAAGAAGGCAAAATAGTACCACTCTATAAGCATGGTTCTAAGACAGAAATCTAAAACTATAGGCCAGTCTGTATAACTGCAGTTGTGGTCAAGGTGTTGGAAAGATTGGTAAAGAACAGAATACAGAATTGGGTTGATGGACATGGCATTCTTTGTGAAGGTTAGCATGGATTTGCAAAGGGTAGGTCCTGTTTCAGCGATTTACTTGCATTTTATGATAAGGTGACGAGTGTGTTAGATAAGGGAGAATCATATACAGTGATATTCTTAGACTTTGCAAAAGCATTTGACAGATTACCAAGTGATAAGTTGGTATACAAGCTGCGGGAATAGACAATATATTGGTTAGATGGATCAGAGACCGGCTCTCTCAATGATACCAGCAAGTTGTGTATGATGGAACAGTGTCTCAAAAAAGAAGGGTAACCAGTGGCATGCCCCAGAGTTCAGTTCTGTTCTTGGGGCCCCCTGATGTTTAACTTGTTTGTAAACGATATATCATGTGGACTGAGTGGGGATCTTCAGTTATTTGCTGATGATGCAAAGTTGGGAAGAATTACAAGTAGCACTGCTGATGCTGAATCCCTTCAGGAAAATTTGAATAGACTTTTTACATGGACAAAAGAGTGGGGTTGTAGTTTTAATATCAATAAGTGCAAGGTGTTGCATTTTGGAGTGCAGAAATATAAGGCTGTGTACTATATAAATGGTGCCATACTGCAGGAAGTGGATGAGATTAGAGATTTGGGAGTGATGATTGACAGTAGACTAAAGTTTAAAGGACATATTGCTAGGGTTGCAAAGGTTGTACATCATAGTGCTGCTATGATAAGAAGTACTCTAACATGCAAGGATAAGGAAGTGGTTGTGCCACTGTATAAGGCACTGGTGAGGGTCCAAAGACAAGTGACTAAGACAATATCAGGAGTTTGGAATATAGGGTATGGAGAGAGGTTGAATAGATGTGGATTGCAGAGTTTGGTGGATAGGAGGAAGAGAGGTGATATGATAGAGATGTTTAAGTTAGTGAGAGGATTTTATCAGATTAATCCAGAGGAGGATTATAAAAAAAGTAGGTGGGAGGGGAAGAACCTGAGGCCATTCCTGGAAGTTATGTAAAAGTGTGGTGAAGAAGGGTGTGAGGAGTAGATTTTTTACATGGAGAATTGTCAGTGAATGGAATGCATTACCAGAATGTGTTGTTAATGCAAGGAGTGTTAAGGACTTTAAGATTCTATATGTTGTCAATTGAATGAACCTCCCACAATGAGTCTGTCGACTCCATGGAGGGTGTAATAATAATAATAAGTATTATTTAGTATATCACAGAATAATGAGTTTCAATGGATACAGATATCTTTCCTTCTGTATGAATCCTAATACCCATAAACAATATAACAATGTAGCAACAGTATAGAGAACTCTAACAACATCAGAAGCAACGTCATATATATGTAGCTGAATCATTACTCCTATCTTTCAATATCACATTATATCCTTTCAGTGATTGTCTAGTATTCAGGCTAAGAGCTGGTTTAATGGAATGAATACAGCAAAGAGGAACAATAAAATACAAGTTAATCCAATCCTATATTTCGTGTCTGTCTGTCACAGAGACATTGTCAGGGATAAAATTTCAAAGTTTTAAAAGTACACAGAAAGTTTTACTGTTCCTCTATGCTATGTTCATTCCAGTAATATATAATGAATTTCCAAAAACATGCTTTGTTTTTCCTTCCTATAACAGCAAATACTGGCTTAAGGTCATTAATCTCAGGTTGCAGAATAACATCGGAGTGGAAATTTAGATGTACATTACACAACATTTAAGCATTTTGCAAGTAAGTGTAATCAGTGGTAAATATTCTCAATGATATTAACATTTAGGTGATTTTATCAGCCAATTACCCCACTTATACTGCAGTTTTGTTAATGACTCCCCCCCCCCCCACACACACACTTTATAGATAAATTTTCTTTAGTGTATTTAGTTATTTGCTGGCATTTGGTCCTGGTCTGCATTCTTGTTTGGTTTGAACATTTCCTCTTGTGATACACTTTCTTAATGTACTTTAAGATGCAGACATTGCTAATGTACACATTAAAAACAGACATAGCAGAGATAAACTAATTAATACAAAACATTAAGAGAACCATTAGATAGTGGTGTCATATTACATCCATGGACACAATACACTGAAATAGCCACATGGTAGCTAATACAGGAAAACCTCGCTTAACGTGATTAATTAATCCATCAATTAATTTGTGCTAAGCACATTAAGCAAATACAATAAACAATAGGAATAATTATAATTCATCCATCAGTTAGCATAAATTTGGGAAAAAAAATTACAGTATAAGCTATATTAGGGGATAAATTCATCAAAGTTAATAAAAATCAATTGCTTAAATTTTTATTTAATGTCTAAACATTTGATTAAGCTACTTTTTACAAAAAAATTAATTAAAGATGTTTGAGTTGTGCTCAACTTTTTCATTTTGTCACACAATTTGGGATAGCTGGCGATCACTTTATCAAGAATTCGGAGGACTTTGAAGCATCGTTCCATATCAGGATCAGCACCTAACAAAATTTCATTAGCATAGTCAATGTGATTGAAAACTAGCTCAAGTTCTTTTGCAGTTAGCTTCTAAGTCATAACATTCTCTTCTTGTTTGCACTCCTTATCTTTTTCTTCATATGCACACTGTTCTTATAGTTGAAGGCAATCATTCTCACTTAACTGTTCTGAATGGAAATTGAGCAAGTTTCTCACATCTTCATTATCCAGTTCATTAAATCGATGTTTCTTTTCCAATTGTGCTGATTTCTTCAATAATGTTAGATCTTGGATTTTGCTCAAGATAAACTAACATAGGCTTCAACTATAAAGCCTATGTTAGTTTTCTAAGCCTAGCAACTTTTCTTTGTACTTTGTATGCTTTGCTCTTATGTAACATAGAATTGTAGACTGTACCAAACTGTAGACTCGCTGTATTCCAGGTCTCGCACAATCATAGCTTTTCCACTCGCTGCAGATATATCCTGGTTAAGATGCTTCAGTTTTAGCTAGGAAAGTTTTTGGTGGCACATGCTTCCAAAAGAGACCAATTTCGTCAATGTTGAATATTTGCCAATCGTCATAATCACCCTCCTGAATTATGCTTTGCAACTCTTCAGGAAACTTGGCTGCAGAATCTTTATAAGCACCAGCAGATTCCCCAGTTATTCTTACGTTATGCAGTCATCCAGTTCAATTTTCAAAACAGTCAAATCATCTTAAACTTGCAGTAAAGCTTTCACCCCTTGAAATCTGGTCTCTTTCAATGAGGTAAAAATATTGAGAGCTTTTTGCCAGAATATTCCCTGTACTAAGAGGCATTCTTTTTAGGTTATAATCCTCAATCCAGAGTGATAAAAGATGCTCCATCTCGATCATTAACATTTGAGTCAGAGGATGAATCTCAATAGATTGCAGTATGGTGGCTGCTCTTCTAAGCACAACACCCAGACCAGTACCTTGGTCGTCTGCAGACAATTTGGTGCCTGCAACTATTTCGGATGATCTGCCTGCTTAAAGAGGCAGTAGCAACTTTTCTTTGTACTTTGTATGCTTTGCTCTTATGTAATATAGTCCAACCTGTAGACTTGCTGTATTCCAGGTCTCACACAATCATAGCTTTTCCACTCGCTGCAGATTGGCAACAATAAATTTCGTGTAACGTAAAATTTCGCATAATTTAAAAAATTGCATTAACCAATGATTAATCACTCGCTTAAAGCGCGAAATAGTATTATTTCACTCAATCGTGCTAACTGATTATCACACATATCGAATTCACGTTAAGCGAGGTTTCTCTGTATTTGGAATTACATAAAGCCATTAGCTAAGGATAATTACATAAAGCCAATAACAGCTAAGACTATGAGGCCAGTACATGATATATCTGTTAAATACATGTGTTCTTTGGTAGATTTATCTGTTTTATGGGAAGGAAAACACAAGTTTCTGGAACAAAAAATCCTACTATGTATGAGATTGGCTAACTAACCTTTGTAAGAGCAGAAATCATCAACATGCTTGATAGCAAACCTAACAAGAAACCCATTTAAGCTATTTAGGTACAAGTTCTGATCTGCCTAAATAAAACTGTGCAGCAAATGAAATTATGGAAAAGAAAAACAATAAATAGGATTGGTATGGTAGAAAAACTGAATCAATTTATTTTAGATACTGGTGAAGCATACTACTATGCTAGGTTTTTCAAATGATTTCTCTCTTTTCATATAAGAAATGGGTTAGAAATAAAATAGGTGATTAAAGACTAGAAGTCAATTAGAGATTTTTGAGGTAAGTAGGGATGTACGCAGGTGGCAAAAATATATTAAAATTGAAAATATTAGGAAAGACAGTAAGCTATTAATAATGGAATGTGTAAAGCAGATCAATTAGACTTCTGTTAAATAATACTAATTTACAAACAAAAAATACTGATAGGAAACCTCTGAGGACAGTAAATTATCTCTTCAAAGGATGTAGAGGAATACTACAGTAGTATCCTGTATACATCTTTTGAGATATTTCTCAAGAAATAACGAGAAATACAATTACATACAATGGATTACATTAATTCATTGCATGCAATTGTATATAATTACATTAAATAAATGACATACAACAAAGAAATACATACGATGCTTGAAAAACTTAATAAATCAATTACAATAAAATGAGTTTTGAGATTTTTGTTTTAATAAGTAATCAGTTCATCGACATTAGCCTTAAGCCAATTTAAAAAAAGAGATAGAAATTACTTTTTGTCGTATGCTTACCTTCGGTTAATATTTGTTTTAAAAAAGTTTGTTTCTGGAAACTCCATATTAATTTTGCTATTTTCCAGTCAGCAAAAGGCTAAAATAAAACCAAGAATATAAGTAAAATGAAACTGATATTGCAGTATTCTAGTATTGACGATTAGAAAAATGTGCATAATGATCTAAACATATCTTCAGGCAACCTTTTAAGTTATCTTTCTAGACAAAAGTAAAGAAGAAAATTGATTCATTTTTCTTAACTGAAAGAGATGGAAGCCAGTTAGTTAATAGAAATAATGCAACAATTTTCAGTTCTGAAAGGTAGAAAAAATTACTCGAACAAAAATGACTGCTGATTTATTAGAAATAGCTTTTTTTTTTTTAAATTAAAAAAATCTATTAATACAGCAAAAAAAATTGCCTCAGAAAAATAAGATATGATAATATTGAAGGTCTTGATGGATTAATTTGTAGGAAAATTGTCGATAGGAAGTTTGTAATGATGAAACTTTTTCATGTATTACTGTCACAATACAACCCCTCAGGGTACATGTTGGGAATTTGATTATGCTTTTTAAAAAAAAAAAAATATATATATATATATATATATATATATATATATACACTGCAGAACTGGAATTAAGCACATGAACAGGACAGGGATGGATAAAGGTCAATAACAGAAAAAGGAAGAAAAATCACTGCAGATAAGTATACAACTAGTGCTGTATTAGAAAGCATATTAAAAACTGACTAGATATCAAATACAAAAATCATTATGAATGACAAAGTTTTAATAATTAAATTGAATATATATATATTGTTTTTAAAGTAGATGATTAAATCCTTTTTTAAGAAAAATTGACAGAAACTGGGTTTTATATTGGCTGAAGGATTTTAATTGATACTAAGTAAGAAATACCAACACATTTTGCCAACTTAGCTGTTTGGCTTCTTCAGGGTGAATAAAAGAGATACAAAACAATTTAAACACTTAAACTATTCATGAAAGAATGAACCAAATGCAATTGTATCTTTTTACAAATACAGAAGAACGTGTACATCAAATGCATGGAGTGTGTATGATGTCAACTGTTGTTATGCAGGAAAGTTCTGTAATTAGAAGCAAAATTTAACTCTGGCATGCTTAATGATCTTATGAGGGTCTTCCAAATATCAGCTAGAATTAACCCTTGGTTTCTGTTGAGGTTGTGTTTAGAACAGATGACTGTTATGGCTTCTTTTATGTATCGGGAACGGAAATCTTCCTCTGAATAGGGCATGGAGCTTTTGTCCCATTCAATGGTATGGTTTGTCCTCGGGAATGAAGGGCTAACCCAGAATTGTCTTCTCTGTTATTGTTTACATCTCCTACATGTTTTTTTTTTCTAACTTCCAAACTTCTTGAGATCTGACCAATGTAATTTAATCCACATGAAAAGGGAGATTTCCATTCTCGATACATAAAATAAGCCATAACAGTCATCTGTTCTAAACACAACCTCAATAGAAACCAAGAAATAATTCTAGCTGATATTTGGAAGACCCTCATAAGATCATTAAGCATGCCAGAGTTAAATTCTGCTCCTAATTACAGAACGTTCCTGCATAACAACAGTTGACATCATACACACTCATGCGTTTGATGTATACGCATTCTTCTGTATTTGTAAAAAAAATACGATTGTATTTGGTTCATTCTTTCATGAATAGTTTAAGTGTTTAAATCGTTTTGTATCTCTTTTATTCACCCTGAAGAAGCCAAACAGCTAAGTTCGCGAAATGTGTTGGTATTTCTTACTTAGTATCAATTAAAATCCTTCGGCCAATATAAAACCCGGTTTATGTCAATTTTTCTTATGTTCAGATGATTGAAAATAACATAAAATCAAATCTTTTTTAATGTGTACCAAAACAGAATATGCATTAAGTATTGTCATACTACCAGATAAATGAATTCAATCTTAATTCAGTCTGTGTGGTGAAAATGCTGCATCAAAAAAAAAAATAAATAATAATAATAAAATAAAATAAAATAAAATAATGTAGAACTATGTAGATATCCTATATCAAATAGTGTTACTACATAAAAGAACTCAATTCTACTGAAAGTGGAGCCTCCATAGTCCAGTCAGTATAGATGATGCCCTTTAGGATGGAAAGACTTGGTTCAAATCCTGTTTAGAATGTAAAGAACTGATGAAGGTGACGGGATAGTTTCTCCTGAAAACTTGGGTTTTTCATCCCACAAAATAGACAACCTGGCTAGAAGAACACGTGCTATTAATAGACATCACACTATACTGGCCTCATTACTTTTGTTGCTTGAGTTGTAATTCCAAACAGCAACAACTTCTGCTGAAAGTATCATAAATTACTTAAAAATAGTTACAAATTTTAATAGCAACTAAAACAATTGATGATCAGAACTGCAGAACTTTGGCACTGGAGCAAACAATGAGAATATGCCATCTACAGAGTTGATGGACACAACTTTCACTGGAGTTGTAAGACTTTCTGTCTCACAACACTATGAAGGTCCTGAATAATAATAATAATAGTACTGTAAAAGAAATCAGAAACATATCATTTCTGGTATACATTTGAATGTTTGTAGTTAATTACTTTGATGGACTGTTAAATAAAACAAGTAACTCACAGATATTTTGTATTCTTGAAAATTTTCTTCAGATTTCTTCGGTTCTTTTTTCTTTTTCAGTAGTTCTATAGTTTGAGGTGAGAATTGTTCTCTTTTCTTTCGTTTCACAGGAATTTCTGATTTTTTTCTTGCACTCGTTGAATTTATTAATAAATTCAATATAGTCATCATTTATGTAACAGCTCTTAATAGTTCATTCGGTCTCTTCTATGTACTTCCTGAATTTGTGGTAGTCTATTTGTTTGGGTTGTCTTTTGTGGTTTGATGTTGCCCTGATATGTTGTTCTTTTTTGTGGTCTATTCTTATAATGGCTCTAAGGAGTTTGTGGAGACACAAAAATTGTCGATTTCATTTTTTGTGTCTCCATTCGGTGATTGCCAAGTCCATCTTCTTCCTGGGCATTTGTTGAAAAAAGTGTTCATGATAAAGGGTTGTTCAGCTGCAGTAAATTCAGCTAATCTCTCCCCTCTTCTGTTTCTTTCTCCCAGGCCATGCGGTCCTATAAACTTTTCGTTTTCTTTTCCACATCGTATTTTGGCATTAAAGTTACCACCAACGAATGTGTATGTTGACTTGTAATTTAATGCCTGTTCAAGATTCATGTAAAAATTTTCTATTTCTTGATTATCAGCTACAGATCTTGGAACATAGTAGGATATTAATTTTATTGTTATACTGTTCTCTATTCCAATTAGGAGTACACCTATTCTTTCAGATATGATGTTACAATAAAGGATCGACTTGGTGAGCTTAGATTTAACAATGAAGCCCCACTCTGCCTCGTTTGCCATTGTTTGAGAATGCTCTGTGGAGTATCTGTGAGCTATCGTACCATTTTGCTGTCAGTTCTTTTAATCTTTTTGTTGTCTTTAAAATCCAATAAAAAACACAAGTTTTTTATTGGTGAGCTTAGAGTTAACAATGAAG
Source organism: Typopeltis vanoorti (assembly GCF_054136105.1). NCBI lineage: Eukaryota > Metazoa > Arthropoda > Arachnida > Uropygi > Thelyphonidae > Typopeltis > Typopeltis vanoorti. Next base: position 76,445,264 of record NC_143550.1, on the reverse strand, counting down.
CCCACTCTGCCTTGTTTGCCATTGTTTGAGGATGCTCTATGGAGTATCTGTGAGCCATTACCATCTTGCTGTCAATTCTTTCAATCTTTTTGTTTCATTCACTAGCAGGATATCTAAGTTGATATTGGTTAGTTCTTTGATTAATAAATCTATTCTGCAGTCAATTGCCAAAGTTCGAGTATTGAGGGTACCGATTGCCATTTCATAGATTTAAGAGGTGGCCTGTTTTCATCTGCGAGATTCTTAGTACCCCTGGCCTCACCTTGGTGCCTTACTGCAACTGTAAAAGGTGAGTGTGGGCCACAGGACTTGGGGGGCCATTTCTGTTGTTGTAGTAGTGGCATTTTTGCAGTGGTTGGATATACACTTCTGAACTATGCAGTACAGCCACTGTAAGACTTTTATATCTCCATACTTGAGCATTTCTGGTCGAATATCATCTACTCCTGCTGCCTTTCCACATTTCAGGCTTTTGAGGTTTTTTTTCTACTCAAGTGTGGATATGTATTCTTGATTGCATGTCTGCTGAGTGTTTTTTACTATTGTGCTGTCATCACTGCTTGTTTCATTTAGCAATTTTTCAAAGTAATTATTCCATACTTCGAGGATATCTTTTTCTCCCATTTTCATGTCATCTTTATCATCTTTAACTCCTTTTACAGCACTCTTTCCTCCATTCCTAAGCTTCTCCAACAACCTCCAGAATATTTTGACACCTTCTTGATATTTATTTTCTATGTTCTTATCAAAATCTTCCCATGACTTTTGTATAACTAGTTTTACACAGTATTTAGCTTTCTTACATTTCTCTCTGTATTCTCTAAGAGCACAAGCTGACTTATTTGCCAGGAACTTTTGATATGCCTTCTTCTTTTCCTTCACTGCCTCTTTAACTTCCTGTGTCCACCATGGGGTTCTGATTTTTCTATTCTTGTAGACAAGCTCACCGCATGCCTTTCTGGCTGAATCAATCAATTTTTTCTTCAGGATTTGCCACTAATTCTCCAAGGTTTGGTTCCTGTTCTGAAACTCTAATTTTTTCTTGAATAATATTTCTCTATTTTAGTCTACAGTTTACATCTGAGAGCTGCTCAACTTTTATTTGCTTTAAAACTTTCTTACATGTTTTTGTTTTCAGTAGGAAATTCAATTTTATCCTGCTCAAGACTAAATTGTAATGATTTCCAATTTCAAATCCTCTGTACACTCTGGTGCCCTGCACTACTGGCAAAACATTACTATCAACAATAGCACAGTCACTGAGACTTTTCTTATTCCTTGCCTCTTCTCTCCCTTGATGTCAATATGGCGATAGGATTTGATGATATATAAGATAAATAAATCTTTAGGAAATGTTCCAGGGAATTGGCAGTAACACTGGCATGACAGTTTTATATGAGTCTAACAAGAACAGAAGTTCCAAGGGAGTGGTAAGGAGGTAAAATTGTTCCACTGCAAAAAAAGGTGATGATAAAGCTGTGGCTACAAATTATAGTAGGCTAATCTGCATATCCAGAGTTGGTGTGGGTACTAGAGAGAGAGAGAGAGAGAGAGAGAGATTGGTAAGAAGTAGGACACACAAATAGGTTGATAACAGCAGTATTCTCTGTAGTTATCAGCATGGTTTGCTCAAGGGAGATCATGTTTTACTGGAGTACTTATGTACTATAACAAGGTGGAAATACACATCTCTCTTGGACAAGAGAGATGCATGTTGGGTGGTATACTTAGATTTTGCAAAAGCTTTTGATAGACTGCCATATGACAAGCTGTTAAATAAACTGAAATTGTTATTCAATGCGATTGAATAACACACATCTGAATTAGATCGATGACCGGCTGTCAGATAGACATAAGAAAGTTGTATATTAGGATGCAGTATCCTGCAAAAGGAAAGTTACTAGTGGTGTGGTGCAAGGGCAGTTTTGGGACCATTGTCATTCATTTTGTATATTAGTGATATTGGAATATGTAACTGGTGATATGCAGCTGTTTGCAGATGATGTAAAATTGGGGAGAGCAATACAGAGTCAAGCAGATATTATAGACTTACAGGGGAGGACTTGAATAGATTGCATGAGTGGGCAGGTAAGTGGAATTATCAATGTTGCAAAGTGTAAGGTTTTAAAATTTGGCAAGCAGCGACAAGATGCAAAGTATACACTGGTGGGGAAACTTTAAAGGAGGTAGAGAAGATGAGAGAGAGATCTGGGATTGGTGGTAGACAAGGACCTGAAATTCAGGGTCCGTTGCACAAGTTGTGAAGACATCACATTGAATAAGGGCAATGATGCAGAGGGCCCTGACATGTCGAAATAAAGAGGTTATGATGTCATTATATAAGACCTTGATCAGGCCTCATATAGATTATTCTGCACAGATTTAGTCAGTGGGTTTTCATGGCGACGAGGATATGTCAGAAAGGGTCCAGAGAAGATTCACAAAGTTCAGTGGTCTTTGGAATATGGAGTACGAGGATAGATTCAGAGAATGTAAATTGCAAAGTCTTGTAAGGAGCAGAAGGAAGGAGGATATGATTGAGACATATAAACTAGTAATGGGTTGTTATTAGGTTGACATGGAAGAGATTTTTCATAGAATCAGGATGGAACAAGAGACCATCTCTAGAATCTATATAAGGAGGGTGTGAGTAGAAGAATGAGGAGAAGGTTCTTTCCATCAAGAGGGGTTGGTGAGTGGAATGCATTGCCTGAGTGTGTTGTGAATGTAGACACAATGAATCAGTTTAAGGCATGATTGAATGAGCTTTGTGATAGTGTGTCCTTCCCACAATGAATCTCTGAATCCATGGAGGTCAAATGTTAATAATAATAATAAATTAATTTAAATCATTTTTATATTCAAATATTAAATATGATTATAAATAAATAAATGGATAAAACTTACTTGTTCTTTATTAAATTTTGGAAGTAGATCTTGAACAGAAGTGAAGGGTAATAAAGCATTCTTTCCAGAATTCTTTGGTGATATGTACCAAACAAAGTATGAATAGTACAAAACTGTATATAAAATTGATGAAATCATCTAGAAGAATAAAAATTTTTGTTATCAATAACACATGAAATGTTTTGACTAATGAATAAAATAAAGAATAACTCATGAATAAAACTCAGTTTATAATATGCAATAATCGATTATCCATTCCAGACATGTATCCTCAAGAAGTATACAGAATACTACTAGATGATTAAGTTTACATTATTAAATTATCAACAATTTTCTTTCAAATTAAGCTGCTGTCATCAGCATCATCCTTAAATTCCTGTTATGCCCCATGTCAGGGAACACAGGATAATATAATAATAGTGTAGCATAGTGCATTACTCCAAATTAGTGTGTTATCTGTCATGATTCTAATACTGTCATATCTTATATTTTGGTCTTCTATGGCACTTCTAACTGCTTTGTTCAACTTAAATCTAGATATTCTTGTGGGTCTTTTTCCTATCTTCTTGGCATCAAACATATTTTGCTAATCTTTTCGCTACCATCCTGTTTAAATGACCATACCACCTGAGATTAGCTCTGTTTATACATTCTGAATGCTAAAAATGTCAAATTTCTTCCTTACATCTTTTTTAAATATGATTCTACCAATAATGCCATCTGTTCATTCCCTTAATTTTTCTCCTAAATCTCTTTAAATAGCACATCAGTTTTCTTCCATCTAATCCTGTGTGAAGGGTTGTCCAAAGTGATGGAAGAAAACCAATGTAATATTTATTCGTTACAGATCAGAAAGATTATTTTTAGAGTCAGCCATTTTTATGAAGAATTCTCCTAACCTAAACAAGTATGGTTGCATTAGTTTGCCAAAAGTTTTGGAGACTGTAATTTTAAGATCAACTCTTACAGAGCTGTAATACTTTTTTTTTACATTAGAGGTCACTAATTAGGACTTTAAATCTTTTGTTCGTTACAATTTCAATTGTTTCACCTACTCATTGTTGTGTATAAACTATAACATGCTGCTTTGTGCTCTGAAGATGCTGGTTTGAAATTCAGCGAAAATATCATCATCATCATCATCAAATTCCTGCCATGTACCCACAAGGGGTGTACAGGATATGATAGTACTACATGGAAAAATTATATCATTACTAACTTCCTATCTACAATTTTCCTCCAAATCAGTCTGTTACTTGTCAAGACTCCAACATTATCAGATCTTATATTTCTATCGTCTAAGGCACTTTGTACCGTATCAATCCACCTATATCTTGATCTTCCTCTGGGTCGTTTTGCTTCCAACCTGGCAGAGAACATTTGTTTTGCTAATCTTTCCTCGCCCATTCTGTTTAGGTGACCATACCACCTGAGATTAGCTCTGCTAATGCATTCCTGGATGCTGACAATATCAAGTTCTTTCCTAATATCCTCGTTTTTAATATGATATTGCCATTGATGCCATCTGTTCAAGCCTATAATCTTTCTTAGAACTCTCATATCTGCGGTCTCTAGTCTTTGGTCAAGTGTTTTATTTCTGACCCAGCTCTCAGATCCATAAGTTAAAACTGGTTTGAACACTGTCTTGTATACAGCTACTTTAGTGTTCCGACTAATTTCTCTCTTATTCCATATGAATTTATTCAGTTGACTTCCCACCATACCAGCTTTACTGATTCTGTTGTCTATTTCTATATTTAATTTACCATCTTCAATAAAAATCGTGCCTAAGTAGCTGAAATGTTTAACTTGTTCCACAGGTTCTCCATTCACAACAAAGTTGACATTTTCAATGATTCTGCTTATTTTCATTGTCTGTCTTTTTATTGCTGACATTCATACCATATCTATTACAACAGCTATTCAATTTAGTCAGAGAATCTTGCAGACCTGTAGCAGATTTATTTAGAAGTATAACATCATCCGCATAAAGCAAGGAGCTGACATTAACATCTCCAATTCTGATATCATGTTTAATACCACTTTCCTTCATAATGTGATCCATATAGATAATGAATAACAGAGGGGATAATGTACATCCTTGTCTCACACCAGATTTAACATTAAACCATCTTCCTGTACTTCCTTCAATTCTAACTGCTGACTTACAACTCAAATAAAGACTAAGTATTGCTCGATATAATGCCTGATTGACACCATATAACTGCAGCATATTGAACAGCTTCTCTCTTGGCACCTTATCATATGCCTTTTCCAAATCGACAAAACCTAAATACAGATCTTTGTTATATTCCCATGCTTTCTCGACAATTTGTCGTAAAGTGAAGATCTGATCCTGACAGCCTCTGTTTGGTCTGAATCCAGCTTGTTCTTCACCAAGCTTTTCTTCCACAATTCTTCTCAGCCGTTTCTCAGGTATACTTGCATAGATCTTGCCAGGAACACTCAGTAGGGAAATACCTCAGTAATTCTCACATTCAGTTTTATTTCCCTTTTTATATATGGGTACTATGAGAGCTCTACTCCAATCATCGGGAATTCGTCCCTCTGTCCAGGCTTTCTGAACTATGCAGTGCAGCCACTGCAAGACTCTTATACCACCATAATTCAGCATTTCTGGTCAAATATCATCAACTCTTGCTGCCTTTCCACATTTCAAGCCTTTGATGGCTTTTTCTACTTCAAGTATGGATATGTATTCCTGCCTGCATGCCTAGTCAGTGCTTTTTACCACTGTGCTATCATCACTGCTTGTTTCATTTAGCAGTTTTTCAAAGTAATTACTCCATACTTCAAGGATATCTTTTTCTCCAGTTTTCATGTCACCTTTATCATCTCTAACTCCTTTTATAGCACTCTTTCCTCCATTCCTAAGCTTCTTCAACAACCTCCAGAATATTTTTCCACCTTCTTGATATTTATTTTCTATATTCTTGCCAAAGTCCTCCCATGACTTTTGTTTAGCTAGTTTTACACAGTGTTTAGCATTCTTGCATTTGTCTCTGTATTCTCTAAGAGCACAAGCTGACTTATTTGACAGGAACTTTTGATATGCTTTCTTCTTTTCCTTCACTGCCTCTTTAACTTCCTGTGTCCACCAGGGAGTTCTGATTTTTTTATCCTTGCAGACAACCTCACCACATTCCTCTCTGGCAGAATCAATCAATGTTTTCTTCAGAGTTTGCCACTGAATCTCCAAGGTTTGATTCCTGTTCTCAAACTCTTTCATTTTTTCTTCAATAATCTTTGTGTATTTTGGTCTACAGTTCATATCTGAGAGCTGCTCAACTTTTATTTGCTTTAAAACTTTCTTACATGTTATTCTTTTCAATATGAAATTCAATTTTATCTTGCTCTCAAGACTAAATAGTGATCACTTCTAATTTCAAATCCTCTGTACACTCTGGAGTTCTGCACCAGGGAGAAAACATCACTATCAACAATAACATAGTCAATGAGACTTTTCTTATGCCTTGCCTATTCTCTCCATGTGAATTTGTGCACATTTTTATGTTGGAAAATGGTGTTAGTAATAACCAGTCCATGTCCTGAGCAGAAATCCAACAGATATTTGCCATTATTATTAGCTTTGCTCTTTTCTCCAAATTTTCCCAAAATATTTTTGTATATCTCACAATCATTTCCTACTCTGCTATTTAGATCCCCAACAAGGACCAACTTTTCCTTTTTCATTGTGTCAGTTGCTTTTTATAAAGCCTCAAAAAAAGTCCTCCACTTCTACCTTAGTAGAACCTTCTGTGGGACCATAGGCACAAATAAGTCTCATTGTCCAGTTCCCCATTCTCATATTTGCCCACATTACTCTACTTGAGACTGACTGCCATTCAAGAAGATTAGCCTTGTATTTTGTGTTGAATACTATGGCTACTCCTTCTTTTCCTTGATTGTCATTAACTGAATATAACATTTTGTATTTATTGCTCAGAAAGATCTCACCAGTTTTGGTCTTTTTTGTTTCAGTCACCCCTATTATGTCGATCTGGTACTTATCTAATTCCTCAGCGAAAATATAAGAGTTAATAAACATCTTATTTTTATTTTTATTTTTATAAAATAGTTCATTTGGAGTTGTTAATACCATTAAAATAAATTACTGTCCCAAACAAACAGCTGCCCCGATTTCAAGATTACATCAGGTTGTTTTAAACTGGGACCATTAGACAATGTTATACTTATTAACCATGAGAAAAATAAAAGATTCCTAAAACTAAATATTGACATAAAAGAAGATTTAAAGTAATGGTACATGTGAAAATACATCCTCTATCTATGCAAAAAAGAAAACTTCCAAAGACTAAGCCAGTAGAACCATCTGGAGTATATCAGACTTCAGGAAAAAAGCATGCATGTGTAATAGAATTTATCATGCCAAGAACTGTTAGGGCTTAGAGTCACTGAATGACTAAGCTCTAATAGTATCCTATATTATCCTGCTTTATATTAATAGCTGTCAGCTAACTTGGATTTATTATTATGCATTCCAGTTACTATTATGAAAGGTTACCATGTGCTTAGTGAAAGGACTATAATATTTATAAGTGTATTTGTGTGTGTATATAATCATCATCAACCATTACTGATTCACTTCTGGATGAAGGTCTAATCAAGATGACTCCAAGACTGCCCATTAATGCTTTTATTCCCTATGTTGCTCCTACAAATCTGATTGATTTTATTAATCCATCATGATATTGGTTGATGCTGTAGTTGTTTTTACCTCCCATGATATCCAATCCAGTACTTCTTTTGGTCTCATCTTTGAGCAATATGATCAGACCACTGCTACATCAGATGTGTGCAATGTCAGAGACTTTGGTTTGATTTCTTACCAAGTATTTCTTTTCTGATATCATGCATACATCTTTCCATACTAAACCGTATCCTTCTTAGTTTTTGAGTTTTCTTAGATTTAATGGTTTTCTTAAAGCAACATCCTGGGTAGTAGCTGCCATACTCATGTTGCTCAGATAAGCCCTTATTTTAAGTTAATATTGAGGATACTGATAAACATAATTGGTGTTATTTTCTTTATTTTTGACTGTGTTGTTTAGTTGTGACTATTATTACACGATATCATTTCAAAAGCATTCTACATTATGGCACCGATGCATACGAGAAAAATGGCAGCCAAGACATCAATACTGAATGACATTAATATGCAGGATTTAGTGCAATGTACTGTGTGTTTAATATATTCATTGCCAAGAGTGAGTGAGTGAGTGGTTTGTCGTACTAGAGCAAGAATGGAGGTTTGTCAGAAATGTTTTGTGAGCAAATGCAAGAAATGCAAGTCATGTCAGGAGCAGAAGAATGAAGTGACTGATATTAAGAACATCAGTGATTGTGGAAGCACTATGGAGATTGTAGTGGAAACAGTAAATGATAGTGCATGGAATACAAATGATAATTTGAAGAAAGTAATAATTTGAATGAGATGCAGAAAGAAATTGCATGCTTGCGCAGACTCCTTCATAGGACAAAATGTGAGCTCGAGTGACTGGAGAAACAATTGGCATATGGTACAGCAGAAGGGAAAAAGAGAAAACATCAATGGGAAAAGCATACAACTGCAAGAAACTGGGAGAAAAGAGAATGTATTAAATGAGGATTTGATGATAAGAGGTATACTTAATGAGAAAGTGATGACAGCATGTTTCCCAGGTGTAAAGATAAAGGACATTAGTGAAGTTATAAGTTTACAGAAGAAAGAAGTGAACAAGTTAATTGTTTTGGGGCACAAATTATTTGAAAGGTGAAAAATATCCAATGAGAGATATGAAAGAGTTGTTGGAAGAAGCTAAAATGAAAACTAAGAAAGTAAAGATTGTGAGTCTGATGTGGGTTTCAGAGTGTTGGATCTGGTAATAGCATCAGAAGATCTATTTATATCTACAGCAGCAACTCTAAATTCAATCGAGGAAAGTGACCATGTAGTTTTTTCCAGGGAAGTTGCTCAACATGTGGAATTTTCAGTCAACAAAGAGCGAAGCCCCCATTCTCTTATTGTGAACTAAAATGAAATTACTAAAAAATGAAACAGCATGGCACAGTTACAATTAAACCACCTAAGTTTAATGAGCATTGAACATGAGATTTTACAAAATATTAACTTTGATAACCTAATACATGATTTTGCCACATGAAAATGTAGAAAAGTCACTTTATAATGTTAGTTTTGCTATGGGAAAGCGTGTGGGTGGGAAGGAGTGAATTGTTGTGTTATTTTTGTTTTGAATATCACCTTCACATCCATCAATGGAATTACTTGGGACTTCAAAATCAATGAGTATCTTATTATTATTATTATTACTGAACATTAGGAAATGTGATAGGGGGCCTTAAATTTCTTTTCCCACTGGGGGCCCAAGAAGGGGGTTGATTCAGCCCAGGTTGTTACCAATGATTTGAGAGGCAAGAAGTATTCTATGAGGGAGGATGTAAAGAGTTGTTAGAAGAGGCAAAATTGAAGAGCAAGAAGGTGAAGATAGTAAGTCTGGTACCACGCTACGATAGAGGCGAATGAGGAGGAGGACACTGATAGTCAATGAGTCTATAAGTAGATTGTGCAAAAGGAATGATGTAGGATCTGTAATCTCTGTTTGATGGATTTGTACAATGCATGAACTGCATCTGAATGGTTTTGGTGTTAGGTGCCTGGAGAGAGAGATTTGTTCACCGAGCTTGCTAATGTGCAAATTCAGGGAAGCTTAAGCAATTAGGATGGAAGCAAGTAGTTTATGTGACAGCACCCATGAATTGAGTGAGAATGACCAAGAGAGGAATCTAATCTCCCAAGCAAAAATATTGAATAAGGTAGTCAATTCAGAAAGTAAAGGTGGGGGAATAAACAGATGTTGCAGTTTCTATATATATATATATATATATATACTAATGCCAGAAGTATCAAGAACAAGAGGGAGGAGTTTTTGGCATTGATTAGTGCAACCTTGCCAAAAGTTACAGGCATTAGTGAGACTTGGCTAACAGCAGATGATATAGTTACAGGGATTGAATGTGAAGGGTTTAGTATTTTCAGAGAAGATAGGACAGGGAAGGAGTACTGCTCATGATAGCAGATGAATTGCAACCAAAAAAGAATAGGAGACAGGTGGAGAGTAGTTATTAATTTGAAGCAATCCGGTGTGAGATTAAAAGGCCAGTAAGACAAAATATGCAGTTGATTGTTGCTATATACCAGGGAGTTCCACAGATAATCTGAAAGACATGCATTGCCAACTTAGTATAATGAGTACAGGTTGAGTGATTATTATGGGGGTCTTCAACTATGAAGATATAGACTGGAAGGAAGAAAAATCACATGATAGAAAGGAAACAGAATTTATACCCCTGCTGAGAGATAATATTTAAGGTGGCATGGGTAGGAGTAGGAGAGTTGAAGTCCCCCAAATAGGATCAGAAGAACAATCCATAATCAAGTTGACAACATTGCCTCCAATTGGTGAAAGTTACCACAGTCCTGAATTGGGAAATTGTAAAACATGAAGAATATTCTATTAAGAAGGGATATTTGTAGAACTACAAGGCAAGTGATTATGACAAGCTTAGGAAGAAGCTTAAATCTGTGGCATGGCATAAAACACTGCAGAGTAAGAATGTTAGTAGTGCATGGGATATAATTATGGATCATCTAGAGGAAGCTATTAAATTGTATACCTAGGATAAGGAAGGTTAATTGGGTAGGAGTTAGATGGATGAGTAATATCATTAAGCATGAGCTGCAGAAGAAGAAAATGCTGTGGATGATATATAAAGAGAAAGGTGACCAGCATGGCAAGGAAAGCAAAATCAGATCATGAGAAAATTTAGTCAGGCAGGCCAATGGAAATCCCAAAGAGTTCTTTTGTTATGTAGCAAGTAAGAGGTAGAATGATTATGAAAGATTAACCTTAATGAGTGATGATGGTCAAGAGTAGGCAGAAGCAGATAAAATAGTTGAGTTACTGAGTGACCACTTTGCAAATATATATCTTCCTAGTGAGGTTACTGTCTTAAACCTATGTGACAGCCACTAATGTGAGAAGAGAGGTGGATGAATTGGAGGTTCTTAGGTAATTCAGCCTCTCAGTTAAATACAGCTGTGGGATAAGATGGGATATCAGCTAGGGTTTTGTGAGAATGTGCAAGAGCAATGCCTTTGACTAAGCTGTTCAATTTAAGTCTCAAATCTGGTAGAGTTCCAAGGGAGTGAAAGAGGGCAAAATTATTCCTATGCATAAGGGAGGTTCTAAGACTACAAAAGCAAATTATTTACCAATCAGTATCTCAGGCGTGGTGGTAAAAGTACCAGAAAAATTGGTAAAAAAGAGAATTCAAGAATGGGTAGATAAAAATATTATTATTATTATTATTTGACACCTTCAGGGAGTCCAAAGACTCATCGAGACATATAATTGAAATATGATACCGTATGAGGATCAACATGGCTTTGTGAAGGGGCGGTCGTGCCTTAGTAATTTACTAACTTTTTATAATAGAATAACAGCTGAGTTGGATAAATGAAATGGCTGCATGATGATTTTTCTGGATTTTGCAAAGGCATTTGACAGAATATCCCATGGAACACTGTTACACAAATTAGAACAAATGAGGATGGATATGACACTGGTTAAGTGGATAAGAGAGTGGCTACTGGACAGATATCAAAAATTGGTATATGGAGGGGCAGAATCGAGGCAAAAACAGGTGACTAGTGGTGTGCCACAAGGTTCTGTGTTAGGACCATGATGTTTAATTTGTACATAAATGATATAGGAAATAACCTGAAAGGAAATGTTCAGTTGTTTGCTGATGTGAAATTAGTAGAGTAATAGTTAATCAAGATGATGTGGAGAGCTTGCAGGATGATTTAAACAGGCTGTCAGTATAGGCAAAAGTTAATGGGTGTCAGTTTAATGTCAAGAAATGTAAAGTTATGCACTTTGGAATAAACAGATTACAAGCCGTTTATCATATTGACAGCACTGTACTTCAGGAAATAGATGAAGCTACTGATTTAGGGGTGGTGATAGACACAGAGTTAAAGTTTAGAGCACATAATGCTAAGGTAGTACATAAGATTGCTTTGCTAATGAAGAACACATTAACAAGTAGAGATAAGGAAGTTGTAATTCCTCTTTATAAGGCCTTGATATGCCCACATCTAGATTACTGTTGTCAAGTCTAGTCCCCTCAGTTTCTTGGGGATGTGGAAGCAGTGGAGAAGATTCAGAGGTGAGTGACCAAGATGGTGAGTGGCCAGTGGAATGTTCCCTATGAGGATAGATTGAAGGTGCGTGGATTGCAGACGTTGGTTGATAGGAGAAAAAAAGGGAATATGATAGAAACATTTAAATTGCTTAAATGATTTTATAGAATAGATGCAGTGGAAATGTTTCAGCACCTGGCTAGAAGGACCAGAACAAGGGGGTCATCCCTGGAAGTTGAATAAAAATGTTGTTAGTAGGGGATGTGAGGACCAGTGTTTTTGCTTGTCATGAATGAGTGGAAAGGGTTGCCAGGGTCAGTTGTGAATGCTTTATCTATTAATGAGTTCAAGGAGAAGTACGATAGATTGTGTGAATAGATTAAGTCTCTCGCGATGAGTTTTTGGACTTCATGGAGGTACCCATATAATAATAATCATGTGGAAGCTATATCTGAGAGAAAAAATAAAGTAGTTCCAAACTTCGCTACCAGTGTAAGTTGACTTTCAAAATCCTGCAGATACAACTCCTGTGTCATGGTTATACCGAATAGATAGAAGTGCATAATCTTTCATAGAATTTTCCATACAGTTGTGTAAGGTAAGGCACATCCATGTGTCTTGATGGAGCACGTGCACTGCAAACTGCAGGAACCAAAGTGGTTATTCATGGGCTGCTCCACGACAGCAATAGTAACTTCATTCGCTTGTTGTGAACCGATTGGTTTGTGACCTCTGTCAGATCTAATTCCCACCAGTCCCATTTCTTCAAAATGACTAATCATTTGTCATAGCACATCAACATCATTTGTTCAGATGACAATTTGCAGAGTGAGGCAACACTGCAATTGTTTATGCTTCATGAGAAAAAAAACATTGCAGCAAGCTTAGTGCCATCACTGTGCACAGTATTAACAACTAGAATGAAGGGAAAAATTCTGTGTCCATCATTTTAAACACTCTTGGCACTTGTTGAGCTGCATGATATTCAAATTCCATGCATTTGGCATTTACAATGCACCCTGGTGGTGAATTTCCTCAATGCATAATGCATTCCTGCAAAGTTTTGCAGCATTTAGATCACTGAGTGGCACTCCAAAAGGGCTTAAACAGGGATACTTTAATTTTGATCACACTGTATATATATATATATATATATATATTGTATGGCTATAAACTTACCTGTCCTATGCAGAAAACCAGTACACCATGTTCTGGATAGAATGTAATAAATAAAGCCATAAAGGCACTTCTGAAGGACAATGAAATACCTTCAATGATTACCTGTAAACATGAACAAGAAATATATTTTATTTAAAATTTAAATATAATAAATTTAAATACAGTAACCCCCCCCCCCCCGAGTTACGTAAGTAATGCATTCCGTAAACCTTTACGTAACTTGAATTTTACATAAGTCGAATTTGTAAATTGCTTAAGTGTAACTTCGTAAGAAACTACAATATTTATTATTATTATATGTATGTATATATACAGATATGTACAGTATATTATTTACACAGTATTATTTTATAAATGAACCATCATGCAGCAGTATTTACTCAGATATAAACTATAAAAGTATGAAAAATATATAAAAGAATATAAAGATAAACTGAAATAACACTTATCAAATAAAAAAATGTCTTGTGACAGCTAATTTAACTCTGTAGTGGGAGAGTCGGCGCTAGTGGTGGATGGTTGTGAAGAGAAATGCTGTTCTCTGGCAACTTCTACCCCTCTCGATGTTGAAGGCTGAGCGTAGTCGGGGTCGTCTGAGTTGACATCTTGATGTTGTTGTGAGCGGCATCTCACAAACATGTCTAGAGTAGATTGTGTGGTCACATGCTTTTTGTCATCGTAGATGGCCTTGTAGCTAGACATATCAGAATGGATACGGCAGCTAACATTCTCAAACCGCTCGGTGTTCGGATCCATTGATTCTAATTTTGCTAGTGCCATGACTATCAGGTTAAAAGCCTCAGCTAGTCCCTTTGTTGTAAATTTCTTAACATCTGGAGTTGGAAATTCTGAAGTATTTTCTTCAGAATTTCGGAATGCCTCCAACTAAATAAGGTCGTCATTAGTGAGCTTTCCATTGTGACTCAAAAGAAGCTCGTTAATGTCAACGTTATCCACTTCCAGCTCTAATCGCTCTGCCAGTTGCACACATCTCCGTCGCTTGTTGTAATTCTTGTGTCAACTCAACAACCGTATCAGTCATTGCCTGCTCTCCTTCCTTTAAACGATTTTGCACCATTTCTGGGCAGAGTTTCTTCCACACAGCATTCATTGTTGTCCGCTTGACCCCGTGCCACCCCGATGTTTTTGACAGCGTCAAGGATATTATAATTCTTCCAGAAATCACGTAGAGTAATGCCCTCGCCACTATCAATGGCCTTAATTGCTTGGGAAAACATATGCCGCAGATAGTAGGCTTTGAAAGTTGTAATAGCGCCTTGATCCATAGGTTGCAACAGTGTGGTGGTTCTATGAGGCAGGCAAACAACTTTTATGTCGGAATGAAAGTCATACAACTCTTCTGGGTGGCTGGGGGCATTGTCCAAGAGGAGAAGCACTTTTAACAGGATTCCTTTCTTGGCACAATATTCCTTCACTGGGGAATGAAGTGGTTATTGAACCAGTCTGCGAACAGCACAAGTGTAATCCAAGCCTTATTATTGGATTTCCAGATTACAGCAGCCTACTCGGGTCAATGTTCTTAAAGGCCCGCAGTCTCTGGGAATAGTACACTGTAAGTGGTTTAAGTTTCAAGTCCCCTGAAGTGTTGCCGCCAATCATAACAGTGATCCGATCTTTTGCAACCTTGAATCCAGGCATAGATTTTTTCTCTTTTGCAATAAATATCCGTGTTGATATTCTCTTCTAGAGCCGTTTCGTCAACATTAAATATTTGCTCAGGCAAATATTCCCCCTCCTCAATTATTTCTGCCAGAAGTTCGGGAAATTTATTTGCCACGTCTGTATCTGCACTTGCTGTCTCACCCATGACTTTGATGCCATGTAGATTTGTACGCTTCTTGAATCATTTGAACCATCCAGCACTAGCTTTAAATGCACTCTCCGTGTCTATGATACCAGCCTTCTCTTGTAAATCTTTATGTAAAGACCTAGCCTTCTCCTGGATAATCAGAAAACTCAACGGTATCCGCTTCTGTGTCAGATACTCGATCCAGTGAGACAACAATTTCTCCATCTCTGAAATCGGGCCCAGCCTCTTCTCGGTAATGATTGTGCCCTTCAACGTTACCGCACCTTTCATGCTTTCAACAATATGAACTTTATCCTTCACTATCGTATTCACTGTCAAAATAGGTCGAGCTTTTGTTGATATAATTTTCCTGTCTTCATACATACGAATTATTTTCAACTTTTCTTCTAAAGTAATTGCAGACCTTTGTTTTTTAGATTTATTACCAGCACATTCAGTTTTGCGTTTCGAATCCATTTTAAGGGTAAATAAACAACGAACACTAACGGTGATAAACAAGCGACTAAACTAACCGTGTGAGGCATGAACTACTGATGGGATCGGGGAAAGGAGGGATTGTTTACGGAGTCCTTATTTCTAATTGGTAGGTTTCAGTTTAAATGTTACGGCTTTTGTGCACTTGCCCTCTGCTGCTCACAGCGTTTACCGGTAACCTGTCACTGCCTGTTACTATTTGTTACATTTGCTATGAATGCCGAGTCTAGTTAACATTATGTCGTTGCATACTGCAATGGATGTCAAAGATGCAATAGCCACAAACATGTTCATACGCGCTAGTAGTTGTAATTTTCGAGATTTATTAGGTAACTGCGAATTTACGTAAGTTGCGTATTACATAAGTCAGGGGTTACTGTATATTTAAAACTAGAATCGTTTAAGAATGACCTGTTAGAATAAGAATAAAACATTTAGTGGCATTAACACATATGATATAAAACATTTCACTAATATAAATGATAGCATAAATTCATTATATCATGAATAATTCCTGACAGAAAAGCTGCAGTGGCTCCTGAGATTATAACATGTACTTCAATGATGAAGTAATGGCCTGAACCCCAAAATACAGGCACTCAAATACAGGTAACCCTCATATAATGGGGTTTCGATATAATGCAGTCTACAAATTGTAATAATAACCCTTTATCTTTTCATATATTTTTCAATGTGCAACTTAAAAATCAAATTTTATCTTCGTTAAATTCATGTCTGTCCGTATCGTGCATGTAGTTATTAAGTAGCGAATTTATATTAGAGGAAATACCCTTTAGCACGCATGTATGTTAACTGTTTACCATATAAAGTGTTTATTGTTGAAAATTGTCTTCGTTTTGGCAGGAAAGCGCATTAAAAATCTTAAGTGTGTTAATCTCAAGCTGAGCACTTTATTTTCTTGTGAGTTACATGCAATACTTTTTTTTTATATATAAAAAAAAAAAAAATTGTATAGTAATGGCCACTTAGAGTGCTTTTGCGAAATGGTTGAAAACGAAATTAGTGAATTAATTGATGGGGAAATAAATTTAAAATAGAAGAAACTGATACAATTAATAGATGACGTCAAACCAAATGGCGGGAAAGTTCTGCCGAAGATTCTGATTGTGGTGAATCTGTTAAAGAATTCAGTTTAAAGAAATTAGCAGAAGGATTGAACTTGGCAAGAAAGTTAGGAAGTTATTTTATGGATAATGATCCCTCAATGGAGCGCTCCGGAAAATTCACCAGACAATTGGATATTTGTTTAGCACTATATCATGAACTTAATAAAAAAAATTGCAGCATCATGGTAAGCAAGGTCTTATTACTGACTTCTTGATAACTAAACCAGCCAAAGTATGCAATGAGAATTATACAAATGATGTCCAAGAGATTTCAAGTGATGACGATGCCCAGCCACTTGTAAATAAAGAATATCGAAGAAATGTTCATTTTGAAGACAGTGATTATGATTAAATTATGCACTTTATTTTATTTTGCCTAAAACATTTATGCATTATGGGAATGACGTTTACATACAATTTCTATTTTTATAAGTTTATACTATGTATATTGTTTCATAGTTTATGTTTTCTTAACTTACATGAATTAACCGAATTAGATAAAAATATTTTTTGTTGGATATGTCTTAAAAAAAAAAACGATTTTGGAACATAACCCCTACTTTTTCTATGTGATCTGAGTCTCGCATAACGTGATTTATATAACACGGCATTTCTGTGGAAACTAACATTCGCGTTATACGAGGGTTACCTGTAATAATAACTCATTAAATATAACTATTAGTAAAATTTAAACATATAAACACATAAAATTAAAACAAAAATTAAAGGAACAAAAATTAAAAAGATTAACATGTAAAATATATCCTATTCATGCAATTTCTACTAAAAATAAAGAAAATTAAAATATAACCAATAATCATAAATAATAGCAAGACAGTTTGCATGCTATATGATATTAAAATTAGTTATATTAAACTCAATTATTTACTTTATGCAAATGATATTATATTCCTAAACAAATCCATTACAAGTCTTCTGGATGTTGTGATTGCACAACATACCATACCTGCTGTAAAAAATTTGATATGGAAATCATAAAAAAAAAAAAAAAATTATGACATTAAGCAAAAACTGGAAAACATTTCTCACAAATCTATCGAAAAAGTAAGACATTTCATCTTCATCTATTTATTTATATTTTTAGTGTAGTTGGTAAAATTAATATACAAATAGATAATGAAAGGATTGCATAAGTGTGTCAAAGCACTGAGAGGAGACCTCAACAAAACATTTTAACACATTCAGCTGGCAGATTTTTACATATTTGTCAATATATATGGCACCCATTTTTTTAGGGAGGGGGGGGGATTCCAACAGAAAGTTTTACTAAGAAAAAAAATAATAAATGATGTTGGTTCTTGTTGGAAATCTAAACAGCAGAGTAGGAAGCAGATATCAGACATACTGAAATGCTTTGGGAAAATTTAGAGAAAACAGCAAAGCTAATTATTGTTAGCTTTGCTGTTTCTCCAAATTTTGACAAAAAATGGCAAATACCTGCTGGATTTCTGTTCAGGACATAAACCAGTCATTACTCATATAATGCTGAAACAAGAAAGAGCTCATTCTCTATGGCAATATGTTGTTAGCAATATCTTCTTGCTGGTTCTGAAAACAAGAGTAATACAGGGGATTTGAAATAAGAAGTGATCATCATTCAGTTTTGAGCAAGATAACATTAAATATCATAAAGAAAAGTAAAGCATATAAGAAAGCTTTATAACAAAAATCAAAATCAAGTAGCTCAGAAGTGAACTAAAGACTGAAACGTATATTATTATTTAAGAAATATTATTTCTTATATAATATATAAGAAATAATTATTATTTATTTCTTATATATTATTATTATTTATAATTTGCAAATATTATTTAAGAAAAAAATTAAAAACTTTGAAAGCAAGAACCAAACAATGAAGACCAAATGGCAGACTCTGAAGAGAACATTAGCTCATGAAGCCATTGAGGTTGCCTGTAAAGACAGAAAAATCAAAGCTTAATAAAAGATTCAGGAAATTGGAGGGAAGTCATAGAAAAAAAAAGAAAGCATATTAATGTTTCCTAGCAAGCAAGTGAACATGCATTCTAAGAGAGGATACAGAAAAAAAAAAACAATGCTAAAAAAAAGGAATACACAGTTTTGTCATATATACTGTTACGACTTCCAAACACCTGAGCACCGCCCACAAAATTGCACGAGCCCAGTTCTGGTGCTATGCACAGCCAATATTTGTGTGTTTATAAGTAGAGAGAGTTGTCTAGCAGTATGGATTAACATGCTGTGGGAAGATTATGAGAACCATGTAGCTATAGTGGCACTTAAGACTGAAATGCAGCTACCTGTTATTTTCACACTAAAACACATAGGATCAGCAGGATGTTTGTGTGTATTGGACTATTAACTGTTATAATGATAAAGAAGATTTATCTCACCACCAAAGAACAAGTCGATGATGCGGAGTTAGGATGCAACAGATTGTGAGGGCTGCGAAGGCACACTTCTGGCATAATCCTGTTGAGAATGTGAAAGAGTCAGAAAGTGATGTCATGAGAGATGAATGTTTCACAAAGAATGATGCCATGTGTACTAACTGATCACATGGGGGTGAGAGCCTATCATTGTTCTACTGGACACTTTCTTACTCTGCAACTTATGCGACAGAGAGCGATAAAATCAAAGGCACCTCTCTGGTGGCACGCAAACAACAGATAGAAATATCCACAGAATAAACATCTTCACAGATGACAAGATTTTCACCACCGAAGAGTCATTTAACCCCAAAATGATGGAGCATATGCCCCACAGTATGTGCCATAGCACCTAGGATTCAGAGAGGTCACTACCCTGCATCAGTAATGGTTTGGTAGGGAGGGGGGATATCCAAGTTGCATTTCTGCGAGAAAGGGGGTCAAAACTTCTGCCATGGTGTATCAAGACACTGTACTGGAACATGTGGTATGACCCCTGAACAAGACCTTGTTTAAAGGCAGGCAGTGGACCTTCCAACAGGATTCAGCCCCTGCACACAAGGCAAGACAACAGTGGATGAAGGCAGATGTGCTTAACCACATATCACCATCTGACTGCCTGCCTGAAAGTACTGATCTGAATCTGTTGGATTTCAAATGGTCAGAGCTTGAGTGAGTAGTCTGCAAGAAACATCACCTCAGCATTGGCAGCCTGAAGGTGGATTTGGAGCAAGGATAGGCAGAGTTTTCATTGGATGTTGTACATGTCACCATCAATATGGGCTTCACAGACTTCTGTTTGCGAGATGGCAAAAGGAGTACATTTTGAACATTGAGTGCTGCTATATGTGGTTTGTATGTGCTGAAAGCTGTAAATGATTTATATTATTATGTGATACCTCCAGGGAGTCCAAAGACTCATCGAGGGAGAGTGTGCCAACAGCATCGAACGATTGATCCCTTTCCAACTACTAACCACTCTCAAACATGGTTAACTTTTTGTGAGACATTAGTAGCAGAGGCGCTACCAATCGACCAACATTTACTGATAGATTAAAGGACCAGGTACAAAAGATATATCAGGAAGATTGCAAAACTTTTGGTCATATTGAAAAAAAGTTTAGAAATGGAAGAAAAATGTACTGCAAAAGTAATCTAAGATAATAACAATGGCATGTAACTGAAAATAAAGATATTAGAAGTTTTTTCACTTGCTATAAATTAAAGATATCAAGAAATTATATACTTGGTTTAATCCTTTATCCAAGTGTAAGCAAACAAAGTTTGTATCCTGAAGTATTTTCAGGACTAGAGCAACTCGTATAAGGAAGCCAAGACTTCACATCACTTGCCTTAGTTTCCCATAATGCAAAGCACCTTGTTCACGGACATGACGTATAATGCTATGCATTATGGGAAGGGGTCACTAGCTAGACCAGTTTCGACCTTTATTGAGGTCCTTTCGGTGGGAGCCAGACCCAGAGGTGATACTAAGGTTGAAGTAATGCGGAAGTCATATCTTCATATACGAGTTACCAAAAGGTCACACCTTATTATTAAATTACTCTGGATTAGAGAAAGATGTTAGAAGTTTTGCCCTAGTCCTGAAAATACTTCAGGTGCAAACTTTGCTTGCAATTTAAAAGGATTCAACCAAGTATATAATTTCTTGGTATCTTTAATTTATAGTATAACCAAGTGAAAAAACTTCTAATATCTTTATTTTCAGTTTACATGCCATCATTATTATCCCTGATAAAGGATTACATCAAGTATATAATTTCTTGGTATCTTTAATTTATAAGAAATAAAGATATGTTAGATAACTGGAGTAATTACTTTGAAAACCTGCTAAATGAAACAGGAAGTGACAAACCTTGGTAGAAAATATAAGAGAAATGCAAATTTTTAATGGCACTTGCGCCATAGTAATGATTATTAGATACACATATTCACAAGAATGAAAAGTAATAATTTTTATTATTGCAAATATTTCAGCCAGAAATTAATGAACCGTCATCAGTGCATCAGCATAATCACTATGTGAAACTAGAATGAAGAATATTAATCCTATTTGCAGAGATGAGCCACTTGACAGAGTGCCACCACAAGAGTGGTTACAAAATAAAATGAATGAATGACACAACATTATATTAAAAAATAAAAAAAAAAAGGTGGGAGATAACAGGAGGCACGGTATTGCCATTTATGAGGATGAGACTTTCCCAAATCTTGGCAATGGATAAACAGCCAGTTGGATTTAAGTCTGGGCAGTATAAATATGCTTCAGCACCCTCTTTAAATAACTGCTCAAATCTAAACTGACACCAATGTAAAAGGACAGTAATGGACCAGAGGTTATTGTGAGGGGCATCCACTCTGTTACTGCGCAAGGAAAGATCTTTCAGGTTTATTGTTGATATAAGATTGTTCTTTTTTGAATAAACGTCTTGCTTGTCCAAAGTGGAGGCACCAAACACTGAACCTGGTAAACACCAAGAAGAGCCAGGAGAGTGGGGAGGGGTTATTGTTTGTGGTTGATAATCAGGAAATAGTTAAAGAGATAACTAGAACATACTCACCTAACCCAGTTTAAATATTGCAAAAAGATGGAACCACAACAAGTAGCAGTGAAACAATAAAAGAAATATGGACTAATAATTTTAAAGAAACATTTGCAGCTACAGAAAACATAGATCAAGATACCTTCAACCCAGAAGAAACTTCTGACACAAAAGGCATCCTAAATGAAGAAATACATAGAGCAATCAAACAAATGAAAAATAATAAAGCACCAGGCATAGACAACATTCAAAAAGAACTTCTAGAAAAAAGGGGGAGAAAGCATAACACGAGGGTGTTCTGCAAAGTTCTCAGCCTCGACCATAGATGGCTACACTATCGGCAAGATTTTTTTTTTTCTAAGTTGGTACATCTGTCATAAGCATCAATTGCAAGTCATTCTATTCAAGTTGTTTGTTTTATACAGTTGTCTGAAGCAAAAGTGTTGTTGTCTGTTTCCCTTGAAATGAATAAAATTGAGTATCGTGTGGTTATAAAATTCTTTGTAAAAGAAGATTTAACGCCAAAAGAAATTCATTCGAAGTTCCTAAAAGTTTATGGACACTCTTCTTCGTTTTCAACAATTAAGAAATGGGCTGTCGAGTTTAAACATGGCCGTACCAGCCTTGAAGATAATCCACGTGAAGGATGCCAAAAAAGTGTAACAACACTAGAAATCATTGATCAAGTGCACAATATGGTATTGGATGACCAGCGAGTCAAAGTACATGAAATTGATGAGACTATAGGCATTTCAAAAGAATGCATAGGATATATTTTGCATGAAGAATTGCAAATGAAAAAGCTTTGTGCAAGATTGGTGCTGCGCTTGCTCACAGTAGATCAAAAACGCACTCACATGAAAATCTCTGAACAGTGCTTAGAGTGTTTTAAGAAGAATAAAACTGATTTCGTGTATCGATTTATTAATATGGATGAGACTTGGATTCACCATTGCACACCAAAATCCAAATAGCAATTAAAACAGTGGACAGAAGCCGGTTGTTCACCACCAAGGAAGACAAAGTTGGTTCCATCAGCAGGAAAGGTAATGGCATCGGTGTTTTGGGATGCTAGAGGCAGTTTGTTTATTAATTATCTTGAAAAGGGTAAAACAATAACCAGAGAATATTAATCTGATCGTTTAACCAGACTAGATGAAAAAATCTGTGAGATAGACCTGGTTTGCAGAAGAAAAAAATCGACTTTCATCAGGACAATGCACCTGTCCACAAAAGTGTTTTGGCAATGGGAAAACTAAGGGATCTGCACTATGAATTTTTGGAACATCCACCCTGTTCCCCAGATTTGGCTCCCTCTGACTTCTATTACTTCCAAAAATAAAACTCTTCCTTGCTAATCAGCATTTTTCTTCGAATCAAGAGGTGGTTGGTGCTGTAGAGGGGTATTTTGCAGATCTTACTGAGAACCATTACAGGGACAGAATAATGGTGCTGGAGCATCACTGGAATAAATGTATTAGTCTTAAGGGAGATTGATAAAAATAATTTGAAATTATAAATTCGTTTTTTCATTTTAGGCTGAGAACTTTTCACACTACCCTCATACTATAATTAAAGTCAACTGTTTCTTTATTAGTAATGCTATGCAATAAACAAAAACCTTATCTAAACTTGTATTTTGTCTTACATACATACAGCACACATCTTTTAAACTCTTGATGTGTAACTTCGCTTAATTGGATCAGCTACTTAATTGAGCCAAATTATGCTATTCCCAATGTGGTCCAATTAACCAAAATCTATTGTATTTATATTTTCTCTAAATGTTTATGAACTGTGAACTTCAATAGCATTCACATTTTCAAGTGTCAGTAATAATTAGATTACTGCATAGTTTTACATTCTCTGACAAGTTTTGTCCATGCAAAAGATTTGTCCATTTTGTATAGGATAACATGAGGAAGTGTACATTTACATCTTTGATTTACGGTGCTATATAATTTTGTTTATGTATCAAAATACATTTAATTTTCTACTATTTACTGCAGCTAAAAAGATTCATACTATGAGTATTGTTTTTTCCAGTATATCAATTTATTTATCTTAAAAGAATAACAGTTTCCCCCAAATTATTAAAACCATTCTGTTTTAATACAAAAGTTGGGAATATAACTTTAATCCCAAAAACAAGACAAGAGAATTGCAATGCAAAGATTTTTATTTAATTAATATAAAAATTACACAAATGTAATTATTCACATAAAAATTGTTTCTATTTTTAATGTGAATAAAAATGTATTTAAAATTTTTATAACAAATACACTTCTCTCTCACACACACAAATTAAATTCAGAATGAAAAAAAAAAAAATCACTTTCAACTTTACTTTTTTAGGAGGGGGGGGGTGGAGAATGAAGAATTTAGTTCTTTGCTACAATCATATGTACATACAATCACAATCAGTTAAAATGAGAACTTGCTTTAATTCAAAATGTCCATCTTCATAAAGGAATCTCTTTTCTTAACTTAAAAACAAAAAGAATAAACACATCCTATTTCACGCATAAGTTTCACCATGGATTTACCTTGCCTAAAATAACCATAAATAACCTTGGCATAGAATTCTGACTTGATGACAGTTTGTTTAAAATAATTGTTCAATTTGATGAAATTGTTCCTAAGGTCTTCAACTGTGTCCAGTAAATGTACTACAGAGAATGTGAAATTGTGCAAATATTAATGAAGAAACATTGCATAAAAGACTATAAATTTCTCTATTAAAACAATTCATATCGTTCTATCTTCAATTTAAAATATGTACTAACAGTAGTCCAATTACTAAAGGAAGAAAAAAAAACATTCCTCAACCTTCTACATGCTGTCCTTTAAGAACAATATCTCAGAGCTCTTCTTTTTGAATGACCCCAAGAAGATTTATATCTTCTAGGGGTCATTCACTGTTTGAAATAAACTCTTTCAGATAAATCTGCTGATCTCTAATTTCATTTCTTAGTGTTTTTTTTTTTTTTTACTCTCTCAACTCCACAATTCCAATCTCCACAACAAAAAAACTTTTCAGCCCATGAGTTGCACTGCTTCCTGGGTGTCTGTGTATGCAGACACTCCTTCAAACTGCTGGTAAAACTTAATGGAGCCCTCCTCGTATGGGAAGGACAAACATGAAATAAATTTTCAGGTAAGACAGCTTTATATTCTGCAATTAGTAAAGGCATTACTCCAAGCTCAAAGCTACAACTGTGGCATTTGCGTTGTATACTTTTACAAAACAGCAATCATATTTTTGCCAGTGCAGTAGAACATACACTGTGCACCTACATATGACTGTGTTTCCAGTTATGTCAGCCATTTGCAACTGATGGTGCAGCACATCATAATATGGCAAGAAACAGGCAAAGCAAATACTAAGACATGCACTTAATGCATTATGCAAAATGTGCTGTAATTTTATTTTTGTGAAACACTCTCAGTATATAGTTTACTCAATTTACAATAAAAAATTTGTTTTTATTACCTTAAGCCTGATAAATGAGAATGCTTGCCCAATAACATATAATGGTTCTGATATTATTTCAATTATTACACAAATCACAATAATATTGACACCAACATCATAATTTTGCACTAATAAAGAATCCGGCTGCTCAAGAATATGAAGCCAAACTAATCTTAAGATTCCACCACATATCGCTGCAAGAGGGATTCTGAAAAGATTTAAAAGCTTTAATAAAAAAAAATAATAATAACAAAATGAAACATTTATCAAATCATTAGATACAAATATTATTAAAACAGCAATCAGTTTCTACTATATAAGTATTTCTTATATATTAAAACTTGCAACATTGTCATCTTTTCTTCTCCCCCCCATAAGTTTTGAATTCATAAGTTTTGTTTAATTTGTTTTATCATTACTATGTCAGAAACCCTTATGTAGAGGTTAAGTAATTTAAATATATTAATCCCAAGTTAGTAAAGCCATTTCCTTGGATTAGCCCAAGCCTGGATACTAGTAAATTTCATACAGGAATAACTGGAAGACTGTTACTCCCCGTGACATTGGTGGCTACTGGTGCTGACACCAGATATTTAAATAAAAAAGGGTGACAGAGAGGTGGCAAGGTTTTCTTTCTTTCTTTTCTAAGATAAAAGAGAAAAAAAATGATGAGCTTTGGACCTGAGAAAGCAGGAAGACTAGTGGAGTTTTTTTATTTCATTTTTTTAGAAGTAATCCAAAAAAAAAAGTTATTTAACTTAAAGCACAGTGGATGGGATGAAATTGGGAGGGAGATTCTTTACTAAACAATACAGAGAATTTCATCAATCTTCTTTATAAACTGGAGGGAGTTCAAATATGGCTGTAGCTCAAATGGTAATAATGATGCAATTTAGCTGAAAAGACCTATATTCAAATCCTGTCTAAGACACAATGAACTTTTAATAAGGGCTTTTTAAATAAAGGTTTGTTAGCTGGTCTCATACAAAAGAGGCAAATTTTTCCCTCCTGAAAGAGGTTTCATTCTTTCAAAACATGGCCAGAACAACAGATAAAATTAATAGACATAATACATATTTTGACACAACAGCCTTAGTGGCTTTTGCTGTAAAAACACTAACTCAGCCACACTTGGAAGAATAGTGAAAACAAGATTATTTGTTAGCTGATCTGGCCTCCTACAGTTATTATCCTTAAGTTTAGTATAAGGTCAGTATAAAATCAATGTTTCAAAGCTGTACCTTCAAACAGAAGAAATGTTGGGTATCTCCAAAATGTCTAATGTAATCTGAAACACCACTCATATTCTAGAGAAGTCATGGGGGGTGGGATGTAAATTAGAATTTTGAACTGAAACACAAACAATTTCTAGCAGTTTCAAGCTCCCAGTAAGTAAAGTGGTGGTATTGCATAGGATGATGAAGCTCATCTACTACCCAGTGGCATTTAAACCAAGAGAGGTTTGGCCTTCCACTGAGGGGTATGGAATGATATATCTTGATCCTTGTCTACAATAGTTCAACAAAAAGAAGTTATAGCTAGCCAATGGATTTGGTTGCTGTAGAC
This sequence comes from Typopeltis vanoorti, assembly GCF_054136105.1. Classification (NCBI taxonomy): domain Eukaryota; kingdom Metazoa; phylum Arthropoda; class Arachnida; order Uropygi; family Thelyphonidae; genus Typopeltis; species Typopeltis vanoorti. Next base: position 76,418,465 of record NC_143550.1, on the reverse strand, counting down.
TAACCATACTTCATTATAAACATATATCAGATAGTGGTGACTTGAATACCAGTTCCCTCAGCATTTTAGTCTTTCAAGGTTTAAACAAATTAGATGCTGCTACTGGACATTCTTTTTTATGATGTGTCCAGGTCAAAGCCAGAAGGAAGATTGGTCACAGATGTTGTTGGTTGGAAAAGGGAGGCTTCCTGTTTCATAAGAAACCACAGGATTGGAACTTGGAATGTTAGAAGTATGAACCGAGGTAAGCTGGAAATAATAAAGATGGAAATGGAGTGCAAGATGCTGTATATATTGGGAATAAGTGAACTTAGATGGACAGGAATGGGCCATTTTCAGTCAGGGGACTATATGGTGTATTACTCAGGACATGAGACAAGTTGTAAAAATGGAATATCTTTCTTACTCAGGAAAAAGATGGCTAGATAGACATCCAATGAATATGATCATCATTCAGGTTTAAATGGAATACCAGAAGAAGACAATGAAGAATTTTATGGCAAGTTACAAGAAGATAGAACACCAAAGCACGATTTATGACTACTTATTGGAGATGGGAATGCAAAAATGGGAGAGACTGAGGAACAAGGAATAACAGGTCGTTTTGGTTTAGGTATTTTGGTTTGTGTTGCTAACCTGCTTTAAACAGCACAAAAGAAGATTGTACACATGGATATCACCTGATGGACAATACAGAAATCAAATTGACTATATACTTGGACAAAGAAGATGGAGAAGTACAATTCAATCTGTCAAACTTTTCCAGGTATAGACTGTGGAACAGACCATGAGTTATTAGTGGCTACGATATATGTGAAATTACGGAAACTGAAAACAACACAAATGTCAATCAGATATGATCTTGGAAACATACCAGCTGAATACAATATTAGTATACAGAACAGATTCAACACACTCAATTTGTGTGAAAGAGAACCAGATGAACTATGGGAAGAGATTAAAGATATAATTAAAACAGAAACAAAGAATATTCCAACAGCTTGTAAGAAGAAGTTTAAATGGTTGTCAAAAGATGCCATCAAAACTGCTCAGGAAAGGAGGAAAATGAAGGCCACAGGAAATTTGCAGGAAGTATGGCATTTGAATGCAGAGTTTCAACGACAAGCTAGAAGAGACAAGGAAAAATACTTTAACCAGGAATGCCAACAAAGAGAAGACCAAAACAAGAAAGGAAAAACAATAGATCTTTTCAAAAAGATCAGAGAACTAACAGGGAAGTTTAGTGCCAAGGTGACAATATTGAAAAGTACACAAAGGATATCTTACAGAAGCTAGAGATATCAAAGTAAGATGGAAAGAGTATACAGAAGCCCTTTACAGAAAGGACTTCAAAATTACTGAGAAATTTGAAGAGCAGGATTATACACAGGAGCCAGTACCACTGGAGAGTGAAGTGAGATGGGCACTGCAACAGCTATCCAGTAAGAAGGCACCAGGAGGAGATGGAATACCTACTGAGCTGCTCAAAGCCCTGGGAGAAGAGGCAGTTAAAATTTTAACAGTTCTTGTCAGTGAATTTGGATACAACTAAATGGTCTAGGGAATGGAAAAAATCAGTTTATATACCTTTATTGAAGAAAGGCAATGCAAGAGAGTGCGAAAATTACAGAACACTAGCACTGATTTCTCATGCAAGTAAAGTCTTACTTAAGATCATTCAGAAAAGACTGGAACCATTCATGAAGAGAGAAATGCCAGATGAACAGGCAGAGGAACAAGAAATCAAATCGCCAATGTGAGATGGATAATAGAAAGAGCAAAGGAATATCAAAAGAATGTCTACCTTTGTTTCCTTGACTATAGCAAGGCTTTTGACTCTGTAGATCATGTGAAATTGTGGAATGTGTAAAGAACAATGGGAGTACCAGAGCATTTCATTATCCTTCTGAGGAATCTTTATTATGAACAAGAAGCTACTGTCCAAAACAGATCTTGGAGAAACTGAGTATTTCACAATAGGTAAAGGGGTGCAACAAGGATGTATTTTATCTCTGTACCTGTTTAACTTGTAAAGCGAATATGTTTTAAGAATGGCAGGGCTGGAGGAGTCTTCAGTTGGAATTAAAATTGGTGGAAGAAATATTAATAATTTGAGGTATGCAGATGATACCACCTTGCTAGCAGAATGCAAAGAAGATTTGGAGGAATTTATTATGAAAGTTAAAGAAGAAAGTGCTAAATATGGTCTTAAACTTAACCTCAAAAAGACAAAAGTTATGGCAACATGTGAACTTACTGATTTTGAAGTAGATGGGGAGAAAATAGAAGCAGTTAACAATTTTGTGCTCCTAGGATCCCGAATTGGTCAAGATGGTTATTGTATTGAGAAGTTAGAAGATTATTACTTGGAAAGAAAGCAATGACAAATTTAAGCAAGATCTTTAAAGATAAAGATATAAGCCTCGCAACAAAAAATCAGAATCGTGAAAGCAATGGTATTCCCTGTGGTACTGTATGAAAGAAGGAAGATAGATGCATTTGAATTATGGGTTTGGGGACATTTACTAAGAATACCATGGACTGCAAAGTAAACCAATAAATCAGTGATAGACAGAATAAAGCCAGATTGCTCCCTCAAAGCTATGATCTTGCTAAAGTTGATGGAAGCAGGAGAAGAGGAAGACCAAGAATTAGATGGGTGGACGAAGTTAAAGAAGCAAATGGAATGTGCTTGGAAATTCTGAAAGATATGGCCAGAGACAGATCTGAATGGAGAATGTATGTTCATAGAATCACCAGGAGTCGAAAACAACTCGATGGAACATAAACAACAACAACTGGACATTCTAATTTGATTTTTGTAAAAATATCTACAGCTCCCTTATAGGCTGAAATTATCAGCATAGTGTTTGGAGAATTAGATTGATTACACTTACACTGACTTTAGTTACCGAAGGCATTATAAAAATATGAAACACTGAAAAAAAATTAAAATAAAATAAATTAAAAAGTTGCTATGCCAAAGGCACATAAAATCAAGGCAAGATATCAACTCTTCTAGTTATTCTTTTGTAAAATTTAATAAACTAAGTTTCTATACTACCTGATCCAATGGCTTATTATATTTTGCAAACATATTTCTGGCATTTTCACTGTAAGTAATATCAAATCTCATATTGAGTTCTATAGTTAAAGAACTTTATAAAATCTTAATGCACCTTAAAAATATATTAATTTTATTTCTAGATCAATACTTCACACACACACACACACACACACACACACACACACACACACACACACACACACACACACACACACACACACACACACACAGAAAGTATTTTACCTTGGTTATAATAAATGTTAAAGATACCAAGCTATTTTAAGCCTGGTTTTACTCCATTTCCCAAATAAGCAAACAGACAAACAAGTCAAGTGTGCGCCTGCAAACTTGACTTGTTTGTCTGTTTGCTTATTTGGGAAATGGAGTAAAACCAGGTTTAAAATAGCTTGGTATCTTTACCATTTATTATACCCAAGGTAAAATACTTTCTACATTTATATCTCCTCCTGAGATTTTTATTTAATAAGATTAAAACACCTTATGGTAACTTGTTCTGGTAAAATACTTAAAAACTCTGTATTACTAAAATCTTGGTATTTCTAGCCTGGCTCCCACTGATGAGACCTCAATAAAGGTCGAAACCGGTCTGGGTAGTGGCCCCTTGCCTTTAATACAAAGCATCATACATCTCCTCCAGGAGATGTGCTTTGCATTAAGGGTAAATATTAAGATTAGTGATCAGAGCTTATTTTACTTTTACCATGAGTTGCCTTGGTCTTGCACTATGTGCAGAGTCAGCTAGACTTGCAACACTTGCAGGCGCAAACTTGATTTGTTTGTCTGTTTGCTTACTTGGGAAATGGAGTAAAACCAGGTTTAAAATAGCTTGGTATCTTTAACACACACACATATATATATATATGGTAATTCATATGAAATGATCGGATTGATTCTTCGATGATTTTATATCAAAGGTGTAATGATTTGGATCCATAAATCAATTAAAGCAAAAATAACTCATTATACATATTAGAATGAAAGAATATTAGAAGTGCAATTAAAATTAAATGAAGCAAATTTAACAGTTGCTGGAGTGTATGTCCCCAAAGAAGGAAAAGAAGAAGAAAATGATGACTTTTACAAACAGTTACAAGGAATATATGAAAAATTAAATAAAACAGGCAATATAATTATAGCTGGAGATCTCAATGCCAGAATAGAAATGAAAAAAAAAAAAAAATAAAATAATAATACAGAAAAATTTGGAGAACCAACAGTATACAAAAATGGAAAGTGGCTCATTGATTATATAATATACAATAATTTAAAAATAATGAATACATTCTGCAAATAAAAAATATACATAAATATACATGGTGTGCAAGAGGACAAAAATCAATAATAGACTACTTTATAGCAAATGAAAAATGAAAAAAAAAAAAAAAAAAAACAGCAAACCTCTTCCTAGATGTCAAAGTCAGAAGAAGGCTAGAAATAGAAGATCACTTATTTATTTAGCATATGGCTCACACATGAAAAGTTACATTACATTAATCCTTAATATATATGGACATAGTAATAGACACATGTACAATAAGAAGACATAATACAGTCACAAAAGGGACACTCAAGAATCAAGAATAGATTACAACTGAATGTCTAGGTTGATTATCCAGTCGACTGCACTTCGCGTAGCATGGATGAAATCTGACAGGTTTCCACTGTATGCACGTAGGACACATTCTGCTATAATATGATTAATTGTCTGGCGGGGTGATCCACAGTCGCACCTGGGTGAGGCAATCATGTCCCACTTGTAAAGGTGGTCTGCACATCTGCCATGGTTGGTGCGGATTCGGTTAAGGGCAGACCAAGTTTTCCGAGGTAGGTCAAAACCCGAAGGTATCTGTGTTGGGACCACTAATTCATGGAAGATCCCTGTTGAAGTGTTATACCAGGACTCTTTCCACTTCTCCTTCATGTTGAAGCTTGTCTCTGCAAGATTTTTTGCTGTTAAGATTGGATGGTGCCTTGACTTTAGCCTGTTTATTTCTAGGGGTGGGATGTCTTCATGGATTGGAAGATTTTGGATTTCCATGATTTTGCTGTATTCATGTAGAAGAAAGTTGGATCTGCGGATGTATGGAGGCAGGATGTTGCTTAGCACTGGGAGCCAGTAGGTTGGGGTTTATTTTACAGTTCCAGAAATAAGGCGCATAGTGGTGTTAAGCGGGGCATCAACCAAATACACATGGGCACTGTTCAGCCATATGGGTGAGCAGTATTCAGCTGTAGAGTAAACAAGGCCAAGAGCAGTGCAGCGAAGCGTTGTTGCTGAGGCACCCCAAGTTGTTCCACATAGTTTTCGTAGTATATTGTTTCTTGTTTTTAGCTTGGATGTTGTGTTAATGAGATGTGGTTTAAAAGATAGTGTTCTATCTAGAGTGATGCCCAGATATTTCAGGAATCTGTTGTAGTGTAGCAGTTTGTGGTTGAAGTAGACCATGAGTTCTTTGTTAGCCTGGTTATTGTTCAGGTGGAAGCATGAAATTTGTGTTTTCTAGGATTTGGGCATAATCTCCATTTGCTGAAGTATTCATCTAGGACTGCAAGGTCGTTTGTTAGTGTATCTTCCATTGTAGTAAAATTGGTGTGTCAGCAGCAAAACTTTTTAGAGGCTGTATGAGGCATATCTGCAATGTATAAGTTAAAAAGGAGGAGAGCCAGAACTGACCCTTGTGGTAATCCATTATCCAGTGTTCTTTGTTTACTTTTGTTCTCGTCCATACACACTTGGAACAGGTGGTTGCTTAGCATGTTATCGATTAGTTTTGCTATTGTTTTGCATGGGACTGCATGGAGCAACTTGCAGACTGCGCCATGCCTCCAGACTGTGCCATAAGCTGCAGTAAGATCTACAAAAGCTACAGCTGTTTTCCAGCATTGTTGGTAGCCTGCCTCTATATGTGTGGTGAGTGACAGAACCTGATCACAGCAGCTTCATTTATGTCTGAATCCAGCCTGTTCCACCGGACTTGTTCTATTATCTTTGGGGCAATTCTATTAAGGATGAGCCTTTCTAGGAGCTTATAGCTGGTGCTAAGCAGGGCAATTGGTTGGTAGTTTCTGGTTTGTTGTTGGTTTTTCCTGGTTTTAAGATAGGGATAATTTTTGTCTTCTTAAACTCTTTTGGAAGTGTCTACCAGTCTGGAGGATGTCAGAAAAAAAGCAAGCCAATTACTGTCGAGCTTTTTGGCCTGTCTTCAACAGGAAATCAGGATGAATTCCATTGAAACCTGGAGCCTTTGCCTGGTTTCATATCCATTAGAGCAGTGTTACTATCTTCAAGAGTGAAGGGCCATGAGTATAGAGGGTCTGTATAGAAGATCACTATTTAGTGCAAACAAAATTAAAGTTTCCACCAAAAACTGGTTATAAAAATACAAAAAAAATAAAAAAACTAGAGAAACAAAATCTAATTATAAAGTAAGACTACTAAATGGTTCAACTTAAGAAATTTATACCAACAGAGGATTAATAACTACTTAGAAAAAATACAAGAAAATGAAGACATCAAGAAAGAATGGAATAATATAAAAGAAATCATTACAGTCCTGAGAAATAGTTCAGGTGCAAACTTTGTTTGCTTACACTTAGATAAAGAATTAAACCAAGTATATAATTTCTTGTTATCTGTAATTTATAGTATAATCAAGTGGAAAAACTTCCAACAACAAGAAGATGGAATTCAATATAAAAAAAGACGAGCAATTGTCAAAAGAGAAACCAGAAAGAGAGATGTTGAAAGTTTGTTTTCCCACTTGGTTAGACTATAATAAATTGAGCTTAATCCTTTATCCAAGTGTAAGCAAACAAAGTTTGTACTTGAAGTATCTTCAGGACTGAAGCAACTCGTAGAAAAGGTGGACCAAGCTCTCATCACTCCTTGTCTCAGTATCTCCCATAAAGCAAAGCACATCTCCTCGCAGGACATGTATAATGCTATGCATTAAGGGAAGGGCCACTACCCAGACCGGTTTAGACCTTTATTGAGGTCTTGTCAGTGGGAGCCAGACCCAGAAGTGGCGATACTAAGGCAGAAGCAATGGAGAAGTCAATTTACCTATGCGAGCTTCCAAAAGGTGTACCACCTTATTATTAAATTACTCTGGATTTAGAGAAAGATGTTGAAAGTTTTTTTCCCCGCTTGGTTAGACTATAATAAATTTAGTTTAATCCTTTATCCAAGTGTAAGCAAACAAAGTTTGCACCTGAAGTATCTTCAGAACTTAGGCAACTGATGGTAAAGGTGGACCAAGCTCTCATCATTCCTTGGCTCAGTATCTCCCATAATGCAAAGCACATCTCCTTGCGGACATGTGTATGCTATGCCTTAAGGGAAGGACCACTACCAGACTGGTTTCGATCTTTATTAAAGTCTCATCAGTTATTTCTCGATAATGAAATAAAAATAAATGAAAGATTGTCTGAAAAACAATCTGTAAACCAAGTGGTAAGACAGGGATGACTTCTGTCTCCAACACTTTTCAATATTTATATTAATGAATTATTAATACAGTGGAACACCTTAAACAATCCTGGTATAGAAATTTCCCAGAATAACAAAATAAATACACTATTATTTTCAGATGATCAGGTAATAATATCAGATATGGAAATTCAATTTACAAAGATCAATATGTAATTTAAACATTACACTGGAACAGTTTCGAATGAAAATATTCATAGATAAAACAAAAACAATGACATTTTGTGGACAAACTCCAGTTAGAAGTAAAATAGTTATTAACCATAAAATAATAGAACAGATAAACACTTTCAGTTATCTTGGATGTGAAATATCATATGAAGGAGAAAAAAACATCTATTTATATCTTTTTAAGATATAAAAATTTTAAAGGTCTGATAAACAGAACACTCAATACAAATATTGTACATAAAAAAACTTTAGCAGTGCCCACATTTTTATATGGTAGCAAAATTTGAGCAATAAACAAACAAGATAAACAAAGAATAAAAGCAAGTGAAATGAGATTGATGAGAAGAACTACAAAATAGACATTATTAGACCAAATAAGGAATTAAACTATTTTAAAAGGATTAAAAATAAAATCAACAGAAGAAAAATTGAACAATTACAAACAAAATGGGATAAAACATCTAAACTGAAAGGTCAACACCCAATATCCTGAACAAATAGTAAAATATAAACTAATTGAAAAGAGACGACCAGGTAGATCTCAGATGAGGATAATGAGATCAGAACAGACCAATATGGTCTATATCCGTAATTAGCATTATGATGATGATTTTACATGAAAGATTTTATACCAACATAAGTCCAATTCTGGATGGATGGATGGATGAAGAGATATAGTCATTTCCCAATTCAACCATTAGTAATTGCAGCAGTGCTTGAAGGTACATGAATAATGGTCTAATTATGTAGCCTAGTTCTTATAAGCATTCTCTTAACTTGTAAATAGTTTCCTGTTGTTTAATTTTAGTTGGCTGTGTTCAACTGTATAATTGCTTTTATTGCTATGTATTTAAATGAAAAGTATACTGTAAAAAATTTCCCAACCCTGAACCCCAACAAATAATAAGCTATGAACACAACATCTTGTTGGAGACCACATCATTTGGCATAGTATTTGAAAAGGACATCAATCAACAAGTTCAAAATGGCATGCTTTGAACAGCAAAATGCAGTCCGAGTAGAGAGCAACTAATAAGAACTTCATGGATGTCCATTTAGTATGACCGATTTTCCATATTAAAAGTTTTAAAATGATATCAAAACATTCTATAACTTCCAATTAGAAAATAAATGTTATAAAAATCAAGTGGATATTAAATCCAGCATTATTTCAAAGCCGAATACAGAAACTATAAAAGTTTCGTAGAAAATTTGACCAGGGAGCTTACGGGAATACATTCACCAGCATTTACGAGCTGCCCTAGCTGGACCTTATAGACGACATGATCACTATGCCCAAGCATCCATATATTCACCTCCTATTGGTCCATTTGGATGGACCACTAGGCTGTGGCCCAGTGGTTGAGCAACAATGGTGTAGAGCACCCACTAAGTTTCACTATACTTTTCCATAGCTTGATATGATTGAAATATTTAAGCTGTTGAATGGTATTTTATCAGATTGACACTGGGGAGATTTTTTGTATGGTAGAACAAGACGAAGAAACAACGATAGGAATCCATGCTTCGAAGTTGCATAAAGACGTAGTAAGAGAGGAAAGTTTTATTTGCATGGAGAGTGGCAAGAGCATGGAATGTATTGCTTGAGAGGGTCGTTAAAGTGAAAACAGTGGATGAATTTAAAGAATGGTACAATAGATTGTGTTACTGTCTGAGGTGGAGCACCCACAATGAATCTTATAACTCCATAGAGATCAGGAATACTAGTAACAGCTTTTAATCCTATATATTTCTCTATTAACATGTCTAAATTATTCAAGTTATTTACTTTTACTAGATATGGTATATTTATTATTTATAATTTAAATAAACATACAGTTATTACTTCTTAGAATAGAAAATTGAAAGCATATTTAGCATATAAAGTACACCAAGCATAGCAACTTGCACTACAGAAGTTGCAGATATCAAATTATTTTGTAATAGGGAATTTCTTTGGACACCACCATTTCAAGTTTGTTATAATAGGTGTATTGAAGTTGTTTGCTATAACAATAACTGATTGTGAGAGAAATGCTGTTGAAAGCCTGGTTGGCTGAGTGGTTAACAAAACTGCTCACCAACCAGCAGGCTATTTATTTGATTCATGCTGTGGATATGGATATCTGTAATAGTCTTCACAGATATTTGTGAAGACTATCCATGAATGTGGGAGAGATGAATTTCATCATCTGGTATGAGACCACTGCCTTGCTAATAAGACTGAATTGGCTTGAAAAGTTCCATGTCTGGTCTCCAGAGAAGGGTTTCTAGATTATGTAAAAATAAATAAAAAAACATATAAAATTGATATAAACAGGAAAAAAAAAAATCTTTAATCCACACATGGTATCGATGTACTATAATATAAATCACAACCTTCATGAGTGGATGTCACAGAAACATAAAAACAAAACTAATAATTACATATAATTAATTCTGATTTTCACAAGATTCATTCTTTTAGTATATTTTTATACACTAAACATCTGTGAATAACACATATGAAACTACATCTTCTTATATATTATTTCAGTACAGCAATACCTTGCATAGTCTGGGTAATCGGTTCCACCGATATCCCGGACTAATTGAGGAACTAAATACATACAAAAAATGATAATTGGTTCCGAAAAAAAATATTCTCCCTGTTTTTCAATAAATAAAAACGAGATTAATAAATTCAAATGTCTTTATCAAAAATAATTAAACAAAAAATATATGTTTTTTGTAATTCATTTTTTATTCTCTAAAAATTGCAATATAGATGTCTGCACATTTTTCTTCTTTGGTTTTTTCTCTTCATACATTTCTTTGTAGCAATGAATTGCATTGTTTATTGTTCGGTGAATTGTAAGGCTACGTTCAATACTGGGATCAACTAATAATAATTTTTGATAGTTGTTCAGCTGTTAATTCTCATGCAGGCACTTCAACACAGTCGTTTGTTGTCTAAGTTGTCCTCCCGCTCTTCATAAGTTCGCTGTTCATCCATGTTAATAAGTGTTTCTTGTAGAAAGGCTTATATGTTGGTTGTACATGATTACTAAATAACTTAAGGAATTCACAACGTATACTGGAATATAAATTAAAATAAACTTTAATATGTACTTCCTATATTTCGGCAACGTCACGTTGCCATCTTCACGGGAACATAAGATTAAGACACATGCACGCAGGCACTAAAACAGCAAATGAGGTTGAAGCGAGGAAACTACTGTTTTTCCTAAAGTCCTGATGGTGCCCCCCTAGTGGGCTATATTAGGTATTCTTGGCCGTTGGGCTGATGTTCTCAAGATGTACGTCTCCAAGAATACCTAATATAGCCCACTAGGGAGCACCATCAGGACTTTAGGAAAAACAGTAGTTTCCTCGCTTCAACCTCATTTGCTGTTTTAGCAGCCTGCATGCACATGTCTTAATCTTATGTTCCCGTGAATATGGCAACGTGACGTTGCCGAAATATAGGAAGTACATATTAAAGTACTTCCTATATTTTATATAGTACTTCCTATATAAAGTACTTTATTTTAATTTAAATTCCAGTATACGTTGTGAATTCCTTAAGTTATTTGTAATAAGTGTTTCATTATCCAGTTCATTAGTGTTCGATTCAATATACTCAATTACGTTGACGGAATCTAACTCTTTGAAACTAAGTTGGAAACAATATGAACATTGTGAATACCAGTTCGTTGTTTAAAATGAAAAAACCACCCATGACTTAGAATAAAATTTTCACTAGTTCCCTCACCTTTGTTTTCTATATCATCAATAGTCTTCAAGTCATTGTAAAGACTTAATGCTTTCACTTGAATTTCCATTTGACTAAGTGGAACTTGCTTTTGAGTTAAGTCTTCAATCCATGTGGATAATAGCTGCTCCATATTTACCATTCAAGTGCATATCTGGTTTTAGTCACTATTTTTGATAAATAAGAAGACATAGCCATACCTTGCGATTTGTATCGATCTTTTTTTTTTTTTTGATACGTTTTCGAACTAATGACTTGTCCATTCCTTTTTCACGGCATATTTTAGCAAAGGATGCACCTTCTTCATGAAGCTTGATTATATCGAGCTTTTGTTCTAAAGTGAGCTATTTACGTTTCTTAGTGACAGAATCACTTTCATGTTTCTTTTTCACTCATTATGTAGTTTTTTTAAATGGGATTAAAATTTAATTATCACAAATCAACTTTACTGTAGATTTGTGCATCGAAAACTGATAGACATAGAAGTTAATTCAACATTAAAGTTCACAAACATCCACTGCTTACTCGTACAATACATAGCTTACACATTAAGATGTTGAACATAATGCTGCGTTTACATTCTCGCTAAGTTTAGGTACATACATATACAACGGGGGAAACCCCGAAAAAATTGAAATATTGCATTGCATAACTTTAAAACCACATAAAAATAAACCGCACAAAAAGAGACTTGACTGTATAAAGGGGAAAAACCGAACAATTATGTATAAAAAAAATAATTTTGTGTACTCATTTTTTAGGATTTAAAAACAGACTATAGTGAATCCGGACTGATCGAAGCCAGACTATGCGAGGTATTGCTGTACTTTTAAAACTGATATGATCATACTTAATTTGAGGACTTTTAGAGCTCTTTTATGAAAAAAAAAGTTATAATTCTGAAGAAGAGTTTTAAAAATAACTTGTCAATGCATATGTTATTAAAAAAAAAGTATTCTTAGGTAAATAGAACATAATTATTTCCTTACGTTAACCAAAGCAGATTAATGATTTGGGGCCAATTACAATTTTGAGAGTTACTTAGGCAGGCTCGGCGAAATGCCTCACGACTAAGGAACTGAACAGTAGAATACAAAAGAACTAATCTGAAAAGATTCATATGGAAGCATATCATGAATTATTTAATTTGCATTTCTAGTTAACATAATTAAGGATTACATATATATAGTGAAACCTGTGGAGTATCCATAACTATAGAATAACACATATGCCACAGTAAATAACTTTTTATTATGTAAATATTTCATCTTATTTCTCATAAGACATCATCAGTACAATGATCGAACAAAAATAGGAATTGAATTCCTATTTTTGCAGTAGTTTTGCAATTTAAGCATGCATGCTTAAATTGGAATCCCCTCTACGTATACAGGTGCATGTTCATGGATTAAACCTAATGGACTGAAATTAAAACTAATCAAATTAAATTAAAATATAACAAATAAATTTATTTAATATAATTGAGAATAACAATTTTCCAAAATTTTCCCAAAAGTGAGAAAGTCGTTTTGATTAAGATTAGGTCTATGAAGTAAGGCTTCAGCACTTTCTTTATATAAATGTTCATGTTTATATATTGATCTACGTAGAAGCTTAGCATTTTGTCACTGGATCCTGTGGTTAACGTTTTCAATTCCATGTTGTGCAAGGCCAGATTTGTAAGGTTTGATAAGACAGATGTGGTCTTGATGTTCAGAGATATGTTTATTTTATAGATCTTCCTGTTTGTCCACAAGTTACACGAATATGTACTTCATATAAACTAGGTAGAATCGTCGATGAGAGCTTGTCTTTTGGCAAAGTTTGCAAGTTGTGAATTTGGTTGATGGACTTATAGATAGCAATGAGTTAATATTTTTTTTTATAATTTTTGCCACATATTCCAAGAGAGGTCTTTAGTATATGGCATAGGAGTCCTGTGGGCTTAATTAGGATGAACATGCGACTGTATATGTAGAGGGATTGCAATTTAAGCATGCATGCTACTGTTTTTTGAATTCAATTCCTATTGATGTCTTATGAGACATAAAATATTTACATAATAAAAAACTTATTTACTGTGGTGCATGTGTTATTTTATAGTTAAGGATTACATTAACAGAAAATACATGGGAAAAATTGCTGTATCAAATATAGAGGAGATAAACAACAATAAAATGAAAAGTCATTACCAATATATTTTTTTTATTAGACATCCTTTACTATTATCATGAACCCACATCAGGTGCTTAATGGAATGAAAACAGCACAAGGAATGAATTAAGGAATGAGTCTTCATGGATACACTATATGAAGTTGGTTGATGGGCTTATAGGTAGCAATGAGCTGATATTTTTTTATAACTTTTGCCACACATTCAGAGATGTCTTTAATATATGGCATAGGAGTCCTGTGGGCTTAATTAGGTTTAATCCATGACACGTTACTTTATTTTTTTTAATTCAATTCCTATTGTTGTTTGATCACTGTACTGATGATATCTTATGAGACATAAAATGAAATATTTACCCAATAAAAACTTATTTACTGTGGCACACATGCTATTTTATAGTTAAGGATTACATTAACAGAAAATACATGGGAAAAAATTACCGTATCAAATATATATGAGATAAACAACAATAAAATGAAAAGTCATGACCAACATTTTTTTTTTTATTAGACATACTTTACTATTATTATGAACCAGATGCTTAATGGAACGAAAACAGCACGAGGAATGAATTAAGGAATGAATCTTCATGGATACAATATAAAAGTGGAACAGATGCACAAACAAAACAGAAAGCACAAATTAGTAAACTCAAGTCTACTACTGCGTTAGGCTTTGTGTTGTAACTAAGGATACCTAAGAATTAGTCTCCCATAGTTTGGGAAGTCTAACACAATCATTTATTTAAATTAGGTTGGTTTTAAAAATAAGGGCAGCTACAGATTCTAAAAAAATCTTCTCGCATATGGACTTTGTAGTGAAGCATAGCAAATTTTCTCTCTCCTGGTTGATTCTGTGAGTAATGTCCAAGGCATGATCTGTCAGACTTGACTGTCTGTAGTAATGATTGCAGATACATTTTTTTTTATCTTCTCCCAAGTGGATATTGACCAATCTTTTGGCCATCTATAATTTATAAGAATAAGGAACCCTATACACATCAGAAATGGAGAGGGAAGGGAAGTTAGTGCTTTAGAGGAAACAGATAATGGCAGATAGCATCAAGTAGGGCTTAAAGTTTGTGCAGATTTATTTTTATTTATTTTTATCATTTTTTAATTCCAACAATTTTTTTCTGATTTAATTTACCTTCGACATGCAGAATAGTGAATGTATTATTATAATACTTATACAGAAAGAGACCAAGGACTGGAGAGTATTTGGCTAATTTTGTTGGAACTACAGACATTAAACAAGAAAAGGTGTGTGTGTGTGTAGCTTACATGGTTAAGTTCAGCTGTGAGGAATGACTCACCTGAGCAGAAAAATGACACCAATCAATCTATTCCAATGAGAGAAAATATCGAAAGCATTAAACTTCTATTTAATTTGTGCTTTTCATTCATTAAATATCTAACACTGTTATGACAATTCAAATGCATCAGAACAATAGAGGAACAATAAAGTGATGTGTGATTTTTGGTTCCCTCAGAATGTCTCATTAAGTGACTTCATTAACAGATGAACATTTCTCATGTATGAGGAGAATATTTGTCGTGTCAAATATATAATAAACAGTGGTACAGAACTTTAATCTTCAATAGACCAATATCAATGATGTAAAATGATCTGTTTTGCTGAGCACTTACTAATCTGCAACTGCCATTTAAAGCAACAGATATGTGAAAATCAATGATACTGCTGATGATCTTCATTTCATAAGGAGCTGTAATGATATCCAATTATGAGAAGGAGATTGTTCTAGAATGAGCAGATGCAGTGGACAGGAGAGACTATGATTGGAATACCAAAACAGCCAATTTAAATGTTAGCACTGTCAGCAAAAGGCTGAAATTTTCATAGCACTACAACAAATAAAATAAATAAAAAAATATTAGCAAAGACATCTGGATTTAAAGAAGATATATAATAAAGATACCAATTATGTATCACCATTACATACTATATTCCTATCAGTATAAAATTATATTCCTGATTAATTATATTCCGTACAGAAGTAAAACAAATAAATAACTAATAAAATGTGGATTTCAAATGAAGATGAAAAAAAGCATAAATATGAAAGTTGCAAAATATCTAAAAATATTTTATGTGTGGAATCCAGAGTAAAACTAGGCATGATTAATGGTCCTCCATTGGATGTGGGAAGGAAGAGTTAAATCAAGAATAGAGGTATTCAATGGGAAGCGAGAGACTTTGCAAAAATCTAGAAAGATGGCACCCAGTCTCCTGTCCATGCATGGCTTTGACAGTTCCTCCTCTATACCAGCATATTTGGACCACCTCCATGCTTGAACTGGCAAAATAATAGCCAGCAGGATTTATTACCAGTGGACTAAGAAGCCTCTGGATTTATCACTATCAAGTTCAGTTATGTGTACTATCTAGTGGCTGATGTGCAGAACTCTAAAATGGAAAGAGACAGGTTCCCAGAGTATATTTTGCATGCCCTTGAAGGTTGTCACCAGCACTTTATATAAGGAGAGGTAAGCACAAAAACCAGAGCCTGTGCTCTGAAGAACAGATATTTCTTTTCTTCAATAAGCATAACAGTGGTGGTGTTTCATCAGACAATGAACATCTACCACCTAGCAGTCCAGCTGACATTTGATCCAATACTCTCCAAATACATCAGGGCCCTGTTTGCAAAAACAATGCTATACTACAAGAAGGAGAAGGTAGGAATGGCATGACTGTCAGAGACTACATATTGAGTACCAACAGCACTTCAGTAGCCTCACTGACAGCCATTTCTAGACACCTTAGTACTAATATTCCCCCCCCCCATAGGTATATTCTCATTCATTTTATATAATTCAAACCCAATGATTCATAAAGTTTCTGGAATAAAAACAGCATGAACTGGAATGAAAATATAAATTTACACATTAACATTTTGCCAACTCAAGTTGGCATTATCAAAATCCCTTTAAAGACACACACACACACAACAAAAACTGAGAATGAATGATCTTGAAAACAAGGCCAGTCACACATATGGATGGCAAGAGTGGAACTCTCGGTAGTGATCGTTTGTGATTACCGCTGATGGGAGGATAGGACAGCACATCAAAATTTGTGTAGGATCACACCATGAGTTCTATTGTAGTTCACTGGGTTCTGTAGACCATGAGACACTTCCAGGAACAGGCTCTATGATTTGAAACAAGTTTTGTGTAGTAGTCTGGCTTTCTTCCAACTAATGAAATTGTCTTCATTCAAGGCATTCTGTTCTAGTTTGCTTTTAGGTTGCATATAATGAATATATTTTTTATGTACTTTTCTTCTTAGCAAATCTGTCCAAAATACTGGCTCCCACACAGGCAGGGGATACCATAGACCAAGGAAAGAACTGTTTTGTTAAATGGTTAAACATTTGGGAAGAGTTTAACCATTTTGTTAAACAGTTACAACAAAAAGCCCTTGCTACAAAAAAAAAAAAAAAAAACAGTTTTGTTAAAAGATTACAAAAAAAAAAAACCCTTGCTAAACTTCTTTAAAAAAGTACAACTCCTCCTTCCCCCAACCAGACTATGCATATCCCCTACCCTATAACAAACAGACTACACTCACTCCCAAAACAATGCAAAATCAGAATAGTCTACCTAGATAGAGTCTTCACCTTCCTGAGATATATATATATATATATCAAGGACTGCTCCCCTTCCAAGGTATCCACAAAATCCCCTGTCAATGTGAGATTGACAAGGAATATTTTCTGTGTTTTATCCAGTATTTTAGACAGATAGGCCACAACACCTTGGTAAAAGCAAAGAATGTAAGTATATTCAGTATGTGCAATCTAAAAACAAACCAGCACAATATGCCTTGGAAGAAGACCATTTCATCTCTGTTTGAAATCACAGAGACTGTTCCTGGAAGCAGCTAATATTCTACATAATCAGGTGAGCTGCAAAAGAACTGATAGTGTAACCCCACAAAAATTTTGAACACCATCCTATCCTCTTGTCAATATTAATCACAGAAGATCACCATGGAGAGCACCAATATCGCCGTCCATACATATGACCAGGGCAGTCATCAGATTAGATCGCGCCCTGAGGCAAACAATTAAATATCGCCCCTAATGGTTATAAGACAAAAATATAAGAAAATCTCCAATTGCTATTTTGATTTTATTACAAGAGAAACATTAATGAGAAATGATTACACAATAATATTAATTAAATGTTTGCTCTACTCACACAATAAAACTGTTTATAAGCTCTTCTAAATTTAAAGTATAAGTCATGTCCACCTCTATCAATATAGTTGCTGGACCAACTAATCTTTCTTGGGTCGTTGCTGTTTGTAAATAATTTTTAATCAGTTTAAGCTTGGAAAAACTTCTTTACACACCTGCTATGCTAACAGGAATTGTTAACAATATCCTTAGGGAGGTGGTTACGTTGGGATAAATTTCGACAAGATTTTAGTTATATATATATATATATATATATATATATATGATAAAATTTGGTGAGGACCACTTTTCTCTTGTATTATTTTTGAGAGAATTTTTAATTCTTCAAATAATTCTAATGCATCTACATCAGATATAAAATATCTTGTTGCCCTAATACGGAGTCTACCGCAATATGGCTGAACGAGCACCCTTAATTACGCAGCAGCGTGAGGCAGACTGCCTCTATGCTACACCCTGTCGACAGTACTGCATACGACTGTTCTTATTCTCAAGGATAACGAACTTGCATGAGTTCATTATCGTTATTCTCGCATGAACTCACATTAAATAATTAATTTACTCAGTAAATTATTTATTTTCATTCCAGTTCTACATAGTTTTTACTCCAGAAACTTCAGCATGAATCACTATAACAGCTACAAGATGGCATCATCAATTTTCCAGAATGAACAATATTTGCTGCAACAAGAAGCTTATAAATTAAGAATTAAAAGATCTAGAAGATGCTTCAAGTAATAGGTATTCATGTATAATAATAATAGCAATTCTACAAATCACTCTGTAATATAAAAAAAAAATTCAAAATGGACACATCCTATTGCAATGAAAGGAAGATTTTAATTTTTTAAAAAAATGTTGAATTGAATATTAGAAGTTTTGAAATGAGTTAGGCAGCTAAAATTACTCAATCCTACTAAGGCCCAAGGATCATATTGCATCCAGAAGTATACAGAATATTATGTTTCATCATCATCATCAAATTCCTGATATATACCCTCAAAGGGTGTACAGGATATAATAGTACTACATGAAAAATTTATATCATTACTAACTTCCTATCTACAATTTTCCTCAAAATCACCAAGTTACCTGTCAAGACTCCAATATTATCAGATCTTATATTTCTATCTTCTAAGGCACTTTTTACTATATCAATCCACCTATATCTTGGTCTTCCTCTGGGTCTTCTTCCTGCCAGTTGGCTTGTTTGATTAATCTTTCCTCTCCCATTCTGTTTAAGTGACCATACCACCTGAGATTAGCTCTGCTAAAGCATTTCTGGATGTTAACAATGTCAAGTTCTTCCTTAATATTCTCATTTTTAATATGATATTGCCCCTAATCTTTCTCAGCACTTTCGTATCTGCTGTCTCTAGTCTTTGGTCAAGTGTTTTACTTCTGACCCAGATCTGTAAGTTAAAAACTGGTTTGAACACTGTATGTATACAGCTAATTTAGTGTTGTTTTGACTAATTTCTCTCTTATTCCATATAAATTTATTCAGTTGACTTCCCACCATACCAACTTTGTTGATTCTGTTGTCTATTTTCATATTTAATTTACCATCTTCACTAAAAATCATGCCTAAGTAGCTGAAATGTTTTCCTTGTTCTACAGGTTCTCCATTCACAATACAGTTGATATTTTCAATGCTTCTGCCTATTTTAAATTGTCATTGAATATTGTTCACATACATCATATCATGGATAGACAGATCATATGATGAATGATAACTAGTTCCAAAGTATTGTGAACAGACAAAAGCTGTTCATAGAATAAAATCCAAATAAATTTTCACAAATTAAATGAAATATAAAAGAATTAAGAGCCTTATTTCAAGTGCCTACTTGAGAAATTAAAAAATGCTCATCTATCCTACTCACTGGATATATGTAATATAGTAACTACATTCTTTAGATGATATAATTGGAGACAACTGATCTGGGGATGATGATGGATAGAAAACTGAAATTCAGGGGCACACTGCAAAGATGGTGAAGATAACCCAGAGGATTGCTGCAATACTGAGAAGGATGCTGACCTGCAGAGATAAAAGAGTTATTATTCCATTGTATAGGACCCTGATCAGACTATTGTTCTCAAATTTGGTCTCCAGGATTTGAAAGGGATAAATTAACAGTGGAAAGGATACAGAAGTGGATAACAAAGATGGTCTCAGGACTGTACAATGTTAATTATGAGGATTGGCTGAGGGAATGTGGACTGCAGAGTTTAGTGGATATAAGGAGAAGTGATATGATTGAGATTTTTGAACTGTTGAGAGGCAGTTACAGGGTGGACACTGGGGAGTTCATTCACTTGGTGGAGCAGCAGGATGGAGTGATGACAAGGGGCCACCCCTGGAAGTTACGAAAGGAAGCTGTGAGCAAGAGGGTGAGGAGTGGTTTCTTTGTGTGGAGGGTGGTGGAAATATGGAATGCCTTGCCTGATAGAGTGGTGAGAGCATGAACGGTCAATGAGTTCATGGAATGGTATGATAGACTGTGTTTCCTAGGAAGGACCTCCTGCGATGAGTCTCTTGACTCCTTGGAGGCCTGAATAATAATAATAATAATATCAGTAACAAACTAAAAAAAAAAAAAAACTGAATTGCACTTTTAATTTTTTTTGATTTTTAAGTAGACAAGAATCAAACATTTATTTTTAAAAGTTTTTCTATTATCCATAACGAATGTGTTATTATGGGAAAAAAAATGCTCAAAAATATTAAAGATTATTTCATTTTAAAACGAAGTCAGAAAACAATAACTATAGTCTATTTAAAAGTAAACATTTTTCAATAATGACTTACCTTACATTTATTACTCCAAGGATGTCCTTAACAACAAACCTTATGATGTAGGCATTCAAAATAAAAGTTAAAATCCTCATGAGTACCTAATAAGGCAAGATAATTTATTTTGTTGAAATGGCATTTATTAGGCAATAATATACTCTTATGTAATTATAATGCAAGATAGAAAATGTCAAAGTAGTTTTTCACACAAGTCTATCCCCAAAGCTATGACAACATTTGATCAAGACAAATATCACAAATGCAAATACCAAATGCATAAAAATTTCTTCAACTCCACTGGAAAAGTAAGAAAGTATTCAATGAATATGATGAAAATACAGTGAGCGGTGATATCAGATGGAAAAAAAAATTCCTTGACATTCCTGCTGGATATACCAGCAGGAATGTCAAGGAATTTTTTATTTATTTATTTTTTTTTATATCAATTCTAAACTGGAGGGCAAAAGAAGAACAAACCTTGATGTGCAAGAGAATTAGCAAAACCCTGATCACAGATGGAAGGAAAGATGTTATTATACAAAGGTAGCACAACAGAACAAGTGCAGTTAATTACTAATCAGCATCTCTAGAGTATTTAAGAAACTGGTTATGTAGAAATAGAAGGATGAAATGAGGATATGATCCACTATACAGATATAATGTAATCTGCTTACATTATAAAATGAAAACTGGCTGAAGAAGGGAAAACGATATATTATAATATTAGACTATGCAAAAGAATTTGATAAAGGGGGAGAAAAAGAAAATGTTATATAAACTGAAATGGATGGGGGACTGGAGAATATGCTGATGGCACTGAATGGAGAATTTTTAACTAACAGATAGCAGAACTGGCATTTACATAATTTTTTTATATATATAAATACCAGCCACAAAAGACTATGAACCTATTGTACATTAGTACTGTAAAAACTCGATTATAGCTTAAATATTCTAAAGTGCTTTAGATCGCTTTTTTACAGAAGTCAAGTCCCATGAGAATGTTGTAAAAATAACTTGTCTTTGTATATTTTGTACTAGATATTTTTGTAAATAACCCTTTGGAAATTAACTGTATATACTCCTTTAATAAGAATATTTTAGAGTGTTAAAAAACAAGGCAATGTTTTGCCGCTGGAGCTGTATGTAATAGATCTACATGGCGACATAAGAAAGGTTGTTTATGAAATTTTGTGTGTATGTGAAAGGCTTACAAGCTCTGCACGTAAACACCTCCGAAGTCAGTCAGAAAAGTTCAAACAACTTTCCGATAGCCGGCAACTTACAATCAAAAGAAAGTGGAGGAGAACAGAAAGAAGATGAAAGAGTCATGCCGAGTTCTTTGGGGGTTACAAACTTCATGCGAGGTCTCAGAGAAGGCATAATAAAAAGGGACAGAGCCAAGCATAGGGAGCTTCCCAAGAGAGAGACGACTTCTAGGCCAGAGAGAGGGTTTCCAGAGGCTAAGGATCCTAAGTTTCCAGATCCTAAGCCACAGGAGAAAAGCCGATGTAAATTCCCAAAGCAGAGAGTTGGCGGCAGTTTTAGTTATTGGAAGAGCTTCCAGTCGCTGAGAAGAGAGAGGGATCCCATTCGAGAGTCAAAGGAGACAGTTGGCAGGAATTACCGTTTCTTAGAGGCGGGAGTTCAAGCTATTTGAGAGCAGTTGTCCAGGCATTTTTGGCAAGCCAAAGCAGAGGAGAAAAGGCGATGTAAATTATCTGAAGCAGCTTCACTTGGAAGTTTTTCTTTTCGCCGTGGGAGAACGACATTTTGCCAGAGCTGTATGAGTACCACAAGTCGCTGTTTACAGCCTGCTATTTTTCCAATGAGATACTACTGAAGCCAAATTTCCTGAAGGAAGCTCGAGATCTGAGATGAAAGAATTGCCATAGAACTTTTAGTGAAAGAGTTTTGACTGAATGTGCGATACAGAGTCTTTATGTTACACACTTTTGTATAACAGAAGGACGTTTAAGATTTTTGTTTAATAGTGATAAGAAGTGTCCTTAAGAGAGTCAACTGGCATGTTGGAAATTGATATCAAATTTGTAAAAATAACTCTAACTTCTTTGCAAGTAAACTAGGAGTTTAATATGTTAAATTTGCAAGCAGAGAGTTAATAGGTTTTTGAGTTAAAGAAATTAATTAATGTTGAAGTAAAAAGGTTCTAATTTGTGCTCAAGAATTTTTATAGATGGATAGAGAAAGCAATCTCCCTATTGTTTAATTCATGTATATTTCATAGTAATGTAAAATGTGTTTTGATTTTTTTTGTTAAAGGAGTGCTGTCTGATTATTTATTTTACAACTGCACTGTTCCTAAATAAATTGGACTTGTGAGCGGGACACTAAGTGAGATAGCCGAAGTGTAAAGTTAAGTAAAAGAATAGACCACGACTGTTTGTGTAAAGTTTTATTGAAGGAATTTGTGTTAGAGAGAGAGAAATCTGCCGGCCGTATTATTGAGTTTTATGCTAATTAAATGATATTAGTGGCACAGTCTAAATGAAATAAATTTTCTAGTATCTTAGGAATAAGACTTGTAGTGTGAAGGGTAGATAAACACAGTATGTAATATTATAAGCAAGAAAGATTCAGAGAGGAAAAAAGCGCATTAGAGTAAAGCTATAAAGAATTAGGAATACAGTAGAAGAGAGTAAAAATAAAGAGTTATTACATATATAGGCAGAAAAAATAATATACAAATTACAATGATGCAGACAGTAGAAAATATTATAGTACGATGTGAACCTATTATACATAAGTACATTCTGGTAGTGTTATACTAGGCAATTAAATTCCTCTACTATTCAAAGACATTCACAAACATCCACATCTAGAGCAGGATTCAAGCCTATGAGGAAGTCTTTTACAGCCAACAAGGCCAGCAAATATTTGCCAACAATGCTCAGAATAATAAAGAAATAAGGAATGTTTCTGATGTAGAATCACTGCAAAATTTGAAAAGACAAGTGTTATACACAAATGATAATGATGCAGAAGGTTTGTTTCACTTGATTACTGAGTAAATTATACTCTTGTTTAATCCTTCATCCCAGTGTAAGCAACAAAATTTGCATGTGCTAGTTTGCTTTTAGGTTGCCTATGACAAATATATTTTTATGTTCTTTTCTTCTTAACAAGGTGGTTCTGTCCAAAATACTGGGTTCCATCTCCTCTCCTGGCAGTCTTTCATTTCTATCAGGAAGGTTGATACTTTTAATGCAGGACAGAGATATGGTATAGTCTGGATGGGGGAGGAGGAAGTTTGTTTTCCTTTTAAGGAGTCTGTGAGGGTTTTTGTTGTTGTTGCAACTGTTTTGTTCAAATGATATAAGTAGGGCCTGTTGTTCAAGATACAATGCAGGTCCGGAGGACAAAATTTGCTCTTGACACGGAAGCTTAAGTTTTGAAATTTTGAAGTTTTTGGGGCAGGATCATGATCTCAAATGGCATATAAGTATCTACCAGGATGTGGGCTTGCAACTGAACACGAAACACACACTTCCCGCTCTATTCCATTTCGTACAATGGAATAGAGTGGGAAGATGTTTTATTAAGAAAAAACAAACAAGCAGACAAACAAAAAAAAATATACTTTTTAATAAATTAAGATAAATTAGCCAAACTTCTCTACAAATACAACATAAAAGTGACTTTCCTACTACTTGAAAAAATTATCAAGATCTCTTCATCCTCCGAAACCTTCACATCATCCAATGAAAAAACCAGGGGTTTATAATATTCACTGTTCCTGTTGCATCTGCTATATGGACCAGATGGGGAGATCGAGAGAAATCCGCATGAGTGAACATCAAAAGGACATACAAATTAAGAGAGAACATAAATCAGGAATAGCATTTCACACAACCTCAAACCAGCCATGATGTACTCTGGGATAGAATAAACATGTCCTATATAGATAAGAATTGTTTCACAAGAAAATTCAAAGAGGCAGCAAATATGATTAAAATTCCTATGCAATGCAACAGAGGCAGCAAATATGATTAAAATTCCTACGCAATGCAACAAAAACCAAGGTTAGATTTTAAATTAAGTTTGGTCATCGTTTATTAAAAATTCACCAATTTCAGACCTCAGACAGCGTGAGCATAAACAACAGAACGCAACAACAAACAGCATTGTCACCAGCTAACACGCATTAATGGTTGTATAGATCTGTTATTCAGTTTTTTAACGAACTGTTTAGATGATCACAATACCAACAAATGAACTAATTTTTGTAATTTCTAGTAGTTTGTGCTTTAAACTTTTAGTTCTCTAAAAGTTTAAAGCACTTTTAGAGAACACAAATTTACCTCTGAAAATGTTAGCCTGACGACTTACAAAACTTATTTGTTGGGTGTTGTTTTTTTAGTACTTGTTTAGTTTTAAAAACAGTTTTCTTTAATAAATGTGGTCACAAAATTGGAATAACTATATTGAACTTCTTAAACCACTGAAACCTTCGCAGGAATAAGGGAAAAAAAAATATTGAAATGTTATTTATTAATACCCAAATGTAACAAACATCAATTAAGTTCGAATTAATGTGACTTTTTTCTAAGGAATTTATTCAGTGAGTGTTTCAATGTATCTCAACATCAGGCGAGTGCACTGTAATTTTCGTCTTTAAAAATGCTGAGAGACTGGCACTGTTCAGAAGGTTTCTATATATTTATTTCAGTTATGTTCAAAAATGACAGCAATTTCAATGTCCTCTTATTTCACCTGCTTAATAGCACAATGCTTAATTAAAATGAGTCATTTACATAAGAGAATTCAAGTAACTATCACAAACACCATGTACACATGATCATTATTTTGTTCCTATTTTAACTATTTTATATTTGACACTGCTTCAATGATTAACCTTTGACAAGATTTGTAGTGAATGTGCTCTGCTCGGATTTGTGCAGACTAAACTTTTGACAAACTAAACTGAGAAGTGTTCATGGCATGTACTTGTAGACTAGAAAGATAAATAGCAGCGGTTACATGTTTAAAGGGCTGCACATTGCTCTTAGGTATTACTTTACCTCTGAATTACTGCTAATTCTGTGCAATCCATCTCACCACTGAATTTTATAGCTCCCTAAAAATTCTTGCTCAGAAAAAAAGAAGAAAACAATTAGGTTAATTAATAACTCATCTCATCTCTCATACAATAAGATGAGATAAGTTACATCAACATTTTTATTTTATTTTTTTACATAGATTTCAACACCTTCCTTTCATTGCAATATGATGTGTCCAACTAAGGTACTATAGGTTGAGACATTTCCATAATCAGTATTTTTTGGAATTGGCATCATTAATTTCCTCACTGGTATCTAAATCTTTTAAAGCATATACAGCTACTTAACATTTCTTCATGGTTCAACTCTAAACTCATATGATATATTTACATATGATATACATAACTTTTTCTTTTTTCTTTGTTCATTCTCCACTATAACTTTTGAAACAGCATCTCTTATATACTGCCTAAAAAGAATAATGTGTTGGTTTTCAAATCCAATGTTAAAAAATTTCTTTTATCCCCACAATTTTCTGTTCTCATTAACTTATATAGTGAATATATGGATATATCTTTATCTGTATATTGTTTACTGAAGATGGCAATATGATACTGGCAAAATATGGGATATGGTAATTAAATTATTTTCAATATTATATCATCAACATTGTCATTTCCACCCTAAAATACGAATATGAATTTCCTGTCCATGTATTGCTACAATATTTTTTATCACACATGAAAGTTCAACCCATAGTACATTACAATTTCTGCTCCACACAATGTTTTTGTGTGGAGCAGAAAGTTCCTTTACATCAAGTTCCAGCCAATTAGTATTAACCAATCCAAATGAGTGACTGCCTATCATGTTCATTACATTGGTAAATTCATGTTTTTTTTTTTTTTTCAGTAGCTTAAGCAAAAGAAAAAATTATATGTTCCAGAAAGGTATTATACTATTAGTGCATCTAATATAGCAAAAATATGAAAGAAAAAAAAAATCCTTCAATCAGAACTTAATATGCAAGCACAAGTTGCACCATCAAAACCCTTACCTAAAATACCAAAAAAGTTTAAATATTCTGCATTACGCAAAATGTTTACTATTTTCATGAACATACATGGTGTCAACGCAAACTCAGTGACATCCACTTCCATCTTAATTTTCAACACCAAGATGTTGATCTTTTCATAATGTGATGACAATATGTATGTTATGAGAAAAAATAATTATTATTTTCTGTATTTACAAAGTCAAACTCTCATCAGGGAACACCATACAGGTAAAGATTAGAAAGACTGATACAAGGATGAAAAAAATGAGGTAAAGCCTAGAGTCTGAAGTAAGCTATTTACTAGACATGACTAGATGTTTCTGGTCACTGTGATGAAATACCAAGAATGAATCTCACAGATATGCACCACCCATATTTTTCAAGAGTGAGGTTGAGAATGGCTTCTCAAGGTGAAGGGGGAGGTTGTAGAAAGTTTTTTGAATTTTTTAAATAATTTCCTTGCATTTTTAATTTAAATTATAACCAAGTGAAAAAACTTTCCATCTAGCTTTAATCCTGAGTATTTTAATAACAAGGTGAAACACAATTTCATTACTTTACATATGATATACATAACTTATGCATTATTTCAATCTTAGTATCTTTTCTGGGTCTGGTTCCCACTGATGACATTTAATAATCAGGAAGTGGAGCGATTCTGTCTGGTGGTAGATTTTTGCTTGTCACTGAGCAGAGCCACTGAGAGAGCGTGATGAGTTTAAGAGTGATCCTTTTGGGGCATACAGTGAGATTCAGAATGATCTTGTAGATCACTCTACAGTAGTCCGGGTAGTGCCCCTTAACATAATGTATAGCATTATACACACCTGAAAGGATGAGTGCCTTGCATTATTGGATACAACAGCAATTAATATAAAGTCAGCAGCAGCCACTATATACAAATAGTCTAGTTGTGAAGATACTTCACATGCAAACTTTGCTGAATAAAGGATTGAACAAGAATATCATTTCTTGGCATTTTTAATTTAATTTATAACCATGTGAAAAAACTTTCTACAACTGTCAGTGGTATGATATACAAAACATAATTCTGGGTTCAACTGCTGAGAAAATGAATCATCTTTATACAATAATGCTACTGTATCATTTGTCATCATCATGCGTATCAAGCATTTAGGCCTAGCATGGCCTGTTCCGGCCTTAGAAGTCATCGTTGAATCTTTTATGAGGACCGGTTTTCTTTTTCCTAATGGCTTGTACTTTAAGGCTTGTTTTGGTAATCTTTCTGTTTTCATTCTTTGAACGTGTTCCATCCATTTATGTTTATATTTTCTAATTTTTTCTATTACTGGTTCTTGGTTTAATTCTTTCATAATTTCTTCATTTCTTTTGTGATCAAATAGGGTATGCTTTGCAGTTTTTCTCATAAACTTCATTTCAGCTGTTATTAATCTTTGTTTGTTTGTTTGTTTTATTGTCCAGATTTCGCTTCCATACATTAAGACTGGTAGGGCTAACGTACTGTATACTTTTAGTCCGGTTTGCTTTAAATATAGAGTTAATTACACCTGTTATTTTTAAAATTTTGCAATTTTTACATTTATATCTTTTTCATTTTCATATGTGATCATACATCCTAGGTAGTTAAATGACTTCACCTGTTCTAAGATCTTGTTATCTATTACTATTTTAGTTCTTGCTGGATCTTGTCCTTTAAAGGCCATAGTTTTTGATTTTTCTGTTGATATTATCATACCATAATCTTTGGATATCTCATTTAGATCTAAAATAGCTTTCTGTAAGTTATCTTCAGAATTTGTAATTATTATTTGGTCGTCGGCAAAAAGGAGAGTGTTTAAGTTCACTGTAGGAGAAAGTTTAATTCCTTGATGTAAATTTTTATTCCATTTTATTATTATTTCATTTAAGTAAATATTAAAAAGAGTTGCTGAGAGGGGACATCCCTGTCGGACCCCTTGGTATATCTCTCTCGTATATGATAGCTCGTGATTTAATCTTATTTGTATTTGATTATTTTCATATATACTTGTGATAGCTTTCAGGATATTATTCGGTATTTGTCTTTCTTTTAATATGTTAAATAATATGTTTCTTTTAACTTTGTCAAATGCTTTTTCAAAGTCAATAAATGCAATATGTGTTTCCAAATTGTATTATCTTCTTTTCTCTATTATTAATTTTAGGCAAAAGGCTGGGTCTATACACGATCGTCCTTTTCTAAATCCATTTGTTCTAAAATAAAGTTTTTGGTATATTTCATTAGTTTGCTATTTAAGATTCTGCTATATATTTTGTAACAGGATTTTAGTATACTGATACCTCTATAGTTTTTAGGGTCATCTCTATTGCCTTTTTTAAAGATAGGAATCAAAATTGCTTTTTTCCATTCTATTGGGGGTATACAAGTTGAATAAATTTTTTTTAAAAATAATAAGAGTCTTTCTTTGAATCTTGTTCCTGCGTATTTATATAGTTCTGAACCTAGCTTATCTTCTCCAGGTGATTTTCTGTTTCTTGTTTCTTTCAGGCTGATTTCTAATTCTTCTTTAGTTATTTCCTTTTCATTTTCATTAATTGTTTGCCAGTTGTCTTTTCTAAAACATTTGTCTGTCCACAATTCTATGTAGTAATTTAGAAATTCTTCTAATTTCAATTCAGTGTTTAATTTTATATTTTCTTTGGTATCTGCATTGAAGTGTTTCAAAATCTTATATACATTGGGTCTTATTTTATATAAATCATGTTCTAAATTAGAAACAAATTTGTTCCATGATTCTCTATGTTTTTTTCTGACTTCTCTTTTAGCTATGGCTCTTATTCTTTTATATTCTATTTCATCTTCTAATCTTTTACTGCTTAACCATTTGTGATAGGCTTCTTTTTTCGTTTTGATTATTTCTTTGATTGTATCATCCCAGATCGTCAGTTTTTTCCTTTTATTGAATTTTTTGGTCTTTCCTAAGCTTTCATTTGCTGCTGCATTTAGTATTGTTTTTATATTAAGCCATTCTATTTCTATTTCTTCATTTTGTTTTATTTTATCTACATATTGGTTAATTCTTTGTTCATATAGCCATTGTACATTTGTGTCATTCAATAGTCTAGTTTTATAAACAAATGTTTCAAATTTTCTTTCTGTTCTTATTAATTCTAGCCATTTAGGTGGCAATCTTAATTTTATTTTAACAAGGAAGTAATCACTGCTTATTTCATATCCTCTATGAACTTTAACATCTAGTGAAAATTTTGATGTCTTTTCATTTAATATAAAATAATCTAATATTGATTTCCATCCTCTTGCTGCCCAAGTATATTTACATATGTCTTTATGTTTATAGAAGGAATTCATTATTTTTAGGTTATTGTAAACTACAAAGTCAATTAATTTTTTACCATTCCTGTTTAGAATATGTTCTCCATGTATTCCTATATTATTATTAATTTTCGTGTTTCCAATTCTTGCATTTAAGTCTCCTGCTAAAATTACGTAATAATTTTTATTTATTTTATTATATATGTTTTGTAGCTGATTATAAAAATCAATATTATTCTGTTCTCTTCCTCCTTCTGGGGCATATACACAAATTATTGTTAAATAGCCTCTATCTATTTTGATTCTAGCTTCTATTATTCTTCATTCCATAATTTATAATGTTTTAACTGTTTTGAAAGGGAGTTATGACTCCAAATCATGACTCCTGCTTGTGCTCTTTGGTCTCTGTCAACTCCACTGTATATCACATTAAAATTTTTGGTTCTCATAGTTCCTTTTAATTTCTTTTCTGTTTCAGTGATTACTGCTATTTTAAAATTTCTTTCATTTCATAGTTGGTCTAATTCTATTTCTTTATATGCTATTCCTCTTACATTCCAGTTTGCTATGTGTATTATATTTTATCGTTTCCATTTTTGTTTTACTTTTTCCATTACAGGGTCGTTTTCCATAGATTCAGCTCAATTATCTTTTTCTGTCAGCATACAAGTAGAATTATGTTCTCCATGTCAGGGGAACTAGCATGGCAATGGGATAGTTCAGTGGTAGGGCTGCTACCTTAAGGCTTCTGAACTAGCCTTCTCCCAAATTTAAACCCATAGGAGGAATAGGGTATATTGAAGGGGGAAAGAGTAGATTATAGAAGAATTATAGTAAGGTTTATTGAGAGGGCATAGTTGTAAGGCCAGAAATGAAAAGACCCTATGGCCCTTGAGTACTCTAATAGCATAGGGGGTCATAAAATAAGAAGAGTTGGCTGATAAGGACTTATAGGAAAGATTAAAGCAAGTGGATCTTCCTCAAAGTAGAAGAAGAGGCTAGAGGTCCATGGGAGTGCCACTTCCCTTACAATCAAGATGATTGCCCCTTATGGCCCTGTTGGTCCATGAGTCCTTATTCAGTATATTCGAACCACCCCACCATACACACACACATGGTGGGCTCCCCTATCCGCCACCCAGGGGATGTGCTCTCTAGGGGTTACAGGGTCCCCCCCTCCCCCGAGAGTATCATTTGTAAATATAATTAATCAGCTTTACCCACACACTGCCATAATCTAGTATAGATTTTGCAACTTTTCATATATGGTTTGATATTTGGCATTATGGACAAAGGATACTGACTGTCAATTTAATGTTGCAAAATGTAAGATTATGTACTTCGGGTTGACAAGGTTACATACCATATATCACATTGATGGTTCTGAATTGCAGAACCACCAAAAGCAAAATAGTTCAAAAGATTACTTTGGATGTTGTAAAACACACTAGCAAGTAAAGATAGGGAAGTATAAAGCCATTATTCAGTCATATATTTACTACTGGGCACAGATTTGGTCATCCGGGTTTCTTGGGGACCAAGAGATGGTAGAGAAGATTCAGAGACAAGTGACCAAATTGGTGATAGGTCTGTGAAATGCTATGAGGATTAGTTGAAGGTTTGTGGGTTACAAAGTTTAGTTGATAGGCATAAAAGAGGGGGCATGATAGAAACTTTTAAGATATTAAAGAGGTTTTTATAAAACTGATCTTCTTCTTTCTTCTTCTGCAGCTTCTCCCACTTGAGTGGGGTCACTGTTGTAATGAGTCTCCTCCACACCTTCCTGTCTTGGGCTGTCACCACATCCAAGTTCTTCATCCTCAAGTCCTCTTCTACCAGCTCCCGCCATCTCTTCTTTGGCCACCCACGCTTCTGCCTTCCTTGCACATCCATCTGCATGACCCTTCTTCCCACATATTCGTCCTCCCTCCACATCACATGACCAAACCATCTCAACCTTGCCTCCTGTATTTTCGCTCTAAGTTCGTAACTTTCACTGTTCCCCTGACATAGTCATTTCTCAGACGATCCTTTCTGGTCACAACGCACATCCACCTAAGCATTCTCATCTCTGCTACATCCATCCTGCTGATGTTATTTTTCCTCAGGGCCACAGTTTCTATAGCATATGTCATAACTGGCCTCACTACTGTCCTATAGATTTTGCCTTTCAGATTGATCAGCACCCTCTTATCGCATAACACTCCAGCCATCTCCCTCCAGTTCCTCCAACCCGCTTGTAACCTGCATCCCACTTCCTTCTCAGCTCCTCCATCTTCTTCCACTGTTGAACTTAAGTATCTAAAGTCTCTCACCTTCCTGATGACATTTTCTTCCAGCTCCAGATCTGTCTCCTGTCTGCCTCCCACTGTGCAACACATATACTCTGTCTTACTTCTGCTCAGTCTCATAACTCTCTCTTACAGTGCTTTTCTCCATCTTTCCAGTTTAGTTCCTGCTTCTTCTCTTGAATATGCACACAGCAAGATGTCATCTGCATACAACATTGTCCAAGGCGCATCTTCTCTCACCTCCTCTGTTACTACCTCCATCACAATATTAAACAGAAATGGACTTAATGCTGACCCTTGATGCAAGCCAACTGTTACTTGAAAACTTTCTGTCTGTTCCAGACAGGTCAGAACACTTGTCTTCACTTTTCTGTACATTTCCCGCACCAACCTGACATATTTCTCCAGCACCTTCTCCCTCAGACACCTCCAGACTTCTTGCCTTGACACGCTATCATACGCTTTCTCCAGATCAATAAATGCCAGATGTAGCTCCCTTTGTTTCTCTTGATACTTTTCCATCATCTGCCATAACTCAAAGATAGCATCTGTTGTTGATCTACCAGGCATGAAGCCAAATTATTCCTTTGCAATCTCCACCTCCTTCCTCAATCTACTATCAAGAACCCTTTCTAGGATTTTCATTGTGTGGGACATCAACTTTATTCCTCTGTAATTTTTACAGTCTTGTACATCCCCTTTACCCTTGTAGATGGGGACAAGAGTACTCTTCCTCCATTCCTCAGGTATATTTTCCTGTTGGCAAACTTTCATGAACAGGTCCCACAGAAGGTCAATTCCCTCTTTCCGCAGTGCCTTCCATGCCTCCACTGGAATTCTGTCGGGGCCCACCAATTTTCCATTCCTCATTCTCTTCATGGCCTCCGTCACTTCCACTCTACTGATGTTCTGCACCATCCCCTCAGGAGGCTGCCCATCTTCTCTGTGAGTCCTTGCATTTTCCTCATTCAAAAGTCTCTCAAAGTATATTTTCCATCTGTTTCTTATGTCCCTTTTTATAAAACTGATGCAAAGGAAAATTTTCAATACATGACAAATAGTCAGAGAACCAAGAGCTATCCATGGAAGTTTATATAAAATGTGGTTAGTAGGAGTGTGTGTATGGATCAGATTTTTTGCATGGATAGTAGTCAGGGCTGGCATTACTATTTAGGCAAACTAGGCAACCACCTAGGGCCCAAGCTATGAAGGGGTGCAAAACTTCAAGTTATGCTTTATTCATACTTTACTAATATATCAAAATTAAATAGTGATATATGATTTAGGTATCGATTCTTTTTTCTTATCTCTCACACATCACACTATTTTACTATTTAACTCTTGGTTCTTTTTTGTTCCTTACCTAAATGATTTGAACTTACCACTATTTAAAATTCAGTTAAGATAAATATTTTAAAATGTTAACATTTTAAAATATTAAATTTCAGTATTTTATAACTTTTTTTTGTAAATGAATTATAACAGAGAATTTTCAAATTAATTAAAAAAGAAAATAAAAAAAGCCCTATTAATTTAACCTGAAAGACAATTTTATTTTGTTTAATGTCAGTTAGAAACATTTTAGTTTATGAAATAAGGGGTGCACTTGTAAACTTTGCCTAGGGTGCAAAATAACCTGGCACCGACAGTGAGAGTTGTGAATGAGTGGAATGAATTGCCAGAATTAGTTGCAAGTTCCGTGACAGTGAATGACTTTAAAGAGAGGTATGAGAGCTTTGTGCTTAATAGTTAGTGTGGATCTCCTACAGTGGGGGTCCAGACTCCGTGGAGATACCGTATAACAATAATAATATATAAACACTAATCTACATAACTGCATAGGCCATTCATAACAATTATGGTATTATAAATAGGGTGATAATGCAATTCCCCCCCCCTTTTTATAATACACTTGAATTGAGGAAGTGCAAAAAGAATTAGCAGCAGCAGCCTTGATTTGATCTGAGTATTAATACTGGCAAGGTTTCAAAGCATGGAAAGGGAAGAAGATAGTTGCAATGTGCAAAGATTAGTGAGAGAATTCATTAGTGGTTAGAGAGGAACATAAACTGGAAACCATTATGATGCTCATAAAGAGAAAGAGCTGTATTAATAACAATTCATATTTCGCAAATTAATAATTGAGATATAAGGATAACGGACACACCATAATATTCCTTGGTTTTACAATGGTGTGTGACAATACACTATATGGCAGGTTATGGCATAACGGAGATGGATTGATAGGAGTGGGCAATAATACACTGATGGCCTACATAAGTGATAGATATCTAACAGATCAAAATAGTACACTAGACAGACAAAGATACAAGATTAAAAAAAGTTTATCTCGGTATACAAGTTGGTTTGTATCAAGGCAACCCAGGCTATAAAGATAAATGTTATGTCTATTAGGTGTTTATTCAGTGGCTGGTATGTCTGATCTGCACAAAAAACCCCATTACCTTCATGTGAAACCAGCCTCAATGTTAGCTTAAAAGTCCATATGATATTTGTTTTCTGGACAGGATTCAAACAGAGCTTTTACACCAAAGACCATTTGTTCTTCTCAATGTCTCATAGCAGTATAGCATCTCATGGCTGTCCATGGGCCACTACTTTATATTTTCTATTACTGATCCTGTACATGCTATGGGATTAGAAAGTTTATATCAAGTTGTTTGCTAATAATGAAAGTTTGAGAGGATCAGTGGTGCACCCAGAGGGGGGGGGAAGAGGGCCCTTCCCCCAAAAAAAAGAAAATGGAAAAAAAACACTAGAAAATTATCCAAAAATCTTTTCCTAATTAAAATTCATTTTTTTAAATTTATGTTGTATCATGTTTTCTATTTCTATACTACTACTACTACTTATTATTATTATTACGGGCAACTCAGGCGGCCTTAGACACATCGAAGGAGGCCCTAACATCATGTCAAGAACAACTATTCGACATTCACAAAGTATCTATCATACCTCGCCTTGAACTCATTCACAGTCATGGCACCCACAACAGACTCTGGCAGCTTATTCCACTCATTCACCACTCTCCAAGTAAAAAACCTAGCTCTAACACCCTTGCTAACTGCACTCTTGCCCAGCTTCCATGTATGGCCCCTAGTCCTCCCACCACCAGTCCTATTCTCAAAAATATCTTCTGAATTAATCTTATAGAAACCCTTCAGTAATTTGAATGTCTCAATCATATCACCCCTTTTCCGCCTATCAACCAATTTCTGCAATCCACAAATCTTCAACCTGTTCTCATAAAGTTCATTCCATAGACCTGCTATCATCTTGTTCACTCGTCTCTGGATCCTCTCCACCTCCTTCCCATCAATTGGCGATCATTGCAGATGCTCAATCATAGGTCGTATGCGATGCGTAGTGTATATTCTCAAATCGTCTACTCAACTTGGACCTCCCCCAAGATTAAATCCTGAGTGCGTTACTGATTATAAGCCTACTGGGAAGACAGGGCTAGTACCATTGACCAAAGAAGATGAATACTGGTTTTATATTCAGGATTGAGGAGACTGTAGGATATATCACATTGGTGGGGGAGCAGTGAAAGAAAGCAAGATTTAGAAGTGACAATGGACAGCAAGCTGAAGTTCACTGATAACAATCAAAAGGCAGTAATGATGTTGTCAATGATTATTAAGATAATGGGGGTTGTCATGATTAGGTACAAAAAATGGACACAGAGCCCCTTCCCCAGTACAGATATAAAGATATAGGGCAATGGTGGGGATCTGACAAAGATAACACTGGAACTGTGCAAGTTAAGTATAAGAATGGCTTAGGAGGAATGTAGACTGCAACGTTTCAGGAAAATAGGGAGATGAAGGTTGCAGGTTACTAACAACTTACTGTTTTTTTTTTATTTTTTCAACTGTTGCTTAAAATTTTATTTAAAACTTCTATCCTCTCACAAAGTAAGATACAGTAGGTTTTAGGGAAGTTACTACCCTAAAACTATTCAGGATGATACAGAAAATAACATTACTACAGAATAGATATCATGCATTAACATATGAGTGTGGGAGAGGAGATCAGAATATATTGTAAAATTTTTCAAAAAATTCCTCATACATAAAACCATAAGGTTCAGTTCTAACACTACCAACTGTAGAGGAAATGGGTACAAAACGTGCGAAAATCACAACATTTTAGGATAGTTTCTTTTCCTTAGGACATAGTAATTATACTTCCGTATCAAAATTTAGCTCCTTAAAACCCTGGCTAGTGTAACGCTATATTAATATTAATACAAAGTAATGATGAGAACAGCAGAATCGCCAGGTTAAACAATCACATGTATGTTTTTCCCAGAGATACATAAGAAGGGAGAAAGATACCTGTAGAATAATATTGTAAGATGCAGACTCTGCTGCAACTGAGAGGAGAAACTGATCTGTCATGTTTGTGTGTAAAAATAAAAGAAAACTAGTACTTGAAAATATAACACATTATTACAAACCACGCGAGACAACACATCAACACGTGTAAATAATTATTCGATTCAGCATATGCAATCAAAACGTCAACATAAAGTTGCCTCATTTGAATAACATCCGCTAGATGACGTTCCTGAAAATTAGAATGGTCGAAAATAATTAGGTGGCTTTAACGGAATATGATTACAAAGAGAACGAATGTTAGCATGAATATGGAGAGTATATTAGTAGATATCCACATGGATATTGCCCGACCACAAATGTGAGACTCCTCGACACTTCTGAGCATGGCAGAAGAAGGCGAATTCATTCCGATAATAGGGTAATCAATGCGTTGGTGGGTAATCAGGTAATAGGTGGGTAATCAGTTCAAACTCTACTTCCTCTGAATCAGCTTAACGTCTTTTATTTTATTCCCATATAGAGAGTAGGTGAAGCCGTGTTATCCCTATCTAACTTTTGCAGACTGAGTGGGCAGTTCAATCTCCACTGATAGCCAATAAGAGATAGCTGGCCCAAGGCTATCACTAATTTAATCAACATGCAGTGAAAAGACGGCTAACAAATACCGCCATTTCGTGGTCCCTAATCCTAACACAATATTTTTAATGACTGAAAATAGTGTGGGTTCGACGGTCAATTTTCTTGAGTTTAAGAGACGAAAAAGCTACGTTTCCGGGAGAAGAAACTGGCGTGCCCGTGCCAGAGATCGACTAACTCGGGAACCGAAGAAAAAAGCATAGAAAATGTTCCTCTAGTCAACGACTAGAATTGAACCCATGTCTTCCTTTGTGCGGTCGAGCGCCATGCAGTTCAATCTCTACTTCCTCTGAGCTACACAGGCTCTGCATATATAAAGATCTAACAAATTATATTTTTTAAAAAAAGTCAGCTGCCAGAAACTTAAAATCAGGAGAATAGGAGATAGGAAATATCAGCGTAACAATCTTCAACATAAAAGAAGTAAAACCTACAGAAAAATTAAGCATTTCATGCATATATAGCATAGAGACTTATGAAAAATAATAACACATCCAATAAGTAACAAGCAGTTTCAGGTAGTTTAAATGAGAAATTTTCAAAATGAGGAACTGGACAATGATTTTTTTGGCAAACACAGTATCCTTTGAAGGATACTGTATTTGCTAAATGAAATTTTTTGAGTCATTAGATAAGTACGCATTTACTCATGAGTTTGGCAAACATGCAAAACGTGCTCAACTAGCCAACAGATAATATACAGTGGTTGTCACTTTTCTTAATGTTTAGGTTTGTCTGCTAGTTTTCGTTCTAACATTGCGAGAAATCCTGTGTAATTAAGACAAAATTCAGAATCAGCTAACGCCTTTCATTCCGCTATAGGCAAGGCTGTTCTAGCCCAAACTTTTGGAGACTGATGGGGTAGTTCAAGCTCCACTGATAGCCAATTAGAGATATCAAGCAGAAGACTATCACTAATTATACACAGCATCCGATGGACAGGGAAAAAGCGGCCTCTTGCTCATGTCAGAGATCAAATACATAAGGCGCCAAAAGGTTTCAATTCGGCGATGCCTTTTGGCATTTTATTTTAGTAATTACTTTTACACGCCGACCGAGAGTTCGCTTACGAAAAATACATTTCTCTGAGATTTCCAGTTCCTTAGTATACTGAACGAAAGTTTTTGCTCTCTTAAGGTTTTTACCTGATCTTCAAAGAGAACCAACCAGTTCGAAACAGCTGTCAGATCAGTAAAACCTTATCAAAATGAACTAATAAAAGGCGAATATATAGACGCTTGGGCGGTGCCTCTGACTTCTAAGTAGTCCACACTAACACAACTCGTGAATGCTTGGTAGTGCATTCCAGTAAGCGCTCTGGTCAACTTACCTTAGGAAACTTTCATAGTTTCTACAATCGTTTTCAAATAATGCTGGATCTAATATCCACTCTGCTTATGTAATTTTGCATCACCGAACTGAAGCCTTTTGACTCTTTATTTTAGTAACTAACTATATGTTTTGTCAGTTCATTTTTATCTGACAATTAGAGTTGAACTTCTCTTTTTGGCTGCAATTAGTCAGATGCCATGAACCCCTCCCCCACTTTCTTTTACACATTATCCCTTATGAAAATTCTATACCCCTCATATTCTATGCTTTCTGTTAGTTATGTTCCTCTAATACCCATGTCTTTTGGTTTTGAAGAACTGACCTATTCCAAAAACTCTCTGGCCTCTTGCTCCTAGCTCCTGAAAGTAGTGTACACAAAGTGCCCTCTCCTCCTAGGTACACAACCATTCTCCCTCTTTATATGAAATATTGAAACCTAATTTGGTATCAACAGTACTATTATATGCATTTTTGCTCCTCAAAGTCACTTTTCTCATTGTTACTGAATAATCCCCCAGCGTTCATCCCTACCATAACTCTAGTTTCTCTGATTTTGCAGCTCCAATCTCATTCCAAACAACAGCACTTTTTACTGGCTATGAACAC
Organism: Typopeltis vanoorti; assembly: GCF_054136105.1. NCBI lineage: Eukaryota > Metazoa > Arthropoda > Arachnida > Uropygi > Thelyphonidae > Typopeltis > Typopeltis vanoorti. Next base: position 76,379,163 of record NC_143550.1, on the reverse strand, counting down.
TAAATCCGTTCAAGTATAGACCATCTGCCTTTTATGTCTTTTTGTTTACTGAACTCACTCCATTCATCCACAATCACGACATCATTCCTATTGCATAATAGTATGCAATATCATTAACTCATTCTAAAGTACGATCCCTCCATTTCATCTCTCTATCATACCATGGCAGTAATCTCAGTATCTTTGCTCTCTCCCTCTTCTCTTTTGCTACTTGCAGTAGTTCGTTAATATCCTCTTTCACATACGTCTCCCTTCAAATCATTCGTACTTACCAGAACAATTAACCTTTTCACTTTTCCTTTCTGCATGTTAATTATCCTAGCCAACATCGTTAATCTTCCCACCTGGAAACCACGATTTTGTCCCTCTCTCGTCAGGAACTGCTCTTATCGTGGTAACACCATACAGAACTTTAGTTACTTTTCTTTCCTGGTTAATCGAGAATACCTTATTCATGTTTTGCATCTTTTCCTTTTTTTTGTTCTCAACTGAGCTGTACCATTCACTACATGCTCCTGCATAGTCCTCTGAAGAATTCTGTGTAAGCATGCTTTCTCTCTCATAACCAACTCATCATTTTTCACAAAGTTTGTATAGTCAGCAAATGGAATCACCCTATAATTATCTTACCCTCTGGCAGTTTAGCATTATGGAACCAGAAACGTGACCGTAAACCTAAACAGTTCAAGGCCAATTTAAATGTTGAAAATTTAACTTATAGTGTTCTCAGTGCAATGGCAACTTAGATGTATGCGCTATTCTTTTCAGTGATTAAAATGTTAGTTGCTATCTTAATATTTTTTTCTATATACGTGACGCCTCCAAGTATCCTAAGGATCATCGTGGGAGGACATTCTGCTTTACTTTTCTACTTCCATCTCACCTTACTACTTAAATCTCCCACTACGCACAGTTACCATCAACACAGTCTACCGCCCAACACCATCAACAACAGTATTTTTGTCATAAATTGTGTGTGTTATCATGACCTATTTGCTATACGCGTGATGAAAAACCTCAATTTCTAGCAGAAAAAAAAAACATGTTGCTTCTGCATGAGACTGGCTATCTCACTTCAACTGAAAAAAAGTCATAAATATTCCTCTTGTCACGACGAGAATCGAACGCAGGTCTTTTCTGTCGAAGGGTGGAATGTTCTATTGTTCTTCCAATTGTCTATTGGAGGCGCGTATTCGCATTTTCCTCAGGACTCGCACATATATGGTCTCTAATCTTCAATCAACTGCTATATTTCATACCAAACTTTTACATTTGTAAGTCAAATTGGTTTTAATTTATGTACTGTTAGTTTGGTATTCTGTCTGATTTCTCTGTTATTTCATATAAATTTATATCACTGGTTCCCACATACATATATTATCGATTTCATATTTAAAGTGCGAGCTTCACTAAAATTTTTGCCAAAATAGTTCAGGCGTCAGGTGGTTGTGTATCTACTTGGAGAATATTTGCATCCATAGCACTAGGCCTCCCTGAAGAAAGTCCGTCGTATGTTCGATTTTAATCGTTAAGTAAAGGAACTTTTGTAAACCTTTCATGATCATATTTAGTTGATTTTTGGCATAGCAAACAGGATTTGTCTCTTGAAATTTGGGTATTGCAACTCGAATGTGAAAAACCAGATTGTACAACTTACACCATTAGACAGCAATATAGATATGAAGATTCTGAGCAATGAGACGGGCAGCAATTGTTTGTCATCCTCTTACCTCCTTAAAAGCTCCGATTCCTTGTTAACTTGCGCTCTCTATTAGTGAAGGCTTGGAGACTGGCTGTCCATTTATCTTCAAGATAGTGAGTACTAAAGGAGCTCTGTCGACATCCTTTGAGGAACAACGGACCTTGGAGGAGAAGACAATTGAACTAAAATATGTTTTCGGTTCAGTGTGTGTGAGATGTATTCGCAGTCTGTGTTGAAAGAGTTACGGATAGAAAGCAATACTGAGCGAATGTATACGAGGTGTTTTCAGAGCGAGCGCCAGTTGTCTGTGGAGAGAGAGAGAGAGAGAGAGAGAGACAAATAAATGATCATGGAGTAGAGAATTTTGTTAAGTAAAGAAGTCCACAAAATATTAATTTCAGTGATAATGTTGAATTCCGTGGTGGATGGTCAGGGAAGTGAAGAAGATCTCATGAAAGAAATAGCAGCGCGCTTAGGTGTAATCTTTCCCAGATTGGCTGTCCTGTAAAGAGAAAATAAACGAGCAGTGCAATGTATGAAACATGAATGCATGACGAGATAAAGAAGATGAGAATATTTTTACGATGATTATGTGACAAGAAGAGTACCTAATGAGATCCAGGACTAAATGTTTTTCCCTGTTGTGATAATTAATAATATTACTGAATCTTCCAGGATGCAAAAAAAAGTCAAATGAAATATTTATAGTTTCGACAGTAATGACTTCAAAGGTGAAAATCATTGTACGAGAGAGAGAATGTGAAAGAGGTACTGAAAGAAGCAAAAAAGAAGAGTGAGAGGTTGATCACTCTAAGTTTGCTGCTGCATTATAACAGAGGTGAGGGGAGAACGAGGATAGCAATCGTAATTAATAAATACAAAGGTTGTGTAGATGGAATGGTGTGGAATGTGAATATACACGAAATAAATTTGATGCAAGAAAGGACTTATAATGATAATGCACTGAACTCATGTGGACTCGACCTCGGGAAGATTCAGCAATTCTAAGACTACTAAGCTGGATATAGGGATGGGTGGATGTGTGTGTGAACAGGCACCCATGAGGCGAGTGAGTGGAAGAATGAGCAAAAATTACGGACTCTAGTCCCGCAAGCGAAAAAATCAAATGCTATTATTAATATAAAGTGTAAGGGTGTCGGGGAGTGAAATGGATGAACCAGTTACTGCATATTACAAGATCAGAAATAAGAGAAGAAAAGGTTTGTCATAGGTTAGTACAACTTTGCCAAATTTTTAAGCATTAGTGAGAATTGGTTGACAGCAGAGGATTTACATACACAGTAAGAATATGAGGGAGGCATAGTATGCTGCTGATAGCACATGAATTGCAGTCAAAAAGTAGAGGACTGGCATGTGAATGACTTTGTAAAGGATCATTTGAGACAATCTGGCACAATATAGAACTAACAGGTCAAAATTACAGTTGGTTGCTTCTATAGACCATGGAGTGCAAGTGATGATGTGCAAGACATTAATCGTTAAACAGTTTAACACATTGAATACAGTTCGGATTATTATTATTATTATTTTATTATTATTAAAATTTTTATAATTTATTATTTTATTATTATTAAAATTTTTATTATTTATTATTTTATTATTATTTTATTAGATATTAGTGGTGGCGCTGTGACGTGTGGCTGGTGGTTAATTTAGCTGTATAAATTTGTTTACGCGTTTTAGTGAAATATTTTTGTTGAGGAGTATTTCTTTTAAAATTATGATGTTTAAGTTGAGCACATTGCATATAGGTTTGTGTAAATTGTCTATTGTCTTTTAGTGAATATACTTTATGAAACGGTAGTGGAAGAGAATGTGCAAGCAACTAAGCCTAATTTGAGTAGAAGCTTATTATACAGTAGTACTTTGTTGTATGCAACTGCTTAAGAATTTCTGTCGCTAGTACTATGCTGCTCAATTTAGTTAAGGAATCCTAATATAAGGGGAGGTTAGCGAGGGGCCAACCACCCCTCCTGTAAAAACCCTATTGATTACGAAACAAGCACCACAGAAGCCTCGGAATTCAGACGCCTTTGTGACTATGATTATTAATCGTTTTGGGACCTGGAATATACGTAGTTTGGGAAAGAAGGAGCTCTTTTTAATGTAACGAATATCTTACGACAGTATAAAATTGGACTTTGTGCTGTACAAGAAGCGCGTTGGCTGGGACAAGGCTCGACCCGCAATCAGGGGTAGACGCTATACTATAGTGGTGATGACAGAGGACGAAGAGTCCTCGGAACTGCGTTTTTAGTTAGTGATAACTTTTTGTGTAATATTTTAAATTTTAAACCTATGAACATTCGGCTTTGTACTATTAGAGTTAAGGGACGTTTTCAAAATGTGTCTATTGTGAACTGTTATGCGCGTACTGAAGAGAGCTTGGAGGAAGCTAAAGATTGTTTCTACGAAGTGCTTGACCATACTTGTAATAATCTACCGTCCTATGACATCAAGCTAGTGGTGGGAGATTTAAACGCGAAGCTGGGGAGAGAGCGTGTGTGGCGCCCTTTCGTGGGTAGTGAGAGCCTACATGAGGAGTGCAATGATAACGGGATCCGACTTGCGAGTTTTGCCGCCGCTACGGGATGCTTTGTAAAGAGCACTATGTTTGCGCATAAAGACGTCCACAAACAGACCTGGAGATCGCCGGACGGTAGAACAGCTAACCAAATAGACCATGTACTAGTGTATCGTGGTCACCACAGCTCCATCTCGGATGTGAGAAGTTTCAGAGGAGCAAATGGAGATGGCGACCACTATCTGGTAGCCTACGATTTCAGGCATAGAATTGCAGTTCAGAAGCCCGCGTGTCCTACCATACGATCGGCATGGGACCTGGACAAGTTGAAAACAGCGGAAGGCAAGCGGGTTTCCCGTTAGAGTTGCAGAATCGTTTTGGGGAGGTACAGGAGGAAGATGATGATCCGGATTGGATGTGGGGACACCATCAAAAATACGGTCGCGTTAGCTGCCTCGAGAACTGTGGGAAAGAGAAAGAGGAGGAGAAAAGCATGGTTTAATAGACAGTGTAAAGAAACTGTAGCGAAACGAAAGGAAGCACTATTGAACTACCTAGTGGATAGCAGGAAGAAAGCTGCATATGAGAGGGTGAGAAGAGTGGTGAATACATGTCTACGCAGGGAAAAGCGGAAGTATCTTAATGAGAAAGTGGCTAGTATAGAGAGAAATAGGGTGACCAATAATGGACGGGAGATGTACCAGACGATCAAAGCCATGCCAGGTGCCCAGACACAAGCGACGACCATAAGAGATGAGAGGGGAAATCTATTAATAAACTCAAAAGAATCTCTCGCTCGGTGGCATAGATATTTTGCGAACTTGCTGAATGTCAATGCTGGAACGTCAATATCGGAGGATTATACTCTTTATCAAACTGCTGAACCATTTAGTGAGATTACTCGTGCTAACCGCATGCTGAAAAATAAGGCTCCAGGAGTGGACTGAATACCGGCGGAGCTCCTGAAGAATAGTGGGGACGTCCTGCTGGAGCAGCTGCAGCGGCTCATCTTGATGATCTAGCGAGAAGAACGGCTGCCGGACGAGTGAAAGGAGTAGCTGATCATCCCAATATATAAGAAAGAAGATAAGACTCAATGCGGCAACTATAGGGGCATCTCACTGCTGTTGACTGGCTACAAGGTGCTGGCTAACATCATGCTAATGCGCCTCACACCATATGCCTTAGTGACTACCAAACGGGCTTCAGGAGGAACCGTTCTACAATAGACCAACTCTTCACACTGCGCCAAGTTTTTGAAAAGTGCTGGGAAGTTCATAATATTTTCATAGACTTTTCTAAAGCCTATGACTCAATGATACGCCCAAAAATATGGCGGGTGTTAGAAGAGCTGAGAATTCCTCGAAAACTCCGAAAAATGGCGCAGGTGTGCGTAACTGGTTCGAGAGCAAGAGTGAAAGCAGAAGGTGACCTTTCGGATCCGTTTCAAGTACAGAGAGGTGTGAAGCAGGGTGATGGGCTTTCTCCGATTCTCTTCAATCTAGTGTTGGAAAAAGTAATTAGAAACACAGCAAGTGGCAGGTGGAGTCGAAATGGGGGTGCAAGTTAGGATTCTTGGCTGCGCTGACAACCTGAACGTTATGGCGAATCAACGGGAGGACGCGGTGGCATTGGTTACTGCTATTGAAGAAGCTGCAGAAGAAGTTGGCCTGAAAATAAATGCCAAGAAGACAAAATACCTTTTTATGAGTCGCCATGCTGCTCAAGATCAAGAGGGAGCTGCACAGTTTGTGAGGGTGAAGGTATTTACATACTTGGGTTCTTTCGTGACTGAAGACAACAAAGTTGAGGCTGATGTCCAGAGTCGGGTAAATGATGCGAATGTAGCCTATTATCAGGTGCGTCTCCTTTTCGCTTCACGCTTGCTGTCTTGGACTACAAAGGTGGGACTGTACAAGACTTTGATCAGGCCTATTCTCCTCTACGGTGCTGAAGCATGGACTCATACGGCGAGACAAGCCGATCACCTGAGAGTATTCGAGAACAAGATGCAACGACGTATCTATGGAGTGGTCATGGCAGACGTAGTCTGGAGGAGGCGGTCCAATGCTGCCATACACGTTTTATATAACTCTGCAGACGTCTTGATGCAGCTGCGAGCCCGGCGTCTTCAGTGGCTGGGGCACCTGTACCGTATGGGCCCCGAAAGGACTGTGAGACAAGCGTGGGAGCCCCGACCCCTATCAGGGAGACCGAGAAAGAGATGGGCGGATGAGGAGAAGGAAGACCTGCAGGATGTCGGGCTGGACACCAGAACGTGGCGGAGAGTCGCAGAGGACCGTGCCCAGTGGCGACATGTGGTGCTTGAGGCGAAAAGACCCCCCCCCAGGCTGATACCGCCTGGCTAATGTAATGTAATCTATTATTATTATAATTATAATAATAATTATTATTATTAATAATAAGCGAGAGACCTCCTCTCAAGGACTCATTCAGTCCTTGACTGGAAGTCTCTCTCATCGACTCATTGAGTCCTTGACTGGAGTCCCTCAAAGGATCAAGGACTCATTGAGGGACTTGAATTACAGATACATACAGTAGAAAGAAGAAAAGAAAACAGTAGAAAGGAAATGGCACTTATACAGCTATTCAGAGAGATAATTGTTTAAAGCTGCATGTGATGGAGGGGACTCAGAATATGGGAGGGCTAGATCTGGTCAAAGAATCAGAATATCTGTCCATTATCAAGGTGGTAACATTGCTTCCCATTGAAGGGAGTGATCCTGCCGTCGTTACTGGCTGGATTGCGAAACGTGGAATTTTCAGTGAAGTATAACTTGGATTACAGGGAAAGTGATTGACAGGCTTAGGAGGAAGCTTAAAGCAGTGCCATTGCAGGATAAATCAGGGAGAAGTTTGATGGATGAGCAGTACCATTAAACAGGAGCTACAAAAAGAGAAAATGTTGTGGAGGATATATAAATAAAAGGTAACCAAAAAGTTCCACGATCGATACGACGCTCAAGCTACAATGGTGACTAGAATGATAACGAAGGAAAATTGAAATTAAAAGAAGAAATTAGCCAGGAACAGACCAAAGGATATAACAAAGACTTCTTTCGCTATTGATATGCAAAGAAAAGAAGGATTGTCTAGCTAAAGGTAACTTTAAAGTGGATGATATCGAGTTTAGAGAAGTAGAGGAAATAGTTGAATTACTGAGTGACGACTTTCCAAAAGTTTATCACGCAAGTGAGGATGCTACTATGACAGTTGTTACTGGAACTGATGTCATAGATGAGGGTTAATAAAATGGAATTACCTTGGACACTGCAGAATCTCAATGAATATATGGCCATAGAATTCACCTGCTGAGTTGAATAAAGGGAATGGCTGTACAATGATATTACCGGATTTTAAAAAGGCTTGACAGGATACTATATGGAAATCTCTTACTCCAATTGGAACAAATTGTAATAAATATGAAACTGGAGATCTGGATTCGAGGGTTTCAATGGACAAATACCAAACAGTAAGTATATGGTTGTGAGAGATGTGCAGAATCCTAGAGAGAGCCTGCGACTCGCGGTGCGCTATACGACTGTGTGCTTGCACCATTACTATTTAATTTCTACATAAATGAAATACGAATGATATGAAAGTAAATTTTCAACTCTCTACTAATAATGTAAAATTAAGTACGGTAATTGTTAGTCAAGTTGATGTAGATAGTTCGCAGGATAATTTAAATAGGCAGACAGATAGGTAGGGATATTGGGTTCTAGTTTAATGTGAAAAGTGTCAAGTTATGCATTTGGGGATAAAGGTTCCATCAATTACAACACCGATTGAACTGTACTCCAGTAAAATGATGAAGTTGAGATTTGTGGATGGTCGTAGAGAGAGTGTTAAAGTTTAGAGAGAATATTTCTAATGTGATCATAGTAACTCATAGGATTATGTAATTACTAAAACACTAACAGCTGAGAAAAGAACGGTACTATTCCTCCTATAAGGCCTCGTCCAGTTAGTTTAATCAACTCTGTTTTTTAGTGATTAAGAAGTGGTGGACAGGATCCAGAAGCGAGTGAAGAAGAAGATTTTCAGCTTCTGTGGACTGCTCTCTATGATGACAGCGTGAGGATTTATGGGTTTCAAAAGGTGTTTGATAGGCAAAAATAACGAATATGGTAGAGACATTTAAGTTAACAAATAGGTTTTGCAGGTTTTATCAGAAATGTTTTTCAGTATTTAGCAGTAAGGGGTGAGGCAAACAAGAGGTCACTGTGGAAATTGAGTAAGAGTGGTGTGGTTATCAATGGCGAAAGACTTGATTTTTCTCTTTGATTGTGGTAGATGAGTGGCATGAGTTTGACAGCGTGAACAGTGAGTGTTTGTCTGTCAATGGATTCAAGGAGAGGTACGGAAAATATTATGTTGGTCTTCTGTGTTGATTCACTTGTCTTCATAGAGGTCCCCTGTAATAATAATAATAATAATAATAATAATAATAATAATAATAATAATCTGCTAACGTCTTTCATTTCCGTATAGGGAGTAGGTGAGGCCGTTTTAGTCCTGTCTAACTTTTGGAGACTAAGTGGGCAGTTCATTCTCCACTGGTAGCCAATCAGAGATAGCTGGCCCAAGGCTATCACTCTAAAAGAAGAAGAAATTAGCTTAAAAAGTGACATGGACAATACCTCTGAGCAAATGCTTCAAGCAGTTACACAAAAGGGTCTTCTGAAAGCAACAGGAAATAAATACGATTACAAAAGGGAACAGCAAAATAACTGATATGTGCGCTGGAAAAATAAACCTTTGCATGGCTAATTTCTTAGAGTTACTGAGGACAAAATTGACGAGAATAAGTCGCGGCAATGGCTACAATATGGATATATTAAAAAAGAAACAGAAGGATTTATTCTAGCAGCTCAAGAACAGATAGTACAAACTAATGCAATCAAAGCAAAAATTTTGAACATCGATAATAACAGTAAATGCAGATTATTCGATCAGAAAGATGAAACTGTAGAACAACTAATCAGTGCCTGCAGCAAGATAGCTCAAACTGACTATAAATACTGCCACGATGAAGTGGCCAAAAACATTCATTGGCATGTGTGCAAAAAAAATATAGCTCTCCTACTTCTGATAACTGGTGGCAGCATAAAATAGAGACAGTATTGGAAAATTAAACAGCAAAATTTCTCTGGGACTTTAGAATACAAAGTGATGGCATTTGGAACACAATAGAGCTGACATCATAATCATCGAACATCGACAGGTTTGGATTATCGATATTGCAGTACCCAGTGATAACAACATTAATAACAAAGAACTGGAAAATATTACTAAATATCGAGATCTGGCAATCGAAGTTGGCTGACTGTGGCTTAAACACACCAAAAGTCATTCCAATAGTTATCGGTGCACTTAGCGCAACTTTAAAGAAGCTGTCCAACTATTTACAGCAATTAAAAATCAATGAAGTGATCCCATATGAACTGCAGAAACCAGCATTACTTGGAACAGTCCATATTTTACGACACTACCTAACAGACTATCCTTAGATTCTTGAGTAGAATCTGAATTGTTCTGTATCACCAGCCAAATTGTTGTTTAAATAATGTTGTTTTGACTGTGTATCAATTATGTGAATAAATAATAATAATTATAAAAAATCCGTTAACTTCTTTTATTCCCATATAGAGAATAGGCGAGGCCGTTTTAGCCCTATCTAACATTTGGAGAATGAGGGGGGGGAGTTAAATCTTCACTGGTAGTCAATCAGAGATAGCTGGCCCAAGACTATCACGGATAATACGAAAGCGGAATTTATACAGTTACTAAGGGATAATTACCTTTGAAACAACATAATGTAGAAGGACTGGGGTTTGAAGGTGCTGAATCTGGTAATAGCATCAGAAGATGTATTCATAACAAAGGTAGACACACTGCTTCCAATCGGGGAATATTGCACTCATATTCTTCTAGTGCACCAAACATTTAAATTACTTGATAATGTTCATAAGGAAGTACAGTTAATTGCGGGTCCCACCAGAGACCTACTCCAATAATATACTCATAAATATTCAGCTGATATGATTACCTGCAATATTCAGCTTTCCCTTTTACCGGTTAAACGGTCATAAGTATAAAATATATAAAAAATAGATGCTTCATACCCATTCTATTTCAACAGTGCACTATTGATATTCTTATCTTGTACTTCCGAAGCCATGGCTGCAATCTACATCTGTAATAATTACCAGCTTCATAGTTCAATATATAGTTCTGTCGTTTATAGTTCTTGACAGCGAGTTCCACATGTCAACAAATGTCCAGAACAAGGCTGCATGATAAGGTGCAACAAGAACTATTGGGATGATTTTGGTGTGTTTGAGCCACAACCGGGCAACTTCGATTGCAAGATCTCGATATTTAGTAATTTTGTTTCAGTTCTTTGTTACTATCACTGTACTGCGATATCGATAATTTAAACCTTTCGATGTTCGATAATTGTGATGTCAGATCTATTGTGTTCCAAATACCGATTAGTTTGTATTCTAAAGTCCCAGAGAATTTTTGCTGCTTCGTTTTCCAATACTGTCTCTGTTTATACTGCACCGGTTATCACAAGTAAGAAAGCCACATTTTTTGTATACATGCCAATGAATTCTTTTGGCCAATTGATCATGGCGGTGTTTATAATCAGTTTGAGCTATCTTGCTGCAGGTACTTAGGCACCCATTAGATGTTCTACAGTCTCATGTTTCTAATCGTATAATCTGCATTTGCTGTTATTATTGATGTTCAAAATTTTTGCTTTGATTGCACTGGTTTGTAATGCCTGTTCTTGAGCTGCTAGAATGAATCCTTCTGTTTCTTTTTTAATATATCCAAATTGTAGCGATTGCCACGTCTTGTTCATGTCAATTTTTTCCTCAGTATCTCGAAGAAATTTAGTAATTTGTTTAAAGGGTGCGCTGGAAAAATAAAGGGTTTATTTTTCCAGCGCACATATTGATTATTTGGTTGTTTCTTTTTGTAATCACATTTGTTTCCTGTTGCTTTCAGAAGGCCCTCTTGTGTAATTGCTTGAAGCATTTGCTCTGAGCTATTGTAGATGTAACTTTTTAAGCTAATTTCTTCTTCTTCCACAGTCTGTCTCCCTTAGAGTAGATCCGGTCCACGTATTCTCCCCGGTAGGTACAACCGGTCAACATCACTTCGTGGATGCAATGCATTATGCATTATCATTAATTTTCTAGTTTTGCGGTCCAATTTGTTTTCTTATGTCTAGGTTTTCTTTTATCCAATCTATTGATACACAATAAAATTGATACAATCCGATACACAGCTGGCATGATATGCCAGCTGTGTATGTCACATCACTGGTGTAGCCCAAGAATTCATTCCTCTAATTGTGCTTAATTAATTTAGTTTTGTTTTCAGAATATTTCTAACTCTTATGTTGTATTTTGCTGTTGCTTGTTGTTTAAATTTCGAGTGGAGAATATCACTGGCTTCTAATATTCCTAGGTATTTATAGTGTTCGTTAGCTAAAATTACTTTTATATATTTCTCTTGATCAAAATTAAAACTGCTAGTGTCATTAATTTTATTTTTTAATAGATAAAATTACGCATTTATCTAAACCAAATTCCATTTTGATATCCTGACTGAAAATACTAACTCTGCTCAGTAAAGAGTCTTATTTGCTGTGCTGATTTTCCATAAAACTTCAAGTCATCCATATGAAAAAGATGGGAAGTTTCAATATTGTATTTAGGAATTTTATATCCAAGTTTTGTTTTCTTCAAAATCATAGCCAAGGGTATCAAAGTAATGTTGAAAAACAATGGTGACAAGAAATCACCTTGGAAAATTCCACTTTTAATGCTAATATCTCAGAATCTTTTAAAGTCTTTTTTTTCCATGATTTCATAGCAGCAATTTAAGATAGTTTTTCGTTTTTGAATTTCTGAAAATCATTTTATTAATAAGGATCTGATCTTTTGTTTCTCTAGATTTTTTAAAATTGCCTTTTTTGTTCAGTCGGATGGATCTGATTATCTGATAAGTGTAGTATACGGAATTTGCTGTGATTGCAGTGAGCAGCTTAAGCATAGTTGGTAGGCATGTTATTGGACGATAGTTACTTGTGTCCGCACCCTTATCCTTCTCTTTCATGAAGAGAAAAGTACGCCCAGATATCATCTAGAAATCCACTGAGCTTGATTGCAACAAATAATTAAATTGTTCTGACATTCGATAATGTAGACTGGTTAGATGCTTTAACTAAAATCCATGTAGTTCTTCTTTTCCAGGTGTACTCCAGTTTTTTTATTTTTAATTTTGTAGCTTGTGCACTGACCATTTCTTTAGTGTTAATGTCATTTTGCATTTGTTTTTATTTCATTTCTAATTCTATTTCCTTAATCTATGAGATATCTTTATTATATTTACTAGGATTATCACAGATTGACTTCCAAAATTTGAGTATTTCTCCTTTTTCTGGTGAATTTGTATTCTCTGGAGAGACTGAAAGAATTGACGTTAGATCTCTCGAAATTGCATATTTTGTTCATATTGGTTTATTCTTGCTTCATATCCTTTAATTTTCTTTGCAATCGCTATAAGTCTTTTTTTTAGCTCTTCGGGAACTTCAGCAATTGTTTTGTTAGCCAAATTATGTGTTAATCAGTTTGTTTTTGATGTTATTATTTTTCAACCGTCCTTCTTTATAACTCTTTAAGTTGCTCAGTTCAGCTCGAAGTTTGTTGACGTTTCGTTCCAACCGGATTTTGCATGGTGCAGATTGTTTCATACTCAGCTTTTGCTCTTGCGGTTGGCAGCTCCTATACAGCTGTGCTGTATAGGAGCTGATTTGTTTCCTTTATGATGTTGGTTGTGATGGTTTTATCAAACGTTTGCATCTAAGAGGAGCTGTTTTAGCTTACATTTATGCAAAACGTTTTTTTTTTTTATGGTGGAAGTCATATACTGTCATTTATGGAGTTCATATGTTCCAATATCCTGGACTTCATTTTACACTGTACTTCTGTCAGAACATTTTTAAGTATGTCGTCAGCTTGATGCTTACTGAGTTGAATCCCAAAGGTTAGATATAGCTACCTCCTGATGATTTGCTATTACTGGAGTTTTTGGTTTATTATGTAATTCTTGCAGCTCAAATTCAGTAAATATATTGTTACGGAAAATGAAATTCTTTTGGTCCATAAGGTTTTGTACTGTTATTGCAGATGCTGGGAATTTTTGTTTCCAAATTAAATGCATACTCTTTCTAAAACCCCGTTTTTCTGTATTATCTGTAAAAACATTTCATAACTTTTCTGTTTTCTTCTTTTTTAAGATTGGTTTCTTCCAGTCGCTTTTCAGCTTCCTGCCATGATTACCCAGCAAGGAGAGCTGGGTCTTGTAGCCAACTTGTCGCCTGATGCCCAGGATCCCCAATACCTTATGCAGTCCTTGATGACCCTGGCGTCGACTGATCCGGCATTGATTTCTTCCTGCTTTTCACCATTAAGACTGGGGATGGAACACTGTTAATCTGACTCCTCAGTTGAGACTCAGTTCTGACATGGGTGGCTCTTCTGGTAGCTACGCTACCGCCAGCATAACTCTCAATATCATTGAAGCACGCAAGCTCCACCGCCACGACAAGGCCGTTCACCTCAGGGAGATTATTATTATTATTATTATTATTATTATTATTATTATTATTACGAGCAACTCAAAGGAGTTCTTAGACTCATAGAGGGAACGGAGGCCCTAAACGTCATATCAAGAATTATCCAACGTTTGCAAAGTATCTGTCATATTTCGCTTTGAATTCATTCATAGTCATGGCACCCACAACATATTCTGGCAACCAACTTCCACTCATTCACTACTCTCCAAGCAAAAAACCTTGCTAACACCCTTGCTACTACACTTTTACTAAGTTTCTATGGATGGCTCCTAGTTCTCCCACAAACACAACTCTTCTGAAAAATTTCCTCTGAATTAATATTGTAAAACCCTTCAGTAATTTGTATGTCTCAATCATATCACCCCTTTTCCACTTATCAACCAGTTTCTATAACCCACAAATCTTCAACCTGTTCTCGTAAGGTTCATTCCATAGACCTACTACCATCTTAATCACTTCTCTGGATCCTTTTCACTTCCTCCTCATCACCAAGAAACCTTGCCTCTCAGATCTCCGCGCAGTAGTCAGGATGGTGTATTTCAAGGCTCGATAAAGAGAACAATAACCTGCTTGTCTCTGCTCGACAAAGTATTCTTCAGTAACCAAGTAATCTAATGAGCTGCTTTAGCCACTTTTGCTATGTTCCTCCTAAACTTCCATGCTCCCACATGCACACCCTTACACTTTGCCACATTAAAATGACATCCATTCTCTTTTGCCCAGTATGCCAATCTATCCAAATTATCCTGCTAAATTTTGACATCACCTGTATTAAATATTGCTCTACCCAACTTTGCATCATCAACAAACAACTGAACAGTTCTCCTCAGATCATTTAGTATATCGTTAATGAACAAATTACACAGTACTAGTCAAAGAACAGAACCTTGCTCTGATATCTCTCCATCAACCACCCTGATATAAAATCCTTTAAGTAATTTAAATGTTTCTATCATTCCACTCCTCTTCTTTGCATATCAGCTAACTTTTGATCCACAAACCCTCAATTCATCGTCATAAATAGCATTCCACAATTACTATTCATCTTATTCACCTCCCCCCCCCTCAGGATCTTCTCCACCACTTCCTAATCTCCAAGAAACCCCGATGACCAGACCTGAGTAAAGTAATTCAGGTGTGGTCGCATCAAGGCTTTATAAAGAGAAATGATAACTCCCTTATCGCTGCTTGTTATTGTGCTCTTCAATAACCAAGTAATCCTGTAAGCTACTCTGGCTACTTTAGCAATATGCCGTCTAGAATTCAACTCTCTCTATCTGCTGCTACTGTCTCCAAATCGCTGGTTTCATCAATTTCTTGGAGCACAGTTCCCTCAATGAGGTACAGAGCTTGTAATTTTTGTATCCCAAAATGTAGAGTTTTACACTTTTTCACATTAAATTTTCATCCATTATGTTTTGTACATAGAGTTAGCCTATTTAAATATTCCTGCAAGAGCTTTCTACACTACCTAATTTTACATAATTTAGAAAATAACTGAATATCCCGCTTCAAATTATTTCCTATATGATTTAAGTGCATATTAAATTAAACAGCAGTTGTCGAAGCACAGAGACCTGCAGCACCACTAGTCACCTGCCTTCTCCTGGATTCTGCTCCTCCATATACTATTTTTTTAATATCTGTCCAACAGCCACCATTTTATTCATATCAGCGGTTTCATATCCATCCCCATTTGTTGCAATTTGCATAACAGTGTTCCATGTGGTATCCTGTCAAACGCCTTTGCGAAATCCTGCAGTATCATCCTGGCCCTCTATTATAAAAAGTTCGTAGATTTCTAAAGCATGACTAACCCTTCAGAAAGAAACGTTGACCCTCACACAGTATCATATTCTTAACCATCCAATCATGAATACTCTTTTTGACCAACTTTTTGGGTACTTTTACCATTACTTCTGAGATGCCGATCTATAATTTGCTACCACAGACTTAGATTCTCCTTTATGAAGAGAATTATTTTGTCCTCCTTCCATTCTCTTGAGACTTTACCAGATCTGAGACTTACAGCTTAGTCAAAGAAATCATCAGTCACCTGCATATTCTCTTAAAACGAGATATCCCATCAAATCGCACAGCTGTTTTGCTTTCAGATTCCGGAAGATCATAAGTATCTCCAATTCATCAACCTCTGTTCAGACATCAGTCTGTCACCTCTGCCATAACAATATCTTCACTTGGATGGTATAGCCTTGCTAAATGGTCACTCAGTACCTCAACATTTCATCCGCCTCTATTACTTATCTACCATTTGAACTAATTAAAGTTATCCTACGCATATATAGTCATTATTCCTCCTGCTTTCCACATAACGAAAAAAAAAATTCTTTGGGATTTCCTTCTGCGTGCTCGGCTAGTTTCTTTTCATAATCTGATTTTGCTTTCTTTTCTGTGCTGGTCAACTTTCTTGCTTAATCTGTGTGCTATTCATGAGTTAGCTAGTCACATTTCTCATTATATACACTAGACAACATTTTCTTTTCTTTTTTTTTGCAGCTTGATGATGCTACTCATCCATCGCATACTCGCATACTCGATTTATCCTCCTGACACTGGTATACAGTGTGATATTTCTTCCTCCAAGTACCACTTGACTATCTCCCATGCACTCTGAATGTCCTTCACTTGCAGAACTTTATGCCATGGTACTTCTTCAAACTTCCTCCTAAGGGTATCGTAATCACCGGCTTTGTAGTTCCAAATACACCCCTTCTTAAGTAGAATTTTCACGTTTTGCTACCTCCCAAACCAAGACCACATGATCAATTTCCCCAATTGGAGGATGTGACCTTCTTAGTTATGGATGGGTCATCTGATCCTATAACAAGATCCAGTACTCTCGTACTCCGACTCCACTCCGTCACATTCTGCTTCAAATAATTATTTTTCAGTAAGTATATAAATTCCATTTTCTTTCTACCATGCAATCTTTCCTCCTTTCAGTCTATGTCTTCGAAGTTGAAGTCGTCTATAATAATAACTCGCACTGATTGTACTAATTTGCTGATGCATGTTCATCCACATCATCCCTGGAACCCCTGATCTATAGCATCAAGGAATTTTGTATTTTGTCCTATTGGGCTCAAATCTCACACCAGATTGACTCAAAAGAACTGCCATCTTCCTGACTGACTCCTACTCTCTTGTTGACTGTAATTCATCTATTATAATCAGTACTCCGCCAATGTCCTGTCTACTCTATCTTCCCTGAAAATACTAAATCCATCACACTCTATCTCTGTAACTTCATCATCTGCTGTTAGCCAAGTCTCACCTATAACTTTTAACACGGTACACTAACTAATGCCAAAAACTCATCCCTCTTATTCCTGATGCTTATATCATTAGTATATAGAAACTGTGGTCCCAACCACTTCATTTGATATTGTTGCATGAGAGACTAGATTCAGCATGTTTTTGTTCATTCATTCATTCATTCACATTCACATACTTATTCGCTTTATGGGTGCCTTCACATACACGCGATTGCACCCGTCCTAATTATTTCACTAGTTCACTGAGAGCTTAGTTCATTCTCAGTGAACTAAGCTCTCTCTCTCTCTCTCTCTCTCTAGACACCTCCATCTCCAGACTCTACATCATTCATTCTGCACTACGTGTATATTGATTCATTAGCTATCATCGCCCTTTTCAGTTTACCTCTATCATAGCGTGGCAAGCTCACAAACGTTACCCTCTCTCCCATCTTTTTGCATTATTCAATAACCATTTAACATCCTCTTTCATACACTATTTGTTACCTCTCAGATCAATGGTTTCAGCCAAAACATTCATTTTTTCCACCTTCCCTTTCCGCATGCTGACAGAATTACTACTATTATTAATTTTCGCATGAGGGAGAAACAAGATTTTGTAGCGCTTTTGTGAAATACTCTCCCCTCCCCTTGCATTTTGTATCGATATTCTGCACTTCGAATTACCTCTATTTTCACATGAATTCCTGTTGCATTCGTCACAGCAATAGCCTCTCTTGGATGAAAGTCTCTTGCAAAGTGGTCATTCAATAATTCGACTATTGCATCTGCTTCTGTCTCCTTACTCTCCCTCTCCTTAGTCATTCTTCTTTTACTTGCCTCATAGCCAAAGCCAAAGAACTGTTCGGGATTTCCTTTAGACTATTATTGGGTAATTTCTTCTCTTAAACTTATTCTGCCTTCCTTATCATGTGGTCACCTTTCTTGTCTGAGTCTTTTGCTGCTTGTGAGATTGCTGCTCACCTCTAGTTCCTTCCTTGTTTATCCTTGTGATCATATTCGAGACAGTCTGATACGTCTTCATATACCAATTTTTTATCTGCCATGAACTGGTAGCATCCTTCATTGTAGATTCTTATGCAATGGCAAAACTTCCAGCTGCCTTCTAGACTTGTCACAATCACCCACCTTGTAGTCCTACATATTCCCCTTTCTTGACTGAAACTTTCACATTTCAGAACTTTCCAAGTCCTAATCACTCTCCCCAATCGGAGGTAATGTTTCCACCCTGATTATGAAGAGATCTGATTACATGACCAGAGCCAACACTCTCATACCGCGAGTTCTTCTATCATATGCTGCTTCAAGTAATTATCTCTCAGTAGGTGTAAATTCGATTTTCTTCCTGTACCATGTACTCTTGTTGAGGGAGTAATTTTTACTCCCTCTAGTCTATGGCTCCATAATTAAACTCCTATTTTAATTTCTCAACTTGCGCTCATTACACTAATTTGTTGATGCATCTCTTGAATAGCATACCTTGCATCTCCAGAACTATATAAGCAATCAACTTTATATTTCGTGTAATTGGCTTCAGTCTCACATCAATATACCTCAAAATAACTGTCACCAACCCCTCTGTGTATTACTGGGTTTGGTTGCAATTCATTCGATGTCATTATCAGAACTCCCTATTTCCTACCTTCTCTACCCTCCCTGAAAATACTAAGACACTCACTTTTTATCTATGTAATTACTTAATCTACTGTATCTAAATTATTATTAATGGTGGTGGCAATGATTCAATTTCTCTCTCTCTCTCTCTCTCTCTCTGTGTGTGGGGGGGGGGTTTGAAGTAAGGGAAGACGCCTGGAGAAAAAAATGTGGTCACACAAAATTTGAAGTTTCGTGCCGTTTAATTACGTCACAAACAGTACATACTTGAATAGCGTACTTAAATGTTATGACACAGTAATGAATATCTATTATAAATCACTTTCTCCCCTATTTTTGTACCTTTCCTTCCCCTTTCCCCTTTAAGGTGGGTGGTATGATGTCAACACTAGGCAAATTTCGTTTCTAAACCCTTAACAAACCTAATGTCAGAAGCTGGTTTGGTTTTATTCTGCTCAGTCCCTTAAACTGTGTAGTCAGTTCGTATCTTGTCAGCCTTCTGACTATTTTCACCATGCATATTTTAGAGAGAAGATTAATTTGCATAAGACTTCCATCCAAGTTGGGTTGAGTCCCCTAATTACGGATTTTAGACAATTGACGCAGCTGACTTGCTGTTCCTCTGCTGCATTCCTTAAGGACAAGTATTTATGCCTGCAGATCTATGTGTTCACAGGACCGATTCGCCTGCTATGAGGAGCAAAAACACGAATTTTAGGAAGAAATAAACTGTGCACTTCTGCATGAAACTGGCCAGTTGAATTTGATTGAAAATACCAGATAAAGGTTTTTACGTCATAGACGGGATTCGAACCGTGGTCTATCCAACTAAAGGGTTAGTCTATATATATATATATATATGATTTATATTTCATTTATATAAAATTATTCCCTTTGTGAAATCAGAGGCTTAAGGGCGCTTTTGCAGGGGTAGCTGCCAATAGTCCAAGTGTCCAAAGTGCACAGTAGCAGGGTATTTTACGATTTATTGAAACTGCAACATCAGAAAAGGCGCTATGAATTTACTAAGGGTGCTAAAAGCCTATCTACGTGGCGGGTGCAATACGATATCCAATATTATATTACATCGGTGGGATTATGCTGATCAGGCTAAGGATGTCAAAGTTTTACTAGACAAGAAGTTCAGCTGCAAAGATTGCAAACACAATTCAGAGGATAATTGTAATGATGCAGAAACGAATCTTAATATGTTGGGATAAGGATGTCGTTTTTAACTTTTTACGGCTAGATTTTTCTCTCATAGAAAGAGAACTGGAGCATGATTGCAATGGACTACTTTTAGAATTCTGTCGTGATTGCAAGAAGTGTGAATGAATTCAAGAAAAGGCATGACTGCTGATGCAGGTGATATTTCACCTTTCTCGATGAGTCCGAGGTTTCTGATGATGTGATGATGATGATGATGATAGTAACGTCTTGGCACAATTGGAAGAACGTCGGGATATTGCACCCTTCGAGTGGTAAAACCTGCGTTTTATACTCTCTACCTCGAGCAGAATCTTGATATCGACTTTTTAATTTGAAGGCGAGCTAGCCAGTCTCATTAGGGAGTATTTAGGTTCATTCTCCAGGAAGCTCCGGTTTTTAGCATCACATAGAAGCCGATCTGCTAGAGAATGTATGCAATTAATATAAAAATACTATTAGTGAGATGTAGATGGCATAATATGCAAAATGGTGGAATAAGTAGTGTGTATACAGTGGATTAAGTAGTGTAGTCGGTGTGTTGGATGATGTAGTTCCTTCTCGCTATGAGTAATTGAACTCCATGAAAGTTGTGCATAATAATAACAAAATCCACTAAACGCCTTTTATTCCCCAAAGGGAGTAGGTGAGTCCATTTAATTCTAACTGTTGATAACTAGTAGGCAGTTAGCCTTCATCCTTAGCCAATCACAGAATAGCTGGCCATCGAATATCAGTGATCTTAATTTGCACATGAGAATGGTTTAAGGCAGACAAATGTCGCCATCTCACAGTCCTAAAACTTAACACTAAATATCATTGTCTGAAAATAGTGTGAGCGCTACATTCTATTTTCTTGATTTACTAGAGTTTCGGGACAGAGAAACCCACTTGCCTGTGCCCTTTTTTTCGACCTGTTCCTTGTTATTCGAACTCTTGCCAGAGTTCGAATAACAAGGAACAGGTCGAAAAAAAGGATTAGAAAAAGTACCGCTGATCGGAGAATAGAATCAAACTTAGAACGATCTTTCTTCAAGCAGGTATAGCGCTATGGATGCAAATGCCATTTCCACACGGCTACACAGGCCTTTGCATTTACAATAACTTTCTTTTGTTATTAGTAATCTTTAGCTTTTAACAAGTTAAAATGTAAAATATATATCGACGTGCTTATTTTGGCAGATATGCAACTCATTTTTCTATTTATCTCGTATATATTTGTAATACCATGAGCAGTTTTTGGAAGTAAACAGTGTTGTTTAGATTTTGCGATATACCTGGTTAAAGATAGAATAAACCAACGAAGATTATGCATAAAACGTTTTTTAGGAAGAAGTAGGGAAGATCTACTTCTTCCTATAAAGTGATAAACTTTACAGGGTATAGATAGACGATTTTCGTCATTTAATGAAATTAAGGTCTTAGCAGACATTGAAACGCTCTCTGAAATAAGGTTACATAGCTGTTTCGAAATTCTCAATATGTATTAATATATAAAGTGTACCAGTATAAGCAAGAACAACGCTAAATATAACAAATGTTTTTAATAAACGTTACTAGTTTAATATTGAGGTACACGCATGGTGATTTCATTAGATCACCGATTCCCAACTGTTCTTAACCTAACACTGATTTTTTTCTAAGTATTTTTCCTATATCCAAGAATCCTTATATCATGCTCACTTGGAAGAGGTACATTAGACGTTTCCATTACACATGCATAACAAAACATTTCTGCCTCAGATGATTTAAAGCATCTATAAATAGTGTGATAGCTCTGGCGGATGTGCGACCATAATTTTCTAGGATTACATATCCTACCTCCCACCAAGGCCATTTACGCTATTCAATACAATAACCTTTGGAGTAGCTTAGCTTCCTTGTAATTTCATACATCAAGCCCAACTGTCGCGCTCTTGAAAATATTTGCAGAAGTGATATTATTATTATTATTATGTCACACCTCCAGGGAGTTACAAAGACTCATCGAGGGAGAGTGTGCCAACAGCATCGAATGATTAACCCTTCCAACTACTAACCATGCTCAAACTTGCTTAACTTTTTTCGTGAGCCATTAGTAGCAAAGTCTCTACTAATCGATCAACCTTTGATATGTTTTGAACTCTGGAAGAATAGTCTATAGCTTGCGAGCATTTAACTAAATTAATTAATGAATTTATAAATAAAGAAAATAATATATAAATACATAATATAGAATAGTGTATAATATATTAAAAAAAGAACAATAACTGTGCTGTTTTTGGCAAGAAATGTCTGCACATGCAAATCATGGGGGATAGTATTAGCCTATTATTGTGAGATGAGAAGGGAAATCGCCTTTGAAGACTTTTTTTTGCATTTTTCTCGTCTCTCTCTCCCCCCCCCCTTTTTTTTAATGCATAATTTCTGCAACGAAAAGACTACACAACTCAATTAATCTGATTTGATTCACGTTGGAGGTTTAATGGAATATTATCAGCACTGAGAAAGGATTAAACTAATTTTAATACTTCCAATATTTCGTGTCCGTCACAAAGACATCTTCAGGGATTACAAAAAACTTTTTGTAACGACACACACACACACACAAAATAATACAATAATAAGTGAAACTAAAGTCCTATCTAGGTGGTGCCCCCTCTATGGGCATTTGCAGAAGGCCTAGGATGTAAAGAGGGATCTCTGATAATTAACGTTTCACAAATTTGGAAAGTTTAATGCAACCGTATTTGTTTAAATTCGGTTGATTCCTGAGTGCAGATGCAGATTCAAAGAATAGTCTTTCTTTTTTGAATTTACTATGGTGGATCATGGTGGTTTTTTCCAGGAGACCCTGTGGGTTGTATCCAAAACATGGTATGCAAGGCCAGATTGACCATAATCGTGATTGAAGATGTATGACTTGTGTTCTTCTAACCGGATGGTTGCTGATCTACCTGTCTGTCCGAAGTAAGCCAGTTTACAGGCATAAGGTACTCTATATATACTCCAGGTACTGAGAGAGGAGGGAGCTGGTCTTTGGTGGAATGGATAAGGGTATCAAGTTTACGGTGGGGCTTAAAAGCTGTATGGAGGTTGTACTGTTTTTTAATGATCTGGCTATTTTTTCTGATGTACCACGGATGTAAGATATGGTGATGGCATTTCTGAAGTCCTTCTGAAGAGATGGTCGGGAAATGGGGAAGGACTTAATTATTTTTTTAATTCTGTAGTCACTGTGACCATTGGAAAGGAAGGTGTTGTGTATGTGTTTGAGTTCAGCTGAAAGGGCAGTTTCACTGAAACAAAGATTGTGGGCTCTATTGGTAAGAGTTTTAGTAATGCCATATTGCTGAGCGGGGAGTGGTGGTGGGAGTGTTTGTGAATGTATCTGCCTGTATGAGTAGGTTTTCTATATACAGAGAAAGAAAGGCTACCATTAGGAAGGCGTGTTACTAAGGTGTCTAGGAAGGGTAAACTATTGTTATTTTCCTTTTCCATCGTTAACTGGATTCTTGGATGTAAACTATTGAGGTGACTGACGAAGGAATCTAATGTGTCTGGGCCATGAGGCCAAATAGAGAACATATCATCTATATATCTTAGCCAGGTAGAAGGTTTTAGAGGGGAAGAGTCTATGGCTCGTTTTTCAAAATTTTCCATATAAAAATTAGCAAGAGGGGGAAAAACCATGGCAGTTCCCTCTATCTGTTTGTAGATTTTGTTCTTCCAAGAAAAATAACCAGACTCGATGGCAATGGAAAAGAGCTCTAAGATATCAAAAGGAAAAACATTTTTTAAGAGTGTTAAGGCGATTTAATATCGGGATTTGCTAAACGTGAAACATAAGAATAATAAAGCTTTGTTTTAATGTTACAATATTTTGATCCATTGCTCTGAAAAAGTTTCTTTTCCATTATTTTTTTATTTTTTATTTTTTTTTTGGTAGACGCTACTAGACATTTGAGCAAATGCACCTAATAAATAGCGAATGCAGAAATAATAATAATAATAATAATACCCCCCCCCCGAAGGAACACGGCGTTGTCGTAGCGGTGGGGCTTGCGTGCTTCAGCGATGTTGAGAGCTATGCCAGCAGGGCTACCCTTGTCAGACAGGTCTCAACTGAGGAGCCAGACTAACAGTGTTCCATCCCTCCATCTTAATGGTGAATAGAAAGAAGAGATCCATACCGGATCAGTCGACTTCTGGGTCATCATGGACTGCGTCAGATGTTAGGGATCCTGGGCATCAGGCGACAAGTGGGTTACAGGACTCAGCTCTCCTTACTGGGCAATCAGGGCAGGAAGCTGAAAAGCGACTGGAAGAAACCAAACGTAAAAAATGGACTGTAGACGAAAACAGAGAAATTATAAAATGTTTTTACAGATCAACACCATAAAAACGAGGTTTCAGAAAGCGTATGCATTTAATTTGGAAACAAAAATTCCCAGAATCTGCAATAACAGAACAAAGACTTATAAACCAAAAGAATTTAATTTTCCGTAACAAAATATTTACTGAACTTGAGCTACAAGAGTTACGTAATAAACCAACAACTCCAGAAAAAACGCCATACCTCAGAATGTTTTGACAGAAGGGCAATGTAAAATGAAGTCAGGGATATTGGAACATATGAACTCCATCAATTACCGTATAAGACTACCACCATTAAAAGCTTTACAAAACTCTAAGCTAAAACAGCTCCTCTTAGATGCAAATGCTGTAATTGAAACCATCACAACCAACAGTATAAAGGAAACAAATCAGCTCCTATACAGCGCAGCCTATATCATTTCAGTGAAGCTTGGTTGCAAACCGCAAGAGCAAAAGCCGGGAATGAAACAATCTGCACCATGGAAAATCCGGTTAGAACGAAAGATCAACAGGATTCGAGCTGATCTAAGCAACTTAAAGAGCTCTAAAGAAGGACGGGTGAAAAATAATTACATCAAAAACAAACTGATTAACACATATAATTTGGCTAACAAAACAATTGCTGAAGTTACCGAAGAGCTAAAACAACAAATTACAGCGACTGCACAGAAAATTAAAAGATATGAAGCAAGAATAAACCAATATGTACAAAATTTTCGGCAGAACCAACGTCAGTTCTTTCAGTCTCTCCAAAGAAATACAAATGCAAACCATCATTCACTCGGAAAAGAAGAACTCAAATTTTGGAAGTCAATCCTGGATAATTCTATTGAACACAATAAAGATGCTTCATGGGTTAAGGAAAAATCAGAAATGAAAAAAAAAAAAAACAAATGCAAAATGTCATTATCACTAAGGAAATGGTCACTGATCAACCTCGAAAATTAAAAAAAATGGAGTGCACCTGCCAAAGACGAACTACACGGATTTTGGTTAAAACATCTAACCAGTCTACATGATCGAATGGCAGAACAATTAATTATTTGTTGCAGTCAGGCTCAGTGGAAGACTGGATGATATCTGGGCGCACTTTTCTCTTCAGGAAAGATAAAGATAAGGATGCAGACCCAAGCAATTATCGTCCAATGACACGCCTACCATGCTTAAGCTGTTCACTGCAATCATAGCAAATTCCATATACCACTACTTATCAGATAATCAGATTTATCTTATTGAACACAAATGCAATTTTCAAAAATCTAGAGGAACAAAAGACCAGATCCTTATTAATAAAATGATTCTTAGAAACTCAAAAAGACGAAAAACTAATTTAAACATGGCATGGGTAGACTACAAGAAAGCATTCGATTCCCTCCAACACTCCTGGATCCTAAAATCACTAAACATATATTTGGAATTATCAAAAACATATGTTCGTTTCTGGCTACTGCTATGAAATCATGGAAAACAACATTAATAGTGAATAATGAACGATTTGGAGATATCAGCATTAAACGTGGAATTTTCCAAGGTAATTCCTTGTAACCATCTCTTTAACATTTCTTTGGTACCTTTGTCTATGATTCTGAAGAAAACAAATCTTGGATGTGAAATTCCTAAATGTAATATTAAAATTTCCCATCTGTTGTATATGGATGACTTGAAGCTATATGGAAAATCGGCCCAGCAAATATATTCTTTATTGAACACAGTTCGTATTTTCAGTCGGACATGAAAATGGAATTTGGTTTAGATAAATGCGCGATTTTATCTATTAAACGAGGAAAAATTAATGACACTATCAATTTTAATTTTGGTCGAGAGAAAAATATAAAAGCAATTTCAGCTGACGAACACTATAAATACCTAAGAATATTAGAAGCCAATGATATTCTCCACTCGAAAGTTAAACAACACCCAGCATCAGAATACATCAAAAGATTTAGAAATATTCTGAAAACAAAACTAAATGGATTAAACACAATTAGAGCAATGAATTCTTGGGCTATACCAGTGATTCGACACACAGCTGACATAATAAATTGGACAAAAGAAGATCTGGATAAAACTAGGCCGCAAAACTAGAAAGCTAATGACTATGCATCATGCATTACATCCACGAAGTGATGTTGACCGATTGTACCTACTGAGGAGAATAGGTGGACGGGGTCTGCTGCAAGTGAGACAGACTGTGGAAGAAGAAGAAATTGGTTTAAGAAACTACATCAACAATAGTTCTGATCCAATGCTTCAAGCAATTACACAAGAGGGCCTTCTAAAAGCAACAGGAAACAAATCCGATTGCAAAACAGGAACAACAAAATATCGGATATGTGCGCTGGAAAAATAAACCCTTGCATGGCCAATTTCTTCGAGATACTGAGGATAAAACTGACGTGAACAAGACATGCAATGGTTACAACACGGAATTAAAAACGAAACAGAAGGATTTATTCTAGCAGCTCAAGAACAGGCATTACAAACTAATGCAATCAAAGCAAAAATTTTCAACATCAATAATAATAGCAAATGCAGATTTTGCGATCAGAAAGATGAGACTGTAGAACATCTAATCAGTGCAAAATAGCTCAAACTAACTATAAATACCGCCATGATCAAGTGGCCAAAATAGTTCATTGGCATGTATGCAAAAAAATATAGCTCTCCTACTTCTGATAACTGGTGGCAGCATAAAATAGAGACAGTATTGGAAAACGAAACAGCAAAAATTCTCTGGGACTTTAGAATACAAGCTGATCGGCATTTGGAACACAATAGACCTGACATCACGATTATCGAACAGCGACAGGTTTGGATTATTGATATTGCAATACCCAGTGATAACAACATCAACAAAAAAGAACTGGAAAATATTACTAAATATCGAGATCTGGCAATCGAAGTTGGCCGACTGTAGCTTAAACACACCAAAGTCATTCCAATAATTATCGGCGCACTTAGCGCAACTTCAAAGAAGCTGTCCAACTATTTACAGCAATTAAAAATCAATGAAGTAACCTCATATAACCTCTACAAAAAACAGCATTACTTGGAACACTCCATATTTTAGGACGCTACCTGACGGACTATTCTTAGATTCTTGGGTAGAATCTGAATTGTTCTGAATCACCAGTCACATTTTATTTATATGATATCTTGTTTTGACCGTGTATCAATTATTTGAATAAAATAATAATAATAATAATAATAATAATAACATTCGCTACATCAAAAGAAAACTGAAGCAATTATTTATTGCCTTTATTGTCAGTTGATGATAATGCCTTTGTCACACATTCAGAATATTTTTTCCTCTCTCTGTTTCGAATTACTATCTTGGAACTTCTTTGGATTTCCCTGTCGGTTAGAATAATAAACTAATTTTTGTTATTCCTTAGGTTTCGCAACTTTAATTATTTTTAATTGCAAAAAGGTAATTCAATTAAGAATTTAGTATTTAATTAATGATAATATTAATTTTTGCCATTCACGAATTCTATTTTAAAGATGTTGGACAAATGTCGTAAAAAATCAGTCCGGAAAAATCATAGCATGGAATGTCTTTTTTATTCTAAACTATGTCAATATTCAGAGAGAGAATTCTAAACTTTTATGCAAGAAAAAATATATTTTCTTATACATCAAGAATGGAATGGAGATGAAAGGAATAAACTAGAAAAACAATAATTTTGATATTGTTCTTGTTGTCGATAACGAAGATAAGATCGCACATTTATCGCATGGAAACAGACAAGACACAGAAAAAAATCTAGAACTTACCGAGAAAACCATTAATTTTTGATATAACTACATATAATTCATCATATCAGAAGCAATTAAACATGAATTACTCCCTTGGGCTTAATTGATTGCAGTTGACATAGCGAATGGAATTCTGAGTTATAATATATCTTTGCCCTTATTTTGCTATATTATGTGTTGCTATAGTTGTCAAAGTTTAGTGTTGTCTTCTTCTATTGCACAATCTTGGTGTTTCTAGTCGTCTGCTTAATTGGACAAGTAGACTATGTGTTCGAGACCGGCTGTGGGCATGGATGTTTAGTGAATGTTAGGTGGCAGAGAATTTCATCCAAGGTGTGAAATTACCTCATCGTTTACTGGATGCCTTAGTTTGCTTCAAAAAGTTATCTGTAGAGAAGTGTTTCTGGATTATCTGCTCTTTAGTCAAGCACGATGCTAACGACTAACAGCATTTCGAAGAATTTAAGTTAAAAAACTAGGTTTATTAACTCCATTTGAGATCCAGATTTTAAAATTCAGTTGGGAGAAGGCGCTTACTGGAATCGAGAGAATCTTGATGTATCAAATAATGTGTAAGTCATTAGTTCTTCCTTCAGCAATTTCAAAATGTATTTTGTTGACACGATCATGTGGTCCCCCATAGCTGAAGTATATTTTGGAATGCATAAATTAATTCTTTGTAAAAATCATTAGAAACAGCAACAACCGCAGTAGTTGGCAATTTCGTTTCTCTTATCAAGCAACTGGATGCGACATATTCAGAGAAGCACGGCGTTGAAGATAAATGCTTGTATTAGTTGTGAGCTTTAATATGTTCACATTTTGCTAGAGTGATGATGATTTCAAGCATATTTTTAGTTCACCCGTCATCGTTCCTCAAATGACAACTATTACTCCATCCGATAATGCTGTTATTGTTGAGACTGTCTTTTAGAACTCGACTGAGTTTTCGTAGTTTATGAAGGTTTATAAAAATCTTCACTTATCCCGTATAAATAATTTGTACTCTTTAAAAGGTCTTGTTTTACCTTTTCATTTTTGTATACAATTTTAGTCAAATGGCAACTTTAGAAAAGAGTGACCAGTACGTCTTTTTACAAGCATTGCAATTGTTTCAAGACGATTTTGCTCAGTAAAATAAATAATTTGTTATAATAAATTACGGCCAAATTGCCAAGTGGATTCATTGCCAAGTGGATTTATTGCCATTGATATATCTATTTGCCACATGTTTTATTTTATTTTATTTTATCGTGCCTCCCCCCCCGTTTGTAATTCATCTAGCAGGAATGCATTTCACATGATGGACTATATTGAACTCTCCATTTGTTATTGATATTTGTTTCTTGTAATTTCCATTAATTGTGTTCATTATTGATTTCATTCATTCATTCATTCATTTATGAAACGAAACCACTTATTGCTTTATCTTTTTATCTTTATCAGTTTGAATTTCTTGAGAACGAATTCTAGGATATTCCTCCCATCTTCTGTGTTTAACGTAAGAAGAATTGGAGTTTTATAAACACCATATGAACTACGTATCATGTTCCTTGTCACAACATCAAACAATTTTGGATCTTGTTGAGAATCTGGAAGCAGTGGCTTATGGCTGTCGATGAAGTTTTTTCTTCAAGCTGTTAATGATTCTTTTTTCATGTCAAACTAAAATATGTATATGGTAAGCCTCTTTATTATCATTCATTGGCGAACATCCAACTTCTTACTTGGTTAAATATTTGGCTTTTGCTGATAACATTCAAGAATTTTGTAGTTTTTATTTGTATGCCTAGATATGAATTATTCTAAATTTCTAGGTATTTAACATTGCACGCATAAGTTAGGAACAGACTGAGTCTATCATAATTTCTGACATAAGTGTCACTGAATATTGAGTATATTCATGCATATAACAAGGATTATCTGTGAATGATGACAGCTAAATAATTAACTCTACGTGATATTTGGGATATCCGTCAGCAGCAAGATCATTTCTGAGATGAATATATTCAGCTACCGTTAACGGAAGATTTAAACGAATATGTAAAAAATTGAAACTTTGATATATATACGACACACTGATTTCTACTCTCATGATTTTCACTACCTTGCACTATGCTTCTGTATGCGTAAAAGCCTACTGAAGATACTTTACTCGCTGAAAAATGTTGGTGGTAACTCAGTTTTCAAGCCATTTACTATATGTTTAATTTTTATTGGACTGCTTTGCCAAATTATAATATTAAAACATTCAAGAAATAACATAAACAAATTTCTTCTAGCTTATTTACCGTGCCTCCCCACCCCCACAGGCAGCATTGCTGGTTGGGGATTGCTGTAAACAATGAAAATTAAAATAACTTCAATTAAACATTTGAAAAAAAAACACCGTGTATTGTTTTTTATCACAGTATTCATAGTAGGAAAAAAGTCTGCCTTTGAAACTTACAAATTTCAAAAGTTACCGAGAAAGTTTTAGGAATAGAACCTTCATAAATGAGGGTTGCTCCATTGCACTACCTAAAAGTGCCAAACTCTTTCCAGGACTTCTATTTTTGGTCTTTTATTTTATCAAGATTTTAACTGGCTTGAGAGTTTTGAACATTGGTTCTTAACAGAACTAGGAAGCAACCTACAAGGTAAAAAAAAACTTTTTCTGCATGGAATCTCTTGTTTGGAAGTTGTATTTTCCATAATTGAATTCTCTGTTAATGTATCAGTCATAATTATAGACGAAAAAGCTTAATATAATATTTTAAACTCTTAAAAAAGAATGATAATTCATTATTGTTTCATAGAAAAAACTGCGAGTTATTTTCAACTCACATGAAAATTGTCTTGGTATTAATTCTTTGATGTTAATGAAGTCGTTATGGCTTTTTGTCTCTTACGTACTGAGTTAGAAAGGTCTACTTATAATGATAACTTTCCACAGTACTGAGAAGAAAGCTCTTGTCCTCCTTAGGTTTCTGACCAACTATCGAATCCGTCGCTGATTGGAACCAATAGTTCGAAACAGATATCAGACCAGTAAATCCTTAATGAAAAATATTAATAAACAGGGCTGATAAGAGGAGGGAGAAAGCCAGTACCAATAATCTGGAGTCGGCGGTCCGGAAGGGAATCCAGGGCTCGAATATGTTGCATATGTTTTTGTGTTTCTCACTAATATCATTATTAGCTAGTCCGTCCTTGCTGGGAGGAATGATTTTTTTTTTTTTTTTTTTTTTTTTTATCCGGGGCACAACCTCCCTCTCGTCGGCTCTGCTAATAAAAGGGGAATATAAAAAGTTAGCGCTCTTTTTAAGTAGTGTAATATTCAAGTAACTGTCATTCATAATGATGTATTACTTTTGTAAGCTTCTCACTTTCGAAACTAGTTTCAAATGCAAACACTATTTACCATTTAGTTATAAAATTAATAGATGTTTATTAGCCATTCTTTTAATAATATTTTTTTTAACCAAATAAAACCTTTTAGGCTTTTAGCTATGTCTGTATAATTAGTTTTATTTCAATTAAAACACATATTATTTTGTGTTTATTTTGATAATTCGCCCATATGTATCTTTAAAGATGTTTATAGAATCATAATATGATTAAATTATAAAATACAAAGAAATTATTTTTCGAAATCTAATATGATCTGGATTATATTTTTGTTTGAAACTGCCATCGTGTTATTAATAGAAAGAAAGACTTACTAAAGGGTGCGATTTATATGCAAATAT
Source organism: Typopeltis vanoorti (assembly GCF_054136105.1). NCBI lineage: Eukaryota > Metazoa > Arthropoda > Arachnida > Uropygi > Thelyphonidae > Typopeltis > Typopeltis vanoorti. The sequence goes on along the minus strand of NC_143550.1, from coordinate 76,347,272 downwards.
TTTCAATTGTATCTCAGTAGGTGCATCCAAAACACAATTCGATTGTTGGCTGGAAAGACCTAGGTTCGAATCCGTTTAGCAATCGAGAACATTTATATGACCCTTTCAAATAAAAGCGTATTCCTAGATTCTCTTGACTTCACAAATAGTCAAGTTACTGAACGAACATAAGGAATACTTAATTTTATGTTAGCGGAAGATCAGATGAGATATCCGCAATATTTATATAATATTTTAGCCATTTTAGTGTTTGTAACTCCGTAATGGAGTTATTTTTAATGACTCATAGTTAACCATCTCAGTTGCTGCGTACAGAACACGATATTTCAGCAAAACGAGCGAGGTGAAGTCAAACTCGCAGTTAATTGGTGAGGTATGCTCACTTTAGATTGGCTGGAAAACTATCACAATGAGATGTGTCAATAAACAAACTGAATTTTAAAGAGAAGGCACTGAGATCTTACAGTCTGCTCCTCGATCAGCTTATTTGACTTCAAATAATTAATTTCACCATCTCCTGAAAGTTGTGGTGGACCTGTAATCGCATTTCCAAAAGATTTTTTATCTTTTAATCATGATTAAGATCAATCAGTTTTTATCAGATGAATTCAAACTTATATCTGTCAACAGACGTTTTCTGTGCAATAGCATTTTGTTATTTTGTTTTTATGTTTTCAAAACTAGCGGTATCATTTTTATAATTTTTTCGCCCACACAGGACACAATATTTTTTACAAATATCAATTTCTTTTCATATGATTTTGTTACCATATCGTAAAAATTTCTGGACAAGCAGTTAAAAAATTTTTGAAAACTGACACGATTGCTACAAATAGATTTACAAATTTTTCTTCGATCTTTTCATCGTCTGGATATTTGTATGTTTATTCTTAAGAAAATCCATCCTTAAGCTATGTTTGGTAACGTAGAAAATTGCAAACACTGTTATACACCACTCCATGTGCACATTGCACTTAATAGCCATACTGTTTGAGATATCCCAATGCTAAAGGGAATCCACTAGTTAGGAGACTAACGGTATACAGCAAGCACCCGGTTTAATATAGGCAGTGGACAAAGGTCGCGATCTTAAAGCCCTTCACAGGGGGAAATCATAGTAGAAGTCAGAACAACCTATAAGCGCGTCTATAAACACCATAGAACGGCCACTACATGTAACGGGATCTCGGGTTTACCAAGAATTGTATGAAAATTGTATATCACATCAGCGTGAATTGGCAAAACAGATGATTAATGTGTGTTAAAATGAACGTAAAGAGCTAAATCAATTTAAGTACGTCTAACAGATGTATGCTAAAATCGATTAAATGAGTTTTATTCCAGAGAACGGTGAAGTGTAATCTCAATGTACTATGCGTAGGACAGTACTGAGACAAGGTTATGAAGGCAAGAACACGAGGCTATTTACCCGTTATGATTGGCCTAAAATTCCAACATTGTTGTTAACAAAGCATACTCACTCTGCTTATAATGCGCCATGTTACAGGGCACCTGTGTTATCTCAGAAAGGGCCATGATACTTCTTTTATCTTAGCCCCCCCCCTATCAACTGATCTCAAATCCATTGAACATATTTCAGAGATGGCGGAAGGAGATGATCATACCAGGAATCCATTACCAGTAAATCTGATAAGAGCGCATGTATTCATCATGTTTATCAAGAGTAAGATGCTGTGGGAACTACTGATAAATCGATGTCCTGGCGTATGTAGGTTTTCCTTAGGCTCACTCTGTCTCAGCAGGTTGTTAGATGAGCAACTATACTAACTTTTCACTTAGTGCATATGTAATTTAATTTTGCTTATAACCCATATTTCAATAATGCAATTGGTTAAATATTTTAGAAATTCTAACATAATAAACGAAACATTTAAAATTTCATATTATAATATTACAATTACACGAGAAGTATTTATATAGCGGTACAGAAGATGATTGTCTCCAAGTGAGTTCACAGTTCAGAAAGTATTAGTTGAGTAGCTGATTGTTTGAAATGCTTCAAAATATCCAGGACCATAAATGATCATTCACTTGCAGGTTGAATAAGTGAAGAGTGTGTGCTTATGTCGTTTATTTCCTCAAACGATCACGAGATGGCATCAGTGTCATACGGCTACATCCTCAGTTACAGTATAAACAACTGTGAACAGAAGGAAAATAGGAAACATAGAGCTTTTTCCTAGTGAAAAATCCCATTACTGTATGATAAGGTTGCCACACTAGTTCATCACCAGCAAACAGAAGCTTGCGAAACAAACGTCATACCACATTCGATCAATTTCTTTTATGACAACTAGATGACTTGATTTAAAGTAAGACAAATATATAGTCGATGACAGTTTTGTGTTATCGATGTCAGCATAAAGCCATTCTCATAAGAGTGTTTTTTACCTTATATTTTCAACATCTTTACATTATGTCTGTAAACTAAATTGCCATCTGGTTGGTTTACCTATATTGGGAGACACATTGCAGACACTTTCGTATGAGACAAGCTAATTCATCTTCAACTGAAATGTCTTTATAAATGTTCTTCATATTATGATGATGTAAACTCCATATGGGCCTTCAATGAAGCCGTTAATTCTGATTACTTGCCAGATTACAGTTTTTGATTACATTTTTGTACGGTTTTCACAAAGTAAAATTCCGAAGTAAAACTGAAATATTTCTTAGGAGATTATGATTCTCGACATATGGAATAAGTATTCCATTTGAGATATAAAGACATTCTATTATATTATTCAAATTTTTTAAAATTTTGTAAAGGTGAATAGCGTCGAAGAAAAACATAAAATGTGCTATTAGCTCTGCAGCCTTGCAACTGGTGGTATTTGTTTTGTAAAACTAGAAAGTTTTACAAAAGAAAGTCTAGTTTTGTTCTAGTTTTGTAAAACTAGAAAGTACAGGGTGTTCGGGATAAATTTGACAGTTTCGTAAGGAAAAAGAAAATCTTCTTTGTATCTATTAAATTTAATGAATTGACAAAAAAACATTACAGGCAGAGTTAATTACAATACTATCAACAAGATTTACTCAAAATAACCACCATTAGCATCGATCACAGCTTCAATTCTGCTTCGGAACCTCGAACAAGCTGATGCTACAGTCTCCCTGGGAAGGGCCGCAAAAACTGTTTTAATTTTATCCATTAACTGGACTTTTGTATTACTGGAAGTGCGATTGGTGTCTTTTTCAACTGCGCCCCATACAAAATAATCCATGGGGTTAAGGTCTGGGGAGTTTGGAGGCCAAACATTTGGACTGGTGAAGTCGTAGAAATTTTCAGACAACCATTTTTGACTTTTCCCAGAGGTGTGGCAAGGGGCCGAATCCTGCTGCCATACATACGGCCTACCATTGGCTACCCTTGTTATCCAGGGCTTGACTACAGTTAGCAACTCCACGAACAAAGCCCGAATTCCAATGCCAGGGTTCTTCAACACCTGTTCCTGCAGATTTGCGAGGAATTCTGCTGTACGAACGCAATCAGATCGTCTGCTAGGGATCTTTCTTCTTGCTACATCCTCGTAGTCACCATTGCAAGTCTCTAGTTCATGCCTGATTGTTTTTACTGTATTCAGGGAGCATTGGGCAGCAGTCGTAATATCCTTATTTTGATGGCGGGCACGAATCATCATGATACAAGTTATTCTCTTCCATGATTCAGGTGGGTTCCAGCTATCCATCCTTTCTGACATCTTGTATATGAATGAAGAAGGGTCCAAACTTTTAAATGAAGAGAAGTGTGTGTTAATACATGTAACTTACGGAAAAATATAATTAATTATAAATATGTCAAATTTATCCCGAACACCCTGTATACTTAAAACGAGCCAATAGAAAGTATGATTACTAAAGAGTTCGTATAATCCCATTTTATAAGTTCATTTGTAAGGTTCTACTAGCAGAGTGTACTGTTGTGAATTACCAGTTCTGGTGGCCTGTAGAAATTTGTCGTTTGATATTAGTAACCCGAAAGTCAAAGGTTAAAAGCTACTATCAGCAGAGCAAGGAAGTCGTATTAATATCATCATCATCATCCTCCTCATCATCATCAAATTCCTGATATGTACCTTCAGGGGAGTGTATAGGATATGACAGTTCTACATGAACAACTTGTATCATCATTTTATATTTTGGTTTAAGCCAATAAGAATGCAATTTGGTCGGCTAAATCCCAAATTGCCAGCCCATCCTCGTCCGTTCAGTATCCAGGTAGATACCCAACAGGGTGCACCACGAGAAGGTGAGGATTGGACATTAGGTCAGAAGCCCTGGTCGGTTCTCCGCATTCCTTTAAAGGCTATGCGGAGGGCTCCTCTCAGTTATACAGCTTTGACCCTTAAGCACCCCGTCATGTTAATATTAATAAGCATTTGAAAAAAAAATGCAAATACGTACATGAAAAATTTCATTGAGGTTGGTTGTGCACCTAAATAGCAGAACGGTAAATGTGTATCATGAAACGAGCAGAAAATAATCACCAATTTGACAGTTTCCTATGTAAAGTTACATAATCACTTTTACATATCGCTGTGCATTTGGTCAAAAATCAATAAGTTGTCAAAATCGATGCTGTATCATCACAAGTATAATTTCTTCCTCCAGAACTGCGGAGTTGTAAGATGTATTGACACCTGAATGTAATCACCAGAATTCAAAAAGGAAGTCAAACACACGGAAGTTAGAGAAGTGTTATATAAATATCTTATGGTTTGCTGTTGACAGACATTCTGCCGTATGACGAGTTTGTCTACATACGGATAGACACTCGATCTTTCAGTACAAATTTTGATAGCAAATTACTGAGTATTCTCAGGTAAAAAAAAAGTTCTTTATGACAATCCAAAGTCAAAGGGAAAGATCACGATATTGACTTCGCTGCCAAGAATAAGACATCGTAATGTACAATTGGAATCAGATTTCCACTTATTTTGATCAATGAAAGAAAACGTTGGTCTTTAGGATAGTTTCAATGAGATAATGACAGCGATGCTCAGTGTACAATTATCAACATGAAACGATTTTAGTATATTTTAGAATGCACAAACGAAAGTTTAATATATTTTCATAACGTTTGTACTGTTTTGAGAATAAATCTTTATACTAATGTTTATCATACATTATTAACATTATTATACATGAGTAATTTCAAGAATCCTGCAGGATTCGTCCTCAATGACTGCTTGATGTGAGAAATTATTAGGCAATGAAAAAATTTCTGAGATGTGGGATTTTTATTGATCGAACATGTTTACTATATATCGGTCAGATTTAACCCAAAGAAACACGCACAATAACAAAATGCAAGTTCATTGGGTTGATGTAGATAATTGGATGAAGCGCATTTTCTATTGAGAAGAAAGGCTACTTTGGAATATTAAAAGCAAAATTCCTTGATAAAAGTGCATTCAGAAAACTCCAATCCTCATAAATTAGTTCCGTCATGAGCAATTGCGTTGATTTGATATTCATGGGAAGATTATGCACAGAAGACTTATTTTAACTTACCTCCATTTTTTTAAATAGTAGATTAAATCTTCTTATTTCGTTTGAATTTCTGCCGAAGTGAATACGTCTATGAGGCCAGGATAGTATAGTATATCTGTTAATCAATGTATTTTCAGGATGGCTTGCCTGTTTCCTTGAAAAACTCGTGATCCAAGAAAAGTATTATTTCTTCTGTATCAGAATGGCTAAAGGAGTAGAATTGTTCCTTCCCGAAAATTAATTTTGAAAGTTAATACTGAGAACGAAGAAGGATAATAAGTATTTTATTTTGATCAAAGGATTTCAGTAGTTTTTAAATACAAGTTCATAGGTAACGCAGATCAGTGACAGAAGTTCAGTCAGTTTTAAAGCTATTCTCTTATGCTATACGAATCTTCATATCTGAGATATTTGTGGCGACATCTACCGGCACATGTTACACTTGAATTAATAGGACGATAATATGAATTCAAAAATTCTAAACAAATATAGCACCCATGTTAATTATTAAATATTACTGTATTCATATTTTCGTCTGTTACTCAAATATATTACTGCTAACCTAACGTATCTCTGACTTTATAGAGTTTTCGAAGTACATATTCTATTATACCGATCAAATATAAATATATTTTGAAATGTAACCGTATTTTATCTGATTTCTACTTATATCAAAACAAAAGTTTTGTTAATACTTTGTTTACTGTTAATAAACAGATAGGATTATTAAGAAAGATAAGCCTAATTTTAAATACATGTGAGGTTACAGCAGATGGCGCCAGCTTCCATTTCATATAAGTACTTCAAGCATACGACTGACTACACAATATTTGCATATTAACTGTAGTAACTTATGTGTATTTTATGAACTTTTCTCTGAACTCCATGTGTTCATGTGTGGTGGACCAGGTGGTGCTGCAGAATCAACAATATAAATAAATAAATATGCCGTCATTCAAAAATTAAGAGATTAATTCAGTTCTGAAGAATTAAGATATTGCTCATAATTACAGAGGTCCACTCGTAATGGAGTTTTTAAGGAATCAAATAATTTCACGGCATACAGTCATATTTAAAACAAAAGTATTTAAATTATTAGGAAAATACAGTGGAATTTTTGTAAAAAAAAAACATTGGCAAAACACTCATAACATTTGAAAGTCTTGGAAGGAAGGCACACGGCAACAGTTCGAGGTGGATCCTCGATTAATAACTTTCTTCCAACAATTCTTTCATTTCCATAAGAATGGTCCACAAGATGTATATCCGAGTGGGTATGTTTCTTTAATATTTTCAAAGAGAGACGCATTAGTCACTTTTATTAAAATAATAAAGTTCCAATTATATTTTGAATTGTTCTTGGTTAAAAATTGACCGTACGAAACACATCTTATGAATCATTCTTCTTCAGATATTATATGACGTACTGCTATAAGGTTTTAGCAATTGAGACTCGATATTTTTGACAACCGTAACCTATTATTATTGTTATGATTGGTTTCTTTTGTTGTTTTGCTTTCATTGATCATTCAACATACACCAAAGGATTGATATTGTGCGGATATATACAAAAACCAACACTTGTTTGATCTAAGAGAAAATGAACTTACCTTATGCAAAAACGTGTGTTATTTTGATGTTTTCTTAGTAATTACAAAGCACGTAGGTATAAAAAAGATAGAGGGAAGGAAATCAAGTATGCGTTTGCTATTCATGGAAATTAGAAAAGGGTATGGTTATTCGTTCTAAAAATTAACTAACTGGGAGAGGATATGTGAGACCAAATTGAAGAATGGATTCAAAAACGAATGATATTCATATTAACTTGACGTGTAAGCGTTTTATTTTCAGAATGCAGAGCGCTAATATTTGCTGAGCTTCGTATTTGCAGTGTATTTGATGTTTGCAAGAAAGAGGATACAGTAATTAGCTTGTGTTGTGCACTGTGCAAGAGAACATGTGCCCTGTAGATTACAAGAAAAGAAGGACCATTAGTTCGATGGCTTCTTGATCATTGAAGAGATTAATTACTGGATGACAATGTTTATGTATGTGTGTGTGTGCACAGACGTAAACTTGGCAAAACGGGAAGGAAAAAGATCTAAAAAAAATTATAACAAAAAATGCACTCAGACAGTACAAATAATTATTAATTAGAATTATATATTTTCTGGGAAACTTTATAGATAAAATATGCATATTTTTGGTTGCTATAGATTATTAGTAAACATTGTGTTCTTTTGATAGGCGATAGTAGATTAATCTAAATGGGGGTCAGGTAATCGGATTTAAGAATGTGAACAATTCTAGATATTACTAATAAATAACAAATGTATAATGTGTATATGGAGTGCACGTGTGTGTGTGTGTGTGTGTGTGCGCGCGCGCGTGCGCGTGCGAACTCTCCCTGGTAATAACGGGAAAACGGAAAAACCAAAAAAAAAAAAAATCCCGAAAGATTTACATACATACATATATATACACACACACAGGCCATCGTTATAATATCCATTGCATCCGCTCAAAAAAGTCTGGCCTCCATTGATAGTCAAGTTAAAAAAATGTCACTATGTCGTGACAATAATGTCACAGTAAGTTTATAACCTGTAGTCAGACTTTAAACTTAAGTACGTTATAATTCCATCGTAGACATTTTTTTCCCCGTCCATTAGCTCTCTTTCTGCCAATAGAGCAGTTAACTGAAGACACTGGTTGCAGGCATGTCCCGATTCTATTTATCTAAGTACACTTGTGTATTTGAATGTGGCAAATTTTGATTGTGGAATTTAATTGCTCATCGTTGCCTGTATTTCGCTGTTGACGACACAATCCTGAGCAAAATCTCGAAAATCGTTTTGTTCCACCTTCAATATCATATCTACTACCCATTCTTGGCATTATCTTGATCGAGAAGACATTTTATAATTACAATAGAAACATTATTAATCGAAATATTATAGCTAACTAAAGATATTTGACAGTTATATCCCCTATAGAGTAAAAGGAGAACGTTATAGATAATGGCATTGTAAGATAATCTACTTTTTCTAAATTTGTTGTAATAACCATGTCATTATATGAATATTGTAAAATATTTCGCTGATATTCTAGATTTAATTTCTCTGAGAGCTGATAATGTTTACGAATAAAGTAAATGTATCTATATCAAAATACTATATGAATTTAGGTCTTTTTTTTTCTCTAATCTTTTGTCTTCTGAGACTGCTAATGTTTTTTCTATATAATTGAGATAATCTGAAAACACGGCAAAATGAACATTGCCCGTTGTCTTAGATATTCCAAACACAGTTTATAGGAACTGTATAATTTGCTCATAATGAAAGAACTAATGACAGGAAGCGATGAAATTTATCAGAAGCGAGATTTTCACATGACATTCGCGCATGCACCTTTCACGAGCATTGACGTTAATGAAAATGCCATTTGTTATAAATTAATGACCTAATTAAACAATGGGGGAAAACGCTGGAAAACCATAAACATAACTCAGTTTACCAATCGACATGATTATCGTGCGATTGGGTCTGATTTGTGGTATTATAGATTCGAATGTTAGCTACAATTTATGTAACAGTTTTGTGATATCTAAATGAACTCAATCTGAATCTGAAATCCCACGTTTTTACTGAATACGAATGAAGGCGGGGGGGAGGGGAATTATACATTTCTCTCTCTCTCTCTATGAGCGCAAATTCTATTAAGAATAAGATTTGCTATTGTACTATTGGAAGAATATTTACGGCATTCAATATAACGTTTCATTTGTTCTTGTATCTGAAATAGTTAATACAGATAGGAGATTAATAATATTTCATTTACCATTTACCACGTTCATTCTTTTTATTTCACAACAGACGTGCAAGGATGCGAAAAATTTAAAAATTCGTAAAAATCTAGCGAACTTTCGTTATCTAGTGAGTAAAAGTGGAAATGTCATCGCTAAGACCCAAAGTTGCGGGTAGGTTTTTATAAGTCAAGACTTTTCTTTCTGAGGGAGGGGAAGGGTTAGGGAAAAGAAGGTTCTTAGAATAAGCAAATGACGTGAACTTGTAATTTGAAGGCCTAAAATGGAGTGAACGTTTTTCTAATGGAATAGTCTGAGCTACATGGATTGGTGAAGTTTTTCAAAAAATACGAAAAAAGAAACGATTATTGAGTGAAAGTATTCCCGTGTTAATATCTCGACATTAGGTTTCTCCGCCTCAGACATCGTTTCTGGATTTTCTTTCGTATTTACGTTCATTTGAAATACAAAATAAATTGAATAAATATAGTTTGAATTCCGGATGGATTAAGCTTTGCAGATATGATGAATGCTTGAATATACATCTTCGGGAAATACTAGATAAAAATAAATAAAATGAGTATATTTATTAATATACATAAGGGACGTCAGCTGCGTTCCTCAAAAAGTCAGGGGTTGATTGGCATTATCGGAGGACGGGAGGATGTCTCTGACTTGTGAGGATGTGAGCTGGGGGTTGATGATTTTTTGAAGATCTTTTGCTTCCTTTCGGATAGATGGTTATTGATATGTGCTCGTAAATCGGTATCTTATTACTACCTTTCCATATTTGTAAGATTATGCTATGCTTGTTTATATAATGACAGGTGGATAGATGTGCACGCTTGTGGACTAAATTTTGAAATTTTTTTTTAGGCTTTAAAACATAGGACGTTAAATAATGTTTTAGAATCTGATGAAAGCAAGGTAAAATGCCTGAGACAGAAAAACCTGCGGCTATCTCAAGATTACACTACAGAGAGACTAAGCTACCCTTCATGATCGACTCATTCCAGGTTTTGTGTAATAACGATGTTTGCTCTTAGAATTGTTTCACTGCATGAACTAAAGTAGGAGTGAAATCTCTAAAATTCATCGAAAAGTTCAGCAAGAATTAAGCTACATGCATTCCACAAGATGTCTCGAAAATCCCTAACACAATCTCCGTGATTGCCGGCAGAGGACTTATATCCTCATTTGAAGCCAACCGGCGAGGTCCAGATCCAGGAATATATATATAGAGGGCGCTGCACAGCAGCGGTTTGAGGCATTCCTTCTCGAGGTGGCTTCGCGAGATCTGGCTTTGGTTGACCTCTTCTAAGGTATAGTACACCGGGCACTAGGATAACGGCAGCTGAGCCATCTGCCAGCGAGGTTGGCGTAAGGTCAAGTTGCAGTCCTCCGTTTGATATGAATGAATTGAGTGCAAAGCCTACCTGCTTCCGTGTAAGCGACTGCACGTAGTTCTATACATACATACAACAGCCGCCGATATGATAAATATACATATCCTGGTTGCCTTGAAATTATTCAATGTCACAACCGTTACAAGGTCGATATCCGCACCATACCTCCAGGTCCGGAGTTACCAGCGGAACCAGAAGTGGTATTTGGGGCACCAATGTTGTCAGGGTTGGAGTCGGTTGTTGGCAGCGTAATCACGGTGGTCACTGCGGCACTGCCACCGCTACTTCCCGCGGGCGGACTAGACACTGTGGTGACAACGGATACAGGGTTGTTGAGACTGGACCTCGACAGAGTATGATCCCCGGCAGGGAGCGCTCGGTTGTGGACCCGGACTTGTATATCATTTAACTCTTCATCCTGATCGCACACTGCTGTACCTGTGTGCTGCTATATGCAAAGACAAAGAAAGTAATAGGGGAAAAATATGTTAGGTAAACGAACCAATGCATATATTTGCAATTTACTAAGAACTGGTTGTTTACAAAGAAATTGTATTTGCATTTTATTCAAAATATTATAAGTTATAAAAAACATTTAAGATCACATTAGTAAACAGAATACATACACAATGTTTTATTTTTATTAGATTATAAGTGAAATAAAATAAGCACACATCATCAAATAAGCATCATTGAAATCCTGAAATAACAATTGGAATTTCTCTTGTTCATAAACTTTGCAAAAAAGCTACAGTTCCCTTCCTATCCTACTTCACGTACTCGTATTATGCCCAATAGCCTCTTTAAGCCAAGCGACGTGGCTTCTCATAAATGTAACTTGGTGATGATATGGCGGTCGGTCCCATCTCTATAATCCGGTTATGTCTGTCACTTGCATATGTTGTTTGTTTGGTTGGTTTGTAGATGGGAAAAACAAAGAAGAAAATCTGTTATCTCCACATGAGATCAGGGTAGCTCACTTCATTTGAAAACTTTTTAAGAATTTTCAACCTTCTGTCGATAGCCAGAAGGCCTTGTGGCATTCTGGCTATGCTACCAATCGCTGAATTCAATGGTTCTTAACATTAACCGCCAATGATGTGAACTTGCGCGAGGTTGAAACGCTAATGTGTGAAACCATAAGGTCTAACATACATTTTTTGAACTTTCCCTTTTTAATGATAATTCCACCTAGGGAATGTTGTAAAATGTATTGCAAACATCAGTACTACGAATGTGGTAAGCATTGGAAAATCCAGAAACCCTGCACTAGAGACCAAATATGGAACTTTATGGAGCAACTTCAGGACAGTGAAATCACTAGACCACTTATAGTACTGTGATACTAAATCTATGATGTTTCTGTCCGACTTCACCATAGTTACTAATATTTTGGTTGTCCTTAATCTTTTTTTTTTGTCTTGTTCATGTTGTCCGAATGGCTCATAATCTCTAACTATCCAAATATCTATATTATCTTAGAGCCTCAGTAGTTCAGTCAGTATAAACGATGCCCTGTGATTAGAAAAAAACAGGGTTCAATCCTATATACGAAGAACTTTTATTAGGATTTTTGAATTAAAAGTTAGTTTGTCTCATATGGAAGTTTACCTCACGGAAATTAGGGTTTTTCAATTCGCAAACCAGGCACACAGAAGAATACTTTCTTACATATTTTCTCCACAGATTCATAAAATTTCATAGTCTACTTGATTACTTTAAGAATAGTTATTTATAACCTTGACTGTGTAGCCTTTTTCCATAGCACTTTAATTTATTTGCACTTCCTACCACGCATAATTAAATTAGAAAATTTCTGATCGTCATTATCCTCAAATATTCGAAATATATTTTCAGATATTTTAGGGAAACAACAATCAGAATGAAATAAGCATTTAAAGGATTCCGAATAAAGAAAATTTTCGAATAACCAATTTTTCATTCGAAAATATTGAGTAGAAGCTAAATACTAATGAACGGGTGGATAGGCTTATGTGCTCGTCAGACATGTTGTAATAGATTTAACGGTATTGATATGAACACAGATTGATAAGAAAATAACTATTTATTAACTTAAAACTAATATTTCGCTGGTATTATATCCAGCATCTTCAGAGCACACAACACAAAGTTTGTTACAAATGCAGGACAATCACAATCCGGTGTAACAGTGGGGCTAGTATAAGTAATTGCAGCGTGCAACACAAGACTAAAGTCCTAATAGGGCGCCATCTAGGTTATTAAAAAAATTTTTAAAATTTAATTTTGGGATAGTAGTCCAAATAATAGTCTTAGAAAGTTTGAAAAATAAAATAAAATAAAAAGTAATAAATATTAATTTGGTCTTAGGATGACTGACTCCCAAATATTTGGTAGATTTATACAGCCATACTTGTTAAGGTTTGGAGTATGTTTTAGGACTTCTGTTGATTCCAGGAACAACCTCTCTGACTTGTAGAAGCTTCTGTGCATTACTTTTATTTTTTTTTCCAATTGATCCTGTGTGCTGGGGTATCCAAAGCATAGCGAAATTGTCGGAAATATTTTTTGTTAACTGAGGCGAATGTTCACAGTTCTTCCTGTCTGTCCGTAGTAGGCTTGATGGCAAGAACAGGGCACTTCATAGACTCCTGGATGTGATAAAGGAGTACATTTGTCCTTAGATGAACGGATAAGAGTTGCTAATTTCACATAAGGTTTAAATACTGTGCGCAGTTGGTGTTTGTTAAGCACCCTAGATATCTTTTCAGATGTGCCTTTAATGTATGGGACGGTGATAGTTTTGTTGTAGTCTTCTGTGGTAGATAGAGGGGATTTTTGGGTAGCATTTAGTATGTTATCTATCTTATGGGGATTATAACCATTGGTTAAGAAGGTGTGACGTAGGTGAGAAAGTTCAGCAGTGAGAGCAATGTCATTGGAACAGATTGCTCTAGCTCTATGGGTTAGGGTTTTTGAGATACCATATTGTTGAGAAGGGTGATGGTGTGATTGTTTGTGTAAGTATCTCCCTGTATGTGTGGGTTTCCTATAAACCGAAAATGATAAGGAACCTTCTGGTAGACGTGTGATCAGTGTGTCCAGGAAGGGCAGGCAGTCATTGGCTTCTAATTCCATTGTAAAGTGGATTTTAGGTGCTGGCTATTTTGATGCACTAAAAATGTATTCAATATATCTGGGCCATGTGGCCAAATAGCAAGCACATCATCAACATAGCGTAGCCAGAGACTAGGTTTGAGAGTGCTGTGTTGATAGCTAGTTTTTCCAGATGTTCTATATAGAGTTGGCTAAGGGGGGAGAAAGGGGGAACCCATAGCTGTCCCATCTAATTGTTTGTATATTTTCCCTTTCCATGTAAAATAACCTGCCGGTACTGTGAATTTAAATAGCTGAAATATATCTGGGGGAAATTGTGAATTTAGTAAGTTAAGTGTTTCAATCAAAGGTACATTAGTGAATAATGAGGTGACATCAAAAACTCACAATTAGGTCTGAACTATTTAAGATGTGGTTTTCTAAAATACCTTTTAGGTGGGTAGAATTTTTGACGAAAGAGGGAGAATTGTTTGTGTAAGTGGCTAGTAATTTGTCTAAATGTTTAGCTAGTTTATATGTAGGACTGTTTATACTATCTACAATAAAACACCCAGAATATATGGTGCTCCTAAAATACCTTGTTTGTGTATTTTAGGAGCACCATATATTCTGGGTGTTTTAACGTGCAAGGGTTTGAGTTTTTTGACAATTTCTTTTGGCCAGGAAGTGACTTTGTTCAGTAATTTGCACACCTTATTCTTTTGTGAGTTGGTGGGATCTCGACCTATGATTTGATATGTAGACCGGTCTTGGAGCAGTGCATGCATTTTGCTTTCATATTCTGTTGTATCCATTACTACAGTGCCGTTTCCTTTGTCTGATTTGGTTATTGTAACGTGGTTATTATTACGTAGTTCTTTTAGAGCTATTATTTCTTTATGTGGGATATTGTTTTTGGGAGGCGTAGAATGGATTAGGATATTGGCCACGTCTAACCTAATATTATTGGCTATACCTGGAGGCAAGTGGTATATCCCGCGTTGAACGGAAGCCATTATTTTGATTTTAGGAACTTCTTTAGGAGTAATGGCAAAATTGTGTCCAAGACTTAATGCACTCGTGGCCTCTTTGGATAAGGTTGTTGATGATTGATTCACAACAACGCCATCTTGACGAAATTGCGGCCGCTGTGTAACAGTACGTTGCTGAAGGATTTCAAATTTTTCCAGTGTTGGTTTTTAACTTTAGCAAATTCTTTATTGGCTTTCGAGTCGGAGATTCTATCCAAGATATCCCATAGCTCCGGATTCAAAATGTCAGATAATACAGGGTGTTCGGGATAAATTTGACAGTTTCGTAAGGAAAAAGAAAATCTTCTTTGTATCTATTAAATTTAATGAATTGACAAAAAAACATTACAGGCAGAGTTAATTACAATACTATCAACAAGATTTACTCAAAATAACCACCATTAGCATCGATCACAGCTTCAATTCTACTTCGGAACCTCGAACAAGCTGATGCTACAGTCTCCCTGGGAAGGGCCGCAAAAACTGTTTTAATTTTATCCATTAACTGGGCTTTTGTATTACTGGAAGTGCGATTGGTGTCTTTTTCAACTGCGTCCCATACAAAATAATCCATGGGGTTAAGGTCTGGGGAGTTTGGAGGCCAAACATTTGGACTGGTGAAGTCGTAGAAATTTTCAGACAACCATTTTTGACTTTTCCCAGAGGTGTGGCAAGGGGCCGAATCCTGCTGCCATACATACGGCCTACCATTGGCTACCCTTGTTATCCAGGGCTTGACTACAGTTAGCAACTCCACGAACAAAGCCCGAATTCCAATGCCAGGGTTCTTCAACACCTGTTCCTGCAGATTTGCGAGGAATTCTGCTGTACGAACGCAATCAGATCGTCTGCTAGGGATCTTTCTTCTTGCTACATCCTCGTAGTCACCATTGCAAGTCTCTAGTTCATGCCTGATTGTTTTTACTGTATTCAGGGAGCATTGGGCAGCAGTCGTAATATCCTTATTTTGATGGCGGGCACGAATCATCATGATACAAGTTATTCTCTTCCATGATTCAGGTGGGTTCCAGCTATCCATCCTTTCTGACATCTTGTATATGAATGAAGAAGGGTCCAAACTTTTAAATGAAGAGAAGTGTGTGTTAATACATGTAACTTACGGAAAAATATAATTAATTATAAATATGTCAAATTTATCCCGAACACCCTGTATATCATGTAGTACACTGATGGAGGAATTTATTTTTGAAAGTTCTCGGCGAGTAGCGTATACCTGTTCTCGTAACAGTGCTAAACTCGCTTGTTTATAGATACGTTGGGCTTTGGCCGAGTAAAACTTGTTCCTAATTTTTATACAGTTTGGTATGAAATTGGTATCTCGGCACTTTTTTAAGAAGGCTAACCTGTTCAGTTGCAGCGCCAATTTTACTTTCCACTTTTCGTATTGTTGTTCCTTACGTACGATATTATCTCCGTGAAGAATATTTAAACGCGTGGATAGGCTTATGTGTTCGTCAAACATATTGTAATAGATTTAACGGCATTGATATGAACACGGATGGATAAGAAAATAACTATTTATTAACTTAAAAGCTAATATTAAAAGCTGGATCACACGTCTACCAGAAGGTTCCTTATCATTATCGGTTTATAGGAAACCCACACATACAGGGAGATACTTACACAAACAATCACACCATCACCCTTCTCAACAATATGGTATCTCAAAAACCCTAACCCATAGAGCTAGAGCAATCTGTTCCAATGACATTGCTCTCACTGCTGAACTTTCTCACCTACGTCACACTTTCTTACCCAATGGTTATAATCCCCATAAGATAGATAACATACTAAATGCTACCCAGAAATCCCCTCTATCTATCACAGAAGACTACAACAAAACTATCACCGTCCCATACATTAAAGGCACAACTGAAAAGATATCTGGGGTGCTTAAGAAACACCAACTGCGCACCGCATTTAAACCTTGTGTGAAATTAGCAACTCTTATCCGTTCACCTAAGGACAAATGCACTCCTTTATCACATCCAGGAGTCTATGAAGTGCCCTGTTCTTGCAATCAAGCCTACTACGGACAGACAGGAAGACCTGTGGACATTCGCCTCAGTGAACACAAAAAATATATCCAACACTTTCGCTATGGCAAGTTGGGTCTGGCAGACCATGCTTTGGATACCCCAGCACACAGGATCAATTGGAAAAAAACAAACGTAATGCACAGAAACTTCTACAAGTCACAGAGGTTGTTCCTGGAATCAACAGAAGACTTAAAACATACTCCAAACCTTAACAAGTATGGCTGTATAAATCTACCAAACATTTGGGAGTCAGTCATCATTAGATCAAATTAATATTTATTACTTTTAGTTTATTTTATTTTATTTTTTTCAAACTTTCTAAAACTATTATTTGGACTACTATCTCAAAAGTTTGAGTTATTTTATTTTTTTATTTTTTTTAATAATCTAGATGGCCCCTATTAGGACTTAATCTTGTGTTGCACGCTGTAATTATTTATACTAGCCCCACTGTTACACCGGATTGTGGTTGTCTCGCATTTGTAACAAACTGTTTTGTGTGCTCTGAAGATGCTGGATATAATGCCAGCGAAATATTAGCTGTTAAGTTAATAAATAGTTATTTTCTTATCCATCCGTGTTCATATCAATGCCGTTAAATCTATTACAACATAAATACTAATGAAGCAAGAGTAAATAGTTGAGAGACTTATTTTTTATTTGTTTCTTTTGTTCATATTTTCTAGATTAATTTTTATTTTTTTATTTTTGTAAATGGTCAGTATTAAATAAGTTTGTATTTTAATTAGAAAACGACCAAATATGTTTAGTTTGAAGTTTCTATGCCTTGGAAAGATATGATACCTAGTATAAGATCTGTTTCGCTAAATATGGCTTTTGAATGCGGTAATTGAATGCGTTTTTCAGTCGGATTGCTTTCATCAATTAAGAACAGAGTTTTAAGGAGTCTGGAGAGTTAAATTCAGAAACATCACATTTTTGTATTATTTTTTATGAGTGATTTACATAATTAAGCAGTCTTAATAAAAGTAATTGGATTGAAAAAAAAAAATAAGGTTTAATAAAATGAAATATCCCCACCCCATTTCTGCGCGGAATTTCATTTAATGTCATAATTGAATTCACTGTCTTTATCTTCGCAAAGAGAATAATGTGATTCATGTTGTAAAATGTTGCTGCTTAAGTGAATTGTAACTTTAGTTTATATTATGTATTTTGCTAACTTCAACAAAAATTATGAAATGGCGGCGAAGACATGTGAACTTGGCAGTTCAAGTACAGCGTTGCACTTTCAGCCAATAACAGTGAGTTTTAAGGTGGCACTCATGCGCAGTGTGAGAATTAGAGCGAGAAGAGAGAGACAAAAAAAAACGATGGCTAGTAAACGTTTGTACGGGTAGCCATTATTGACAGAAGAAAGAGTTATAGGAACGTATTTAGAAACATGAATTTATTTGGAAGTATTTATTTCTTTTAAATCCTGTACGACCACCAGAGGAAATCTAGAAGAATGCTTCAAACATAGTTTTTGAAGTAAGGAATAACAGTAGCTCAAAGTTTGACAAAAGCAAGTTCCAACATGCCGTATAATATGCTGTAGGTTCTTTTACCTCTCGTGTGTGGGATAAATATACAAAAAAAGTCTGTTTACTACAGAATACTGAAGACAAGACAAGAAAATTGTTATTCACTTAAGGATACGAACTGGATACATGTAAGACTGTGTTTATAGAAATGTAGGGTAGAGAATTTACTCTAATGTATATTTGTCTTCATGTTAAACTTTCAAGAGTGATGTAGATAATATATTGGAGGGAAACCAGAGATACCTAAATAATACTAGAAATAATACTAGATAAGAAAACCATGCTGTAACCGCCACTATCTATAAACTGACTAACTCATATTTAGTAGAAGAGTTTTCATAAATGCTCCTCATATTCTAAATGGGATTCGAATTAGTGTCTTTTCAACAGACGGACATTAATAGTTTCTCTAGGATTTTTCCTAGGGAAAGGATACTGACTTTAAAAAAAGCAAAGAATTTATCAGTTATCAGATGATGTAAACCCATCATTACGCTATCATTAATACTTCCATACAAATGGCTTCAGCACAAGTGACTTGAACGCAGTTTAAGTTAGTTCAGTAGATTTGACAGCGATACCAAATAGGAAAACTATTTACAGATGTGTGGCTCATCTACACAGGATCGCTTTTCTTGCTCAACCGTTCAGATTTCGTATACCTTAGTCCATGTCATTCGATGATGTATAATTTTCTGTGTTAAAAAAGGCTTTTCGGTCATTGAAACACTTATGGGATTGCTTGTGACTATTCCCATTGTCTAAACACGGATTCTCTAGGTCATCAAGGAGAGATAAGGTAGTCAGCTACGCTTCTTGAGAAGGACTGGAGGCGAAATCTTAGGTCCAAGATCGTAAACGAACATTTTGTTCTTTGGAAAGTTGCCAGTTCTTGATTTGGAACTACTCAACTGTTGTGTACTAGCTGGTTACAAATTTTTAATTCCGCGAAACATTGTCGCATGAAAAGCTGCTGATTCATTCTTCAAATATTTCAAACATTCTTCATTGTTCAGCATAAAATATTGAAATGTTTTTCGAGTAAATGTTCTATACGGATTCATAACGCTGTACCCACAACAAGAACAACGTTTCGCAAGGTGTTCTTACTTAGGAGGAGGCATGCTTTTTTTTTTTTTTTTTTTTTTTTTTCCCTGACTAAAAATGTTTACTTTTGATTCTCAAAGCTGCATATCTGCAGTTTCCCTGTAATGATAGCTTCTCATCCAAACATCAGACGTGCATTGCAGTGAATTACACTTTTAGGAGTATCTCATCAACAGGAGCAAATATTCCATGAAACAAGCTGTCAGGTCAGGCGGATCACAGCTCTCATCTCCTTTATTTATGACGATTATTCAAAACCAAATTTCTATTTCTATAAATATTCTCATGTCTGGATTCTTCATATTTTCTGCAGTCTTTCTCTTGATCTTTCTCTGTTAATTTCATGGCATATATTCTTTTCGGTATTTTTTCTGGAATCATTTTTTACACATGTCCTATAACTTCAGGCAGGGATTTAAAAACTTTATTTCGACGCCCTCGAATCCAAATATATCAAAATGTTTCTATTTCGTATTCTGTTTGTCTTTCTTTTCTTTGCTAGTGTTATTTTCAAAACCTTCATTTCTGTTGTCTGTATTCCACTTGTACCTCTATTTGTTAGGAGTAATGATACCTCCAGTGCATAAAACAAAATGAACAAGAAAGTTTCTGTTAATTAAAAGCTTACATTTCAGTGGGATTTCACTGTCTCAGAGTAGATTATGTATATTATTTCTCTCGACCAAAGAAGCCTTGGTCGAATGAAAAGCCTTGGCATACCAAATTAGATCAAGAGATACCAAAGTCTTGATATCTCTTGATCTAATTTAGAAGCAAGCTGCCCACCAATATTTAAGATGTTTACACCTCCTCAGGATTTGGCCACTTGGTATAACAGGGTTAATTTATAATTTTTTAATTCAGTTTAAAATATTTTCTTTATTCTTCTTATTACTGATATGCAACCCACATTCTGTGTCCTATTATATCCTTTTTCAATTTATTCTGTAGTTCTTCTGAATGTGTCCAAATCACCGCATAATCAGAAAATATAATAAACATTCTTCTTTCTGGTAGTTAACGGAATTCATGGATAGCATTCATTTCCTACAACAGTGAAAGCAATGGGTACAAGACCCTTGCTTCGTTGGAATTTATTATTAAGTATTAACCATTCCGAATTACCAAAATATGGTATTCATACAACTCTTAAATTTAGTCCATCTTGATTATAATTCTTTTTTTGTTCGTAAATAATCTCACCCTTTCCAAACTTCAGAGCTTTTCCATAGAATGAAATCAAACCTTTCCGAATCTAGAAATATCATAAATAGGCATTTTCTAAATGCCTATCTTAAATTCCAGCAAAATCGATCGAACCAACAGTTGATGTTCCCTTTTTAAAACCAAGTTACTCTTAAACATGTTAATTCTTAATCAGCGCTTAAACTTCTCTTTGATTTCCCCTTATTCTTGTTGATATTATCGTTTCATAAATCTTTACATAGTGTTATTCTTCTATAGTTATTGCACTTCTTCCATAGGCCTCCTTTGAATATTGGGGATATCGCTTTGTCAATCACTCCCTTCTGTTGGAAAGATCCGGGTTCGAATACGGGATTCGGTTTTGCATCCCGCAAACACAGGATTACAACCCAAATTAACAGAAATAATGCACTGATCACCATAGACTTAGTTGGTTCAGTTATAACTTCAAACAATCAGTAGCCTTAGTACACTCAGATTTCATCTTCTTTCTCCAGATTAATCTAGAAAGACATGTCACGATTATTTCATTCCTGGACAACAAATGGCTCTAATCACTTCGACAAATCATCTTCAAGTGTGACTTTCCATTCTTCATCGTCATTAATTCATCTTTAACCTCGCCAGACTCAGGATGTTTCTATGTACGTTCCGATTTATCTCACTCTAATTTTCATCTTTGTTTAACAGGTCTCTAAACCAATGTTAGTTAGAAAAATCTGGTGATCATCAAGTTTCCATCTTCATTAATTAAGTACGTGGTTTCCGATGGTTTGGCCGTTTTCTGTTCTATTATTTTAATCCATATAATATTTTTGTTTGTTTGTGCTTAATCGCAGTTTGTGTTTTAGAACCAACTTTAGGATTAGCGTTTTTTTTTTTTTCAAGCAACAAAGAATATCATATTGACACTAAAACAAAAACTGCGATTAAGCACAAACACTACTAATGAAACACTATCCTAACACTGCTTCACTGATTGAACACAAAGTTTATATCCAACAACTCAATATCACATACATAATAATTCTTTCGAGACAATGTATATTTTCAATTAACGAAAATAACATACCCTGATAATTTTTTTTCAGGGTACACTTAGGAAACACCAGTCCTCGAAATGCAATCTACACGCCAGTCTAAACTTCTAAAGTAAAAAATATGAATTTGCACTTTCGTGTTTTTATTTCAAACCAAGCATACACCTTAATTTATAATTTTTTCCCCTATCTCTCTGTCTCAGTAGTAATTCCCTTGCGACGTCACCAAATAACTCTTCTTCCAAATATTCATGTTCATATAATAAAAATACCATAAAACTTTTGTAAATAAAGAGATCTTCGACTTCTTTTTTTCTACAAGATAACGAATAATCAAAAATATGAGTACTACATATCATCCTTATTAAATGCTCATTACTGGAATCGTTCGTAATATTGTCTTGAGAAATAGTCAAAAATATAGTCAGTTTAATGAGACAGCTTTTAAATAAACCTTCAGTTTGCGAAAAAGCGCGTTGTTCAAGAGGGAAACGGTGATATTCCTGAAGCGTACTTTTGTTGCTTCCGATTATTTCACAATTGTGAAGTAACGGAGTTATACTTGAATATTGAATGACTGCACACTTAAGACGAGAAAAAAGTGCAAAATATTTTCGAGCCTTTTATTACTGGAATTAGTTCAGTTCTTTTGTTTTATCATTTAAAAACTAAGCTAAAATAACTAATACCTTCATTATTTACGACATCATTCGCTTGCCATGAAAGATTACATATAGAGGGTAACATGATTAATAATAAAATGGAAAAGGCTTTGCAGACAATACTAAAAGCGTCAGCATTTCAAAGCGACATTACAGCAATCATTGAGATAATTCTCAAAATATATCTATGCTATACACAGATATTTCTTTTATCATAGAACTTCAAACCCCATATTAAACTGATGTATGGGAAATAATTATTAGACTTGGACGTGAATTTAAACGAAGTTTAATAGTTGCTAGAAGTTGGTTGATTATTCCTTAGACTTTGTGAAATCAAAAGGTTAAGGAGGCGAAAGCCATAGAATTATTTGAAAATTTGAAATGCTGATATTCCGATCAGACCATCACTTTTGTGTGTGTGTGTGTGTGTGTGTGTGTGTGTGTGTGTGTGTGTGTGTGTGTGTGTGTGTGTGTGTGTGTGTGTGTGTGTGTGTGTGTGTGTGTGTGTGTGTGTGTGTGTGTGTGTGTGTGTGTGTGTCAATCTACCTTAGGAGATGTGAATGAAGAAGAAAGAGAAAAGTCATTTGGAAAGTAACCACACTGAGCAATGAAATGATTTTATGTTTTAATTTTTAGAAACTCTCATACAGAATACTGACAACTGGAAAGAAAATAATGCTAATACTAATTTTATTTTATTTTAGTAGTTGCTCGAGATTAGATGATGGTTCAGTCCGCTGTAATGCTAATGGATGCAATTTGACTTATAGCTGCGTTTTACCTCATTCAAATTTGCTTAATAAAGCTACGAACTTGGTAGAAAACATTTCATTTTGTTCTGTATGGTGTGTTTCTCTACTATTCTAAAAATAACTCCATTATAGTTACTAAAAGTATTAAAGCAAAAGGAACCAATTTGAAATCTGCTAAATTTTTCTATTACAAATAATTCTTGATTTAATATCGCATATTACCAAGCAGTACTGTAGCAACACATTATGGCGTTATAAAGAATCACATAATTATTATGTAATCTGGGCTTTGAAATGTATCGTTAACATTTTAATTTAAACTAGCATTTTTTGTATGTTAAAATGAGGAAACGTGTGAGGTGACATTCAGAGTAAAAGTGCTAAAATAACTCATAACTTCTACACAATATTCCGTTTCTGTTATTGCCTTGAAAGAATTTAAACTATTAATAACAGTCGCGTGAATTTCTCTGTAATTCTTCAACTGTGAATAATATTAATTGTTTCAGATTTTTTTTTTCTCCATTAAACATGATAAATGATATTCAAATTATTCAGAATGTTTATTCCTGTGAAATTACATAGCGCAATAGTTTTCCGTTCCTCTTTAGAGGCATGTTTACTTTCTCTTGAAGCACATAATGCAGTTGTCTTGTCAGGATCGCTAATATTTAATCATAGTACGCAATGCATTTTTATGACCTTCTGGCAATTTTCATGCTTGTTTTTTGCCACATGTTACTGAAAAAAGACTACGTGGTAGAAAAGTATACAGATCAGTTTCTTGCTTGCTTGCTTGATCAACGTAAACAAAGTAAAACGTAAGGAACATTCAGGTGCAGAATAATGTTCGCAGCAATTTCAACAGACAGGGTGGAATGCATCAATGAACGATACAGATCGAAGAGATATATTGTTAGACCATTAAATTGTGACTTCCCATTTAAACGGAATGTAATAATTTCATCAGATGTTATCAAATTTTGTGTGAGAAGGGACCCCTCTCATACATATTTACAAAAGAATGTCAGCCTACCACTGTGCTAATATTCTTTAAGTAAAGTATGTCAGCACATTGGTGGTAAACGTATGTATATTTATTTATTTATTCGTATGGAGTTTCCTCCCTTTTTCTCCCCCGTCCCTATTGGGGCGAGTTGAGCCCCCTCATGGGGGTAGGTTAAGTATATTTATGGCTGTAGATCCGTGTGTGTGTGTTCACGGGGCCGGTTTGCCTGCTTGCGGGATGAAAAACGCCAGATAAACTGGCGGAAAAACCCTACTGCCCGCGCCCAAGACCGGCTAACTTGCCTATGGATGAGGAAGATCATCAAATTTCTCACGTTTTCGACGGGAATCGAACCTGGGACACTCCTTCCCCAGTCATATGGTTGCGAAGTGCACAGCCACTAGGCTAACCGCGCGGACAATGTGTATGATGAATGTAGAATGTATGTGTATGTAGAATGTACAAAAGAGAACCTGTAACTGATATTTGCAATCAGTTCAAAGATTATTGGCAAGAGATATTATTTTGCATCATTGCAGTACTCGAGCTCAATCATTCAGATACAACCATTGAACCAATTCAAGAACTTAAAATTGAAGTACCCTTCTCTATATAAAAGCATTTTTCATATGATGAAAAGTCAAAGATGTTGTGAATGCATTTTTGCAGCAACAAGGCGAAACATTCTTTTCTGTATAAGCAATCGGGGAAGAATTTTTTCTGATTTTTCCAACTTAACCTGTGTTTAGAATAAGAGATACAAGCTTTGCACTGAATCATCAATGATGATAATGATAACCACCAAGATGATGATGATGATAACGATGACCGTCATTGTCATCATAAAGAGCAATTTATCCATTGCTGGATGAAGGTATTCTAAGATGACCCCAAGACTATCTGTCAGTGGCTTTCTTCTCCATGTCACTCACTAAATCTGATGATTTCATCGATCCATCGTAATTTTCTCATCGTTCTGAGTTTTGCTTCCAATGAAATTCAATCTTTTGTAGTGCTTTTTTCCATTTGGTTCGATTTATTTAAGGCTGAAGCAATTCAGGCTATGAGGCCCGCGCGTGTTAGGTATGTTAACTGCATGTGTTCTAATGGCCAGTTTGCCTGTTTTGAGGGACAGTTTTGTCGGAGGTAGACAAAAACCCCTCTACCTCCGTATGAGACCGGCTCTTTTGTCCATCTTGTCTTGTCTTTGAGCAATATGCCCAGTCCATTGCACATTTCTAATGTTTCGCTCTTTCTATAATGTTAGAGACGTTGATTTTTACAATGGAAATCCACATTGTTCCATGGTTTGGAAAGTGTGCATGATATGCAGATCTGAGTTATGTATGTAGTAGCTATGTAGCCTCTGAGAGAGAGAGAGAGAGAGAGAGAGAGAGAGAGAGAGACGAATTATCCAAGAGTAAAATTCCTAACATCGAACCTGAGACCGGTTAACTCCCTTTCAATGTTATTAAATGATTAATAACACTAGCATTTGAATTCAGGTCTTTGCAACTAAGATAAGTGCAGTCGGAGTATGCCAGGTATATATCCCATAACTAATTTAAAAGTAGAAGAAAATACATAATAGATAAAAACAGTGTATTCAGCTAATTAAAGTTAATTTTTTACGGTGATGGTAATAAAAGAAAATGTATTTTAATGTTGCAAAGAACTGAAAAATTAGAAGAGGTTATAATATGAATTGTCAATTTAAAAAAAATTTAAAAAAAAGATGAACTTTCAACAATGTAAAAGTAAAATGCAGTGGATAAGTACAGTATTGTTTTATTCATTGAACTGAGATAAAACTGAGAAAACTGAGAAAGAAAGTTATCTGATAATCCTTCCACCTTCCTTTGTATTTAAATTATAGCATTCACTCTAGTAAGCGGCGATTCAGTTAATCACTCAAATCAGGAGACATTTCGTGCTGCCACGCATAATAACTGTTTTCATAAATTGCATCTTACATGTAGAATGATGACAGAACACTTTTCACTCAGTTTTCTTCTAAACAGTTTCAACATTTCTCGTTCATCTTTATTAAATTTAGAATTAATTACCTATAGTAACGAGACCCCAAGATAAATGAAAGTATGAAATAAAAATAAAAGGATTACAGTTTTTCTGTATGAGTACTGTATGAAATTCGCTATTGCTAAATTATATAACGAGCAATTTTGAAAGTGAGAGTTTAGAACTCCAATTCATATTTGGGAATGGCATGTCTGAAGTTTTCATCCTACAAAATGAAAACGTTCCAGAAGAACATACTCATTAAAAAACATACGACACTAGAGGAATATGGATTAACCACCTTATTCCATCTGAACTGGTTTCGAAAACCTGCATAGTGGTATGTGAGTGTACGCGTTAGCGTAAATCAGGAAGGGTATTACAGCAAGTTCTATCAAATATAAAGCCAAGTAGGCCATTTATGGAAGGTTAAAATGATCTCAGATGCATCAGAAATTTGTTTTCGTCCAGATGACTTGATCGTGACCAAATTACAGTTTGACACCAGGCTTCACAATAACAGCATCCCCATGTTGTTCTCACTCATCTTAGCGTATTAGATTCCTCTCAGATTGGCTTCTTCGTTTTCATCAAGTTATAAAGTATCTCGAGGTAAAAACAGTTCCACGTTGCCGCAGATATATGAATTACAGTGGGCCATTAGCAAACAGAAACTAGTTTAGGCGCATTGAATAATGAAAGGATTACTGCTGCGTGGCAGGAGTTCCAGTAAGTAGCGTAAAGGAGATAAATGAAAGACTCAAGTGTTTCTGATGTTTTTAATTTTCTCTCTTTCTCTCTCTCTCTCTGCTTTCATAATTTCAATAATTCGGATGCATCGTAGTGAATATGTATAACTTGATGTCTGCTAGACTGTTTGTTATGTTTGGACCTTTATTTTTGATTATTGGCTGAATTTAAGAAATTTTTAAAAATCATACACTTGACCTTCGTGCATTAGCTAGCTTTTCCTGTTGTTTGCACACATCAAAATTACGAGAAGTAATTATCTGCAAGAAGCATTGGTACGAGAAGAAATCTCTACGTTAAACAAGTGTTAACATTTTTGCTTGATGTGGACTTTATTAAAAGCTTAGTGTTGCAAATATACCTAGCGCGCCTTTATGCAATAGCAGAATTTCCCGTTTATAAACTTGTTCATAGTAGCGTGTAATGTAGCAAGTTTCGGAAAGTAAGTTTAGTATTCAGAATCTGGTTAAGCGATTTGTCATCACTCAGAGGAAAGCTCTGTAACGAACACTGCTCTCAAAGAAAAATAAACTCTCACTTCATTTATATTAAATGAAGAAAGCTGTTCAAAGGGAATTTGTATCCATTTCAAAAGGATTCAATTCAGTATCGATTATTCGTGCTGTGTGGTTTCAAGAAGTGTTATGTACCTTGAATGGCAATGTAAATGTGTAGCCACACAGCTGATATGCCTTGTGGATAACAGTCTACACCAGGGGTCTTCAACGCCTCGTCCACGGGCCACCTGTGGCCCGCGGAGCTCTTTGCCGTGGCCCGCCGGTCATTTTGAAAAAATAACTAATTAACATTAAAACGCGATTAAATAAAAAATAATTTCAATGAAGCCCGGTGGCAACTAAGCTATACTGCGGTATTTAGAATTGTAAGATGCTTTCCAGATTCACAAGGAATGTTGTGCATTTCATACTTTGCATAAAATCCCTTAAAAATAAATATTAAATAGACATGCTTCTTCAGCCATCTACCACGCCAAGCGGTACTTACGTACTAGTACTAACGTCGCAGGTAGATGGCTGAAGCAGTAGTTCGTTCGAATGCGCTGTCTAGTGCCTTCCAGATACATCTCGAAGGTTCTCGATACTTCGTTATTTTCATATAAGCACAAGAGGATCTCATCCACAGTCAGTCAATCAGTCGTGTCAGCTATAGCCTATTGCGGTTTTATATTGCCAGACGTTTTTCATTAGTGTGAGACATATTCAATGGATAATAACCATTACAAAGCCATTTTGGATAACTGTTTGGGTTCACCTTCCATCACTATGGCGTCTACGAATGAAAAACGTAAATCAAGTGATTCTTGTCGGGTTTTTAATGAAAATTGGACCAATTTGTACTCTTTTGTGCCGATCGACGATAAGCCAGTGTGTTTAATTTGTCGTGAATCAGTGTCAATATCAAATGAATACAATATAAAACGACACTAAGAGACAAAGCATGCATCCATTTTCGATCACCTTCAAGGACGGATTCATGTGGACAAAGTGAACCGTCTCCAAATTGATTTAAAATGCCAGCAGGGTACGTTTAAAAGGCAGAGGGAAGAGAGCGAAGCGTGCGTCAAAGTAAGTTATGTAATAGCTAAAAAAATTGCTAAAAAATCAAAGCCCTTTTTGGACGGCGAGTTTGCGAAAGAGTGTCTCATCACTGCTGGGGATATTCTGTGCCCAAATAATAAGAAAGTGTTTTAAAAACCGAGTTTGTCTGGGTAACTGTAACATGACATGTCTAAGAACTTGCCAATGATATTGAAGGGACTTTAAAAAAACGGTCGTCCGAATTTACGTCATATTCACTTGCTTTATATGAGAGCACAGATGTGAAGGATACAGCACAATCTTTGTCCATGGCATTGATCAACAATTCAATGTGACAGAAGAACTGCTAGCACTTGTACCTATGAAGGGAACGACGAAAGGCACTGATATTCTTGAATCCGCCAAAAAAAACGCTCCAGCGTTTCGATCTCAGCTTAATCAACCTCGAGGGTGAGGTAACTGATGGTTCCCCTGCTATGGTGGGAAAGAACGAAGGGTTTGTTGCGCTGCTACGGAAAGAACCAGAACTAGAAGGAAAATATTTCGTCCATTACTACTGTTTAATCCATCAGGAGAATTTGTGCGCGAAAACTATTGGATTTGAGAATTTTGTGAAAGTTATTGTGACTGTCGTCAACATTATTAGGGCAAGATGATTTAATCATCGTCAATTCCAAGAGTTTGACCCAAGAGTGAGAAGCGTATCACGGTAATGTGGTTTATTATAGTGATGTGTGTGTTGGTTGAGCAGAGGGAAGGTTCTTAAAAGAGTCTTTCAGTTCATGCAAACCAAGGGGAATCTGATTGCGAAATTTAATGATCCGAAGTGGATGATAGACTTTGCCTTTGTGACCGACATCTCGTTGCATATGAATAACCTAAATACGCGGCTACAATACAAAGATCAACTGGTGCGCACTCTGTTTGATCACATCAAAGCGTTTGTGGCCAAGTTCGAACTTTGGGAAGCACAACTCGCAAAAAAAGACTTAACTCATTTTCAGCTTCTCGCTGAGTCCAACTGTGTTCGTCTCTTGATGAATACGCTACAAAATTAGCCGTGTTGAGAAGTGAGTTCGAAGAGAGATTTAGTGATTTTCGTAACCAACAGTTTTCTTTAGATTTATTTTCAATGCCATTCAGTGTCAATGCTGCCGAAATGCCAGGCTCAGTACAAATGGAGCTGCTTGAACTCCAAAACAACACTTCTTTGAGAGAAAAATTATTCAATGTACCTTTGATTACATTTTACAAAGACTACATTTCTGAGAAAGCATTCCATAATCTTCCCCGGCATGCTTTGAAGATGTGCGCTTTGTAGAAGCAAATACTTATGTGAGCAGTTCTTCTCTAGAATGAAGCATGTGAAGTCCAAGACAAGAACTCAGATTACGGATCAACATCTCGAGAATATTCTGCGCATAGCGACTTCCAACATTAATGCCAACATCGACAAGCTAGGCAAGGAAAAGCATTGCCAAGTTGCCCATTGACATTGTAAAAAATGGACGGTTTCTTCATTAAATTATATTTTTTCAAGTATTGATTGTATTTACTTATCATGAGCCCGACTCCTACCTACTCCCTTAAATCTGAGTTTGTTTATTTTTATAGGATTTTACGTAAAGTATCAAATGCACAGCGTTCCTTGTGAATCTGGAAATTATCTTACAATTCTAAATACCGCAGTATAGCTTAGTGGCCCACGGGCTTCACTGAAATTTTTAATGCGGCCCGCACTGTCTTAAAGGTTGAAGAGCCCTGATCTACACTGTCCTGCACACAACTGGGTCATTTATGTGCGAAACAATTTCTTTCTCTTAGAAGCTTCTTAGCGGTAGTAAATCATGTAATTTGGACTGCACTTGGAATTCTTATTATTAACCATATTAACTTAACTGAGTGGATAATTTCTTGTAAGAAATGTATCACCTCACTGTTCCAAAACATGTTGTCTGGATGTTTTAAATAGTTCTTTACCACATGTTGACTGTTGCTGCGAGTATTGTAATACAAGTACATTTCTAACTATATAATTAAGTATTATTTACCTGATACGTTTTCTTGTTACAGCGCCGTCCGCAACACGCCTGTAATAAATTATTTTCTTGAGACGTTGCAGAAGGTACAGGCGATAGAGGTGGTGTCGACGAAGGCCTATTAGGCTGACCGTTATAAGGAACTTCTATTTCAACAAATTCTCGGTCCTGTAAAACAAAACAAAATCCTTTAGGAAATTATTATTATTATTATTATTATTATTATTATTATTATTATTATTATTATTATTATTATTATTATTATTATTATTATTATTTCGTGCCACCTCCAAGTAGTCCAAAGACTCATCGAAAGAAGGCACCTACTATACAACTTTTCGTCTCCATCATCTACACCAACACCATCTACTGCTTACCATCACCGCCACCACTAGTATTTTTTGTCTGTAAATTGCGTTTGTCCTAAAGGCCGATTTTATAAATAGGATTATTAACGAAATGATAGTTCTTAAAAGGCATTTCATGTATTCCTATTCTATTTTTTATAAATATTCACCTAGGATTTCGATATTTTCTTTCACTATGCAGAAGGAGAAAGAGAATAAAATCATATGATCAACCGATATAAAATCGAAAAGCGCAGAAGAAGAACTATAAACCATTAAGAGAAAAGAGAAAAATTAGAATTGAATGAACATCGAGTGGTATTGGACCTAAATAAGGAAAGACTTTCCTGCTTAAACAGTAACTATCCAAAATTTTATAAAATATATTTGTACAGTTTCTGTCTTTTAACTTTCTTAAGATTCTTTTACTCATCTGAGTAATAAAAGAATCAAGGAGGTGTTATCTCTTCGTGAAAGACAAAACACAACGTAGATAAACGAATAAATATGCAGAGAACTGTTTAGTTCTCAAGAGTAAATATCCTATCCCTCTTCCCGTATGAGACTAGCTAATTCATTTTATTTGAAAATGTATTATAAAGCTTTCTACTGGAGTTGCTTCAGAAGTTGCTCTTGATAAGGGAATCTGTACAGTGTTGTCGGGAAAATTCGTTGCGGTAGCTTAATTCAAGTAGGATAAGCAGGTTATTTCATATCACCTAGATTTTGAACTGTCACGTTTTCTATATATATATTAATTTTTTGATCAAATGATTAAACTATGAAAAGCAACAATAAAACGAGAGATCCAATTAAACAGAAGAACTGTTATCAATACAATGCTGTATACAGATGATTGGATTATATTACAAGACAATGAAGGTGATCTTCAAAAATTAGTTTACGAATTAAAGAAATAAACCAACAATACAATCGAAAAAAATCACAAAATAAAACACAAGTCATGAAATTTTAAAGGTCGAGATCATGTTAAATCCAAAATAGTCATAGAAAATAAAATAATAGAACAGGTGACACAGTTTAATTATTTAGGTTACATAATGTCTGAAAGATTATAAAAATGATTTACACCAATCAAAAAATGCAGCTGATTAACTCTGAGGCTTCTGTAGTGAAAATAAAAAGAGGAGTCAGACAAGGTTATATCCTTTCACCAAATCTGTTTAATATATACAGTAAGACAGTGATGAAAAAGAGTGAAAAACAAAAAATAGGAATTAGTATCAATGGTATAAAATACAACAATCTTAGATATGCTGATGATACCATTCTAACAGCAGAAAACAGAAACAAATTAATCAAATAACTACAACTACGAACTGAAGTAGGTAAAGAGTTTGGAGTAGATATAAATGCAAAAAAAGGACCAAATTTATGAAAATATCAAAAGAAAACAGACCCAAACCAGAAATGTTCATAAACAATATGAAAATTGAATATACAACAGAACACTTTACTGCAGATGGAAAGCAAGATAAAGAAATAAAAATAAGAACAGCTATAGCTAAAGATGCCATCTAAAGATCTGCTCAGAAGTTCTGTGGGTATTGTGAGACCTGGATATTCAAGAAGAGATTAAGACAATAGATAATGGCCTTTGAAATGTGATGCTATAGGAGAGCTCTGAAAATCTCATGGACAGAACATGTGACAAATGCAAGGTCCTACAGAGAATGAAAACACAGAGATCTTTATTACAGGAAATGATCGAGAGAAAGATTAGATTGGCGGGACGTACTGAGAGGCTCAGCAGGACAGAGGATATTAACAGTTTTCTAGAAGGAAAAAATATGGGAAAAGGATCAAGAGGCAAAAAACGAAGAACATGGTTTGAAGATATAAGATCATGGACAGGATCACATGGCTATGCAGAAACAAAAAGGAAAGCCACCAACAGAGAGAACTGGAAGGAGATGGTGCTGCACCCTCTCACTGAGGAAGCTACACGAAGAAGAATGTCTGAAAGACAAGGATATAACTGAAAAATAAATAAATTTTAGTAAGTCAGTGGAACAATTAAAAGGATGCTAAATAAAAATAAGACGAGAAACTAATTTAAACATCACAAAGTAATGGGCACTTCCATTCTATTATATGGTCAGAAATATGGAAATATGAATTAAAAAAGAAAGATGAAAGTAAAATACAAGCTGCAGAAATGTGATTATTAAGGGCAGCTAAAGGATGAGTAAAATTATACCACATAAAAATGAAGACATCAGAAGAGAGCTAGATATTTGCAACGTAAATGATAAGATCAAGAAATATAGAGAGAAATGGCAAGGACATTTATTTAGGATGCAAAGATATCGGCTACCAAGCAAATGGATAAATATAGACCAAAAGGGGAGAGAGAGAGAAAGAGAGAGAGGAAACCAGCTGCAAGATTGAAATCTCAGTGAAGCTAGAACAGGCAGATTCCTAATCCCTGATAAGTAGAAGAACTGTAGATAATAATACTTAGGAAATAATCAGGGAGAAGCATATTTCAAAACGTTGAGGAGAACGAAGAAGACTAAAGAATTTATAAATGTCGTTTAGTGAGTTGCACTGTATGTGGGCTACTAACTGGTTCTGCCCTTGCCTATATAAGCCCTGAAGAAAGCGAAGGGATTAAGAATGCCACTTGTGCAATAATAATAATAAAATAAAATAATATAAAAGACAAGAATAAGAAATATATCATGTGTAGAATAAAGAATGGATTGAGTTAGTGAGAGACGGGTTAACAGCTGTTGATTTCTGAACAGAAGAATTCAAATCCCGACTAAGACGGGAACCTTTATAAGCGTTTTCAGCTGACAGTGAATTATCCGATTTTATAAGGAAATGGCAAGATTTTATTCTTTCTGTCCCAAGAAAACGTCGGTGTTTTATCCAGCAAAAAAGATAAACTACCCAGAAAAACAGACTCCATTAATAGACATAACAAAATGGCCTCATACCTGTATTTACTTCTGTCGTAATTGAAAACAACCGGACTCTGAATACAATGAAGGATTTTTAGAGATGTTTAAGGATGCTGTTCTAAATATAAAATTAGTATGCTAAGATAATGAGGATTTTGTAAAATGGAGCATGAAATAAGAGAGAAATTCAAACGCTTTAATGGAATCTGAGATGAAATGATGCAGGAAAAATTTGAAAGTCAGTGTTAGTATAAGAATGGATATCGTTCAACTATAAATATATTGATATCATCAAAAGAAAAGAAAAAAAACTGTTGAAAAAGGA
The DNA here is from genome assembly GCF_054136105.1 of Typopeltis vanoorti. Classification (NCBI taxonomy): domain Eukaryota; kingdom Metazoa; phylum Arthropoda; class Arachnida; order Uropygi; family Thelyphonidae; genus Typopeltis; species Typopeltis vanoorti. The sequence goes on along the minus strand of NC_143550.1, from coordinate 76,313,086 downwards.
TCTTTCTCATAAGAAAACAAAGGATTTTGTGTCTTAGTTACATAGTAGGATGGTATAGGATTAGCACTTATAATGTCTGATGGTATTGGTGCACTCTAAGGCTTGTCAAATGAAAAATAGATAATGATTCTGTATCTAAAATTTGCGTCAGCGACGAAGATTATTGATGTACAGGATGGAAAGGCTAAACTAAAAACAAAAGCACCCGAAATATTGATGAAAACACAGCAAAAACGACTTACTGTATGCTGTAGACGAGGAAGTAAGTCATCCATTTACAAAAGCCAAAAAAAAAAAAAGCTCTTGGAGCGATTGTTTCAAAAGCCTCCGATCACCTCTGGAAATGCCTGCAGCATAGCCGGAGTTTCTTAGAAAAGAAACTTCGGATAAAACATTTTTAAATTCATTTCATGCGTTAGTTGCACAAACTTGGTTCTGTTGGATTTGTGCCAAAAACTTATATGAAATCAATTTCACTCAGGTACGCATTTTTCCAAAGGACTTCAGGTCTCTAATAAGCAGAAAAATTGTTTCACATCGAACGACCGAAATTCATTTATCACAATCATCCATGCTCTAGTGGGAATTGGAGCTATGTGGGTATGGAAAACTGGAATGGTTTCCTCTCGGCCAATCAGATCCTTTTTAGTTCTGCAAAAGCCATAGTTTGTGATCTTCCGTGTGCTAAAGGTCTCTCTCTCTCTCTCTCACACACACACACACACACACACACACACACACACACACACACACACACACACACACACACACACACACACAAAAAACTAATTTCGAGCTTAGATTAGCCAGTATACCTCTTTTGCAATAAAGTATTTTTTTTTAAATTAAGATATTTAACATTTCAATGTTAATGAATTTCAATTTCATAATTAATTTTTGAAATATTATCCACGTTGAAAAACAATAAAACCCTTCACAATAACATGTTAGATCACTTATTAATCTCATATTTCCAAAGAATATGTTACCATGATTATTTCAAGCAAAATTACCAATTTATATCTTAGAACTCGAAACCCAGTAGAGGCATTGCAGCATACTTTACACTCATCGATCACATACTTCAACAACACACGCAGACCCATTTTTAAGACGAAGACAACACTTCTTTTTTTGCAATCAATACATAACTTGTTAAATCGTTAGTCCTTTCATTCATAACAGTCAACTTCCTTGGGGGAGGAAACTACCACCGCCCCTGCTGCTTGTTGCTTTCCCGGAAATATTGATCATGCACCTCTCTCTTTTGTGACGTCAGAGAATGACGTTGAACAGCAACTATTTGTGTTACTACTGGTTGCAGCAACAGTGTTGACCTTGCAGACAAACTGTAAATGGCATATGACAAGTTGGTCATTTTTATTTGTTAGAATTCTGTTAAATATTTTCATTCAAAGAACACATCATGGGTGTGTGTGTGTAGTTATTAATTGTCCCTTATCATTGTGCTGTGCTGTGCATTGTTGATAACCATTAAGCAACTTGAATAGTCAAATTAAAACCTATAAAGTATATATAAAGAAAGTGTGTGATATAATGAGAAATTTAGGTTCGATGTTGTAGCACAAACAGAAAAGTTTATAAAAAAAACTATGAATGCAAAATTTTATTTATTTCAAGATTATGTAAGACTTTATAAAGGAATCCTAATCTTCAAGGTCCAAACTGTATGTGTTAAAATTACTAAGCGGATTACTTAGGTGAAAATAATATAGTACATCAATACATTTTTCACGCATCATTTCGTGAACACGGTCAATACAGTTGCAATCATGGAACAATAGCACAAATGTGCAGTGCATGACATAAAGATCAACAATGCAGATATTGCATCACGTGTGCAGTAGAGAAGCATAGGATTAATTCTAGCTAAACTACCAGCAAGAATTAGTGCTAAAATCGCAAAATTAAATAAATAAATAAAGAAGCAGAATTAATATTGATAATGAATTTAAAAAAGTATTATTTAATATGCATTAATTAATACTATTTCCAATAATGTAGTATAGCATAGTTCATCACGCCTGTTCATTTGTGAAAGCTGAATTAATGTTCCACAACTTTCTATATGCAGTATTTTCATAAGGTGAGATAGATACGAGTAACTTATTATTTGCTGATATTCAAAAATAAAGGAAACTTACGATAGGACCGAATGTACAAAGGATAATTAAAAGCTTACCCCCCCCCCCCTTAGTAATTGGAGATGATAAGTTTGTACTTATTTACTGTCACTGGTAATGAAATTATTGTTAAGTCATTAGATCGAAAAGTAGATTTTATATGTTCTGTTTATTGTTGTAACAGAAGCATGATAAAGAGCCCTTATGGTGACGGATTTCTGCCATGCATGATGGCAGAAATGTTGCGTGTGCTCGTGAACAGATTAAACATTCTGGAACCAGGACTAAAGAGTGGTTATTAAACCTATACAACACTTGCCTCAGAACCCCCAAGGATACCAACTATCTGGAGGCATGCCAAAGTGGTGGCCTTTCTGAAACCAGGGAAACCCCTAACCGAAGCAAAAAATTACAGACCTACATCACTACTCAGCAACCTCTTTAAACTCTATGAACGATTAATTTTGAATAGGCTACAACCCCTAATCGAACCCCATATTATATTGCTGAGCAGGCAGGTTTTAGACCAGGCAAATCCTGCATATCACAAATTATCAACCTCACTCAATATATAGAAAATGGTTACGAGCAAAAACTAGCCACAGGAGCAGTCTTTGTAGACCTAACTGCAGCATATGATACCATAAACCACCTCACACTCAGAAATAAAATATACAGAATAACTAGAGACTATCGCCTTGTCCGCCTGATCCAATCACTCTTGGAACACAGACGCTTGTTACGTGGACCAGGGGGTAGGAAGAGCGGCTGGCACTTCCAAAAAATGGCCTCCCCAGGGAAGTGTATTATCACTATTATTTTCAATATCTACATCAATGATCTACCCATCTTTCCAGGAACTAGAAATTTTATCTATGCTGATGACCTTACCATAGCTACTCAAAAAATTTCAAGTCCATTGAAACTACTCTATCACTTGCCTTAAATAGTCTAACCACATATTATAGCAGCAATCAACTGAAACGAAACCCCTTGAAAACCCAGACTGGCCTTTTCAACTTTAATAAGGAAGCCAACAGGAAGCTACAGATTTCTTGGGAAGGCTCTAATATAGAACATTCCTGGAACCCAATCTACCTCGGTGTTACTCTCAATCGCACCCGCTCATATAAAACACACATAAAAAAAACAAAGGCAAAAGTGAATGCAAGAAACAATATACTAAGAAAGTTTATCTCCTCCAAATGGGGCGCAGATCCTAGCACACTGAGATCTTCTGCCTTAGCCCTTTGCTATTCTTCTGCTGAATATGCTTGCCCAGTATGGTCCAGATCCTGCCACGCTGAAAAACTTGACCCAGCATTGAACGAAAGCTGCCGCTTAATTACAGTATGCCTGAAACCAGCCAAAGTATACAGGCTGGTATTGTACTCCCTTCAATTCGAAGATCTGCATTATCAGCTGAAGAAAGAAGTAGACAAATGAATGATGAACGCCTCACTATTCGGCTAGACCACAGTTCCCCAAAGACTAAGATCCCGACATAGCTTCCTGGCAACTGATGAACCAACCAAAAACCTCCCAGAAACAAGACTTCAACAATGACTTGCACTATATCCTGAAAATAATACTGGTATTCCAAAAGCCGAACATCTTCCATGTGGTGCCCACTTGGATTGGAATACTTGGAAACCCCTGGCTCAGATAATTGTGAGTGTGGGACAATCCAGTCCATGGAACACCGTCTTTCTTGTCTCTTTCTTGCATCACCTTCCACAAAAGAGGACCTTATATCCTGCACAGAAAGAGCAGCTGATTGTTCAAGATACTGGAGGAACATCTGTAGCTCAGTGGAAGTGGCGTTGCGTCCTCTGCGTTTGGCCGCTCGAAGTTAGATCTAGGTTCAAGTCTAGTCGCCGACTGGCGGAACTTTTTCTAATCCTATCTTCGACTGTTTCCCGAGTTAGTCGATCTCTGGCACGGTCAAGCGGATTTTTCGTCCCGTAAACTCAAGAAAATCGACCGTAGTACCCATATTATTTCAGACAATAACATATCCTGTTAGGGTTAGGCACCAAGAGATGGCAGCACTTGGTTGCTAGTCTCTTCATCAGTAGCCGCCTATAATTAGTGATAGACATGGGCCAGCTATTTCTGATTGGCTACCAATGGAGATTGAACTACCACTCAGTCTCCAAAAGCTAGATAGGGTATAAAAGCCTTGCCTACTCCCTATCAGGGAATAAAAGGCGTTAGCTGATTTTTTATATAAGTTATGTATAGTTTCCTTTTTTCATATTTAATTATTATTCCCTGTATAATTCACCTACCAAATGTAAGCTGTTCTCATTTGTAATGTATCCTAATTTGTTGCAAATAATGTTGTACCACTTACTTACTACTGTACCACTTGTATTTGGATACGAAATAAAAATGGCCTGTGTCCTTATGGCCAGTTTGTCTGTTTTGTAGAATGAAAGAGCAAATTTTCCTGAAGGAACACCCTGGTTTTTCATTTCGTGTGTGACCGGGTGATTGGCATTCACTTGAAAAGTGATTGTAAAGGCTCATCACATATTAGATGGGATTCAAACGCAGATCTTTTTCAACCGACCATCAATATACTCCGTTATAGAATTTTTCCACTGATAAGCAAGGGCAATGATTCTATTTATTGTAATGCGTGAAATTAGAGAGAGAGAGAGAGAGATCAACTCAGCTATGGGACATGCGAATGTCTCCCTTAGCTGACATGCGGATATAGTGTTTTATGAATGAGTCTTTGTATGAATATTGAGTATCATAATCATAGTCACAGACATTTCTTGGAAATAATTAATTGTTGTAACAACACTTACCGTAGTCTTTTCCAAGCACCTGAGTAGATGGTGATGTTGCAATTCGAAGATATCATCAGGCAAATCTTCAACCTCTTGCCCGCTTTCCACGGCAGCAAGTCGGGCTTCCACAGCCTTCTTCTTGGTAACGAAAGCTGCACCACTTGTTGCTTTGGCCACCCTGATGCGCGCCATCCTCGCTTTCTGAAAAGTACAGCTTTGTTTAATATAGGGGTTTTGTAAAGAAGTATTAAGAATTTTAGGAAATAAAAACAAGCATTGAATCATAAAATATGTTTATACTAGCAAATATTGTGGTAACAGCAATTTATTTATTTAATTGTTTTATTTATTCGTATGGAATTTCCTCCCTTTTCTAGCCGGTCCCTATTAGGACGAGTTGAGCCCCCTCATGGGGGTTAAGCATTTATGACTGTAGATCTCTGTGTGTGTGTGTGTGTGTGTGTGTGTGTGTGTGTGTGTGTGTGTGTGTGTGTGTGTGTGTGTGTGTGTGTGTGTGTGTGTGTGTGTGTGTTCACGGGACGGTTTGTCTGCTAGCGGGATGAAAAACCCCAGTAAACTGTTGGGAAAACCCTGCTGTCCACTCCCAAGACCGACTAACTTGGCTATGGCTGAGGAAGCTCCTTGTTGGGAATCGAACCCAGGACACTCCTCCTCCAGGCATATGGTTGCGAAGCGCAAAGACACTAGTCTAACCGCATGGACGTAACAGCAATAAATTATATTTAGAAAGATAGAAAACTTCGAGAAAGATAGAAAATTTATTTCGCTCTGTTTTTATATTATTTATTATTATTATTATTATTATTATTATTATTAGCCAAAACCGTTTTTATTAACATCTTCTTTCTGAGGTAAGTAAGAGGTTTATACCAAGTATTCTTTTTTGTATTTTCTTGATTCCGATGTACTATTTCTACATGAGAATTATGTTCACAACTCGACCGTTATGTTTGTTCGAGTAGACACTTTGCTATTTATTGTTTGAAACCAAATAACCTCTTCCACGTGCATCACAGGTGACATCATCTTTCAGATATTTTGTATAATTGTCTTCTTCTTCATTATTATTTAATAGGGATTACGACAATGAATCTCTCTTCCACTTTTCAAACACTTTCCTGATATTATTTATTTTTATTTCTTTTCAAAGAACTGAACTAATTGGTATAGATCATGAGGACATTTCACCATTTTTGAAATTGAACTCAGGTCTGTAAAAATAGCGTAATACTGAATTTGTTGTGGAAAAATTTTCAACGAACGTATAGTCTGTTATTATGTTGGAACTGAAAATATATTATGTTTTTTATCAATCATTACTTGTCCACTATGTATTCTATGAGATATAAGCTTGTCAGTTGATGTCGTAGGGTGATTTTCTTTGTAGTCTTTCAGTACAGGTTTGGCTGTTTTTAGTATTAACTAAAACCGGAGATAACTTGATATGGAATTAATATTTTTATTGTAAAATATCCTCATATCAAAGTTATTTAGTGATGAGAAAACTAATTGCATCAGAGTCCATTCGTACAATACCTTTTAAAGTTCAGATCTAAGGCATTTTAGGAAAGAGAAGCTGACTTCGCCGAAAAGATTCAGGTGGGAATAATAAACTATCCGACAAAAACACGAGCTCTTTTGCAAGGGAAGGGAAAAATAATACTTAGTCACTGTGTTTCTTCGTAATTTTTCTAACGGGATGAAGATTCGTTGTTAACACGTGCAAAATTGTGGTACTTTTCTATTCACCTTTCTTTTGCTTTCTCTTTTCTCTAATTTTTTTATTCTTATACCCGATTCTTCGCCCACGAAAACATTTTTTCTAAAAAAATGTTACTAAAAGCCATCTTTTATATCACATAGTGATCTAATAGAAACGTCTAATTTTATATGATAAATGTAAACCATTTTATGAAAGAAAATCACAGATAAGTCTCCAATCAAAGTTCACGAAAAAACACAGATCATTCCTTCATCGGCAAACAGTGACAGCAACCTCTCACACAGCTGAGAAATATAATAATAAAAACAGCTGAAGTATCCCCGACGTACAGAGGAATTTAGCACCAGTTTTCATACAGAATGACGCCATTGTTTACTTTATAGGTTAAGTATTTGGTTGAAAAATCGCAATTCTGTGCAATACTCGAAGTTTGTTATGTTTTAAACGAAAACTCTGGCAGTGTTACTTTGACTTCAAAATGGTTTCTACGCTGCTTTTCGTCAGATTTTAATTTACCTATTTTGTAGTTGGTGCTTTTTTTTTCCCTAAAAAGTGGCTGAAAATTTTACAAGCATATTGAAGGCCGTAATTGAAAAATTGAGACAAGTGTTTAAATTGGAGGAAACTGGTCTGTTTTGGAAACGCATCTCTAATAGAACATTTCTATTGTTTCTATTGAAGAAAATCCGAACACAGTTTTAAAGCGCTGCTAAACGACGATGCACTCTTTTGCTGAGATCTAATACTGCATGAGATTATAAATTAAAATCATTAACGGTTTACCATTCCAAAAATCCCAGACCTTCAAAGGACTCGTCAAAATTAGACTTGTCAGTTGTAAGTAAAAAAAAAGAAGAAAAGAAAAGAGGTTTGGTCATATGTGCTTTGTCTACACACTATTTTACCTATCTACTAATATATCTACTAACCACTTGGCCTGGTTGGCCGAGTGGTCAGTAGATATATTAGTAAACAGGGCAGAGTGGTTAGCGTATCCACTCTCCAGCCAAAAGGCCGCGGGTTCGAATCCCACCATGGGCATGGATGTTTGTAATTGTCTATGAAAGTACTAATGGTGGTAGCGGCGGTAGATGGCGTTGGTATAGATGGTGGTAGTTGGGGTTCGTCATAGTTGATGAATTGAGTGGTGGAGACGGAGAGTTGTAGAGAAAGTGTCCTCCCTCGATGAGTCTTTGGACTCCCTGGAGGTGTCACGTAATAATAATAATAATAATAATAATAATAATAATATTCCGGACTGGAAAAATTTCGTGATTGACAAAAGATTCCTTTTGAAAAGTTGCATATTACTGTACTGATCTTCCTCAGAATGTCGGCGGTATTAATGAGATTAATGTTAAAGATTAATGTCATGCCACCGACACTGTATCAATAATCTATCTTAAGGGATCAGGGACTAATGAAGCGTTCCAGAGTTGTTGCCATCGAAGAATATTAAAGAAAATTATAAGAGAACTGGATGCTAAAAAAAGGAAAATATCAAATAAATTTGGGAAAAATCTTATATTAAAATGGCTGTAGAATTATTGGAGGATTCACACAATTTTCAGTTTAACTGATAATACAATATGTTAAAATATTGGACTGGCAAAATAAATAGCTTTTGAAGGTTTTTTTTTTGTGTGTGTGTGTGTGTGTGTGTGTGTGTGTGTGTGGGTGGGTGGGTGGGTCCCAACAGCGAAAGCTTCTTATAAATATTAGTATATTCCTACATGGGGTAAATGCTAAGTATTTTTATTCATATTTTGTTTATTTATTTATTTTTTCTTGCATAGTCAGGAAATCCTGCTCTCGAGACCAAAAGTGGAACTTTTCTTCAAGCTACTTCGTCCTCCAATAATCTGGCGGTGGTCTCATACAGGGGAATGAAATTCATCTCCCACCTAAAGATAATCACAAACTTCTCTGCCCACGACGAGATCCGAACCTGCAGTCTGTTAACTTGGGAGCGGATAAGCTAACCACTCGGCAACTAAGTGGCCGAAGTATATGAAAACAATGTTGAATTGTTACAATGGTCCATTTGTCAAGAACTAACCACGAAAAATGTAACTTAGTTACTAGTGAATCAAAACTTCATGCTATTAGAGAGAGAGAGAGAGAGAGAGAATGATGAAAAAAATTATAGAACGATGTAAAAGTGCCACAGATACCGGAGAAAACAGGAGAAGCAGTACTTACGAAAAACCTCGACTACTAAATGCACAGGTTGGCCATAATTAAACATCTCCTATTCAGAGCTTTATGTAGCTTGATCTAACAACCGTAATGTCAGCAAATTTGGCACGGAGACTAATAAAGACATAAAAAGAAGATTCCGAGAAAAAAAAAGTTCGGAAAGTTGCCAATAGGGGGGGGGGGAATGTGGTAGTCTTGTAGTTCAGAAAGCCAAACAGTTGCATAAAGCGAAGTTGAACACCTGTTTTGCTGGCATCATACGAGCTATGAAGTAAAGGGAAACTTCACAACGGCATTCCTATTGATAGTCGTGTTCAACATGCGCCTCAATTTACCCTATCGCTATTTTACTAAATTATTAAAGTTATTTTACTTTAACGAGTGAAATGCATTAGCCGCTCTTTGTGAGTTTAGAACCCGCCAAAACTTGCGTAAAGGTTCTCTGTCAGTTAATGCAGTTAGATCGACGGATCAGGAGTTTAAAGAAACAGGATCTTTGGAAGTTCGACCTGGCATAGGACGGAAACCCGTGCCAGTATGGGTAATTGAAAACGTTACCACTGCGATTATAGACAGACTACACACGGAAATGTTGCTGGTAGTATCAGCGCTCGTGGAGTAGCGCGACAATTAGATATACCTTATTCCACGAGATGGAAAGTCTTGGCAAAATATTCACATTTTATCCATACAAGATCAGCCTCCTCCAGCAGCTGCTACACGATGATTACGATAAGTGACTGTCATTTGCTCTGAAGTTTCTAGTCAGAGCAAATGTCAGTCACCGTGGTGAGATGAGCCGCATTTTTATCTGAACTAGGCTGTAAGCTCCCAAAATTGTCGAATTTGGGCTTCCAAATCACTCCACGCGCTTAAGGAACTCCCATCACATTCATCGAAGATTACTGCTTGGTGTGGCTTGACAGATGATTTTATAATAGAGCATTCTTTTTTGAGGTCATCACTCCAACAGAACCAGTAGCTTGTTTCATTACCGAGCGTTATGTATAACAAATAGGGGAAGTTTAATTACGGCCGCCCTGAACTTGAAAGGACCAAAGCTTTGCAACAGTTCGAAAGTTACTTATTATGCCTTCATTAATAAGAATGATCTGAAGTGCTCGTGGCGAACATTTAGTGAAGATGAAGAATCTGTGAATGTCTGATGCCAGTTTAATTTACTGTTTTTTGTTGTTTGTTTGCTACTTTTCCTGTTAAATTTTCGTGATTTCATATCACGGCAAATTATAATGTATATTTTATTTTGTTTACGATTTATTTCAGTTGCGCGTCTTAATTTCGAAAGAATTACGCACGGATCTTGATGTATTGCTTTAGTTGATTGTCTTTAATAAAAAAACAAAGATCCATTAAGCAGTGAAGAAGTATTGTCGATTTGAAGTGTGTTGCAAGTTGGGTTTTATAGTAATCAGCTTGATAATTATGGAAAGAAGTTTTACTCTATTGTGTAATTGATGCAAAATAATTCGATTTGTTTGGTCACCAGAGAAAATGAATTACATTTACATTCAACTGGGAGAGATCATTTTAAAGTGGAAAACAGAGTATAAGAAAGAATGAAGATTTCCCCCAACACTCATTGAGAATCTTTCAGAATAAAAATCCCTCAATTTACACTTGCATACTACACGAGGGAAAACGGCAACCAAATTAAAGTGGAGACTTATTTGAATATCCTTTTATGTCAGATCAATTACCGTAAAGATATCAAAATGAACCGTTTCAGTTTTTTTTTCCTGTATTTTCTTAGGAGTTATTCAAAGATAAGTGACACGAAGAATAAGATCCTCTGTGGAACTACAATAGCGAAATTTATACCCAGGATTATTTGTCCGTTAAAAAGTTTCCAAGTAGTGCTTAAGTTGACTGATATGGATTTCGTAATTTTATTACAAAAGACAAGTACGATCAAGAGGATAGCAACTAAGTGTCAAGGTCTCTCTTCGGTCAAAGTAAGGACTAATTGAAAAGCTACAAAATAAACAGAATGCAGAATTTTTCAAGATGTAGAAAAAAAAACTAAATAAGAAAAACGGTGCATTAAGCAAATATGAAGTTGACTTTGTCAGCCGAAAAAGAAATAAGCAATTTGACAGAGTAAAAAGGAGAATATGCAAATCACGAAGATACTTTAATTAGATAAAAATTGGAATGCAGTAGAAAGACCTTTTGAATTAGGTCAGTCGTCTTAGAGAATAGCGATTTTTTAAACAAACTTTATGTTTGAAGTGGTATGTGCATTTGCGAATTTTTGATTAATTATTTTTTCCCTCGATATAACTACATGTAAAATAGTTTGTTTCATTGGGCTGAAAATGGCAGCATCCTTGCACTTACTTTTTGTGCTTTTCTTTTGTCCGCCCGCTGACTCTGGTGATAGATTCGCGAAAAGTTTGAAACAATAACGGGAACTGGAAGAGCGATCACCAACACACCACTTAGGGAGCAGACACCGCCCACAACCTTCCCCATAATACTGTCAGGCACCATGTCACCATATCTGGAAAGGAAACACACAGTAAGTCATAAAAGTAAGAGAAATCAAGTATTTAAAACGCATGCTTTAATTAGAAAACATGGGTATACTTTAAATATACCAATAAGTCAGGTAGTTTAATATATAAATGAATATGTCGTTATCTATTCTTAAAAAAAATCAACTAAACGTCTTTTATTCCCTAATAGGGAGTAGGCGAGGCCTTTATACCCTATCCAGCTTTTGGAGACTGAGTGGGCAGTTCAATCTCCACCGGTAGCCAATCAGCTACTTATTTAATAATTACAGAAAACAAAGCAGAACCCTCTCAAGATGAATCTTATACATCTGATGCTCAGCCTGCTAGTGCTAGTAAACATTCTTCACAAGACATTGTCCAGGCTGCTTCTGAAGAGATGGAATGTGATGGAGTAACACCAGAACAAAATGAGCAACATACAGAAGGACAAGCAAGTAGCAATTCTTAAATTTCCTATTTCTGGTTTCGTAGCTGAGTATCAAAGATGTTCATTTTGATTGGAAATTACTCGGGTTCGAATTCAGTCAAAAACATGAAAATGTAAATCACACTTTTTAAAAATTATAAAAACTAAGTCTCATATGTTTAGTTTTTTCTTAAAGGAAGCGAATGGTTTCATACGACCAGCAACATATCAGTGTTGCCTGCACTGGTATTGCTTGTATTACGCCCGAAGCAACTAAGGTTAGGAGGAAAGGCCATTGTATTTTGTATGTTAAATGTATTTGTTCTTCTGGCCACTTGCCTGGTTTTAAAAATTGGCATTTCCATAGGTTTCTTACATAGGATTCTTCATATTGAAGGAAGAATTGTACAAACTGGCTAACTCACATTCAGATGACAGATACTTGAAAGGTTCCTCTCTTTCCCGACGGAAGTCGAAACCGAATGCATCTAATCAGAAAGCAAGTGGCGCAGTGTCATCGCCAGTGCGTTACTAAGAGAAAAGGGAATAGTCGTTCGCTGTAGACTTACTGGTTTGAACAGTAATCATGTACATAACTTATTTTGGAAAATACTAGCTCATTATTGCGAATTATCAGTTAGTATTTCGGTAAGAGAAGACATATTGGAAATCCATAAACTTAGAATTCTAAATCTTAAAATTCTGAGAGGCAAGAAGACTCGACTCTTCTCAAAATAATGCATTTAAGCGGAATCTCTTATGTACCTATAGATGTTAAAGCAAAGATGACTGTGTGCAAAACGAAAGTAATGGTTCATGTAAATCTTCTCGATACCATCGAGCCATGACGCAACGAGTGACGTCATGCCTCGTTTCATTTCGTGAACTTCATTTCAAACTTCTGTTCTTTTGCCTTAGCTTGACTGAAAATTAGGAAGTATGTTACTCCCGGGACCTCCAAGTTATTTGAGATTCTCTCTCTCTCTCTCTCTCGCTCTCATTCATGTCTTTTGAGCTGTATATCAAAGAGTAAGACGAATAGTCCTCTATACAGCTACTATTATTCTCTTAAAATTCTTTAATTTCATATTATCCAACTAGTATACTGGATTCACAAGTCGGTTTTCATTTTTGGGAAACAGGAGTTTTTGAAAATATATACGTCTTAAGTATCGCAGAAATTCCCGTTTTTTTTAAACTTCGAATTTCAATTATTAAGAAATAAATAAATGAAAAAAATTATAAACCTTTTATTAATATTCATGTCAAAGTATAGATTATGTGATAACTAGATTCTTCATCAATGCTTTCATTTCCTTTTTTTGCGAGCACGTTGAGACATTACTCTTCAGCTCCCGCTAAACTGTAATATATTTAACTGTAATATATAATTCATATACTCTCGATATCTAAACCCATAACTGATGGAGGAATCAAAAATATCATCTTTAGATTTGAACAAGTTCGGATTATTGTAACGATTTTATTTTAGTTTTTCATCCTTTTCTTAATGTAAACTAAGGCGTAATGACACTTATGTATATGCTAGTTCAGTTCAGCTCTCTCTCTCTCTCTCTCTCTAATTTTTTACTATTGTAATCTGTTAGATAAACCTTAGATATAACTTGCAATAAGAGTTTAGGATTGTATTGGTAAATTGGTCTCTTTTAAGTTAATAACGAATACTAAGTGTCCTATCTTGTGCCTTCGAATAATTCGTCTAAAACATTTTGTTTATTCATCCGATACACTGCGTTTTTTAAATATTTATTTAGTTATTTATTTCTGTATTTTATTCTTCAAAGTTCGGCATTCAGCAGTTCGTAATTTCATTCCTGCGATGCTGCAAGCGAAACTCTCAAATAGGAGTAAGAGGAGGGTAATAGACAATTAAAATGTTTATAAAGTTTTCCCCCATTGAAACAGCCAGACGATTACTTGTTTTACTTATCCAATATGCATTTTGTTTTTATATTCTTCTTGAATCTGTTTCTGTTGATTTAATTTGATTTGTGACTATCTCTTTTCTTTGAAATCAGCGCATATTTTGTGAAACACGGTGAAAAATGAATTTCTATCATAAGGCTGCTTTGAAGTTTCTTTCTTTCTGTTGTTTTTTTTTCTTTTCTTTTTCTTTTGCGCATGTTTGTTCGAAACAGCCGTGAAATCCGATTTAGTTGCTTATTCAGTTCAGTCTGCATTTGTCCAACAATTCTGATTTCCTCAGTTTTGTTGTTGAAATATTATTTCGGGCTTTCTTGTTTGATTTCTTCAATTTAATCTTTCGTGTCTGCATTCCTTTCGAAGATACGCTATGAGTTTTTTCGTCTCTCTCTCTCTCTCTCTCTCTATCTATCTCTCAGGCTGTTCTACTTTGGTTGTTTTCCCTGCTGATTCTATCAACTGTTTAAATAATTCCCAGTTAAGGATAAAATTTCCTTCTTTTCAGAAGACTGTCAGAAAGGCTACAAAAGTTCTCATCTTACGGTAGGCAGGTGTTCATTTTTCAGTTACTGCCGAAGGTCAGGTTCGGAGGAGGTCGTCTTGGCTTTATTATAAGTCTCACTGACTCCAAAGAATATTCCGAATAGTAACGCGGCATATATTGGATTTTTGGGTGCTTTTCGCAAAATTCGTAGCATCTATTAAATTGATTTTATCTGTCTCTGCACGTATATTACACCTCCGCTCTGAGTGGACGGGATGGTTTTTCTGAAGTGTTTCTATTTTGGTTTGATCTCTAAATTTTATCCATTTTAGAGATAAAATGTTCCGAGTTATTTCGAAATAATACAAAATACATAAAATACTGCAGTCTAAAATGGACGGAGTTCAAAGAAATTTTATATATTTAAGAAGTTAACTAAATCTCATCTCAATTTTTGTTTGGATTGAACCGTTTTAGTGGCAAAATTAGACTGGTGTTGTTTGACATCACGAGCGAAACAACTAAGTTATGAGGCCAGACATACCATGTTAATTGAGTAGCCGGTTTGGCTGCTCTTTACGACACGAAACGCCCGCGTTTCCTTTAAGGAAACCCTTTCTCTTCCATACGAGACTGGCTGACCTGCGTTCATCTGAAAAAGTCGTATAAAAGTTCTTCTCATCTTAGACGGGAATCAAACCTAGGTCCTTTCAACTAAAAGTCTTCGTTGATATCAAATGAGTCGAAAATTATATAAAACGAAGGAAAATATGTTGGTAATGAAATTAAAGCAAAAAAAAGCAAAAAGAAACTAAGGTTTCGTTATGCTTTTTCCCCCTCTTTTACTAAGAGTGGACAATCAATGTTTTTATTTTCAAACTTAAAAATATCGAAAATAATCGATAGCAACTAAATAATTACAGAATTTTGGCATCAATTGCAACAGTTCTACAAACTGTTGAAGAGAGAGATGTCGCTCATGTATTCCTGTTGAAGGAAGTTAGTCTGAGCATCTCTACAAAGTTTGGTTTATTGTAGAAAATATTATGTGTTTAGCTTTAAAATATAAAATTATTCGTATTGTTTGCGAAACAAAGTTTTAAAGCGTGTATATATAATTTCGAAACATCCTATAATTGTTTATTTATTTTTCCGAACATTCATAGTGTCTATACACAGAATCAACAATAAATGTTTTGTTTTTTAAATCAATTTTAGATAAGCGAAGGAGTTCCGAAACATATCAAGATTGTTTGGAAACGATTCAATTAATTTTTTCTGGTATCAGAAAGGTTTCATTTCTGATGTTAAAAAAAAGTAATGAACTTTCTAATTTCTGTATGCTTTTCTTTTTAAGGAGGACGAATCAGAAGAAGGATAGTCTTGTCCTCCTTCTGATTCGTTGTTTCATGAAAATTCGTGATAATAAAAAAATCACAGCGTTTCTCCTTCTTTTCATTATCAGTATTATAATTCTTCTTGCATGTCTTCTTATAGTTCTAGTTCTACAATAGAACTATAAAAAGACATGCAAGAAGAATCACTTTCATCACTTTCCAGTGTTAGTATACTTTCAAATTTGTTTAAAATTGATTAATTCATTTGCGATGTTAAAATTAATTATATCAACTTGAATGTACAATAGTGATTCAAAGATTTATTGGCTTAATAAATTATATATTCAATAAGATAATTAGTAAGTATAAGTAGATTTCAGAAATATCCAGTTCTCTTCTTTAAAACAATACGACCACATTTAAATGCCATGTTTTTAGAACTATTGTTGTTAATATAACATGCAGTATGTATATGAGGATGTAATTCCTCATAGACTATTTTTTTTTTAATCTGTTCTCTTTTTCATTCCAATTGCCTGGAACTATTGTTATTAAACTATATTTATACAGTGTACAGTATTTATAAATTTTTAAACATATATTCGGCTGCTGTCTGCTGTCATAGCGTTATACCTCTCGAAGAAAGACGTTCTAAGTTCGATTCTAGTGACGGCTACCATAGAAACTTTTACTAAGCCTTCCTTCGACCGGATCCCGAATTAGTTGATCTCTGGCAAGTAGGGTTTCCACTCCAGGAAACTCGGGTTTTTAATTCCACAACTCAAGGAAAACAATATATGTTACTATTTCAGATAGTAACATATATTGTCAGCGACCACAAGATGGCAGCAGTTGTCTTCCTTAATTTCTTACGCGGAAATCAATTGAAAACTATTGATAGTCTTGGACCAAGTATCAGTGGTTGGTTAAGGATGGAGATTGGCTGCCATCCAGTTTACAAAAGTTAATTAGGGCAAAGTGGCCTCGCCTACTCCCTGTACTCCCTTTGGTAATAAAACTCGTTAATAGATTTTATTTATTTATTTTATATTCGTCTTACAACACTTTTTTTAGCATAATCAAAATAAAGAAAAACTGACATATTTCAAAATTATTTATTTTCTCTATTTTCATTTGCAGTCCACAGTCTCTATTTATTATCTATATTTTATGGAAGAAACGGGCTTATTATGCTTTAACATACTTAATATTCATGGTTATCAGATGAGTAATTGAATCAGAATTGCGGTCTGCGCAAACATTTCCTTCCTATATTATGTTTCATTTTTAAATTTCCATTTTTTATTCCTTTTCTTTCATATTTCCTCTCCCGTTTACTGCTACTCACGCTCCCCCCCCCCTAAAAAAATGAAGATTGCTACCTTGTAGCTGTTATGTGTTCTCAGGCAGTTACGTGAGTAATCTGTGATCAATTTTCTAGGTGCTGTTACAAGAGCACGTTCTCACCTTGACAGTGCTTAGTTAATCTCATTAGGCTGAGTAGTTGACCACTCTAAAGTGATTTCTGCTGTTTCAGCAGATACAAAGAACGTCAGCAAGTACGACAGTTTTCATTTTTTGATTTTTCACATATCTATACGTTTCTTGTTTTTTTTTTTTAACTTTGAATACACGATAATAAATGAAATGTCTCAGGTGAAACTGATATAGACTTACTACACTGTAAACTATTAGGACAAACTAATTATTTTTCTAAAATACAGTTAAAAAAACTTGATTACTTTGTCAGTAAAGAAAACAAAAGTGAAGTATTGGAAGTCGTCATAACATTCACACAGCTGGGTATTGAAAAGTGCAGAGAATGAAAAATGGATGGGAGTTGTTAGCGAGCCACGAACTAAACTATCGATTTCGAAGCCTTCTTTATGTGTCATTGTATTGTGACAGGTGTGGGAAACGCAATTGGAAAATTAGCTTAGGTTCAAAGTGCCGATTGCTGTTAACTCTGTTGGATTTTGAAGAGAAAAAAAATGGCCACGAGCTTTGATTCAAAGTCGTGAACTATATGAGCTTTCATCTCATCAGAACGTGCGTTATTCAGAAAGTCGATTTTTCTTCTGGAATGTTTTCTTGCCAAAAATTCCTTATGAATTCTTGGCAACGGAATCACTCGTTTTCAATAAGTGAAAGGCTTATCTATTGAATATCATCATCATTATCAGCTTATGCAACGCAATAACTCGGAAACTTTGATTTCCTTTTGTTTTTGATCGTCATGTGACATTATCATCACCTTTCATGCATTTTTTTACCATCTGTTCCTGTAACGTAGGTTCTTTAAAAGTAAACTCTTGAACACAGGTAATGAAAATAAAATTTGCAATGATGAGAATAAATCGAAAAGGCTTTGCCAACTTTTTTTTTTTTCTTTTTGATATTTTGGTGTTATGAACATTTCAAAATATCCAAAGGAAAGGTAAATCCCGAGAATATTTTTCAATAGAATCTCCATACTGGCTACATTTTTCATGTCAGAGTTCCAAGAAATTTTTAAATTCCTTTCTTATAGAACGTGACTGATCGCTCACAAAATTATCAGCACACAAATGATTTCATGTTATCACAGCGTAGGAAATGTTAACTCGCATCGATCTTTTTTTAGCCTTAGACATGGTATAATATGAATCAGTAGCCTATTAGATAATAAAACGGAAGCCAACCAATCTTTAAACAACCCAACAGATGAAATTTTCTTGGAACTAGGTATGGTCTGTGGATATCATAACTGTCAGAACGATTCCTTTGCATTCCAAAAAGAAGGGGGTTAATGGTATAAGGAATCCTATTTGTGTAACGATGGATTCCCTATACTATTGCATCAATACACCCCACTTCAAAATTTCATGCCCATCCCTCTGAGATGTATCGTAGTAGTAAGTATTTGGCATCTAAAAATATATATTTCTAGTAATACTATTAGTAATTAATGAATAGCAAACGGTTTCGTGCGAAATGAAACGATAATTATCAAAATCAATGTCCTTGATACCTCATCTATCACAGGAATGTTGTTCCGTGAGGCTGAAGTCCTCAACTAGACCAGAACTTCCAGTATCATTTACATAATTCTGTTGCATGAATTATTGCGTCACCATCTTATCGTCAGCGTATCTGCTGGGGAAAAAATACTTGTTTTGGCATTCCGAGATTAGAAAAATTGAACAATCACAAAACATCCATTGTTTCTCAGGTGTGGACATGTATAGAAAAGATGCTACTTTTATACTGTGCCATCTCTCTATACCTTAATGATCACAATAGTAACCACTACCCGCTAGAAAATTGAAAACGTATGCACGGTCAAACGTTTACAAAGAATTTCCGATTTATCTTCGCATAGTAAGATTCCATTTATACTCTGTAAACAAACTGTATATGAGTATTCCTTTACTATTTTTGCTAGAATGCAATCGTCCATGTCGTTGTTCATTGCTACGCACCAAAGATGCAAATATTAAGAGAGGCAAGCATTTTGTATCTTTAGTCACATCTATTTTTCGTATATGAAAAAAAAAAATCCTACTGCCTCTGAACGAGACCTGTTAACTCATTTGCATTTGCAAAAGCCCGCATACTTATTCCGTGTGTCTTAGAAATGTCTTCGGTCACAGTATTTTTCATTCAAAGTAAACATATCATCTTTGTGTCGGAGAGAGCTTCATTTAAATTCCCCAAACAGGCAAACCAACTAGAAAAATGCACGCAACTAACAGACCTCACACGTGTTCTCATAGCCTTACTTGCTTCTGTCTTAGTTTTTAAAACAGCAGAAACTTCATTCAATCTTTATGTTGTCTAAAGAACGGATCATATTTGTTTTACAGGAAACCACATTTCGTTGTAATGTACAAGTTGGACAGTGGATAATTATGATGAAACATCGCAAGACAATTTTCAGGCATTAAGAAGTGCAGTGTACAAGATGTAACTGTTTTTTTGATAAAAGAAAACAGATATTCCAAAATACAGCTATTTATGTAATAACTGTATGTTGTCATTTCTTGAGATAATCTTCCAGAGATTTAATAGAAGTTCCTCCTAGTAATCTCTGTTGATTGTACGCAATCAAATGCAACTTATCCATATAAAATAGTTACTGCAAAATAGTTGTTACCTTATAAAATAGTTGTTACCTTATAAAATAATGACTAAAATAGTTGACACTTTATAAAAAAAGCTACCTTATAAAACAGTTACAAAACGTTTAAGGAAATAAAATCAGAAAATACATTCTTAGGAAACTACATTTGTAGTGTTTTCCAATACGTAGAATGAACTGAATAAGCGTTTATGTAAGCTAGTCACTCAGCAGTCTGAGCGTAGTTCTGATAGATTCGTGCTGAAAAAAAAACTACTTTTATGCTATCTAACTCGCTTAAGTAATTTGATTCACGGCAACAATGAAAGAATTTCGTTTGTGCAACTATTGAATAAACGATTTTCGAGTTAATTATTTAGCGACTCAGTAATATCATATGGCTGTATGATATTGTGTAAGTGATGCAAAATTTAAAACTCACATCCATTCTCTAGGGAAGAAATTCGGGGATTTTAAATTTAACAAATTAAACGAAACTTCATGAAGTGACTTCGTAACACCGGTATTGCAAAGCTCGCTAGAAAATTACAGAATAATATTTCGGGATGTTTGCATGATCTTCCAAAATTTCTAACACTAGTGAAAAACAATTTTGTAACGTGGATAAAAATAAACGAAAACTGCATTTATAAAAAAGTAAAAAAAAAGTTGCATTTTTTTAAAATAATAAAATAAAAATAAACATATTGCATTTTTTAAAATTTTACATCAATCTTTTTCAACAATGGTTTTTCTTACTACTCTGCCAAAAATATAAATTGTCGCTCAATATTGTGCAGATACGAATAATAAAAGAAAATAAAAATAACTAATAATTAGAAAAACAAAGTTAAAGTGAATATAAAGAGCCAGAACTGCTGCAAAGCATTTTAGTATATTTAAACAAGTAAAAAATAATAATAAGTAAAATAAAACACACACACAAGCTAAGATCCATACTTATTTTACTTCTCATTTTTAAACCGGATATTATAAATAAATAAAAACAAACAAACAAGAGATTCAAAGATTTTTGATAAAACGTTTGGGAACTCTAAGAGAGTTTATATTCCGAGCTTGGACTTAGAACTACCTTTTCGAAGATACTTTTCACATAAATGAATGTATTTTCGGTGTATACTGCGTTTTATATTTCAGTTCTAAGTGGAAATACAGCATTGACTTTTAGTTTACAAGAGAATCTGTATACGATAAATACTATGCACCTGTAGTAAACGATGTCAGTGTTGAATTGTTAGGACTTGGACATGAATCACATATGATGATATGCGTTTGATTGTTCAGTGTGACAACTGGTTTCCGTTGTAAGGGTTATTATGACAGGTTGATTTGCTCCGTTTTTATTTTTCTTGAAAATGATCACCCAGTTACTGTCTGAATAGTTGCTCGCGCATTGTTTGAATATCTAGTAACAAATGATAACGTGATAACGATAATCTACAGGCAATATTCAGTGAAATAAGCTATTGAAATGGCATGCGATGATCTGGCATAATCACGACATTACGAAACCTGATTTAGCAGCTTATACAGTATTTAGCGGTTACAATACTAGTTTTTCTTCTTCTTTTCTTGTATAGTTCTGAGATCAATGTAATCTTTTCCACTATAACATTGAATTCTGCACACGAATGCTTTCTCTAGAATGTGTTCTTAGCTAATCAAAGTTTCAGATTAGATTAGAAAAACAGATGATGAGAGATTCAAACCATAGAAATAAATAGTACGATTTAAATTAATCATGACGGGAATTTGGATTACGTCTGAAGTATTTATAGCTATGAATGCAATATATTATGTTGATAAAATGCATATATTTTCAGATCCATTTTCCAGTTTTGTAAAATGAAAAATCCAAGTTTTTAAAAAGGAACCAGTAATTAAAATTAAAAAAGATAATTTGCTATCAAGTAAGAGAATAATCGATGAAATTTTAAGCATTTGTCTCTAATACAGTATTATCTCATAATTATCATCAGCATGTTTTGCAAAACGAATCTCGCACAGACGAGAATAATCAAATTATTTTATGTTTTCCCCATTAAAATTTATGCTTGATATTGATTTATTAACTTTACAAAATTCTCTGATTTTTAAAGCAGGAAAAATGAAAACATAGTCTGAGATCTTTGACTGTTACGAACGAACTAATAAAATACGAGCTTTAGCATATTATACGTTATTTTGATCATTATATTTTTATTTTCATTATTATTATTTATTTCTTTTCTTTTAAACGTTCGGTATTCGAGAGATACAGAGAGAGTAATGAGACGAGACTGGTGACCTAATAAGTGAACTTAGTTGATAGATGTTCATGTTTATAAAGAATTTTTGCTCAAATGGTTTCGTACAGTTGGAAAAGTGTCCATCAGACCACTTCCCGAAATCCAATCAGAGACTATCAGCGTCACCATCATCGATTTTCGGTGCTTGGTCACTTAGTGGAAGTTCTGCTTCACTGGATAAGTAGGGAGGAGGCTTCTCAATGCTTTACCTACGTATCCTGCGTTTTTCCTGTTTTTATTCATATGGCATTAAAAAAAAAGTAGAAATCGATTCTATTATCTTCGTAGTGACGTCACTGTTTCTTCGTTTTGAACTTACCGTATGAATTTATAAGGGATATAGTTTTTTTTTTTTTTTTTCGTGTGGAAATTATTTACTCAGTTAAGACTTATTACTGATGTCACAGTTTTAAATAAACATATGCATAAATTATGCAATCTCCCTAGATTGAGCGGATAAGACCAATGCTGCAGTAAATCCTACAAGAAATTAAGAATATCGCATTGCAAGAGATAAAATTCTGCATTTACCAAAAATTATGAGCAGAATTTCGGATGTCTTTTATTTCGATGATTCGCTGGCTCAACAGGAAGGTATTGAACCAATTCTTCATGCTTTTTCTCAAAATTAAGATTACTTCTGTTGAACGTGGAACTTTCCCCCCATGGTTTTGGTAAAAAATACAATTTCCTGGATAGATTTGGGTCTTAAGAGAGGGGAATGCAAAAGAAATTTAAGAATTACAAAGTCAGATTAAACACTTATGAACTTTTTGATGTTTACAACTTGTGCCAGAACTGTAAACTTTAAAGGAAATCTAATAAAATAAACATGGGTAAAATTATTATTTGATTTGATTTTAATATAAATACAAAAAATATGAAGAAAATTTAAAGCATTATAGATATATAGGTAGTGCTACTCCGGTTTCTCAATTTCAAGTGGTATATCTGTGTATAAAGAATCCTAACTGAAGCCTAATTCTTATTCACCAGCATTTCTCCATAAATCTCCATAAAGCCAAATTCTGAGGCTTATAAATCGCATAATCATGTCAAAAAATGTTTAATAAAATTTCATTTCATTTCTCTAAATTTTGTTTCAAAGATGTTCCAAAAGAAAGTTAAAATGGGAAATATAAATGAATTTTGCATGCATCTAAGAAGAGCAATGCCCCTTTATCCCAAAAAATTCAATTATTACGTTCTTTGAATCTCCATATTTACTTCAGCTCTAGGTTCAGGAAGAACAAACACAAATCCAACTCCAATCTAAGAATACATATTTGAAGTTCTGTTGATATTGCACATATTGTCGAAATCAGTTCCACTACTCACTATCAAAACAAAAATGTGCTTAAATTTTTATTGTAGCTTATGCGTTTATAGTTCATAATGTTATTTTTTTTACGTTTGCGTACCAAGATAACTTTTTTAATAAATCGCAATATATAACTACTTTTACGTTCAATTTATGAAAGAAAAATATAAAATTGAAAATACCCGATCCAGGCCGACAGTATTTTTCTACTTGTATATTACTGACTATACGCATGTAAATGGAATCAAAACGCTTAATTCTAACCTGGCAAGTCGTATTACCTAAGAATCGTGTATGTAGTTCTTGGCAAGTTTCCATAAACCGTCCAGGTTTTTTTTTTACTTTTATTTTTTTTTTATTCTGTTACTCTGGAGTGGTGTTTAAAGCATCAGCTCGTATATCCCATCTCCATAGTTTCCAACCTCTGCCACTTACTTAGTATAAACTAGCGCCTGTAATGAAACTCCAAGTAGTGATAAAACTGTCACAGACCTGAATTATGCGGTAGATGCATCACAGTATGACAGATTCATTCAGACCATTTGCGTGAGTGGATACCGTAACCTAGCAACCGTAGAGAGAGATGAGGACATGTACTGAGAAAATACACCATTTCTTTCCCTTTCAATCTTTTTTCTTCTGTACTGTAAACGATTGGAAATGCGAACTAAATTCTCTTCATTAAAATCAGAGATCAGTCACAAGTGTTGTTCTTGTCCAATAAGTAATGCTTACTGGTGTAACGACTCTATACTTTTGCAGTATTTTTCTCAAATGTCCTGCTTGGTTGGAAAAAGTAAAATAAAGACTTTGAAGCTAATTATACACACGGTTTTTTATTCTAGACGAAATATTCCATTCCTTATTATCTGATAAATATGATTATACCGGCCATTAATGTTGATATGAATCTTTACTAGAAATCGAATAGATTATAAGAATAAATACAATCATATAAGCATTACAATCATATTTACAAATTTAGCGACATAAAAACACACGTGTTGAACAGATTACTTTATTAATTACTAATAAAATAAAACTTGACGTTTCGACCTCTGTATTCAGGTCATCATCGGAAGGATACAAGTGTATAAGGAACCAAGCTACATGCTCTAGCCCTGTACACCGGTAAACTAAATCTATGTAGTTAATTAATCCTTTTCCCTAGCCTGGCCTCTAGTGATAAAAAAAATAAAATATAAAAATAAATAAATAAAATAAAATAAATACTTTTTTAAATTAATTAATTAATTTTATCACTAGAGGTCAGGCTAGGGAAAAGGATTAATTAACTACATAGATTTAGTTTACCGGTATACAGGGCTAGAACATGTAGCTTGGTTCCTTATACACTTGTATCCTTCCGATGATGATCTCGATACAGAGGTCGAAACGTCAAGTTTTATTTTATTAGTAATTAATAAAATAATCTGTTTAACATGTGTGTGTTTTTGTGTCCCTAAATTTATAAATATGATTGTAATGCTTCGTTTGAAGTGAAATGCAGAGTTACAATTAATACCATTACTTGTTACAAAATACAAGTTAAAACATTAGATGTCAGACATCATCTTTTATAGGAAAGTAAGGTGTTAAATAAATAAAAGTAGCCACAAGTACTAATTATAACTGGATAATTAGTAGGTTGTCACGCACTCTGTTTATCTGTGCTATGTTGATAAGCAATGATTGAAGATACAGACTCCGGATTTGCAGCAATTCTATTTGACAAGATTGGACCAATGTTTATTTAAATACGTTCTTCTGTCATGCAAATCGATGACGGGGGTCAGTTTTCACCCCCGGCGTCGCTAAGTCCACAGTCCGTTCATATTAAAACATAAAAAGAGAGAATCTTTGAAAATATGTTTCAATCTATGACGTTCTCTAGATGCGGTGAATTTTCATTCGTTTGTGAATAAAGATTGGTTTGGTTTGAATTATGGTCAAAGCATACGTTAACACACGCTGTTACGTATGTTAACAGCGAATGTTCTGTGGTCACTTATCTGTCTTATGAGATGAAAATTCCGAGATGCCGGGACGACACCTTCGGTTAATCCAACTCCAATGGAAGGCTTATAAAGATTTCTCACATTCCAGAAGGGATTTCAAATCCTGACGTTTTTCAGTCAATGGGAAACTCGACCAGTAATCCTATATATGCTATTCATTTCCTCTGACTATAAGTTTTATTTCATATCTGTATCTCAGGATACAGATTAACGTCTTTAACCCTAACTATCGTTCAGAATACTGGTAATCAGACAGTCTCCGTCCATCAGGCTTCAGTTGTAATGGGTTAAATTGTCAACAGATCAAGGCTTTTCAGTAGAGAATGAGAGAGAGAGAGAGAGGGGGGGGTATACAGTATGAAACCGCTGCCATCTAGTGGCCCTAAACCTTAATCCTCGTAATATTGTCTGCAATAGTGTGAGTTCTAAAGTCGATTTTTTATTTTATTTTTTTGAAATACAGGGATATAACCGATTTTGTTTTTAAAAAAGTACACTAATTACCACGCAAAAGATCTATTAACTCCGGACGTGGCCGAAGGAAGACGTAGAAAAAGTTCATCTAGTTAGCGCGACCAGAATCGAACTTAGAACAGTTTTTCTTTAGACGGCCTTGCACTATGCAAATAGCATGTTAAATATTATTATTAGGAATTATATCGAATTCTGTATTTGTTCAGAAATTATTTCATTGGTTAACTATATTAGATAGAATTTGACTCGTTCATTAGTCCTCTTAAAATTTCAAGGTTCTGGAAGTCGATCCAGAAATTATTTCACTTCTCACTAAGAAAATTTCTGAATCAACTTTCAAGGGCTTGAAAAATTGACTAGAAAACACTTCGACACACACACACACACACCGAGGAGTTTAAAATGACTATAACTGTTGTTGATAACTGCACTGTAAGCAGAACTTCGACAAATGTCTTTTTAGATGGTCACTCTGAGAGCGTATGAAGTGTAGTGATTATTCCAGTTTTTTAATCGTCCTGTTCTCTTACGATTAAGAGAGACGATCTCATAAAGCTGCCATTACCAGCTGGTGCACTTCCTTTCACTACTGCTGAAGACAGAAAAGATAAAAAATATCTTCTTACCCTCTAGCTTTTAATCATTGATTTCCTTCGTTCTTCGCTTTGTCTTTCGTTTTAATAGTTTTGATTTATCCATTCAGATCATATTTTAGGATTTAATGCCAAAAGCAATATGAGGAGGATTTAAAATGGTCTTAAGTTCTTTTCAGTCTCGGTTTTTATGTCGAAAGTCCCCCCTCTTTCAAATTTTACGAGTTTATTTTATTACACATTTAGGAGGAAAAAGTCATAAGACTTTTTTCCTCCTAAAATCTGTTAACATCCTTGGAAATCTTGAATTTTTACCTGGAAAAATAGATTAAGTAACATAAAATGGAAACGAAATTACTGAAAACAAAGGAAAAACTACAATCATTAGACTTTCGCTTGTCTGAATAAAACATTTTTCTCAAAATTTTCGATTTCCAACCAGGAAGGTAATTTTAAGTTACGGAATTTTCAGGAAGCCCCCGTAGCTCAGTCGGTATATTTAAAAAGACTTTGGTTGGAATCCCATTCAGGACACGAAGAACTTTTATCAAGGCTTCTGAAGTGAAAGTAAGTTAGCCAATCTCATATGGCAGTGACAGGGTTTTTCCCCTCTTGGCAAGTCGGGTTTTCCATCCAACAAAACAATTCAACTAGTCAATACACAATTTACAGCTATAGTGGATAATACTGATAGGATTAATTCATTCGTAGTGTTAGGTTTCTAAAAAAAAACAAGTTTCTTGGCTCTGACAAGTCATTGAACCTAACGAAAAGGAAGACGACATGCGAATTTTCAGGGGCATTTCGCAAATTGCGAAAGCCCTCCTTAGGAGTTCTTTAGCAGTTGCCGAGTTGCAAGTTATTCTATAACTTTAGCTGGACAGCTTTTACAAATTTTAACCAAATTTGACAAATCTTTGAGAATTTTTTTGAAACTTTGTTATTCGGCATTTTAAAAATTGGCTGACTATTCCAGTGTTTGTTTCATTTAGACCGTTTGAATGCGAATAAACAGGAAAATATGTTGTCGATAGAAAATAGGCCGAATAAAATTTAATAATGCTTATGATTTATGATGTATACAAGATGATGTTTATGTGATTAAATTTTTTTTTTTGTTTGTTTGGGTTGGCGTATTTTCACTGAGAAAATTTGAACAAAAGATTTCAGACATTAATAATACCTTACCGAGTGGGTGAAATTTAATGAAATTTGGTACTTAAGATGGTAAATGACTTTCATTGTCAATTGTGAGACCACGACCCCACTTACGAAGGTTCTGAGACTGCTTGAAATGATTAATGTTTGGTCTGTACAGCAGAGGATTTCGGTATTATATCACCATCAACCCACGCTACAGTGCTAATACTAATGTATTGTAGGCTATTTGTGGATGAAATCTTTTGTTCATCCACAAATTCAATTCTATTTTTCTTGTAATCAGACCACTTGTAGTGTCAAAATTAGTTAAAATTCAGAAGTGTGAAACGATAATAATTCATTACATTTTTCTTGCTAAATCGGTCCTACGTTAAAGAATGATCATAGAATTTTATACAATGGAATAGACCATAAAAACATTATGTGTATAATAAGCTGATGATCCCTTTACCACCTAATAAAGCGGCTTCTAGTTTTAGTTGAAATGTAACTATATGAGAATGTGATAATGAAAGCACCACATCGTATTGATTAAGAGTGAGGCTTGTTTAATGATCGCAACTGAATAACATTTGTTATTCAGTTGTGATCTGAAAGTAGCCAACTTATAGGGAAAGTTTCCACAACTGAATAACATTTGTTATTCAGTTGTGATCTGAAAGTAGCCAACTTATAGGGAAAGTTTCCACTTGCACTTTTAGATGATTGGAAGTTATTTCTGAACTAAAAAAGAAGGTCACGAGGATCATCGTCAGAAGTTGGTTCTCGAGCAATGTTATCGCTTTACATGGATCCCTGATGGATATTAAAATCCATCCTACACGTCGATGTTACGTGGAAAGGTGTGAGGGCAGATTCTTCTGTATTCTTCACGATTCGGATTATTGACTTCGTATACTAGAACTAGTTTTTTTTTTTTTTTCAAGATAACTGGTAACTGTTGTTTCTTACCCACTGATCATTTTAATCAACTTTCGGTCAAGGTCTGCCTCGTTACAAGGGAAAGTTTTGAATTGATATGTCAGAGAATTAAGGTGCCAGTTACCGTACCGCGGTTGAGAATTTTTTACGCCTGACTGTGTATTGCGCTGTTGTTGGATATTTTTGAAATTTTAGCCCTGTTATTTTTGCATAACTATTAAAAATATATGCGATTTTCTATCCACGAAAGGTTGTTATAAATTTATAGTACGTTAGAATATCCTGGACGTTCTAAGGATTTTTTAACATCATTTTTTGATTTCATTATTTATTTATTTATTTGTATGTATGAAAATTCCAGACAATAAACGAAAATATTCGTGCCCTTGACAGAATTCTAACAAAGTAATTCTTAAAAAAGATGCAGTTTTGAAATTTTACTTAAAAAGTTTAACTTTTAAAAAAAAAATCTGTTATGCAACCACAAGGTTAATGTGAATGACGACATTTTAGAAGTTTAGTTCATGAACTCCACAGATCATTTACTACAGCAACTATGATCCCAAAAGAAATAATAACCAACTGTAATGTCCATCCTTATTTCACTTCACGTGTTCCAATAATGTCTACTATTGATAAAGCAAGCAGCATATTAACTCGTCCTAATCATTCATACAAGTTAGCTTATACATGTCTAGATGGCTGAAACCATGGGGGACACAAACCAATCACAGGCGAGAAGGTATCGATGTATGACGACTATCTGTTACGAGATGAATCTTGTCCCTTTCTGTCGGATTATGGTGTTGATGGAATGGCACCCAAACTTTACAAACTAACGAATTTTACTGAAATGATGTTGGACTTCCTGCTTATGAATTCTAGAATCAGAATGTGGTTGACATTGTCGGAAATACGGAAGAGGCAGCGAAGTTTATGAGGGAAGTATCTTATGTGTGCCGATAGCTGTTCCCCGATTGGTATTTCATTGCAGTATTTTCAAGGAAGGAAAATACCGCAATGAGATTGCTACTCACTGTCAGTTGAAATTCCTTACAGAAGTTTCTTGCGTCTTAAACGAAATTCTTTTCGAGTTCTTTCCAACCGAAGAGTGCTTGTTTCGTTGCCACTTCCAGCTACGAAGTAGGCGCTCCTACCAACATTCTAACACCAATATTGCGTGACATCTATGGTTAGGGATTATCCAAAGAATTAAGTATTCGCCATTTTACCCAAAGGAGAAGATAGAACAATAAACAACAATAAATTATTTCTATTCTGTAGATTGTGTGTGTGTGTGTGTGTGTGTGTGTGTGTGTGTGTGTGTGTGTGTGTGTGTGTGTGTGTGTGTGTGTGTGTGTGTGTGTGTGTGTGTGTGTGTGTGTGTGTGTGTGTGTGTGTGTGTGTGTGTGTGTTTACGGGTTTGGTTTGCCTGTTTTGAGGAATGAAAATCCCTAGTTTCCTGGAGAAAAAACCCCACCTCCGTACGAGACCGGCTAACTCACATATAATAGTGAAGATAAACTCTGCAAGTAATAGTTTTTTAAATCTAATATAGTTTAGTATTAAATGTAGAATGCCTTTAAGTTAGCTCTCAGTATACATTCTGGGATGAAGAGGTTATTAGACATATTCGTTACAGGGAATCATGCAAAATTCAGTACACATCGATTTTTTTTTCTCTTAAAATCATAAATATACGAGGCCTCTAATGAATAAAAGATGTTTTGTACATTCGAGTGGGCTTCATGATTCATTTATTCGTTCATAAAAATGAAAATAAATATAATATATAAAAACAGAATCAATCTCGATCTGAAAAGAGTTTATTTTTTTTTTTTTTTTTTTTTTTTTTTTTTTACAATCACGAAATCTTTCATCTGTTCGGTTTGCTTTAAGAAAACCACTAGAGAGATGTTGTCTCATGAAATTTAATATCTTGGAAATCTTTTTGATTTTTTTTTTGTTTTACTTTTTTTTCCACATTACATAGATGCATATCATAGTAAGACCATTTTCTTTTCTTTACAAATGATCTGATTTAATTATTTTGAATAATTTATCTCTAATAATATGTTACGTTAAAATGCATCGGATATCCTTGCCTTTACTACTAATAAATATAAAAATAATAAAACAAATGAACATATATTTCAGAAGATCTAATGCAAATTAAATTTTTTCAACTGTATTTCTTCATTCATAAAAATTCAATATCGTTTTTGTTAGTATAGAAAAAAAGATTTTTCTTCTTTCACTGTGTTTTCTACCTTCGCTCGTATATACAGCATGGAAAAGTTAGCAGAAATAGATCCGTCAACAAAGAGGTACACGTTGTGTGTATGTGTGTGTGTGTGTGTGTGTGTGTGTGTGTGTGTGTGTGTGTGTGTTAAAATCATGTTTTTATTCTTTTGATAGATGAAACAAATAAAGTTTCATTTAATTAAGCTTATATAAGGATTTTTATATAAGGATTTCTATATAAAGCATTCATAAGGATTTTTTTCAGTCTAGCACAAAGTCAATTAAACCATCATCAAGTTAGAAATTAAATGCTTATCAGTCAAAACAAATTAATATTTAATTAATTTAAGTAAATTAAATAAACTAGTAACTAATTATTGATTAGTTACTAATACATGTGAAGATTTCTCTTTCTCTCTTTCTCTCTCTTTTCCTCATGTTTCTCTGTAACACAATCGGTATCGACGATACCGATTGTGTTATTAAACAGACGTGGGTTCGAGTCCCTTCTAATATGCAAATACCCTCCATCAGGATTTTTTCCCGCCTCATAGACAGGTGGCAGGGTTTTTCATCTCGCAAACTGGGCAAACCGCGCAGAATAACACAAACAATTAACGGACATTATAATACTTCTCTATCTCCCTCACTCCCCGTAGCCTTAGTTCTTTCGGCAGCATCCCAAATAACAACATTCCTTTGTATTTCCGTATTTGATTATCAAGCGAGTCATAGACCTCTGCATAGCTACCCAAAATCAAATATTTCAAATTTGTCCACTCACATCTGCGTTATGCTCACTGAAAGTGCATAGACAAAGTCCAATAGTGATATCTCACTGGTCTTCAAATCTTTCTGACAACATAGACAGTGTGTGCCTTAATTCATACAAAAACACAGCAAAAATAGCTACACAAGACCATTTATTGAGAGGAGTGTAATTTAATACATTTATTACGATTATTCCTGTTCTCGTTGTATTATAACACTATTAAGCAAATACCAGAGAACGCCGTTTTATAGTTTCATTTGCAAATATTTTTACTTAATTGAATTATATTTTGCTTTTATTAGAAATGAGCTATGATCAATTGGTTAATTGGAATTGATCATTGTTGGGTGCCATTTTTGTAGAATGTACTTAATATGCACAATGCACGCAATCAATACAATAAACTACAAACGTTATTTTTTATTTTTATACGAAAGTGCCTTTTACACCATTTCCGTTTCGCTATGACATTTAATTAAAGAAAAATTAATTAATAATAATGTTTGCCATTGAAAATTGTTTGGCAGGTCGCAGTAGTAAACCCCATCTGTTTAGATGGAATGAAAAACAAATCTTTGAAAAGTTACAAATTAAGAAGTTAATCAAAGGATCGATTCTGAAGCAGACTGTAACTCGGTCTGCCTCTGTGCATTCTCTCTTTCTGCTTAAAAAATTAACCGTAAATGATTTCAATGTCTTTTGTGTGTCGATGCAAAGCGTAATATACGTCACTCTTATTCATCCCAATTTATTTTAGAAAAGAAATATTATTAGATTATTATTATTTGAAAATATATATTATAAATATTAGAGTTTCCGTTCAAAAACGCATTAGAGCAGCCCATTTGTTCAGAACTTTATGGTGGATGCCTTGCCATTCAACGATGGGTGTTCGATTAACTTGCTACTGGATCTTTTTTTTTTTTTTTGTCTCGAATGAACTACCTGAATGTTTCACATTTTCAAATGCAAACGATGATCTATTTTGGCAACTACTCAACAAAGTTTGCATTCTTCCCATTCTTTCTCTCGAGTGGAAAAAAAATCCATCTTTTCAGTTCGCTGTATTCCAGAAGCTGTTTTAACAATTTCAGGACAATACAAATTTTTTTATCCTGATGATGATGATGATGATGATGATGATAATAATAATAATAATAAATAATAATAAATAACACTCGAGAAGATCTTACGCATGATGAGCTTAGCATCAGTGGTCCAAGTATATGCTATCACCATCTAGCGGCAGAAATCAATACTATCACCAGAGTGTTGTTACTGCTTGGGAATTTTGAAACTTTTGAGTTTTCCGGTATGTGCTATTCTAGAAGTATAGTCAATCTAAATTTAATTAATTTTTTTTATATTTTTTTATTTTTTTTTAATCGGGATGAAAATTTGGAAAAGATAAATTTGCATTTTCCTGAAATTGTTAAAACAACTGTTAGAATACAGCGAACTGAAAAGATGGATTTTCCTAGAGAGAAAGAATGGGAAGAATTTGAATAGGTTTACTGAATGCAAAATAAACCTATTCAAATTTCGATTTTTGAAATACCCCCCCCCCCCCTCCTAATTTAGGGTTCAGTGAGCAAGAAGTAACAAAACTCGCTATCTCGAGAGTCTATCACTGGCTAGGATACACTATTTGAATTTCTTGGCGCAAAACCTGATTCTTTGAGATCTGTGGCCTTCACAATTAGTTATTTTGTGCAAGATGACGAATATTTGTTAGATACCGTATAAACAACTACTCAGTCAATTTAGCCAAAAAAAAAATTCATTAGGTTAATCGTGGCTTGTATTTAAAACAACACTAGTAAAGCCAATGCCACAGAGAATTAACTTATGCTATAATCATGATAATATTAAAATATTTCGACATTATTCACCACATTCAAAAACTATAACTTCCTTCTTCAAAATGTGACGTCATTATCACTACGGTTATTTCATTAAATTGTTTAGAATTAATATCAGCTTAATTCAGAGTTTGTTTGTTTGCAATAAATCAGAGTTTGTTTTTGCTTTTAAACCATCTCTCTCCCTCTCTCTCTCTCTCTCTCTGGCTCTCTCGTTGCACTCTTGCGACAGCACTTCCACTCTCGCAAACCGTTTTAACAGCTTATTAATGGAAGCAGGCTTTAATTGACATTTAATATTAATCAGCATTTCCAACGTACAGAAAAGTAAAGTTCTTGAATATTTAGTGACTAAGTAAGGCTCAGTAATTAACGAGGGATTTAAATCACTCGTCAGACGGCAGTACCGCAGGAACCATTAACATTCTAGGATATAGCGAAATCCATTTGTTAGCAGACCACGAGACTGTTCGTCTCTCAACGAAGCCAAAAGCCAGCACGAGAAGGTTAAACTACCTCCATACCATTAGATAGCTAGTTGGTGGGTTAACGTTTCCCAGGAAATGATTTTTAACCGTTGTGATCACGGGAGAAGATGATTAGATTAGTTATTAGCTCCGGTAATTAACTGAAGAGGCGTCGGCATTACGATCACCAACATCTCCCTTCTCTTTTCCCCGAGTCATCGCTCGCATCCTAATGGTCCAATATTTGTATTCAGTGATGACCTTGCATCTAATACACGGTAAATAAATAACATTTAATTTTGTGTGCACCGAGTTTCCCCATAACGTGAAATAATTATTCGAACTTGATTAAAAATCTACTTAACTTTGCTTCAAAGAATGTAGTTAGTATTTTGATAAAAATTTCTGCCTTAGCAGAGTGAAGACCGACATCAATCCCTTGGGTTCGAATCCACTGAGGCTGTACGGATATTTATACGCATTACCAGTGTCCGTCTTCGGCAACTGGACCGAGTGGGCTCAATCGATTCCTGCACAATGTGATGAAGGTGATCAAGTAAGATGTTTAAATTCTGCTCATTTTTTGAAAGATTTTGCTCAAGAAAAATCAATAAAAATGTCTTTATAATTACGTTTCAGTTTAATAATAAATATTATTACATTATTTAATTTTTAATATTGTTTAATAGCACATATCCCGATGCTAATTATCTTAAATTAGGGATCGACCAAAATAATATCCAATTAGGCCTGACTACTACAGATGGGACTAACTAAAGCTTTACTCAACTACTAGTTAAGACGAACGGACCCATTCTTTTTTTTTTTTTTTTTTTTTTTTTTTTTTTTTTTTTTTTGAGGGGGGAGGAGGAGCCGCCGTAGCTCAGTCAGTATAGACGAAGCCCTTTGTCGGAAAGACCTGGGTTCGATTCCAGTCAGTGACGTGAGTAACCTTTATCTGGTCTTTTTCGACGAAAGATGAGCTAGCCTGTCTCATACGGAGGTAGGGATTTTTTCACCTGGAAACTCGGGTTTTTCGTCCCCCAGAACAGACAAACTGGGTCCGTGAAAACACATGGATTACAGTCATGAATACGTCACAGCCATATGCTGGTCCTGAGCCTGGATAAAAATTGGGGGGGGGGGGGGAAAGCAATGGTGAAGTACCCTGTAAAAAAAAAATCTCACCAGGAATACTTTGTGGACAATGCCTACGAACTCACCTAAGGTCGGAAACGACTGAAAAGGAAAATCAGTCAGGGGGGGGGGAGGGGCTCTGAGAGAAATCGAAACAATAGAGTTGAATCCTGACATAATACAGATTCGTTGGCATCTCCTCTTTCAAACCTATAAGCTATGGCGTCAATTTCACTTGTAGCATGAATATTGGTGAATATTTTTAGGTTGTAGACAATTTTAGATGTGGGTCTGCCTACAACTTTTATGCGTACTGGAGAGCTAAAGGCTTAAAGAAGTATCAT
The DNA here is from genome assembly GCF_054136105.1 of Typopeltis vanoorti. Lineage (NCBI taxonomy): Eukaryota > Metazoa > Arthropoda > Arachnida > Uropygi > Thelyphonidae > Typopeltis > Typopeltis vanoorti. The sequence continues at coordinate 76,277,768 of NC_143550.1, read as the reverse complement.
GTCTGATCATAAGAGAGAGAGAGATGTTTCGCTATCTAATTCTTGATCCACGCGTGGTACGAATGCGCTGCAGGTTTGCAACCATCGGCAGGTAAAACTCATAATAAAAAAGTTTCTTGGATTTCTGTCATTTGAACACTGATGTGCTAATTATGATCCATCTCTCTATTTATTGGACATCATCGGATGCCGTATGGTCACTCAGATGCTCTGTGATGTGCCACACCAGTCCTCGCCAAGTGGCCCTGTTTCATGCTTTTCTGTAGGCTTCAACTCTTTGAAGATCAGTCACTCCAGACACACCATCCATCCATCCATCTATCTCATTGATACCTGGCAGCAAAAATTAATTGATAAGTATTGGCATTACATTAATCGTAAACGTACAGTAGTGAATGATCATTTAGTGTGCACCCTCATTTGTTTTTATCCTATGTAGTTTATCACTTCTAGGCTATATTCGAGAAAAATGAAGTGTCTATATTTTTTGCACCGCAGTATACACTCGAAATATTCACTACAGTACTCATAACACGTTTCTAAGAGGCAGCAATAATCTATTGTAGTTTCTGCGGTTTCCGACTTATTACTGCATTGATCACTAACAAATGAATCAACACGCGCAGATCTTAATTAAATATCCAGCTTTTTTTTGAAAAAAAAATACTTCAGTCCTCCACGTTTCATCGCTAATTATATTTAATGGTTGATGTCGGAAATCATAAATTACACTTTTTTTTTATTCTTTTTTCCCTTGAGAGTTCCAATGCATTTAGAAAATTATTCGGAAAGATTTTTTTCCCTGGTGTCTTGCCGTCAAAAAGAACGCTTCATCCACTGCGTTACCAAGTTAAACATAGAAAACATGATTTTTTTGAAATGATACGTTAAGAATTTTTTTTTTGAAATAATTTGCCTAAAATAAAAAGTGATTAGAATAAATTCTTTGCGTTGTTTTCAGATATCAAAGTGAATATAATATGACGTTTTTTTTTCATAACAGTGAAACAGATAAGTATCAATTAATACAACCGATCTCCTTACTCCTTTTCTTTTCCGTTATTTCTTTTTTCGATAAATCTTTTTAGCATATTCTGACATTCATATTCCTATTTAAACACACCCATAAAGACCATTTTCAGACAAAAATTTATAAAAATATATCTTCACCGAATGGTTTTTAGACATGCAATTTCTTTCATTATCTTAGATCCAAATTCTAGACAGAATATCTCGGAATTTATTTTAATTCATATGTCAAGGCATGTTAACAAACTTTTTATACTGGAACGGGTCACACATAATTAACTGAAAGCGTGTTAGTAGATTTTTAAATGCGATCACTGCATTTCGAGATGCGGCAAAGTTAATATCAATGACAAACATGCTATACTTGCTTCCTCGAGAAGCCACCCGACAAAAGTCTGTTTACCACTTTCTATCCTAATGAAGTCAGGCGTAATGAATTGTTACGTGGCCATGCTTCTAGAGAGAGTATTCCCTTTGCGTCTTCTTCGCTTTAATTACGGTATATTGCTTACCAACTTATTAAGCTTGTTAGCGAAAGATGAATAATGTGTACAGCTCGTTAAAATTGTAATTCAAGAGAGGCGAGAGCCTTAGAAAAGGAAATATGGTGGAAGATGCCCTCATCCTATTTAGGTGCATCCATTTCTGTTTACGTAATTAGACCTTTAAAGGTTAAATTTTTTTTTCTTTTCATACTTTTTCGAGTACAGCCAGGTTTACATTTTCACAAAAATTTCGATTCACTTTACACAATAGGTTATTTTTGGGCTTTTTTTTGTGGAGAGGTGAGGGTGCTGTAATAAAAAATTTAATTCGACATTTTTTTAATGTTTTTTTTTCTGAATCCGTGGCTTGTTTTTTACATTTGATACCTGAGACAAATGTTTTCCTTTAACACAGCAGAATCCTGCATATTATTTCATTTTTTCCCCCTCAAGCATTTTCTATTCATGACCTGTTATTTATGTTATATATTTTTGTCTATTTCAGCAAGTCCATTTCATATTCGACATAATAAGCAAGTTCTTGCTTAAGGGCATGGCTGTACTGTAAGCTACGAACCATTTCCTTATTAAATAAAATAAACTTTTAATTAAAAAAAATTAAAATAAATTGTTTTCTGAGATAATAGTAAGAAAGAGAGTGAGAAAAGAAAAATCAGCATGGAGTCTTCTTATATAGTCATCAAGTTAGCAGATCTCATAAGAAGATGACAAATTTTTCCCGCAGAACGGACAAACCAGCCACAGAACACACACGGATTGACAAACGTAATAATCCTATTGAGTACATTCACAGCTCGTCAGTTTTGACGTCGTCCTTTAGTTTGAAAGACCTAGGGTCGAATCCCGTCCAAGATGTGAAGAAAATCTTTATGAGGGTTTTTTGGAAGAGGAGTTAACGATCTTATACGGGGTGGAAGGATTTTTTTTTATCCTTCCACCTTACATGCATTTTACACACAAAAATGTATTCATTTAGACAATGAGACCAACCACCTTCTAAAATTATGGTTATAAAAGCCTGTGAGTGCTGCGGATCATACTATTTATCATACTATTAATTCAAGTCTAGTATGATAAAGAGAAAATCAGACGAAATTACTTTAGAAAATCCAAAAATAAAAAAATTAAAAAAAAAGACAAAAAGGTGCATTTTTAATGGAATTTTAAAAAATCCACCTTCGACGTTAAAATGGATATATACAAGTATGGAAGTGACAGTAGACAATTATTTTAAAAAAATTACGTTTGGTAGTAGCATTATTTTATTGTGACGTCAATTGATTATTGTAATACCTAGAACAGAGATGCTTTTGGTATTTGGCTGATAGTTTATTTCAACCGAAACTGAGATGAGTAGACAAATTTAATTAAAGATTTCAAATATGAAATTTCAATAAAATAGTCCAACCAGAGCAGAGGAATGTTACAAAAGAAATACAAAGCCTTTCATATTTTACGATAGGAGGATCATTAAATCGGATAAAAATAAGAAGAAACTACTATCGAACTTTTTTTTTTTTTTGGCCAAAAAAAGAAAATGCAAATAAATGGTGTGCTATCACGATCAGTATTTGAATAAGTCTCCACAGTAGTTCCGGCATAGAGCACGGGACACTATGGAAAGCTCTCCTCCCACAGTAATCGATGTCTTTTGTCACATTCAAGCTACCATAAAGATTTCTAAACACACACTCGAACGAATTTACCATCCACTTCATCCAATCCTACGGATCTCCATCGTTCAGCATTTTTGTATTGCTTTTTCCCAAAACGGAGAACTCCGTCAAATATTATTCGAACACCGTTTTCATTTCAATTTTGAAGGAAGTCACTTCAATTACGCGAGGCTATTTTTTGTCTTATTTTTAGATATTTCCATTCCGGTACAAACTGCCACTTATGTGATTTATATCAATAATTATTATATTATTAACTAATATTAATTTATAATTAATTATTAGTAAAATAATGTAAAAATAAATTAAACGTGCAAATAGTAACAGTAAAATAATTAAAAATGATATACAAAAAAAATCTTAGCCCGACCATTCATAGTCTGATATTAGAGTCTTTTATAAGATAATTACCTCATTGATGATAGAAGAACCACTTGGGTGTCTTCGCGATAAGACATTTTAAATTTCTTGGAATTATCACCAACAGCTTACACTACACGTGCCATATGAATCGTAAAGAGAACTGGTTTGACTTGCTGATGGCTGCGTACGTACGACACTTATGCGTGAGTTAGCTATGCACACTCACGCATAAGTAGGTTGGATTTCTAAATACAGTATTTTATAACAAAAAAAAATTTTGACCATAATTTGTTTGTATTTTCATTTAAAAATATAAAATATCACAATTCGAATTACAGATCTGATAATTAATTTGTCCCTCCAGGAAAGATAAAATCCGTTAGATTATTTTTAAAGAAAGTCATATTTGATATACTATCCGCCATATGAGTAATTTTATGAATTAGATAGCATTGAAATACGCTATTATAGCGAAAAATAAGCTAAAACTGGCATCTCTGATACGATACTGATGTACTATAGGTTTGTAACAACTTTTCGTGGGTGGGAGACACGTCGAAAATTATTATTTACATTAATTTTAATTTAAATATATTTACTCCTAAAATTGACGGTATACAGTATCTATAATGTCAACTGTACGCACGTGGAGCATTTATAGACTTCGAAAGAGGTGTTATCATAGAATGACTTGTCATTCTACTTCCAGTATTCCATTCAAAAGCATTGTTAAAATAATACATTTTCCAAAATCAGCTCAAATCATCATTATCAGAGATGGAAATGCGAGGATACTATCCTCCCATTTTCTCATCCAAGAAACACACAGGAAGACGAAAAGATGTTCGGAAAGTGGTATGGAATCTCAATAGTATGACTTGAAAATGCTCAACCGGCAGCTAATGGAGACTACAAAGTCAAAGCAGAACGGTACGTAAAGAGTGCAACTTCTTATTTCTATGAACAAAAAGCTACACATAGACCACTCAACCATGGCAAAGAATTCTCACATTGCTCTGGTGTGAAGTACATGACGACTGGTCTGTAGGGAGTTCTAAATCTGAGATATGATGCCACGAATAACGTTGCAATCTTTGCCAATCTCATGGACGTGTTTAAGGATGGCGAAAGCCTGAAAATGCCTTATACCGGAGTGCACATCCCAACCTTGAAGTTTGGCTGTGGTGGTGTGATGTGTTGGAGCAGTTTACTTGTGGTTGAGAATAAGACCTTTACATGTAGTGTATGGAAGGATGAGGGCCGATAGATAATTCGATGCTTTCTAGAATGTGGCAGTGTTAAGGAACAGAGCCACAACAATGTTTATGCTGCAGGTGCGTTTGCGACAGGGTTAAAGTTAAGATTTCTGATCCTCAAGTGATGAGGTCGGAGCATGAGCCAGTGCTCATGTTAACATGTTCGCAGAAGAATCATCCTAAATAATTCACATATTATCATATTTATTACTGTGTGTGCTTAGAGGGTGGGAAGATCGATCCAACTAGGTACCGCATTCTATTTGAATCTCGTACAATTTAGGAATATCAGTTTTTGGCATTTAGACGTGTACATCTCTCTCTCTCTCTCTCTCTCTCTCTCTCTCTCTCTCTCTCCATTACATAGTTAGGGAAACAGGCAGACAATAAGAACAGATGGATAGATAGAGAAAGAAACATAACATTACAGACACCTATTTCACTTGAAAGGGAAGGAGCAGGTGCAAAAAGGAGCAAAAAGTGTGAGCAAATCAGGAGCTGAGGAATGATATTAATACTAAAAGAGATGGCGAGACAACAATTTAACATACTGAGAAAGTTGTAAGCTTACTGATATGATATGAGAGTAAAGAAGAATACCACAATCATCAGAATCTAAGATAATTTTCATCGGACGGTGTGAGACCACCACCTTGCTTATCGAAGGCTTGAAGTGGCTCCAAAAAAGTTTCATATTTGGACTCCAGAGCAGACCTTCCGATTATATTATTATTAGTTTATCCGCGGTACCAAAAACAGACTATAACTTTATAACCTTTTGTGGGCGGAATGTACTTAAAACGTCAAAGTAACACCATGAACAGAGATTAACTGAAACAAAAACAAATCCTAAAAGGAGAGAGAGACGAGAGAGAGAGAGAGAGAGAGAGAGAGAGAGAGAGAGAGAGAGAGAGAGAGAGAGGGGGGGATTTCATTAAGCACAGAAGAGGAGAGGTGATCGCAAAATTCACAAGATGCATTAAAGCTAGAAATTGAGAGGAAAAACTTCACACACATACGCTGCCAGATGATACACAAAATAAAATAGAGATGACGATCACACATGCACACAAAGAAAAAACATACAAAGATGGAAATGCAGAATAGCGAAGCTGCAAACATACATAAAATTAGCACAAAAATTCAAAGATAATTATGAAATGACACAATAAAGGCACACAAACATTGTAATAATTACATACAAAAAACTAAGTAACAAAACAGAGAAAGAAGTCCGAAACCATGACAACAATCAGAGAAACAACAGCAAACAGTTATACACAGAAAAATAACAATGCATTCATAATGAATAGGAAGAAGTAAGAATATACACACAGGCAAAATAAACAAGTATTCAGATTGCGAAACACACACACACACACACACACACACACACACACACACACACACACACACACACACACACACACACACACACACACACACACACACACACACACACACACACACACACACACACACACACACACACACACACACACAGGAAGCTTTGTCGAAACCCCCTTCATGCTAATCGAACATCATTTTTATCTGTAAGGGAATAAAGTTTTTTATTATTGTAAAAGAGGAAATTACGAAAACGAATTCTTCAAGGTATTTCTTACGTTCCTGGATAAAATGATCTCCAAGGAACTGATCGACAGCCATTTCATCTTCTTTTCATTGTTTAGGTGTTGCAGATCTCATATCAAATCAGACCTCTGAGACTATCGCTCAAAAATAAATGCGGAACACCTTGAGATGTCGTCACCCATTCATCACTCCGCCCGTTCCAGCTGACGTTGGGCGTCGTCACGACACTCCTCTGATTCTTATGTCAATGTGTGTGTGTGTGTGTGTGTGTGTGTGTGTGTGTGTGTGTGTGTGTGTGTGTGTGTGTGTGTGTGTGTGTGTGTGTGTGTGTAATGTCGTGAGATAATCTGATATTACCATTACTGTTGGGTGGAGACCTCGAAGCGTTAATGGTAAAAGGATTGGAAGGGAAGTCTGAGTGGAGTTGAAGCAGCTGGAATGTCGTAGCTTAATTTTTTTTTTTTAGGTTCTTCGGGGCAAAGATAAACACATTAAGACCTAGCAAAAGAATATGTTTTCGTCATACAGAAGGTCATTTCGAAAGCGAGCGAGCGAACGAGAGAGAGAGAAAGAGAGAGAGAGAGAGAGAGAGAGAGAGAGAGAGAATACTATATCACCGAATTATTTGCACCATAGTAAGAAAATACAACACTTTTTAAAATGTCTGTTATTTTGTTATTCAGCTCAGAGTAATGTTATTTAAGTTTAACACCATTGTTTCTAAAATTAGATACAAAACACTAACTTTTATTTTATTTTATTATTATTTCTTTAAAAACTGCAGGAAATGAAAGTACATTAAGTAGAAATTCTTGTAATTATAAAAAAAAATTATCGTACTATCGTAATAAACGCTTACTGTTTGAAAAACACACGAAAGTCTTTCTTATTTCTTAAACATGCACATATTTTCTTTACCATTCTTTCTCCTGACCAGATTTTTGCATCTTTATTTTACAACGTGGATGCATTTCAGAACTGACAACAATTGTTTCACGTGAGCGCTCAGAAGTAAAATTCGTATTGTTGCTGTCATGGTAACGTACGAGACAAGAGCTATTGTGACGTCAAACCAGGCAAGTATTCTGATCAAGCAACAGTTACACATATATAATCCTCTTCGCAATGCATAACCATTTACGCTTCGAAAGGCTACTGGAGCGTGACTTCTAACTTTGATGTCCCATAAAATGTACTCTGTTTCAATCGGGACGTGCGTTTGTGAAAAGCTCTAAAAGAAAGAGCCTGCTGCTTGTTTTATAGTTTTTATACGACTGCAAAGAATGTTACTGGGTTAAATTTCTAATGTTATAGATTTTAAGGATTCACATAGCACGAAGCTTTTTCTCCCTGTCTGATTTAATGGTAAAATCCTAAACAAAAGTTGTTAGAACTACAACAATCTAGTCCAGTTCAATAGATAATTGTAAGCAAATTATTAAAATACTTTGATATAACTCAGGTCTAGCCTATTAAAGTCTGCAACTATTGTTACATCATTTTACTTTCTTTTTTTGGGGGGTGGGGGGGATTATCTTGAAAATTTCGCTTCATGCTTTGTTTTTCGAATGTTTTTCTTTTCGACCAAGTATAATTTTTCTTGCAAGAGAGTTAAAATTATCTCAGTGACATTATAAAGCATCCGAGTCAGTGATGTTTTTAATATGCTTGTACTTAATTTCAACTTTTCTGGAGATTTTCCAACTTTTTTACAGTTAAGTTATTAAAAATTAAATGTTCCGTGGTAGTTTTATTACCTCTACAATGGAATGAAATTATACTTGAAAACATTTACATACATGAAAACGGAACTGAGAATTGGCTGCATTCTAGAATCCAGATTAGAACTCTATAGAATATAATTCCTATTATTTGGTCAAGGTTAGTATACTTTATTTCCACCGTTGTGATGGCTACGGCATTGAAGTCATTAATTGTGTGTATGTTGAAGGGGAGATTTAAAAGTGTACTAGCTGAATCTATTTTTTTTTTTAAATCTAATATCTACTTTGCTTAGGTAATGTTTTTTTTTTTTTTTTGAGTTTATGAAGTGCACTATTTCTTATAATTTTTTCGTTTAAAAATATTTTAATCATATGTTATTTAAAATAGCCTAATATTCAATGCAATTTTTTTAGAGAGTTTATTATTAACTATAAATTGAAAATTTTATTTAATTTATTCTATTCAGTTAAAATGTTTAAATATTTTAAAATTAAAAAAAGAGAGAAAATCGCATATGCCTTCTAATTTAACTCCAGAAGGAAAAATGCTTACGCATAAATAAGATATTGTGTTGTTTTGTTGTTTCTGAGTGCTTCGAAACAACCAGTGCTGTGAAGAGTTTTCAACTGAAGGTGAGTTAGCTAGTCTCGTATGTGAGTGCTGTCTTTCTGCTCGAAACAGACAAACTAGCCAGAAAATACAAGCATTTATTGAACTTAATATATAGCTTTTTTGTAGTTATCCAGTCCGATCTGTATTTCTGTATTATCTGTAAAAAATTGTGTTTTTTGAAAGAAAAAAAAATCCTTCCACCTAAGTTGCAGACTGGCAATTCAACTTTAACCGTAAATCCCCTATAAATGTACTTCGCATTCTGAACAATTGGAAGAACATGATCGCTCTTCCGTGTATTTGTGTGTCATGCAAAAGAGTAGCCAGTTTTTTTTTTTTTTTTTTTTTTTTTTTTTTTTTTTTTTTGTATAGCGATCTAGCTCACCAAATCTTCAAAAAAAATCAATAAACGAATTTTTTTCAAGCTGACTTTACTACGCTAATCAAATCTTGCTATTGTAAATGTATTGTATTACAGCGACGGTTTATCACTGAACATTGCTGGGGGATAATGCATTGCTTTCTTTATATAAAGCTTTCTATCTTTTTTCAATCGGTACCTGAGTTAGTTGATCTCTGGCACGAGCGAGCGGGATTTTTTTTTTTTTTTTAAATCTCGGGAACTAAATTCGGAGTTTCCATTCTGTACACTCAAAAAAATCGACCATATAAATAACATTATTTCAAAATAATATATAGCGTTAGGGTTAAGGACCACGATATGGTAGCACTTGTTTGCCACACTTTCTTATTCAGGTCCTATTAAACAGTCTTGAACCAGCTATTCGGTGATTGGCTAAGGATGGAAGCTACTCACTAGTCTTTAAAAGTTAGTTAGGGCTAACTGGCCTCGTCTTTTGGGAAATAAAAGCGTTGGAAGAATTATCTATTTTATTTTTCCCTGCCCTGTTTCTTGACTTTCAAATTCGTTTATCCGTTTTGTGAGAGAAAGTAAAGATTTTTAGTAGCAATCAACATCACTCTTGCTGCAGTCGTTTAAAACAAGGACTGTTTTAGACACTTTTTTAAAGTTTCCCTTTAGATGGAATTTAAACCTAGGTCTTTCTATCTAGTGATATGTGATCCCCCCTCATGGGGGCGTGCATAATGTAAGATTTAATAAAATTATTCCTCTTAGAAGGTACTTTCGAAACCGTCTAGCGCGCGCGCGCGCACACACACACACACACACACACACACACACACACACACACACACACACACACACACACACACACACACACACACACACACACACACACACACACAGTATTTTGTTTCCATTTTATTGGCAACCGAAATATTTTACGAACTGTATTGTTTTCATTGTGTATTTTGTGTGTAGTGCACATACGTTTTTGAGAGTAGTTTGTCCGCTTAGAGGAATATGTTTCACTTCATGAGTCTAAAGCCAGCCTGCAGTGAAATCGTACAAAATCCTTTAGTTAGTTACTTATGGAATTTGAAATGTCATTCTCTTCTTTGACTCAGCATAAATCGCTAAGCTAGACAATAATTTGTTTAAATTTCTAATTTAGAATTAATTTAAAAACATATAATTTATTTATAAATAGATATTGGTTTCTTTAAAAAATTAAGAAAAGTGTGTATTTTGTCGCATAAAAATACATGTATTCAAGTCAAAATATCAGAGAAATAGCTTTGCTAGCATTTTTCTCTCTCTATCTCTCTTAAGCATTTGTATTATTTATTATCTCAGGAAAATTCCGTATCATACGTTAAAGTTACATTTCGTGTTTTTTTTTTTTTTTTTTTTGCTAGCAAATTATTTGTTCTAACATCTAAAATAGAAATGCGAAGGTCAAAAGTAATGATACTATTCTTACACGTGCATATCCCAATTTAGAATGCATTCTACTAAAACAGGTATATTCACTTCCGGATATATTTCTCCTCCCCTCCCCCATTATATCGACGAAGCCTTTTTTTTATTTCAGTTATCACAAAGCCATTATGGCCATCATAAGAATCACCTCATACGTAAGAATTACTTATAAGGAGGATGGAATGGATAAAACACTTACTGAACCAATATTGTTTTCGTGATGGTTACACAAATACCGAACAATGCATTATTCTTTCACTGTTTAACCTATCTTCCATTGCCCGAATTTAACGAAATATATTTTCATAGTTATAACCGAATAAATAGTGCAAAATAAAACACTCGCTGTTTTTATATAGCAATTCCAACTTTATTCTCAGATTTATTACAGTATCACATAGTCATAACGTTTTCGATATTATATATATACACAGGAATAGAAAGAGAGAGAGACAGACAGAGAGAGGGAGAGACAGAGAACAGACACTTGTTTTAGAAGCGGTTGAATTCAGGCTTTATTTAAACATAAAAATATTTCGAATGTTGTATGGCCATTTTGAAAGATATCAATGTGTATAGTAGTTTATTTTAAAAAAAACAAGACAGTAAAGTTGTTCTATTTCTGACCAAGTTCACATTTCTACTATTCTTTTATTATGTACAAAATAAATCTTTTTAGCCTCCAGACTAGGAACAATTCATGGATTATTGAAGATTTTGATTTTTTATATCAGAATGAAAGCAAAACTACTGGCGTGTTTGTATTCTTTAACGATAATCACCATTCTGTAAACTATTAAACAATGGCTGATCTATTAGTATCACTTTATCTCATTTTCTGACTCTTTATAACCGACGTGACCTTTTGAGGTCACATCTGACAAAGTTCCGTATTGATATTCTTCCTTAAATACGATATTCGGCAAGGTAACAATATGAATAAATTGAATGTGGATTATTTAAAAAAATTGCCATGGCCAAAACTAGCATTTGTAAATCAACTTATAAATCTAAATATTGCAAAAATATATAGAAATAATAAAAAAGGGAATATTAATCAAAACTGGGACAAAATTATGCATAACGCTTAAGATGAACATAACTTAAAAGTTCATAAAAATATGTGATGATTAATAGTTTCAAAAATATAAGCAGTTAGATAATAATACTGTGATAGATGCTATAGAAAGTTATTTGTTCTAACATCTAAAATAGAAATGCGAAGGTCAAAAGTAATGATCCTATATGGAAACATGAGTAGAAAATAATGACGTACTTGCACGATAATTATCGTGCATAAAACAGAAATGATTATAATCATTTCTGTTTTATGCTTGTTTAACAGAAACTCTGTCAAGAGACGTTTTAAGCTTCTCCTAGTTTGTGAAATGGAAGGAAGTGTAATAATGGGATCACTTCCCATTATTACACTTTCTGTAATAATGTGTAATAATGGGATCACTTCCCATTATTACACTTTCTGTAATAATGTGTAATAATGGGATCACTTCCCATTATTACACTTTCTGTAATATTAATTACTGCATACAAATGCCTTCCAAGTGGAAAAACAACCGAATTTCGTCTTAGTATTTGTTCGCTATTGAAAAAATCGGAAACATGTTTTTTTTTTTTTTTTTACATTAAATAAATACAATTTATCTAAGCCGGGATGAGACCAGGGCAGTCCAGTGTACAAATATACACTGAAATCTCTAATATACATAAAATAAATTAAAGACCTTAATTTAAGAAGTTTCACGGTAGTGCAATATTTTTTTGAATATATAATCTTTCATAATCTAAACAAACATATCGTAATCTGTATAAGCTACTAATATTAGATGACTACTCGTATCGGCCACACTAAGTACACGTATAAAAAATAAAATAAAAAAGAAGAAGAAAAACAGATTACACGAACTTCAAGAGTTTGTAATTATTATTATTAGTAGTATTAGTATTATTATTAGTAGTAGTAGCAGTAGTATGTTTTAAAACTAGTGATCAAAATACGTATTCTAAAAAAATTCAAGGCAAAAATGTTAATAAATAAATTTAAATAGATACTTGTGACATTAATCAGTACGCCAAAATGAAAAAGGAATCAACAATTAATTACAATCCTCCTGTTAAATTGCTTATTTTTTTGTCATAGGAGTCAGCAGCGAATTAACCCTAGGAATTTATCGGTTTCGAGTATTTTCCTGCATTATTTTGTTGCTCCTCAAATCGTACTGTGAAGTTCCACTAGAATAGCCGTAGTGAAATGGGTTATATCTTCAATATACCGTATTTATTATCTAAATATTTCAGATCCAAGAATGTTAACTGCATACAAATGCGCCATCGAAACTACATTATTCATTCATGTGTGTGTTCGGTTCAGCAATATCTATTTCGTACAGGGGCCATATTCTTGACGATGGAAATATTTTGTTTATTCGAAGAAACCAATATTACAGCAAATTCTTGCAAATGTTCCCGCAGAATTTTGGATAGCAACATACAGTGAAAAAAAATTAGATGCCGTCTTACTTCATCCCCCCCCCCCCCTCTTGATGTTTATAGTTTCGCTAACATATATAGACCAGAGGAACGTTCTTTATTCTCGCCAACTCATTTTATGAAAGTTTACCAAATTTTAAACCTTCGAGTCTTATAATGAATTTTCGTATGTTTTGTTTTTCTAACAAGAAATATAAATTTAGTACAGGTCGAAAGTATTTTGTGGCTATATTGATGTGCAATATTTTCCGTAGAAACTGTACTGATGGTCCTCTTAGGTGAAATAAAAAGATATAGTGTACGACATAAACAATATGGAGGGAGATGATAAAAATGTAGAAGGTTGTCCTTTAGCTAATACCTTGTGAGAAAGAGATGGTGTATATTTCTGAATATATTCTTTCCAGTGTCCTTCATGTTAATATCATTAGGCGATGGTATATTTGAAAATTACATTTAGCTTCCATACAGGCTTTTGAAATAGTAAATAACTAGTTTTATTCGAAAGCCTCCGTAGCTCTGCTGATATAGACGAATCTTTTGGTTGCAAAGAACCCGGCTCGAATCTCGTCATCTCGTCTATGAGTGGAAAACTTTTATTAGGTTTTATCAAATGGTGAGTTGGCCGATCTTATACGAAGATAGAGGGTTTTTCTCCTGGAAAATGGTTTTTTTCGTTCCTTAGAACAGACAAACCGGTCCCGATTGAACACACATCTGCAGTCAAAAAATTCTTGTCCTCGTGGGATGCAACACAGGGGTGGCGCGCCAGCTGCATTAATTCGTCGTGATCCCTAATCTGGGGACTCTACCCGTCCTAAGGGACGGATGGGTTGAAGAAGAACATTAGTTGTTCTGTCTGTTCAGTAACAACAGATGGGCATGTTGAAATGCAATGTATAGAAAAGCACCGATATCATTTATTTTTCTGGTAATCCCAAATACGAGAATTGTCGGTTTCTATAGCAAGTTAGTATTGTGAATGGATGAAGGTTGAGAATAAAGAATCAAATTACGAATGAATTCATTTCATTTCCGATAAGTGGCATCAGGAGATATCAAAAGAATTCATTTAGCATCCTCTGATGCTCTTATCGGAAAGGTTAGCCGGATTCACTTGTGCGTAATATCAAGCTACCAACAATCAAGGTACTGTCTTTTATGCGACATGCTTGATAGAACGAACATAGAAATGTATGTTACAATAAGCATTCGCACACACAATTTTGAGTCGACACAACACACCTCAGAGGTCAGATATGTCAAAGCAATACTGATTGCTTTCGGTGACATACAGGGAGAATGCATGAGGAATTTATTTTTTCCAAATCAGACCATGAACAGATACAATCTCAAAATGCAATTCATTCGAAAACATCTCACAAATGGTCTTCTAACAATTATTGTCTGCATCACGATTGTCCAACTCCATAGCATTTGGTCTTCCTTAGATCTGACCCAGCGACTTCTACTGGCTGAAAAGCATTCCGAAGAGAAAGATTTGAAAACACTTCTGATATGCAAGTAAATACGACACGGGAAATACCTTGTTCCATCACTTGTTCCATCATCGTTAGCAACATGTCACCTCCGTGTTTTAAAATGTAGTCGAAGTGTATTTCCAGGAGTCGTTTCCAATATAACAAGAAACATATTCTTCTTTTTGGGTTACAAGAGTAGGATGGCATGCTTCAATATGCAATACGCTAATGGAAGGTTAGAATCTAGAGTAGATTTCTATATTTTTTGAAAGTGCATGTGGCAAATTTCTATGATTATATGAAGGGAATGTTAATTGGAAGAAACCAGTAGTAGATCATTAATAAGTGAAGTGGAAAATATGCATGAAGTGGCTCATGAATTATGAACTCACAGAATATTGCATGATTTTGTTTTCTCATTTTATCTGCATTTCAAGCTAAAATTCTTATATTTTTATTTTGAATTTGACTTATTAGTACTATTTTCAACGAAGTAAATGTTAGACACTCACACCCTTTGAACTAAGATGTGACGATTTTTATTCATTTGATTAATACAATTCAGAAGAGGAGCTCCAAACACGTGGTTTGACATTTACAACTACCCGACCGATTCATTCATAAATCAATAAAATAAAAGGTGAGAAATCTGTATGAATTCTGAATAGTTGCATACGCACATCACCTGAAACAAAAAAATAAAAATAAGATGACAATACACAGTCCTTACTAGTGGACATAGACATTGATGTCTCAGGAGATTGCTAAACTATCTTAAATAGCGTATATTAGAATAGACAGAAAAATTAATATTATTGCATGGAAAAGGTTTCTTTGTATTACTCAGCAATGCAATTATGATGAATCAAGATATAATAGTGGAGTATAAAAGATGCACTCAGAGAGAGAGAGAGAGAGAGAGAGAGAGAGACAGACAGACAGCAAATAGAAAGGTCATTTCCTCAGCTCGTGTAGGTAAAGAGAATATGAAGCCGTTCGATCGTTTGCTTGCTACCGTTGGTGACTACCACATTCTACCGCTTTACCTGCCGGGGAGTGTTACTAAAAATAGCTCCAGTTTCTGGGCAGGATGTTGAAACCTGCAGAGAAATGTGGATCTCCCAGACGGCTGAAGTATTGTTGCCATATGCTGGGAGGCCGTGAAGAAATATTTTTAGAGAGAGAGAGAAAGAGAGAGAGAGGGAGAGAAAGAGCAAAAAAAAAAAAAAAAACATTCAGACGTTCACTCGGTGATTTGTGTTTGTTGTGTCTGAGAAGCGCATTAAACTCTTCTGCTTCGAGATTATTTGCCATTACTGAAATTTTGAATATGCATTCGATGTTTGATTGATGCGAAATGAAAACTTTGATGCGTGCAGTGATGCACGTACGGGAATGATAAAAGAGACAAGTGCTGATGTAAATCAGACGGTTTTCCATCATAAATGGAAAAAGCTATTTGAGGATGATACACACATATAAATATCTATTTACTACCGGTTTCTTGCTGCTATCTTTGATGAGATATCTCTAACTGTAGAAGGCGATTCAAGAGCATAATAAACCTATATATAGATATAGCCTATTCAATTCTATTACCCTTAAAATAAGTCTCAAGCAGTGCCGTTTTAGTTCGTTGTTAACTAGTCACAATCACTAAACCACCATCTATTGACTGTTCCCCATTTAGGAATGTTGCATAAATAACAACACATCAGACGGATTCGGCACACGACTGGTTGCTTAGTTGCGTATATTAGATGCCGTTGCTTGAACGAATGTTAACAAATTTTCTGTTGAACTCTCTCACTAAAGTTTCGAGTGGTATTTTTTTTTCCCAGTTTTATAAGTTACTCTGAAACCATCGTTTGAACACGCTTCCACATAGGACTAGATTTTTAGGACTTCATCCCTCTCCACTCACCGCACGATAGTACAGAAGTATCTTTTTGCATTTTGATCTCTCTCTCTCTCTCTCTCCACTCTTTCTTCAATGTTTACACCTCTGTTTTTCTTTAGTGTTTCGTTTTTTGCATGGTCTTCTTCCCTCCTTACCTGCAAACGATTTTGTATTATGTTTGCATTTTCTATATACTTCATATGATTTCGTAGATGTCTTAACAACTGCAAGAATCTAAATGTTCTTTTCTTCTTGCAAATGTCTACTATAGATTATCTTCCTTAACTGACTGCCAGGTTCTGTTACTTTGGAATATATGCTACCTAAAATCGAGTTCATACTTCATGGACTTTAAAAAATCAACAGTCTGTCCCTCCTTTTCATTATGTTTCCCTTTTCATCATGTGATTGTTATCAAAAGATTTCTTTAATTATTAAGTTAGGACCGATAACATATTGCTTTTTCTATCTCCTTAATAGCTATCTCATCATTTCATGTATCATTAGCGCCTCCAAAGTATGGAATCATGAGACGGGTATTGAGGCGGTGATGGTTGATCCTTGGTGGAAAGATACGAGTTCAAATCCCGTTTAGGACACAAAAAATTTTTACAAGTAATTTGGTTTCGAGTGAAGTTGAGTTATCTGGTTATATATAGGTAATAGGACGGTTCCTGATGGAACTCCCAAACAAAACAAGACAACAATAACAAAAAAACTATCAAATAGAGAGAGAGAGAGAGAGAGAGAGAGAGAGACTCTCTTCATTTCTTCCGGTCTAGCTCATTACAATTGCGCCCTCTTAAACACGCCTTGTCATCTTCATTATAGTTTCATTTTTTTTCAGCAAGAACTTATAAAATACTGTTTTAGATTTTTCACTTTTCATTTCACGATTTTAATGCATTCTAAACTGTGAAAAGGGAATTTTGCCTGATTAGATAACTTAATGCTCATCGAAACCACTTCGCCTAACTAGAAGTAATGCGACAAAGAATGGAAATATTTAATTTACAAATAGATTCGGCTTTTCTGTAGCGCATGCGCTGATTTGTTAATTAAATTAATTTTTCTAACGATTGTTTACAATCTTTTCTACAGTAAAACCTCATTTCCAAAAGATTAATTATTTGCTCTAAGAATTAGACAGAAGCACTTTAATTAAAATGCTGAATTATTAAGTAGTGGTAGCACACTCAACGGGTTAATAGCAGAAAATAAATGTTTATAACAAATCTGTATGTAGTATTACAGTGACATTCTAATTCCAGTCAATCTACTAAAAATAATAAGGGCGCATCGTATGGAGACTTTGTAAACTGATATGTCGTCAAGATTGTTTACATTTCCTTGCATTATGGGATTTTTTTTTAATAAGAGTAGATTTTGATTAAATGAATGTAATTTACGAAATTGCGCTGTTAACTTGAGATTGTCATTTTGTTTCGAAGAAACATTGCAGCAAGTGACTTACCTACTTCGGAGATTATCATGAAGTTGATGAAAGGCATAATAATTGTATTAATGGTTATATATAAAGGGATATTTCCGAGAGAAACCTCAGAGGATCAATAATATATAGTTTGCAATTAATCTTTCGGCCTTCTTACTCGTAATATCCAGCTTCCTTTTGTGGGTAAGGCAAGGAAGACAGAATAAACCCTTTAACAAGAATGACTATTTTACGTATTTGTCAATACACTATAATAAGTCGAATGATGTTTCGTCGCTAATATGAAACTTTTTAATTTTCAAGTTAGTATGAAACAAATTGAGTTCTTCTTCTTCTGTGGTTCTTAAAGGGACCTTAGGTGCCTAACCTCCAAGTAATCCTTGGATTTCATACACCATGATACAGAATGAGATGGTTAGCCAGTAAGTATGATCGATATATGTAAATTGCATATGCACCCTGGATGGTTTTCCTGTATGCTAAATGAAAAATCCGGCCCCCCCATATAAGACTGGTTAACTTACCTGAAACTGAAAATCCCTGATAATTTGAATATTCCTCTCATCCTTGACGAGATCTGAATCCAAGTCTTTCCAACCGAAGGATGTCGTCAAAACAGACTAACCTACGGAAGCTCTCACAACAAACTTGGTTAACAATTTAAAATGAAAATGGGTTTAAAAAAACTTTCCCTGCAACTGAATGGAAAAATAATTAGATTTTCAATCAAAAACAGTTATTTTGTTTCACACACACACACACACACACACACACACACACACACACACACACACACACACACACACACACACACACACACACACACACACACACACATAAACAAACAACTCATTTATTAAATACATCTAAATGTATTCTTAATAAAGACGTAGCAGTACACCATCTATTATTTAATATTAATTATCTTATTTTATTAAAAAATATTCAAATGAATCTCATATATTGTAATCTGTGGGACAAAACATTTATGCGTCGAAGTGCAAAGCAGTTATATGATATGAATATTGAACTGCACTGAAAAACAAAAACAACACAAGGTACAGGAAAGCAAACAAAAATAATAATAAAATAGTAGAGACATTAATATTAATAAAAAAATAATCTTCGCAGATGTAATGAAAGGGTAGTGAAGTGAAGATACGTTCCGCTAGACGGTATCGAATAGATAGGAAGGTTAAAGAGTTCACAAACTTAACACATATTTGCGAGGCGAGTCCGATGAACATAATGAAGAAATCGATGATTTTTTCAAGAGATGAAAATGAGTCTGTGTGTCTGTGCCTAAGAATTCTGAAAATATCGCATTAACAAGAATTACTTTCGTAGTACGATATTTAACAAGCAGAGAAGAAACTTAACCTCATGTATTAGAATCACAATTTATTCACTTCAAGTCGCCTTTAAAAAAAAAAAGAAAAAAAAACAAACTGTTCAGGTATTGAAAACAAAAAACAAAATATTGAAAAATTGATAATCGCAACATCAATACAGATTAAGTGTATTAAGACAATATTAAAATCTGTATTGAAACATCAAGGCAAATATTCAAGATCAAATAGATTGAAATGGATTAGAGATCTTTTGAAGGATAAAATATTAAAATAAATAGAGATTATGAATATATTGCAAGTGGCTTATCGCTTGCATTACAGTTCATCGTCGACAATTCATCGAGGAGAAATTCATCGCGGAGAAAAATTCATTGCGGAGATTATTCATCGCGAGGAAAATTAATCACACGAAAATATTGCGGATATATGTGAAAAAAAATCTCCCATATAAGAAATATTTTTTGAAATATTTCTTTTAAAAATATTTTTTAAAAATTTAAGAAATATTTTAAAGAATTAAAAAATATTTTTTAAAACATTCAAGAAATATTTTATATATTATTTAATATTTCGATTATATTTAGCTTTTTGAAAATTTTTATTCGGTATAAAATTATTCATCGCGGATATATGTGAAAAAAAAAGAAATATTTCCCATATACTAAAATTTTTAAAAAAATAAGAAGTAACCGGCTTGGTTGGCCGAGTGGATAGCGTATCTGCTCTCCAGCCAAAATGCTGCGGGTTCGAATCCCGCTGTGGAGATGGATTTTTGTGATCGTTTGTGGAAATACGAGTGATGATAGGCGGTAGGTGGCGTTTGTGTAGTTGCAGTCAGTTAGTGATTGAATCTTGAAGACGGAGTTCTAGACCAGGTGCCTTCCCTCAATGAGTACTTGGACTCCCTAGAGGTGTCAAATAATAATAATAATTCGATTATACGAGGGTGGTCTAAAACGTTCTCGGCCTCGACCATAGATTGGCAACACTATCGACATGATTTTTTTCTCTAAGTTGGTACATCTGTCATAAGCATCCATGCGAAATTGCAAGTCATTCTATCAAGTAGTTTGTTTAACGAAGGTTTAACGCCAAAACAAATTCATTCGAAGTACATAAAAGTTTATGGGTACTCTTCTCCTTCGGTTTCGACAATTAAGAAATGGACTGCCGAGTTTAAACGTGGCCGTATTAGCCTTGAAGATGATCCACGTGAAGGATCCAAAAAAGTGTAACAACACCAGAAATCATTGATCAAGTGCACGATATGGTATTAGATGACCGGCGAGTCAAAGTGCATGAAATTGCTGAGACTATAGGCATTTCAAAAGAACGTGTAGGATATGTTTTGCATGAAGAATTGCATATGAAAAAGCTTTGCGCAAGATGGGTCCCGCGCTTGCTCACAGCGGATCAAAGACGCACTCGCGTGAAAATCTCTGAATAGTGCTGGGAACGTTTTAACAAGAATAAAACTGATTTTGTGTGTCGATGTATTACTATGGATGAGACTTGAATTCACTATAACAAACCAGAATCCAAACAGCAGTCAAAACAGTGGAGAGAAATCGGTTGTTCAGCGCCAAAGAAGACAAAGTCGGTTCCATCAGCAGGAAAGGTCATGGCATCGGTGTTTGGGGATGCTAAAGTTTATTAATTATCTTGAAAAGGGTAAAACAATAACTGGGGAATATTATTCCGATCTTTTAACCGCACTAGACGAAAAATTCGTGAGAAAAACCCGGTTTGCAGAAGAAAAATATCATCTTTCATCAGGACAATGCACCTGCCCACAAAGGTGTTTTGGCAATAGGAAAATTAAGAGATCTGCACTATGAATTGTTGGAACATCCACTCTATTCCCCAGATTTCTCTCTCTCTGACTTCTGTCTCTTCCCAAAGCTAAAACTCTTCCTCGCTGGCCAGCGTTTTTCTTCGAATCAAGAGGTGATTGCAGCTGTAGAGGGGTATTTTGCAGATCTTACTGAGAACCACTACAGGGACGGGATAATGGCGCTGGAGCATCGCTGGAATAAATGTATTAGTCTTAAGGAAGATTATGTTGAAAAATAAAAGTAATTTAGAAATTATAAATTCGCTTTTTCATTGTTAGGCCGAGAACATTTCAGACCACCCTTGTATATATACGAGTATCATATCCGGATGAGTGTCTGAGCGGTTCGCAGAATAAGAATTCTTAAATATGATGCCCTTTCTCCCTATACCTATTCCCGTTTTGTAAATATTAATATTTCATCAGCAAAACCTGCAGTATTTAACTAATAAAATATATTTACAACTTTTTAAAACGAAACAGAAATTCGGAAACTCACCGATCAATAATATATGGCTTTCATTGTATAAGAATAAAAATATTATGAAAATCTAATTAAAACCTAAACAAATAATACATAAATACATAAAAAACTATATTTTGTGAAATTTATCTTGCACTGCATTACTTTTCATATATCGGTATCATTGCAATAGTATTTCAATTTTTTATATCGAATAATGATTCAACGAATTTTTTCCGCGATGAATTTTCCTGCAATGAATTTTTCCCAGCGTAAAATTTTCCACTCGACGAATTTTCCCCGCGATGAAATTTCCTGTCGATGAATTTTCCCTTCGATAAATTTTCCCCGCGATGAATTTTCCGCGATGAATTGTCCTTGAACCCTTGTATTAGCATATAGTAATTTATGCGTTCAATATGATGATGAGGTTTATCTCAATCGTAAATAGTTGACAAACTCATGACGTTCCTCCGTAGAGCACTTGAGGAGATGATTTATTCGATGAAGTCATTGGGAATATTCCTAACATGAAGTAATTCGGTAATTTAGAATGTACGGTATGTGGTAGACCGACCAAAGCGATAATGAAATTAATGCTGATGATGAACGAAAAATTTTTGTTCCAGGTGATAAAATGAATAATATGGATGGTGTTTATGTTAATATGTATAGCCTAATAGGGGGGGGGGAACCCTTCAGACATACACTCGACCAATACTATTGTCTACTTTCATTCAGAAATAATTTTTCTTTCGATTAATACAATAAATAAAATAATGAATATGACATCGCAGGGAAAATTCATCGAGTGATATTTCACAAATATTTGGAATTTATTTATGTTTTATTTATTTAATCTGTATTAGAGATTCTTTTTGAGCTCTTGCTGAATGTCTAAATATTTTCCCATGTTTTTTTTATTTAATTTTTTATCATATTTAGAAGCTTGCTATGCATAGGCATATCGATTTAGGAGAAAATAAAGAACATTAATGGAGAGAGAGGGAGAGAGAGAGAGAGAAGAATATCCTAAAGAGCACCGGGAAATTCATTTAATTAACTAAAAAGATCCTTCCTCTTGTCGATGGTGTAAGTGGGTCGATAGGGATTTTAGTAAAACGAAATTGTAGCAAACGCTTTTCACATTTAAATAGCGACAAACAATCTGATTGATTTGCTCATAATTCTCCGAAGAGGTGGCCATCCACTTCAGTATGAGTTCGTTTCTAATCTAATTTAATCCAGATTGATGAGAAAGCAGTAGCGCACTTCGTTGTAAATGATATGAAACCAAAGAAAGTGGCACAAGAATGCTTTTATCTGCCAGATGTACTCGGATTATTCGAGCGTTTCTCAATCGTTTATACAAATAGCGACTTCTAATTCGGGTGTTGTCATATGTAAATGATTTTCAGTCGCGTGACTAACATTAGGCTCAGTTGCTGTCATTGTAAGGAAGAAAATGAGCTTAGAATCGTTTTCATTTAACTGAAACGGAAAGGAAGCGAAAACGTGCACGGAAATAGTAGTTGACTTAAAAAAAATTCAAGAAATAGTCGAAAAAAATTTCGAAAAGAAACACTTGCTTTTAAAAAGGAGAATTATTAAATACGTACATAACTGCCAAGCTATACCTTAGTCATCTTCAGCATATTTATAGCAGAATTTTCTCATGTGAGAACAAAGCCAATCAATTCATTGTAGTTACCTTCATTACGAATTTATACTATAAGAGAAAGATGCGTATCGGAAGAGCTACTATTTGGTGTCTACAAAAATTATTATTATTATTATTATTATCACCATCACAGCTGTTTTCGTGATATTTCAGCCATAGAAAATGTGAGAAGAAAACCATATTTCATGAAAAAATAATTAATAATTGAAAATTAACCAAATATTATATTATTTGATTCATATACATTTGGACAGAACATAGATGAAAATAAAATAGCTATCCAGTACAATATTCGTTAACAGAAAACCAATTTAATTCTTACTTCTACTATTAAAATAATTAATACCGTTAGCAAAGTATGAAATTTATTTTGAATAATTATGATTAGAGAAACAGACAAAACAAGAATTGATGCAGTTTAGTTCATATTATACATTTCATTGAATTATTATTAATACTTTTAATTTATTATCTTCCATATTCTAACCCCGTATTTATGATTATAGAGGATAGAGGGACTCTCTTATTTTACACATCTATTAAACTACATTAACGTTCATCGCTAGCCTTTTTCATTAATTATTTCTTTCGTCTACTGATTCTAAATGTTTCTCTCTCTCTCTCTCTCTCTCTCTCTGTGTGTGTGTGTGTGTGTGTGTGTGTGTCTTTTCGTATTTTTTGCGCTTCTCTTATCTGTCCTTCTTCCTCCAGTTTCTTTTATTGTCATCGTCTCCGTACTTTTCTCCTTGTTCTCATTTCAGTTGACGTCACTATGCTGCTTTGTTCACACAGGAAACTTAGAAGATACTGTGCTGCCTCGCATTTGCGGAAGTGTAATTTTGATAAGAACACTTTTATTTTATCTCCCTAAAGTAGTTTAAATAAAATTTAAAAAAAACGAACTTTTTTTTTGTTTGTAATCTCCAGGTGCAGAGAAAATGTATATAATACCTTGAACATAGCGCAAAAAGTACAACTTAGCTTTTGCGATATACACTGTCGTCGACTAACTGTAATAATATCATTGCAAAAGCAAATTAGATGTCGAGTCCCGGCAGAGGAATGTAAAAAAGTAAATATTGAATAACATTAAGTCTCTGGTGTAGTGCTGATAATAATAAACAAAAAAAAAGATGAGAAGAGAGAATAATCAGTGTACAAAGATTAACACAAGCACACTGCCTTTTTCTTCACTGCTGAATACTAAGGATAAATCACGTGGCCCAGCAATGATATGAAGGCTAACGATATACTTGTGATTCCTTCCTCTGAATTTCGGCCAAAGAAACTGAGGCAGAAACTATGGGGAGAGCACCCGGTATCTGCTAACTGCGTGTTTTCTTCACATTACTTTATCTCTTCTGTAGGATGAAATACCCTAATTTTCTACAGGGAAAACTCTGTTGTCTCTGTATGAGACCGGATAACTAACCTTCACTTGAAACGTTCATTAATAGATTCTTGTCCTAGACGGGATTCGGACCAAGATATAAAGGCAAAAGAATTCACACGCAAATAATTATAATTTTCTTAATACTGGAAATGAGAAGTAATTAAAAGTATGGGGACTTACAGAAAGTATATATCCTGCCCATATTAGTCATCAAACAGTTTTTGTGACTGCAGTGCAATCAACTCAAATATGAATAAAGTCATTAAAGAATGGTACGTCATTGTCAAAACAAACCCGAGGAACATCAGGCAAACAACGCAAATAACGCACACATATCCTCCTTTTGATATATTCAAAAGGAGGATATGTGTGCGCGTGAATTCCTCTCATTGTACTTTATTGGATACTTTCAAAGTTATTCAGAAGTTCAGGACAACTATAGAATTACCAGCAAAATGGTTATCATTTTAGTGGATGAATGGACCAAAATACGCCCGTTTATCAACATTTAACGAAAATATCTAGAGAGGCCAAAGATGAGACAATGATGCATTGAGATTTATGAAAATAAATAATTTGTAAAGTAGATTATTTATTTTCACAAACTGTTTATATGATTTTTTTTTTCAACAAGCGATTTCGTTAGTTTGCTAAAAATAGAAATTAATATAATTTTCTTGTTAATCCATTCTACAAATCTGTTTGTATTCTTTATTTATATGCCAGGCTTTTACTAAATATAGAATATTTTGAAAAACCGCTTTGTGATAACGTAATTCTAAATGCCATTAGGATTTCTGTGCCCGTTTCGCGAAGCGATATTTTCGAATTGCTACGATGTTTTCTGCTTCCATTATCTGTAGGATCAGAGGAAAACATGATATTATATTGGGAAAAAATAATGTTGCCGGCATGATTACATCTATGATGTGTTCATAGAGTTGACTATTAACATTCCATTTCGGAATGTTAATACTCATACCATTTCCTTTAAGCGGAATATCTGTTATATCTGTTACCGTGTATTAAAGTGGGCTTACCATTAATATCTGTTGAAGCCATGTATCAAGAAAGATCAAATGTCAAAGCTGTGGAATGGAACGGCTTATTCCGTAATCTTTTTGCCGCTATATTGCTAAACCATTGCAGTTTCCGGTATTACATGTTACTAGCAACTTTTATTTTTTCCAATAACTCAGAAACTAAATAAAGGAATAGAAGGCGTGTGTTTTTATTTACGCAATCCAAATTTGTTCTTAGATTTGTCATAATTAAATTCATTCCACGTTCAGATGATTTTACCTATTTTATCTTTGAATGTGCGCTTATTATAAACCAATATTATAGCAGGAATGTACCGAGGTGTTATTTACTCCCAGTATCGCTCAAACACACACACGAGCCTATAAGTAGACACCTGCTGATTGCAACGCCCTCTATCAACACTGTTTGGCTTGGTTCCAAATAGAGTGCAGATATGGATAAATCGAATGTTATCTCAAGAGCTGTCCAACCCCTTCACGAAAATAGGTGCGACGTCTTTTTTTTAAGAGCCATACCATACATCGATGAGCTCTAAATTTCAAATTAGTAATGAAAACATTTAATTTACTAAAGAATTTAAGCTCTCAGAGCTCTCAGAGTTGGAATGCTGAGATGTCAGTGGGTATCTCAACGTATTCTAAGAAAATTTGGTGCCAATTACCTGATCGTCTTCACCTAAGATTCGAAAAGAACTGTCTTAGAAGAAACCGTCCGAGAGGAAATTGATATATTGTGGATTCGAAAGATTAATTACTAATGTCTAGTTATGATATAAATGCTGTTACAAATGGGATGAAGATTTTAGCAAGAGAAGATGATAATCAGATGCCATTGGATCATTCTCCTCGACAACCTCATTAATATAAAGGGATGGGGAATAAAAGCAGTAAGGACTCATAATGCATAAAGTTGACAACGAGCAAGAAACATCTATTAAGACGGAAAGAACCTTTGAAATTGTTCAAGATTTTCTAATGTCAAAATCCGATGGTGTTGTATGTTGATGCACCTGCTTAAATAAAAAAAAGACGAGTGCACTTTTCTAGATAAAAATAATTCGCCAGCTGAAATTTTAATAAAGCGCAAGGAATTTATTAGACCAGCCAAGTGTAATGTTTGTTTTCCACTTTGAAGGGGAACAGCTTTCATGTCCTGCTAGGAAAACAATTCGATATATGTCTGCCTACTGTACAATTGTTGACAAACAAACAGCAGACTGAAGTTACCGTTTGTGAAATTTCAATGCCAATTGCATAGATATATTCTGCTGTTTCTATTGATGGAATTTGCAATGCACCTTTGGATATACTTCTTATCCAAGTCTATACTCGTATGACAAAACTGAATATTTGTTAACTATTTATCCTATTTTCTCTGTTTGGAAATATGACAGAGGAGAGAGAGAGAGAGAGAGAGAAAGAGAGATCCATAATTTGTCTGATTTCAGTTTTCCTATATTCTTTTATCAAGTCTATTTGTTTTTAAATCTTTGTTTGGTATTTGGTATAGTAGTTATTGTCCTAAGATCTGAGAAAGGTTAAAAGAGGAATCGGAAAGTTATTTATTTTTTTTAAGTGACGCAATTATACGAAAGAAACCACGGATATTATTAATATTTAAAGTCTTGAAAATGACACACATACGTTTGACATTTGTATATGGATGAACACGGGTTCGAAAATTGCATAGAGCAGCGAAGCAGTGATGAACATTCTGCATTTTCGCTTCACTTGAATCATATTATATCTTAAGGTGCGCAACGCGAAGAAAATCAGTTGTAATTTCAGCGTTATTTTCGTATCCGGAGAGATAAAAAATGAGCTTCATTTTCTTGTCATGTGGAATAATTTCGAAGTCCGCACAATGTGAAGCCTCAAATGTCAGTTGAAGTTAGAAATGAATCACCATGAAGTAGTTCCCGTTTTACAAGGCGAGTCAAGAATAGGTTCACATCTTTCAAGGTTACTTTCATGTGCGATCTAAAAACGCACCATTTTCTTAATTGTTATTTCTCCATAGAATTAAAATATTTTATTTCATGAGACAGACGAATGGAGTCCAATATTTTTAATGACAATAAGTTTCGTTTTAGTAGCTGAATGGTAGAATGAATTTTGGAAAAAAAAAAAAAAAAGGGGAAATATGCGATATAGAGAGCATTTTTCTCTATAGATGTTTTAAAATAAATTACCTTTGAAACATTTTTATAACCTGCTAAAGTTTTGATTAGGAAAAAATATTTTATAAACATACTATTTCTGTTTTTTATATAAATTATTATTTATTTTTTATGTGTTCTGTAGCGTTGAAAGAGATAGACGTGACAGTGCATCCTTCGATTGGAAAAGACCCGAATTCGATTCTCGTCATGATAACAGGAATCTCTATGTAAACTTTTTTTCAGTTGAAAGTGAGTTAGCCATCTAAGAATTTTTTTTTCTTTATTAAACTTGTTTTTCATTCCGCATGCAGGCAAATCGGCCAGAGAACACGCGTAATCACAAAAATGTTATCAGTGGGCAGTAGATGGCGTAGTGCATAGGTGGTGGATTGCAGTATATAGATGGATGATTAAGTTGTGTAGACAGTATGTTGTGTGGTGTAGAGCGCCCTTCTTCCGTGGAAAGCTTGAACTCCATAGACTGCCAAGTAATAATAATAATAATAATAATAATAATAATAATAATAATAATAATATCGCCTAAGTTAGTTCAGATAAAAAATATACTGATAGACAACATAAACGCCTTCTGTTACAGTTTTCATAATTAAATCATGTTTTCCTGTTTAACTGTCTTTCAATATTCTTACAATTCAAATCGCAGTTGTGCTTCCTATTCTTCTCTCTACATAGCTTGCAGAATGGAAATCTTGTCATATAGATTTGGAACCACTTAAATCACCTCCTTCATATAAATTCCATATAAATAGTCTTCAAGTTGGAAAGAGAATTTTAATCTAGGTCTAAAGCACATATGGGCAACCCCGGACCGCTGGCCGGATCCGGTCCTCTACTTCTTTTGATCCGGCCCTGATCTATTTCAGCGAAGTTTTTCTGATTCATGGTGGGAGAAAACATGGTGTGTTCTACTAACTCACATTAAGCTGACGTCATATGACTTGCGCAAAACACACTATGTTTTCTAACCAAGGTCTTTTTCTCACATTGATTAGCGGCGTGTGTGAACATGTTACAACGTGCCAGTTCGGTACTTGCGTTGATGTTGTGCTCTGTTCAGTGCCTGCATCGATGTTATGTTCTGTTCGGTGCCTGCGTTGATGTTGTATTCTGTTCAGTGCCTGCGGTGTAGAAGACAATTTTGTTTGACAGTTCTGAATATCGCTTATAAATTTGGGACAATGTCAGGGGTTATTGCAAGAAAAAAAAAAAGAAAAGCAGATGCATAGAATCGTCAATTTCAAGACAACTGTACGGAGGATTATTATTTTATTCTGAATAAAGGTTTGCCTGTATGTTTGGTGTGCAACGAATCCGTATCCGTCAACAAAGAATACAACTTGAAGAGACACTTTACTTCGAGACATGCGGATCACCCAAAAATTGATGGACAACTACGAAAAGATGAAATACAGAAGTTGAAGAAGAACTTGGATACCCAGCAGCAAATGTTCAACAAGCAAAGAACGCAGCACCACAGCATTGCTAAAGCCAGCTTTGTGGTAAGCGAAAAAATCGCTAAGCATTCTAAGCCATTTGATGAAAGAGAATTTATCAAAGAATGTGTACTGGATGTTGCAAGTATAATATGTCCTGAAAAGAAAAAAGACCTCGAGAATATTTGTTTGTCGAGACGTACCGTTGTCCGACGGATAGAAATTATGGCTGATGATATCAAAAAAGTTTAAAAGAGAAGATTGCTAGATTGGAAGCATTTTCAATTGTTTTGGATGACAGCACCGATGCCTCCGATACAGCACAACTAGCAATATTTATTCGAGGAGTTGGTGCGGATTTCAACATCACAGAAGAATTATTGGCGCTTCGGCCGTTAAAAGGAACAACTACCGGTGAAGATATATTTGAAACAGTCAACACAGTCTTCGAGAGATTTGGGCTTAAATGGAGTTCACTATCTGGCATATGCACTGATGGAGCCCCTGCAATGGTTGGTGTACAGAAGGGATTTATTGCAATAGTTCATGAAAGAGAAATAGAACTACAGATCCATCCGGAAAATTTAACAAATTTTCACTGCGTTATCCACCAACAAAATCTGTGTGCATAATCGATTAAATTCACAAATGTTATGGAGGTTGTAGTAGCCAGCATTAACTTCATTAAGTCACGTGCACTTAATCACCGCCAATTTAAGGAGTATTTGACAGACTTATTTTCGGATTATGAAGATGTGTCTTATTATTGTGAAGTGAGGTGGTTGAGTAAAGGTAAAATGTTAAAACAATTTTATGATCTGAGACAAGACATTGCAGATTTTATGGACATAAAAGGAAACACAATTAACCAAGTAAAAGATGATGAATGGGTGTGTGATTTAACATTCCTTGCAGATGTCACCGGATACCTAAACGAACTGAATCTTAAATTGCAAAAACAAGGACAATTGGTTCATGAACTGCATGGACATGTCAAAGCTTTTTGTAATAAACTAAGATTGTTGGAAAGTCAGATCAGAGCTAAACATTGTTACCATTTTTCTACTCTAGCAACTCATAAAAATATCCCATAAAATTGTTATGGAAATGAACTGAAGGCACTAATAGAGCAATTTGATTCAAGGTTTGCCGCCTTCCAAAACAAAGCCTCCACATTCGCTACATTTGCTCGTTCGTTGAATGCTGATGTAAATAATGTGCCAGAAAACTTACAGATGGAACTTATTGAGCTTCAGGCGGATTTAGTGCTAAAATCACAATTTAACAACATTGCTTTGACGGATTTTTATAAATTTTATTTGGTGGAAGAAAAATATACAAATTTACGCGCCTTTTCAAGAAAAATCATTTGTTCTTTTCGTCAGCACATATATGTGTGAACAGTGTTTTTCGAGGATGAAATACAATAAATCAAAAATTCGGACAACAATAACGGACGAAAACCTCGAAAATTCTATGCGATTATCCTTAAAGTAATATTTAACGTCAATATTGATAGTCTCGTAGTTGACATACATGGCCAGTCTTCAAATTCTGATTTCGATATAACGAACGACATCAAATTGTTATGTCGTTCGTTATATTATAAAATTTATGTAGAGCTTTATACCAAAGCATTATATTATAAATAAATGAAATATGAAGTAGCAACTTGTTTTAATTCATTTAATGTTAATTAATTTTATTTAATAATTTGGTCCGGCCCTTGACTCGGAGACAGAATGATAATTTTTCCCCCGAACTAGAAAAGGTTGCCCATGCCTGGTCTAAAAGATCGTTTTTTCCGTTGTCTTACAGGGTATCTGGAAGTAAAAATGAAATGAAATATTTGGCATAATCGCTTTAGCAAAGATTATTCGGACATTCAAAATAAATAACTGCTTGCTATTTCTACATAAATATTTACCTAGCGGTTTGCCATTGAAAGAAACAATAGAAAAATTAATTAATTATAAATTTTTTTTTATAATTAGAAATGCATTATCACCTTGAACTCGAGGCATTACCAATTTAAGAATGACGTGCTAATGCATATAATCACTTCCCTCTGTTGATTTAGTGATCACTAAACTAAAATGACCTAACTGTAATATAAAATATTTTTTATGAAAAATGGCAGACATATGCATTGAGAATGTATGTACAGTTAGATGTATTGTTGTTATAGTTCTGTGTTAGTAAAAGGAGTAGTTAAGATCACGTAAAATCTGTATAATATTATAAATTGTGTGTTTCAAAAACCTCATTTAGCCTGTTTTAAAATTAAAAAAATAAATATATAAAATTGAGTTCATCGATGCTAAAACATTGATACTTGTTGTCAGAGATTTGGTTATCTTTTTATAATGTGTACAATGAATTTATTAAGTGGATTCAGTTCATGAATTTATTAATTAGATTAAGTTTATGAGTTTATTTTTCCAGTCAAAAAATAGCTAAAAGTTGTTCGCTATTTTTTGGCTGGAAAAACACCATAAAAATCCTGATCCTTGTTCAACCAAACTATATGCATTCTGATCTTTTTTTTTAAAGCTCGAAACTGACAAATGAATGTAGCTGGCTAAGGAAATAATTAGTATTTCCCGAGGCTGCTTTTTGAGATTATTCTGCATGAACTCCACTTCACGTTCGTTACTGTTTATCTATGCTTTCCTACCCGTCCTCTCGGCAATATCATATGATGGTTATTCTTCTGAGCGGAAACAATAAAACTCAGAAGAAACATAAAAAGTTAATTGAAGAAATGAAAAACATAAAAATAAATAAGAAGAAATGGGTCAAACATGTAGTAAAGAAGTAAACAATTTGGGTTTTCTCTAGTACTATTCATAACTTTGGAACAGTTTAAACGAATCCATTTTTAACTGCTTCTAAGAATTTTAACACTTTATATTGGACGAAATACACATCCAGTTCATGAAGTGCATGTTTTTTCTGTTCTATCCAGTGGACGCATTATTGAAGTGCTTGGTCCAAAAAGGAGCAACAGTTGTGTTGCCACATGAGCAAACTGCAGTCAGTTGTGTGCCAACATCGTCAGCTGTTTCTCATAAACTACCTTTCTCTATTTTTGTGGATGCAAAGTGAAAGAAACGCTTGTGTATCCATTTCATAAATTCCTGAGGACTCTCTCTCTCTCTCTCTCTTGTCCTTAATTTCGGATCGGGCAATCCTGACATCTGACATTTCGAATTTTATATAAGTTATCATTAATCATTAGCATAAGTATGTTTGAATCAAATATGTTTTAAATAATGTGACTTGACCGCCTGCCATACTTATTTGTTCACTTCAACACATTTTTGAAGATGTTCCAAATGTTGTTTATTTTTATAAGCTGAAATAGCGAAACAGATTTATTAGAGCATTTCAAAACTTTGTCTGCAGTTATGTGCAATATTGTAAACTTCTATTAGTGACATGACCGTATTTACTATGTATACATCACTTGTCGCTAGACATCTTTTTGAAAACGAACCAGAAATTTTCTGGCACTGATTCCAATGGATTCATCATAAATATATCCGTGTGGTTAGCCTAGTGGCTGTGCGCTTCGCAACCATATGACTGAGAAAGGAGTGTCCCAGGTTCGATTCCCGTCGAAGACATGAGGAATTTGAGGATCTTCCTCAGCCATAGCCAAGTTAGCTGGTCTTGGGCGCGAGCAGTAGGGTTTTTTTCCGCCAGTTTATCTGGCGTTTTTCATCCCGCAAGCAGGCAAACCGGCCCATGAACACACACAGATCTACAGTCATAAATACTTAACCCCCCTATGAGGAGGATCAACTCGCCCCAATAGGGACGGGGGGGGAGGAAACTCCATATGAATAAATAAAAAAATCATAAATATGATTAAAGTGTGTGACATTTTAAGTCATAATATAAGATTAAAAGCAGTTTAATAATTCATTCAACTGAAATGGATGTGATTGTATTTTTTTTAAAGAATACTATTGCATATTAACCTTTAAAAAATAAAATAACAAACTATGTCGGCAATTTTCTCATAGTTGTCTTCTGTTTTTGACAATGACGTCAGTGGTGATTTCTTGAAGAGGCGAACGCCTCTTCAAATCACCGCGAAATTTTGAAAACGCTGATCGATAAGAAGTTCACATAATTTAATGATCAGCTACATTGTGATTTGATTTCTGGAATATTCAAAATGAATCAAAATGTTTTAATTGATTGCTAAATTAAAGACTACATTAAAAATAATACTGGCATTGGCGAAACTTTGGACAAGATAGAAATCTGCATAAATGCTTTGAAGATTGAAGACTATAAAGTCTAAACCCTTCTTAATACCAAAGAGCAAATTATATGAAACTAGTGACCAGCGGAAATAATAGGAAAAAAATTGGCATTCCAATTTCATATAACTCCCACTTGTTACGCTTCTAAATAAAGTCAAGAATGGCTTCGAAATTCACATCAATGCCAGCTTTCCGGGAACTTTTTTTTACGTTTAACCTTTCTAAAAAATAAAAGTAAAATATGCACAGAGGTCTCTACTTCATGCAACTTTTCTGGATTTAAGGAGAAAAGGTGGCAATATACTGACAGTTTTTTATGTGCCTACCGAGTTCGAAGATGAATACCAGTGGTCTTATACATAAAGTTCTGATTTTTATTATTACATAGTAAAAATATTTTAATGTATTTCACCAGGGTAATTGGAGCCCTTTATGGAATGACTCTCTGAATGATTCTTCTCAATAGCGCAGTTGAGAAGCCAATGGCGCAAAGATCTCAGGAAAGCAGTGTACATTAGAACTTTTGCTATGTAGAATTTTAACTCAAGTCTGATAAGAGAACAAATTCTAAAATGAAATACGTAGCGTTATTCATGCAACAATTTAAACTTGACTCCTATTATCCGTAGATGTATTATTCGGTCTAAGAAAATACTGCCGCATCCTCATCGCTTTTATTTCCTCTAATACTTTCTTACAGTTCTTTACTTTTTCCCCTTTTCCACTGTTTTGTTTCATTTTTTTTCTCTTTTTAGATTCGTTAATTCGTTTTCATTTACAGTATTTTATTGCTGGAATGATATGAATAATAGTATTTATTGGCGATTTGAGAATATAAAAGAAATATAAAGAAACGGCATTCTCGATCCAGGATTGAAATTAGTAATAAAGAATGAACAAAATTCTAAAGACAAAAAAACCCTCTGGAAGTTCTCCACAACATACTCATAAATCGAAGGGAAATAACTACAACAAACACCGTCGTTTTCATAATTATCAATTCGTACGATTGTGTAATGTCACACGGAAGCCACAGCTGCGCAAACCTTGCATGTATGAAATAACAAACTGTTGCATAGATACGAAGAATTGTAATTTAAATGGTTGAATATTCAACCAGCCAATAGAGTTTTAACGGCTGCTGTTAGTGGCATACTTCATTATGACGCATATAGCTGTTTCTTCTTGAGTTGGTTTTCCTCGACAGAAAACCCGAGATTATGTCATATCTCAGTAATTTACTCAATTTTTTTTTATAATAATGTAATAGCTGAGTTGGATAAGGTTACACGATGATACTGCTAGATTTTTCAAAAGCATTTACAAAGTATCGCACGGAATTTTGTTAAACTGGAGCAAATGGGCTCGAATATGAAACTGGTGAGGTGGATAAAAGGGTGGCTAATGGATAGACATTAATGGAGAAGGTGTCTGACTAGCGGTATGCCACAGCATGATGTATAACAAGCCATTTCTTGTTATGTCGGATCCTTAATATACGAGTATTAATATATTTCTTATTAAACTATTTATAATAATTTAAACACAACTTATCCGTATAATTATTATCAGTAAAAATAAATAATAATTTTCGTCGGAAAATTATTAATTAACGAAGATAAGTCAGAGGGATATTTTGCAAATGCAAAATAAAAATAAAAAATCACCAAATTTTAGTGGCATTCAGTAACTCTCCAATGTCCCCAAGCTCTCTGAAGGGATTATGTTACATTTTTTGTATGACAGAAACGTAAGCAGCGATTATCCACTGCCCCTGCTCAGCCACTTCCCCACGAGATTCTCTATATAATCCCACCTCCCATCCCTCATTTCTTTTGTTTTCATTTGTCTATCATTTGTTTTAACTTCTCCACTATGAATCCTATAAGTTCTAGGTTGTAGTCTTCTGCGCAGGCCTGGTTGGCCGAGTGGTTAGCGTATCCGCTCTCCAGCCAAAGGCTGCGGGTTCGAATCCCGGCGTGGGAATGGATATTTGCGATTGTTTGTGAAAACACTAGTGGTGGTGGTTGGCGGTAGATGGTGTTGGTGGAGATGATGAAGGTAGTTGCGGTTGGTGGACACGGAGAATTGTAGAGTCGGTGCACTCTCTCGATGAGTCTTTGGACTCCCTGGAGGTGTTACGTAATAATAATATCGTATCACGTGGAGGGAGGTAAATCGAAAAGTCTCCATTATAACTTGAAGTTCATCCACATACACTGTGGATTTTCGTTTCCTTTCCTGTTCACAACAAAACCAGGTTTCAGCAATTTTTGTCACTTCAGCGTGCTCTGAAGTGATTCAAGTAGAATTATGCCCGCATTGCTTTCAGAATTTCGTTTATACAACTAGAAAGTTCAGCCCATGAAGTGAATGACATGCCGTCATTTTGACACTCAGTGACACGGGAGAGCAAAGTAGTGTCACTTGTCCATGGACCACTAAAAATTTGTAACCTTATGCATCAGTGATAGAAACCCCTCCACATCATAACCTTGACTTGTTATCAGTGTCAGTTTAAGACATACATTTTATTTATTAGTAGTTCGTCTGCATGTATTAGAGGACTTAGTCAGTCACTGTTCTATTGCGTTTATTAATATTATTATTAAGCTTTGTATTATTTATTATTAAAGAAATATATGAATAATTCGGATCGAAA
The DNA here is from genome assembly GCF_054136105.1 of Typopeltis vanoorti. Classification (NCBI taxonomy): domain Eukaryota; kingdom Metazoa; phylum Arthropoda; class Arachnida; order Uropygi; family Thelyphonidae; genus Typopeltis; species Typopeltis vanoorti. The sequence continues at coordinate 76,241,499 of NC_143550.1, read as the reverse complement.
TGAAGTTATATTTAATATTACAAACAAAAATCTATAAATTATTTTTTCTTTGTTTTATCAGCTGTCAGAAAAGACTAGAGGATTACGCTAAGGAAAGTTATTCAAGTGATTATGTCTAGTAATTCTAGCTTAGAATAATTTTACCTCCTAATGCTGTTCGCTATTTAGATTTACATATTTTTAAAACATTGGAGGTGTTTGGTTTCTATAAAACGGTAATTTTGCAGAAATTTTCTGGAAGGGAAGACGACCCCTTAAATTAGTAAGCATCATTGCGGTTACTCTGGAAATATCAGAGTAATAAATTTGTATGCTGTTCCATTGTCCTTCTGTAATTCTATTTTGTTTTCTATTATTGTTGTCAAGAAAATGGTAATTTTCACCTCATGATTCAAAGTCATCGAGATTTTCGTTTAAATAATATTATATAGTTTAACAAAAACATTTATCTAGAATTTATTTCATTACCGAATAATATAAAGTTGGTATGAGCAATATTAAGAGAGATGGTTATGTTTTGCGACGTTTTTTTATATGTATATATTTTATATGAAACATTGGTTTCATTTTATTTAATATAGGAAAGAAATCTATTTTCGCCAGTTCGCGATATTTGTTCTACAGTCGTATGTTGTGCATTAAAAAACATCCCCCTGTTTCATTTTACGAAAACAAGACAATTCGTGGTCTAGGCATCTAGATCACTTCATGTTAAATGTCTTGACATGCTGCATTATTTTCTTTAAGAATTTTTTAAACCCGCGGCACACCTACGAGTGCACTCAGGAATGTGCTAGCAATGTTTTTATTCCTAGAGTTCCGAGAATTTTATGCAAGAATATGATAGTATGTATAATTATTTTTCGAAACAAGGCTTTCATTTTGTGAATATTGTAAACACAAATTCGTATACGTGGTGTGGTGTAAGATAATAGTTTCCTCTCCGCTTGCATTTTCGCCCAAAGGGAAACACACACACAGATTAGCACGAGTTTTTTTTTTTGTTTGTTTGTTCAAACATCCTTTCGAAAACCTCGACCCCATTGTGCCTGTGTTTTGTTCTGCATCTATAAATCTATGCTTAGAGTACAACGTAACCAGTCTTCATTATTCATAAAAGAAAAACCGAGATCTGAGGGGATTCAAGAAAGAACGTCGGTCGGTTAACTCTTGTATTTTGAATCCCTAAATGGAATCTAGAATTGGCTCAAGCAAAAACCAATTCTTTCCTACGTTTATTTATTAATTTATTCTTTGAACGTTAGCTAAGAACACTTGGTTGTAAGATGAGTGCAAGTTTGTTTACCTAAAAGGAAACAAATGTTTGAAGATTTCTCCATTTTATCTGTTTTTTTTTAACGAAATTTTCATCAGAATTGTTTAAATAAAAATTCTTTTTTATTCAACAAAAATTGCATTGAATAAAAATTGCAGAAAGATAATATGGTAACGTTTCAATATAAAAACTTATAGTAAAGGAATTTTATGTGCAAAGATTTATTTAATCTTAGATTACTAATCCTAGCATATTGGTGACGTTTGGGATAAAATAACTTTATCGTTTCAAAAGTAAATTCAAAAGTAAAACGTGTTGCTTATGTTCAGTTTAGGTTTATAGTTAATGAAACGGCAACTGAAAGAAACGGTTTCGACCACTATTATTGTACATGTTATTTGCACTGTTTTTAATCATCAAAATAAATTAAATTGCTACTTGTACAGCAATTAAATATATTTAAGCTTAACCTTGCAGACTTGTGTCCTCATCCTCACTTCCATGGATATCAGAGTTCTATTCAACGTGATTTGCCTTATCCAGCAGCTTATAGCACATCCCGAATACGCTGTTTATTGTGCAATGAACATTCCAAAACACATTTTCTTTTACATTTCACATTATTTAAGAACACAATGGATTTTCAAATGTATAGATATTTAAATATGTTAAATATGCATTTATATTAATTTCAGAAAGAGTTTTTCCCCTTATTATTTCATCAGTAATTTGATGAAAGAAAATATAATAAAAAATAAGAGATAAATCGTTCAAAAATTGAGTAAGTTATTTATCGAAATAAGTGCGTTTGAACTCTTTTTCTCATTGTGGTTCTGTAAATCGTCTACAGAGTTTATCTTTATGAGGATGGTAAGGTGAAAAACCACCTTATGTATGAACACTTTATCGTATTAAGAGTTGGTTGTTCTTCGTTGATTAAGGTTACGTAGAAGCATTTAAAATAATGAGACTAATGTGTTATGTCTGACAATGTGGTTTTCTCTTTAGTTTTTTCTATAGATTTTTCTATTTCGAAAAAAAAAAAAGGCACAGCTCCCCTTATAATTCTGGCTACTAAACATCACCAGGTGAACAGTTTCGATTCATTTAAGAAATAATAATAAGAAATTCGCCGATTCTTGTAAACGAACTATACATTGTGTCAATTAGTCTCTCGCACAGTTGCCAAAACCGTCAATTCCTGGTAGACAAGTTGGAATATCTATTATGAACTGTGTTTATATATTTACTGTAAATTGATCGCTTTGATCATCTGTTTTGTCAATTACATTTTGAACTGGATTTTATCCAGTAAAATGACAATTAGTAAAATGAATATTGTATTGTACGGTTTATAGATGATGATTAAAAGCTTATTACGAATTAAAATATTTATCCACTGCAATGAATACTATTTTATTCGTTATTTACACATATTTTAAATATATTTGCGTTTATTTTAAATATAATAGAATAATATCATTATTATATGAATAATATGACTATGAATCTAGTGCAATGAAACAGCCACTCGTAAATGGATATTTTTTTATTACTTTCAGCTGCTTCAAGTCCCTGAACGAAAACGAATGATCACTACCAATAGTCAACGGACTTTCATACGGTTGCCGAAGTTATTATTTTTCATTTATACTTTTAAATTTGGATCGCATTTGATAAATTGATAAAATAAAAAGAAAATTTCATGTAAGGGATTGACCACTAGTGGACTGATGAGGCATTTAGAATGTATACATGACTCAAAAATTTTACAATTAATTCGTATACCCGGAAGAATGTTCGTCAACTGATATTCACAGTATTGTAGACTCAAAATACAATAATATTGAAAAAAAAAAACATATTATGGCTATATTAATATATGGAGTAGCGAGAGTGATGTCGAATTTTGGATATAAAAGCCCAGTTGAAAATTTACTCTGCCTTAATCATGTCATTTATTTAGCAGATATTGAACGCATTTTATTAAAAACAATGTGATAAATAATACATAACAAATATACTTAAAATCATTTTGATGAGTGAACCTTGTATAGTCTCTGGAATTCCTGGGACTTTCAAACTAAACTTTTGAAAAATAAATGTAAACGATGGGTTGCTGCTTTATTGATTAAAGCAAACTCTCCTCTGTTCTAGAAACAGTAAATGTAATTTTTATCATTTGTTTTTTACTTAGAAAATAATTATTTACATCGAAACACCACATTTAAGCACTCCATGATATACACATACCGGCCACTGAATTAGAAACGTGTATGCAGATGTACGTAAACGTCACTTACTCAGAGTGTATGTAAAATACTTGGTCACGTGTGTCACTACGTGTTCTAGGCAGCTATTTAAGAACGCTGCTGGTCAGTAATCGTAAATAGTGTTGATCACAATGGGAAAAAGTAAAGGATCTTTCGGAGTTCGATATTGTGGATACCCCTCTGGCTGGAACCACGATTTTTAAAAAAAAACAGAAGAGAGTTTTTATAATCGCGGTTTCTCAAAAGGCGAGATATACCGGGCGTTCAATCAGCTGAAAAATAACCCGCATTGCTTGTCTAAGAGGCGTAACGGTGGTCCTAAGACAGTTTGTCAGGAACGAGATCGCCGTCTTCTGAGAAAGTTTGTGCAGACAAACAGTACTTATTATCGCATGCCTAAAAGGAAACCATTGATTTTCTGTGAAGAACCGGAAAGTTCATCTACAGTGGTACCAGGAACACCGTGACTGGACACCGGAAGATTGGAAAAAAGTCATGGTCCGACGAGTCACGGTACACCTTATTCTGTACAGACGGTAGGCAGAGAGTTTGGTGAAGCAATGAGCCCAATTTGCCTTGTAAACACAATTCAAGGTTCCGGAGGTGTCATGGTGTAGGGCATGTTCTGTTTGTACGGAATGGATTCCCTGATATTGCTGGAGGGTCGGGTTTTCTCCAAGGAACACCTGATCGCTGTTGCCGATCAAGTACATCCTGCAATGTTGACTTTTTATCCAGCAGGTGACAGTTGTTTCATGGACGACAATGCTACTGTCCATCATGCAAGAATTGTTCAGCAATGGTTCAACGAGCATGATGGCGACTTACACCATCTTCCCTGGTCATCACAAACCCTGGACCTGAACTCCATTGAGAAGATATGGAACATGTTAGAAAAACAGATCAGGGAGCAAAGCCCTCTCCTGTCAAATCTGAGCCATTCAAAGGACTACCTGATGAACAGTGTATGTTGTCGACGTAGATGCGTTCCAACACCTTTTGGAACTTATGCGACGCTGCATATGTGCTGTACGTTGGGCTAAAGGAAGTCCAACTCGGTATTAAATAAAAGTTTCAATTCAGTGGCTTTCTAATTAAATACGCATACTGTATGGTATGCGTATTTATCGATACAAAATCAACACATGTAAGTTCTTTGCCGATTTTTTTTTCTAACTTAGTTAAAAATAATTGTGCTTTGCACCTAAGTAATTGACATTTAAATCGGTTAACTACATCTTTAGTTTTCGTGCAGGACAATTGTTTATCATCCATTTTAATGTTGCCAATATCTTATGCTAGCGTAGCGTTTCGCACACCACTGAGCATGTCTCGCGCTTAAAGCGACCATCAATTTTATTTTGCAGAAAAATTGTTTGGCAGCAGATGAAAGATGCAAAACAACTCATTGTTAATAAACGGTTATTTTAACGAAATGCTGTTAGTTCAGTTTAATTACCAGCTCTAGCATCATTATTTAGCAATATATAATGAACGAAATCACTGTTTATTGGATTGATTAATATTTTTAGAACTTAGCTATATAAATGTGTGTTGGAAACAATGTTATTATTAAAGCCGAGTTAAAGATTATTAATACGATCTAACTAATGTAATTTTGAGGATGTTTATTACACATTAGTCGATTTCGAATTTATTCACGTTCTATTCGCTTTTTCTTTCTTTCCTTTCTTTCTTTCTTTCTTTCTTTCTTTCGTTCTTTTTTTTTTCCAGCCAATAATTCACGCCTAAACTTAATAAAAAGCAACCTCCTTTCTCGCTCTTTAATGTTTGAACCTCACACGAACTACTTCCTTCAATATTTTAAATCATTATTCTGACATGGCTTGTGAAGCATTTTTAAATTATTGAATTCAATTATTTTTCGACACCATTACTGGTCAAATCAATATATGACGAGTGTGTTTATAAACACGTGTGTGTGTAGTTCAGTTCAGTATAAGGGATGTAACCAACATCGCAGCGCCATCTAGTCGTAGATACATATATGCTTTATGATCGCAGAAACTGATTTAGAAGGGGAAAGATCGATATTTGCAGAAGCTTACTCCGAAACAAGCTTAAGTTACTAAAAATAGCATTCGCCAATTCAGCGCCATCTGGTGTTATGTGTTAATCGACCAAATGCAATTTGTTATTCAGAAGGAAGTAAATATTAATGTGTGTTTATATTTAAAGTGATGCTTCCAGAAGATGTATTGCTGTTCTTGGCGATTTGTTGCAGTCAATATTTGTTCGATTTTCATATAATAAGATAAAGTAACTACCGCGCAACAGTTATAGCGGAATAAGATAGTTCTTATTTCATTCATTTCTACAAAATACACAAATTTCACAAATAATTGACATTTCCTTTATTTTGATTGACGAGTTTTGATTAGTTCGAATGCAATAATAGATTTTTTATTTTATTTCACTGTTCATTATATCGCGTGGTCATCATTTCATTGTTTCATTTCATCTATTGTTTCATATATTATCAGTTAACGCAGAACACGCCCTTGTACAAATTAGTGTGAACATGATAGTAACTTTTTTTTATAACTTTCATTGCAGATAGAAAGATGGTAAGAGTAGTATTTTCAGGAAAAAAAAAAAACAGTTTTACTTAGTAAAACTGTTTGGATCCTTGAAAAAAAATCACATTACTACTTTGTGATCATTTTGATGTTACTTACTAAACAGTCATAAGTATGTTTGGAAGATAAATATGTAATTATGAAGAAATAATAGTTTCAATTTTGTTTTGCAAAAAAAAAAAAAAAAAAGATACTGAAGAAAAAAAGGAAAACGGCTGTAAAGCACATCGTTGATAACACGAGCCTAAAGGGCATTCTTTGTTTAGCTGGAAGATTCCTGAACATTGACAGAAGTATCAAATAATAACAATAAGATTATTTCATCAAGGCAGCTCGATCTCTCCTCTTCTTCTACGTATTATTCCCGCTTCCTATGGAGGGTCCGCGTGTTACTTAGATGCGACTTCTTGTTAGTACTACTCCCAACCGACCCGTCGCCTGGTCTGCCGCTGGGTGGGATATATTTTTTTGACTGTAGAGGCGTATGTTCACGGGGCCGGTTTGCCTGCTTGCAGGATGAAAAACGCCAGATAAACTGGCGGAAAAAACCCTACTGACCGCGCCCAAGACCGGCTAACTTGGCTATGCCTGAGGAAGATCCTCAAATTCCTCACGTCTACAACAGGAATCGAACCTGGGACACTCCTTCCCCAGGCATATGGTTGCGAAGTGCAAAGCCACTAGGCTAACCGCGCGGTCTCATCAAGGCTGCTCGATGCTGTTGTTCAATGAAACCTGAGACCGATATATTAGTAAAAATAAATTACTTTCAATATTTTCATGTACTTTAAAGTATTTCTTAGAAAAATGGAAAATACTAAGGATAATGATCAGATCTTACCCACCTTTACTACGAGTTGCCCCTGTCATGAAAGGTTTGCTTACGCTTGGCTCCTCCGAAACTTTTATAGTTTCTATATTCGGCACCAAACTCTTGTAGTTTCTCTATTCGGCTTTGAAATAATGTTGGATTCATTATCCACTTAATTTGGATAATTTCTAAGAATATTTTTTAAAATTAAAATGCATTTTATGTCATCCAACTAATAGAAACGAAAACACTTTTTTTTTTCAGAATATACACTTTCTGACGTCCAACTTGTGATGGCCTTCTACATTTAAGTAAAACATCAGCCACCTCAAGGCCGTCACTTTTTAAAAGAAAGAACCACACCCGTTCTTGACATAATCTTCAAATTTTTGGCACACCGAGTTTCTGATCGATGGTTACAAGATAAAAAAAAATTGAAGAAAAAAGTGTTCCTTTAATTAGAAGTAGATGTTTCAATTATTCACTTCTGCGTCTAGATAAATGTTTTGATATTAAAGGTTAACATAAGAAAAGAAGGATTTTTCTATTTTATTATTCTGTAGCGACGGCTGTCTCCATGTCTAGTAACGTGCCAGTGATGGTTTTCTCAAGACCACTTCAGATTAGAGAGATTCTAACTGAGATTCAAGGAATTGAATCTCAGTTACTTTGTATTCAAGGTGTCTATCCAGAAAACTCATTAAAACAGACTTTAGAAATGTCCCAAGCGTAATTTGCATTCTAAATGACAGAGCTGCAGCCTTTTTTGAATTATACTGTCACTTTATCAACACAAGTCGTTTCAGTAGCTCACAGTGACCAAAACTTTTCAATCAAGTGGCGTATCGCCCAGTGCTCTACTGAAGAGCGTGGACTCATCCAAGTGACTTGAATGTTGTCTACGAAGCTAAGGACATTTATAAGAATTTTCCAACTGATGATCAGTTATCAGTCTCATAAGAGATTCTATCTCGGGTACTTGAGATTTCATTCTCTCAAAAGAGCCGCGATACAAAAATACTAAAGTAGAATTTTCTACAGTAATTTCAAGTGCGGGTTAAATTAAGCTTTTTTTTTATTAAATAAAAATGATTGAAAATTATGAATTATAGCAAGTTTCTTTCTGGCTGTATAACGTTTAATGTGAAATTTAGGATACACTAAAATTAATTTCATCATTTAAATTTTGGTTGCAAAATTTGGTAGAACGATTCAAAAATCATCGGCTTGTAAACTGATTAAAATCATTTAAAATCATTACTCATACAAAGAGTACAAAATCATCGGCTTATGGAAACGATACCACATTAAATGATACAAATTAAAATAAATAAATTGTTTACAGATTCCTAAACGAAAAATGATCCTCGATTCAATTGCTGCGATAACGATGACGTTGCTCTTTAACATCACTGCTGCTACCCAACTTTTAGTCATTTCATAAAAAAAAAATCGTATCAATTTATTTATTATAATTGAAAAGGTAATACACCTCCAAAAATATTACTTGGCGTATTTTTAATGCTAACTGAAGGTGAGTTATCTGGTCTTATATGATGGTGGTATAGTTTTCCTTTGAGCGTGCTGTCATACAGCACGCTAAAATAGTGTTTCATTTCATCATCAATACTTCGAAGCCTCAAAAACGAATTTTGAATGCACCGAAAGGAAGCGTTTATCACATTTCCGTGCGAGTGTGATAAGAAAGACAGTTAGCCATCATCCTTCTCAAAGGCTGCAGTGTTTTACTTGGCGTTATCTGTCTGCCCAAGAAGGGGGAAGGTCGTATTAAGTGATGTATTTGTCCTGTCGATTGTGCGGCTGTCTCCTGTAATTACAAACCTCCAGCTACCCGCGATTCACAGTGACAGTGGACTTACGTTCATGTGCACTAAAACATCGCTTCACTTCTCTGCGCTTTCAGTCTATTCGAATGGCGTGGTTTGTAGTTGAAATATGAGATCTACAGAAGGAGGAAATAGCCATTGCAGTGTGGCCGATGAGGATAACAGAGAGATGGATGCTGTATTTGTACTGCATTGTTAGGTAACTGGCTCCTTGCCAGACTTTATAGTGATAAAAAAAAGTCACAAAGAGTCACTTCAAGATATTTTTATGGCGTTTTCACTGATCATGTGTCTTGAGCGTTGCCAAAGATATAGCGAAGTCAGACCACTAACGTCTATATATATTGACCATATAACGAGAGAAAAAAAATTCTAAGAGTCACCTGAAGAAAAATTATATTTCAGCTTCCAGATATCAATAAAATTTTCTAAAAAATGTTGACACTTTTTCTTTTTTCCTGTTTTTTTCGTATAAAAAGTAAAATATGTTTCATACAGAGCGTGTGGTAAAGCACATGATACTAGGCAGTTCTCTCATCTGTAGCATGAATGATCTAATACATCATCATCATCATCATCATGCATATCAAGGATTTAGGCCTAGCATGGCCTGTTCCGGCCTTAGAAGTCATCGTTGAATCGTTTAAGAGGACGTCCTGGTTTTCTTTTTCCTAATGGAATGATCTAATACATCACAGATATTCTTCCACAGACCTTAATTCAAAGTAAGAAAAAAAAAGAGGAAAAAACCTACAAACCCTTGTCCGATCAGTATAGAGGGTGCGCTAATAAGAATTGTATTCGCTAAAAATTACAGTATTAGTGAAATTGAGTGACGTTGTTGCTATAAAATTTCTAAACTATACAGGGCGTTTCAAAAAGACTGACCCGATTTCAAATAATTATATTAATAAATGTGGTACAGTTACAAAATAAATTTGTAACTGTACCACACTTGTACATGTGAACGGCCAAGGCCTTTCACATGGTTCAAGTCGCATTCATTTATGGTTGCAGAGATATACAATTTTCAAATCGGGACATTCTTTTTCAAACACCCTGTATTGTGAAGGCATACCCACAATTTTGAGTGTTTGTTCTGACATGATGTGAAGGTTTATTGTCTTCATTCTCCAGAAGCGGATCATAATATACTCCTTATATTATAGATTATTATAAACTCCTTATCTATAAGAAATCAGAGTAGTGTAAATAGCAAAGGAATGTGTTATTTAAAATATGAAGATGTCTTTTCAGATGCTATTTCAAAAACCTATGAGAGTTTCTTAAAAAAAAGAATAACGAATAAATAAAAAAATTGCATCTATTTCCTAAAATTGTGACGACAACATGTGACAATTTCTCTCACTTTCTTAAGTAATTTTTGAGCAAGTTCCTCAGAATCTTTAATACAAGAAAGTATTGCAATTGCAAACGGGTTTGTTTCTTTCAGTTATTTATTTGTTTAAAACTGAAAGGCTTGAAGCAAAATCTACGACACAATATAAAAAAATAGAAAGAAGTGTTTTTTTACGGGAAGTTTTATATTCCCTCAGATATTCTATTACTTAGATTGGGAAACATATGGTGAGATGAACACAAAGTTACACATCACAGTATCGAGGATGATTAACAGAAAAACAGCCCGATTGAGTAAGCATGAACCCATTTTAAATGTCGTCATTTACAATCGAGATTATTAATCAAATTAAGAACCGCTGTAGTCAGTCCTAGATACTTTTTGGTTCGAAAGAGCAGGGATAGAATCTCGTCGACCTTCTAAATGAATGCGATTATCCCCCCCCCCCCCCCACACACACAATCCAGAAAACTGTTGTATTTTCTACTAGCAAAACAGTCTGGCCTTGAGTTGGTTTGGGTTGTTTGCCAACTACGTCCAAAGCAGTTAAGAATATGACACATATTTATTAAGTATATTAAACGCGTTGGTTCTTGCATGTTTGATTGCTCGTTTTGCAGGATAAAAAACCGAGTTTCGGAAAAGAAAATTTCTGCTACCTTTGTATGAGAATGAAAAAGAAGTCGTTCAAATAATACACCCTTTCACAGATATACAAGATTGCGTTAATCATTTTATAACAGCATTAATTAGTATAAATACATGGGAAGGAGACAATAGCTCAGACTCATTGCAATTCTTTTTTGGAATTCAAAGAGAATTAGGAGAAATAAAAGAAGAAGAAGAAGAATCAATGTACTTCAGTAAATTTATAACACAAACACACACATTTCTTTCTAACCTTTTACCTCTTCTAAAATAAACAATTTTATTTTATTTTACCTTTAAAATATTTCGTTATTTTAACATAATAATTGACATTTATTGTCAGTCTATAAGTGATATATATGCGTAGTCTTATAGTTACGGTTTCGGCCAATATTAGACATATCTACGATGCTCACAATGTCAGAGAAAATTATTCTTTTTTTTTTTTTTGCAGCGAAAGAGAACTCGGACGCTCGCACTAGAGCACGCACGCACGCACGCACACACGCACGCACGCACACACACACACACACACACACACACACACACACACACACACGCACGCACGCACGCACGCACGCACGCACGCACGCACGCACGCACACACACACACACACACACACACACACACACACACACACACACACACACACACACACACACACACACACACACACAGGCGCACGCAGTAGTTTCCATCAGATAAGCATCCTGCCCTGAAGATTAATGAATTTTCCGAGACAGCTTCTTTAATAATGGCCTTGGAGCATATTCACTTTGGTTTTCGTGGTGATTGGTGGTTCCAGTAATTTATTTCGACTCAAACTACCGACTACGAATGCTATAGTTGTTTTAGAGATCTGCTGTATATATCGGAACTGTAAAGCTGAAAAATTGTCATTAATGTCAAAAGTAACTTTATAGGAACTTTTATGTGTTTTTATACAACTGAATAGAATTCTTTCGTCTTTTTTTAAAACATTTTTATTAGAAAAAAACTGGATATCCGGTTATCTTTGAAATACAAATTCCATTTACGAGAAAAGAGAATTCCTTTTTGATCGTTTAGTTTACAAATGAAATCAAAATAAAAGAAAGAATATTAATAATAATAAAACCTTCAGATTCTTATTTATGGGAGTCAATCTTGGCTTTTCGTTTACAAATGAAATAGTTTTTATTTTTATTTGTTTTTTTTAAATGAAATAATATTTAGAAGGACATTTTAATTTTATATCGTTTAGCGATCATGTCGATTTGAATTCCTCTATTTATATACAAAGTTTTCTAATTGCAGTTATTTAAATACTTAAATCGAATGCTTAGATACAGATAAATTACTTTAAGAACAAGCGCAGTTGAATACAACGTACCAATATTTGTATTATCGTCTGCAAATAAATGGATGAAACGAAAATATTTGAAAAATTTATCCCTAAAATAATTTCTTTAGGAAATATTTTAAAATGCCACGAATTGTAATATTTATTTTATTCATTAACTTGGATAATGTTTGAAGCGATGCTAATATCACATGAAGCCTTCTATTTGGCGACTTTTGTTTGATATTTTATTGGGTAATTCAACCATATTAATAAAGAACTGCTTACAAATTCCCATTTCTTATAAAGCACAGTTTGTAGCACATTTAAACTCTTAAACTCTCTTTCTCTGTGGCATTTGTCAATATATTTTCGATCAAACGCTGTTAGAATCCTTGAAATATTGTTACATTTCTGAAACAATTAAGTGGTCGTAAATCTTGGCGATCGTAAAGGAAAAGTACTCAAAATTTTTAAGATAAAGCTATTTTTCCCGCTATTGTTTGAACATTCTCCTTAAAGGAACATTTCTAGGTCGTGAATTACGAACGTTGTCAGAAAGTATAGGAATTGTTTATTTAGCTTGTTTGATCTTTGTGTCAGAAGAAAAGTAATCAATTCGTTTCACTGACTTGGAAGAACTAAACGATTGGAGCGCCGCTCTGAGACTGTAAAAGTCATACAACTCAAAACATTACAAGCATACCGATATAGCGTCTGCTTTTGTTTCCAAGGCAACAAACAAATTCAGCAAAACCTTCATTGTTTTACTATAATATCACTAAAGCTATTAAACAAGAATTTAAAGAGTAGAGAGAAATCAGAGCTAAAATGAAAATCAACTGAAATGATTTTCCAATAGGGAGTTTTCTTAAAAGGTAAACAATATCTACTTAGTGTAATAGGTTTTCTTAAGAAACATAATCAGCGTCGTTTTATTAATGACCATATATCTTCAGCTTTTTTTATAATTTAAATGTAATGTTTTGAACACAGAAATGTATTTTTATAAATTTTGCCTATTTTAAGTTTTTGTTATTCTTGTTAATCACAAGAGTATTCAAATTTACGAGTTATGTTTTCAAACTGAACTTTTAAATCTGGAGTGACTTATAATACTGATCGTAATACACTCACTTTGAGGATACCACAAAACATATAACAGCCACAGCTAAGGAAATGCTAACTAATCGATTAACTAATGTGATATCACTTGCTGAAATTAGACTTACTCTAAACCTAATTTAGAGTATTTTACTGTCATTTAGCTTGTATTGCCTTGTAGTTAAGTGTTTATTGCCTTAATGGTCTACATTAATTTCCGAAAACGCGTGACAGAAAAACTTGAAACGGAAATAGAATTGAGTAGATGCTTCGTTATTAAGAATTTATCGTCATAGCTATGACAAAGTAGTAAAATCCTCTGTTCGTTTTAACTATTGTTTAGTTACTACGTTCTTTAAATTAGATAGCTGAGGTGACTAAAATTCCAAATCTTTATGATCGGATCACTTTTACTCTTATTAATTTTTTTTTATTATTTTTTTAATGTAAAAATGTATTAGTTACATTTACTATTGAATATGCTAACATAAATCCAAATAAAAAACAGTTTTTTCCAAAAGTTTTATCTTTAGTTATTTTTATTCCTATAATAGATTTCAGATATTCGTTGCATTAATTTCATGTTTAATTTCTATTATTTATTATTATTTTTTCTTTATAACGCGCAGTCAGTGAGCGTTGTTTACAATGTGACTTAAATATCTTATTTGTTCAAAATATTAGGCTTAATTAGGTTACTTGTTATGATAATTTCTTTGAGTGTTCAGGTTCCGTTTGGACACCCTGTCGTATGTCTTACATCTTCATTGTTTTTTAAAGTTCGTTACTCTCAGCAATCTCCAACTTACACACGCGCGTGTATGTATGCATGTATGTGTGTTCTTTAGATAATCTTTAATTTCAACAACTTTACGAGGTAAGCTATCAAGTCGTCTAACGAAAATCTGGATTTTGGTTAAAAGGAGTGTGAAATTAATCATTATGAAGCGACCACAGAAAATTGTCCGCATCGTGATTCTCCCCCTCCCCAGTGTTTCACTGTCATTCGTTCTTGGAAAATAAAAAAAAAATCCTATGAAAATCAGATAGCTCTCATGGTTTCAAATACAATTTTTAATACTTTATTCAAATATTAGAGCCTCCGTAGGTCAGATTTCGACGGACCCCCCCCCCCCCTTGATTATAAAACTCTGGTTCGAATTCAGTCTATGACAAAGAGAACCTTTATCCGGGCTTTTCAGTTAAAGATGAATTAACCGGTCTCATACGGAGGAAGAGGGTTTTCTTCCGGAAATAAATAGAGGTTTTTTCATCCCTGAAAACCGGTTCGTTAAACACACTTATCTACAGGCATAAAATATTAGCCTATAGGGAACGCAACAGAAGAATGGTGAGCAGACTCCATTAAGTTCCAAAATCCATTAATTAACTCAAATGGTCTTGGATGGATTGGATTCAAATATCTTGAAAATAGAAAAATACCGCATTGTCGCAGTGTAATTGCTGAGTTGATAACGTACCTGCCTTTCAACAGCAGCTTGTAGGCTTGATTCCTAGGGTGCACATCAGGGCAGACGGAAGCGGGCATGCGGTGCATGAGGGCGCCGCTACGATGGGGGCATCGCCGCCAGGGAACGGTTCATAAGCTAATTTTTAAGAAACAAAATTTTTATCATAAAAACAAAAAACTCTTAGAATGATCAATATTAAAATAAATAAGGCCGGATACACCGAATAAAAATTAAAAAAAAAAGTATATTGCCGCCTCTTTGATCAGCCAGCTGTTTACAATTTTGCAGCTAGAGCAGGCTAAATGCTTGCCTGCAGAATGTTGTGTCTACTGCAATCGATCTAAAGTGAAATTGTGAACGGTTTTCATGCGCAGAAACGAATTTTCGTACAAAACATTTGTTGCTAGTTAACCAGTCATATGGTACACATCTCAGTAGGCTACTGACAGTAGCGCAGTGCCGACTATTATTTCGTCTCTGTGTCGTGTTGTGTAATAATTTCTTGTGGGTATAAAATAGAAATGGAATCAAAAATTAAAAAAAAAAGTTATTCAGTGCACAGAATCGTAAGCGTCATGCTTCGAAAGAAGCAGATGTTAAGAAACAAACTGGGGCTCTTAATAAATTTGTTAAAATATTAAAATATTCTGATGCAGACTGTAACCAACTCGATACATCAGAAATCAGAGTCGAAGAACCGTGCACATCATCCAGTTTTCATGAAAGTACTATTGCAACTATTGAACATGATTTAAGTGAAAAATAGTTAGGATTTAGTCAACTACAACAAGATTTAGTTGTAGTTGACCACGAAACTAACACATTGTTAGTGTCTGTAAATTTAGAAGATCCAGATGAATGGGGAAATATTGATGAAAAATTAGAGTTGTTTTAATTGAAATGGGGCCTGTTCAAAATAAAAATATAATGTATCCCAGAGATACATATGGTCGTAAATTTGGCGACACGTATTATAATAGAAAAATGGAAAACGGGAGCTCTTGCCAAGAACATGGCTCATTTTTTCCGAAACTTTAAATTCTGTTTTTTGCTTTTGTTGCAAACTTGTCGCACCTACTGAATCAACTGAATCACCCACTGAGTCTTGTAGAAGGTTATAACGATTGGAGAAATGTAAGTACAACTTTACATAGACATGAGACTAGTTTAACTCACATGAAAAATTTCTTAAAATGGAAGGAACTTGATAAAAATTAATAAAAAAAATACTATTGATTTCCAGACTCAAAGCATGTATGAAATGGAAAAGAAACGACGGTCGAGTGTTTTAGAACGCTTGATTGAAATTATAAAATTCCTTGGTAGCCAAAATTTAGCTTTTCGCGGATCATCTGATAAATTATATGAAAGGAATAACGGCAATTTTTTAAAATTAGTCGAACTGTTTGCTATGTTTGATCACGTTATGGAAAATCATGTTGAAAGGGCCTTCCAACGAAACAACAGAGTACACTATTTGAGTAATGACAGTCAAAATGAAATATTGGAAACTATAAGTAACGCAATCAGGGATACAATTTTATTATCAATTCGCAAATCTAAATATTATTCCATAATTTTAGACTGCACACCTGATGCAAGTAAAACTGAACAAATGACCATTATTATTCGCTTTGTTTCCTGTGACAATGGAATTGTCAAAATCAGAGAAAACTTTTTAGGTTTTGCAGATATATCAGATTCCACAGGACGTGGTTTATGTGCAACAATAATGGAGCAACTGGAAAAATGGAACATTCCCATTGAAGACATGCGAGGTCAAGGGTATGACCATGGCGCAAATATGAAAAAGAAAAAATATGGGCTCCAAAATTTGCTTTCGAACAAAAATCCTCGAGCTTTTTACGTGCCATGTGCTGCTCATACTCTAAATTTAATCATTAACGATGCAGTCAATTAGTTTCATTGCAATTATTCAAGAAATATTTCATGCCATCAGAAACGCGATGGGAAAGTAAAATTAATGCAATCCGCCCTCTACGATATTAGTTAGGAGAAATTTATGATGCACTTTTTGAACTTTTAAATAATGAAAATTTTAATAAAGAAAACTCTGCATGAAGCACAAACATTATGTGCTAAAATAAAGGACTACAAATTTATTTGCTCGCTTATAACTTGGCATGATTTACTTAACAGAATAAACCCTGTGAGTAAAATGCTTCAAGACAAAAATATGAACATTACACTTGCATTAGAATCTATCGAAAACTTAAAAATATTCTTACAAGAGTATCGATCAGATACAAATTTTAAAGAAGTTCTAAAAACGGCAAAAGAACTGAGTGAAGAGGTGGATGGAGAACAAGAATTTAAAACTGGTACGGAAGTTCGACGACGAAAGAAGATTTGACTAACAATTTGACTACGAGCGTCATGACGAAACGCCACAATCGCCAGAAGATAAATTAGAGTGAATGTGTTTAATACACTTCTGGACGTTGCAATGTGTTCGGTAATAGAACGTTTTGAACAACTAAAAACATATTATGATAATTTCAATTTCTTGTATAGATTACTACAAATTAATAACGAAGATTTACGAAGAAATTGTGACGATTTAGAGATTCTCTTGAAGGACTGCGACGATAAAGACGTAAATGCTATAGAACTATATGACGAGTTATGTGCTTTCCGGGATATTTTTCGGAAGGATAATTTAAATATTCAAAACCCTTTCGATATTCTTAATTTTATTGTGTCCAATAACTTATCTTTGCCTAACTTTTCAATTGCTTTAAGAATACTATTAACCTTAACTGTTAGTGTAGCGAGCGGTGAACGTTCCTTTTCCAAGTTGAAATTTATTAAAACCTACTTAAGAACAAGTATGTCACAAAAAAAGCTTGTTAGTTTAACGCTAATAGGTACTGAAAATGATATATGTCCGGAATTAGACGTTAAGACCATTATTTCTAATTTTGTGAATATGAAATCAAAAACCTTAAAATTTTAATTAAAAAAATTTCAAGTATATTTATGTAATTTAATTTATTTTCTGTATTTTCCGAACAGATATGAGGAAGGCAACATGTTCCTAAAAAAGCATTGTCACTGGTTAAAAAAAAACAAAAAACTTGGATCTACCACTCCGAGTGGTAGATCCAACAACGGCTTAGAGTGAAAAACACGTGCCATAAAGGAAAATGGGAAGTTCACAACGCAATCTTCAGTGGAGAGACTGGTTCGCATTTTTTGATTTACAAGGATCAATTGGAAGTTTTTTTTCTACTTGGTTAGACTATACGTTATATATTTCGTCCTTTATCTAGGTGTAAGCAAACAAAGTTTGCGTCTGAAGTATCTTCAGGATTGGGGCAACTAGTGGCAAAGGCCCAGTCCTGAAGATACTTCAGGCGCAAACTTTGTTTGCCTACACTTAGATAAATGATTAAGCTAAATATATAATTTACAAGGATCAATTTTTAATATTATTCAGAAGTAAATACGATAGTACATAGCACAAGTTGAAACGACATGCTGAAGTAAATATTGCCGTCACACGTAGTGCTATTGCCAGATAATTCCCTTTCTTATACTGCAGGATAGAATGTGGAAACATTCCACATGTAATAATTTGGAATTCTACAGCATCCTTCATATAATCCAAACCTTTACACTATTACCTGTCTAGACTCGGAAAAATATTTTATACGCCTTGGCAAATGATCAACGAAAGACTCAACATACAGTTTACTAACTAGCAGAATTCCTTTTTTTCTTTCTTTTTTTCCTTTATCTTGCGGATATATAAAAGTTTGTATACTGCTGAGTTAAATGCATCCAAAAACAAAAGGATTATATTCAGAAAAGATGTACTTTGTGTATTAACACTGGTATTCAACACTGGTTATTACCAGTGTTGCTAAATACGTTGCAGATATTTCACACTTAACCTCTTATATTCTACAAAATTCGATTTGTTGTACTGTATACTGTTGTGTACATGTAATGATGCAATATGTTATTGACAATGGAAAAAGTCTGTTTTGAGTAAATAAGAGACTGGTACTGTTGTTTAGGCTAAACATAAGATTTCGAACTCTGGAAAAAAGTTTCCTTCACAAATGACTTTGTTAGTCCATCGTAACATTCCTTTTGTCATTAAACAGAAAGGAAGCGAGCATTATTAAACTTTTCTATAAACCGGAGTCTTATTATTCACTGTGTGTTCGCACATTAATGCATCCATGGCTTCAGATGCAAATTTTCCTTCTACAACTATGTAGTGCTTGTGTAATTTGCATTTATTTTATCTACAATAATAAAAACTGGGAATCATGTATAGTTGGTGGTGATTGATTTGTAGGTACGTGATTCTGTGAAGTTCAACATCACAATACCACGAGACAATATTGATTACTAAGACTATTTAAGTTGTCGTATGATGCTCCTACGATCATTCGTTTTAGTTAGACTGATGTTGTTTAGTTAGACTGATGTTGCAATAATTCATAAATTATATATCAGTAAAGAAATTTTGTTAAAAGTACTGTCACCATAAAAAGTTGCAACTGTATATTTTACATTCGTGCTATGAGTTGGACAACAGTTAGATAATTCAAGACTCCTGCTCTAGAAAACAAACACGAAATTTTGCATGCCACTTCTTCCCTCCAGGAAGGAAGTTAGTGGAGAAAAACCTTATACTAGGATTTCCTCCAGTATAAGTAATACTTATCGTAACAGACGATTTTCAACTGCGATGAAAATTATCTCTTACCACAGTGTTTGGTAATTCTTAACAGGTGTTAGTATACTTTACATTTCTTTAACCTTACGTAATCATATAGCGGTATTCGTTTAATTTATATTCACCGTTGTAAGTACAGTGTTATCGCTAAATTGTCATTCCGGTGTCACACTTCTAAACAGTCAGGTGACTTTTTTTACGCTAGCATTAAAAAGAAGAAAACTGAGTACAGATGCAGGTGCTAATTTATGTTGATAAATTTTATATTTAGAATCCACCGCTGATGTTACATCGTCTGGTGAAAATCATGTATAATATATTAATCAAATATCTAACTGTATATAAGAAATAACATAGTTGTTTCTGAATAAAAACTACACAATTTCCATTTTATTTTACTATGTTGGGCTTATCATACTTTCACGTTTCATCTACTCCAAAGTAAGTCGACTGATTGTCTTTTACAGGAAGAATTTTTATTTTAAAAAATAAGGTTAAAAATATATCACATTCACTTAATCTTTCATCTTGTGATTGTTGAATATTTAAAGAAAATCCTGTTACTTTAGCTTTACTCGTTTCGTTGATGATCTTAACGTTTAAATTGAGCGAAGTAAGTATATTTCATTCTTTGTTTTTTTCTTACTCTGCGTTTAACACTTGAGATTTTTAACACACACACACACACACACACACACACACACACACACACACACACACACACACACACACACCGCATGATTTATATGGCTCCTACCCAACAAAGATTTTCGTAAAACTGTAGTTCATTAGTAACGTGGGTGGTCTAAGATATTTTTCCTGTATTTTTATTACTTATCTATTCATTTTTAGGTAGTCCGGAAACCTTGCGCTAGAGACGGAACATGGAACGTTTTCAAGCCACTTCAATCCTCCAATAAGAGGGCGTGGTGGTCTCACAGCGGATGGTGAAAGTCATCTCCCACTAAAGATCCGTAGAATGTCGGATTCAGCGAACCAAGCCAGCAATTACTGAACAAATTGCTATACACAAAGGATTTATTTTGTGAAATGGTATAAAAAGCAGAATAAGTTAAAAATATGCCCGCTTGTCACTTTAGGAAACAAAAGGAAACAGTAGATTAAAGGAAACTATAAATGTGTTTGTTTTTTAAAATTGGGTAAACATACGAGTATAAAGACATCAAGAAAAAATAAATTTGCACTCAACCAAGTACAAACACATCAACTACCATTTGATAGCGCTTATTATTAATGTTAACTTTTAATTCTCGATGAATTATATCCTGCTTCCGGTTAGTTGCTTCATTAACTGTTCTCTTCTCCTATTAAATAATGTATAATGCAATTAGAAAGCAATATCACATGACAAAGTAATTGATTCGTTACTGTCTAATAACTCATACATAAAGAGTCTAATGAAAACTCCCTGCACGTTATTTTGACAAAAAATGCAAACGGTGACAAACTTTGCCGAAAAGAATGTAATTCTTATTAATGACGAAATACGAGAAAGTGAACTGCCTCCAGGTATTTTACGACTCGCTTATACAGTTCGGTTAAAATTAAGGATTTTTCTCTCACAAGAAATCAAGGCTTAGACTTTCCGTTAATCATTGTCAGTGTTTCTGAGTTTGCGTAATGACCATCTACTTTTAGTTGGTTGAATCGTCGGTATTTTACCTTCACACTTGAGAGTAAAAGATTCCTTAATTTGAAAGTTCCTCCTTCCTTTCGGTTATAAATTACGTTTTATGAGTGTGTGCTCTCACGCACATTCTTAAGTTTTATTAGCTTTTTCAGTCCCTCCTGCGTTATTTTTAGTTATTGTTAGGGCTTCGATGGATGCTCATTTGTTGTGTTTTTTTTTATAGTGAGGGCAAGAAAGATGGCCGCGCCATAAAATAAATGTTAAGGGAATATGCATTGCGAATTCAGGGCGAGTGAGAAATAGAAAAATGAAACAAAAATGTGATAAATGAAATGGAAAACGGGTGGTGAATTGTTTCCGGAGGTACATTTAAAACTGATCGAACAGGTGTGTGTGTGTGTGTGTGCGTAAGAATTTTTTGTATGTATAAGAGTATATTTAATAAATGTCTATAAATATCGTTGACTCGGTTTAAACAAAGATTTCTTTTCCATTTTTACTTTCTACTGTAATAATTGAATTAGTTCCCTCTTGGCATTAAAAATCATCATCTGAATCCCCCCCCCCCCTTAGTATGTTCTAGTTACTGTTTCTACAACGGCTTTTCTTCTGGTAATTGGAAATTTTTTGGCCCGTTCGAATAGTGAATTCTATTTCCATAAACTGAGCATAATAATATATTCTATATGTTATTATATGTAATATAGTAGCTAAATAATCTTAACTTTATAATATCAGCTTGATACTTAAATCGAAGATGAAGATAAATTTGTATGGATAATATATACAGCAAAAGTTCTCTAATTTACTATAATCTCTCTTCTATTACCGCTGCAGTTTAATTTATCCCTGAATTAATGACCATTTTTCCTGACTGATTTCTACATATCGGGAAGGGGTAAACTGAATATAATTTGTATTAAATTGTGCTTAGCCACGATCAAATTCTATTTTGCCATTCTGATGAAATAATAATTTATTCTACATCTGAAAAAAACAGATACAGAATGTAGTAATTACTACATTCTGTCTGCATCTTTTTTCCATCAATGTCTGTCAAACAGACCGTAAATAGATGTCACTTTTAATCCAATACGTTCCTTTATGAACGAGGCAAATATAAACTCACACTTCTTAAATGTTCTCGTACTGAATTGAGCAACTTCTTTTCGACACCAAATTTCACCAAAATCCATCCTGTAGTTTAGGCTGTAATATTAGATTACAAAGGTTGGTCGATTGGTAGAGCCTCTGCCACTAATGGCTCAAGTAAAAGGTTAAGCAAGTTTGAGCGCGGTTAGTATTTGGAAGGGTGTTCAATCGTTCAGTGCTGTTGGCACATTCTCCCTCGATGAGTCTTTGAACTCCCTGGAGGTGTCAAATAATAATAATAATAATAATAATAATAAGGTGGGGGCGGGGAGAAAGAGGACATTAAAATATTTTCAGAGCATATAATATGCTTAGTCGTATGTAGAGTTGGAAAATGCCTCAAAGCAAGAAAACAAAACTGGTCTGAATCGCGATTAATAATAACGTAGTTGACGAATTACTTCATAAAGGAATTAGTATTCTATTTAGCAGTGAAGTATTGAAGTTTTTTTTAAGCAGTTATAATTACCTGGTTTATCAGTTGCATTGGCACAATCAATGAATTCTAAAAAAAAAAAAAAAAACGAACCCATAAAATTCATAACCAGTAATTTGACTGTGATGATATTACGCAGGTGGGTTGAGATCCTTGTGCTTTTAAGATAACCCAGAACTGAAAACAAAAACTAGGCTTACTTCACTAGATAAAAAAAATATTGAAAGCATATTACTTTCAAAGTTTAGAACATAATAGCTCATTTTAGGCGTTTATGCCTGAGAGCTATTATGCATAATGATGATTACCTAAAATGATGATGTCAACAAGCAATGCAGTGACACCTGGAGAGTACTTTCCGTGTTAACTCTCAGAGTCTTTCTCCGTACATTATAGGTTGCAGTCAGAATAAAATGAAGTAGCCTAAAGTTTCAATGGATATTTGTGCTCACGTTTGTGGCAAAAAAGAAACACGTCATCATTCTTTCCTTTGCTAATTAATTACTGATTAACTAACATATTTAAAGTTAAATGCAATAAATTATCAACAAATTATTGTTGATTATTTGATATATTTTTAGCTGTTCAACAACGCATTAAGAGTAAACTATTATTAAACCATTTTTTAAGCCTACCATTCACTTGTTCGCTCGGTTAGCCTAGTGTCTGTGCGCTTCGCAACCATATTCATGGGGAAGGAGTGTCATAGGTTCGACTCCCGTCGGTGACGGGAGGAGCTGAAGATCTTCCTCAGCCATAGTCAAGTTAGCCGGTATTGGGCGTGGATAGTAGGGATTTTTCCCGCAGTTTATCCTGGGGTTTTTCCTCCCGCCTACTTTGCTGGAGGTTTTTCATTTGACAGATGACAGACATGGAATACTACCGGAAGTAAGGAACAACCAACCTATTCCGCGTGATTATCGGTTACGGAAGCTTACGCGGTAAAATGTGTAGGCCTGCGCTAAAGCGTAACATACGATGACTATTCACTTATAAAATTTACCTATTCCTTTCTTAACACGTTCATTGCCAATCACGCGATGCGAGTTCTCACCAAACGGCCGATCACGCGTTATCGCGTTGACGTCGCTAACTAAATAAAAATATAAAAAAAATTTGGCTATCACACGAAATTCCAATTTTCAGCTTGCCAATGAAAGTGTTAAAACTGTTCATGCTCTTTATTCACGACACTCAGGTTACCTTCCTTTGATTTTCTATCTTAACCGTAAAACTCGGTTCCTTATATTACTTTTAATTTTCTTCTTCATGATCTTTTATGTCCTCCAGTAGGTCTAGGCTCAGTCAAGTGCAATAAAAATCGGATGTTTACATAATATCTGTTATGACCACTTTATAAACTCCAGTTAAGTCTTTCCTTCTCCTGGTGTTAAATCCAACAAATGGCAGTTTACTAACCGAGTCTCACAGCCTTCCTGATTTAATCCCTTAACTTACTAGTAAACCTCCTCTTCAATTCTTTTAACATCCAGTAGAATTCTAGGTGATCAAAGTTGAACGTCATAATTCAAGACTAGTCTGATTAGATATTTCTATAAATGTAACATAATTTTTTTACTCCTGAAAGTGAAGCTTGTTTTAATTATATCAACAAACCCGTGTTTCAGTCTTATTGATTGATATGATTATTGAATTTAAATTCCTAATCCACTATAATACCGAAATCCTTATATTCAGTAACTCCTTCCAGATCCTTCAATTTATCAATTTAATTCTACTTCATTGTCAAATAGAATATATTTATTCAAACTGAATTTCAATCCCCAGTTTCATACGAAGTGACTTCGTCTATCTAATTTACTATTCTACCGAATTGTACATTATTATCAAAGAGCGAAATTTTACCATTAATGCATGAACTTAAATCTATGATAAAATTGTCAATTAATGAAGGTTCCAAAACTGAATCCTAAAGGACGTTACTCCTAACCGCCTCTGGAAGGTCTGAGTTCTGCTGGAAGTTCCTCCTTTAAGGAACTTCCAGCAATGGAAGTTCCTTAAAGTTTCTTCCATTTCTTGATTTATCAGACAAAATGTGTTCTATGAAATTCTACTCCATTTTTTAAAGTATTCTGTTTTTAAATCATTTGTTTCTACTAATATGAATGCCTCCAAATTCTTTTCTTTTTTATAAAGAAAAGATACTTCAGATAGACTCCTTCAGATAGATCCTTTGTAACAAACGAACCCGAATAGTCTCTCTCTCTCTCTCTCTCTCTTTCTCTCTCTCTCTCTCTCTCTCTCTTTCTCTCTCTCTCTCTCTCTCTCTCTCTCTCTCTCTCTCTCTCTCTCTCTCTCTCTCTCTCTCTCTTCTCTCTCTCTCTCTCTCTCTCTCTCTCTCTCTCTCTCTCTCTCTCTCTCTCTCTCTCTCTCTCATGATCGATTCTACTTAATATATTTCCGAATTCTGCACCATATTGAATCCTTATAAACCGTAATGCTGCTGCTTGCTGTGATATCTGTCGTCTTATTTACATCATTATTAAAATCCACGTAATCAGAAAATGATTCCATTAAAGTGTCCTGTTTTACACCAGTTTCATCCTTGTAAACTCAAACTACCTATAAAGTCGGAAATGTTAGCAGAATTTTCTTCTCGATACCTTCTTCTTTTGTGCGAATAACTTATTGCGACATTACATTCATCAGTTCCTTTTATTAGTAATTTATCTTCTTCACAACAAAACTTACTTGTAGTGGAAGAACTTGTTCATTAATTCTACACCAAGCTTGCCTTTCATACTCCCGAAAGTTTTCATTTCTGCACACTGTCCAGTTCCAGCCTTCTTGGTCAAAATCTTTACAATTTGCTTTAATTCTTAAATTCCTCTACTACTTACAAATGCATAGCATACATTCCTTCTGGGTATCTTCATCTTCACATATTGAACACAATATCTAATGATAATTACATGTAATTATCATGTGTCTGATACCATGTTGACTATATTGTCCCAGTGTCCATTTTTCTGAACACATATTTCATATATATTTCTATACCATTTGTCTCTATTATCTATTACTTGTAAAGTTGGTTCTTGTTGTAGTTCTTGTAAAAATGCCGTGTTAACTTTTTTTATCTAGTTTAGTGTAACCTGTAGTTCTAAAATATTTCATCTCTACTGATGTTATTCTTCGTTGGTCTGTTTTTTATCATCCATGTTTCACTTTCATATAGTATAACGAGTTTATCTAAAACATTGAATATTCTTAATCTTGAATTTTTTATACTACATAGGGTTAAAGATATCATTTAATCGTGCCTAATGCTAGTGAATTTATCAGTTTCATGTTTTTGAATCTGTTCAGTTGATTTGTTATTCAAAACTATTTTCATAATCATCACGAACCATGGGTGCAGCGCCCGTGTCTGATACCATGTTGACTATATTGTCCCAGTGACGTCTGTTCATTGCAGCATGACTTAATTCTTGAAGAGTTCCCCACATCAATCTTTAATATCGTCTGCCCACTCACTGTGAGGACGACCTATTTGTTTCGCTCATTAGGTCAAACACCAATGACTTTTAACTTTCTGTCACTTGACATTCAACAAAGATCTCCAAAGAGTTTTAATTTTCTTCGTATGACGTGTCGAAACAGAGTCTCTTTTAGTTGTATCCTTCTGTACACTTCTTCATTTCTTATCTTCTGAGTCCGACATACAATTCGTAGAATTTTATGATAACACTTTCTTTCAAAAGTCAGTATGCTTCTCTCCGATTCCTTTGTCATTATCCAAGTTTCACAACCATATAACATGCTGCTAAAGATGCATATCTCAAGAACGCTTAGTTTGGTTTTTATGCTGATATTTCTACTCTTCCAAATTTTGTCCATGGATTTTAGCTCTGTTAAAGCCTTTGCATTCCCTCATTTTAATTTCTTTTTTACAGTATAGAATGTGTTATACAACTTCCAAGATAGGTAAACTGTTCCACATTCTCAAGTTCCTTTCCGTCTACAATAATCTTTTTTCCAATCTCCCTTTTACCAAAAAACATTATTTTTGTCTTTTCTATATTAATATTCAATCAATCAGTATCTTTTCCCTTCTCTATTCAGATTATGTATCATTCGCTCAAGTTTATTTCGTCTTCTTCAAGTGAAACAATGTCATCTGCAAAGCATAGGTGGTTGAGTATTATTCCACCAATGGAGATTCCTGTGTCCTCATTTCTGATTCCATCTATCAATCTCTCCAGAACTATTTTGCTTCTTATTAATTCCTTTCCTTTAAATAACATAACTTTTGTTTTATCAGAAGATATTCTCATTTCATATCTGGTAACAATCGTGTCAAGGTTGTATAGAGCTGTTACCTGTAGTTCACCTTCTGTATTAGCAGTTAAGATTTGATCATCTACATGTCATAATTAGTTTAGTTTATAATTTGGTTCTAATTGTAATCTTGTGTTATTTACACCCACTACCATTCTTTATTACCCTTCTACAGGAAACATAAATCCTTCTATGGTGGCCACAACATGAACTCTGTTCCATTCAGTTCTTATTTCTATATGTTACGCTAATACGAAAATGTAGAGGGGTCGGCTTTATGCCTGTGTTGCTATCGTATGCTGAATAATCAACGTTGTGTTATGGCATTAGTTAGACAGTATTGAAAATAAAATATCGCATTCTTCATAAAATGTTTATTTTTATTTAGTATTGTTAATTTATTTTTTGTAATTTTGGCTCTAATATCCTGTCTTTGGTTCTAATTGTAGATCTAAATCAGGGGTCTCAAACGCAGCAGAGGGCCAGACAATTAGATGTATATCAGATGCGGGCCGTATTCAATATTATTCTGTGAACCAAAACATAAACTAAAAAAAGAAAGGCTCTAGCAAAGGTCCTTTTGTTGCCGGCCTTTACGACTTACGTAAGCAATTACACCACCATTTAAATTTTAAATTTATAACCATTTTTATTTTTAAATTTTAAAAATATAACAAGTTTAGAAAATATAAGTTCAATTATATTTTATTCATACTTTAAGAAAATTATTTAAATACATAATTTTGACTTACAAAAAAATAAAGTTCACCTACGAATCATCCTTTTTTTAATTGGATTTTGATCCAGAAACCTGACAACTTTTTCTCTGTACTAACATGTCAATATCTGCTTTTTCGTTTCGTGTTGCAATATGAAGTATTGCATGTAATCTAGAATATTTTATCCGTGAGCGGAACTTTGACTTATTAAGTTTCATAATTGAACATAATTGCTCACATACAGTACATAGGTGCTCCCAAAGATTGACAACATTTTTGCACAATAAAGTTTATAGTTGAGATATTTACTGCCGATGTATTTATAAAAATTTGGTATGCCAACTTCGTTATATTTATTTTTTAGTTCGGTATTGCACTGGAGTTCAATTACTTCCATTTGTAATTCTTCGTCAACATTTTCAATATTAATTAAATAAAGGTGAACTGAATAATAATAATAATTCATTTTTAAACTGGTTGAAATCAGAAAATGTTTTTTCAAATTGAATTTTCAATTCTTCAATTTGAGGAATGCACTTTTCAGCATCATTATTATTTCGAGAAATCGATTTAAGTGCAGGAAAGTCGGCTAAATTATTCTTCGCCAACTGGATTTGCCACAAACAGAGTTTTGCCAGAAATGACTTAATTGTTCGTGAACTTATCAACTGTTCACGTCCTTGCAGAGCAGTATTCAAAGTGTTTAAGTGGCTTTGTGTCAACTAAAAAGGCCAAGGCTTTGTACCAATCTTCATCGGTGAGCTGAGGAATCAATTTTCTTTTGGATGAAGTAAACATGTCAATTTCTTTTAAGAGTTCAAAAAATCTTTTTAAAATGACGCCACGACTAAGCCACCTAACCTCCGTATAATATAGCAAACTACTGTATTGTGAATCCAATTCATCCAACAAAGAATTGAATTGTCGATGATTCAAGGCGTGAGAGCTTATCCAGTTTACTGTTTTAATTACTACACTCATGACGTGTTCCATCTTTAGTTTTTTAGCACAAAGCGACTCCTAGTGTATTATGCAATGAAATGATTTAAGTTTTTTTCCTTGCACAACATTTACTTTATCATTTGTAGTTTTGTAACAAGTCTGACGTTAACACTAACCATAGCAGGAGCCTCATCTGTAGTCACACTTACTAAGTTTGACCAGTCCGAGTGACCACTTTTAAGACTTTTCTCAATACACAAATATAAGTAATTTCCTGTCGTAGTTCCTGACATAGGCACTATGTCCAATAGTTCTTCAGTCACATTCACATTCATATCGTCATCAATGCCACGAATAAATATTGCTAACTGGAAAGTATTAATAATGTCCGTACATTTGTCAACTGCAATGGACCACGCTACAAAACTTTATTTTTTCAACCAGTATATCTTGGAAGTTCTCTGCTATATCTTCAGCACGCTCCGCAACTGTATTTCCTGATAGGCTTATATTTTGAAATGCTTGCTGTTTTTTCCGGATATATGATTTCGATTGCACTTAAAAATACATTTTTAATAAATTCTTCATTAGTAAAAGGTTTCGAAGCCCGAGAAATTTTTCACTTATGACATAACTACATTTAACAGCAGCATCACTTGTTGTAATAACATTCGAAAATATCCTCTGTTGAAATATTTTTTATTTCCACAAAGAAATATTCCTTCTCCCATTTTTCTTGAAAAGTTCTGCCTTCTTGATCTATTTTTCTTTTTTAACTTTAAATTCAGACAATATTATGGGCAAAAAAAAAAGATGTTATTGAAGTAACTTTTTATAAACACACTATCATATTACAATGCTAACCTGTAACTTATTTACATTGTATCACGTGCCTTAAAATGGCTGCGTGACAAGCAACTTCCATTCAGTTGCCAACATTTGATGATAGAAACATGGTACAAAGAATTATAGTAATAAGTTTTACTTTTGTTTAAAGATGTCATTAAATATTTAGAAGTTTGAATTTATTTTCTGTTTTAATCCCCGCAGGATGTTAGAAACATTGATTTTTAGAAAAGAAATCATTAAGGTCGCGGGCCTGATACAAAGCCTTCGCGGGCCTTATCCGGCCCGCGGGCCACCAGTTCACGACCCCTCATCTAAATGATCTACAATTAGAACCAAATTATCTTTCATATCTATTCAAGACATTGTCTGGGTATTTAAACTGATCAACTTCTATGGATGTATCCCTGCCCATAGTACTTCAAACACTGAAACTACTATGGGGAGATAACAAGTTTACAATTACTAACAAATTACGCCTTATTGACACACAAGTTAATTCAATACTTCTATACGGAAGTTAAACTTGAATCTTTCTAAAAGAAGACGAAAACAGGTTGCTGTATTTGGAATGAGGCGCTATAGACGATTCCTAAAGATACCATGTATTGAACATGCCACAATTTTGAAGTAAAACAAAGAATCAGTTATTTCACTCGTCCAAGGGATACCCTCGTAACTAAGACTCAAAGAAAACAATTTTGTGGCTTGTTCATATCAGCAGATTAAATGGCCTATCACTGCAAACTCTTGAAGGACTTATTCCAACAACTCGAAAAAGAGGCAGACCTAGAATAAACTGTACGACAATGTAAAAAGTTGAACAGAGCTGAAAGCAAAGTGTTAATCAAGGAATGAGTGAATCTGTGAGGAATATTTCCTAATATCTACTCTACTCTTCGGCCTTCTTTGAACTATGTGGAAAAAGACTTATTTTTGTTAAGAATAATTCAACATGTATTTCCAAACAACTGCCAATGTTAAAACGCCTACATACAGTACAAAATCTCAGTATTCAAATTTTACGTAGAGTGCAAAATTCTGATAGAAAAAAGTTATTTTCTCATCAGAAATTTGTATTTAATATGCATTTTATATGAATTATTTTAATATGAATTTTATATGAATTAAGATCATCAGATTATGAAAATTAGGGTTTCTGAATGTGTGGCTCACAATGGAAGAGGAAAATCGAATTCATTTTTAGATTATATTTATTGAAACGAATGGACTGTGAATGAGATTGGAATGTTTGTACGACTTCTAGTTTCAATTTCCGACGCAACTCTACTTTGAAGGCGTGAAGACAGATGAAAAGAAAAGAAAACAGCCTTCTTGCGAATCTTTTTTTTAACACTGTCAACGTTAACACGCTTTCTGTAGACAGCACATAAATAGTCATCAATTCGGTTGCTGTCACGTGTAAATAAATCTAATCTTAAGCTATTCGTTTTTTACCGTGCAAAGTTCAACGTGTAATATATCCTGAAGGTGTTAGGACTTGTTTTTTTACCCGGAATAGTTAGTCGACCATATAAATTGCCCCTTTTCAAATCACTCATCTCATATGTCATTCTTGCTGCCGCTTGTCGTATCTTTTTACTCTTCTAACTTGTGTTTCCTTCGCATTGTGGACTTGTGCTCTGATATATAACTTTCTTAATTAGAGTGCGCACTTGTGTTTGATCTGACGTTTATTAATAGATAGCTGCCTTTCATATAAAATTCCTCTTGAAAACGATTCTTAATTTTGTCAACAGTTAAAGCTGGTACAGTTAGAGAGTTAACAATGTACTAGCTGTTTTTTTTTTGGGGGGGGGGGGAGCTTTTCAACTGAAAATTTGAAAATGCATATCTTAGAAGGAAATGACAAAGTTTTCATCCACAGGATTACGATATTTTCTGCCAAAAAAGAAAAGACAAACAGTCAGAGAACATGCAATTAGCGGACAAAAACTTTAAACGCAGACACTTCCTTCAAATGCTTTAAGTGGCAGTTGATTTTTATCGTTCAGTGAGTTCATGTTGGATCAGTAGGGTAGGGTTTCTGGCTGTTTTAATCCTTAGTCCACTCGAGATATCATTGTACTATTAGTTTACAATCTATCATGGTTAGAATTATCATAGCAATTTAACCATCACCCATTGAAAGGACATACTACGTAACGCAGGTAACCTACAAATGTTTCAATTAGGACGAGATGATTTTGGAAGCTGACCATTCTCCATTTATCCTTCAAGAACGAGAGGAAGAAGTAATTGGAATTTTAGCAGTACAGCAAACAAGAGTAGGATACTTAAGGCCAGCTTGAATAACTCTTACCACAAATTGGCCAATCTCAATACGGACATGGCAGGGTATTTTTTTTTTCATACAAGAAATTTTGCAATTTTGTTTCTTTCAAAATATAGAAATCCATATAAGCAATGATATATATATATATATAGATTTATATATCACTAAAGCTATTTGTCGTAAGAACCCGTTATGTTTAAAAGATTAGTGAACTAGGGTTGAGTTAATGATGTGTATATATATGAATATGATATATGTATATGAATAGATGAGCATTTGAAGAGTTGTTTGTATTGAGTACTGAATATTAATAACACAGACATTCTGCTTATAAACGAAGTGCATGCCATATTTTTCTCAAAACATATATTCGAAAAATCAAATAAACAACAACGAAAGACCTTATTAAGAAATATTAATAAACCATTAAAACACATCTAAGTAATTAAAGTATTTAGAATAATAAAGTATATGAGTTTTGCCCAGGCAAGAGGCACTGACATTTCTGTAAAAGTTTTTTTTTTAAAACACAAATATGTATGCAATATTTTGTCACGTAAAACATTGAATAAAAAATAAACCATGTTGATTCAGTTATTAGAGTTCATTCTTATCAAGTAAAGTGCTTTATTTTCGGAGGGCGCTGTGATATCGGTCAGTCAGCAACCGCTGACTTCTATGATCCGGAGTTTCATACATTCATAACAGAATTTTCTTACTAATCGCAAAAGCCGGGGAGAGTCGTAAATCTGTGGGTTTATTGTATTATGATTTATTAATGAGCATGTTACTTATTTCAAAAACCACGATCTTTTTGAATTATTTTCATATTAAGGTAAATGATTTCAAAACGTTGCTACAATACGAAAATGGGGTTATGTCAACATGAATATCAGTATAATCACTGCTCAAACAAAATAAATAAGTACGATTTAATATTTCCAAAAATGAACTACAGATTAAAATCTTTAACAGTTGAGATTTCACTCAGTAACAAATATAGAAAAAAAAATGTCTGCACTAATAATCAATTTGATAGTAAACTTTTGTAGACAGTAAAATGATAAGCAATCATGAGAGAAATGACTCATAATAGAATTATGACGAAATCATAATATGAAATATTGTTGAATGAATTAGTTTTATTATTAAAATCTATTTAATTGGCCTTCGGAACCAATTTTGATACGATAAACTAGTTAATCTTAAACCTTGTTAGTTATGTCTCTCTAATTGTGTTTACGCATAGATCAGTTTATGTTGGAATTAAAATAAAAATGGTTCTTCCTCAGATTAAGTTTAATTAACGTAGTGGTGGTAGTGGTGGTGGTGTTAGAATATACCACAGAGAAATTCCCTTAAAGAAACTGGTAAGCAACTGCCTAATGACAAATTTATAAATAATTGATCAAGATGAAGATCGGAAAATTTCAATTTCCAAGGCTAAAAATAAATACAATGCCAACCGTTCAAAATTTTTACTTGATAATAAAGTTTCTACTGTGGGAATCCAATTAACAGAATTCGAGTTCTAAACGATACTCTACATTCCCGATTTGTTGCTATCGTAGAACTATTAAATTAATACTCGTAAATAGCTATGGATGAATTTATGGGAATCACAGATTCACATTCTTAGTATGGTGATAAATGAAAGTCTGTTTATTGTCAGCCAATTTGGTTTAGGTTGAAAACAAATTACGTCCTGTTTTTTCTAAATTCTTTTCTATTTTCAAAGGATCTATCTGAAGGAACGGCTTATTTTTACTAGCCCTTTGACTGTCCAGTGCTCAGTAATTTTTATAACTTTGAAAGTGCGATTTTCATATCTGTGGCGTAAGGTACACTAAAACCCAAAATATCTGGAAGTACTCGTAATTGAGTATTTTACCACTAAGCTACAGACTGCTCATCTATTTCATTTTTGACTATTAACTGTTCTGGCAAGATGGATTGATTGGACCCTGGTGCTTTATCCCTTTCAGATTTGCAAGGAAATTTCTGGATTAAGCAATATTATTGAGCACTTGGCTCGCCTATTATGGAACTATTGACTACCAGTGAGAGTTTTTTTTTTCGTTAAAAAATACTACTTGTTCAGTATTTTTTATTTTATTTATTTATTTGTGATATTTGTTTTAGTCTACCATTAGATGGTAGAACTAACGGGCTTGGAATATTACTGAGCCTTTGACTTGTCCATTTTGAGCTTCTGGCAGTGGGTTTAAAAAAACGTACCTGTTCAGTATGGTTTTGGAACGTTTATGTTTTGCTGGATCATGCTCACTGCAGTCTACCGCTTGGTGGATT
This sequence comes from Typopeltis vanoorti, assembly GCF_054136105.1. Taxonomy (NCBI): domain Eukaryota; kingdom Metazoa; phylum Arthropoda; class Arachnida; order Uropygi; family Thelyphonidae; genus Typopeltis; species Typopeltis vanoorti. The sequence continues at coordinate 76,207,418 of NC_143550.1, read as the reverse complement.
AGTGGGTTAGTGTCGACAGCAGCATTTGCAAAGAATTTGGCAGCCTTTTCTAGTAGAAAAGGTTTGATTCCAGAGATATCGGCTTCTCATGAACCATGGTGCTTCAAATGCTATTCGCAAATGCTTGTTTTGGATTAGTTGTAGTTTGCTAGCGTTTGAATCCGTTGTGTGACTCCACAAGGATGAGCCAAACCTCATGACGTACATTTTTAGCATCTTGTATAGCAGCAGTTTAAGTTCCGTGCTTAGCTAACCACGAATTTAGTAACAAGTATAGTTTCGCCCATTGCTCTACTTGCTTTTGAATAGACATGATTGGTATGAGTCGTGAAACGAAAAGCTTATCTAATTGTTTGCCATGGAATAGGGGTGCCAAACATGACAATTTCACCTTTCGGGGAGACTCGTTTTTCTTGTGAATAGCACTATAGTTCTTTTGTCTGCAGTGACATCAATTCGTCATTTTTTAAACTACTGTTATAGTTCTGAGACTGCGTTTTCACTTGCTTGTCGGTTTTTGTCCATTTTTGCAGTATCATTTGCGTATAGGGCCATTGTGTGGCGGAACTGTGCGTGGAGTGTCAGCCATACAGATAGCGGTGATACCAGACACCCTGAGGGACATGCTATGATGTTGCATGCAGACAATCTAATTCCTTGTAGCTTCACTTGGAATTTGAAAAGAAGCCCATTGTGCCATATTTTGTCGAATGTTTGGCCATGTTCAGGAAGATCATCCCTGTTTACTGGTTCCAGTTGAACCCTACGCAGTTTCCAACAAAATGGTTCTCCTAGAATCCAAATTGCTTCGGGAATGAGATTTAATTCTTTAGTGACTTTCTGCAGTCTTATTAATATTACCCTCTCAGCTATTTTTCCTAGGCAGGAAAGTAGACTGACTGGGGCGATAGTTTTGGGGAAGATGTGCTGCTTTTTCTGGTTTTGGAATTGCATCTGCTACTTTCCATAATGGAGGGAAGTAGTGATATTTTAACATTGCATTAATAATAGCAACAATGTTCATTATAGCTTTATGTAGCAGGCATTTGCTGTTTTTGTTGGAAATATCATCTCTAGTGGTGTTTTTTTTTTCTTTTTAAAGTTTGGTGATGATTTCTTGCTTCTCAGCAGGTGATATCAGTTGAATGGCGTTTATGTACTCTGTGCATGTTAGCGTACAACGTACCCAAATGTTTACTTTACTGATGAAGTCGAAATCCGTATGATCGTGGTTTGGCTACACAGCTTCTCTAGGCTTTCGGCAAAGGTTTAAATTTTGTCTACGTCACAGTAAACCAGACCATGTTCTCCGTGGATTGATGGGAGAAGTTTACGGTCTGTGTGTAGAGCATTTTCCAGAGCGTCTGGGTCATCTGTGTGTTTACTGAAGTTTTGCCTCCCGCTGTTGATTTTGATAGTTTCTATGTCCATATCGAACTTCCTTTGTAGCGCTATTGAGCCCTTGTCGTTGTTCTGAGCTAGCATTCTGTGACATTGGCAGTTAGCTTTGTTCTTTTAGTTTTAGAAGATCAGGTTTTTAATCTCATCCGGAAGTCGATCAGAGTTTGTCTGTGGCGCAACCGCAGTGGGCAATTGTTATCTTCTTTTCTAAGCTCGAAATTGAATCATTTTAATTTTTCAAAAATTCCATTCCTGACATTTCTGTATTTATACATGGACGTCTAAACTGACTGCACTGCCACTTGGCAAGCAAAAGCAGGAGCTATTATTGGCATTGAAACATGAATATATTATGTTACATATGTCTTTTCAATACCAAACGAAGGAAACTATCTTATTATTTATATAGAGTGGTTGCACATATATTGTAATACTAGTTCGGAGTATTATGCGAACAAAAACATTGCCATTTCCAGACGACAGAGTTTTCATCCCCCCCCCCCACCCCTCAGTATTCACAGATCGGAAGTCCCTGTTCAGATATTTTTATTTACTACTACTGTATATTTGGGTAGCTTTTTTTCTCTATTCAATTCTGACTGTATAGAAAAAAACAACGGGAATGCCCAAAGCATTCTGTTTATGTTGGAATTTACTAATAATGAGAAAATACTTAATATTAATTTCAGATAATGTTATCTTAAAATAAACCTGTACCGTTTTTATTAAAATAGTTCTGTAAAACAGAGCAAAAGTAATGCATATTTCGGCCTTTTTTTTTTTAATATATCAGAGTGAAGTATTAGTTCTATATCTGTTTTTACCCGTTACTACCAGATGGCAGCACATTTACAGCACCACATCGTTGAATGAATATTCGAAATTATTTATTTATTTTAAAAACGGAAACAACTTATTAAAACATCAGTTTTATTGGAACTTATTAGCTAATGGTCAAATAGATTAAATAGACAAGGGCCTATAAGAAACGACCTTTCAGTGAGAAATGTCTCAGTTAAAAGCATTTTACATGCATCCGGTAAATCTTTGCCATGAACTATGTGTACATCTTTTATATAGAACACACATATGAAATTAATTAACTTCTAAAAGGAAGAAATTTGACCATAATGCAATAAGTCGTTACCTGTACTGGGATGCAAAGGGATTGAAAGGTCGAACTACATAGCCTATTCAGTCAGTTACTTCAGATTTTAAGTAACTGACTGAATTTAATATATGTTTAGGAAAAACCTATTCCTAAACATATAAAATGGCATTATTGAAACTGCGAGGCAAATTTTTATTTCTTTTCTTTTTTCGTATGTCCAAGGGAATTTTTATTTTATATTTGTATATTCCAGCATTTATATTTTAAAAAATTTAAAAAAAAAACTCATTTACCAGCCAGATGGGAAGCATGTATTAGTCATCCATTTTATTAGAACTATTAACAAGTAATGCTTGAAATACTTTGTTAGGAATTACTGACATGATACAGAATGAGGAGATAGCATTTATGAAAACTTCGAAAAAAAAATATGAAGTTCAACAAATCAAACGCTGCTTCAGATAAATATCTGTGGCAATCTGTTAATTCTTCCAAGTCTAACATAAAAGATGACGTCATTGGGAAGAGCGGATGGATTTCCACCATTAGAAACAACAACATAAGAGCCACGCTTGCTAGGATAGCAAACATAAGCAACGTGTGTTGTCTGTTAGCTAATGCGCTCCCGATTGAGCCTCCTGTTCTGCACCGCTGAGCTTAACTCATAATTCTCTGTTAGCAATAACGACTCATCCATAAATGATATTTATCTTTAGGAGGAATTACGAAGTTCAACCTTTGTAATAGTGGGCCAAAAGCCAAATATTCTGTACAAAATCTTCGCGAAAGGACTATTTTTTTAATGGTAGAGTAACCGTAGTTATATTTGCTTTGCTGTTGTTGTTGTTGTATCAAAAAAAATATAACTACAGCATAATGTAGAGATTATGATTTGGAAGATATTGTTCGGATACTATCGTTAGGAAGAACTAAAGTAGTCTCTGGATGATAAAAAGGGAAGAAGTCCTCGCGCGCGCGCGCGCACACACACACACACACACACACACACACAAAATAACAACTAAAAGTTCGTGTTGTGCAGACGTGGGTAGTTGTATAACTGATCTTTCCCCCCACTCACCCTGCTCGCTATCGCTATCTCACAGACGGCTGTTTCTATCGTATGTCTTCTTTACAGGGGCTTCCACAGTCGTTGTTTTTATTGAAATGGCATCCATCATCCCTTCATCTATCTCTAAGACAATAAAACAGGAGCAGTCGCTACTAGAAAACTATTCGCAGTCCAACTGCAGATCATAAGACCCGACCATCTTCCTCTCGTCCATTCCACTGCCTATTGCTTCTAGTAGAACCTTCCTCAAGTTATTTTCAGACATTCAAAAAAAGACTGTCAGTAAGTTCCCCTCTGTCTCTATCCACAAACGACACTAACACAGATGCACTTCTGCAACCAATCGTGTATGTAATCGACATAAAAATAATCATATTACACATTTGGTTAGCATCAGTGTATGTAGGTTAATAGAGAATACAAAACGGTAATTAAACAGACTGCTTTATTATTTATATCGAAGTAATATTTTGCAATGCTTTTTAACATTAGCCAATCTCATACGGAGGTAGTAGAATTTTTCCACAGAGGAAAAAAAAAAACCTGAGTTTCACTCAAGGAAACAATGATGCTTTCTTATGTAAAAGAACGGTAAACTGATCCTTCGATGTCAATTTATTATTATTATTATTATTATGACGATGATGAGAATTCCTAACTACGATAATTGTAAATCTACGGGATATTTAGTGCTATTTTCAACCAACTTTACCTCTCCACCAAGCAAAGCAGTAATCTCACACCAACCGATGAAAATCATCTGTTCCTGAAAATATTCACAAATATCCATACCTGCAAGAATTCTAACTAATTCTAGCCCTGGCAAAAATGGGATTGTGGTTTAGAACAGAATAATACTTTTTTGATGCGTCTATTTAATGACTTCATTAAAGAACTCTGGATATTTCTGACAGCAAGTGTTTGATTTAAAAATTCTTTTTTTTGTGTGCAATACAAAAAGTAATCAGTAATTCTGTGCAGAAACTACATCTGTGTGTATAATTGTGTGTTAAACTTTCACCACCATGGTCATTGAAAATTGATGCGCCTTACCGAGTCGATGCGTTCTCATTTTATCGCGTGTAGATACTGGAAACACTCATACAGTCACGAGAGTGTGTATGTAAGTAAACACTATTACTACTACTTTCTGACAATCATCAGATACATGCAAAGAAATCGAATTACAGAATAATTTTTGGTGGCGTGATGTTTAAGCTACAACCAAATGAAAAAGTGAATGGCTCTTCTTTTAGCATTAGTACACCCTATTCATAGAATCTCTTTTATGGCTATACCAGCAATATTCTTAGAATGGAAAGTTCAATTAAGTTCGCGTATTTTCAGCACACATCATATTTAGAAAAAAAAATACAAAAGAAAGGAAAAAGGGAGAAAATGAACCAAAGTTAACAAACTACACTGGCCTGCTTCCGTGTAATGATCCTCTGAAAAACAACTTTCATTTTTACAGTATTATATTCTATTATCCCCAAATATTTTCGAGCCTTGAAAAATATCCGGAAAAAGTTATTAAAAAGCTATTTCCAAAGCTGAAAACAGTCCAGGCATAGTGAATAAAATGAAATTTAAAACAGTAAAGAACTGGAATTTAATATACAGTAAATTCTTTGTAATTTCATCTTATCTCCGTTTCTTTTCTTTATCTAATTTCAGCAGAATATTCAGGCTAAGCTGCACTCTTAAATCATATCTTTACTTGCATCAAATTTTAATACAACTACATAAATCGACAGTTCAATAACATACAAATGTATAGTTTTACTCAAACGGAACTTTTAACCCAAAGCTAATAATTAAAGGCGGCGCTTGAGTGCTTCCTGTTTCGTATCCATTGTTTATTTCACTCGACATAAATTATTATTATTATTATTATTATTATTATTATTATTATTACGGACAGCTCCAAGGAGTCCTTAGACTCATCGAGGGAGGACCAACATCATGTCAAGAACAACTATTCAACATTCACACACTCCTTGAACTCATTTACAGTCGTGGCACCCACAACAGACTCTGGCAGCTTATTCCACTCATTTACCACTCTCCAAGTAAAAAACCTAGCTCTAACACCCTTGCTAACCACACTCTTACCAAGCTTCCATTGATGGCCCCCCTAGTCCTCCCTATTCTCAAAAATATCTTCTGAATTGATCTTATAGAAACCTTTCAGTAATTTGAATGTCTCAATCATATCTCCCCTTTTCCGCCTATCAACCAATTTCTGCAGCCCACAAATCTTCAATCTGTTCTCATAAGGTGCATTCCATAGTCCTGATATTATCTTGGTCATTCGTCTCTGGATCCTCTCCACCTCCTCCCCATCGAGAAGAAACCCTGGCGCCCATATCTGGGCACAGTAGTCAGATGGGGTCTTATCAAGGCTCGATACAGGGGAACAATAACCTGTTTGTTTCTGCTCGTTAAAGTGTTTTCCAGCAACCAAGTGATTTGATAAGCTGATTTTGTCACTTTTGGGATGTGTCCCCTAAAATTCAACTCCCTATCCACCAACACTCCCAAATCCTTGGCCTCGTCAATCTCCTGGAGTATAGTTCCACCAATGTGATGTACTGCTGCTAATCTTTTTACCCCAAAATGCAGAAATGCCCGCAGAAAGGTAAAAACACAATGATTATAGAATTAAATGTGTACTGAATATAATGCAGTTCATGTAAATTAGTAAATCAAAATTGTTCAGTCCAGAATATAAAATTGGAGTTTATGTTTTAGTAAGAGAAGCCTACCAAATTTCTTTTGTCTTTCATACAGTATAACTCAGTAAGTTAAGCCTTATTATTAAGAAGATGGTGATTGAATATATACTGTATTTTAAATTATATGGACATTCTAAATCTGAGCAAATTAACAGAAATACTTTATAAACGATATATTGAAAACGATCTTTCATTCTTCTTCAGCTATCAGATATCTTCTGGTTGGTATATAACGTGATACTATGGAAGCAAAAATCTGAAATTTAGCGAGAAAGTTAGAAGGGTTGCGTTAAGTACTCTCGAGCACAGACTATGAAACATGAAAGTACTCTCAAAGTTAAATTAATATAAACAATATGAATTAAGAGACATGAAACATTAAAAAGATATTTAAATGGAGGGAACTGGATTAAAGAATTAGAATTAAATTTTTGAATAATTAAAAATGATTTAATCTCTAAATTTTCTCCTAGTGTTTGCATAATACTTAGTAATTATGACAGATACCTGATTGACGGAAACCGGATTAAGGGAATTGCGAATTAACTTGGGTGAGTTAAACTTTATTTTTATATTAATTTTAATTATATAACAAAATTTGTAACAATATCAGCTGACATTTTTTCCAATTTATATATATATATATATATATATATATATATATATATATATGATGATTAATAAACCCTCGACACCGCAAGGTAAAAAGAGGATAAAAGGAAGATGAGATGAGATATATATCTTTCATATAATTAAACAAATCTGGAGCTTATCAATAATAAATAAATAAATAAAATAATTTAAAACACATTTCTGGATATGAAAAATTAAATGAAGAAACTATGCAAGAATTGGTTAATATTTATGACAAATTAATAAAACAACAAGGTATGACGTCATGCTTTCATGTTTCATAGCAGCATGACGTCATACCTTGTTGTTTTATTAATTTGTCATAAATATTAACCAATTCTTGCATAGTTTCTTCATTTAATTTTTCATATCCAGAAATGTGTTTTAAATTATTTTATTTATTTATTTATTTATTATTGATAAGCTCCAGATTTGTTTAATTATATGAAAGATATATATCTCATCTCATCTTCCTTTTATCCTCTTTTTACCTTGCGGTGTAGAGGGTTTATTAATCATCATATATATATATATATATATATATATATATATAAATTGGAAAAAATGTCAGCTGATATTGTTACAAATTTTGTTATATAATTAAAATTAATATAAAAATAAAGTTTAACTCTCCCAAGTTAATTCGCAATCCCCTTAATCCGGTTTCCGTCAATCAGGTATCTGTCATAATTACTAAGTATTATGCAAACGTGTTTATACATTTTTTTTTTCCTCTTTGAAATTTTCTATTTGCAAGAAACTATACGTGAATAACTGAAATAATTAATTATAGTCATTTGCAACATGATATGGTTAGCAAGTGTCAGCGTTTAAAACCGTGTCCTTTCAGTACGGGAAACGCCTGCTAGCGTGTAGCTTTAGTAGATGGCATCGTTATACTGCGCGTTCTGTCAGAAAATTATACGACAAGCATAGATTTGAAAATATTCTCTTAAACCTACTGATGTTTATCTATGACCACGCTCAATACGAGCTGTAGACGTCACGCTGTTTGCTGTTATGTAGTAAACATAGGAGCGGCTTTGTTATTTCAGGATCGAGAATTTATCGTCATTCTCTTTGTGACGGGTGGTGCCGCCCTGGTGCAAACTTTCGAAAACTTAAAAAAAGGTTTCGATGTTGGCAAATCAGATCACAGTGACATGACTGCATTGCTAATTGGAAGTGTGTTGGTTTTTCCGCTAGAAAAATTATTGTCATTAAAAAAAAAAATGTCCAGTAACTTTTGTAGAATCCTGTATATTCCAATTTCCATATCTATCTCATAAACAATTTACTGTTTCGTATATTTGTGTCGTTACTTGCAAAATTCAGAAAGTGTGTAGCTGAGATAGAACCCTAATGGCGCATTCCCTGCTGCTGCATTATGCTAACAGGTTCCTTTTTAGTACTCGCCGTAAACTACTTTTCGTGTTGTGCATTGTATGAAGAGCAATTTATCAACAGTATGTTAACAATTCAAGCTGTTTCACTTCTCGCATTCTATGTTTTGCGCTGAATATTTAATTATTGCTTCACGTGACGTGTGTTTAGAAAAAGCTTTTCTCTACTTGGAGACCCGATATACATAAATGTTTGAAGCTTTCATAAAGTAATAGCTTTCACAAATAAAAAAACAAAAGTCTAAAAATATATTGTAATGAATGAGTCACGCATTGCTGGGTACGCTCTATAAGAAGCTGTTATTCCAAAGGTATTTAGTTATAGAAAGCTTTGCATGTCTTTGAAGATTTAGGAAGTTTCTTAGAGAAGTATAAGAATATTTAAGAGATGATTATCATATGTTCACTGCTGCATAAGAATTCCTACTGGAGGAGGAATAACAAGATAATAGGGATAGCTAAGTTGAAGATATTCAGCAGTTTTAATAAAATCCAGAATAGAAGAATGAGAAAATATGACTTTTTTTTAAAACTAAATTTAAATATAAGGTTCTTGCGGCAAATAACGTTCTGAAGTATAATAAGGCCCAGATCTTATAAAGAACATTAACAATCTAGGATTCTCAAAGCAGATACTGTGGATCATGAATTGTTACAATGATGTGACGGAGAGAGAGAGAGAGAGAGAGAGAGAGAGTATGAGTATAATAAGGCTCAGATCTTATAAAGAACATTAACAATCTAGGATTCTCAGAGCAGATAATGTGGATCATGAATTGTTACAATGATGTGACGGGGAGAGAGAGAGAGAGAGAGAGAGAGAGAGAATGAGTATAATAAGGCCCAGATCTTATAAAGAACATTAACAATCTAGGATTCTCAGAGCAGATACTGTGGATCATGAATTGTTACAATGATGTGACGGAGAGAGAGAGAGAGAGATCATTTAATTATCCGTTTATTGATAATGAGTAGAAAGTGAAAGTTTGACTACAAAGCTCACCTGAAAAGGAATATTTATATTAATAATGTGTATTAACAAACACTGCATATCCCTAGAGCGAAGTGGATAGCGACGATACCCTTTGGTTGGAAGACTTGGGTTAGTTTAGGATTTTCAACTGAATTAGGCACTCTCATACGAAGATGAGGGAGAGGATTTAAAAAAAAAAAACATGCTAACCCAGCAGATTATGAACATAGAAATAGTATTCTTATTGTTAATATGAAGCCAAGTTACTTGACCGTAATAGCTACGAGGCCAGATATGTTAAAATGAAGATGAGAATAAACAATGTTATTTCTGGCAAGAAATAGCAGTGCTCCATAACTTTCTACCCACTGAATGTTTAATATGTTTAATTTAAAGCTTTAAATGTTTTTCCTGTGAAGAGATAATGAAATTTCAGATTTGTTTTAAACACTTTCTTTTGCGAAGTATGTGATATTGATTACCGATTCTCTGCAAATGCACAAAAATGTGCAACATAAAGATTCTTAATACGCATTTATACCAAAACAAATTCGACTTTGGAATTTATCTGCCATCCTAAAGGGAAAACGTGAATTTCACGCAAACCTTATTTGAGGCTCTTCAAATAATAAGACTCACTCCATACTTTGTTAAATTAATTTTAATATTTACTTAGTGTTCCATATCCGATATCTAGCTGACATCTCCAACTAACTTACAGTTCACGTCTTATATATCTCTAAGTTATATGTCCACAGAAAACTGATTTTTACCGTTTATTAACACGCTCAACAAGTTCTTCAGGTGAGTCTTATTTGTCTCAATTATCTTATATCCTTTCTGTTTTCTGCTGTGCCCCATAATGCTATGATAATTTTGTCTACGACTACAGTTCTGTAGAAAGAAAAAACTGAGAGAGACTTCCCATTTACTTAATCATAAAAATCTAATTTTTCTAATATAGTCTAAAGTAATAGTATCGCTGATTAATCTCACTTCAGTAACAAACCCAACTCTTCTGAAAAACTGCATAAGCATGGGCTGAAGAATCATGTGAAACTTTTTGGAGCATGTCCAATGATTTCATTTTATTGTACTAGCGAAAAAGTCAGTAAGAGTGAATGTTAATGATGATTTGTAAATATTAGTCGATAAACTTTCCAAAACCTCATAAAATAATCGAAAAGCAACAGATTTGAGTAAACCTCCTACCTGTTGAAATATAAATATTTTTCTCTCTCTCTCGCACGGACGCACGCACGCACACACACACACACACACACACACACACACACACACACACACACTGTTTCTGGATTATGATTATTTGTTAAGTGCAGGAAACAATTAGATTATAGGAAAAAATTCCACAACATAATGCATGTAAAGAAGCTGTCATTATTGCAGCACCAGGCGGAAATCGACCCCAAAACCATACAGATTCTGAGATCGACTCTAACTCACAAATGCTGATTTTAAAAAAAATACACCATCATCATCAGCAGCAGATGAGCTGATCACTGGCTTTCATCACTGTGGGCAGATCTAAACCGATATATGATTCCCAAGATTCTCTTTCCTGTGTCGTATAAATTGTCTTCTATTTGGTAAAGGTATGAACACAGTCAAACATTTTCCCTTCTTCCTTTCAATCTCATCTTTTTTTTCTCCCCGTTTATTTTTTATTTATTACTATTTTTGTTCAAGCACAAAGCAATACCAAAAATGTTCATTAGCTACATTCATAGTAGATATTACACTGATATGAAATGCTAATAATCCATGCATTGACATAGTAATAAAAAATACCCATCACGTGTTAAACAGTGGTTGTGAATAGGAATAATCAGTACACTCACTTAGAGAGAGGGGGGAGTACAAGATTTACAGAAATTACATCACACCATAGTCATTTGTACGATCTACTTCTGGTGACGTCTACAAAAAATAATTAACGATTGAAATTCGCTAAAATTGATCACTGCTGTGCCTTACTCAATACAAAATCCCTATTAAGGATGTTCTGAACGGGAATTCTGAATGAGCACAATTTACTAGGGTGGTTTATAATTCTCTATATTATACGAAGAACCATCTTTATGAATGAGCATAATCCTCGTAAATTTCAACTTGAACTTTCAAGTCATTGAAAATAATCACAAACAGTTTAATTAACCTTAGCATACATTCATACACTACGTCGTCTCTTTTAAAATATCTTTTACAGATATTAAAATAAGACATTCAACCTGAATTACCCGTCCCCCTTTAAGCTCCTCTCCAATCTTATCCTAGTCTACATCAACACCTTCAAAATTGTTATGAATTTCATGTGTTATTGATATAGGTTCATTCGACGTCCTACTAGCAGATCTAATTACTTTAACTTCGGTTTTATTTACCAAATGGTTAGTTAAAGATTGGAAAGTCTTCTAAAATTTCCTAGTAAACTGTCGCTCAAATATATCTTTGCAATTTTCAACTAACCATTGCTATTTATATTTATCTATCATGCTTATCAGCTAATTTTTCATGGATATTCTTTCCAAAGTCTTTTTCCTTAAAATATTAATATTTCCTCAAAAATTTCATTATTCATCTCTACGGATTTCAGTCTTATTTTTAAATTTATACTTCTCAGAATAAATTTCAACATTTTGTTATGAAAAATATCTTTCATTCCATTAATGTTCCTTCCATTAAATGTCAACTTAAAATTTATGCTTTTAATTTCCCTCTTTTCGTCATTACCTTAAATTTTCTTATTCCTTCTTATGCCCATCACGAATAGTAGATCCCTTATCGAGATTAAGTTATTATTTCCACCCAGTAATTTTAGATAGTTGATGCCATATATACTTAATTCTTCTGAATGTTATTACTTAATCCGAGATCCCTTGTCGCTAGTTGGTCTGCGTACAAATTGCTTTAAAAAGCCATCACACATTAACTCTTAAGAAATTGGTTTCCATTCTGACAGCTTTTTCATCATTGCAGTCAGCATCACCGATATTAAAATCACCCATTATCCATAATGTATTTATTTAACTCACTAAATGGCTGGTCCATAATATTATCGCTAGATTTTCCACTACGACAATACACATTCCCTTAATTTTGTGGTGATCATGTTATAAATGGACACATTGTCTCAGTCCCATGCCTGTTGATGAAGTTAAATTAATGAAAATAAATATATAAATCATCCTCTTTTCACTCTCCCGAAAGGAGTAGGTGGCTGTGATTTAAACATAACATTTTTGGAAATCACAAGCAGCTGTCTCCTCTTCTCGACATCGCCGAGTTTGACTGCATTATCAACATGTGTAAGATAACAGGCGGTGTTTCTAGCCATAACCAGTATTTATTTATTTATTGTGTGTGTGTGTGTGTGTGTGTGTGTGTGTGTGTGTGTGTGTGTGTGTGTGTGTGTGTGTGTGTGTGTGTGTGTGTGTGTGTGTGTGTGTGTGTGTGTGTGTGTGTGTGTGTGTGTGTGTGTGTGTGTGTGTGTGTGTGTGTGTGTGTGTGTGTGTGTGTGTGTGTGTGTGTTCTAAGGTCGGTGCTCATTTGCGGATCAAAAATCCAAGATTTTTTCAGAGAAAAACTCACAACTTACCTTGAATGTCTTCAGAATTCTGCTGAAAGAAAAGACCACCTTCTTCTGTTAGGTGGCTAGCATTGGATCTATAATCTTTTCTTCTCTAGACCCTCAACGTCTATAACATTTATATGATATTTTTTCTTCTCTAGATCTACTGTCTAGAAAAGAAAACTTTATAAACATCATAGACGTTACTATGAAGCTGCGCAAGCTTCTTATGAATTTATCGAGTGGTCAGTTTCGTAATTTCAGTCATTCTCTTTTGACTTCTTTCATTCATCCTCACCATTAAACTATGTTTCAGAAATAAACTTCTGTAATGTACTGCGTACAGTCTTCAGTTACTAATTATCAAATCCATGCATTACTATAATGAAACTTGCTTTATTTGCTCTTGAATTTGTAGCTATAATGTGTGCTAAGAAATCATTTCTCAATTCCATTATATAATCTCATTTTTAAAATCGTTGGTTAGGCTAGCAAAAACACCTGAGAATTCTTTTCATTTCCTTTTATTTTCTTTGTAACGAACAATATTCTAGTTACAATTCTGCTTAATATGTTATCATTATCACTTTGAATCTCCGTAAATTGCAATGTTACTGCCTGTCTTAGAATCCAAGAAGTTCTTTATTAAAATTCTCATTATTAAAATGCAATCCGTTTCCTCACTTTCTTTTTTTTTTCAAAAAAAAGCAACTGTTTGTGCAGAAACGTTAATAGAATTAACTTTTTTTCAAGCTCTGAAGATTTTAGTCCTCTCCTAAACAATATCCCTCTTCTAAGTAACTAATCCAGTATCGGATTGTTTACAACAACGAAACGTAAGATTTTATTCCATCCTTTATCACTTGCTAAAAATTCTTTTCGTCTCACAAGCTATCATGAGACAAAAGCTGCTCAAATTGCTGTACAGAGTCGGCATTTTTTTAGATCCAAACAAGGATTAAGGCATCGAACATATTACTGGTTACTAGATTAATATTCTCACATGTTGATTCATAAGTACGAGTTTCTAGTTTCAAAAGAAGGATCAGAGGAACAGTTCATTTGTTCGCTGATGATGCAAAGTTGGGTAGGGCGATAGTGAATGAAGAAGATGTCAAAATCTTGCAGGACGACTTGGATAGATTGGAGTTCTGGGCTAAGGCGAATGGATGTCAATTTAATGTGACAAAATGTAACGTTATGCATTTTGGAGTGAAAAGATTAGCAGCAGTATACCACATTGGTGGAACTGTACTTCAGGAGATTGATGAGGCCAGGGACTTGGGAGTGTTGGTGGACAGGGAGATGAAGTTTAGGGGGCACATTGCAAAAGTAGCTAAATCAGCTCATCAACTCACTTGGTTGTTGAAAAATACCTTGACGAACAGAGACAAGCAAGTTATTGTACCTGTGTACCGAGTATTGATAAAACCTCATCTCGACTACTGTGCCCAGATTTGGTCACCTAGGTTTCTTCTTGATGGGGAGGAGGTGGAGAGGATCCAGAGGCAAGTGAACAAGATGATAACAGGTCTATGGAATGAACCTTATGAGAACAAGTTGAAGATTTGTGGGTTGCAGAAATTAGTTGATAGGTGGAAAAGGGGAGATATGATTGAGACATTCAAATTGCTAAAGGGATTCTATAGGATTAATTCGGAGGATATTTTTGAGATCAGGACTGGTGGTGGGAGAACTAGGTAACACCTATGGAAGCTGGGCAAGAGTGTGGTTAGCATGGGTGTTAGCGCTGGGTTCTTTACTTTTAGAGTGGTAAATGAGTGGAATAAGCTGCCAGAGTCTGTTGTGGGTGCTATGATGGTGAGTGAGTTCAAGGCGAGGTATGATAGATACTGTGAGAATGCCGTATAGTTGTGTGAACATGATGTTTAGGGCCTCCCTCGATGAGTCTAAGGACTCCCTGGAGTCGCCCGTAATAATAATAATAATAATAATAATAATAATAATAATAATAATAATAAAATATAAATTACTGAAAGACAGTCATAAAATACCTAACAACATAATTCATAAATATGTCAAAGACGACTTTTAAAAAATTAATTACTGTTGCAAGGCCTGTGTAGCTCATTGTAAGTGGCGCTTGAATCCTCTGCTCTAGGCCGCCCGAAAATAGTCAGAGTTTCGATTCTAGTCGCCGACTGGAGGAACTTTTCCTAAGCCTTTCTTTGGCCGGTTCTTGAGTTAGTCGATTTCTGCCATGGGCAAGTGGGTTTTTTCGTCCCTTAAACTCAAGAAAAATCAATCGTAGAACCCTCGTTATTTCAACCAGTAACATACTTTGTTTGGGTTAGGTATCAAGAGATGGCAGCACTTGTATGCCCATCTCTTCATCGGTTGCCACTTATAATTAGTGATAGTCTTTGGCTAGCTACAGGTGGAGATTGAACTGCCCACGCAGTCTCCAAAAGATAGATAGGGTGAAAGGCTTCACCTTCTCCCTATAACGGAATAAAAGGGGTTAGCTGATTTGATTTCGATTACAGTGGAAAATGTCACAAAACCATCAACTAACTTGAGTTTGATACTAGCATGTATAATAATAATATTAATATTAATAATAAAACTTTGGTGATGTGAAAATACCCTTTTGTAATATTACAGAGGAGCTACTCATGCAATATAAATTAAACTTCGGTGTTATGTGAGATGAATCGAATTAATATTTTAGATTTATTTAAAGAAATACGATAGAATGATCATGGTTTACGTCATGTGGAAAGCAGTAGATATAAATAATTCGGTACATCGCAATCCAGAGCTTACGATGATCTCAAAAGAAAAACTACTTTGCAAACAGGTATTTAAACCAAGATTTTTGAAATTTATAAAAAATGCAGTTCTAAATTTCATTTCAGAAGAGCTTTGAGATTTTAAAATGATTATTTCTTTATAGTATCCTATAAATTCAGAGCGTTGGGACAAACTGGTTATTTGATAAAATAATGAAAAGTCACAAACATTGCAGTGCAATGTCTAGTCAGAACATGCAGGAAGCGTTTTAACGCTTATAGAAGCAATATGACGTCTCCTTCTTTACTAAGAAAGAGAATGCTTTTTCTTTAATAACATGGCTCAAATTTTACATATATTCTTTTAGTTTGTTGTGAAATAAATCATGTATATAAGAACAATAAACGCAGTATTCTTATTTAATAAAATGCACGTTATAATTATAATAATTATAATAAACTTTTGGGGTACTATTTTTTGATTTTGCCCAGAGCGCCATAATTTTTTTTACACTACTGTCATTGTATGTACTGCATAACGACATTTGAACTAAGTGCTAAGATTAACTCATTGAAGAGTTAATCTTAGCACTTAGAAACCACCCACAGAAATCATTTGTAGAAATTACAGAAAAGAGGACCTCGTGTATTTCACAAGACATTCACAATAAGGAAGTGGGAAGAGGAACACTGCGACCGCTGATATTTCGTGATAGGAGATATCATTTTGACGATGTTTAATAATATTTACAGGGCATTTTCAAGATAAGTTTGGTTAGATACCGATTTTATCCGAATATGTTCATTCAATATCGATGTAACTGAAAATGTGTCCAAAATCAAATCATCGCCTGTCACGTAGTATGTACATATTACCATATTACAGCAAGTAATTTTCTAGAATATCGACAAAATAATTCTTAAAAGACTTTACAATAATGTCTATTCATGTTTTGTCCCGGTTGAGAACTCTTCATATAGTTTGATGACAATCCTTCATAGCTCAGTCCTTCATTTAGACTGCCCTTCTACTGTGTATTCGAATATCCTCTAGAAGTTGGGTAGTGTTTATTACGGCTTTTCAATTGGAGGTGAGCTCAACAGGAAGGTGACTTTCCTGCATCTTCTGCACCGAAATACGGATTTATTTCCATCACGCAGTCAAGCAAGCCTGTCAGGAGAACCCATGCAATTTACATACAAAATATAATAAGCATAGGTTAACTAACTACTATCTTATCCTGGGGTTAGAGATACATGTAAGGTTCTAACAGGCGCTTAAGAGTCTGTTAGAACCACTGATGATACTTCAATGAAGTATGGAAAGTAATTCATCGAGAATCATCGATAAATTCAGAAAATGAAAAAAAAAATCGATGATAATAATAAATTATAATGAATATTTACACGTTCATATTTACTTTAAATTTGGAGTCCTGGGCTTTGGTAATATGAGTATTTTCGCTGACTTAAGAATTGTTAAAATACAATGCAAGCACCCTAATCTTTTGCTTTCAACACTAAGGCTGTATGATTTACCCCAGGTGTTTGCAACACGTTAAGAGTGTAATAAACATCTACTCACCCAACCACCCACCCACAGAAATCTATCCCACTAAGTTTTTCTAGTTTGAGTGCAGTTTCACAGCTATCATATAAAACACTGCGTGATCCTGGCGACTAAGAGTGCCACTGCTCACATATTATCAACAAATAATAAGCGTTTGCTGTTCGAGGCAGTATCATCAGAGAGAGAGAGAGAGAGAGAGAGAGAGAGAGAGACTTCAGAAATGATTTTCGTACCACATAAAACAGAAGAGGATACAGAGAGTGAAAGGAGATATAGAGAATATAACTCATAGCACTAAAAGCTAAATTTTTATTTTATGTAATATTACGACCTGAAATTTTTAAGAAAATTAGCTATATCTTAACTACTTTTAACTAAACTTGTTAACTTGTTAACTAAATACTTAATATTTTTACAAAAGCCTTTTTTTTTAAATTTTTGATTGAAAAATTTTACTCAAATTTAAAATAGATATTTAGAAATGTAAATTTAAACTTAAAATATTTTAAATAGTTCACAATGCATAAAGTTTTAAATAATTTTACACTTTAAAATATGAGTTAATAAGTACTTGCTTATCTTACGAGTATGTCAGAAAGAAAATCATAGACACAGAATAGTTGAATATTTCAGCTTTCATTGTAATTAGAATTTATGTAAAAGTTTATAAAATTCACGCGCTATAGCAGTTGGAAAATTTCAACAATGGTAGTTGATTTCCTATTCAAGTGGAATTCACTTTAAAGTCCTAATAGCTAATTCATGGGGAAACTCATGAATTAGCTATTAGGACTTTATTTCAGAAATTATTTCGTATGCACAGTAATGATTAATTTATCATCAGGTAACAGAATGAAATTGAATATGAACTGAAACAAATTAAAAATACAGTATATACATTTAAAAAGGGCTCATTAGCACTCGTATCTGAATAGAAACTTCGCATAATATTAATATTTATAATGAAAATGTTATCCTTTTAAGTAATTTGAAGAGAAGTTGAAGGAGGGAAAGAATGGTTTTAATTTCACATTACTGAAGAAAACCTCCTGTGACAGATCTAATAATCTGTCACATGAGGGAGGGAGCGAGAGAGAGAGAGAGAGAGAAATGATAAAAAAAAGAAAGAAAAAAGTATTTAAAAAGTATTATACCTGATTATAATTAATACTTTTATTAAACGTAATTTCAAAAAATTACGTTTACATCATTAAAAAGTAATAAAATATGATACGTAATAAACCAGATGCTGTTTTGTAGTCGTTTTAGGAATACGCTGAAATAAACTAAGATATGAAGTAAGTTAACAATATTTATATTCATCAAATGTTGTGAGTGTTCTCCAGACGGTTTATTCATCATGCAGAAGATAAATAAAGGCTCCGTAGTTAAATCGATATCGAAGTGCTCATTGGTTGGAAAGAATTGGAAATCCTATCTACAATGCAAAAATCATTGTGAGTTCTTTTCAATTCAAGATGAGTCAACCAACATCATACGGTGGTGTCAGGGATTTTATTCCTGTTTGTTCATCCCGCAAAACATGCAAAGTGGCCAGAAGAACACATGCGAAGGGTACTTTGAAAGATCAGAGAAGCATTCGTACAGTTTTTAACATCTCACGATAATCCTTATATGAACCAGGAATAGATAATGCACCGTTTTGCCGAATTATTCCTACACCTCCTTTAATCTCAAACACTGCTCACCAGTGACAAATCACGTGACACAGAAAGTATGAAACAAAGATTTCAAGCACGCCAAATGACTGCCTTTGCCTATAATACGAGAACGAACTGGTTGAAAGTTAACCGACTTCATACTGGTCATCAGATTAAATTGTGTGAGATGAAGCACAGTTCGAAGATTTGTGAGCAACGTTGGTAACAGGTCATTCAAAGATGGAAATGTGATGGTGAACAAGACCACGAAATAGTCAAGCGAATTAGGAATGCGAATAATAAAAATGATTATGTATTCTTCTTGTAGTGCAAAAATGTCGATTATCTTAAATAAGAGTTTGCAGAGCTGTATGGATTTGTGCTAGAACATTAAGTACCGTTCTTCACATACTTGGTTTTTTATGGAAGTGCTTCCGAGTACATGCCAATCATCGCTACTCCCAAAACTATATTTGACTTGACTTGTATAGTGCAGATATGCAGTATTTGAGCAGTAAACAGTTGGTAAGCAATATTTGGCAGTTAACAGTTGGTAAGCCATTGTAAAAGTGAGGAATCTGACATAAACTCTTCATATTATGTTGACGTCTATAGAACACTTTTCGGAAGATAGAAACGTCTGTTGAGGAAAAGATCAACACGTTCAACTTCTTTACGGGAACTTATCGCAATTTCAGTGGAAGAATGGATCAAAATACCTATGGTTCGTTCATTATCATTTAGCGGAATATCTATCCAGGAGAATGATATATGCAATCGCTACTAAAAATCATATTGAAATGCATGTATATAACGTATCAAAGGTTTACGAAATCAGAAATCAAAATGATCACAACAGGCAAATATACACAAAATAATCGGGTCAATATTTTCGAAAATAAAATCATTGGACCAAATGGATCCTCAAACTGACATTGTTCCTCAGAATTTATTATAATGACTACTTTATGATTTATAGTGTTATGGAGATTTCTCTGGCCATTTTAGATAAAGTAATTGTCTCCTGGCATTTTAAACAGCGGAGCGTGTTATCGCAAAGCGATTGCCCTTTTTATATCAGCTGTGGCAAAACTCTCAAAATATGGAAAACATTACTTGACTATCAGTGATACAACAGTCAAGAATTATTTCAGATAAACTTGGGAATTTTAAGAACAGACTGAAGTGAACCGTTAAGGCTGTGATAACACCGTCTTGTTATTCGTGATGTCGGAAGTCTAGACACCTACATTAGTATAGGTATATTTTTACTCATTCGGTTGAGAGGTGCCTCAGACGGGTTACAGTGGTAAGAATTACAGCAACTCAACTTGAAAATTATGTTTGATAACTCATGTTCTTCCTAATTCGATCAAGAATCATTGGAAAAAAATCTTATAAAAGTCACAAAATGTTCGGGCAGTTGTTAAAATGCCCAGGGAATGTTATCTAGTTAAGATTGTCGGAATATTCAATTTAAAAATTATGTTTATGGTATACATCTGTTTTATATTAGGTCTGTCATTTGATGGAGATGGCAAGTGTCTTAAATGGTGTCAAAATTATTGAAAAAGGTAACAAATGTACTGTTTCGCAATAAAGGTAGCATTCAAAAAACGAAAACTGACAACAGTGATTCATAAAAAAAAAGCTCAGTAGAGTACTGATATTACAAATCCCAAGAAAGAGCCTCAAACAGATTTAAGATTCCCGATATTACACGAGTTCAAATTCTGGAAATAATATAATTTTCTCTCTCCCTTGGCGTATTTTAAACGACTGTAAGCTATTGCCCAGAAAATTTAACTTCCTCAGCATGCTTCGGACAGTAAGCAAGTAGGTCGAGTTGTTATAGCAATTCTAAATGGATGTTTTGCTGATGACCTTAAAAGAAATCAAATACAGATTCGTCTGATATAAAGTACGTCGGGTCAGCCAAGCAGTAACTAAATAGCTAGATGTATGACAGTTGCGACTGAAGATTTTCTGAAATTTTTTAAAATCCATCACGTATTCTCTATCTAGTTCCAGGACATTCGTCTAAGAAAGTGTTATCTCGCAGAATTCTTCAAATATTGTTTTTATTTTATAGATATACTTCCATAATGTTTGGATATACCAATAAATAGGCTACTTTTTTTCTCCGCTATCATTTATATTATGAACAGACTGCAAACAAATCCTTATTTTGAATGGCAAATTATACACTCCAACTAATTTCCTGTATTAGTTCTACATACGATAAGTAGTAGAGTACATGAGGATGTGTTAACTCAAGTTTGGGGAACGAGGAAAAAGATATTGATGTTCCTTTGGAACAACCGTCCATCATTAAAAAATGACAATTCCAAAAATATATTTTGCCAGGAATAGAACCATATTGTAATAGGATCATGAATTATTTAGTTGTTGTTTTTTTTCTTTTTTTTAATTAAATAGGCTTAAAGGAAGTTTGTTCTGTACATGCAGAACTACTGTTTAGTGAATATTGCACTATACACACGTGTATGAGAGAAATGTCATACACGAAATTTGAATTTGAGAAACAACGAAGTAACTGTCGGAATAACTAAGAATGGAATTTATATCATTTACACAGAAATATATTTCTCTTATATGTTTATTTTAAAAACGTCTCACCAATTTCAGTGTTTTTAAAGTTTATGATTACCATGGTTACCTTAATGTAGGATGAATACTTTAATGGAGGATATACCTTAATGGAGGATATATATATATATATATATATATACATAAACCGATGTTTCGAAAGCTCTTGAAAGAATAATTGACCTCTTCCTCAAAGAATTCATGTCTAGTTTCCAATGGTTTCGAAATTAGGAAGAAGTGGTGTAATCGATTATCTAGTTTCATTGCAACATACTACAACACATTAGTTATTAACGGTAACTGCTGCAGCAAGTAATGCTTATTCAAATAAGAATTAAACAAAAATGCTAAATTTTTCAAATAAATTCTTGACAGATTACTACGTTCGCTGACTGGTTTTTTTCATCTCATTTGTATGAGGAAAAATTCTGCCACTTCATATGAGACAACGTGCCTTTTGTCTAAAAATTCTTGAATATTTCTTAGTTCCTAAGACGGTTTATGACCTTGCATATTTTCAATCAAAGCGATGATAGTAAACTTCCACTCGAAAATCATTGCAAAATCACTGATATCACGAAGAGAGGATGAAGTCTGTAATTGTAATGTATGCATAGTACATTACACTGTTCAGTTGAGAATATGACTGGACTGCTTTGATGGCTTCTGTCTATTACAAGATTTATAGTTATGTCTTGTGGATTATGCAACTTCTGCCTCTTTGATTTAGACAATTAAGTTTCTGTTTTAATCCATTCACAACAGAAGTCTCTGTCCAACTGCATACATCGTTGTTGTTCAAAGTGTAGACCTATCTCTCATGAAAGTAGAACAATAACAGCAAAGAAAATTTAACACCACTATTTCTAGTGGAGTTTGACTTATTCAAAATTTAGAAGTATGCTTAACTTCTGCACAAATGATAAAGAAATATTTATAGGATGTATTTTCAATGTTTCTTAGAGAGTCTTGTTTTCAGTAGTTTTATTGAGCATGTTTTTTTAATGAGTTTTCCATTATACCCATTGAGGAATAAAGTGCTTTAGAAAGCCATTCTCTGTAGAATATAATATTAATGCTCACGCTTATTTATTTATTTATTTATTATTTTTTTGGAAGAATTTGTATGTGTGTGTCTGCGTCTGAATTTCCGTTGTCTTTTGTTATTTAAGACACCTAAGAGAAAAGAAGTTAGTTTTCATCCGTCTTGATTTCTTCTGTAAATTAAATTTAGCGACATGAGTTTGTAGATGGAACTGAATTGTAAGAAAGGGCTTTCGACATAGCAAAGGGAAAATACATAATTGGTTTGGAATGTTTGGAGAGAGTGAGACAGTCACCTCAACCTCCTCCATAAAGAGATTAGCGAGGAAGAGACAGCGTATAGAAAGATCATAGAAAACCCATCATTTGCTCGCGCTTCCTTTTGTTAGTATGCATGCCCTTTTCCACGAGAAATGTTATAAAGCGGTAATAACTTTAAGAATGAGAGCAAAAATATGACAGTCCAACTGTTAAAAATTAGCTCTAGACGACAAGCAGTACCGTGGATTGGTAAGGGTTAAATAGTTCTGAAAACCGGCTCTAGAAACCAGACTCGAAATGTTTTCGAGCCACTTCGGGCTTCGAATAAACAAGATGATGGTCTTACACTCGGAGATGACATTCTTCTGCTAATTGAAGGCATTCGCAAAACGTTCATGCCCACGGCGGGATTCAAATTCATAGCCAAGGAGAGCAATCTAATAGAAAACTACTCGTACCAGCCCATCATCGACAACAATAAACCAAAAGAATAATAAATTATTCCTTCACCACTGCAAAAAATATCACATCTTCAGATCAAACTATCGAGGATCAGCTCACTCAACCGCCTTCTAACGGTATGTTTTCAATAAGGTACACTGTTTGGTCCTCAGTAAGACTCGATCTACAAGTAATAAGAACAAGAAAATAATGTAAACGGACAGCCAATCTACAGTTCGCACCCCCAACTAATTCCTCGATATTCGTTTTTAATCTCATGTAGAATGATTTTAAAATGTTCTACTAACCAGGATTATTCGATAACCTCAAAAAAAAACGTTAAATATCCGATTGATATATTGCCGATTATTGTTGCTTGTTAGTGTTAATATTTTTATTACTATTTCTTTGTTGCACGCAATTTTAGTAATAACATTTCTTTTTGTTGTGATAAACACTACACACAAACATACTTAAATCCCTTAACAACTTCACTGTGATTAAAGGATAAGTTCAAATTAGATTTTTTATGTTGCTCATTATTAAAAAGGTATCAGTTATTTTCAGTTTTGATTTCCATCGGATCTTAGATGGAAATCTAAGATCCGATGACCGCAGATTCTATTGTAGTGGTAATAAATGACACTATATAAGACTACTATTAAGAAAAATCTCTTCATGACTGTTTCCAAGAATTTATACTATTTAAAGTTTTTGCTTCTAATTTGCATTATTTCCATTTGCAACATTAATTTATTCTCTTGCGTGTACTATACAATACAAGACTTCATAAACCTAGTGATATACAGTACATGTATGATTATTAAAAATGACATTTGAAATTTTTAAAAAAATCAGTCAAGGATAATCTCCAGTGTGGCCTGCTGTAAAATAGACTGGAAGTTACTTTTCTCGTGTTTCAGACAGAAGCTTAGTTTAATTTTTCATGATTAAAAAAGAACTAGAAAACTAGGTTAGTGTTTTCTCTTCACATATACAATACATATCAACAATACTTTCTTTAGTTTCTCAGAAAAGACGTTCCCATAGCAATATATCCTCACTTCCCTATCTCTGTCTCAATAATATGAATTTTCTATATGATTGATAACCTTTACTAGCCGTAAGGCCTACTTTCTGGCCAGCATCATTTTTGTTGGAAATAATTTAACAAACCACAGTCTTCTTCGAATATGAAGATAAATAACATCCGAATCCAACTAGTTTCCGTTTCGAAAGGCTAATATTACGTATTTTACTGGAAGAGGGTCTCCATTTGTATCCTTAAACAAATGGCAACGTCAAATCCAAGAAAGATTAAAAAAAGTACTATAAATAAAAGAGTGAGATCGAATTTTCAAGTGAACGGTTCTTCATTTAACAAATGATCTTACATTTTACTTAAAAAATTACTCAGAAGAGAAACAATCTAGCAAAAGAAAGGGAGGATGAAATTATAAGAAACCCTTATACGTGAGTATAAGAATATAAATGAATATATGAAAAAAAGAAATGGCAAATTCAAGAAATAAAATTGAAAAATTGAAAGACATCACGAAGGCAGTTCACCGAAATCAGTATTAAGTTGATGCACGTGCATGTTTAAATTAATAAATCTTAAACAGAGCAACATCCGTTTGCTATTTAATATGCTGACGACAGTTTCAGGAAATTACCCTTCTCATGTGTTTCGTTGAGTGCCACGAGCTTGGGACTGTTAGTTACCTTGGAAACAAGTATTAGAGTGTAATTCCTCTTTGGAGTGCCTGCCGCTTGTCGTTGGAACTTTTCGGCTCTACTTCCGCGGGTGACCTTTCCGTCTAAGATCCTTAAAAGAAAATATTATGAGGTATGTGTTGAGTTCGTTTAGTGAAAGCGTGTTTGCTACATTGAAAAAAAAAATTCAGTATTTTTTCATATTTTTTCCTCATTCCAGCTTGTGTGCTGTTTGCTTCTTTATAAAATGAAAAATCTGCAGTGGGTGATAAGAGAATCCTCGCAGGAAAGCATACCATATTCATGTGATAATAAGACTGGGACTTACTATGTAATCTAGAATGGTAAGAGATGAAGATTTGAATGGGTGTGTTTTTGCTAGGCATACAGGAAGCTGCTAACTCTGAAGAAAAAAAACTACAATATTTCACCTGCTGTGTTTTTATTCAATGTTCCTCTTCATGGTTGCAAAAAATATGTATACGACTAGAGAAGTCAGGAATTTTCAAGGTGTATCAAGCCTTATCTTGAGGAAACGAAGACGTAGTGACGCTTTTGTTTATAAATATTTTGTAACACGATATTCAAGAATATTTTGCAGTTTTATATTCAAGAACTGTTCGGTAGTTTCCTAAACTGAAGGCGAACTAATCAGTTCTTTCACGGAATGGCCTGATAACTTTAGTTGTCTCATCCATAATTCCAAATAACCTAACCCATCTACACCATCAATTTTCATCCTATTTATACGAAGGTATGATAATATTCGATCAGGAAATATTCATATCAGAAGCGAAAAAATGTTACGATATTCGCAATGCTACTAGCGAAGATATTAAAATAAATCGTATTTACATAAGTGTGTACCAACTCATCCTGCTTCCTTTGCAAATTAAGCTCAATAACTTGTTACTGTCAATAATAATCTTATTGGCAATGAGAGGGTAGTTGATTTTGTCTCCATAGTGCGGTATGTCTATCAGCCTTTTCTGGGTGTATCACTGTATTGTATGGAGGAAGGGAATCCGTTTCCAGATGAGACTAGCTAATTAATTTTCATTTGAAAGACTTTATAAATTCCTTGCGTTTTAGACGGGACTCGAACCAAGAACTACAAGTTAAAGATGTAACCTATGAAGGCGCATATAATGTTCATACCTGAAATTTCATTACATCTTATAACTATATAATATAAGAAGGCATATTGGAGGGATAAGATCATGCGCCTCTAAAGGTAATGTATGATGCTGCAGCGACAGTAGATTATTCCATTACTACTGTGATACTCTGTGATTTGGGGACTTAAGTAGCATGACTTATGCATCTAAAAGTCTTAGTTTTAGATGCATAAAAGCATATACACATTTTAATATTCTTCAAAATTTAGTTGAAGGAAGATGAACAGGAGAAAAGTAGTATGTTTCATTTCTTATCATGATTCCATTGTATTTGAAATTTATACTCTGTAAAGTAGTCACGAAAATCTAGCTAAACAGAAAAAAAATGCATTTTTTTCAATCGATGATCTGAATATAGATAAAAATAGATTGCTATTTGTTGAATATCGTCAGTGGGCTCAGGTCTCTCTCCCTAAATCATCATTTCTTCTGTTGTTCAGTTTGAATCTCTTATGGCTTCCTGAGGATAGATCTTCTTCTTTTTCAGATAATAGTCCTTCCTTCCCAAATCCCCCCCCCCCCTGCACACACATACAATGAGAATTTAATTACTTCTGGAAAATATCCGAATGGTTGGAATCATTGATGGAAAAAAGGAAATAGTTTACCATTCTTTAGGATGACAGCAAATTTCTATCAGGTTTCTGCATGCATTCTCTCATTTCTGCAGCTAATACTCTATTTTTACTGAATGCATTTAATTTTTTTTGTTTCATTGCAATTATGTTAACGAATAGCTGGATATCTGTATATATACCTGCATGCAGGCATAGCATTTAACTTGGGCATGCAATATTTTGAAACAAACCTCTGTTATTGCTGTATGTAATGAGTGATTTTAAAGATAGCATTTCTTAATCTTATTATGAAATACTGTTCTATTCAAAAGCTTGTTCAGATTTATAAAGCTAGGAGTTTCAACTATTTATTGAGGTAAAATAATGAAGTAAAGCAATCAGCTCTTGTAGTATTTTAGCTTAATTATGTTTTTTTTTTTTTTCATTTTAGAATTATAAGTAATGCTTTGGATGAAATATTATGCATACTATTTATGCTTATTTGGGCTGCATATATTATATGTATATTTATATATACTGTATATTCAGAGAAGGTAATTGAAAATACAAGACGTGCAATTCTATTCCCAGAGTTCTCCATCCCATCCCATTACTCATAACAACATCTTGCATTTTTCTGTTGGAAACTTCGAAAGCTGTATTGGCACAACTAAGAGAACTCCACACGATTCATCTGGTTCCTTATGCGTAAGTAAGGTTTCCGTAGCAACCGTGTGACGTCTTCATTCTGAGTACCTTAAGTCTAGTAATGTCGAAGGTCAGAACATGCTGTTCGACAGGTTTGACCAACGCTACTTATTCTCTATACAGATTTAATGATGGGGGAAACCCCATTAATGCTACACACATTAATGACTGTTTCAACCACGCTTAAATGCACAATTAAAAGCTTCTATCGATTGCATTTTAGCATTTCAGAAAAATGCACTTTTTCTATGCACAATATTCTATTCAGCTATGTATTTTTATTATGCAAAAAACTGTAGCTGACTTTTATAGTCTTGTAGAAAAATGTATATAAAACATGCATTTTTGTCAAAATTTCGAGTGTCCTTTCTTATTAACATTCTTTTTCAATACTTGTTTAACAAGCATTGTCAAAGCAAATAAAATTGCTTCGAGGCGTACGGGATTATAATGATTTTTCCCTTGCACTCATGCAAGTAATCCGAAAACTCATCTTCAGTGCACCGAAATCTGCACACATTCCCCATTGTCTTAATAATATCCCATTCATAACTTCAAAGAACGAGAATATCAGCTTTAACCATGTTCTGTTAACAAGATTAAGCTGCTCACTTTCAATTCTATACTAGGTCATTTGGATCTGATTAATAAATTCCAATAGCCTCCTATGGTTTCTGTCGTGTTACTAGACTTATGAGATTACTCGGAATTGCTACATAGTCTTTAAAAGCAAACTCATATAAACATTTGCGTGCCATTATTCGTATAAAGACATGCGTAGCATTGATTATAAACATTCCTCAGTGAAAGTGGTTTGGCGAAAGCAGAATTGAATTGTCATTTCAAGATGAAAGCATATCCAGGGACATCGTGGCGTGTGTTGATCCATCGATCTAACATACAGTAGAACTGCTTTGAACCTACGGCTTATAATTACAGAGCTCACATTAGCTTTTTTTGTCGTTAAACTTTTTTCCCCCTCTTTGTAGTGTTTGCTAGGATAATGTTAGCCGTTGTGTCTCTTGAGGTTTCATTGGCTACCGTTCGTGTTGCTCTCACGTACCAAAGTTCTTTTTTGAAAATGAGGATATATTTTACCTGGTGAGCTTGTTTTCCACTAAATCGTACTGTTGCGTGCTTCACTACACATAAAAAGATAAACCACTATCCTTTTAGATAATTAGTGTTAGGTTATTTAGGTGTGCTCTTTTTTGTTTGCTTTTTTTTCCTGAAGATATTACGTATTTCTGTGAAATGAATTATTTAGTTAAATAGGGCACTGATGTAACATAGAGTACCCTATATTTTAACTAGAATGTTTCTATTCTAGTGAGTAATGCTTATAAGCAATCACACTCTTTTTGTCTATGATAACTTCCGCACTGTTATTAACTGTTATTCACTTGAATAGACATTCAAGTGAATAACAGTTACTCTATTGGAATTTTGCCTCGTCTGATGCAATCTAATTGTTGCTTGTTTCCATCCAGTGTATTTGATTTTTTGAACATCTCATTGAGAAGAGAACTGCATATGAGATTAATTTCTTGTCGAGAACGACAAGGAAGAAAATAACATGAAATTCATACCTTTTTTTTTTTTTTTTTTTTTTTTGTAATCGATGCCTACAGCAGAAACACAAATCAAATTTGACAAATTTGAAGGGAAGACGAACTCTTCCCTTCCGACGGGAGGAGGATTAATACAAACACTTAAGGCGATTTCTAAACGACGAGTATTCATTTGAATATCGCGCATCAAAAACTTGTAAGTTCGTTTACTAGGAGTAAACACTAAGCGGGATTCTTTCTTAGTGAAGAGCATTGCGGATTTAGAATATGGAAAGGAAAAAGAAATGTAATTGGGATATTTAGGATTCTAAATGAGAGTTGACTAAAACAATCCCCACATAATCACATTTTATTGATCATGAAAGGCGTTGGACAATGCGAGACGGAATAAAAGAATGCAGCAGATAAAAGAAAATGGGATAAATTGGAAATACTGAAGATTGATTGCATCGCTAGGCACGGAGACTGCTGTGTAGAAAGTTTCCTTAGTAGAAAGAGGAACGGAACAGGATTGTTGCTTACAGTACGGACGAAGTTGTTGAAGATGCGTTAGGAAAACTCACAAGGAAGGATAATTACATCTGAAGAAAGACTCATTTCAATCGACGATGAAGTATTAAAGCATGCAGATGACAAACTGATAAAAGTTTTCAAAAACCGAGATAGTTTGCTCAAAATTTGGAATGGGACTCAAGTTTTTCATTATTATGAACATACGATAACAAGGAATGAAGCTTATTTACATATAATATAGGAAAAATAACTTGGGAAGATGAACACCTTTAAATATCTAGTCGTTTGGTTTAATTAAGGTTGAGTGAATCTGCTACAAAAAGAAAAGAATAAGAATTGTGATGAAACTTCATTCGATAAACGGCGTAACTTTTTTTTTTTTTGTAAGCAATATTGATAAAGACATAAAGAGAAAGCTTATTAAGACGATAACTGTGGACTGCTGCAGCCGTCAGAGCAGAAGCACGAACATTGAGAAAAGAAGGTGAATTATTAGTGATGATTTGAAATTGAAGAGAGAAATAATCAAAATAAAGAGATAAAATGCAACAACTGAAGTGAAACCTTTAATAAAAAAAAAAGAATTTAATGAACACCACAAATAAAAAGAAAAAGGAACTTGATAGAAAGTGTTCTAAGGAAAATGAATTAAAAGAATATTAGAAGACGGAAGGAAAGGAAAATATTCCAAAAAAATGACAAAAGCTAGATAGAATGATTTCATTAAGATGAAGTTTATGCAAAAATGAATGTTCAGAACAGACTTTATTGAAAAGCTGGGTTTTCTGTTTGGCTTCATACACACTTCACACGAAACAGATTAGCTCATCTCTTTTACAAATAACCAACGGTTATTTGCAAACATATAGTGGGCGGATGCAAGAGAAAGATAAAAGCTAATAGATCTGGCTTGTGACCATAAAATGATCCTCTTGTATGAAATATAAAATTCATACCTTATTCATTCCCTTAAGAAAGCTTCGATCATGGGTTCGTCCAGCAAATTCTTAACATAACAGTTTGAAGTTTTTTACATTTGGTTAGACTATAAATTATATATTTAGTTTAATCCTTTATCCAAGTGTAAGCAAACAAAGTTTGCGCCTGAAGTATCTTCAGGACTGGGGCAACTCGTGGCAAAGGTGGACTAAGTTCCCATCACTTTCCTTAGTATCCCATAATGCAAAGCACATCTCCTTGCGGACATGTATAATGCTATGCATTATGGGAAGGGTCACTACCCAGACCGGTTTTCCTGTTTAAGTGCGGGGTTACCTCTCCAAAACTCGTGGGATCACCCAATAATGAACATAATGAACGATCCGTAGGATCAAAACTCAGAGTTATTCCCCCAGTAACAGGCTCACCCTGTCACCGTGAAGAATTCTCAGCTTTGGCTCTACCCGCGGCAGGCTCACCTCACCACTGAGCAGAGCAGCTCATATTTCATCTGAGGGGTAGCAGCAACAGCCGAGCCTCAGTTAGCTTCATGGGCTACAGCACTGCCATTCATTACCCCTCCCCACCACCACCACACACACACACACACACACACACACCGGGTAGGGCGAACGCTGAGAGTTCTTCTCGGTGACAGGGTGAGCATGTTACGGAGGGGAACAACGCTGAGTTTTTGGTCCTTCGCGTTGCTCATTATTGTGTGATCTGGGGGGATCGCACGAATTTATGGGAATGACGTGTACTTAAACATTCAATAAAGGTCGAAACTGGTCCTGGTAGTGACCCTTCCCATAATGCATAGCATTATACATGTCCGCAAGGAGATGTGCTTTGCATTATGGGATACTAAGGAAAGTGATGAGAACTTAGTCCCCTTTGCCACGAGTTGCCCTAGTCCTGAAGATACTTCAGACGCAAACTTTGTTTGCTTACACTTGAATAAAGGATTAAACTTAATATATAATTTATAACAGTTTGAAATATCCAGGTGTGTGTACCGTCTTTAATTGATTGATTTATCTCGTCCATCATTTTAGTACTGGTATAGTCCCCTAAAGAGAGATTTACGACGAATTTTAATGCAGCCGGTTCGTTAATCCTCCCTGCATCCCCTAAGGGCAATATTCATTACTATAAATCCGTATGTGTGTGTTCACATGACCGGTCTACCTGTTTCTGAGGGACGAAAAACCCGAGTTTCCGTGTGAAAAACCCTCTACCCCGTATGAGACCGGCTAACTCACCTTTAGTCGAAAGAGACCAAATAAAGTTCCTCACGTCATGCACGGGAATCGAACTCAGGTCTTTCCGGCCAAAGGGTTTCGTCTGTATTGACTGAGCTATGGAGGCTCTGCACCGTTTTTGGTGTGACTGTAATTCCCCTATTATGGACAAACAGAAAAATCAATCGAACTTCGTATCGAAGAACATCTCAGAGATATCACCTATGGTAGAACCAGTGCCACAACCTTATCTAGTCATCTGCTTAATTCTTCTGATCCCAATCACGATCAGTCCACTATGCACTCAGTTAACTGGGATAGATCCGAAATTATTTATAAATGCTCCGATGAAGTTGAAATAAAGATCTTGGAATCAACAGAAATTGCAATAAATCATGTTCACATTAACGTTAACTTCAGCCACAGCCTTTCCGATTGTTAGTCCTCTGCTGTTCAGCTCTGGAGGTCTCAAGATCACGTCCCTGTGCATAAAAATAACAACGCAACTGGTCCGTGAATTCATTCTAATTTGAGCAATCCGTTAATAATTTAAATCTTTAGTGATGTACCTAATCTCTTTTTTCTTCTATGTATTGCGCACCCGATGAATTCTTCTAGAAAGACGAAACTGGTGAAGAATCCATCTAAGGAACCCATGACTGAAATTAAACTTTTTATTTTGATTATTAAAAGGCATTTTCTGGTGATGAAAGCCTAAGTTTGAAGTACAGTAGATTAGATGAACACGAGACATGACTACCTTTGTAATCTGAATACATGGCATTAAAATTTCGTGAGGTAATAAGTGATGTGTGGTAACAAAGGGGTGCGTCTTTCCTAAAAACTAAAGACTCCATCTAAACATAGAACTTTATTATTTAATATATTCTATTAAAATGTTACAAAGTTCATTTTATTCCATCTAATCGAACAAGTTAGTATTCCAAAACTGCATATGTTCGCGCAGTTGCTGATTTTTGCTTAATTAGTGTATAACGACGTTTCTTATTTACAAACAGAAAACGCTGTGTCAAAGAGGATTATTCCCCATATGTTATGAGTTTAAAAATATCTTTCCGGTTTCTAGGATACGTTATTAATTTGACTGAAATCAGCAAGTCCGAAATTCATATTTCAGATCACACTCTCAGTCATAACCACAGACTTATACATTCTTAAAGAAAACAATTTTTGTCGGATTACAAGTACTCAAAATGGCGCTTGAAATATTGTATTCCTAGCTGTCTATGCAGTATAAAAAGTTCCCTGTATTTTTGCTTATCTTCGTACTTTTTTTTTCATGAGAAAGCTATGTTAAAATTAAATCGTTAAGAAAAAACAGTGAATAAAGTTAGTAAAGCTGATTGATTATTCTATAACTCATTTATTTCCGTTTTCTGATGACCGTTACATTGATAATATTTTTACAAACCAACGTCATCGTTTCAGTGAGTCTTTTTTCTTTTTAAAACATTGGTTTATATCTCTTATTAGTGATCTAGTATGCATATCTGTCTTCTAATATGTAAATGACAAAAATACAAAAAAAAAAAAAAGAAAGACGAAAAATGACTTTAGTCAAATATATATATATA
This sequence comes from Typopeltis vanoorti, assembly GCF_054136105.1. Taxonomy (NCBI): domain Eukaryota; kingdom Metazoa; phylum Arthropoda; class Arachnida; order Uropygi; family Thelyphonidae; genus Typopeltis; species Typopeltis vanoorti. The sequence goes on along the minus strand of NC_143550.1, from coordinate 76,174,137 downwards.
TATATATATATATATATTGAGTTTTTGACAAAGATTTGTATGTCGAACAGGCACTAAGAATGTTTCGAAATTATTTAAATATATTAACCTTATTATAATTATATGGCGAACTGCTGATTGCCACTATTGAAAAAATGCATTTTTATTATTGGAACGGGAAATACTCTCAAGTTGAGGATAAATTTTGGAATACTTAAAAGAGAAAAATAAATCTTCATCTAGAAAAGACAGACGAAGTATTGATTGTATGATAGCTAAATGACTACATTCCAGTAACTGTTTCTTTGATCAAGAAACGTCCCTTTTGCACTTAGTATAGCCAATGAAGTTTTCACAATAACAAACTACAAGAAGGCAAGTAAATGCTTATTTAGAAGTTATTTTTATGCTTTAAAATTCAGGTGCGGAAAATGTGTATGGTTCCAAAGCAAAATTCTAAACGACATACGTGTTCGTGTAATGAGTCAGCGTTGCCTCATAACTACGCGGTGAAACGGAAGCTAAATCTCGGCTTACCTGCGTTTGCCCAAAATTTCACTGAAGCACTTCTCCAGACGAATTTGTTTCCGTACACTCCGCCTCACCTTAATACCTTTAATGGACGACAGAACAGTTCAACTTGCATAAACTTTACGGCTTGTTGCCTTTGTGCAAAAACCTCAGCAACTGTCACGCACAATATCCTTTTCCGTGGAAGCGCTGTTAGTTGCGGTGGTCCGACCTGCCATCTTGGACCACAGGAGAAGTCTTTAAATGCAGCTATTTCTCAACGCCAGAACAGAGTGTCAGATGTTATTTACTATAAAATTTATTACATCAGGTGTCACTTGCTTTCTTGTTGCGATCTTGTTATAGCGTGTTCCTGAGCAGAAAACTTAGTTGTAATAGAAGAGACTTCAGTGAAGTGTTAAAAATGGGAAAGATAATTTATTATTATTATTATTATTTTTATTTACATAAATGAAATTCAAAAAATCCATTTAGTGAGTTGAACGGTTACATGCATTTTGTAGTCAAAATAAAGTCTGGATATAATCTATATATAATAATATTTTAGCTCTCTCTGCCTTCATACAGTCGTTCCTAACAACACTTTATAAGCATCGGGTTGGGAATGAGTTCAGTAAATAATAATGATGGGCAGGCTACTTATCGTTTTTGAAATTATGTTCATTACTTGTTAAGTAATCTTATAACTGATTTTTATGTTTCCAAAATTGCTTCAAATATCATTACAAATCTCGCGAATATATTTCATGATTAAGTTGTAATTTTCCCTGCATGTAATACCTAAATTATTCGAATAATAACTTGATATTTCAGATCCAAATTAAATGCACGAAACCTTTAAATGATGCTGGATGATTGCTTAACTGCACTAATATTATGTACCTCAAAGAACTGCCCAACTAAGTTATAATTTCCTTCTCTCACACGAAGATTCATGTCTTAGTGATTTAATTCATCATCCCCCCCCCACACACACACCCAAACAGTAGCATAGGTGTAAATATGAGATAATTTTAAATAACTTCTTTTTTTCCCCCTTGACTTCTTGTTTTTCATATATTTTTTAAACTTTTGATGTACGTTTACGTTCTTCGATAGTAAAGATTTCGGTTTCGCAGGAGATCTTTACAATGGTTTTTCAATTGATCGTGAGTTATTTGATTTCATAGAGAAATAGTACTTTTCTTTCTCTATGAAACTCGTTACTATAAACCAAACCGGATGAATACTATGAAATAATAAAATCAATGTAATCAGGCATGTGATATATTTCTTTATTAGACTCATCTAACATCATCACAGTCAAAATTAGTGCAGAATATGTAAATATGTAACAGGTACAGAATTTAATGGGGAGGTTACACAATATACGCGTCGCCGATGCACCTGTATGATGTTATAGATAAAACGGAAAAACAAAACAAAAAAAAAATAATCGGTCCTATCTCATCTGCTATTAACGTGTTAGACCCAATAGCCTGTCAGGGCCAAATTATTTTATTTTCATTAGCCTAATTTATGCATTAATATCAACAGAACAGTTCTGTTGCTCTCTAAGTTGTGTGCGCATGCGCTTTAAACAATAATAATCTATATCTATATGTTAGCAGTCTAAAAGATGAATTCAAGAAGTTCAAAACAAGTGGTGTGTGAAAATAATCTGGAAGAAGTCCAGAATGAATTAGGATTAATAAGGAGATTACACCCGATGAAAAATTCAATTTTTTTATTACGTAAAAGAGACAAATAATGGATAGAATGCACTGGTCTCACAGCCTCAATTGCTTCGGCTATAATTCCAAACAGCCTATAGCTTTGACAGAGGAAGGAGTCTAAACACCAAAGTCTTCATGCCTGTAACGAAGGTAAGATGAGTGACGATAGACAACAGCTGTTGCTTAGGTGTTTAAAGATTGGCCTGGTTTGCTGGGTAAATGGATGATCCCATTGCGGTCCCTTCTTTTTCTTTTTCTTCTCTCTCCTTAACCTATTAGTTGGTGGGTAGCATGGGCTTTTGATAGTGGTCTTCTGTTTTGTGCTGTTAGTTTGACTGTTTGGTAGCTTCGTTCCCTAGCAGGTCTTCCCTCCATCATTCCCTCATTCATATTTGTAGTCCAATTTGAGTGTCTTAATAGGTGTCATATTATGTTATTTCTCCTTTTTTCTAACTTATGTAGTACGTTCCTTTTTTTTATTCTGCCTTTCTTATAATACTTCTTTATTTGTAACACTTTCAGTCCATGTGATCTTCAGAATTCAGCCAACTATTCGGGAATCCCTTCAGACCTTTTAAAAAGCTTTTTCCTTTAAAAGTCAATTAACGAGAATGGACAGTAAAATCAAATAATTTGACAATATTTTGGAGGAAATTCTTATTTTTAAAGATCTAAAGCTTCACTTAGAGAGAGAGAGAGAGAGAGAGAGAAATCAAAGATCACCATCAAGTCAGAAATTTGTAAATATTCAGCATTTTTTCTATAAAGGAGATGGATTTCAACAAAGCATTATACACGTCAAAACGTTTTTGAGTTTTTTTTTCCTCTCATAAATTATGGCAAGTGAACCGATAGACAACCGGTCGCTGTGTGACAATCTTATACACTTTAAGATGACCGTAAATTCCAGAAACTCTAGCAGTGGGTAGTCTGTTTACTCTTTTTGTATTACAAGTTTATGAGTTCGCATTTTAGGAAACTGCGATCACCTCTCAGCAAGTACAAAAAACGTATACAAACCAGCCCATGAACATGCAGTTAGTAAACAAAATGTATTCATCTTATGGCCGTACGAGTTAACTCTAAACATCTAGTCTATTTTTACGGTTGCATTTATATGCAGAATTTGAAGTTTGTACTTTCAAATTACTTCGTTCTTTTATGTACGCGAACGGAATTTCATATCTATTTCGCGAGAGTAACTTGCATGAAATATTTATAGAGGGATTTGGCATAGAGAGTCTAGGCATCTTCCCTGTTCTAATTTACAACTGAAAGTTTAAATTGTAGATTAAATATTGACCTTTGTAATATCAAGACTACTGCAAATCCTGAACCATGCATTGCATATTATTTATGATTTTTTATGCTTTTCCGTGTAAATAATGTACAGTAATCTGTGTGAAAAAAGCAGTAATCTCTGCTTTTTCCACAGTGATTTATCCATTGTCTTAAACATCAAAATCTCTATATTTTAGATAAATGGTCTCCAGATGGCGTTGGTTGGACAATAATATATATACCGGCGGATATTTGGCACTTCTCCAGCATTGCATATCATAACAGAGTTCACTTTCGCTCGCCATGCCGTCAGGGTTGCAGCTCAGGTTATCTGATTTATGCTGTCCTCTGGGCTTTTAACTATTCTATGAAATATGTAAGAAGTCGCCACAAGAACTTTAATTTTTTTTTCTCCCCTTTTATTATGCTTTTTTTTCCCTGTTCACGAGGAAGCTAAATTTTCATGCAACACACAGTGGCACCTGGCGGGTAATAAAATCGGTCTACATTAACTAGCTGATGATCTTTTAAGCTGCCTGATACGGGAGAGTGCTCAACGTTGCAGACGCATTTACTGGATCTACATTACATTAATGTTCGGAATATAAATCGAGACGATCTCAGAATTACCGGAAATCGATTAGTTTAATCTTCATAAGTATTAGCGAAGTATAAAAATAAGGACGTTCACGGACACAAAATAGTTGTACTTAAATTATGTCTTTGAATATTATTTCATTAATCCAATGACATCAAAAATTGTGACAAGATTTAAATAGTCGAACTGAACTTGTAATAAATAATAGTAATGTGTAAGCCTATGAAAGAAGCAGGATGTTTTGACAAGTATACCGCCTCATTCTAATATTCGTATCAGAGCTTATGATTTACCACATTTATTATGATTAATCACAAAGTACTCTAATTAAGCATTAAGTTCTTGTATTTTCATAGGCAAAATAGGCAAATTGCCTACAGAACCAAGTGAAAAGTGCAAATACTTAATTTAAAAAAGTATTAATATTTATTTATAAATATTAATTTATATATTAGTTTATTTATATTAGTTTATTAATTCTAATATACGAGTATTATAAAGATTTTAAATTGTTATAGATACATAACTATAGAATTATATATTTTAATAAATATTATAATTAAATAATATACTCGTTTCAACAATTCGGCACCCGAATTGTGGGATGAGTAATAATTATCACTTTCACGTCGAACTACAAGACCTCAGAGTGCTTGGTTTTCTGTTGGTGCTCTTCTTCCTCGAAATAAAACTTCAAACTGGAGGAAGAACTCTGACCCAGGTCGAATATCGCGTATATGACCAGCATTCGTACATCAAATTGAAACTGTGTGCGGTAAAACCTAACTGAGATTCGCAACGCTTTGTGTGAATTTTGTGGAGATGGAGCACTTACGCACATGCCATGGTAGTCATCTCACTTCTGTGAAGGTCGAACAACCTTAAAAACCATGAAATGGCAGACCATCTGTACAGATGATTGGATGTCTGGTTTATGATTTACTGGCCAAAGGACAGCAAATGTTTCATTGTACCATTCCAACGGTACACAAGGTAACTATGGAGATTTCATCGTTGGTTATTGTCAATAGCTGTTGGAAGAAAATTGGCGCTAAATATTACACAGCAAATTAGGCAAACATTTCAACACATATCTTTTCAGAATTCTGAGTGAAATTTTGAAGAAGTCGAAAAAAATTTCTGAATCGTTATTAGGCTGAAGGCAAACAGTTTTTTTTTTTTTTAACAGAATTTGTGCCAAATGAAAAGTCCGTCCTCACAGTGGAAATATCTAACCTCTCCTGGTTCAAAAATATCGGAATCAACAATCGAAAGTTAAGTTAATGATTGCTGATAATGGCTTACGAACAAAATGAAGCGACAGACAGATAGAGTACTTGCAAGATCCATTATGACTAACTGTTTCTGGAAATACGCCGCAAAAGACTTGATAACATGTTCTCAGCCGTACTGTCATCTGGCAATGTGATGCCATATGTTTCAAGTGAACTATCTGATCTTAAGGGGGAAAAAAAGTAAGTATGCATGGCGAGTGCTTTCTCGTTCAAGTATAGCCCTGACATCTCTTCCATTAATAGGCACACGCTAACCATTGTTCACGCAATACTATCTTCTCCTTAAACTCATTACACTGACGAAGCGTTCACAATAGTCTCTGGCCAAAGATTTATCACCCTCCAAGCAAATAATCAAGTTCTCACATCCTTGCTAATTACACCCTTACAGAAGTTCAAGAAGCGAGCGATGCCTTGTCTCTTCTTCCTACCGTGTATTGATAAAAACCTTCGGTGCCAATTTTATAAAAACCCCTTAATTACATGTGTCTATTATGTCCCCTATTTTCGTCTATCAACTAGTCTTTCCAATCCACAGATTTGTTAATCTTAGTCAGCGCCTCTGGATTCTCTCCACTACTTCCTCATCCCTTAGTAATTGACGCCGAAATCTGTGTCCAGATGTGGTCTTAATTAAAGTCTCACGAAGAGGAAAAATATCCATTCCTGTTCCTTATCCATTCCTGTTGTTGATTTTCTTCACTTCAATATCCAGGTAGTCTGAGGGAGTTATTTGGACCACATATGTGATATGTCCTATAAACCTCAACTCCCTATCACAATAACCACAAATCTCTGACGTTTTCTGCAGTTCAGTTCTATCAGTGTAGTACAAGACTTCCGCTCTCTTCATGCAAAAGCGCGTTTACACTTTACCACATTAAACTGATAGCCATTTTCATTTTCCCATATTGGCAGGTAGTCTCCATAGCTCAGTCAGTATAGACGAAGCCCTTTGGTCAGAAAGACCTGGGTTCGATTCCTCAGTGACGTGAGAAACTTTATATCTGGTTTCTTTCGACTAAAGGTGAGTTAGCCGGTCTCATACGGAGGTAGGAGGTTTTTTCACCCGGAAACTCGGGTTTTTCGTTCCCTAGAACAGGCAAACCGGCCCCGTGAACGCACATGGATTACAGTCACGAATACGTCCCAGCCATATGCCGGTCCCGAGCCCGGATAAAAGTGGGGGTTGGGGAAAGTAATGGTGAACTACCCTGTAAAGAAATCTCACGAAGAATACTTTGTGGGCAATGCCTACAAAGTCACCTATGGTCGGAAACTACTGAAAGGGAAAACCAGGACCATATTGGCAGTGTTTTTAAATGTTCTTGCGAATTCCTATATAATCCTCATTAACTGTTTCTTTACCCAGTTTGCGCTGTCACCAAAAACAATTGGTTATCTCCTTTTAAATAATTTCCTATATCCTTGTAAAAATCAAACAGAAGAGATGTATTTTGTTAAAATAAATTTTGGTTCAGCAACAGCAATACGATGTGCACGGATGACGCTGGTATAATAATTCATATTTATAAAATGAGAAAAGTGCTCAGAAACTTAAATTTAGCCTGGTCAAATAAGGATACAGCTTCTTTTCAAAATGGTTGCTGTTTGTGAAACACAGAACCATACTTAATCTCCCCTCTCCCCCCCCTCCCCTCTCTCTCTCTCTCTCTCTCTCTCGCTCGCTCGCTCGCTCGCTCTGTCATCTTCAATTGACATTCCGATCACATATTCATGTATAATGTGGTCAGAGCTAGCAGTGAAATCGCATTACACGACACTGTAATCAATACGGTTGGATATGTACAGTATATTCAACAGAGAAGACGTAATATGGTTCAGTTCTATTTGCATTCGCGTGATTTATATTTGGAAAACTAATTTCCAGACAACTGACTTCCCTGGTTTAATAAAATTATATTATGACTTCTGTTCTGCTACTAATTGTCTTTAATTATTTTTGTGATGCATTATTTATTTAAAATTGCAAAACCTACTGAATATAAATGGAACCAATAATTTGTTTATCATATGATTTCAAAAGATAGTGTCAATGTTATAGTTATATTGCCGTTATAAAATTTATTGCAGTAAATGTTTTTAGAAATTAAAAAAAGTCAGATTTTTTTATAACGATCGGCACATTAGAAGTTTTTCATTCAGCTTTCTTAATATAGCATTTTCGACGATCCATATTTATGTTTATTTGTCTCTTTATTTCAAAACAGTGTTTGCTCTTACGGCCTTAATCAAATAGCGATCTATTTCTTTAATTTCTGCTTTCAAGCGAAACAGTTTCTACCATAATTATTAAATTGTAGGCTGTGAAATCATCTAACGCCACCACTGTGATAGAATTTCACCGTGAAACTGGAGAGATTCAAACATTCGCACCTTTCTTATGAGCCACACGAATGATTTATGTAAAATTACGAACCCTCTTCATCTAATTAGAATGCTTAAATATTCTAATTAGTTTTATTACCTTAATTTCCATAATCTTTCGCTTATTTCAGTGAGAAAGGGCATATTTTAATATCCCCGTATCGATTATTCATTCACATTTCGTTTGTTTTCGAGTGGAAATGAAAAAAAAAAAAAAATAACAATAAACAGTAAAAGACTTCACATTAACAAGAACGCAAATTCAGTCATTACTTTACAACGTTAACAACATAATTTTAAGAGCGAAAAATATTACTGACTATACTAAAACCTATTCGTTTGCAGTTCTTGAATTGTTTGCAATTCGAATAATTCTTTAGAGTTAGAGAACTTGCCTGGGAAAACTGATAAATTACGTAGCTTGCCATGCAAACATAGCGGCTTGTCCAATAAATATATGATATATCGCCTACTCCAAATATATCTATCTACATTGTAGACTTTGTATATTGCTACCTTAGTAACGGTTACCATGGTGTTACTTTTGCGAAAATTTTCGTTTACCACCAGGTGTGTGGAATCGTTTGAGTTAAGTAGTAATAAAACTCGGATGGCAGATTTAAAATGACGACGCTCCAGGCTAATTTCATGAATCGCTAAAGTGAAAGTTCGGCGTCTATATTGATAACGTGTATATAGTGGCCGTAGATTTTCCTCTTTTGGCACTTGTGTTGTAATTTAACTTTCATTAGCCTGTGAGTGCAATATAGCCTTCAGGCATCAATTGAACTCTGATCTTCATAAAAGAAAAATTAGCCTTGCCTGTAGTTTGAAATATATACTGAAATCGCTTAATTTCAAACATATTTTTTTAAACAAATGAAAGCAAAAATTGCAAGAGATATGAATGATACAACAATTTCATTGTAATTTAAAGCTTTATTCTGCTGGCAAGTAAACAGTAAATCAAAAAAAAGTTATGATGTCGTTACAGAAGAGTAAAAAGATAAAAGAAATATAAAACAAAATTAATCTATGTCGAAATTTATAAATTCCGATGACGTATTACATTTAGTGATTTCACTAATTACATTTTCAGTAATAAATAATAAATAGGAAATGCAGATTCATTTTCATAATCGTATTTTTTTAAGTTTTTCTGTTCAGATTTTTTTTCCCCTTGTTTAGTATCACTTGGTATGCTTTAGTTTTTTTTTCTTCTTTTTTTGGGGGTGGGTGGATGGGTGGGTTAAAATTCTGTTTGAGATTACAGATTTCGATTCTGACACCTTCAGTAAATAAAGATAGTCTTCACACTATACAAATTCGAGGACAACCTAACTGGAGTTTTCGTTCTCAAACCTTTAGTGAGCTATTCACTAAATTCTCTTACCAAAATAATGTATAAATAGCTTTTGTCTTCCGTATGCAAATGCTTAAGTGGTAGATGAATATAATCACCTAGCGTAAAGCCCCAGCTCTGATTATTAAAAGCCTAAGATGTTTGAAAACGTTCCACATTTCGCTTCTAGGGGATTATTTAACACTTAGTCTCCTCAATACAAGATTAATGTTTTAAGGGTTATAATCGTTCGTGGAAAAGATTCATGTTAAAATCTGAGCGAAAGGAGACGAGAGAGAGAGAGAGAGAGAGATGACATTATGAAACCAGCTATAACAACTATAGCAGTATAATTATTGCGAGACACCTCCCAAGAATCCAAGGACCAATCACGGAAGGGCACTCTTTACCATACAACCCATCACCTACATTACTTAATTCTGAATCAGCATGTTAAACCATTTACCTCTCACTTATAGTCTTTTTTGTCTAATAATTGCACGTGTTTTCTGCCCGATGTGCCTGTAGGCAAATGAAAACCCAGAGTTATCAAATCGGTAACTTTCCTTCGGTTGTAGAAGTCCATGTAAAGGTTTCTTTGATCACGATGAGAATCGAACTCAACTCTTTTCCACTCGAAGGGCTCGGTATCCTGTTATTCTTCCAACTGCATCAGGAGGCACTGAAAATTACTTTTTCTATGTTGTTTTCTAAAGGCAGATCATGTTATAAATATTTTAATTCCTAGAAAATTAAATTTAAAGCCGTAAGCCATCACAGAAGGAGTCGAATGTGGATGTGAAAAGGTAAGAAATTTCCGTAAAGTTAATATCTTAAGTCGTTTTCTCTGTTTGTATTGTGTGTTGTGCAAGAAGGCACATGCACTATAAAGTAACCAAAAAAGAAATATCCGATTTTTTTTTTTTCATTCCACATTGTAAAAGTGACAACTTTTTTTTTTTTTTGGAGATTGTTGGTAAATTACAAAAACGACGCATTTATTTTTCTTAAAACTTCCATTGCATTAATTTATGTTTCAGTCATTAAATTGCATAGTAAACTTTGTTTGACGTCAGCACTTGTCTAAAATGGGTATGGCCGCGAATGAATTATTTACCCTACACAGAATGATAATTTTGAACATAATTTACTATTTATGCAATGAAATATATTCCCGGTGAGATATTAAAGAATGATTATGCAAAAATATAATTCCTTGATAATTTTGGACAAAAAGAGTAATGACTAAGGTCATATGACAGATTACAGTACGCATTTGAAAGAATGGAATTCCATAAGGTATCGTTCCCACATTTATCTATTTGTTTATTATCTTTGCATGTCTACTTTCCATACGACGTAGCAGTTGTACCATAGTTCTATTTAATAGTCTTTGGAAATGCAGGTGGGAATCGATCATTTAGGTTCCCACCACGCTTTTTTAGATCCCTTATCAAGTTTTTAAAATGTAGTTTATGGCATAGTAAATGCTTTGTTATTGTTGTTTTTTATTTCAACGGAAAACTTAATAGAAGTTATTTTAAATTCAGAGTGTTTTGCTAACACGTGACCGATTATAAATGCATACACCTCTAATGTGATTTAAAACATAGTGACAAATGTCGAACAACAACATACAATAGCAGAGGAAAGTACCAATTTTTAAGTTTTTCTTCTAAGCCTGGCTGAAATATTTCCACCCACAGATGAGTTAAACAAAATGTCTACTCTTCCAATAAGGGAACAATTTCTTGGCCGGAATATTCCCCGGTCTTAAACCAGTAGACTTTTTCAAGTGGAGTTATTTCAAGGAAGTTGTTATCGATGATGCCTTATGTGTTAGAAAGACCAGAGTTCAAATCATGTCTTGAACGTGAAGAACTTTATAAGAGTTTTTTTTCATCTGAAGGTGAGTTCGGAGGCGAAATTCTGGTTTTTCATCCTACCAAAGAGACAAATAAGAGACGACACATCTGATTTTACAGACAGAATACAACAGCCTCTAGCCTACTTGCTTTCGTCATAATTCCAACTAACCATAACGTGCTTGAAAAAGAACTAATTCTCAAAACCATCGTAATATGAATAGGAATTTATTTTGTACGTTCAAAAATATGTTCTTTGAATCCCATCCATGGAAGATTGTCAACTTATTTTGCATTTAGTACCGTGGGTTGACTAAGGTTATATAATCTGTGAACGTTGCATGGTACTTCCAATCAACTTCCGATCACCGATAAACAAGATAGATAGCGAAATTTGCTTACCACATAAATACTCTCACAAATATGCATACAATAGTGAGATTCAAACCATAATCTGTTGCTAGAAAATAAAAGTGTTATCCACTACTCCAACAAGGCGTACATATGAAATTATTGTAACATTGGAATAAAAAAAAACAACAACTCGGTGGTTGTGCTAATGATTATGAATATATAAAGAAATTATGGATACTTTAATATCATAAGAGAATAAATAAACATATTTAAGTTAAAATGATGAATTTAAGAACATTAAAAATGACAAACAAAATTATAAATCATTTTATGAAATAAAAATGATCAAGTTCATACTCCTTTGTATACTTAAAAAGAATATATCTTACGGGGAAAAAGTTGTTGTTTTTTATTTACTTGAAAGCTAAATATATTCAGTAAATAATAGCGTTTATTTATATGGATTTTGAAGTTATTCTTCGTGAATAAAATATTGTCGATTGATAGAATAAAATTGCAATTGTTAATGTCCGTGCTCATATGATCATTTTACCCTTTAGATTTAATTTTGGATTTAATTTAGAGTTACATAAACTCTATCAATCAATATCTATTAATAACTGCAATATTTTTACGACAATTAGGGATATCTCATGGGGGAAAAAAAAAACTCTAAAGAGATTCCTTCTGCTTTTCGTAAGACTATTTACTTCCAGACCATTTTCTACGTAAATCTCATATATTTTGTTACCCTTTTAAAAACATCCCATTACGAAATCAATCTGAACACCACTAATTTGAATGCATTTAATACTTAGCTGAGTACGAACTTTATACAAACAGAAATAAGATTAATAAAATGATTAATGTCAGAACTTAAAACTAAGTGCAGTGTAACACATTTGCGAGCGACTGCTTACTAATTATTAAATCGAACTAGAGAATTAATCTAAGGAGAGACAGTATTAAATTAATGTCTATTATCTTATTATTATTTCTAAACAAAATAAGCCTATTAAAATTTAACAAGTTTACAAAATTATGATACCGACTACAATTGCGATAATAATCCATTTAATTTAAAAATAAAGGAGTTGGCTAAAAGCAACATTTAAACCAGTGTTTAGCATTAATAATGTCTGAAATGCAGCAAATACCTTCTCATTTTCCCTTAATTCTTTTGAAGAAACAAACAACCGAGAATTATGTTTTATTTTTTCCTTAGAAAGTATTCTTAAGATAGCGAACAACGGTGAACTACAACGAAGACGGAATCTAGAATAAGCCATTAACTTAACAATGCAAGCTTTAGGAGTTCAACGTCAATTCACCAGCAGTACCTGCACCGTGACACGCAGACGTTGGCGCTGTGCCAAAATTATAGAGCCCAGAGGTTTCCATATATCTCAGACTCTTGATGGTATTTGCATTAAGGCCCGGTTAAGTAAAATTCATGTTTCACGTTCGGAATTTTATTTTTAGCTCGCTGAAAATGGATTTAGAATATTACGTAACTAATTAAGTTTTACGAGTGACTTCATAATTTGAAAGTTCTTCAGATTTTTAAAGAGATTAACTGCAGATTTTCAACCATGTTTGCAAATAGTATGCATAGGATGCTTCAATATTCTCTGGATTTTATTAGTTCAGCTAAGAGACCGATTTAGTTGATTCTTTCTTTCTTTTTTTTTTAATATTTGAGGTTGGTTTTAAATTATTTTACGTAAGAGCATCAAAAGAAAATGCTATTAAGGAGAACGTTTTCGCATCTCCTTAATCTATTTTCGAAAATCTCTCTCACTCTCTCTCTCTCTCTGTCAATACTAAAACTCTGTTTATTAAATATATAAATATTATCTATCGATTTCCTGAACTTGCACAGTTATGCTCGTGAAAACCAGTGACGATTGCAGAATATCGCAAGGAAATGTATAACAGAACAACCATTTTGCTTTTAGCAATAAAATAAATAAAAAATACGAATAACATTGGAATGTAATTATTCTCACTTTTAATATTCTGAGATTTTTAGGAGTTTTAAACAGACAGCCAAGAAAGTCACACAACCCATCAACTTGAACTGAAATCCAAATAAGTGTCTCTAGATCATTAACAGTTAAAGTATAACCAGAAGGTTGCATGAAATTAAGGCTCTTCAACCTTCGAGTAGGTCTCCAAGCACAGCGTAGCGCAGTTGTAAAAACGACCAGGCGATGTGTCCTTCAATGGGAAAAAAAAAATTGACGACAGGAATCTTTATATGAGATGGAAGAGATTACAGTCTCACCATTTTATATTTTTATGCACATTATGGATCTCGGTCATCCTCCTGAATGGAGATGACACTTGACAGGAGGGCCACCTTAGATTAGCGTTGCTCACATCTTCTTGAATGCTAATAATAGCAAGTTCCTTTCTAATATCTTCATTTTTGATATGATTCTTCCATTGATGCTATCTGTTCACTCCACTTATTTGTCTCAGAACTTTCATATCTGTCGTCTCCAATCTTTGATCAAATGCTTTATTTCTAACCCACTCACAGATCCATAAATTAAAATTGGTTTGAACACTGTCTTACACATCTTTCGGCTAATAGCTTTCTTATTCCATGTAAATTTATTCAACTTACTCCACAACATACTAGCTTACTCTGTTGTCTATTTTCATATTTAATTGGCCATCTTCACTAAACATTGTGTCTAACTAACAAATATTTTACTTGTTCTATAGGTTTCATATTGAGAATGAGATGATGTTTTCCATATTTCTGTCTATTGTCATGAGTTTTGTATTTTGAATGCTAATTTTCATGCCAAATGTGATATAATAGTTATTCAATTCAGTTAAGGAATCCTGAAGACATGGAATAGATTTATTTGACATTATGATGCCATCTATCTAAAAGTAAAGGGGTAAGTTTAATATCTTCAATAGCTATATCAGGTTTAATATCAAATTTCATCATAATATGATCCACGTAGATTATCAGTAAGAGTGCGCAATACATCTGATTTTACATCAAATTCTTTCCGTGTCTCCTTCAATTCTAAATGCAGACATAATTTAAATATAGACTATACACTGTTTTGTATAATATCCCATTTACTATAACTATAGCGTTTTGAAAGTTTTTCTTCTTGATATATTCTCATGATTTGTCAACTATTTGTCTTAAAGGCGAAAAGGTAATGAAATGCTTTTAACGAGACTTGCCCATAACTAAACCGGGTTCGCATATACTTATAATTTTATTAATATCTTAATATTCCCACACGACTCTCCTTAATATCAGACTAAAATATTTTCCGCTAAACATTGCCAGACTTAGAAATCTGTAGTGTCATATTTTCAATTTTCGTTCTGAGTACTCGGTTTAAAACTTTATTTACTCTTATATATTTCTGTTCAGTTCATTTCAGGTATTAAAATTCAAACGAAGTAAGAAGAATGATCTAGAGTACTTCATGTTCTGCAGATCAGCCTTCTTACTTCGTTTATCAATAACACCTCACCAGCAATATCTTCCAAAGGATCAACGAAAGTTATAATTTTTCTTTTTATTGTCAAGAAATATATATATATATATATATATATATATATATATATATATATATATATATATATATATATATATTTTTTTTAATAGTGCTTTAAGATCTCTCAGAATCTCTGCCTTTACCAAGCAGGTTCATCAATTCGGAGAGATGGGAGACACAATCATTTTTAACGATATTAGCAACTACAAGTAAAAGTTTCTTGAATACCTCTATTTATTACTGGCATTTAATCTATGTAGTAACTTTATTCATTTAATTCCCTTAAGTGTTTCCTTACTTCTTCATGATTTCACGTGGAGAAATTGTATCTTATATCTTCCCTTTCTCCACAGCTCAATAAAATCGACCGTAAAAACTCATATTATTTCAGCTACAATATACAGGGTGTTCGGGATAAATTTGACAGTTTCGTAAGGAAAAAGAAAATCTTCTTTGTATCTATTAAATTTAATGAATTGACAAAAAAACATTACAGGCAGAGTTAATTACAATACTATCAACAAGATTTACTCAAAATAACCACCATTAGCATCGATCACAGCTTCAATTCTGCTTCGGAACCTCGAACAAGCTGATGCTACAGTCTCCCTGGGAAGGGCCGCAAAAACTGTTTTAATTTTATCCATTAACTGGGCTATTGTATTACTGGAAGTGCGATTGGTGTCTTTTTCAACTGCGCCCCATACAAAATAATCCATGGGGTTAAGGTCTGGGGAGTTTGGAGGCCAAACATTTGGACTGGTGAAGTCGTAGAAATTTTCAGACAACCATTTTTGACTTTTCCCAGAGGTGTGGCAAGGGGCCGAATCCTGCTGCCATACATACGGCCTACCATTGGCTACCCTTGTTATCCAGGGCTTGACTACAGTTAGCAACTCCACGAACAAAGCCCGAATTCCAATGCCAGGGTTCTTCAACACCTGTTCCTGCAGATTTGCGAGGAATTCTGCTGTACGAACGCAATCAGATCGTCTGCTAGGGATCTTTCTTCTTGCTACATCCTCGTAGTCACCATTGCAAGTCTCTAGTTCATGCCTGATTGTTTTTACTGTATTCAGGGAGCATTGGGCAGCAGTCGTAATATCCTTATTTTGATGGCGGGCACGAATCATCATGATACAAGTTATTCTCTTCCATGATTCAGGTGGGTTCCAGCTATCCATCCTTTCTGACATCTTGTATATGAATGAAGAAGGGTCCAAACTTTTAAATGAAGAGAAGTGTGTGTTAATACATGTAACTTACGGAAAAATATAATTAATTATAAATATGTCAAATTTATCCCGAACACCCTGTATATCCGTTAGGATTCAGGACTATGAAATGGCGTCACGACTGCCATTTCACGTTTCTCTAGTAGCCTTGAGCTCAGTATCAGCGATGGCTGAATTGTGGAGGACGAGTGACTACCGATCTTTATATATATATATATATATATATATATATATACAAAGTTTATATATACCAAGAATTTTATTTGGTTTAACAACTTCTGTTATTAAATCTTCAATATGTTAAACTAACATATGAATAAGTCTTTGTTCCTTGTTTAAGTATGGATACGTTTTATGAACACAATACTTATCCATACTTACCTCAGCACTTTTTTGTTTTGTTTATGTATTTGATTATTTGAGCGACTTCGGCAGAAACCTCGTGAATGGCACCGGAGAGTTCTCATAACGTGGTGTGGTTCTTTCAACGTAGGGTGCACATCAAAATCTAGAGGACTCACTTTATAACTGTATGGAGGTAGTAGAGCAAGGAAGTACTTGCCTTCCTAATATTTTCATAAGATCAGATACTTCACGAGAAATAAGTGATCTCTCATAGTCATGGTATGATAGTGCGATATCCGACCGACTTGAGCTTCTTCCTTCGTTTAGGAGTCTTATTTCGCAGAATAAGAACAACAGAAACAGAAATATTGCCCATGAATGATATGGTGTAGTCGAGGACTTTGCCACTGTGAACTTTCTGAAAAGATCTAGATTCAAATCTATGTGGGATGGGATGAACCTTTATTAGGACTTTCAAGTGGATTAGCTGGTCTCATCGGAGAAGGTTTTTTTCCTACAGGAAAATCGGGATTTTTTCTTTCTCAAAATGGAAATCAGTTGAAGAACATTGATCCACAGATTACGCAATTAACAGACGTAATACACTGAACTCATACTCTTGGCTCAGTAAAGCATGAGAACTTTGTTTAGGCATCACGCATAAACGTTTTTTTCTGAACAAAGTCATAGAGGGAAAAAGGCTTCTGTCTGTGAAAGACACGGTACTGTCTATACCTTTAAGATACAGAATCTGCCAGAAGATGACGAAGCAAGTAAATGTTTATTAAACTCGTATTGCAGAACCTTATCTCTTCAAATCAAATTAACTGCTCCGTTCCTTCTGCATCTAAAATGAACATCACAAGCAGCTATCATTGACCATTTACATCATTACCTATTAAAAATAATTCAGCAGAATTCTGAAAACAAACAAGGGTGCAATTTAGTCCCACTTCAAATACCCCTTACTATTTCTGTCCTATGGAAACCAAAATCAGCTTTTCTCTGTAACTAAAATCTACAACTGTTCTAGAAGAATATATAGTTCAAATTCCTGAGTATCTAAACGTTACCTATTCACGAAACATCGTTTATTTTATACCAATAACAATCACCAATTGGCATTTCCAGAGTTGGTTAGAAATATGTTTATTTTTATTTTAATCAAAGTTCTAATTCATTAGAAGATATTAAGATAGGGAATGTGATATACGAACATTATTCTGAACTGCTGCGGTCAAGGTTACCCGTGAAATTCAGTTTCATCTAAAATAACTCTCAGGAGGATATCAACAAACCGCACATCTCTTTTGTCAATCTTCGTTTGCTGGTACAGCCGTACACGTAAAGAGAGACAATATTCTCAACCGAGCAGAGAAGCGATATCATATAGTTGCAGAGCGTCTTTTTCACTATGGGTTCTACGAATGGAGGATTGGAGCGAATGTGCTAGAGAACATTACTCTAATACCTGGTATTGAAGTGTACATTCGCAGATTTCAGAAGTTTGTCTTCTGAAACTTCTGGTCGAACCTACACGAACACTTCGACCCGTTATCTGTCTTCTTCTTCTCCTTCTTCTTCTTCTCTCTCTCTCTCTCGCTCTTTTTTGTGGGAGGGGATCCTACTAAAACGAAAACGATCAAAAAGCAATTTTTAAAGAGCACTTGATCTCAATTGCCTATTTTTATCTTTTATCTTTTTAAAAGTCAAGGAAAAAATAAATATAAAAGTAGTACTCAACAAATTCCATCTATATTCAATCCTTACCATCCCTGGCTGTGAGCGAAAACTCTTATTACATATTATAGTGCAGAATCTGCATCACGATATTATTTATTTCACAGTTAAAAGAGTTTTGTCATTTCCTCTAAAAATTGCCTTCTACAATGTGGGAAATCTTTATTAAGGTCTTCAAATGAAGATAAGTTTGTGCACAAATATAGTTCTTCAAAATCGTATTTTTTCTTCACAAATCTATTGTTGATATTACTCATCCTGAAACTAATAAATATATCATTTGGATAGGATGATTTGATTTTGATTTGCATTTCTCTGTTTCCTCCATTCGAACTTCTTCATTCACGTGAACCTAATTCTTACTTTTTCTTGTTGATTATGGAAATTTAGATTTAATAAAATATAGCGACTGTCACAATCTAGCCAGCTTGAAACCTCTCAGCGATTACTTGTAAGAAATAAGCGCAATAAAGTAGATCGCGATTTATTCTTTCCTATTTTTCACAATTTTGAAATACCTATTATAAACGCGTAGTTTATATT
The DNA here is from genome assembly GCF_054136105.1 of Typopeltis vanoorti. Classification (NCBI taxonomy): domain Eukaryota; kingdom Metazoa; phylum Arthropoda; class Arachnida; order Uropygi; family Thelyphonidae; genus Typopeltis; species Typopeltis vanoorti. The sequence goes on along the minus strand of NC_143550.1, from coordinate 76,155,387 downwards.
AAATCAGTAATCAATATTATTATAAATGTAAAAATAAAAGTAAATAACAAACGTAAAAATAAATGTAAAAAAAAATTATAAAAATGGCAGCTAACTTAAAAGAAATGAAAAGATCTCAGTGTGTATGTAATAGTTTTGCAACATTCTTTTGTGATACTGTCCGACCACAGATGCGAGACCCTCTGCTGGCAATGTGCCAAGAAGAGTCAATTCATGTTGAAGGGGGAGAAAGGAATAAGGCGATGTACGAATTCGTTACCGACACACGAAATCACATGCTTTATATGTAAAAATTTCCAGCTATTGTACAAGAAAAATAGTTACCACTTTAAAAACTAAATTTTCATAAAAGAAAAGCTAATTTTCCGACGTATAATAATAAACACTCATCCCACGAAACGCATTGATTATCCTATTATCGGAATGGATTCACCTTCTTCTGCAATGCGCAGACGTGTCGCATCTGTGGTAGCACAATAGTTGCCATAACAGTATCAAATTTTTATCCACAATGTTCAGTTCGAGTGCTTCTGTTTAGTGAAGCTGATTTTCATTACAAAGTGATTTGTTTTCTGTTTTGCTTTTGAATATCCACCTAAGTTTTAATCAGCGTTTGATGATTGGTATAAAAAAACCAAATATTTGATTTTGGACGCATTCCCAGAATGCATTCCACGCATAAAGAATGACTATACTGTATATATATTAAATTTGAAACAGTGTATCATTATAGAATGGGAATATAAGATAACAAAGTGTCTGTAATGTTATACATTATAACATTACGGACACTTTGTTATCCAACCACCCACCCACCCACCCACCCACCCACTTACACACACAGACACACATACATACACGAACACACAACGAAGGTCTTCACAGATCCTTGGTTTTCACAAGTTTTAATACAAGTTTCCTCCGCTTACTTGGGATTATCAGATGTATCAAATGTTATTATTAAATTATTGTAGTAAGTCCAAACAAGAAGAATCATCTACAAACAACACTACTAGTACATTTCAGATGGGATAATACGGATAATAAAATCCAAATAAATAATTTTTTTTTTATTTATTTAAAAAGAAATAAAGTTTTACTGCATCTACCATATCTTTGTAGTACAAAGTATATCACAGTACATCGTGCAGTTCAAGTTTTTTTTTATTGATATGCAATATTCGAGAAAAAAATGGGAGTTTCCACATAATTTGTATAATACTGTGAATCCTTTCGGTTTTGATATATGCATGATAACGTTATTGTTATTGTTACTGCAACTTCCATTTTTTAAAAAAAATGGTGGGCTATGTGAATAAGCCCTTGCTTATATTCAATAGTGCTATGTTATCTTACTGCAGGATTTCGATCTGCTATTCAATACAGCATCACATTTCTTTTTTTGTCTTCTCATTTGTGTTCAACCGTTAGTTAAGTGAAATTTTTTGTTGTATTGAGAGTGCTTAATCGTATTTTTTAATTTTTCTAAGGCTACGAAAGGCAAAAACTTTTCAATACATCATAAAAGGAAAAAAAGTAAGTCCTCAAACCATTTTATAAAAGGCAAAAATTTATCACTGTCATGAAGAGAATGGAAAAAAAAGATGATATGGGAAAATGACTACTTTTTCTAATTACTTTTTTTTGTAATAATCCCAAAACAAATGTTCATTTTTTATTTCTGTGTTAACTGTTTCAATGCCAAACATTTTTTTATTTCCGTGTTAACTGTTTCAATAACAAAAAAAAAAAAGATATTTCGAAAGTCACTTTAAATGTAACATAAAAACTGTGAAATTAATTATCCATGCAATAGTGAACTTCCCAAGAGTGAAAGTGAGGAACTTAAGAGCCTTTCGACTCAACAGCCAATTTTTGTTTAAGCAAACAGTTACGGTGATGGAATCAACATTATACATTTGTAAGGAATTTTACACTTTCGTAAACTAAGAATTTGGTTGACTAATGGGATCATTTCTAAAAAGAAATGTATTAAGATGACAAATTTTACTTTATGATTTTCAAAATAATACTAAAATCATTAAATATACACTGCTTGGAAAGAAGTGAATGGATACTATGGTGTCTGTTGACTTCTTTCCGTGACTGTTGTGAGGAGGACGTCCCTTGATCTCATCAGACCTCCAGTTCATCTCATATATGTTCAATAGGATTCAGATCAGGGCTCTGTGGAGGACAGTGAAGTGTGGTGACGATCGTGTCCACAAACCACGAAATTACAGCAGCCTTATGATATGGCACATTGTCTTCCTGAAAGAAACAATGGTCAGTTCCATAGAAAAAGTAGGAATACCTCTCGGAGTTCAACGTTAATGGCGCCATAAACAGAGGTCCGATGCTAAACTAGGAAAAACAGGACCATACCATTATACTGCCATCTCCGAATTTAATAGTTGGGGTTACGCACTCTGATAAGAGACATCCGCCGCACTAACACCCGTCTATCTGCTCGGTAGAGGGTGTAGCGTTATTCGTCTCTCCTAACACAGCATTCCATCACTCCATATACCACTGTACACGCTCTGTGTACCACGGAAGACGATGCTGCATGTTAGTTCGGGTCTTGTGGGGATTGCATATTACAGTTCTACCATGGCAACCCATGTTGTGAGGCGGTTCTGAATGTTTTTGTACAAATTGTAAAAATGGAAATGTTCCATTCGTGCTCTGAACTCTGCATTCAACGTGTCAAGCGACGAATGGCGATTTTTACATATTATCCTTCGTAGTAGCCTGCGGCCACTTTCGGTGAGTGTGGTGGGTTGTCGACTGCTGGTAGCACTTGCAATGGACTTCCCCTGCTCCCATCTCAGTATAGTATCGCTTATTGCTGAGCTGGGATGGCCTATTTGACAACAGTTTGTGGCCTGCAACATGGCATTCTATCACAACGCCTCTTTCAAACTATGTCATTCCCTTCTCGTAGCCATTTCACGCGGACACAGTTGGCTTGGAAGCACCATATTCCTCCAATTTATGACCACAAACACATGGATCGTTACATGGCACGATGCACCTTGCTCATGGAGATGTCCGTTGACTTCTTTCCAAGAGTGCATGTTTGTACGACTTTAAATTAGCCAAAAAAATGGAAATGAGTGGTGTAATTAAACAACATTTTTATTGCAATCATATTAGTACCATGAGTTATCCAAGGATTGCAAAAGCAGAAACCCTGTTTTAGGGAAAAAAATCATGGTGCGTACTCGTCACACCACTGATGATAAACATAGCGATAGTGCCATATGGGTTGATGAATATCATTTACCGCCCAAGATATTTCATCCGAGGGCTACAAATATTCCAGATATTCATGTATATACAAAATTTTCGATAAGCAGCAAATCTTAGTACATTTGCATGCTGTTCAAATATTTTGTCCAATAAAGAACTGCCGATAATTATTCCACTAGAAGACAGATGGAGATGTAGAAAATAAGATGATTTACGGGATTTTCTTAGTTAACTCTGATTTATCCGACAACAAATCCTCTGTTGTGGTCAAATACTAAACTGCCTAAACTAGGTTTAGGCAAGACTTTTTCAAATGCAGTTTCTCAAATTACAAATAGAAGAGCATTAATCATATAGAACATGTTATATTATTATTATTATTATTATTATTATTATTATTATTATTATTATTATTATTATTATTATTATTATTATCATCATCAAGAGGCTCTATAGAATAATTTCTGTAAGGTTTATGGAATCCGATATATGAAATAAATCTTTACTCTGCCTGAGGACTGATATATTTTAATGTAAATCCCACCCAATTTTAGTAACGTGGGTTGGGTAAGTGTTAGATAATCAGGTTCCTCTGCTCCAGGGTTTTAACGTGGTGCCCAATAAGCTGCCTGTGGTGGTGATGGTGGTGGTAGTGGTCTCACATGTCGAATAAAAAATCATATACCACCACAAACACGTGGCTCGTTACATGCACGATGCACCTTGCTCATGGAGATGTCCGTTGACTTCGTTCCAAGGGTGCATGTTTGTACGATGTCAAATAAGCCAAAAAAAATGGAAATGAGTGGTGTATTTAAGATATTCACGAATAAAAAATATTCACGAATATCCGCGCTCACTGTGGGATTCGCATCTACAACTTATTGGTTCGAGAATGGTGGTATCCACTCGGTGAACCAGCACGGCATTTCTAGTTGGATGGGAAACTACAAGTAACTTGAAGATCTCATTTTTATATTTAGCTCGTATTTTTTTAAATTGATCTTACAACCAAGTGTGGATTCATACACTGAGGTAAAATATAAGGCAATTATAAATTGGCCTTAGATATCATAACGTTCAACTGTTTTCAAAAATTAGACGCTTCACGATTTTAAAATTTTCGAATGCTTGACTTCATTTATAAGTTTTCCCATTCAGCTTCCCACACGGAAAATATCGAAGAGAACTGCAAATTTTCAACTTTATTTAAATGAAAGTTCATGAGGAAGAAATTCCGCTTCACAACATTTAAGTGAAATAATCAAGAGCACTGGAAAATATTTTTCTGAGAGAAATTTATTTATTTGAGCGATATTTATATGAAAATAATTATTCTAATTTGCGAAACTATGCTGAAAAATTATGTGCATATTTCGGTTCTAACTATTTGTGAGTCAGCATTTTCACTTATGAAAATTATTAAATCAAAGTAGCCGTTAACTCTGACCAACTCCACTCAAGTAAAAGACTGAATCAGCACTTACATGCCGTACAGCATTGGTTTCCAAACTGTAGTTCGAAGATCACCCAAGGCAATGCTGGAGATCAGCGATGGTTTTGAATGTTGGCCGCTTATATCAAGTTAATATCCATTTCAAGGTCAATTTTCTTTCTTATACTTTTCTTCTCAGCTGATATTTTCTGGCATTTTCCGTGTATGTTTATAAATTAAGGACACTTAGATTGATCAGTCACTTATATTTTCACTTTCTCCGCAGATGTTTAGTTTATTCCACTGTGCTTTTCCATTGCTATAACCAAACATATAGTTCCTTTGAATTACCATCTATAATTTTACCATTTTTTCTAAACAAACTGATTCATATTTGGCAGCTAGCCAGCTATTGTTGTATATTTTTCTTGTTGAACTAGAAAAGATTTTTTAATCTTAATTCATTCCTGATACTTCTGCTCACTGAAAGAACCTTTTCTGCAACATATTTTCTAAGAATATTACAATTTTTAGGTATTCATGTACAGCATTGGTCAATTCTCGGATTCTACATGAATCCATTTATGATATAAAATGTTATATAATGGGAGTAATTCCCATAAATAATAATAAATAAAAATGCTTATATCATGGTTACTTAATGTGTTCTGCGCACACTTTGTTTTCAGTATAAAATAATTTCTTATGATTTTGTGTGACTGCGTGCTACCGTTGGCATGAGTTGAATGTGTGCGACAACTAATTTTAGAGCGCCAGTACTGGATTACTGCGCTATGGGAATCAGGCAAATTGTAGCTTAGATTGTTGTTCAAGTGTTGCTATTACTATTCTACTTCTTTTTATTAAGTTGGAAAGTCCATGTTTTTTACCTTGTTATTTTTATAAGTCTTATGTTTTTTCTTTCTCACCTGAAGAAGTCGGAGCACCGATGAAACTAGTCGTGATTTATTAAAGGTTTTTGTTATACTTTCTCGGATTCTAGTCAGTTAAATTAATTAATTAACACATACTTTCTTAATTTTCTTATAAAAGCGGTATCATAAATAGAGGTCAAGAACTGAAAAATTTAAGATTTTCCAGTTCTACAAGTCTTTATCTTTCCAAGTACAGTGGATAATAATAGTGTCCTTTGGATGAAAAGACGGTGGTTCCAATTCCATTCAGGACTATGATAAGACATTTGTAACTGAAATTCAGCAAATCCGTTTTTAATTCGACGTTTTTTTTTTCCTCTCTTGTAAACAGACAAACCGGCCAGAGAACACGCAAGCTGACGAACATAATAGGCAGTGACGAACATAATTAAGCGTGTTATACTTAGAATAACACGTTAAAGAAATAATGAAGAGGATAATAAATCTGGTAAGTTTTTATTCGTTTAACAGCACAGTTAAAGAATCTTTATCCTGCTTCAAATGCATGCATTATCTTGGGTGATTAGTTTGATAATCATCCAAGATAATGAATGAATATTATGCTCTCTCTCTCTCTCTCTCTCTCTCTCTCTCTCTCTCTACCTTTACCAATACTTTAATAAATGGCTGTATATCGCTATATCATATTAAATAAGCACATGATATTTTACTTTTGAGATATTATTTCTAAAAATTCTACTCATCAGAAAAAATATTTATTTTCTTTCTTATGCCAGTCTTGTTACAAAACTGAATATTATTCCTCAGCAAGTAAAGTCTTAAATGGAAGTATTCAGTTTACAGGAGCAGATGCTGATAGAAGGAAAAAAAACTATGGAGAAGGGTTAAATTTCACGGGAGCAGCGCAACAACTTAAATTTTTAGTGTTCGGCGACACTTTGCCGCACACATAGACAGAACAGACACGTCTCACCATGCACACATGTTACAGGGATCCTCTTCGACCATCGAAGGCTGTGAAACGAATGAAAAAATTCCACGCTAACAGTTACTGCGTTCCTCACTTTACAAAAAAACCTTTTCACTATGCCTTTGAAGAGAAAGATGGGCGCGCTTGTAGCTGGGATGCATCGCTATTACCCGATCTGATACTGCTTTGAATGGAAGCAGTATCAGATAGAGGTCAGCGAAGAATCTTACGATTCGGCCAAACACGTTTTTCTATCCAGATAATAAGAAGAAAGAATGCGTGTGGAATACAACAAATGAAAGTCACAGTGAACCGTATAACTCTTTTATTTCAGGAACAAAAAAAAAAATAATGAAGAGGAAAAAACACGCGTTAAAAAAAAAAAAACCAGCTATTTAATATGGATTCAACTACTGTCTTCTGCACAGCAAAATGGGCAGCAGTAAAATATTTTGAATTCGATATTTTGCCAAAGATGAAGAATCGTATTGATAATTACCAAAGTATATATTTTATCCGGTAATTGATGTTTAATTGCAAAAGGCAAAGAACATAATCTCACCTTTTCAACCTCAACTGTTCCTCGCAATTTGACAACTCCGTTGTTCAGTGATTGATAGTTTTAATTTCCACACTTGAAGAATAAATCCCTTTCATACAACGGAAAATTAATGATTGATTTGAAATTATAAGTTATAAAAGGATTATTTAAGAATTCGTGAGTAAGCTATCGATATCCAGCATTATAAAGCCAAATTCAGTAAGCTTTCTAGGAACTTTTTCTTAAGTTTTAGACTTTTTGATGGCCACATAATTTACGGAAGAATAGTCAAAGATGTAGGAGAAATCAAGTAATATTATTTTAGTAACAGCTGTGCGTTTTCATTTTTCATTTTTTTATGCAATTTTTATAGTCTTAAATTATGTGTTTGCTGAAATTTCAAAGCTTTATACACAATCTTTAGCAGACTGATATTTTAGGAAAAATAGTTATGAAATAAGGCAAAATATTTTTGCTTGTTTCTTTCTATAGTATGACATTACAATACAAATTGAATAATATTTCAAATAATATCTCTCTAAATATCTGTTAAAGTTCTGTTGACTGTTATACAGTTTACCTTTATATTTTTTTATTTCTACATAAAATAATAATGTAACTTTTATTTTACTTTAAATAAAATGCTGTTATTTTAAATAATTTAAATCTTTTTCTACTATTCTAAATATAAAATATACACCTTTAAATTTTACATGTAATATTTAAATATATTATGGTATATTCTAGCCAAAACGTAGTCAATTCCATAATACCACCGTACAGGTACTAGTTGAATACATCGACATTGGATACAATTGGCATCAATGCGCTGCGGCTGTTTTCATTGACATAGCCAGTGCATTTGACATTTGATAAAATTTGGCATTTTGCATTACTGCATAAACTCATTTCAACTTGAATACCATTGGAAATTTGGAAATGGATCACCTAATTAAATCATACCTTTTTGACAGGCGTTTGCAAATCAAGATCAACGGTATAGTATCAACACAGAAACATATCTTGGCTGGAGTCCCACAAGGATCCTCACTAGCTCGAATTCTGTTTTTCATATACTTGTCTGATATCCCGCATAATCCATTGTCATCCATCTTGGCCCTCTACGCGGATGATACAGCAATATTAGCCAGATCTCTAGAACCACATCTTGCTATCAAAAAATGCAAGAAAACCTACTACACATTGAAAAATGATTCTCCAAATGGAGACTGCAAGTAAATCCCCCAGAAGAGCATAGACATGCTATTCACCAGAAGACTGATGCTTCCTAAAGGGGACATCTTCCTGTTTAAAACAAAAATCCCGTGGCAAACAGAAGTCAAATACCTTGCTGTACTACTGGACAGAAGGCTAACTTTCAGCTGCCATACCAAGGCTCTCTGTGCAAAGGCGTCAAAAGCCATTGCTCAACTCTATCATCTAATCAACAGGAACAGTAAACTAAACACCAGAATCAAACTACTTATCTACAAACTGATGGTTCGTCCTATACTCACTTACGCTTCTCCGGCTTGGAGCCATACTGCTGACATTAATATTCTCAAATTACAAATGCAAAACAAATGTCCACCTATGGTCCTAAACGCTCCATGGTTCGTCAGAAATGTGCAACTCCATCGGGACACAGATGTCCCCTATATTTACACTTTCCTGCAAACTATAGCAACAAAGTTCTTTTCAAATGCATCTGTACACCCGAACAAACTGGTTCAAATAGCTGCAAATTACGAAGTAACGGATTACTTCAAACATAAAAGACCAAAAGCCATCTTAAACTCCAATTCTGATGTTTAATCTCCAAGCCCGCTCAGGGCGAGCAGTTGGCTCATAAATTTTTCCTTTCCCTATCAGACAGTGGGGAGTATGAAAAGCATTTTGCTTCACCCTTTATGTCAGAAATGTTAATCGTTAATCCAAAACATATTAGAAATAATCGCAACTGCTAGTTCGTCATTGTTAATTTTAATTGAGGTGTTGCATTAGAAGGAGATATTTTCAATTATTTAATAAATACCCAATGATAAAATACTGTATAATAAGACGATTATTTTCAATAATTTTGTTCTGTTCTAAATGGTTCAAATTACTTCGTTAACCAATAAACTGATACCGGACATTAATAAAATTATTGCAATGGGAACATATTTATTTAAAAATTTATTAATTTACACGAATAAAATTCGAAAAAGTCTGTATATCTATAATAGTAATTCTAAGCATGTTGAAAACTAAGCCATGTTTGCAAAGCATTCGAATGGGTTGAATTCGGAACTACAGCTGAAGCATCTTTTAGTTGCTATGAAGCCGGTGAATGTATTAAGCCTATAAATGACCTATGTTCTTTTGCCTGATTAGCAGGATGAAAGACCGAGTTTTCGGGAGGAGGATCCCTACAAGCTTCATATAAAAAGCGATCAGTGTTATAATAAGTTTATTATTTATTTATTAAATGGAAATATATTTTAAATATGATAATGGGGAAAAAAGTAATGCAGCATGAATCCTTAAGCGAGCATGAATACAAAAGCAGCGCATTAGTTCCAAATAATTACTTTAACTCGACCTCTTTTATGCACACGTAACTTCACTTATGAACACAATATCTCCTCGCATTCAACTAAAGACCAATTCAAAGCAATCTTAAAATCCAACTTTATGTTTAGAAAAAGAATGGAAGACATTATTTCTTAGATCTAAAGAGAAAGAGTCTAAAAGACAATGGGAGCCGAGTGTGTTTTTCTGTAGTTTAAGATCTGCAAGCGTGCAACCACTTTCATTGTTTGTGTCCTTGGCATTGCCTTTCGGGGAATGCTTTGCGATGTTCCAGTGTAATGGCGTCTCAATAGCAAGTGTGGCAAGCACCCTTATTTCTTTTTGTCTGCACTGCGTGCCGTTGTGTCCGCTATGAAATATGCACACACAAATGTGTACCGTAAAAGAAAGTGGATGGTGGTTGTCGATATGTGCGTGATGCACGCAATAGTCACCCTCTAAAGAAAGTAGATTGCAAATAATGAGTTTCTGTCGACTCTGCTAACGTAGGCTGTTTGAGTTCTTGGGGACACATTTAGGACGATTCTATTACACATAACGACAAGGATAGAATGGAAGGAAGAGTTCATCTACGCAATCTACCAATGAACAAACTACGTTAACAATCCTGAAAAACAAACAAAATCCCCTTTAATTTAGTTCCTTTTTATGCTGTTGTCCTAATTAAAGCAGGGAAGACTGTGTGGTAGTATTTTCGTCTCATAATGATGTGAAAAATTAGTTCACAGACTTAAGATTAGCTTCCTTCGTCTTCATAATTAAGTGGCTACAGTCCAAAAAGGATTCGCTTACTAGCTTTATTTATGTATTTATCCACGTGCCGCTAGAGAGAGATGTTGTTCTAGTTCCCAGTTAATGAACATTTCTTGTGCATTAAAGCGAAATACAATAGATTATCAGTAACAAACGCCTCGAAACGTTATCAACATTGTAACATCCGGTTTTAATATGTATTTGTTGGTATTTCCCTTCTAAATTATATAGTATGGAAGAGCTGTTTCTATACCTGAGAGCAATGTAAGCAATTTATTTAACATTCTAAAAGTACCCAGACTTTCTTTCTTTCTTTTTTTTTTTCGAAATAGATTATGCAAATCAAATACACATATACACATTGGATAACGAAAAATAGCATATAAAAGCCACGTGAAATATATCTCCTTTTATATTACTGATCTCTTCCAGACTTCCTTTTCGTTGTAAACGTATAAGCAGAAAGCCTGTATCTCGATCACGTTAGAAGTCTTGTATATGGGCGCAAGGTGAAACCACAGTAAACGATACAGCATTGTTTCGTTGCATTGATACCGGATTCAATGCAAAAATTGAAAAGATTCCTAACCTGATGAGAGTAGTTTGGAAGGTAAGGAGGAGAAGGAAAGTCTTAATCGAAGAGCAAACATGGGAGACTTTTTTTTGTTTGTTTGTTTTCATCACCAAAATTCGAAGCTTTTCAATTTCACACTCGGTGAATATTCTGCTGATAAATTTGGCGTTAATGGTATCAAAACGCATGGTTAGGCCATTAATATTAAATAATTGCTTGTGAATTCTTGATCCGCTAAAACCATTGTAAAAACTTTATCGGTGGGGTAGCATATTCGCTTTGCTTCGTTCAATCCTTTCGGTATCCATTTGTGGATCTAAAGAAGAGATATGCAAGTCTGTAAGGCAATGAAGAATGTCTAATGTCTGAAGTGTTGTTCGTCCTGCTTCCTACAAATGGTGAGTCATTTTAGCAAAAGCCCAGTGACCTTTAGAATTCCAAACAATGATTGTAGTGAAACGTTGTTTGAGGTTCTTAATAACCTGAGCAGATTTTCTTATTATGACAGACCGTATTTATTCGATTAGAACGTAACATTGATGAGGCATCTTACGGTCATCTATGTCCAGCAATGTGTCATTTCCTCCTTGTTAAGAAAATATACGTTCTTCTGATACATTACAAAAGAAATTATGAGCATTTTCTAAAGTTTACATTAATTATTCTCGAAATATTATAGGCCTTTGTTTTAACATTCTAAAAGTACCCAGACTATCTTTCTTTCTTTCTTTTTATTCGAAATAGATTATGCAAATCAAATACACATACATTGGATAACGAAAGAGTATTATATTTAGTATTATTGTAATATTATACATCATTACATCTAGCTATCAATGAATGCCTAAATTCTTCTATCAGTAAACTAATCTTGAAGAAAAAGACATTCTGAAAGCACTGAATCCGGACTGATGTTTAATCCTGCTAACTGTGAAGCGTAAAGTAAAACATACGTTAGTTTCTACAGTGCTTCAATCAATACTGGTTGGTTTCACTAACTTAATATAACGTAACAACGTGAACAAAGAATGGTACTAAAAGACATGGTTATTCTGATGGGAAAAACAACATAAATTTAGCTTATATGTCTATCTATTTCACTTATAAGTGCAAACTCTTTATCCCCATAATTTATCTTATCCACCTATTAGGGCAGATAACATGGATAACATGGACCTCTTTAGAATGGATGAGATAGACTTCGAAATTTCGAACGAAAGCTATGAAACTCTTCAGCAATAACTGCGTCTTAATAATATAACTATGCTATTTCCATGCATAAGATGTATTTCGTTTTCCTAAACGACACTCACAACCAAACTGTGTTTTATTTTGCTCCGAAGATTGACATTATATTTATATACAAATATCCTCTAAAGATCTGTTTTTTTCCGCGCAGTAATTCTTCTTATTCTCAGTTTATCTTATCTTATATTGGTTTGTTACTACAACTTTATTAAGAAAAACCTAGACAGCTGGAAAAATCATTTTAAAATGTGGAATTATATACGCATTATGGAAATGAAGGTGTGTAACTGATCATGCTAAAGCAAAGATGGCGATTTTCTAACATTTGTAATAAATAACTTCCGTGTTCGTGATTATTTTGACGTATACAATTTGTGGTTTTGTTGCTGTAAATCTACGGAATTTACCACATACTTTTTTTCCTTGAAAATTTTGTTTTCAAAATCTAGTTAGCAATATGGCAGAAATAATGTACGAGTATGATTGATATTCTATTCTTCATTTATATTATCCCGGAAATAACACTGAACAAAGTGGGTGTTAGTAATTCATCTTTCAAATATTTCAACATATTTCAAATATTTCAACAAATACTGAAAGAAGCCTTAGAATGAAACAGACCATATGGAACTAATGAAGATCTCAGTTATAAGATTCCTTGAACTAAGATACCTTGAACAAAATATTTGTATATTCACTAGCTCATTCGTAATGTATTGTCTGTACTTAAAACAGCCGATGGGCTGTTTAATATGACTACCGAAGTAACTGAGGCCACGAGAGAAGTAAAATTAAAATATATTATAATTTTAAATCATTAAATCGGATTTATTACTAAAATGCAACTGCATATTTACATTAATACAAGTCAATAAAAAGTGCACACCTTATTTTGTCTACACTTGATATAAACTCAACTTATCTTTTTCTTTTAAAAATTTATCAAAGGTGCTTATTGATATAACAGGCATCTTAATGCTTATTTCCATTTATTTTATTTTTTTAATTATTATATCACCACGCTGTATCCCCCCCCCATCCTGATAACTTTTAGTACATTCGTCGATCTTCATGAAACTGCATGCTTCAAGATACCAGCTGAAGGACAGCTGGTATCTCATTTCGATCTGTAAAAGTGGAATGAAAGTCGCGCGCTGTACTTATATCCGTTTTCATTTTAAGCACTTTCGTTTGGATTTCAAAAGTGAAATTTAGTTCATTGATAAAACACCTAAGTTTTTCCTCAGAAAAAAGGCAAATTCCATAGAAGCGTATAGAGCGCTTGCACGTGTGCCCTGAATTTCAGCGCTTTCATTTAAAACTGCGATTATTAAACTCGATACACATTTAAGACACTTGCCAAGAGATAGCAAAACTTAAAAAAAGTGGCAAAGGATACTCTAATGAAATAGTTTGTATAGTTTATTTTTTTTAATCTCCTACTCTTGTACTTCGAGTCACACCATGCTGAATCAGGAATTAGCATATCCTTTTATTTCATAACTTAATATTTGCCCACATTCGCTATTTCTCTCACAATGTTTTTCATACTGCTGTTGCACTATATCACTCGATCGCTTCACTACTAGTAAAGAGAGCCTACCTCTACTAATCTGTTCACTTTTTTTTTTTTTTTTTGGAAATGAAGTATGGATCTCCGCACTGTTAACAAAGCTACTCTTTTTCAGCATTAAAACCATGAACTAAAAGAATGAACTAATGAATCTTATGAAATTTAATTATGAACTAAAGAAATGAACTAGTAGAACTTTATAAAGCACCCTGATGGTCTGTCTTATAAAACATAACTCAGCCCTTCTTATATTAAAATGCTTGATGTGTCCTGTATTGACGAATATTGATATAGAGGATCCTTCTTCTTTAGCCTCTTTCCATCCATACTCAAGGATCTTCCTCAGCCGTAGCCGTGAGGAGCTTAAGGATCTTCCTCAGCCATAGCCATGAGGAGCTCAAGGATCTTCCCCAGACGCGGTTAGCATAGTGTCTGTTAGCAACCATATGCCTGGGGGAGTGACCTAGGTTCGATTCCCGTCGGAGACGTGAGGAGCTCAAGGATCTTCCTCAGCCATAGCCGTGAGGAGCTCAAGGATCTTCCACAGACATAGCTATGAGGAGCCTCAAGGATCTTTCTCAGCCATAGCCAAGTTAGTTGGTCTTTTTTATCCCTCAAGCAGACGCGGTTAGCCTAGTGGCTGTGCGCTTCGCAGCCATATGCCTGGGTGAGTGTCTTAGGTTCGATTCCCGTCAGAGACGTGAGGAGCTCAAGGAACATAGGTAAATGTTCGAATAATGCATATATTAAAGAGCTTTCGTTTTAGACATATAGGTAAATCTCCTAACAGATAATCTCTATACAGCTGTATACGTGATTTCCATAAAATAATGATATTTTCAGTTGCGTGATTCTTCTGTTTATTTCTTTATCTCGTTTTCCCTTAAAATTAACTAACTGACCAAAGTTAATATAATCCTCCATAATTTCGATACGATTTGTTATTTTAGTTTGGTGGTGTGGGATTGGAATGGATTGCCATTGGCTGTTGTGAGTGCAAGCAGTGTGAATGAATTCAAGAATAGGTATGATACCTGGTGCATGTAGTATGTGACCTCCCTCGATGAGTCACTGACTCCCTGGAGGTCTCTCTTACAAGTAATAATAATAATAATAATAATAATAATAATATACAACTTTTAATAATCAGATATACTTTGTTGGAATGGCTTGTTATTTTAAGCTGTTTATTATTTCTGACTGATACAGAGAATCAAATGCTTTTTTTTTTTTAAATCTACGAACACTAAACATGCAGGAAGATTATATTTATTTGCTTTTTCTATTACGTGGTCAATAGTGTGGATCTGATCTATTGTAGAATTTTGCTTTGAATCCTGCTTGTTCCTATGCCTGTGCATCATCCATGTACAAATGTTTATATACAAATTACATGTACAAATGTTTATATAATAAAATAATCAAGGATTTATGTCACCGCACTGGAATTTTTTTCTGTAGTTAAAATAAAATATCATTGAACATATCCAATATCAGATTGTGAAACTATTAACCTTCTAATGTTTATGTGTTCTGCTAATATGTCATGTTATTCAGGACGTTTATTCAAGAATAGGTATATTCTTGAATAAACGTCCTGGAAACGTCCTTTGTTGACTTGACGGATTTCCATAGATATTCCATCATTGGGTGGTTCTGTATCAACCTCATCTAAGATGAAGTGTTGTGTGTATTTCACAGTATTTTTAAATTTTTTATGTATTTCCCACCCACGAAAGGTGTTTGTGTTATCCTATAGTATAGTAATACCATGGATGAGCTAAAGTTTTTTTTTTCATTTTTTAGTAAATTTTATATTTCTTTAAAAATTATTTTAACATAGTCCAGAAACCCTGGAATTTTTTCGAGCTACTTAACCTCAACACCACGGGATAAAATTTATCTCCCACCAAAACAAAATCACAAACATCCATGACTACACCAGAACACGAAACCGCAGCCTCTTAGAAAATGGATTCGCTAACCACCAGTTCAACCAGGGCGGCAAATTAATGTCGAAAGATTTAAAATAATGTTTTAAAAAGTAGTGACCGCAGTACTTAGAGATCCTTAAAGCCCGCGATCTTCTATATTTATATAAATATATATTTTGTGTGTAAATCTCTTGTTTTCCTGGACGGTTTGCCTGTTGCCGGAGAGAAAAGCCTGCCATCTGCGTATGAGACTTAGTAATTCACCTTCGATTGAAAAGTCCTGATAAAGGTTCTTCTCTCCTAAATGGGACTCGAACCGAAGTATTTAAAAACTGAACAGCAAATAGTGAACCATAACTTTTATTGATTAAACTGTATATTTCATTGTAATAATGTTCAATAGATATTTCTTGATCTTCTAATTTTGAAAGACGTCTGTTTAATAATTTAATATCATTAAAACCAAATCGGAAATATAAAGATGAGTACGCAGTGGTTGTTGCATAGACAAAGATAGCAATTTCTATTAATTTTTTTTTAAAATTTCATTTCGGGGTTACTGTTAGTGAAACTGTAACATTGCATTTCATTTATTATTTAAAGTGAATGATCTAAGAATTTAAAGGTTCTAATTATGATTGTTGCTAACATAGTGAAGAATCTTTTAAAATAATTTCTATGATAACTCTCGCTGTGGTCAGTATTTTGTTATTAAGAATGCGCCTTAAAATGCTTCGTTTTCTATAGGGTATTTAAGTAAAGAAAAGATTTTACGTCCTGTTGAACTATAATGTTTGTAAGGTAAACATAGTTCAATACGAATTGAACCGGAACGTTTGCTTTAGAACAGGAATTTACATAAAATGCACATAAATAAAACATAAAGGTCACCGTTAAAAATTCAGCATTTTGCAATGAATTCGTGTTGTCTACATCAGATATACTGGTATGCTGAATAGCTGAAGGATCGTAGTTTATCTTCAGGTCGTTGTCGACATTCGTACATTTTAAAAAAGCAATGCCATGTATTCCAAACATCGAACCAGGAAGATCAGTTCGTTTGCTATTCTTCTAACACGAAAAAAAAAAAAATAAAAAATAACAAATAACTTTGTTATTTTTTTTTTCCAGCAAACTTATTCTTCAGTTTCTTTTCCTTTCCTTTCCTTTTTTTTTTTTTTTTTATTTTGGACTTTTCTCTACTTTTAATCATACAACTGAGCGATTTGTTTAATGATTCGAAAAATTGCATTTTCTTCAAGATAAATCAGCATCTCTTTTCTCTAGAGAATGCGATTTTAAATCGAGTCTACACACCAGCAATTAAATAACAAATTTTAATGTCTCGAGAAAAGTCTGGACTGCCAGAAATTAATATTTATCATTATTCTGTCAGTGCGTGTTTGATTAACTTTCATGATATTTGAAGAAGGAAAATTATGACGTAGGTCGACTTTTTTGAAAGTCTGATTTTCTTTATTTGTTTATAAAGATGCCATCATGAAATTAAAATAATTATAAGAAATAATTACGTTTTCCGTTTATATTTTCTTCCTTCTTACATTATCTGATTGAATCCAATTATTGACATCCTGTATTGCAGCCTCTGGCCTAAGATGCCTTTCATTTTAAGATTGCTACTCATAGTTTCTCAGATTTTAAATGTTTAGATTCCAAAATCAAAAGTATTTCCCACATTTAATGGTCTGAATCCTTTATTTTATTACTCATTTATACTAACTG
This sequence comes from Typopeltis vanoorti, assembly GCF_054136105.1. Classification (NCBI taxonomy): domain Eukaryota; kingdom Metazoa; phylum Arthropoda; class Arachnida; order Uropygi; family Thelyphonidae; genus Typopeltis; species Typopeltis vanoorti. The sequence continues at coordinate 76,137,891 of NC_143550.1, read as the reverse complement.
ACCTGAGGCATCAAATATCAATTATGATCGACCACAAGCTATTTACTTAGTTGCTAGAACACCTGCTAATCATAACTAACTTCCCAACATTCTCGATCATTTTCTTGCTTCTAATCCTCCTAAGCTTCCAGATGTAATGCAGACAATTGCTTTTCTCTAGGTAACAGATCATAATTTGATGCCGATCCAGATTCCTTATCGCAATCCTTTTTCATTTTCGTGTTGCTTAATAATCGCTGGACTATTGTTGTTTATCTCTTGATTAACAGTGATCGAACCAATGAAGCCATTCACGTAGGAATGAAACCTTTATTACTCGCTCATGTATAAATTCCAATTCATTATTTCTGAGTGTTTTTATCTCCTCCTGTTTTGATTGCAAATTCTTATCCGATTTCTATGTTGATGTAAAAGCAAATCTCTTCCGCACATAACATACATACCAAGAATAAATTACTCGATGCCTCCTTGGATTGTGTAGTAGACGAAGATTGGTAGAAATGTACTGTGATATGCAACATCTATCATATTTACTTAATAATAATGCAAAGATCATGATTACATACAATTTTCTTCTTGTGACATGGTTTAAGGAGGGAGTGAAGCTGTGTGTCAGAGCTTCGGTACCTGATTAAAAAAATAGCGTAACATCATTTATGGATCACCTCTGTATTGGTAAAACCATACTGAAGCTACTTTCTCTTTCCGAAGACAATCCTCCCATTGTATACGGCGATTTCAATGTTCAATATATCTCTAGTGGACCTATTTGGGAATAGTCTGTAGCTGCTGTGTAGTTATATATAGGAATGTTTGGAAATTATTTGAAGTCTCCTTGAGAGTGCTATTTATTTCGAGGAAGAGTTGGAAGGTGAACAGGCAAAATCTTATAATTAAGAGCAAAGATCCACAAGGATGATTGGCGTAATGCAGTAATGCCCCATAGGTTGATAAAGATTTGGATTTTATTTTTCTCATCGAATTCCTTTTATTTTAGAGAAATGTGAGTAATATTTATCTGAAATTAAAGAGCTTTTGAACTCTGAAAGTGAGTTAAAAGAGCTCATATAGAAATAAGGCAATTTCCTCAAGATATCCCTCAAGACATTGAGACGTACAATTGATTCGCTATAAGAAACCTGAATGCAGAATGCTTGTTAAAAGGGAGATCAGGTTCTCTAAGGGATTAAAGAAGATAGTCCCTGGATTTAGAAGTTGAAGATAAAGTGATGAGAGATACTCACCTCTAGTATAACAAACGGATCAGGTCTCCTTGTATGTTCACTGTCATCATGCAACTGAGTATTGTAAAACAGTTTGTGAGACCATCACAGACGAACTGCACCTCGAAGCTTCACTCCCTCCTTAAACCATGTCACAAGAAGAAAATTGTATGTTTATCATTATGTTTGTTATTATTAAGTAAATATCATAGATGTTGCATATCACAGTACATTTCTACCAATCTTCGTCTACTGCACAATCCAAGGAGGTATTGGAGAATAGTTATGCAAAAGTCCGATTCATGACTTGCATTAACGAAAGAATTCCTGATACACCAGTTCCTCCAATTCAAAGAAAGAGAACAAGAATCACCTCAAATGAACCCCTCAGAAATACCTTGAAATATTGCCAGGATTTACTCAATGCTGGTCCTTCGAATGCATCTTACAACATTACATGCATTTCTGTGGCTTTTTGGTAAGTTTTTATAATACCTACACGTTGCGCTTCAACATACTATTTCATAATGCAAGGTAATAAAAATATGTTTGAATTTTAGATTACATGACTCACGATCATCCAAGCTATAACCGTTTTCAGCTAAGTGGCGTCACGATATGTTGTCAAATATGCTGCATTGATGGTCACCCTGATACTGTGCTAAGTTTCCATAGGGTACAGAATTTACTTAACGATCTGTCTGTATTTGTTGACTGCAAGTTGAATAACGTATTATGCCTAAACGTTTATTCTTTTAGTATATAGCGGATGAATTGTATTAAAAAGTAGCATATTCTTCTTATTCCAGTACACTGGATAAAAAAGGCAATAGAAAATGGCGTTATGAGAAGTAATATAAGATTTTTTAATCAGCAGCAAATTCATTTCTCAACAATGTCGGCATATTTGCTAATTCTGAACTTATTTTAACATTGAAAAAATATATAATATTTTAAAATATATATTATCAAACAAATTTATATCTGCAGTAAGTACAGTTATCCAGAACGGCTCAGGATTCAATTGTGGGGATCAAGAATAATGTTAATGGATAAAAATACTATTCTTTTATATTAAAAATCACATTCATTTATACTTGCTGTACATCATGCAGATTATATTCTCAATGCATTCGCTCCGAATGTTCTGGAATGTTTCCAAAGATTCCAAAGTTTTCTGTTGAGTTAAAACTGGGAAATCACTTCGACTACTAGAAAAGCTAAATTACAGGTAAAAAAATTTTTTTCTGTTTCAGTCATTCAGTAGGTGATTTCACGTAATGCAATGTGCTGCCTGCAAGTCCATTTACATAGAGAAATATGTCAGGTAGGGAACTTCTGCTGGGAATGTCCCAATGCTTTTCAGCACGAGCAGTTCGCTCAGTCATTTGCATTGTACTTCGACTTTTACGGCAGCGGTACAACTCTGAATAAAGGAATCAAATTTCTTTATAGTTTTCTTTTTTTCTTTTCAGAAAGTGAACATTCAATGTCTATCGTTTAGTGAAATTGAGTAATTTAAGTAAGTAGATTTTCCTTTTCCAGTCACATCCACCCAATCACAAATCGTTTAACAAAGTCACTTTTTTGAGGATTATCATCATCATCATCAACAACAACAACAACAACCTTTCATCAGTAAACAGAATTCCATCTAAAGAAGTAGCAGCAGGAAGTGTACGAATTATCCAGACACCATACTAGTTATATAGCAAGTAACGTGTTATTAAAACAATTTGTTGTTTATGGAATATGGTGTTAACTGAGGGCGCCACTGTCTCAACAAAATATTTGCTCTATCTTTAGTAGTTCGAATTTCGTTTCACGTAACATATTAAAGCCGGCTTTTAAAAAACTGATAATGTTGAAGTTTTACAGAACAACCTTGATAAATAAAAGACAATAAAAGAAATGTGCAGTTGATTAAATACTTTTTTTCTAAAAAATAGAATCTTTTTCCCATCAATACTGAAGTGTGTTTTTATATCAATCTCATATACGAAAGAGTGCAGACTGCACAGTTCGTTAACTGTAGATAGATTAAAGGTTAACTAGAAAAAAAGCGATTGATAAACAGTGGAATTTTTTAACAAACAGTTGCACGGGAATTCAGCAAGCAGGTTCTATTGTATTTGATATTTGAATATTTGTAAATACGCTTAACACCACAAATATCGTGGAAACTGGAAACCAAAAATAAGTTTCCTTTATGGTCACTTTCTTATAAATATCATATTCTGTAATTAGAAGGGAAAAATACAGAATGATAGCAACACTGCTTTACTCGATTTGATGAGGATTTCTTTCATTATAGCAGCAAGTCTTCGAAACATATGTAGTATTTCAAACGTCCTCAGCAGCCAGTCTCATGGAAATTCTAAACTTCTGCATCTGTAACATTAGTAACACGTGAAAAGTTGTTGCGGATCATTGCCATAGTTCCCACTATAAGCAAGACCTTTCTGTTGGCACGCTTTCAGACTAACTATTTCAGGAGTCCGACAATGTACTGCTGGAATGATCAGAACAGGGTGTTTCCTGGCGCAACAGCTGCTGATGCGTACATAATGGAACTCTCATTCCTTCTTTCTTTATTCTGTTTCTTTCTGTTTTTTTCTCTTCTTCTTTCTCTATGCTTAGATAAACAGACAGTGCAGAATATTTGGCACGTATGTTATTCGATATGTTAACTAATGGAAAAAAGATAGGTTTTAATAATATAATTTTATAAATCATATTAAAAAGAACTTTTGTTTGTTGGATGAAAATAAACGAATAAAGATCAGCCATTTTTGTATTATCAAGTTTTTATGCAAATATATCAGAACACGGATCAATAAGCAGAGAGGAACTGCTACTATTGACTTTTGTTTTAAAATGAGCAAAACCACTAGAGTAACGTGTCATTAAATGCAAATATCATATACACTGCTATGGAACGCATATAATTATTTAAATGGTTCTATCGATTCTGAAAACAAAAACATTTAGGTATAATTGCTTCACTTTGATGACGAACATCAACTTCAAGAAACAAGGAAACAGTGGAGAGAAAACATGCAATTCATTTCTAGGTCATTGACAATTAACCGTGCATGAAACAACTGAAGAAAATGAAATGTCCAGTGGCTCCGGTTTAACCTGAGATCAGAAACATGATACGCATTTCCACAAGACTCTCCACACTAAATTTAATAACACTTTTTTTGCCAAAAAAAAAAAGAGGGACTGGATAATGATTACCACAAGTACTGCAAGTCTGCTTATTAGCGGGATTTGATCAGTGAAACTTTTTTTTTGTTTGTTTTGGAAACTAAACTGTGAGTTTCTTAAGTCTCTTATTCTTTGAGCAATCGCATCAGATTTTATTTATTTGTTTATTTTATTTATTTATTTTTTTTTTGGAACAAGCCACATATGAAGTTTGTGATCTGTTCGCAAAATTCGATCTACTTTAGCAAAATGTTTGTCTTTTCGTTTATAATATAAATTTGGCACTTCTCCCATTGCATAACTTTACGCTTATATATTTATATTATATGATGCGATTGAAGTTTTAATAATTTAATTTAATATTTAATTCTTTCATTCGGCTTTGATTTAATGTTAGAATTCGGTTCTATGAATATTAGATAATGTTTCATACTAAAGTTTCTTAGACGTAATTTGGATATTGGATTCATGAAGGGAAGTGTCAAGATAGGGAGTTGATTGGACAGTTTTTCGTTTGTTTTTTGCACGACGGTAAAACTAATATTATCAATTGCCTTATCCTTCTAAATGTATTCCTGTTTATTTTCATTTCTTGATTTAAGCAGGGTTTACACAAATTTGTTTCAGGCTTCAATGTTCTGTCTCATGCCTACAGTACTCGTATTACAAAGGTGAAGCCACTGCTTTTAAACAGCAAATATTTTCTAACACTATATCATATTACTAAGTAATAAGGTCTATGTTTGCATTGTTTGTTTTTTTATTCCTACCTTCGTCTACAACACGAAAAGAATTTCTACGTGGCATGATCGCGCATGTAAAGAAATTCCAAATTTTTTCAATAATAATGTAAAGAAATATTTATGCTAAAATGACGAGTTTTGCATAAATCTACGCTGTGATGCACAAATTATTCAGACACTTAAGTGCCTCAGCAAATCTCGGTTTTCACAAACTCCAATACCTTGTTGGCTCGCCTTCAGTAGCCATTTCAAATTACATTTCCCTCCGTAGTCCTTCATGTTAAATGTTGATAACCAAACAAAAGTACTAGATCCGTTCTTCCACTAAAAGTACAAACAGTCTCTGCGCTAGACAGTTTAACCATTGCACTTCCATTTTCTGTAACTAAGCTCCCCAGACGTCATAGTATCAGGTGAACATTATTGTGTTAATATCCACTGTGTCGTTTCCATATTAAAACTACTACAGTATAAGAAACACGCAATTATCCAGTATTTCAGTACAACATTTCATTATCAGACAAAACGATTAGGGATTGTAGTTCAAACCAGGAGACGCCTATCTTATAATTCCAGCACATTTAGATGGGTATTACACATCAGTAAATAACACTTCTCTCTTTGAACCTCTATATCAAAACATCCACCTAATCTGAAGAGTGTGTATTGAGATTCGTCACTTTACAGCACAGTTGTTTCAATGAAACATTATCCACTTATAAGCTCAGCACCACTCGATTCAATTCAGGGCATTGTTTTGAGTAATGTTTGACTTGAACTGAAGGATCAGTTTCTGCACGGATCTCCACAGTTGCGGAAGACCCGAACCAAGTACTTCAGGTTCGGAGAATCGACTGGTTCACATGACGAGTAGAACTTATACAGTAACTGTTTTCAGCATTCTCTCTCTCTCTCTCTCTCACTGTCTCCTATTTTCTGTCAGTTTATATGGTATTGTCATCAATTTCTTTTCACCATGTTGTTTCCATTGTTCAATGATGCTCGCCACAGTTGATCATGGGTATTAAATGTACTTCAGTCGCACCTACTGAATAATCACTAACAAAGCAGTTTATGAATACACCTCCTTTGAACTTCAGCTTCTAAATTACACTTATTTTTAGCATGGGATAGCAACAGTAATCTTGGCAGATTTTTTGCAATACAGTATACTTTTGAATGCAAAATCCACAATAACAGAAATTTAACCCTTCCCCCATCTTTCACAAAACGAAAGGTTCATTATTCCAGCCGTTTTGTAAATAACTTCCGGATTTAATCCGCTAAAACTTCCATTATCAATGAAAAACAAGAAACTGTTGTTCACACATTCGGTGAAAATACATACGAAATCCCAGCATTAATAATAATAAATCTCACCTAAATTACTCGGATTGTTTTACCCAGATTACAAATGAAAAATAATCAATAAACATTCTTGATAACTAGCTTTCTGGAAACTAGGCTACTCCGGGAAGTTGATCAGGAAGAAAAGAAATGCTCTTAATTCAATGCAAAGGAACATACAAGGCACAATTATGAAGAAAGCTAAATATATCACTGAGAACGAAGTCCCCCCCCCCCTTCTGCAACTGCATTAGCCCTGTACACACATGGAAGAGCGAAGGGTAACACAGTGCACGTGGTCCATTAATGGATTAAAAACTAACGCTCTCATTTTCGATAATGTAGTTACCTTCATAACCCCCTTCTCTCTCTCTCTCTCTCTCTCTCTCTCTCTCTCTTGTACTTGTTTATGAAAAGACAAGGAGTATTGACTTAAGAAGGAAACAATAACTTTTAGGCATTCGTGCGTGCAATGGCCCACTTTTAAAGCGGAATTGAACCAAAGCGATTATTACCTTGAGAAATCTGTTCCAAGGAAATGTTATGATGCAATTAATATCTTGGAATGGTTTCAAAAATAAAGTAATAAACTAAACTAACCTGGCAGTCAACCATTCAATTAATTATTAATTCTACTATTGATGATTTTTCCCCTTTCTGTTTTATTCTTTGTGACAGTTGAACATCAAATTAAAACTGTTTATAATAATTAAATTAATTATTAATGTTAAATTAATGAAAGTTATGCTACTTTCACACTCTAGAGCAGTGGTTCTCAAACTTTTTTCGACTACGGAACACTTCACAAATCCTGAAATTTTCACGGAACAATTTGGTTATTTTGTAGTGTATAAATTAATAATTAATTGGTAATTTAGCTGATTTTTTACCATTAATCAATAATTGATAATTAATTATTAATTATTAATTAATTAAACATCAATTAAACCATTATTAAATTAATTTGTGCTGGCAAATTAATTTAAAAATGAAAAATTCCAGAACTTCTCGCGGAAGACCTATTCACCTTCCGCGGAACACCGGTTAAGAACCACTGCTTTAGAGCAAAATAAACTTTCCACGAGTAGACATAATTCCTTCAATAATGGCAACAGCATTAACTCCAGGACTTACTCATTTCGTTGTCCAGTATACGCTAAAGAAAACGTAACCTAAAAACTGTGTTCAAGGAAGATTTTAAGTTTTCATTTAAAAAAAAATGGAACACCCAGATGGGGGGAACTCCTCAGCCTGCAATCAGATAACTCACTGGTGGAGATAGAAAAAATGATCACTGCCTGGTGAGACATTTGCTGACTATCACCACTATAGCCGCACAAACTTTGTATTAGTTCCATTTTTTTTTCTTTCTATTAAACTGCTCTCTTCTCCCAGCAAGAGCTATCTTGTATCACGATACAGTCCCTCAAAACATTTAGAGAATCTTGTCTGAAAAGCTTCAATTCTGTTTGTTTCCCCTCCATAGCTCACTCGAAAGCATGTCGTACTATTTGTTCTCCGGTAGGAAGGACTTCATCTTGTCAGCAAAAAAAAAAATGCTTATCAGGATTTTCCAACTGAAAATAAGTTAACTTCAGTTGAAAAGGAGTTGAAAGAATTTTTTTTCTCCTGCAAAACGGACAAATCAACTGCAGAACACAACAATAACAGATATATCGGCCTCGAGTTTTGGCTGCTTGGATGTAATAGGATGTCATGACTCATGAGATAGTAAATATCACATATCTTACTAAAGTATAGCACTAATGGACCTTTCAATACACGTCTTTCCTAAGGATGGTACTGGAAGTTCCATTGAATACTTGATATTTATTTGGCTTCCTCAGGTACTTTCAGACAAACAAAAATATGAGCTTTCTCGATTAATATAGCATCTCATGATAAACGTATTAAAATTAATAACTATACTGTAGAAAGAAATATTTTTATAGACACTGTGGGCTCTACTTCTGGCATAGTCTGACGTAGCTCAACCTTATCCAGACCAATCTCTCTCTCTCTCGTGTTTAGTTATATTTTTCATCTGTTTATCTGTGCATAAATCTCCACACTTCGCATGATGTCAGTATTACTACTACTACTACTACTACTAATAATAATAATAGCAATGAAATTAAGTTGTATTATCGCTACTATTGACGCAGATACCAATGTTATCAATAAAAAGTTTGTCGAATCGACATTTTTCATGTTTTTCTTCTTAATAATAGCTTTTTTATTGCCAAAAGAAGTACATAATTATTGTTTCGACAACAGTCATTTCATCACTAAACTCGTTTTTCTGACACTAAAGGGAAAAGGCAGAGTTGACTAAACTTAGTCTGGCCATCAAGACATTAGACATTTATGTATCGCGTTTGAAGGGTTATTCAGTCAGCCCAATGTCAGTCTTATGAACCCAACCGAGACATTGCAAACAACTACGCCTCAAAGAATTAACGAAGACGATGAGAGTTTCATTTTTTTATATACCGGAAGAAAATAAATAAATAATTACAAAATAAACATGAATGGAGGAGAAAGGTTACAATATATTAGATTAAGAACTGTTTTAAATTATTAAAATGTTATTTCTGTAATTTCTTTATTAAAATAAATCTAATAAAAAAATTTAAACCTAGCTCAAATTTTCAATAATGAAAGTTCAATCTTAACTACCAAACATTCTCCCCTCCCCTCCTCTCTCTCTCTCTCTCTTGCTCTCAGGTCCTGTCTGTGCTATCACCGTGCATCTCATGGCATCTTAATGAAGCTCTTCTTTAATTAGCTATCTCCTCCCCATACTTCGCATTAGCCGTTATTTATTCATAACGCGAATTCGGAATTACGCACATCACTACTGCCCCCTAGTGTTAAAAAGTGATGCAACAATCGATTCCAGGCGGCTAAATTCTAAGATAATCCTAACTTTCTGACCCTTTTATCTAAACACATTCCCCATTGCATTAACTAAGATCTGTATTTAAGTTAGAACTTAAAATTTATAAATATATAAAATTTCATACGTATATATTTGCTCTTCTAATTTGCAACAATATCCAGTGTGCGTCCAGTAATATGGTCAGTCGGTAGTTCAGTTATGTGAATTATACATCGTCAGCGCTAATGATATATTACGGAAAGGTAACAAGGTTAGTAATTAATGTTGAATTAATAAGCATCTTTACAGACTAGTATTTCATTATACAAATGGTGACTTATGGAAATGATGCATCAGTATGAGTAATTTACAGCACTTAGAATTGCTTTCGTGTTCCCTTTTATTCCAGCAATACAAACGACATGATTACTTTATTTTATTTTTTTGTATCCCATGTTGTTCAGTGCGATGTTAGTAAGGCTGATTAGTTATAACAGAAGCGCAAGAACTTCTGTAGAACACTCGTGAGAAAGTCGCGATGAGATTTTCAGTAGGAAAAATCTGGATTCGAATCCTGTTCAAGAAACAAGGAGCTCTACATGGACTTTTCAACTGAAACTGAGTTTCAATCGGTCTTATGCAGAAGTTTTAGAGTTTTCTCAACCCTAAAACTCATGTCTTTCATTTCAGAAAACTGACAAACAGGCCGGGGAACACACAGAATTAGCAAACATAATCTACTGTTTAGACTTCAGTGCTTTTACTGAAAGGTAGACAAACCGATATCTCATTTAGTAAAGTAATCTTATCCAATAATACTGAAGAAAGAATGTCAGAAATCTTATGAATAAATGGAAACCAACGAAAAATTGTATATTGAAAATTTGGCAGTTTTATCGACTGTCTGAAACAAATGAAGATGAACAACAAGAAATACAATTGTATAAATAAATAAATATGATCAAAAATTCGCAAAAATGAGTTCGCTTGCATCCTATTTAATGCTTAATGTGTTAGGCACTAATAAACATCTACTGTTTGGAAATATCCTGTTTAAAAAAAAATTACCCTACACTTCGTAATCCACTTGACTTGGAAACCAATATCCCAGTGTGCCAGATGGTCTACTGAGAAGGAATAAAGAACTGACAACTAAAAATCATTCAGTTGAAATTACATAGAACGCTTTCTATATTATATTAACTAACCCAGTGTTGTGGGAATAAACAGTAAGCAGATATGTTTTCGCAATAAAATATTGATACTACACATTAATAATTCACAAATTCGTAATTTGGCAATGGTTGCTTAGAAATCCCATTTGCTGTTCATTTCTGAAAAACGATCGTACAACTGTGTAATCGTATTACACAATTATCATGAGTCAATCTTCCACTTGCAGAAGTAAAAATACTCATTCTGGCATGAACATGGAAAACTGAAATCTAATTAAAGGACTCGCAATTGGTAATCCATCCTAGCCTACTTGATACCGGTGAAAGAATTTCTCAAAACCTTTTACTGATGGTTCCATTTTATGCCTATTTATGATTGATATTGAATAAAATTCAAGATCGAATTACTTTTTTCTCCAAAATAACAAAATAAAATAAAATAATTATTTGTTAAACAAATAACAGTTGTGAGAAATATTGCACACCAGATATTATTCAATTTATTCAGCTAAAGTATGTTGCATCTTCCTAAGCAAAGAGTGCCAATTCACCTTCTACTTTGTGCGGGGTGGTTTTTTTGAGATGACGATGCTTTTTACTTCTATGTCTTTATCTTCACCCATTTAGAAATATAATTTGTTGATCGATGCAATTTTTTGAGAAGGATAACCAATTCTTTATTGTATAAAGAACAATCTATCGCTCCATGAAAACCAAGTCGAGTGTTATACACAGAAGATAAATAACCGATATATTGATTTAAACTTGCTTACGAAAGATATTTTTCATTCCCGTTTAAATAGGTCAAGAGTATAGTTCATTCATTATATCCGCACGACAGCTCTTGTAAGATCTTCATCGTTTGAAGCAACAGTAGCACTTACAACATTCTATTTAAAGTTAAACATTTCCTAAAAAACGCTGTCTCAATTGTAATCAAGGCTTGGTGAAAATATACTAGAAAAGCCGGGTCTTTCATATATTTGATTACTTGTTTTAGCACCTGTCATCTAATTAATATGGATCCCTTACAGAAAATAATAAGCATCCATTCTACTACGATTTCATTCTCTACTTTTTTATCATTAGGCAACTAGTCCTTTCGCAGTAGGTCAGTGCATTTTTGTGGGGTGTTAGATGAAAGGAAATACCGTATTTGTAATTCTAACTAATGTCGATGTTGTTGAGCTGTGGTACTAAAATCCCGAGATTTTACGGTAGAAAAATCCTACTTATTTAAGATTAACTAACTCTGGGGTTAGCCGAAAACGAAGAAAACCTTCTCCTAATCAGTGACTAGAATCAAAAGTATAATGTAATTTCTTCAGCGAAGATAACTTTTTTAGCCCAGACATCCCTTATAAACTTTATGAAAACTGATTTGCACACTTTTATCAGTAACAACATCAAATATTTTGTTTTCATCAAATACGTCATCTATTTTCAGGGACAAAGAAGAATCGCTATATATTAAAAATAACATCAGAGACCCAGAATACCTAAATCCGTCGTGACTGAAATATAAAACGCCCAAGACTTGTTTTTTAAATGCATATATTTGATAACATTATCTGCAACACCAATGTCCTTTGTTGAGCGATGCGTTAGTATAGAAAAGATGAATCAGGTGTATGAGGTATGTAATGAATTTCTTTTTGAAGATTTGAGAAGCAAATATTTCATGGTGTTATGAATTCATATTTTTTCCTCAATGTTGAAAAATTCTTTGAAGCAAGCATTGCATCAATACCGAGGATTACCTCGATATCATGCAATACTCTTCAATTCATTAATCGCTATAGATAATTATTCACAGCAATAAGGGTCATCTTTCCTACTTCACAGATATATTCAGTCATACAATTTTGGAAAATACAGTGATAAAGTCGTTTGAACGAAATCTGTTCTTGATTCTACAGTAGAATGAATCACAACAAAAGATGCTCTATTGGACATCGTCAGTATTCGAACTATTCCAACTGCATTACTGAAATGGAAACACACACTTTAAGCGCGAAAGAGATGTGTACAACAAAAAAAAATACAGACTGAATAGCGATACAAAAAAGGAGGAAGTGAAATACGTTGTTTTGATGAATAATTATAAATTCGTGTGTTCAGCAATTATAAAAGAAGCAAAATTGTACTCCACGAATGAAAACCTTAGCATACTTTTTAACGGTCTTTACAGATTCATTCCTTTATATAACGTGAAAATCAATCTAGCTCTAGCAATTTGAAAGCACCCTCTGTTTTACAGTCTTATTAGAGATCTATACCAAGATTTTAATAACACCCACAAGTATTTTTCACTGGATGGCTCTCTTGGATATTAAACCAAAATTGATTTTTGCTTTCGGTTTGTTTGCTGACGGCCTTGATCTTTCTTACATCAAACGGAGACCGTTTCATACCAAACAATTTAGTTAAAAAAGTAAAAGGAACTCCAATATTCCCGCAGTAATCACTCATAACTTTGAGATTCACGTTTAGAATCTCAATTTAAATGCGTAATCCATTATTACGCATTTAAATTATATCCAGTAACTATCAGGTAAACTGGACGCTAAGATTTCGTTAAAAGTTTTCGAATACTAACAAAATTAACATTCTAATATTAATACTGATGAAACAGTTACTAAAAATCGTGTGCAGTCCTACACAAAAACTAATATGTTGTTCCTCCGATGCTGTCACCTATACCTTTAGTCTAGTAATGATTAATTACTCAAAACGGGGATCAAACAATAACAAGACAGTATTATGTATCATTATTTCCTAAACTGAAGATCGCCATCGAGGAAATAAAGGAAAAGTTGAGCCACAATGTGCTCTTCTTTCACCCAACCCGATAATATCCCAGCACGGACGTCATCTGTTATAGAGCGGTATCTTCAATGCTTGATTGCAGTTGGTACCACCCTACTTGGCTGGCTTTCCCTTCAGACTTTTTTTTCTGCGTTCATAAATTGAAGAAGAAGAAGGGAAAAAATATGCTCCGCATAGGAAACACGCAGTGATTTTTAAAGATATTCTTTACTAGCTTGTTTTAAAATTATTAACTGCCTGAAGAGTTGTTTGCTACACTATTGAATTCCGAAACTGCATTACAAACATTCCAGATTTTTTAAAGATTTGGACTTCCTTTATTAATTTATTTAAACCAAAATTTGAATCAAACAATTACAAGACAGGATTATGTCTTGTTGTTGTTTGAAATCAAAATATCAAAATATCTCTAGCAGTTCATGAGGAAAAAATCAGTCGCTATTAATAGACCAGGCATTCTTTTTGTAAAGCATTTTGATTTGTGTTGATTCACTTGTTACGAAAACACCAAAGAATCGACTGAAAGATGGGAAATTTCTGATGGCGAGGATATATGCATTAAATGAAAAGAGTTGGTGACTCTAACAAATTTAAGCTGATTAATAAATAAAAGAATAACGTTTGAAACAACTGGATTAAATTTAGATTCAAAATGAGGATTTTAATAATACTCTTAATCAAAATTAATATTTAATGATACATTTAATAAACTTAACTGTTATTCACTTGGCCATATAAATAAATAGTTCAAATTACCGCCATTTATGAGGAAAACAACTCATAAACTGCTTTGATTTTGTCCAGCAGGTCTTCATGTATGTACTTTTAAAACCACAGAGAAAGCCACTAGCAAGAGATTCGATGCAATACGTAGCATAGATGGAATTAGAATTCTTAATTTTCAGTTGATGCCATTGGTCCTTGCTGTACATGAGTGTGTGTAGGTTGTCATATATGCTAAAAAAACCCTAATTTTCCTATATCCTATTTAATTACAGTTTATTATTATTATTATTATTATTATTATTATTATTATTATTATTATTATTATTATTATTATTATTAATTTATTAAAAATTATTCGCTTTTCCATTGGATTAATCAAGACAGACATTCGTAGAGCACTATTACCCGTTAGTCTCTACAACACTTATATTCGGCACTATACCCTAATAGCTGTTGCATGCCGACCATACACTTACTGGCATGCAACAGACATTACAGGTCCTCAGATCTCGAACTTCTTCACACAAGGTATTTTATTGATAGCATTGCACTGCAAATTTCTTCATCCAATTTTCCATTCATTTACGTATTTACCAATATGGTTTTGAAATATTACTAGTCTGTTAAATTAATATGGCTAATGATGTATAATTTCCAAGATATTGAAGATATTTTGATTTAGGTATTTTCGATATAAACACTTGTTCATTGATTATTATTCGCATTAACTTAACTTGTTCTTTCCATAACGTGTTTTTCCTCCTTTGATAATTATATTACTTTTAAGCAGCCAAAGAGAATTGCTTAGCTAAGTACACTCCTGTCTGCAGTCTTTGTTATATGCAAGTGCCTTTTCAGTGAAAAAAATAGCCTTGAGGCTCAGTTGAACCAGAATAAACTAAAGAAAATATCGAAGCTAACAGTAGAAGTAAAGTTAAAGAGCTTCTAGTACGAAATCTCAATGGGAATTGAAAATAACATAAAAATACGACGTTCCATTTAGAAGTGAATTCGGAAAGAAGACAAGTTTATACTTCGGTATGATCGCAGGTCGATACTGCTATGCACAAACAAACAACATGCGCGCACACACGTACACTTGCACGGAAGAATAGAACTCATGCTAAAATGTCTTCATCCTTCTAACAATAAATATCATGCATTGTGCTTATAACTTAGTGGTTAATGAAAGACGTGAGCTGACGATATTTGTAATAAAGATTTTTTAAATGTCAAGGCTCTCAACTAGAAATAAACATTAAATGCCTTCTCCAGGCGGGACTCTAACCCTTTAGTTCATCAATTAAGCTAAAATAGTTGAAAAGAAAAGCAATACAACATAAAGAAAGCGAAGTTGAAAGAGAAATGAAAAACATGAGCTAAAACTGAGAGATATGGAAAGAGGAATTAAAACAGAAATGGAAATGGAAACATGAAATAAAACTGGAGAATAAAACTGGAAATAAAACAAAAATATATTTGACAAACTGCTTAGATGTAACCAAAAATATATCTCACTCTGATTAGTTTAATTTCATTGAAATAAACAGAAGAGAAGACTCCGTAGAACTTCTTCGGATGTATTAGAAAAGAAGAAATTGAAATAACTAACTAAATAAATAAAGTTAAGTTAAAAGTCATAATATTAAGACCGAACACCATAAAGGTGTAAATTAGGCTTTTGTCAAAATCAAAAGGATTTGTTGCGGTTTGCTAGTTAACGTATTACTTTGGTCAAAACATATCTGTTCTTGTGTGATTATTTCTTTCTTTAAAGGGTACTTAATTGAGAAATTAAATTTCGAAGAATCCGATCGCTGTCTACATGGAAATTGATCAAACTCGTTTCGTTAGCGTGATATGCAGGAGAAAAGTGTACACGTTAATCAGCAACATTTTCGTGTTGTTCCTATTCTACGAACACTTTGTGATTTATCATTCCTGTAACAACCGTATTTCGATGCAGATTTCCAAATGTGGAGTCCTGTTAACACAGATCTTTCCATGGTTGCGGTTAATTGCTCTGAAGGGAAGTTAAAGCAATGTTCCTAGAGACGATTGCAGACCCAGCGACTGTACCTGAGTGGTATGTACTCTCAGATGTGTGATGGATTAATAGCATTAGTGGTGCCTCGTTGGCAATAGCCCAAGAATGTTTGGAGAGCATTCAGTGAAGCGTGATATCCAGGTCAGCAGCGATCTCTCGAACTTGACGTCGCAAGAGGAAAGGAATTGTTTCTCTCCCCCTTCGATAAGATACGATACTCCAGGAACCACTGCTTACAGTCTTCGCTATCTTAATGGTAATGTTATTAAGGGAGTGATGATTTTTTTTAAATGAAGATCAGGATGCACGTTGCAAATGTAAATGTTGATTCAACTGAATTTTTGAATTTATTAGCAATAGAGAGAGAGAGAGACAAAATGTGTGTGTGTGTGTGTGTGTGTGTGTGTGTGTGTGTGTGTGTGTGTGTGTGTGTGTGTGTGTGTGTGTGTGTGTGTGTGTGTGTGTGTGTGTGTGTGTGTGTGTGTGTGTGTGTGTGTGTGTGTGTGTGTGTGTGTGTGTGTGTGTGTGTGTGTGTGTGTGTAATATAACTGAAAAGACAAGTAAAAGATCTCCCAGTTGACGGACGATTGCTTATTACAGAGCTGAAGCGAAAGTAAAAAAAAAACATGACTGGAGACTGGTGTTCCTAGTTTATCTAAGCAAGCTTGTTGTGTACTTAATTCAAATGGTCTCTTCACTGTACTAATGTAGTATGTCTTATACTTTTCGTGGGTAGGATTTTTATCCCTCTCTGCATTCATTTAAAGTTCCGTTTCATGATTTGTTTGAAATGGAAGTCATCTCTTGCATGCTATGTTTACGCTGTTTTTTACTCCTAAATTTCTTCTGGAAAGACTGATATCACTTACATTTTACTTTTTTCCATAGTTCAAATATCTGTAGCTAGTGTGGTGATTCATATTGAAGTTTCTGGAATTACAACTGCAAACTACGTGAACCCGTAAAGAAATAAATTATTACTAACTAAATTAAATATTTACACGCCGGCGTTTCTCCAGCTGAAGATAGCATTATCAGAGGCACTTAAAGACCAACACTTAGCGAAGACTGGAAATGAAATGACCTTGAGAACAATGACAGTCACGTGCAAGAAGAGTAACAGTGTTCGCTCTCCGAGGCTCTTCTACGCTTACTTGTTACAGCAGGATAGGGTGGTGCGCCGTGTATAGGATTACACCATCAGTTCTATTGCAGTTCTACTGAATTCTCTAGAACATTTTGCTTCCAGGAACAGTCTCTCTGATCTGGAACGAAATCTGTGTAGTAGCCTAGCTCTTCCACCTTATGAAATGGTCTTCTTTCCAAAGCATTTTGTGCTAGTCCATCTTCAGGTTGCCCAAGTCGAATATATATTTTTTTAAAATTTTTTTTAAAGCCGACTACTAGACCCTGTTTCAGCGAAATCTGTGCTAGTCGGCAGTGAAAAAAAAGGTCACTAAGGTTGTTCTTGGAAGAAGCTCATTTCTTACAGAACCCAGTCAACTGCCATAGAATTAATAGTGTAACCCTACACGAATTTTGGCCAACCTCTCTCTCTCTCTCTCTCTCTCTCTCTCTCTCCTCCAGTCAGCAGTGGCCACAGGAGATCGAGTGCCACTATCGCCCTATATACAAGCGATTGTCCTCGTTCTCGTGGTCACTTCATTCTCTTTCGCTAAATGTATGCCTTTAAAGTGCCTTTGATATGCTAGCTGAGATGGCGAAACGTTGGTGTGTAAATATTTAATTTAGTAAGTAAATTATTTATTTTCATTCCACTTTCACGTCGTTTTTATTTCAGAAATTTCGAGGTGAATTATTGTAATTTACTTACAATCTACAACTCAGTATTAATAACACAATTTTAAATTGTTATCGCAAAATGATTGATGAAGTTATTTAATACTAATATTTCGCTATAATAACTAAGGCATTTTCAAGCTTGATAATGATGGTGAAAAATAACGGCAATAACAGCACTAACGAAATTTACTTGTAGATTTATTGTAAAAAATTTTAAACTAAACTTCTACATGACAAAAATGTATACTAAAAGTTTCATCAGAAGAATAAACGTAATACAAAAATATCTTATCACACTTTTAAAAGAATAACATAGTTAGTCACGCTTGTTGACACATCAAGCATAACACGTTTATAGTTGTATAAGATCTTCAGATGGTTATCGGCACAGGGGAGGTCTGATAAGTTACATAAATATATAAGCTGAATTTCCTTGTAGTATGAAATCCTGGTTTCTGTTTAAGGTGCCACGCAATCGTATTTCTTCAGCGGATTCCTTAAATGACCTTAAAATGAGATTGTCTGCTAGACAGAGGCAGAAGACCACATCATTTCAAAATGTTTCGAGATGTTTTTTAAAACAAGCGTTGTCTTTTGGCAAACATAGAAAATTCCGTAGCTTTTTAAATGGCTTAAAGCAGTTCTGATATCGACTTGTTTTAGAAATTGCGCTATACATCCTGAGGATAAGGAATGTAAAGTGAAGAAATTGTATCTTTATAATCTACGTTTGCAATCGTACGATTTGGTTCCTCACAGAAGAGTTTTTTTTTTTTTTTTTGAGTAGCCATTTTGAAGAAACTGGCGGAATAGTACATTAAGTTCAACTTTTTTTTTTGTTTGTTTCATCATCTTTAATTATTCAAGGCTGTGATAATTTTCAACTTTTTTCTGAGGATGATGAAAGGAGCTAAAGTAGGAATATCTCCACGTCAAAGTAATGTTTTTTTTTTTTTTTTTTTTTTCTGAGTTTAGATATTTGAGAAAATAGTTTTAGGCTCTGCTGAGCTAATGTTTTATTATGCCATACATTTGTGTAAGCGTGTGCTAATATTCAGGTATTTGTTAGTGTTTGTGAATTTTCTGTACATATCATAACAGAGAGAGAGAGAGAGAGAGAGAGGGCGGGGGGGTCTGGTAGTCTGATAACTAATAGATCTAAAACGGATCTGTTTAGTTTGCATTAACGTCTGCTTAACTTAACTTTGTATTCGACTGGAAAAAGGCAGCTAAACTTGAAACGAAACGTTTCCTAGTAGAATATTATTATTATTTTATAAGAAAAACAAACCAACTCTCCTAAACATTCTCTCCTTTAGAGCTCTGCTCACTGGGTGGTTTTGTTTTACTTCAAAATATCAAATTTAGTGAAGATTTAAAACAAAAAAGAGCAAATAGGGTAAGATTATATAAATAAAGGCATTTTTTGAAATATTCGGTTATTCATGGCGTAATCAACAGACACCTCTTAATTGAAAAGAGCGAGGTTGAAATCCTATTAAGGAGGCGAGATGGCATAATTTATTCAAAATAATTAATAGAGCTCACTTTCAAATACTTCAAAATATTTTTCATAATTTCTCTCTTTCAGTGAAGAAATCTTCGTATTGACAGTTTCAGAAATATAGGGGGGGGTGGAAAGAGAGAAGGGAAGTGTTTCCTTATTCTGCTACTTAAGAAAATATGTTTGCTACTAAGAAATTTAGTTAGAAAGTTATTGCAGTAGAAAGAAAAACTTCGGCAGGAAATTTCGAAAAAGTAGTGAAGTTTGGTGCTAATAAAGTTATCAGAGCGCTTAAAATATTTATGGGATATGAAAAAAAGTATGGAAACCTTGGAAAATTATCTATTAAAAGATATCACATCCAGAGAGATAGAGAAATTCTAAGTTTGACTGTAAAAGAACTTAAATTAAGACTCATTAATTTGATAACTGGGCGCCTGCTAAAAAGAGAAATGGTCATTCAAGGCCTGTGAGAAATTAAAACTGATATCTATGTGGCAAATGGAAATGCTCAAGCGAATAAAGAACTGTTGAAAGAAGTCTAAAAAACACCAGATGTCTCTAGAGTCCTGCAGTGCTGATTCTGGACAATGTTCTCCCGAGAATAAAAGAGGAATTATATTTATATTTAAAAAAAAGTTAGAAAAATGATACTTGGTAATTCAGATAACCGTGTTTATTTAAACTATCAACAAAAAAAGATAATTTAGTTTCTTTTTTTCCCGAATTGAAATATGGATTTAATGTAATTAGAAAGACATTTTAATTGCTATGTTTTAAAACTTTTTATTAAAATCTAATTAATTAATCAGTCATTATTTAGGTATTAAGTTAAAATAATTGTTTTAATTAAATTATTAAATTTAAAAATTTCATTTAATATTGTAAAATATTTATTTTATTCTCCAGGTTGGCCAAATGGAAATCCTTCCACTTTCCAACCAATTAGGAGTGGACGACACCTTCTGCAAACATGAATTTTGTGAAGGCCTTTAGGGTGAGAGATGAGCTTCATCGTCTTATGTGCCATTACCACCCTGCTTACTGGAGGCCTGAAGTGGTCTGTATAGTTCCATGTTTGGTCCCTAAAATAAGGATTCCTGATTATCTATCTGCAGTACTTATGTACGATATCTTTATAGCTTTTGATATACGATTCCCATAAAAAATTAAAATATTTGATTTAAATTCTAATGATAATTTAAATAGAATCTTTACAATATCTGAAATAGTTAATAAATTGTATAAACCTAACCCATTAAATTTAGTCTGAAACATTTAAAGGATTGCTTTATATTGGATACTATTATTAAGAAGCGAAGTATTACAGAAGAAAAAAATAGTTATAACAGTTAGTGACAGATTATGAAAGGAATTTTCCACATAATTTACTTCTAATTATGAACATCCACAAGTAAAATTAAATTCTCTACTGAAAGTGAGCGGAGAGAATCTTCCAACAGCATTTTTCTTCTAGCAGTGAATGTTTTTAAGATGGAGATAATATTTATTATCGTATTTTCTCGTACGTGTACATTATTTTCTATCTGATTGATTCATTTGAAAATCATTTATCCATATTATCAAGGTCGTGTGCCTTTATATAAATATATTTCACATTCCATGCATCTGTTTTCTTTGAGGTTTAGCAGTTAGTTCGACAAGAGGAAGGAAAGAATTTCGTGCTGCTAATGATGAGAACGTGTAGTCAAGTTAAACAGAGAAAGATGAATATGTCCCTTTCATTAGGTTTAATGGAGCGAAGATATCAACAAACTCGATCTAAGAGAAAGAACAAAGTGAAACCTTGAATAGCAATCAGTGCAGAAAGAATCCAAATCTGATAATGGCTCAGCAGACATTATTAAGATAACTCCGTGTATTAATAAGATATGACTGACGCAAGAGTTGCATTTGAGAACATGGAAACGCATCGTTAAAAGTCACTTTTGTAATTTATAAAAATCAAAGCCTTTTACTTATGACCTTTACATTCAATGCCACGAATTTATAAATAAACGAAAATGGGATATTTCAAAGCATAGAAAAGAAAAATATTGTTATTTTTAGGATGAAATTATATAATTAAAAAGTGATAATTTTAAGGGAAATATCAAAATAGATTGAAGAAGCGATCGTACAAATAGAATTACCATTTTATGATAATTCTATTTGTACGATATTGATGTTAATTAAAAAGAAAACTATTCTTGTCTCTTCAGTTTGCTGTTCAATTCAGTCACAATTAATTAATCTTCAATATTGAAATGAAGGCAAACCGATCGAAGTAGTAATGGAGGCAATTCTTCTCTAGAGACCAAAAACTGAACTTTTTCATGCCATTTCAACCTCTGATATGGGAGAAAGGTGGTCTCACAGAGGGATATGAAATCCCTCTCCCACCTAAAGACAATCACAAACGTCTATGTTTGCGACGGGATTCGAAACCACAATCTGGAGATCGGATATACTGACCACTTGTCCAAACAGACCGTTTTGTTTTACTTTTTCGTATTAGTCTCCGATTTGAAATCAAGCCTAAATTATTAATTAGATTTTAATGAAATTTGGTATAAGTGCCACTAAAATTCATTACAAAGAGAGGAGGTTTTACATTACAATCATGTTGATTGGTCTGTATGTCCTCTTCGTCTGTCATGATATCAGTGAGTGAATCAATCGATGAATAATGGGTCAAATTTAATATGGGAGTTACTTGAAAAAATGCACACATAATTCATTCATTAAGTAGCTTTTCAGTCTGTATATTTCATTAAAAACCATCATTGGAAGTCGTGAGTATTTCTGAAAGTATGTTTTTTTAATATTGTTTTACAAGTTTTTGGTTTTTGTATAAATTGGTTTTATTTGATGTTTTGATTTCATAATTCAGAATATAAATAGTTTCAGTTTTTAATTTTGAAATCTTCTCTAAATAAACATAATAAATCTAATATTGCTGAATCCAAAAAAAAAAAAAAAAAATAAATCTCACGCTGTTCTTCTTGACGCAAAAAAACAAAATTTCATTCCTGAGACTCGAGATGTGAAAAATTAAACCGATGACCGATATTAATCTCCAGAAAAGTGTCATCTATCAGTGGATTCATGAGCTCCGTCTCCTTTAAAGAGTTGCAGAGATGTAATACGCAACGTGTAATACATAAAATGTTCTTATATTGTACATAGTTATTACATAATAATTCTAATAACGATCTACGATATCATCATCGGTGTCACAGATGCCATTTCATCTCTAGCATGGGAACAAGTCAATGCCGCTCGTATTAGAATAACTTTCACTGTTATGCTAATTGTTGCACGCTTATATAGTATATTGTAGTTTTATTCGATGCCCAAAAACGGAAATGAAAATGCAACTATCAAAAAACATTTTGATAATGGAAAGGTGATGATGAATTCATATAGATTTTAATTTTCATTGTCAAGAGCTATGTTCATATCTCTGGCACGATAGTTTAGCTATTTTTACATTAATGTTAAATAGTCTCTCTCTCTCTCAATCTCTCTCTCATTCTTTCACTCACGCACGTAGATAAACTGGCCTTTGGTGCCAAGCACATAAAGGTCAGTTTATCTGCTTTGCCGAAGAAAATCTAGAGTTACACAGAAGTCTGGCAATCGAAGCAACCATGGTTATGAGGAGAGTTGAAAATTTCTGTCAAAAGTAAAGTTTTGAAAGGAAAAACTCTTTCGCTTCCGTATGGTAGCGTCTAACTCACCTTCATTTGAAAAGTAATTATGAAGGTTTTTCTTGTTCTAAACAGGATTACAACCCACGTCTTTCCAACCGAAGGGAATTCCCAGAGAGAGAGAGAGAGAGAGAGAGAGAGCTCTACTTCTAGTAGATGAAGTGCAGTATATTTAGCCAGACAGATAATATGGGCGAATATAATGTGCATTCCGTTTTGCTAATGTTTACTGTATAATAATTCAAGATGTGAAAAAATAATAATGCTTTTTTATTATTCATTAATAAAAAGAATAAAGAGATAATATTGTAGACACTGCCATATGTGAATATGTAAACAGAGAGAGAGAGAGAGAGAGAGAAAGAGAGAGAGATGCCATAAGAATAGGTAGACTTTAGGAGAGGTAGAGGAACCGGAGACCAGATAACGAACATGAGATGGAATATGGAAAGAACAAGAGAATTTCAGAAGGAAGTATTCATCTGTTTTATTGATTATTAAAAAAAAACAACTTTTGATTGCGTGGATCACAATAGACTGTAGATTGTAATGAGATCAATGAAAAAAAAACAGTCTTTGGAGAAACAGACAGTGTTCGAGTGAAAAATGAAGCGCGGCAGGGTTGTATACTATCGCCGTATCTTCGTAATATTTATAGTCAATATATTATGAGAATGAATAACTTAGACAAAGATCCAGCTGGAAATAAGATTGGTGGAAGAAAAATAAATAATTTAAGATGTGCAGATGATATAACCCTCTTAGGAGAAACTAAGGAAGATTTGGAACGGTTGATTCTAAAGAATTGAAGAGAGAAAGTAACAAAGCCGGGCTTAATTTAAACATTACCAAAACAAAACTGATGGCTTTTGACAATTTAAATGAATTTATAATAAAGGGATATAAAACATAGATCGTTAAAAGTTATGATTTACTGGGATCTAGAATCAGAAATGATGGTAAATGTGAGGATGAAATTAAAAGAAGGATAGTCATGGGGAAAAAATGTTAAACCTGGCAAAAAGTATGAAAGATAGAGGTATAAGTAAGGCCTCGAAAGTTAGAATTGTCAAAGCAATGGTATTTCCAGTAGTGATGTATGGATGTGAAAGCTGGATTATTAAGGAGAGCAATAGAAAGTAAATTGATTCGTTTGAATTATAGCCATAGAGGAGACTATTAAGAATCCAACAGATTGCAAAACTGACCAATAAGAAGGTTTTAGAGAGAATATAAGGAGAATGCTCCTTGGAGGCGATGATTGCTAAACAGAAGTTGGTGTACTTTGGACACGCGAGCTGATGAATCATTGGAAAAGGCAGTTGTGTTGGAGAAGATTGAGATAATGAGAAGAGTAAGACCACAGAAGAGTTGGATGGGCAACATAAAAGAACTTACCAACTTGAACTTACAATTGCTGAAAGAAAGGATAAGAGGCCGAGTGGGATGGAGAGTCTTTGTTCACAAGATCACCAAGGGTCGAAAACTACCGGATGGCACATAACAACAACAACAACAACAACAAGAACAATAGTCTAGACATACAGGAAGTTACAAGCCAATATCTCTTTTATATGCCTCTTAACCAGGTCTTGGGGAAGAATTTCTCCATGAGTCTAATCCCTCTTTCACTTCATATTTGGTGAGAGATGTCATTGCAAACACTAAAGGATAAAAACGATATGGTTGTGAATCCCATCAAACATCTTTCCTTTCGAATTACATCAGAAAGTCAGTTTTAAATTGATGAAAAATTAAAATAACCATGGAATATGAAGTAACTATGAATGATGAATAAACCATCACAATTATCCCTTGCGCCGTTGACCTTTTCATAGTGACTAACCATCTTATGTCAAAAAAATATATATTTATTGTGGTAGTAGAGCTCTCCTCATAGAAACGTAATACATTTTATCCGGAAGCGAAATTGGAAAAACATTAAGAAACATACTGACAAGGCAAACTAATTTATTATTGCGGATTACAATGAAACGATAGCTTTCACAACACTGCTATAGTCTAACCTCTTCAGAACCATTCTGAAGATGTTTTTATCTACTGTAAAAATGAGATACGACTCGAAGTTCATGCTACTTGATGGGCGAACAAATAATTCCCCTTGGTAAAGAACTATATTCCCTTGCGATTTCCAGGTGGATTGAGAAACCACATAAAGTGAAAGATGATATGGCAGTTCCTATATTCCTTACCTGGGAATTTATTTATTTTTTTTATGCTTAATCAGGCGATTAAATAAATGTATCACTTTTGAAGTGAACATCGTTCGATCGTCTCATAAATGTGATGGTTAAATCTTAAATTTGAAGTGCTGTGAGCGGCTGTTTTTTCAAATGACAGGATATCAAACAAGCGGGATATTTGTACCGATAATGGATCGAATGGAAAGACAGATTCATACAATACTGGATTTTGTTTCTTTTTATGTTTTAGATTTACGAGCGAAGTAAGTAAAGCTCTGAAGCCAGCGTATAATGTTTATAAATTGTGTGCGTTCTTATAACCCATTTGTGTATTTTGTGAGAGGAAAATACTCCCGCCATCCTATATGAGACTGGCTAACTCCCTTTCAACTGAAAAACAATGGATTCGAACTTGTCTTTCCGACTAAAGAGGATATTGTTGATACCGACTGATCTACGAAGGTTCTACATTACTGGACATTTGTCTAGTGTTCAGTAATGTAGAATTTGATACTGACTTCAGATATACGATAAATACATTGCATTTTTGTGATTAGTTAACTGGGAATTTCATTCCTTTGATGGAACTGACACCAATATCCGTGAATATTCAACTTGAATTCATTGAATTAAATTACAAGACTGTTTCAACCATTGCCCCTTTTTTTAATCCTCAACCTAACCCCCAAAATAATACTAAAATATGCTTTTCTGTAAATTCATTTTGAAACAGTGTTAATCCTAGAAATTGCTACAACCGAACTGATAGTTTTACCATTTTTAATGAAGCTATTAGTCTGTTCACTTATGCAATATTAATCGCTCTATTAATATTGTGCAAAATGTTCGTGTCATTTTTAAGGTATAAATGACAATGTCGGTGTGAAAATGTTTCATCTTTTTTATGTCTTGCCAATGTTTAATTTATTATTACTTAATCCATTTTTGCTAATTTAATTACTGTCAGTTTTCTTTTTAGTTATTAATATTTTTATTATTAAGATATATTAATTTTGGTGCGTCGGTTTTCTGTGACATAAAAAAACTCGTTTTTTCTAGGGAAGAAATAAGCTGCAGAAATATTTTATTAGATTTTATACTAATGATAGCGCTCAAATAACGTCATTTATTACAAGTAGTCACATAAAAATTGGAATTAACTGAACAACTGGATGTAAAGAGATATATTCAATTGGACTGTATGAAATCTAAATATCAGTGGGCCATTTTGATATGATACTTATCAGTAGAAAAATATTCCAACTCTATTTTCATCAGGAAGTCGGAAAAAAACTATGCTATGTTCTATGGTATTCGTTTCCCAATTCTTTTGTATTCACTTCTGTTCCTCTGTCTATCTGTCTTCAATTTCACTATATCAGCTTCGTATTATGGCTCATTCTTTCATACTGGATATTCTTCCCTAATGTAACGGAATATACGGATATCTAAATTTCGACTTTTGCGTGGGTAGACAATACGACTAAACGAACAGTTGCATTGATCCATTTTTGCTGCAATAGAAAGGAAAACAAAATGGTACAAATCCCATTTTTCACTCTGATCTGGAGATGTTTCCAGTAATGCGAAGTATGATGAAGCACCCTTTGAGACAATACTTCAACTCTCTGATAAAATTTCCACAAAAGTACAATTGGAATGTAACCAGCTAATGACAAAAATAAATGGAGGCACAGTACCCGCCCTTTGCACGCCCACTTTTATTTTAAAAGCATAAAGAGATAGGTAATAGGTAAAACTGATCGAAGAATGGCAAGATCATCAAACTCCACATGCACCGGTATTTGAATAATAACAATAGCATAACGACCAAAGTAAAATACAAAAGTAAAAGCATGGCCTTTCAATAAATTTCTTCCCGTATTCGTGATTTTCCCTATCTTTTCGGGTTCATATATTTTACTTGTGCACCTCTCGCAACTAACTGTAAGTGACATAAAAATAGCTCTCCCAATCTGTCTGCTTGGCCATGTTTGCTGGAAACGCACTTCCTATTCCCATGACGACCAAATGAAGATTTTTGTACGTGAGTAGTCCACCAGGAGGCAAACGGTCATGGCAGTTAGACGAAACTCATCAAGTCACGAATTTTGTATAGTGCGTCACTAGTGGTCGTTGCAGCTATAGCAAAGTACTCGTAATGGGTATTCCAGAAATGGCCTTGAGTACACACACACACACACACACACACACACACACACACACACACACACACACACACACACACACACACACACACACACACACACACACACACACACACACACACACACACACACACACACACACACGTACGACATGGGTAGGCCAAAACGCCATACTGTAAAGGTATCTATTAAGAAAACAACTAACTGGACTACGGTGATAAGTGAGTTTAATTTACTTACCACGCACGCTAGTGACCTCTGGAGGTGTTACTATAACATAATTTACTCCTATAAGCAATTTTTTTTTCTCTCCTTTTCCTTCTCTCTTTTTAGCCTTAAATTTTTTTTGGCTTTAAATAATTAATCTAATAAAATGATTTTCCTAAATACTTAGTAATTATTATCTAATTATTCCTCTTTCAACCTATCCTTTCACCCTAATTATTGTACATTGTCACGTGTGTAATGATTTTGTCTAAATGCTGTCATGTTAAATTAATGTTCTAACAGAAACGGAGACACCGTGGAAGTAAAGAGGGAAAAAATCATGAGTTTAGTTCTCAAACTGTCTGACATCTGTTAACCCTATTGTGTTCTCACATCCATCTGTTTGCGTGTCTTGAGTTAGCAAACCAAATACGTTGGATAAAGCGGGCAAAGTTATGCAGTAGATTATCTAGAAGAAAATCGTTAGTGATGAAAGCACTGAGAACATATGATCCACACGTCAGGATAATTAAAATATTAGTAAGCAACTTGATAAGAGATTAATCTATGTAGAAGGCGGTACGATACACATATAATATTACTGCAACCGAGACGACTTACTCTAAGTCACCAGAGCACAAAGTAATTATCTCTTACTAGATATAGTTTATTGAGTCTCCGTAGCTCAGTCAGTATAAACGAAGCCCTTTGGTCGGAAAGATCTGGGTTCGATTCCCGTTCAAGACGTGAGGGGAAAAGACTTTATCTGGTCTTTTTCAACGAAAGGTGAGTTAGACGGTCTCCTACGGAGGTAGGGGATTTTTTCACCCTGAAACTCGGGTTTTTCGTCCCCCAGAACAGGCAAACCGGCCCCGTGAACAAACGCATCTATAGACACAGGACACACCGGTAAGCATAGGGCTAACCACCTTATTCTCGAAGAGGTTGCGGTTTCAAATCGTAATATACATATAATTAATTTAATATACGTATAAGGAGGAATTACAGTCATTATAAATATTTCTTTGAAAAAAAATTCTCCAGTTATTTTTAGCTAACTCGATCAGTTTCTTTTAAATATATTCCATGTGTATATATAATTAGTTTCTAATTCATAAAATAATTTCAAATTTCATTGTACTACGAATGTGCTACTAAGGTTCAAGGTCATGTGACTCAAATCGAAAACTTCTATATTAGCGGTGCTAACAGACTCAGATCCCTTCAAACACAAGAAACTTTATGCAGACTCTTTTTCTGAATTACTAGGTCTCAGACAATGGTAACAGGATTTTTATTCTTGGAAAATTCGTTACTCCTCTAACAAAACAGATGAATTGCTTCGAAAACACTTAATCATAAAGCTATCTCTGAACTAATCCGACCAACAACATATCCTCCATGAGTTGAGGCCATTTTTTTTTCTCGAATGTTTCATATGCGAATCTACCTGAAGATAAGTGAGATGTAATTCTAAATTATCCACTGTCTTTTAAAATTACATTGTCATACAATAAATGCTAATATTTTAAGATTATAAGAAAACGGGCGAAAGAATTTACTACTCAGTAGGTATCCAGTTGTGACAATGAGAATGATATCTAAAAGAAATGGATATATTTAAATTATTTACATATGGATAAAAAAAAGTAAGAAAACCCGAAAAATAAGTTCAATTAGACTGTCACTGAAACTCAAATAAAAATTAAACTATCTGGGAATGTGCCATCACTTCTGTTAAGGGTTTCGGTTACAACTGTTGTCAATTCAAGTTATTTAGTTAATGAGAAAGCAAACGTTAGTGTATTATACTCAAATGTATGCATGTGTTCTAGGGACGGGTTGTCTGTTTTGGAAAATATCTTTCTAGGAATTACATCTGAGACTGATTAACTCGGTAGCTGCTGAAAAGGCCTAGAAAAACTTTCTCACTTCCTTTCACGGGATAGAATTCGAACCAGTGCTGGTTCTTTAAATTAACGAATGAATGTGGTTATTTAATATGCAACGAAAACAACTCTTGTAGTAGAGTATTCAGATGGTTGATAAACGTGAAAGACTTCTTTGCTTCTTCTTCTCCTATTACGTCATAACATGTACATTTTGACTTTGCGTTGCAAACCTCGAGGATAATTTCTGATTCTTGCAGATATTCTCAAAGGACGCTGTGCAAATGACCTTATCAAGTATGAAAAGAACCCATTTTCAATAACGCCCCTATAGGAGTCCATCATTATATGCCATTGTTCTTGTAAACCTAGCTTTCTGTGTATGACATAGAATGTTCATTGGGGATATGTCAATAATTATAGTCTACCATAAAATGATCTCAACAAACAGTTTTTTTTTGCTGCAAAGTACGATAAAATAAAAGGTCACAGAAATTCACAAAATTCAGAAATCTTGCTGATCAAACATACAGCTTTTTTAAACCAGTTCAGTTTCCAATAGGGAAAGTGGTGGTCTCACGTTAGTAAGGGAATTCATCTACCATCTAGAGAGAGAGAGAGAGAGAGGGAGGAAAGAAGTGAACAAAATTTACAATCTGTGTCTAGACAGCATTATATTATTAATAAAGAGCTTCTTGCATAATAATCCAATAAATAAAAAAAAGAACCCCTTCTTAATTGAATAATGCCAGTTACACATTTCCATTGATTTATTAATAAATTTTCTTTTACTAATGTAATTTGCATAAGAAATGAATCTCATCCCACGTCAAAGATGAAGAAATAAAAACAATCTTAAGCAGAGGCTGTGACATGTGACTTTTAGATGACTAGTTTATTCTTAATGCTTTAGTTTCCTTGATTTATATTTTTTTCCTAGTTAACTCGACATCATTACTATCTCCTGTTTATAGTAGTGATCCTGTTTCCTACATGAATAATTTTAATCACTCACTTTCAAAGAGAAACGCCAACGCCTTTCAGCTTCAACAGGAGCGGAAATGACACATTGAGTGTACAAGTGATTAGTATTCCCTTAACGATAGCGAATAACTGTACTCGAATAGAGTGAATGGTGTGGCATTGACAATATTTTCTAAAGAAAAAAGATTGCGTTCTGTTTCACTCTTCCAGATCAAATCTCTACCGGATACGTTAATGTAAAATTATGTCATGAGGAATCATATGCAAAGCTTGATCTGCATTACCATTGGATTATTATCATTTGTGATGTTGTTCTACAGAACAATGAAACAATGCAAGAAAGGTAATACATTTCAAACAATTTTCGCGATAAGCTTCGAGTACTAGTATTTAAAACGATAACCAATAATATTTAGCTGAGTTGGATATCTTGACAATGAAACTAAAACTGGAAATTGTTGACTGGTCCTGTAAACCTCACTAAACGTTGCTCTGAAGCTGGTCAAAACCATTTTATTTCCCCTTTCCCCTTTCCAAGAAATATTAATTACTGAATTCTTTTCTCAACCTAATTAAAGTTGGAATGCGAACTAAATTCTGTGCATTCTCTCTCTTTCTCTCTCTCTCTCTCTTACTCATCTGTGCAGATTGTTTATATATAATAATTGTTAAATAATAGAAAATCAAACCATTCTCTAAAACATGCATCCGAACCTCGTTATAACACAGTTTTATGGGATGTAATTTAGATTTTTTTTTTTTTTTTTTTTTTCAATTTCATCTTGAGCAACCGTGCCTTTTCAATGTTTCCTTAGTGGTTTGTAGCAGCAAAAACTACCATGTTAAAAATGCTTATGACAGAAAAAAATTTCATTGTCTATCGTTTATTGTAAAGTCTTTCATGTTTTTAAACTGACCTTTGGTAGTTGTTGGTAACAATTTAACTTGAAAATCTTCAGTCGATTCAAAGCAATTTGTAGATGAGAAACGTAAGCCATTGTGGTAGCACGAATTGACAAGTCCATCAATATATGCTCTGCTTTGAAATGAAAACTTTGAAAATGACCACGCAGTGCATTATAGAAAAGCAATACTGTATTCATCAAACTAACTCAGCTCTGAATTACAATATACTCAGTCACATTGTGAAGCACTTCGCCAAATTTATCTGTGAACTTATAATGAATTGACTATATGAATTTTCTAACTCACTCTTAACTTCATCCCACTGACTGCATCAGGGTTAACTGGCCATTTGGTTCCGAATTCACCCCTAAACAAATGCTATCAAATACAGGTAAGTCATTAGTTCCAAATACAGCATCTCCACCAGATCTCACCGAGAGTTGTCATTATTATGTAAAGTATGAGTAATTTTGGAGAAAATGTTTATTTTTCTCATATCAGGGTGACCATAAACTTAAATGAACGCCGAAGCTTTCCCTAAACGCTTTTCCTAGGTCACAATTTTAATTTCCGGAAAAAGCTTTACTAAACTCGTTCATGCATATATATCCTCCAGTATATGGAATTAAACTGACATGCAAGTTTGGTCATACT
Organism: Typopeltis vanoorti; assembly: GCF_054136105.1. Lineage (NCBI taxonomy): Eukaryota > Metazoa > Arthropoda > Arachnida > Uropygi > Thelyphonidae > Typopeltis > Typopeltis vanoorti. Next base: position 76,105,675 of record NC_143550.1, on the reverse strand, counting down.
GTTTATTTTTATTCATTGAATTATCTCAATAGTTCTGTTATATACGAATGTTTTAAGACAATACGAATAACATGTTATATTTTTACTAGATTCATAAATCGTGTTTGTTTTAACCGAATATATTTTATAAACAAACTTCCACTACGGTACTTTATATAACTATTCAGATTTACCTATTCTATTTATATTTAATGATTTCATTGAAATTAGATTAAATGTAACTCTTTAGAAAAGTCTACTGAACCTTTAAAATTCGTTATAAGTTGTATTTGTGCCAACAAAGATATTTCGAGACATCTTGATAACCCTTCACATACAACAGCCCTTGATTGTCTTGCGATGTAAGTGGAGAACTTCTGATGTGGATCATTAGGCTGCGCAAATACGGACAACAAAAGGTCTGTTAACATCTTACCACACAGACGACAAAGTATGCAGCCAGCATTTCAAGATGCCCTTTTAATGTCTTAAAATTATGTTACCTCTTCAGCCAAGCTCTTCACCATTTTGGCAGCAGCGAGAAGGATTGATGTGCTAGCGTGAGCTCAATGATGTTTTACAATTGCAACATCTAATGACAACACTGAGAATTTCTGAAACTAAGACCCAGCGAGAAAGCTAAACTAAAATGCAAATGAAGAATGGTTTCGCTTAGCAGCGTATTCACTTTAGTAATATATTTATCGTCTGGTGATTAAAGTCGTTTAATTGAACACTATGGAAGAATAAAATTCGCTTAAATGTTTGATTAGTGTCATGTAATATGAAGATAAAAATTCTAATACTAATATTAATAAGGGAGATTAAAAAAAAGAAAAAGAAAAGAAATTGGGCGAAATGAATACATAAAAATTAATTTTGTCCATTCAGTACAGAGCCTCTAGTGGTCTTTTTTGTAACAAGTGAGCAGTCGCTATTATTCCAGCGAGAATTAAATTTTGTTTATCTTCCGAAAAGAGCATATAGCTAATTATGTTATATATTTTTAGAATACTACTTAAAACCACCTGTTCCGTCGATTTATTTTTTAATTAGTGAACCTTTAAGCATATTGTTCGTGTGTTTCGTGTCTATGTTATTAGCTTGGAGATACGCTATTTTAAAATGTTGCAGTGTGTGTTTTCTCATTTCAAGATTTAAGGCGTCATATTTATGCTAGTAAATTAATTACAGGAAATGAAAGTTGAAATCCCAAATTTTAGTTTGGCAAGGTATGTTTGGATTATTTTCAGTTATACAAAAAAGTTGGTACTATTTTAATTATATTACTTTACTTTTTTATTACTTCAAGCCTAATTATTTTGTATGGAGGGAGAATTTAAAACTTGGATTGCTATAAAATTTTGAAAACTAATATAAATATATTAATGCAGTCAGCAGTAAATTTTCTCTTACTGGTGAATTTTTAACGGCCTTAGAGCAACTCGCCCAGAATAGCTAACAGTCATGACCTACTAGTGCGATATTCGGGCGTGACAAAATTACCATTTTGACTTTTCGCGACTTAACTCAATTTGAATAGTGTTGTATGCGTGCGTGTTTATGTGTGTGAGTGCGCGCGTGTGTTTTGGTAATAGTTACACTCGGATTTCTATGCAGAATATTAACATTAAAATTGTAATTATAACTCTGACGGCAAATTGACATTCAGTCTTATAAAACTAATATTTTTATATCTAAAAAAGACTCCAAACTTTTCTGCAAATTTACTTGAAACAGGATCACGACTAGTTTTTATTTATTTATAATTACGAATCGTTATAAAATTAAAATTAATTTCCTTCTATATACTAATATATCATGTTCATAAATGTTAGCATTTCTTTTCATAAAAGGCTCTGATTCGTTAGCAATTCTTATAGTGACTTTCTTATTATTTTGTACTTTTAATTACAAACTAACTGAGTACAAGATGGTCGAGATCACATCTGTTTATTTTCTGTATGGAGAATTCTTTCTGTTTGTGAGAGATCTTCTAGATCTCTGTTTATAATTATATGCTTACAAGTGAATAAGAATATGTCCTGATTTCTAAACAACAGCAGCAATAACAACAACAGAAAGGTTGCATCCCTGTTTGTGCCTGAAGAAATCCCATGTATTGAAATTTCCTGAAGGCAGGCAATGACGGCAAAAGTCAAAGGAGCGAGGCCCTACAATTCGTAGTGATAGGCAAGACTATATTTGAGTTCTTGCGTACAAATTCATTTTATTATTATTATTATTATTATAAACAACGATTCCTTTTGCAGTAATTGAAATAAGCCTGATTGTTTTTGGTTACTTAAGTTTAACTGTGGTTATTACCCAAATAATGTAATTTCTGTTAGATTATACTATCACTACACCTTTCATTTATGTGCCACCTGTGTTTCTTTTATTAAAAAAAATAAAGAAATCAGTATATTTATTTTATCATTGCCCTTGACTCCGTATTAATTGTTTAGACAGGCGGTTATTAAGCAGCATTATTTGAATACATTCTATACTTAGCCGCTTTGACGATAGTAAAACGTGCTTTATACTGTATGTTATAGATTTTCTAATTATGAATGTACTAATTTCTCGTTATTATTTTTATTTATTTTTTTATACATTATTCTTACACCGTTCCTTTAAAATACTGTATGTTACCATATATTAAGACAATAGAAATAGAATAAAAGCTTATTTGTTTGTTTACTTACCAATTACCAAAGTAAAATTTGACCTGAAATTGTATCTGGATTGGTTCCATCATCATTTAATGCAGTGGTTCTTAACCTTTTCGAAGTCACGGAACACTTTTGATTATAAGAAAAATGAGAATACCAAATGCTTGTCGGCTTTTGCAGATTTCAGCAATATCAGGTCTAATATGTAATATAGCTAAGCTCACCTCTTTGTCTATATTAGTAAGTCTTTCATGCTTTTCACTTTTTATATTGGTTAATATTGAGAAACCGAGCTCACACAAATATGATGTTGAAAACTGTAACAAAAGTTTCAGTGCCCTTGTGGAGAGAGCTGGGTGTTCGACTTGGATAAAAATCCAAAATTCCTCAAGAGTTATTTAAGATAATTTCATTTTTAGAGTACGATCCGTTGACAAAGTAACTAATTGTTCTTCTTCTTGTAACGAAAATTCACAATTCGATGTATTAACTGTGACAAATGGATTTCGTATCCAGTCATAATTGTGTGTATTTAAGGAAGAGAAGTAACTTGAAATCTTTTCTTCCGGTATTGTTAAATGTTCTGTTATAACGGAAATAATTCCCTCAACTTTTATTATGGAGCGAAGGAAACATATCAAGTGCATTTTTTTTCTGATAGGCTTTCCAAGGAGATACTTTTTTCTGAAAAGCTGACAATCTGTCAGTGGATGTCAAAATATTTTTATTTTTCCATTGGATACTTGTATTAACGCTATTTAAGTTCTCTGCAGCATAGAAATGGATTCACTATTTCTTTTTCATTAATAAAACGAACGGATCCTAGTGTATGAGCTTTACCGCTAATATCAGTGGATTCGTCAATTTGTAAAGCAAAATGTTGTTAGAAAGTTTATTGGTAACTGTTTTCTCGATATCGTCTGAGGTATCTTTAATTTTATTGTTTATTGTATCGTCCGAATGAGGAATTTTCATAATTTCCTTTTTTTGCTTCTTCGCCAAACATAATGTTTACTATCTCACAACTTGCTGGTTTGTTCTGTTGGTTTAGAAGTCAACGCGCATAGCAATCTTCAGTTGTTACGATCAGAGTAACCAGTTACTCTCAGAACTGTGTCATGTGACATCTTTCACCGCGGAACACTTGTAACAACTTCGCGGAACACAAGTGTTCCGGGGAACACCGGTTAAGAACCACTGATCTAATGTATTGTCAAAAATAAGCTTTACGTGTTGAATTTTTAGATCGTGTAACTCTGGGTTTCTGAACTTTGTTTTATGTTTGTTTGCTTTCAAGTGCTGCCCATAATGCAATGGCAATGTACTTCACGAACTGACTTCCAATAATCAATGGTGCAATCTAGCAACGTCACACAGTGGCATTCCGATAGTTGAGGCTTCGAGGCGGCGCACTGATTTAAAAAGAATGGGATACATGCATACTTATTATGGTATATCTGCTGTTTCTGTTATTGGACACTACTTTAATGTCATAAAAAGGGTTTCGCACATGGATATATATCTCTTTCAGCACAGAATACTGAACATGACTGACAAAAATTATTATTAATAAATTGTAGTATTATTAAAAAATCATCACCTTCACATCAAATGACGACGCTTTTTCGTCACTGATGACAGTTTTAAAATACTAAAAAAGCACACTAAAGAGTAGTAGAAGAGAGTTACAGCAGTATTAAAAGACAGCGATTATTAAAAAACAGTATTATTAAAAAATCATCACCTTCACATCAAATGACGACGCTTTTTCGTCACTGATGACAGTTTTAAAATACTAAAAAAGCACACTAAAGAGTAGTAGAAGAGAGTTACAGCAGTATTAAAAGACAGCGATAAGCTCTCATAGTGATTTTTCTCTTTTTTCCTGATCAGTTATATAAATACCATATATAACTTATTATGTATAGTGTATAAGTTTGATACACCATACATAATAACAAGTTGTATATGGTGTTTATATAACTGATCTCAATTTACACTGAGATGTAAATTTTATCTCTTTAGATAAGACAGTCACTATAAATTCAAAAAAAAAAAAAAGAAAAATTACAAGTATCATGATTTCCCTCCCTGAAATCTAATATCCTGGTGACCCTCCTAAATCATTACAGGAATTTTTCCGGTTAAGTATTTACTTTTATACCGGACAGGTTCAGTGCAGTTCTTTCGATGATCAAATTTATGCGTTGCTCATATTTTGTAAGGAAAAATACGTAGTAAAGAAAAGCAAATGCAATTAAGAATAGCACAACGTTTTTAAATAACCGAACCAGGCAAGGCTACTAGTCCAGTGTATTAGGATTGTTAAAATCTCCCGACACTTCTATACGAGATCTGATATCTTAAATAGCACAGCGGTCTATCTTGTGCAAGTTTCCAGTCTCACAGAACGCCCCTCCTCTGACCGCACCAACCTCGCGTCCTCTGGCACTACAAAGTGGGGTGATCTCAGGAACTGCTACTGTTCTTTCCCATGGCATAACTATTTGCTTCCGATCTTCTGACCAGACACTTACGCTGAGCGAGTTACAGAAATCATCCACTGTAGTATGAAGGCATTCCATCCGAAATTCCGTCCACTTTCCGATCCTTGGTTCAACAGAGGATGTATGAAAGCAGTCCAACAAAAAAACTCAGGCAACCTGAACACTAAAATGTTGTCTGGTTCCGATGGCATCTTTTCTGTTGTACTCAAACGTTGTGCTCCTGAGCTATCACCCATCTTCTATCGTCTCTTCAATCTTCTGCATTCAGCTGGCACCTATCCCATCCCATGGAAACTAACATATGTCCGATCCAATCCAAGAAAGGAAGACAAAGTCCTACATTCCAACTACCGACCAATTGCTCACCTCAGTCCTCACCGAAATAATTGAGAAAGTTTTCAATGGTCAACTTCTTCATTACCTAGAAGCTCGCCAGTTAATCAGCGACCATCAGTATGGATTCCGCCAATCCAAATCTATAGTTGATATCTTAGCCGACATCATTCACCACTGGACACTTGCCATAGAAAGGTTCGGAGAAGCTTTAACGTGTACTGACATTTCCAAGGCATTCGATCGTGTTTGGCATCAAGACTTGCTTTGTAAATTCCCTTCCTTCGGCCTACCTGCCACCCTCTGTAACTGAATAGTCAGCTTTCTTTCTGGTCGTTCGTTGCGTGTCATGGTGGATGGCACCTTCTCTTCGCGCTCTGCCACCAATACAGGAGTGCCTCAGGGCTCCGTTCCCTCACCTGCCCTCTCTCTTATACATAAATGACCTGCTCTCAATCTCCACAAATCCTATCCATAGCTTTGATGACGATAGTGCTCTCCACTGTCCTACTCCTTTGACAAACCATGTAGTTTCCTGACATCCTTTATATCAAGAGTCTACAAACAGTGTCTTAAACACTGTTCTCCATTCAAGGATAACTTAGTCACCTTCAATGCTGCCAAAAATCTGCCTTTTTTGCCTTTTCCCTTGCAAAAGGATCACACCTCACCTTCCCTCACCCTCAGTAATATACGCATCACCAGACGTGATGAACTATCTCTCCTTGGACTGACATTTACCTCCAACCTTTCTTAGCACAAACGCATCACATCAATAGCTTCCTCAGCTTCTAAAAAACTAGGTATTCTTTTCCGCTCAAGAAGCTATGTTACACCCACCCAGGTATTAACCCTATACAAATCCCTACATCCTTAGAATACTGTTCTCACATTTGGATGGTGCAACTAAAACTACCTTAAAAATTCTTGATGCTATCCAGAAGAGAGCAACTCTCATAGATAACCCTTCTCTCACACGTCCACTTCCACCTCTATTTCACAGATGCATTATTTAAGCTCTTGTCTTTCTACAGATACTTCTATGGTTACTGCTCCGGTGAATTGGCACACATATCATGATTCCACTTACTATTAGAACTGCTAAAACAAGAGCAGCAGATCTCCAAGATCCCTTTTCAATACAAATGCAAACTCATTTACCTCTGTCCTCTGGAACAGTCTTCCCCATGATGTGTTACCCAACAATTTCAGCCTACAATTCTTTAAGAATAATGTCAATAGGTTTCTTCTTCTTCTTTCTCAACCTTTATCTGCACCTCACACACGGCACTGATGTGCTATAGTTCTTGTGCCTCTCTTGTGTGAGATATATATATATATATATATATATATATATCAGGGGCGAATTCTCCATGCTTGCTGCGCAAGCTTATTTATTGAGAAAGAAGTAATATTTATTTGTTAATAAATGCATGCATTTATAAGCATTCAATTTAGGCTTTTATTTTTGTAGACAGAAGGGGTCTTAATCTTGCGCGGCAATAATTGAGCTTTGCGTTGTGTATCGAATGCCGATCCGTGCTCATTTAGTCACAGCTACCTTGGCTTGCTCGGTTGTAGGAACTTCCAGGGTCTACAACCTCGCAGCAGCACTGTGATTTCATACGCGCGTATAGCCATTTCACGTCGTCTCACTCTGTTGCTTAACACAGACCATACGCAGTCAACGTAGCTCTAGCCAATGAGCTTCAGCCAGTCTTTACAAGTGTGCGTGTTGCTTGGTAAAATTAAGTTACAACCAACTTTTTATGACGATGTTATTGACCAGTTCATAAAGAAGAACCGTAGTGTAGAATTTGTATTCAAGTAGCTAATTGAAAACGATAGAATATCATTTGTAAAATAAATGTTGTATTTGTATGATTAAATGTAAATAAATTTCTAAATATATAGTTTTAAATGGTCAGTAATTCATTATTCCGCTAATCAGACTTCAATCACACCTATCACCCCCTGAATGATAACAAGAGCAAGCGTAAATTTCAAGACCAGCATTCGCCCCTGATATATATATATATATATATATATATATATATATATATATATACACACACACAGGGTGTTCGGGATAAATTTGACATATTTATAATTAATTATATTTTTCCGTAAGTTACATGTATTAACACACACTTCTCTTCATTTAAAAGTTTGGACCCTTCTTCATTCATATACAAGATGTCAGAAAGGATGGATAGCTGGAACCCACCTGAATCATGGAAGAGAATAACTTGTATCATGATGATTCGTGCCCGCCATCAAAATAAGGATATTACGACTGCTGCCCAATGCTCCCTGAATACAGTAAAAATAATCAGGCATGAACTAGAGACTTGCAATGGTGACTACGAGGATGTAGCAAGAAGAAAGATCCCTAGCAGACGATCTGATTGCGTTCGTACAGCAGAATTCCTCGCAAATCTGCAGGAACAGGTGTTGAAGAACCCTGGCATTGGAATTCGGGCTTTGTTCGTGGAGTTGCTAACTGTAGTCAAGCCCTGGATAACAAGGGTAGCCAATGGTAGGCCGTATGTATGGCAGCAGGATTCGGCCCCTTGCCACACCTCTGGGAAAAGTCAAAAATGGTTGTCTGAAAATTTCTACGACTTCACCAGTCCAAATGTTTGGCCTCCAAACTCCCCAGACCTTAACCCCATGGATTATTTTGTATGGGGCGCAGTTGAAAAAGACACCAATCGCACTTCCAGTAATACAATAGCCCAGTTAATGGATAAAATTAAAACAGTTTTTGCGGCCCTTCCCAGGGAGACTGTAGCATCAGCTTGTTCGAGGTTCCGAAGCAGAATTGAAGCTGTGATCGATGCTAATGGTGGTTATTTTGAGTAAATCTTGTTGATAGTATTGTAATTAACTCTGCCTGTAATGTTTTTTTGTCAATTCATTAAATTTAATAGATACAAAGAAGATTTTCTTTTTCCTTACGAAACTGTCAAATTTATCCCGAACACCCTGTATATATATATTCAGAACCTGCTATTTATTCAGAGCAGTATGAAAAAAGTGCTTCTTTTTTTTTTCTTTTTATTCGATCGCGGTAGAAAGCTTTATCAATCACGGAGTGATGTAGTAGTAGTAGTCTCTAGTTCCACCTTAGCGAGTGGCACTATAGTGGTGGGTCAGACATTTAAAGAATTTTGAAACTACTTGTAAAGTGTCTGTACTTTAAGAATTTGGAGAAAGACCCCACGAACAATTCAAAAGGATATTGGAGACTTTGAAGAATTCGAGAGAAAAAAAGCACTCATCAAGATCATCTGCAACCAATGTCTTAAACATTGTTCCCCATATTCTACAGTGAGGCAAGGATAACTTAGTTGGATCCGTAGAGTTTGTCCCTCCAGGAATGTGAAATGTGTTTCTCCTTCTCCATGACTACCGACCTCTCACCAGGTTTGCACATAAGAAATGTAATTGAAACATTGGGCTGGACTGATCTTGTCCATCCTGCCTATAAGCTGAATGAGGCATCCTCTGACTATATCTGAGGATGCTTTCCGAAGACGCCATTTTGCGGATGACATGGCCATGAAACAAGTTGTTGGCGAAGAGCTCTGACAAAGGAGTAAAAGCTTTTACGGAATTGGCATACAGTATCTCCCTTAGAGATGGTAAAACTTTGTAAAGAATGATGGAGACGTTGTTGAAAAAAGACATATTACTTGCAAAAGATGGAAGAGTACTCCATGTAAAAGCCATTTTTAAAAATATTTTCTAAAAATATAAAAATAAATAGGGTCATTACTTTATCTCTCCTCTTAGGTCATCGTCTCTTACTATTAAGATAAAGTGTAAAAGTCCACCTTCTGAATTGTCGGAGCTCATTAACCACGTAGGACGGAGGGGATAAACATGTCACTTTCGCTTTCCGATTGCATCGTTAGTGACCAAGGTGCTTTCATCAGATATTTGTGATCAGAAGGAATCTGTCCCCCTTTAGGTTTTATACTTTGTTAGCAAAGTATAGCCAAAAGTGTTTGTCCCAAATAAGTAGATGCGAGAGTTCAAAAGAGAAAATAGAGAAAAACTTCCATCTGCAGTAATTTTAGAGAACACTGTGAAGCTGTTCATTGTATGTCCTCTCAAGTTCATTCGGCTAACGTAACGATTGAAACAATTAAAAAACTAAAATCTACTTCCTCACCCATTTATATTCTGGATGTAGTTTCAAGTGATTATCACCTTTTTATTTTTGTTCCTGTGCAAAAAGTGTTTTCACAGGAACTTTTTTCTTTTTTCTCTGATAACATTAAGAAGCTTGTGGACTGATTCAATCAGTGTTTAGAAAAAGAATAGGGCTACGTTTAAAAACTATTACTAAAGATTTTTGCGCTTTATCTTATTAGATTTAATTAAAAATAAATTATATTTACTTTAAAATTACCTTTGTAGTATCTTTTATAAAGAAAAGAGCTAATTACTCATTCTCCTTTGTTCGTGTTTTCTCAGCGAAGAAACAAAGAACCACTTCTGCACATAATTGTAAAATAAGATGAGGAGGGACATGAGATTTTGCCATCGATTTAATTAAAAAAAAGCAAATAAAAATACCTTTTCACAGTCCAAGAAATATCGAAATCAAACAAATCATGCTGTTTACTTGATCGAAACATATGAGCAGCAGAGAAAACTGCAAACTAATTTCACTCTTTTATCTCTACACCTGGTTCTAAATAGAAAACAAGCATAAAAATTACAAGGAACAGGGGTATTGTACAAAGCATTATCATGATAACAGTGCGAGAGAAATTTTTGTGGCTTCCTCTTTCACAAGGTAAGGTGTCAGACAGTGTCAAAAGATCAAAAGACAGAAGCCATGGTTGTGCTCAATGAAGACTTCCTAACTCTTAATCATTTTGTGATATTGAAAAACTAAACGAATACCTTTAAAGAATTGGATGTGATGAAATGTTCTCCTTCAGCAGACGGTGTGCAACATCACAAATAGAAATAACATGCCACGCTATTGATTCTAAGCGCACGTTATTACTTTTATGTGATTTCTATATAGACAGTTCCAGAAATTTGACAGCTATATGGTTTCATTTCACAAATACGTGAATATTTGTACTAGCTTCTGCTGCTTTTGTTTCTTTATTTGAATATATATTTTATCTTCCATTTATCACTTGCGTATACATGTTGTATGCGCAAGTGATAAATGAAATTATGTCAATGTCCACTTCAAATGAAAGATACACTCAATGCACCAAGAAGGTCCAATTTTATTCGAAAATTATTGCATTCTGCGTCATTTATTTGTTGCTGGCGCAACATAATAGCTAGCGGTTAACAGTCTGAGTAAATTGGTTATTTTTACACATAAGTTTAGGCTCTCGGATACTTATTTTTAAAACAGTTTTACAGCACTTCTTCAGGATAAAAATATACTTAAAGTTGCAGAAGAATTAATGAAGAGTAAAATTATTTCATATGAAAACTGCAGCAACTGCATTTTTTGGTAATATCAAAATCAATTTAATTTTTTCCCAAAATAAAAGAAAATACATTGTTATTAAATGAAATTTTAAAACATTTATTATTATTATTATAAAATATTATAACATGGATACACCTTTATTTGTCTAAATTTCAACTAGCACTAGTTGAAAGTAGAAATTAGCACTAGTTTTTTTTTTTTTTTTTTTTGAAACGATTCATTCTTTCAGGTTTGATTGTTATCAGATCGAGCAATTCCCTCCCCCCTTCTCAGAAAAAAAGGTAGTTTAAGTTTTTGTTTTTCCCTCTTTTCCTTTCTGATCAATAAACGATCAATAAACAAACATTTCTGTGTTTGCAACACAAAATGTTTTTTTTTTTTTTAAAATAGAAACACGAAAAGTAATAAGATAAGAATTGGATCTGGAATACACGCTTGCTGATGAAATTAAATTACTGTTTTATGATTTGCGTTCATTCGTTTTCAAATGGATGTCTTCATTTTCCTCTCTAGTTGCTCACTAGTCATCATGATGGGAAGCCCTCTCTCTTCAGAGATCCCACCAAGCGGGATACCTCAGAGCTATGTACCGTACCTATGCTCAACCTCACAAAATATCCATCCGTCACTGACCTCAAATCTTATTCATAGCTTTGCCGATGACAATACACTCCGTTCCTCTTCTTCATTTGGCAAACCTTGTTTAACTATTCATATTCAAGATCTTCCGTAACTAATGTCTTAAATACTGATGATGGTTGGTTGTTTTTGAATTTACCTCTGAAGGAACTCAGGCTATGAGGTCAGTGTATTATTTCTGTTAATTGCGTGTGTTCGTATGGATGGATGGATGCGAGAAGAATTAATATCCCACGTTTCCGGGAGGAAAAAACCTCCCGTATCTGTATGATACTGGATAACTCCTTTTCAAGTGAAAAGTCCTTAAAAAAGATTCTTCACGACGTAGACGGGATTTGAACAAAAGAACACGTCGATACCGAGTGAGCTATTTAGTATTTAAGGAGAGCCTACGTAGGCTCTCCTTAAATACTGATTTCCTTGCCTTTCTCCAGTAGAATAAGGTTCACTTTGGGAACTCAGACTCTAAAACAGTGCTGTCTTATTTCTGTTGAGAATATTCTCACTTCATCACCATTTTAAGTAAGCCTGTAAATAGCTAAATCTTCAGACAAGATGAGATTTCTCTCTTTGGGATGACTTATACCTCCACCCTCGCCTAGTACAAATATATCTTGGCCTAAGCTTATTCAACCTCCAAGAAACTAGGTATACATTTTCCACTCAAGATACCTACGTAATTTTTACCAGAATAGTCGCTAACACTATACAAATTCCAATTCACCTAGCCTAATAGTAATCTCATATTTGAAGTGTTGCATGTAAAACCTTTTGTAAAAGGATTTATCGTTCTATCTAGAAAAGAAAGGGAAATTCAATTAATATATACTCACTCTCTCTCTCTCTCTCTCGCACGTACACACACAATATCTCCCTCCAATCGCTTTTTTCATAGATGTTCTGTTTCCGCCTTATGCCTTGTCTTTAGATATTTTCATGGAGGCTGTTCTACTCTGGTTTCCAATCATCTGGAACTGGTGAACGGTCAGTATCCTTTCACTGATTACAAACCTTTTAGAATCTACTTCTCGTCTTTCTCTTTTATTGCATATACTTCTTTAGAACACCTATTCTCATATTGTTTTTCCCAATGATTGGAGCGTCTAACTATCCATAAAATGTAAGGTTCCTTCATTCCTTCTATCTCGTTAACCACTCCCTACACCGAATTCAAGTGCTATATAGTTTTCAAACCTTTCATGGGTGGAAATGATATATAAAAAATAGGATTTTTCAACTTGCTTATTTTGCTGCCATTTTACTTACTGGAGGCTTAAAGTGGCTTAAAAACGATTGTTTGTTTTTTTATAAGTCAGGAGTTCAGATTATCTAATGTTACTCGTCCATGCTCTGTCGTTCGCCCTCCAAAGTTTCATGGGTAGGATAGTAAAAATAAAAACCAACACCCATTCCACTCTGTCAGATAACAGAGGATACTACTATAAAATGAAAGTAAAGTAAGATATAGTAATATAAGGATAGCATAAACTAAAATTTATAAAAGAAAACAGAAGGAAGATTAAAGCATTTTTTGTTGCACTTCCAAATTCCTTTGCAGTTCTCATTCAATTTTAACTGATGTTTATCTAACATATTTTTTTCTTCACACAGCTGACTTCTGAATTCATGTCTTCAGAAGGCACAAATCATCTTAACGTACGTGTGTGATACTGTTTCAGTGTATCCAAAGTATCAACTTATATCAACCTTTCGCATTTGTTACAATGTCGGCATCGTTTGTGGATAGCGCAACTCGCACTAAATTTCATTCCAGCCATATAGTACATTATACAGAAATACTCGGATGAAATTTTTGTTTGCATTCCATGCGGAACGAGTAAAAACAAGAGTTAAAAGAAAAGCCCTTTTTTCTTACTCCATTCTGCTTTTCTTTGATAATATTGAGAGTAAAATAAAAATCTTAGTGCGTTGCAGGAATTTGCTTCTGAATTCATGTCTTCAGAAGGCACAAATCATCTAAACGCCTTGGAGTCTGAAAGTGTGCACTCTACTTAACGACCAGATTTCTTTCAGATATAGAAATTTATTAAAATTGTAACATGAAACGGTTACGTTGGTAGTAGAGTTCACACTCAAGTTACCTTCTTGCATTTTGCAAATTAAGAAGTTAGCGGAAACATCGGTGAACATGACCTACGTGATATGCAGACATTTGTAGTTGAAATCCCTGGCTAATGACTAGCGATTGAAATGATTTCATGACAGAAATAAGATATTTATAAATGAAATCCCAGATCACTCGGGCTTTTTAAAGCTTAGAGCGAAAAGAAGTTTAAAGATTTATCTTTGGAGAAATAAACGCCTGATATTTAAAGTCCTTCAGTCGAAATATATCACACCGAAAACAAGTATCTTGTTTGATAACTGTATTAAAATATGCCAAAACATTTATTCGTTTCTCTAAATGAATCAAACGTCCAGTAAATACATTTTATGTTAAATTATTTTCAGGACAAATTACTCCGAGAAAATTATAGAGAAGAAAGTAAGAATGCGATTACTTACTTAGTAGGCATAGAAAAGATCAAAGTTTTCCCGATTTTCTTCTGTATGAATTATACCGTATTTCTTGACGGTTGCTATTTTCTGGAAGATGCTTAATTTTGGAAGTAGGAAAGGGACTCTTTAATATGGTAGAGAAAATATTGAGGAAGGGATTATCCCTCGATTGAAAATTAATTTTTTCTTTCGTCGAATCGAGCAAGCCAAAAGTAAAAAAAAAAGTTTAATTTCTTTATCAAAATAAAACTTAAAAAATCTAAAAGAAGCTTTGTTTCCCCCCTTTCCTTCCCTTCCTGATAACAGAACCTTTAGAAAACAGTAATTCTCAAGGACAACCAGTACCTCCTGAGAACAAGGCTACATAAACCTCTATGCTTTCCATAACTGTTGTGGCTACAAAATAAGCAAATATAACTCTGATAGATTATTCTCACCACGCATCACTACTACCACCTCTGTATATTTTCCGATTTTTTGGCTAATGTAGACCGAAGATGTTTGCTGTTCAGAAATGTACTTTGCCAGTTACGATACTTCGTACGAAAGAAATGTTCACTTGCTCTTTCTTCTACATGAATGCAACACTTAATTTCAGAGTTATAGTTTCTTTCTAATCTCTTTTTATATGTATAGACTATATAAGAATTTTCCTTTTGATTTTGATTGTCCTTTATATATATATATATATATATATATATATATATATATATATATATATATATATATATATATATATATATATGACTATCTGGTATAACAGATATCGATTTATAACAGCAGTATAACTAAATCTGACTAGCGACTCGCTAAGTCATCTCAACCTACCAGACAAAAATCGACAAATTATTCACAAAGAAAGGACAGTTGAACTCGACCCAATTGAGCATTGTCGAGCGACAGTTTCCATCACTCATCCTATATTTTTAATAATCACAAAAAATCGATCTGTCCTATCTGGGTGGTAACCAAGGTCACCACCATATCTCAGTCAGTAATCACTTTGATCTTACTATGAAGGAGACATTTTTAAAAACGCGAGCTAAGTGAACTGTAGCAGTTGTCTCGCCAGGGTTTCAAGAAATTCTTGTCCAAATTCAATCACGAAATAAATCAGAAAATATTTTTTTATTAAAAAATCATCTTTCTGAAAGCATACTAATACAATCTACGTTCAAGAATGTACTTTAACAAAGTTATAAATAATTGTATTGAAATAAGTGATCTCTTCAAAAGTTCATCAAACCCAGTTTATGACCACAATTTATGAAAAGATTTACCTTTCATTTAAGTTTGTTCTTTCACTATTTTGTTTCCTCGGCTATTTTTTATATATTTTATTTTTATATTTTTTTTTCTGGTCTTCATATTTGAATTTAGTATGATGCGACACACATCTTCTGGTTGGAATATCTCTGCTCCAATCTTTACATAGTATGAAGAACATTTATAAAGTTTTTTTTTTTTTTTAACTGAAGGCGATTTAGCCGGCCAGGCACGCAATTAACAGACAAAAATACATTTAATTGGTGCAGTAGGGTTTGGTGAATTGTGGCGTGTAGTGTGCGGAATAGCCTACCTTAATGCTTTCGGGCACCAAGTAATAATAATAGAATTAGTAAACATTCACAAGGAATTTCAAGGTATTTCACTGAAATTTTATTGAATAATTCAAAATATCAGAGAAAGAAGCATATATGGAGCTATTACTTATGGAGAACTCAAAGTTGTTTTATGTATTCCGATAATCTGTACAGCTTCGAACATTTAATCTCATTCTCCTACTTTGTGTTCGTTACATGAAAGTGAACTACAGAAATTGATCCAATCGCATAACACTGCACTTTGCTAGTTAATAACTAAGACATTTTGTTCATCCTTTATATATAAAAAGTTCATAGTGTAACTTATTTTAACAAACTTTAATATTCAAAATATGTATCCAAATTTCAAATATACTTTAATTCTTATCAGACTGTCAAGTCTGGATATTTAAGCAAGAAATTGCCTTTTCTGTTGAAAAAGAAAGGACCTATAAACAACAAAAAAAAACCATAATAACCTCTGCGTTTTCATTTTCCCCAATCTTTTAATACTGAGTTGAGAAAATAAGAAATGTTCAACCCCTTAATAATTATTCGACTAGATAGAAAGCTTACTTTCATAAAACGATTGCAAAAATAAGAAATGAAATCAGGAAAACAATCGGAATTCATCATTAAGTGGAATAAACGACGCAGCATCTTATCATACTGTAATAAAATTCTCTAAAAATAGAAGCTTGACGCAAAATCCTGTTTAAAGGTTACTCATTTTAAAACTGCAAAATGGAGAACGTCGGATCTTAACAATGGTTGGTATTACAAAACATAAAGACAATGGGTAGTTATTTAACAGAGCCCAGTTTGTACAGAAAAATATCATCTCGTCAATTTTACCACTGATTACGTATACGATTGTATCCATCTGAAATACAGAATTCCATCGGAGTTCCAAGGTTTCGTTATTTTCAAAAATATTAGATACCATGTACAAAATTTTGAGTATGACATTGCTCTTTATAATCTTTGGATCCCATTATGGTTCGGTAACACATTAAGTTGAGTTGGATATTTGTAAAATCCGTAGTTGTGTAAGTAAAATGGGATGCATGATTTCACCGATGAGTGTTTTGTAACAATGATAACAAATCAGATATTCACTCAAAAAAAAAGCAACTGATTTCCTAGGATGTCCTTTTCTCCTTCAGGGAAGGGAATATGGAACTAAATTATGACAAAACTGAATTGCTTCGAATCTCCGAGTGTTGTGTCCTACTTTAACTTTTGAAGAGCAAAACGTATCATTCGTATAAACGTACGCAACTGCAATATCTTGTACTTTCTTCAAATGCATACTGAGACTTTTCTAAATCTAGAGCTTCCAAAACCAGAACTGAATGGCGTAATGTGAATACGTAAAATCTGTTGCATCATTTTATTCGAATATTTCGATTATGTTAATATTATTTGCAATTAGTATTGCTTTATGGTTTCTGTGCACATTTTCCGGTTAAATTGGCATTTAGATTTAAAGGAACCGTTGATTATGAAAAGCCATACTAAGCGTTTCATCGTATTATCAGAGATACTTCTTGTAAATAGTCTAAAAAGCAATGACCAAAAAATAATACGCATAAGTGTTATGAATAAATGAATCCGACAAAATGTTCAAAGTCATCTCCAGTTAACCATGTCTGAATTTTCAGGAAAAATGGGGATAAAGACACGATTTTTTTTCAGTCGCCAAATTTTTAAAATGTTTTTATAAAGTGTAAAGTTCAAGGTCCGTGCGGTGCAGTTACTGATAAATTAATAACATGCATTGCAATAAACAATCAGATAACTTTTCTTTATTCTTCTTGACCATTTCGTAGTTGATCACAAGAATAGAATGGTATTAACTAGAGATAAAAGTTTTATCTGGCCAAAGTCTGGAAGAAACCTTATTTCTTTGATCGATTTCCCTGTAATGTATTGTTTTGACATCCTCTAGATCTACATGGCATCAATTTTTAGGTAGGTGGGAGAATAAAGCAGAAAGTAATACCCTGATATTTTATTTCTGGAGTGCACCTCGAACCAATATCTACGTTTGTTTTGTTGTTCACTTCAAATCGGACTGATATTCGTTTTGCAATAAAATTTCAAAGAGAGCTTAAACTAAAAAAAAAAAAAACATAAGGCGATGTTTTTACAATAGAGCAAAATTACAAAATTATTTTTGACATTATTTTATTTACTAAATTTAATTTTTAAATATTCTCAAGATAAACTTTCATTCCATCCAAATAAACAAACAAATAAAAATAAGAAAAAAAATAACATGCCAAACTTGTGTTGTTTTTCACCCTTACTGCAGTTTGCTGCTTATTAGTTAAATTGTCAGTTTGTAAAACATGAATTATCTCGTTTTTTTAAAGGTAATTGTTATATCACATGTTTCATAGCGTGTTTCATTTGCCTGTTATGTCACATTTTTCGTTACCTAGTTTGCATTGACTTCATTAGGATTACATAGTTTTGATACTATAAACATATTACACAAATTCAAGGCGACACGAAGCTCAAGAAATAAACTACAACCATCATCTCTGTAAATATTCTAGGAACCAAGTCTCACATGGCAAGGCCATGTGAGACTTGGTTCCTAGACTCGGTGACGCCTGATTTTGCTTACAGGATTATCGTGGTTAGTCTGCTCAGATCTCATTTGTTGTGATGATTTTACAGTAGAATTTCGTATAATTATATCTGGTTAGGGTTCTGAAATGCAAGAATTATCTCATCTGCGGATTCACCTAATGCGTCTCATACAAGATTCATTTGAGACTTAGAGTGAATCTCAAGATAAGCTGAGATGTAATGGATACTCTCGCTAAACTGGCCCCAACACGCTGGTAACTTTTTATAAATAGGCGCTTTTCAAATATATGAATTTATCGATTTTTGATTCTGCAAATTCAGAAGTTTGCAGAAAAGGTTCTTTTAAATTTCAGACAAGATACTCCAACCTGTAAATCATTAAAGTCGAAAAATCTAAAAGGATTTCAGGGCAATTCGTCCAATTGTTTTCGTCCAATCAAAATCTCGTCCATTCCCTCGATTTCGTCCATTACTTTTCTTGTCTATTAGGACATTTCGTCCAATCCCATTCCGTCCAATCTTATTCGTCCAATGCTATTTGTCCAATTGAAAATAATTGGGCGAGATGCCCTGAAACCGATGTATACATTAAAACTGCCAGTTTAGACAACATCGTGGTGTACAAAGACGGCAAGGACGATCACTAACATGAATCAGGAGTGGACGGAGAGGTTAGGAAAGTTCAAAATAATATAAAGATAAGGGCGCAAGACAATTGCATGGTCCACCCTCACACGTTATGCGTATGGTTATAATACAAGTTCAGCAAGATGAAGTATTGCTTATGTTGCCGGAGAGGAATAGTTTACGGAGGCAAGCCAATAGACAGCAGAACACTGCGAGGCCTCTTACTCTCGCAAGTTTGGTTGGCGTTGAGATACCGGAAGAATATCAAGTAACGTTAAATCATGACTAATTTTTTTTTTTATGATTCTGGTGTACAGGACGAGGATCGTCTTCTTGTTTTTGCCACAACCGAGAACCTAAGATTACTTGGAGCAAGTGACATTATCTTCTCCGATGGCACATTTAAAACTGCACCTCACAATTTGCTCAGTTGTTTACTATGCATGGAATATTTCGAGAGCATGTCATGCCTCTGGTGTATGCTCTAACTCCCGCAAAAACTGAGACTACATATCGGTCAATATACCAGCACGTTGTCAACACCGCAAAACAAGCAGGAATCATTGTGAATCCACGTACTGTTATGATGGATTTCGATCTGGCGAATATGAATGCTGCACGGGAGATATTTCCTAATGCAAATATAAAGTGTTGTCTATTTCACTTTTCTCAGGCCCCTTTGGCGACATATGGCGGCTTTGGGTCTGTCACAGCAGTATAAAGTTTCAGGAAGCCCTATGCGTGAAGAAGCATCAATGCTGTTCGGCTTGCCATTCGTGCCGATCGACGACGTACTCGAGGTATTTGACTACATTGCAGAGAGTGTTCCGGAAGACCTGAAAGGAAAGATAGAGTATGTTGAACGTGTTTACATCAGAGGGCGTGGGGGGGGGAACCCTCGCTTTCCACCCGAGGTATGGAATGTCCATGATTTGGTCATTAATGGGACACAGAGAACCAAAAGTTCTGTAGAAGGTTGGCATAACAAATTACAAAAGTTGATGGTGGTGTACCATCCATCACTTTGGAGGTTTATCGATTCCCTGAAGGAGGAACAGAGGCAGAACGAACAAGATATAGCAAGCCTTCTTGGAGGTCAAAGAAACATCAGGGTTCCTGTGAATAGCCGGTACCTACGTAACCAAGAAAACATTTTCTCTCTAGTACAGCAATATCCTCCGTACAAGGCTGAAAACAGACTCAACACGTACCTGTGGTCAATCGCTTATCGTTTGAAGGTGAACCCAGCCGAGGAAGTCAATGAGGAAGACTAAATTCTTCAAACTCCGCAGATTTCAAAACCCATTATCTCGTTTTCACATACCATTTCACATCAATTTCCGAATTAATTCTCTTGTCTCCTTATTTGATTTGTTATAATTAAATGCTCATATCTTGTAGAAATTTGTACAGATTAAAACAAGTGGCTTAGAATCACTCTTGCGTTTTCACTGAGGAAAAATCTAGGTTGGACATTGTGATATATAGGACAAATTGAGGTTGGACAAAATGGCCGATTGGACAAATTGAGATTGGACGAAATGTTTAACCGGACGAGTGTTTCCTTGGACAAACTTATAAAAGGACAAAAAATCTTGGACCTTCTGCCCTCAAACCTCTAAAAGGCCAATTGCATTTAACTGATCAAAATAATAATAATAATAATAATCCAACAATCTCTCTCTCTCTCACACACACCATCTAATGCTTTTCAGTATTCTGGATATTGTTTTCATTGGACTTCACGCATTCCTAAGATAAGATTACCTCATAGTAAAATAATAAACTATCTGTACAATAAAGTTAATATTTATACAAATATATGATAGCTTTAAGCAATAAAATTGTTTTGAGAAATCTACGATAGACTTAAAAAGAGAGAGAGATTAAACAAATTAAACAAAATTGGCAATTAAATTATATTAGGAAAAAAAATTATATATGTGTTACAAACTAACGTGACACGCCACTACGATCTGAAAAAGGATGAGGAATTCCGAGAGCCAATAAATCAAACTCAGTTTACACCAGGCGAATGAAATACTGTCTAGAGACTAACTGCTAACTACTTAGCGGTATGAACTTCCGCAGCCGTTGGATGAAGCAATTAAATAAAAAAGTGAAAATGAGATTGCTGGTGGCCTTCCGGAATTCATCTCTATACAAGGTTAACGGTCCTGTTTCACGATCAGATTTCAATGACGCATTCATATGTCTTTGAAAGCCATTAAGAACTGCTTTAAAACCGAAACGTGTTTCCTCCCAGTGTTCTTTCTTAATATCATTCTATCGTTTCATCACTTAAATGTTTTTAGCATTTTTTTATTTCCGTGACTGATTGCGGTATATTAAAAAGCACAAATTAATTATGAATTAAGCACAACCTCCCGTCTTCGTTGCAGCCATCTTACTTTACATATAGTTCCTCTATATCTGGTTAAGGGCAAGTATTTTTTTTTTATTTTTATAAATATATTAACTTAATTTTGATAATGTAAGGTAAGGTAATACAACTATATTTTTCTGCATCTGTCAGTTTGTGTATTCTCCATATCGTTTACCTGTTTTGCAGGAAGGGAAAACCCCTGAAAAAAAACAGGATTGATAAACATCAGTTTTTTTTTTTTTTAGTCTGAAACATTCTTCCATTTTCTTATGAAACTGGCTAACACACTTTCAGCTGAAAAGTCCTTATAAAAGTTCTTCTCGTCCTAGATGGGATTCGAACCTAGGTATTTTCAGCTGAAGGGAAAATATCACTGCATTATGGAGATGCAAGTTATCGCACTGGAGAAAGTTGTGATAACATTATTGGTCAGTTATTTATTATGCTGTTTACTTATCTCAGATATTAAACGTGTCATTATAATGGCGATTTAATATGGATGACACTGAATGAGGAAATGAAACAGCCCTCAATAATATTAGTAACAATAATTTTATTAGAAGTTTTTTTTAATTATGTGAAACTACTAGGGGAGTACGGCTGTTAGGATTAATAAGGTCTAAGAAAATTATCATATGGATTACTGTCTCTGTGGTGGACAGCATTTAACATTCACGATAGGTGAAGTGAAATCAAGTGCACAGTTAATATGGCGTGGCTACATCTTAGGTTATCTTGAAGATATTTCCAAAGAATTAGGAAACGAGTTTAGTTTAATGGAACGAACGCTAATAGTAAACCTGAAATAGTGAAGGATATTTTGCGCAATGTGATATTTAGATTTATTCCTAGAAAAAAAAATTAATATAAAACAAGTTGAATGGATGAGCAATCCCTTCTTGAAGAAAAGTACGTGTGGGCGTGTAAACTGGACAGAACATAAGTCTGATGAATAACATATATAAACAACGAGCACTATTATTCATGTTGTTAATTAAAGGTTATTATAAAGTTAAATGCTTTATTCCTTTTTAGTGAATGCTTTTAGAAATATATAAAAATGAAAATCCCTAAATTCTGCAAGTGTTACTTTGAAAGATCCCACTGGGATTGAGTTGGGTTACAGCCAGAGTAACTAAGCATGTGGAGGAAATGTATTGTGTACTAATTGCGTTTTTCTGGTCAGTTTTTCTAATTTTTAGGATAAAAAAACCCGAGTTTTCCGGATGAAATGCCTGCTACCTTCTAACTGAAAGCCTGAAACCGGCTAACTCATCTTGTTGAAAACACTTTATAAAGAAGTTGAAAGTTTATTTTTCACTTGGTTAGAGTATAATAAATTTAGTTTAATCCTTTATCCAAGTGTGAGCAAACAAAGTTTGCGCCTGAAGTATCTTCAGGACTGGAGTAAGGTGGTACTACACCAGGGCAACTCGTTGCAAAGGTGGAGCAAGATACCAACACTTCTGTCTCAGTATCTCCTATAAATGCAAAACACATCTCCTTGCGGATATGTCTAATGTTATGCATTAATGGAAGGGCCACTACTCAGAGTAGTTTCGACCTTTATTGAGGTCTCTTCAGTGGGAGCCAGGCCCTGCCTGGCTCCCACTGAAGAGAATACTCCATTACATACTCCCACTACATAAATAACTTCGAATATTTATGTAGATTCAAAATAATGTAAGTTCGAAATTTACGAAAAATTCAGGTTGAAAACTGTGACATAATTAATGATGAAATAAAGAAGAAACTTTTTGATATTTCAAAACATCATTCAACCGTTAAGGTTAGAAGTAGATAATACACATCACGAAAAAAAAGAAAGAAAGAAATGCGCAGTTATTTTAAATGAATCGTTAAGATTATGAATTGTCCCTCCAATTCGAAATTTGAAAGAATTATACTACAGATCTTCATTCATAAAGTGCATTCATCGTAAAAAAAATGGAGAATATAAGTATTATTGATAAAATAAGGGGGGGGGGATGTACATTGATATCCAGAGCTACTCTGACTGAGTTCGCTTATCAAGCAGCTTCAAGGGATGGCCGATTTTGACACTCTTGTTTAAATTTTAAGAAATCTTGATAGAAATGAGTAATGAGAATGCTTATATGATTTATTTAGATTTCTGCAAGGCCTTTGATAGTGTTACACAGAAGAACCTACTGATTAAAATGAGCCATATGGAGAAATGATAAATAATAAATTTATTTACAAGAAGACGTAGGGAAAAACCTCTAAGAATCAGGTAGTTAGGGGTAGCAGTTTCGTTTTTAAATATTTAGTAGCTATTTAGATACGTATATTAAAAGTAAAATGTCTTTATTTACTGATGACGTGAGATCGGGCAGTCTTGCCACGGAAAGTGTTCAGATTATTCAGTTTTCTTCAAGATGATCCCTAAAACAGGATGGCTAAGATGTACAGGGAAATTTTTATATGAAAATGCAAGTCTTTTCTTGTTTTATTTTTGTTTTCCTGTGATAATTCTACTCACGAAAGACGGGAACTTGTAACACTTTATTATCCCTTGCGTGAGCTAAATATTAGGTAATTCAGAAACCTTGCTGTAGGAGTCACTTCAGGCTTCCACTGAGCAATGTAGTTTTATACTGAGTAATGAAAGTCATCTACTTCCTAAAGACACAGACAACCATGATATACTGTAATGGGAATCTCACTTATAGCCTTTTGAATTCAAAGAGAGAAGCCTCTATTCGCTCGGCTAATCAGGCCAGTATATGTGATTTGTTGAAAAACTGGCATAAGAACAGAAATTGAATAGATAGGCTTCGGAAAGAGTTACTGAATATATTGATTTGTTCGTTTAGAAGACGAAGAATCTTTATAAGGGCTTCTCATTTGAAGGTAAATTAGCTAGTCTCATACAGAGATGGAAGTATTTTTTTTTCTTCTAGGAATTCAGTGTTTTATTTTATTGTGTAAACCAGCCGAGAGAAAACGCATACAATTCACACACACAAAACTATACAGGCATACGACTACCCACCTTATCCTCTTAAGATTATGGTTATGGAAACCCAGTGATACTTGGTAGGTCGTGGGTATTGTATGGTCCACTGATGAATGAACGTTCATCCACTTGCCAACTAAGCGGACTCAAATCTCCTGAAGGAAAGTTGCTCTGATGATGTTGACGATGATGATATCATTACTATTATCATGATAATGATAATAGTAATAATATTTTTCTTTTATATCTGTATATAAAACAGGTTTTTGTTCTCACCAGATCAGTTTGGAATTTAATATCTGAATATATTTTATGATTTACTTGCTATTAATCCCCCCCCTCCTCCTCTGCTCTTCTGTAATTTTTTTTTCAAATCTTTAAATTGTATTGAAAATCTATATTTCCTTTCGCAATAATTTTATCTGTTAATGCTGATCACCTAATTATAGAAAAAAAATCCTTTGTTTGCAATATCAGAAGTTATAAATTGCAAACTTGGGACGGAATCATTGGCACTGTTACCTCTTAATCTAAACAATATCAGGAAATTCTACAAGTAATATTCTTTTATCGATGAATGCCGGAAGTCTAAGGTAAATGAATCGTTTGTCGATGTTAAAATGAATATAAATAAGATATTTTTATGATTTCGTTTTATATTTAACAATGTTTAGTACCCTTAACGTTTCTTTATCGTTTTATTTTCCATACCGAGGTCATGCTAAACAACATTTTTAGATATGACTATAAGAATCCTTTGTTACATGATCGTTTTCTTCCTTCATAACGTCAGCGACTTCCTGGTCTACGTGTGTTCGAGCCACGGACATATTGTATACTAAATCTGTTCAAGACCTTAATTTAGCCTCAGCTTCCGTATCAAGCCCATGACGAACATGACACTGCGAAGAGCATGAGCACAACACACACACACACAACTCTACCCATGGCCAAACTAAGCTCATATTCCGCACGCCGATTCAAATACTTCCAAATTGTTTTGTTCATAGCGCTGCAACCCAGGCTAAGAGTACGGATGCGTTCGTGCTTGCTTATATATCTCTCTCTTGTGTATACACTTATTCACGTGGATGTGTAGCATGACAGAAATAGTGAAGACCTGGAGTTATTTTTGCTCTCTCCCGCACGTTCCAGTATGTTACCGCCGTGTTTGCCAGAGTAAACACGAGGAAACAACAGGTAATTGAGATAACAGTAATCAAAGGACACACACCAAGGCTGACGAAACTGCAACGGATGGACGGAGGAGGAACGCCCTGCTTCTATCAGGAAACGTCAGCCGTCCTTGATGAATCGGTAGCCTTCGCGTGAAGTCTGGAAATAAAGTATATCCCACTCCAGTAGTTGAAAATTTGTTTAGTCGGAGTTTTACGTATCATCAACAAGGATAACCGGAATCAGGGGAAAAGTGAAATATGTTTATAAACAGAAAATGATCATTACCCGAAGCTAAATGATTAATTAGTACAACTCTTCCCCAGTCTCTGAGGTAATTAGAAAAGCAAACGGTCACATTACTTATGTAAACATTTCGACGAAGCAATCACAAAAGCGATTTTTTTTTTCTTAACTCGGGTAGATGACTAGTTAGGAGTAGATACATTGTCCCTTTTATTAAAATAACATGATTTCTGGATAACAGTACGTTTAAAATGCGCGCCTTTCAGTAGTGCTGAAAGAATAAAATATATCCCTCATGCGAATTACTCACAAAGCAGGTGTGCTTATTTTTCAAGGTATTCTAACATATTTGCAATCTAATGTTTCCTGTATATAATGTCGCATTGAAGAGGAAATGAATGTCAAACTGGAGGCTCCTTTGTCACTTCGTCTATGGCCATTATATTAACTTTAAAAAAATATAAAAAATCCATTATTTAAAATCAATTTTAACGAAAATTTTGAATTGCAATTTTCCATAATGAGAAGCCAAGATACGTCGCATCACTCAATGAATGAAAATTGTAAAGAATGAACACTCATCACTATATTACTCATTAAACCCGGAAATATTGAGCTTAACTCGCATAACGTTCAAATATCGTATATTCACATAAAGGAATATAATTAGATAAGCCAATATACAAAAATCAGATGAACATTTTATGATAATCAAAATCCAAAAGACGACACGTGCTTCCACAATAAGTTTATTATGTATATATTTAACAACACGGATGTACATAACAAAATAATATCTTACAAACATCTGTTATAATATCTCGTTGTATTCATTATTATTATTATTATTATTATTATGAAAGCGCAACTGGAGAGTCCTTTTTCCTCAACTCGATGAGATCAAGAATTGGCAATGAATGCATATCAACGGCGCTCGAGTCATTGGTATAATTTATCGGCTCTTAGACCGTCTTTCAGAAACTTAAACAGTGCGTCTTGCATATAGGTTTAAAGTATGTTTAGATTGGATAATCATAAATGATGAATTAATCATTTAGATGGACGAATTGTTGAGGATTATGCGATCTACAAATACGAATGACAGCTAACTGTATTAAACTTCGGTGCTTAGCTAAACTGCATTCTTTTTTTTTACCCCTAGAAAGTGATGTAACATTACCAATGTTTCATGGAGTATTGTAAACTCTACATCAATGTAACAAATAAATCAAAATATATAAAATTAATAAGAATTTTAAAAAAATCCTTATCCCGTCCACTGTGTTATTGTACACACTTTTATAGGTGGAATTCTTGGCTTTCTTAACCACAATTTTGGCATCTTATCCTTCTTATTATGGTTATGCCATAATTTATGGCATCGTATCCTTCAATTGTGTTCTTATATTTATCTTTTAATGACATCACTCTATTCGCTCTCTCTTCCTACATATCGTATTCATAACTTCGCATAGTCCTTTGTGATTATTCTATCTAGCCGTATTCCCTGCCATGCTGTTAAACCAGGATAATTTTAAGATAAGGTTGTAAGTGTTATGGTTAATCATCTATTTTTATGCTTAAATTGCGTGTGTTCTCCTGGATAGTTGCCTGGTTGTGTGGACGAAAAACCCTTTCACCTCCATATGAGGAGAGACGATAAACATTCTTCGCTTCCTAGATGGAATTCGAACTGTCTTTATAACCATACGGCTTCATTGAATCCGACTGAGCTACGGAAGCTTTTCCCTATACAGAAGGGCTTAGATTTAAGATGTGCTTCAACACATCGAGAGGTGTGAAAAACACATTTCACAAAGCAATTTGGAAACCGAATAATTTCTCACAGTACTCCTGAGTTCTTAGTCCCCTGGATTTAACGTTATTGTTTAAAATTTATACAGCTTAGAAATACATTGTAGATTGTCGAGAAAGTCTGTATGTGAATGTATGACGCTCTTGCAAGGAAATCATGCTACCTGATGACATCATGAATATGTAATATGGTTGGTAGCTTAGGGTACCCATTCATTCCATTTTGATGGAAGTTCCGATTTGACAAAATTTTTCCTGGAATCCCTCTCCAGGCATTTCAAGACGCCAATATGTTCTCACTTTTTAATATCTGATTTTCAAGATAAAATGCTTTCATGTAACATTCATAAAATAAACAATCGGTACAGATAAAGTGTATTATTATATTCTGATAATTTCTAAGTCATATAGGAATTTATTTTTATCATCAAAATGTTTTTTTGATGATAAATATTTGAATGTTAGAACTATCCAATAAAGAGCAAACGGCCATATTGCACAGCTCAGTGATACTGCATACAGTGCACTGTGGTGCACAGTGTCAACTAAGTATCGACCATATTTGAATGAAATAAATGCACTGATTCTATCGACGAATAGATAATGAGTAGCCATGAGTAATCTTCTACCCATCTGATTATTCACCTCACCAATATCAGTTACACAGATACCAAAATAACTGAAGTAATAAAGTAGTGCATCCTTTAAGAAAGAGGACTCATTTTTATCCTCTTTCTTCGTTAATTTTTGACATTGCTAATCAAATAGTTGGCTTTCAGCATCATTAATTACAGCAATAAAGGAATTAATTTCTTCCACATTATTTGTGAAGAAGGTCAAAGCATCAGCATAATCTAGATCAGACTTACGAAAATTCTTAGAGACTATTTTAATCTCCAAATCTATAATCTATAAGCTTCATCAATGTAACACAAGTCTGACTATTGTCATATAAAGCAGACAATTCCAATTCGTTTGTCAGGTATTCCATAAATTTGCCCATCAACTGAAGTCAACAAAACATGACAGGTTTCTGAAATTCCCAACATTTCTCAAGGACCAGTCTCAGTGAACACATCTGGTCAGCTCAGGCATCTTATTCCATTTTTGGATTCACCTTACCCATCTCTGAGTTTCTTGTTAACTAAGTCCTTTATTCTGTTGCATAATCATGCAGAGGACCTTACCTGGAATCAGTCAACCCAGTGTATAGTGATACTCTCCCTACCTCCTTTTAGCCCTTCCGCAATAATCTCATCGTGCGCTGGTAGCTTATGAAGTTTTAATTTATTTATGGTCAATCTAACCTCAGATAGTGTAATGGGACTGGTATCAAATTGGAAAGTGGAACCAGTCTCTAAGAATAATTGGATCACAAGAGTGAATTTTGCTTAAGAGATTATCAAAATACTGAATGCTCTGTCCACCTTGCCATGATGGCATCTTATCCTTCAACTGTGTTCTTATATTTATCTTTTAATGACATCACTCTATTCTCTCTCTTCCTACGTATCGTATTCATAACTTCGCATAGTCCTTTGTGATTATTCTATCTAGCCATATTCCCTGCCATGTTGTTAAACCAGGAGTTTTCATCTATTTTCAACTAATCTTTGACTTGTTTTATTAAACAAGTATATAAAATAAGTATAAGTATAAAAATAAATTAAGCATATATAAAATAAACCGGCCTGTTTGGCCTAGTGGTTATCGTATCTGCTCTCCAGCCAAGAGGCTGCGGGTTCAAATCCCGCCATGGGCATGGATGTCTGTGAAAATACTAATGATGGTAGATGGTGTAGATGATGATTGTAGCTGTAGAGTAGGT
The DNA here is from genome assembly GCF_054136105.1 of Typopeltis vanoorti. Classification (NCBI taxonomy): domain Eukaryota; kingdom Metazoa; phylum Arthropoda; class Arachnida; order Uropygi; family Thelyphonidae; genus Typopeltis; species Typopeltis vanoorti. The sequence continues at coordinate 76,076,304 of NC_143550.1, read as the reverse complement.
GCCCTCCCTCGATGAGTCGTTGGACTCCCTGGAGGCGTTATGTAATAATAATAGTAATAATTTCCGTATACTTTATTCTCATTATTTGGATTCTGCTCCAGCCTTTTTCTACATGCTCTTCTTTCAACAGTTAACTGCACTGTGTCACTGCTCAATTAATTATGTTTTTACTTCTCTCTCTAACTAACTCCTAAACTGACTAGTTTCATGCACAGCCTTCTTGAAGCCATTCCATAGACCTTCCATTCACAACAATCTTGTAGTCTAGATCTTTCATAGCAACTGAGTAACTGATCCTGGTAAATTCTGGCAGCATCGGCATTGTTCAATGCTTCGTTATTAAAAGGAACATTGCTAGGCTTTGAGTACATTTTTGAAGCTTCGGTTGTAATCTACTCTTTACAAGGTTGTGGTCAGATTCTATCTCTGAACTACCTCTGTAGGTCCTAGTGCCTACACAGAACTTGCTCATTAACTATTAATTAGAACATAGTCTTGTGGTAAGATCAGTGTGTTTCTGTAAATATCCTTATGCTTGAAATAAGCGTTGGTTGTTCTCAGCCCATTTAGTTTATATAACTGGAGAGGACTTTTACTAACTGTCACTACAATTTCCAGTTCCAAATAGTCCAATTATTCCTGTCTAGTAATTGGAATCATTGTCAACCTTTGCATCCAAATTCCATAAAATGACTGTTATATCATCTTTCTTAAAAATGGTAAGTCTATCTTCTAACTGATTAAATAAGCACGATTTTTCTCCATCTTCTGAATTTTCAGTAGGAGCACAGCAACTAACCGCGTTTAGAGCTTTAATCACAGTTTTAATTTAGCAGATGTTTGCCTTCCTCGTATCCTGAGTATATGAATCGAGTGCTATCCTTCGGAATATCACATTTTTCTATCCTTCGTACTTCTTGTAGAGCAAGAATTTCCAACTTGTACCTATGAGTCTTCATTGAGAGCATCAAGCAAAAAAAAGTCTTGGTTCAATGTCTTTACGTTACAAGTTCCAATGGAGAAACGTTTTACTAAGTATGTGAAAGAATATTTTTGTTTGTTTCAGAGACGAGCAAAATCAGCCTCCTAATCGCACCAATGACTATATATATATATATTAACTATCTTCCAACTCCCTTCAGCTTAAGCCACATAAATCAATGTGGCTTAAGAATGAAGTAGTGGAGTCCAGATATCTGCGACGATGACCTCTGCTCCTAATTAGTCACCAGCTGATATTAAATTAAGTATTTTGCGTATTAGTCTACATGAGTTGGGCAGCCCACAAAAAAAAAAAATAGAGGGACGCACTGCCTGCTTTTTTTTCACAGTCTTATCAGTGCAGCAGGTGTTTATTCCATATTCAAATTCAAAACCTTCTAGTGGCATGACCTGTTGTCACTAAGGGGCTATGGCGACGAAGGGACTTTTTTTTAACTTGACCACTACTGACTCAATGACATTCAGATTCTGGAATTCTTAAGAGTTGCTCTCATTAGTTGAAGGTCTAATATTTCCTCCTACTCCATTTCCCCCTACTAAAGATGGTATAAACATAACATCTTTAGTAGGAGGAAATGCTAACTGCCACTGTACTATTAGTACACCTTGCTGTGGGCTGATCAGATTCACAGAGATCTCATCTGACCATTCAAACTGACTGGATTTGATTATAGTCTTATTTATTTATTTTCTTTCTTTCTTTCTTTCTTTACTGTTTACCCCTTAATTACTTATTATGTAATTACCTGCTACGAACACACAAAATTAAACAACTTTCCTTTACATTAAAATATCGTAACAGGCGAACAAGGTTACCTTTCTAAATACCCCAGTTTGGTCCAATTTGCATTAATGATTTTTGCATTCAGTATAGTGAATGCTTGGAAAATTGATGTTTGTAGGAAATATCAAACCTCCCCTCAACTTGACAACTGATGTAGAAGGGATGTTCGATTTTTTTTTAATTATACGCACCCTATGAAGGCACTGCACATTTAGCATATTAGGCCTTCAACTCTTAAGAATTCCAGAATCTGAATGTCATTGAGTCAGTAGTGGTCAAGTTAAAAAAAAAAAAGTCTGGAACCAAAACTTTTTAATGTACTATGAGCAGAACAGTGCTTCTGTATTTGAAATAATAGAAAGAAAAATCTTTGAAGAATTGAATATGTGATTTTCAAGCAGCGATCAAATTGATGTTCCAGTTTTACTTATCAAACAGTTTTTGATTTTCTGGATTAAGCAGTTTGCAAAATAAGTTAAATAACACATGACAGCTAGCTTGGCAAGGTGACCGTGGTATAATATTATATATTTTTGAATCTACACCCTGTTGGACAAAAAAAAAAAAGATGTGTGATATTTAAAAAAATATTATAACCACTGGAATAAGAAGGCCATTAGTATTTCCAAAAAAAAAAGCAGATTTTAGGTAAGAAAGAGAAGCATCCATTGGGTGCGAGAAATATTTTATTTTCTTAGAGGAGATATATCTTCTTCCCAAGAACGCCCATCGAATTCAATGCTAACGTCGATATTAGTATTAAAAAGAGACTGAAGTAGTCCCCAAACAATCTTATCCAGATAAAGCACTACAGGTAAAGTAGAGCACTTGTATCTTGAAAGTGAGCCTTAACGCCATTTATAGTATTTATTTAAAGATGCATTGCTTGCTTTTTTGTATTACTTTGTTTATCTAGAGATCATAAAAACGATCTGCCAAACGCAGTAATGGTCGATTTACCAATATTACAACCTATGATGACCTGGAATGCACAGTGGTGCTGTACCCAATGCGTCACGTGGCTAATCGCTCTCTCTCTCTCTCTCTCTCTCTGACGCGAATTTTGCAGCAGCCACATAGATCACTCCGACGCTGTGTGCACGGGGAGAGAAAGAACATCTACATTTCTGTACCTGTACCAGTCTGACATCTCCGATGAAAGGTGAATCGTTTTTATCTTGTCTCCCTCAAGGGCAAGAAATCTGTCGACTGATACTGGCCTTTGTTAGATTTATTCTAACCTCATCGCCGTCAACGTGTGCCGGCTTATATCAGCGATGGCAACTGAAGAACAGTCCCCATTTTAACGATAGATAGGTAGCAGTTACTTGTATATATGTCACTGTGCAGAGTGCTATTTCTTCCGTCACTGCGTTCCGCCTGTGGCGCTACACGAAAACGGGTGGCTTTATATAACGTTACCGAGTAGAAATACGGATTTTATTGCCGAGGTTTTCAGTAAGCTGACAGAAATATCTACAATTGAAAATTATTCTTGTTAAGGAATCGATTCTCGCCCTCTTTTTCTATTCCTTTCACTGCATATCTTCTTATAACTTGAAAAATCCAAATCATTCTAAATGATAAAGGCCAACCAACCTGTTTTTTGGGTGTCCAGTTTTTTTTTCTTGAATGATCAGTTTATTCGAACTGTTGCCACTGAAGGATTTACCTTCTGCCAAAGAAGTTCAACTGTTGTAATAAAGATTATCAATCTTTATTTCAGTACCACCACCAAACAGTATTACTGAGAAGTACTTATTTATAATTGTCTGGGATCTTTTCTACGCGTTTTCATTTCTTATGTGAATCCTTCCCCGTCCTCTCCCTGCACAAGAAAATTTCAAAATTTATAGTAAGTACATGAGTAACATAGGTGGTTAAATATCCGGGTTTCCATAATCCGGAAACCCTTCTCTAGAGAAAACACGTGATTTTTCAAACCAGTCCAGGGCATCGAATAAGCAGTGTGTGTGTGTGTGTGTGTGTGTGTGTGTGTGTGTGTGTGTGTGTGTGTGTGTAATAGTCGTCACACAGGGAAATAAAAATCACTACTACGGACAAAGATGACATATTTTTTATGTCAATAGAAGCATGCGTTCTTAAGCTGACTTATACATTTTGTCGTAGAAAAATAAATCTCCTTTTTTTTTCTTCCACAAAGAACTTCGCTGTCTCCATCTTGATTAACTTTGCCCTGCCTGAAAAGCCTACTGGAGTTTTTACATCACACATGTAATTTGAACCAATCGTTTTCCCAGGCAAATGACCGGTGCTGCTCAAATCTACCGTAAAAACTAATTTACATACTTACTTTCGGGAAATAGTATTGACGATAATTTGATGCCAAGTGAACAAAAGTAACATTAATATGAAGAGAACATTTGTATACTTAAAAAGAATCGAAATGACTGTGTAAATTACTTTTTTCTTTCTTTTTTTTTTATTATATTTCTGCAAGAAGTGTGGCGTCATAGAATAATGATATAGTGAACTAAGTGAAGTTATATACGCTTTTAGTTCATGTATTAGAATTGAAATTGGAAAGCTGCTAGTTATTAGACATTGTAACGAGAGTTTGTTAGGCTAGACAATTGAACATTCTTTCAGAATATATTTTTAAATATGATAATTTATTACTTACAGATTTGAGCAATAGGCAATTGTGCTATCAGTAATAGATTTATCTCATTAAAATCAGTGCTAATAAATTGAGTGTATAAGAATAACTGGAGAAAAAGTTAATACCTTGCTTACATCGCTTACCTTCTGAGATAGTATTTAAAGATATATAAGATAAAAATTATTAAAATATTATAACTTGTAAGTCCATCTATGTTTTAAACAGCAAATTATCATTTATATCTGCTGTCACTTCATAAGACACAAAGAAAGTGCATATTGGTGTGCATAAGAAATACACTTCGTGAAAATTACAAATATCAGCATTGCAAAAGTGAATAATTATATTCATTCCAAAAATATTAGACAATAAGAGGTGAATAATATACTGAGATGTTATTGATTAACTCTTAATCTCTATATTATTTGTACTTCTGCATTTTTATATTCATCAGACATATTTCTATAAAAATATTAAACATGCATATTAATTGTAGTATTTAAGTCACTAATAAGTGTGAGCAGAATTTTCGAACTAAGTGATATTTAAATGCAACAGTTCCCTATCAGAAGTTACTGATAAAATTCGGCTGATATGGGAAGTCAACTTTTTAGGAGAGAGAGAGAGAGCTCTCCTAAAATAGGATAATGGATGAAACTCAATAGATCTTTATTAGTCATGGGAGAGAAAAGAAGACTTTAAAAAATAACGTGTAGCGATTAGCTCAACTTCAACAATTATAAGAGAGCTACACTAATGTATGCAATGTAAAAAAATGTATTGTCATACATATGTCCCTATACATTTCAGAAGTAATATATTGTCTTAAAACATATCTCCGCCTCGAATATTTTTTCTCCCTTCTGCTCCTCGCATGATGAGACCTGAGTGGCATATATTTAAAATGCTATCGAATTCTGGTTTGATCAAGACTCTTGAAATAGAAAAAAAAACTACTCCAATAGTTAACAGCTTAAATTTTGGTTTTTGAAGGTAAAAAAAAATAGTGAATAGCAAATTTTCAACGAAAACGAATTGTGAAACCTGTAAAAGTATCTGGTAGTCAGGGAATGCTTCCCGATGACTTCAGTTTGATATACGTGTACCGTATATCAATAGTTGGCTGCACAAGAGAATATATATCTTGATAGATGACCTTTTTCCAATTTTAAAAATTCTCTCACACTCCACTGTTTGTTTGTACCCCTTTGCGTTTTTTTTATCTTGCTGCTAGGTAGAAAATCATTTGTGTACTGTTAGATTCTGCTTGTGAAATAAATTGTGTTCTGTTCAAAACGAATCACTCGCTATAAATTGATAGAGAACCAAAGACGAGCCCTTGGAGAGTTCATGGTTAAAATATTTCTTTTATTGTTGTTATTTTTTTTTTCCAGTTCAGTAATATATAAGTTGGACTTGAATCTAGAATTTGAAAGCAATAGCTGTAGTACACAAGTACTAAAAGTAGAACCAATGGTTGCCATGGAAACATTACGTCACGCCCATCTGTGTCTTCAGTTGGAACTTTTTTTTTAATCATCATTAGTGGAGAAATTCTGCTGGGACGCTGAGACTGAATTTATATCTGTACAGAGAGCTCTTGAATCTACCACTTCAACATTTTTAATGTCCTGAAGCATCTCAACCACGCATGTTTTGTGAAATAGGGATTTAGTTTATGATAAATTTACTGCTTAATAATGAATTTTATTTAGCGAAATGGAAGTAAAACTACGGCACGATAGAACCCAAACGCAGTGGACAAAATATTACAATATCTACTGAAGTCTGTTCTTCGTTTATGGATGCAGAATGTAGAAGAGTGGTTTATTCAGAATTGTGTGTGAGACCAAACGGGTTGAACTGCAAAGTAAAATTCCTAGATATTTATATCATTTTGTTAAATATATTTTCAGCTACAATATGATTTTTATAGAACAAAGACTCGTTTGACAACATTTACTATTCGAGAGAATTTCTCTCTCTCTCTCTATCTCAGCATTGAAAATTGAGTTCAGTAACAAAAACTATAAAGAGATGATTGACACGAGAAACACAGCATGCATTATTGATAATACATGAAACACGTATAATTAGAGATAATTTTAATCAGCATCATTTGTAAATTAAATTTGCGATACGTATCACTACCCAAAGTGATTTAATTATTAGCACTGTTTCAAGTTTGTTTGCTATTCATTTGACTTTCGAATTTCAGCTGTCATTCATCCTGTTTAAATCTATCCATCATCCATCAATGGCAATTTTAGGCTTAGTAAAATATTAATTGTGAGTGCTGAAGTATTTACAACTCGTACTATTTCATCATAGATGAAGAAGGAAAGAAAAGTCACAGGTGAATATGCTCCGAAGAAATACGAGTACAGCAGCAGCATTACTATTTTATACCTTTTTCTGATCACAGAATTTTGCATGTATTGCCACACAATCCATCATGTCACAGCAAAATTCCAAGATTAGCATTTCGTCATTAGGGAAAATGTTCTGTAACAGTTTACAGGAAAACGGCAAGAACTTTTTTCAGAATTTTTCATAGTGATAACTGCGGTAAATGCAGGTTACCGCGGTTATCAACATGAAAAGTCACGACTAATTCTATACATGTACGAAGATCATAAATATGGACTTCAGCGAATACTCTCAGCTGTTCTGCATCGTTATTCGACAGTCCTGATTTTTTTTTTTGAGTTCATGTCTTAAAATCGTCTACATATCATCCTCGAATCGAATTTGTCATGAATATGAAACCTATATTTCCAAAAGAAGGAGCAAGAACTGGAACCATCAAAAGCGAACTGTTGAGTGAGAAGAGAACCCTAATCCTTGGTATCTATCCGTAGAATTAACGGATAGCTTAAGTTTTAGTCTAGGAAAAAGTAAATGAAATAAAATTAACAAAATCTATTGAACTTCAGTAATATACTCAAATCAACCTTTTCGAACTGAATATCTCCTTCCAGGTAGCATAAGTTTCCTTTTACATCGTTTCGTGTTTTTATTTATTTATATTTAAATATCAATATAGAAAAGAAAAACGTACCTTAGACATATGCCTACCCTCGATGAGCCTTTTGCACATGTAGTATTCTCCTAACTAGAAAGAGAAACAGGAATGCAACATGCGAACTCTGTGCATAGTTTAATGTGAGTTGATTTTGAAACTGTAAAACGGTTCGAAGAGCATCTCACAGAACTCGATATCATAGCCATTTCGCATAAACTGCTTGCAATTACTGTCCGTGTTCCTTTGTTGCCTGAGTGATGCAGTGCGGATAGACCATAAGTTGCCGAGTAGTGGGCGAATGTCACTTTCACATGGTCTAACGAGCTGTGCACTACCATGCTCTTCTACGGACAGAGGTGCCTATAATCCTGAGAGCCTGATGATAGCAACGGGAAAAGGCTTGAATAGAGGTCAAGAATAAAATTTTGTCATGCCCTGGATGTCCTCCTATTATGAGAAGGCTTGGATTGTTTATAATTAATGAAGGAATAACTATAGCTATGAAATGAGTGTATTATATCTGTTCATGCCAAAAATATATCAGTTTTTGAGCGGATGGTTTTTCTGTGAAGGAAAAAGTGGAATTTTTCTTCCGAGTAGAAAAGTCATTTCACCTCCTTTGGAGGTAGACTGTTTTTTTTTTTTAAATATATTTTCGCTTGGAAAAGTTTATGAAATATCATTTGCTTCTTTCATGGTATTTGAATGAGTAGCGTAGAGAAAAAAAAATCTTGGATTTTTCCGTAAGTCACATAGTTGAAAAATATAGCTTATTTTTTATGACATTTAACTATTAAATCGATTCAATTGAGAATTTTTATATATTTGGCCAAATATCAACTCGTAACACTTATAAACATATTTCTGCAATTTATGAAATGTGATTCAAATAACAATCTATAGATTTACATTACCTATACCAAATAGTTATATTTAAATTATGTGTAATGGGAAATATTTAATCCTGAACAGGAACAAGTCTGAGTTCGAAATTTGTCTATGTTTACTAACATTTTTCATCTTAACTCAGGAAGATGATCTGCCTTAGGTTAGTTTTTAGGGTTTGGAAAATTTAAATATAGTCAAACGTAAACTTAGAGATGTTTCAAGAAGCCAGTACACTTCCTGTTATTTTTTCTTTTGTAACCTAAATTTGTTTTCTTTCGTAAAATACGAAGACGTGAAACGTAAATTTAATAATGGAAACCGGTTTATTCTAGCAACGTTTCTACAAAAGTTCTTGTCACATACTTTTCAAAGTTTTGGGTCAGTTCTCTCTCAAGGCCTCCTGCATTACTGCTCTTCTGTTATACCACTGATTCGAATAATGTCTTTTCATCGAAAAAAGGCACGTTTCTTCTTAAGATGGCATGAGGGCGTCCATCGAGAGAACAATGTTGGTACAGTGGGCTATATTATTATTCACATTTCTTATTTGCTGGGAAGAGAGCCGTCCTCTAGAGTGATTTTCTCTGATCCACAAGGTATATGGAGGGAATTATCCGTTGGTTTTAGAGCACAAAGACCGAATTATTTGCCTTAAATAATCTTCCTAATTCCTAGTTTTTCAATTCTATACTACAGGAGTCCTCAAATGGAATTCACCTATACAGTATATTACTATTAGTACAGTGGTGATTAAAGACTAAATAATCGAGAAAATCTTGATCTAAAGAAACAAACATAAACATTTTCAAGTTGTTTTCAGGCCTCTAGTAAGCACATTCAGGTTTGATAATAGGCAACGAAATTCATCTCCTACCAAAAGATATTCTCAAAACATCCGTGATTTTGACGGGATTCGAACTTGCAGCTTATTGGTTGGAAGGTGAGTACGTTAACCACTTGATCAACCAATGCAAGAATTTTACCACTGTAGAAGTTTTACTAGTTATCGAGATTGAAATGTAGCTGTACGGAACACGTGTCATTTGCTGTTTTTACCGGGAATATTAGCGAGATCAACGAGATCAACAGGTAGTTGGCTCACTAATCAAAATTAGTGAGCCAACTACCTGTACTTTTTCAGCATATGAAGATATACTCTTTGTAGATTAAGATATAATTATTTTCAAATTCTTTCAGGGTCTGAGTTCTGCGTGTTTACTCTATTACTCTATTAAAAAAGATTACTCTATTTTTCGCACTTTAACCTTCAATGCTACGTACTCTGTTCAACTTTAACCAACTTTCTACCACGCTTGTAAATTATGTAACTGTTTTCCAGATATTGCTAACTGCGTTCGGTGTTGACACTCTTCTGGTTGAACGTACAGGAAGCCAATATCTTGGTATTTTTTTAATTTTTTTCCAGCACTATAATATCTGTTTACAGATCTAAATATTGCTAGAATAGATTCTGATTTCTGGTCCTAGAAAGTAGGATGGGTTTTTTTTTGTTATTGTTTTTGGTGTGTGTGTGTGTGTGTGTGTGTGTGTGTGTGTGTGTGTGTGTGTGTGTGTGTGTGTGTGTGTGTGTGTTTGGGGGTGGGGAGACACATACACGTTGTTTTCTTTTATCATTAGCAATTTTAGGTATGTACAGTTTTTTTGCATACCTAAAGCAACTATGTCCAAATTTATAAGGACAAGAGGATCACTTTTTTTTTTACCTTTTCAACCGAGACCGAGTTAGCCGATCAGACTACGATTGGGTTTCTTCTCAAAGAACCGACTTCAGAACACATACAGCTAATAAACATAACACTGACCAGTTTAGATGGTTATAACAAATATAACTTTTTAACAAAGATCTTCATATATTGTGGATTTGGTTTGTTTGGTGAACCAAAGTACTTTGTATGTAGCTTAACATGACCTTCGTGGAAACCTCCAGAAAACGAAAAGTGGAAATAAATTGTAAAGAGAATTTCAATAAAATCACACTAAGAGACTTTCGTAATTGAATGGCTGGTAAGACTTTGTTGCAATGTGCACGCACGTGTACGCATACAGAGAGATTTCAATAATGAAGTGTAAGTTTGGGTAGACAAAATGAAAAGATTTTTACAGTCTCTCTCCTAAATCCTAAGATAACATAATATTTGCTAACATTACGCATATATTACTGATATGAATATTACCGGAGAAAATTGACTTCCAATAACGAACCGTATTCTTTGTAATAAGAATACAGTTTTTGTATTATTACGTTATTTCATATCATCTTAACTCTTCGATCAGATATGTCTGATGGGCATAATGCTTCCTCAAGGACAATGCCAGTCTCGAGTATTAATAATATATGTATTATGATATCTTCCTACATTTAAATATCACTTAGTTCCAATCTCCATTTTATTATTTGAAGACAAAAGTTTTCTTTCCTATTCCATGATTGCTATCGAAGTGCATCTACAAAACAGAATGAAAGTACAATGGTAAAGTTATAAACGATAGAGAAGAGCTCATCCCTTGTATTTTTTATCATATTTATCAAATCTCTCCATACTTTTTTATTCTGGAGGTAAGCTCTGTACGTCTTATATATGTGTGTATATAGATATAATAATAGAAATATATTTTTTCACTGTAGTACATCTTCCCTTGGATAAAGGCATTATACATAAAATATAAGGATAATGTTTGAACAGGAAAACGTTTCTCAAAAACTCTATTTAGACTTCTGCCTGGTCCAAATTTCTCAGTAGATTTCCAGCGTGAATGCAATGCATCTGGAGACATCAGCTCAAAAAATCCTTATTTTGGTCCACTTTAGTCTTAATATAAAGTCTGTAGATTAACTTCACTACATTAATAGGATTGCTAGAATAGACCTGAAAAGAAAAGAGCGAGGTATTTGCTTTTTCTCCAATTATTTCGTTTTACTATTAGTAACTCCATTTAATAAGATAAACCCATACATAAAATTATTACTGCACATTGTCCTAAGTGGTCATTAACTTAAATCAATGTTACAGCTATGCTACTCTTGAGTGGCAAAATCATTTCATTTATCGCAACATAATTTGTGCACAAAATGACGTTAGAGAGATAATTTTCAAAGGCGTACTAAGAAATTGTCCGATATATTTAATGCATCACTATTTTTGCTTAGTAACGATCATCATATTAGAATATTTTTGTAAATAATTTTCAGGAACTTAAAAATTTTGGAGTACGTCACGTTCATATCTGATTTGTCAAGAAACGGGATATGTGGATTCAAACAGTTAAAATAGTTCGCTTAATTCAGTGAGTATATCTTATTTTATAAGGCACATTCATGGAATTACAATTATCCTAAAGGAACATCGAAGATGATGATCTTCCCTCCACCACCACTAAGTTTAGAATTTGAAAAGAGAGCATAAATTCATTACAAATCTTCCATTCTTTCATCACTCTATGAAAATACAATCACATTTAAAAGTTTATTTTCTACAGGAATTCTTCAAAACTGTCATAATAAGTAAAGTAGCCAGCCCTTCACTGCCTTGTTTTTATTTGAACTCTGTATTCTGAACCATGTATATCACGTGTATCGTATCACTTTATGTTCACATATTTCATATGTGAACATAAAGTGATACGATACTATGAAAAGAAATTCCAGTTTATATTTCCATTTGTGGTAAATTTATACCTTTTGATTAATTACATTTAATTTTCAAAGTCAGTAATGAAATTTAAAGTGATAAAGCTCAAAAAATGTCAGAGTGATAGCGTATTGTTCTTAAATACTTATAATGTCATAAATGACATGCAAAATTCGATTCGTATTAATATTTTAGAAACGATCGATACCATTTCGATCCTTACTGAGATTTTTTATTTTGGCAGGTGAATAAAAGTCCTTGGAAATATGGTGAATTTATTCCAATACGTTAATCAGAATAAATGTAACTAAAATTAACATTCGTATCCGAGTAATCCCACAGTATTTCAGAGTATTTCCATCCGCCTTTCCTAGCGCTTTCAGTGCAGTCTCGATGACCTCCTCGTATTTGTTATTTGGTAGATAAGACCTCGATTCAGATCCCATCTATGAATCGAGGAACCTTTCAACCGACAGAAAGATAGAAACCCAGTCTTATAACAATGTGACTTTTCTCCTATTTTCTCTCACATAATATTTTCTACTGAAAATTTTGATTTTATCATTCTAAAAGAGTCAAACGGCCGGAAAACATATGCAATTAACCGACATAACATTGGCTTTATATTCGTAGTTACGTCAGCTTAATTTCAGTCAAAACCAAAATAAACCTGTCCATTTCCGATAGGATCGATCTCAATGTGAATCGAAATTGTGATCCAAGGAACCAAGCATTCTTAAAAAAAAGCAATATTTTCCTTCACTTGGAAAATAACATATAACAGTGAAAGTTTAGAGTAAAAGTTCTTTGTATGAAATTTCAGTATGGATACTCTTTGGTTGAAAAGACCTGGATTCGAATCCAGGTCTTTTCACACACGCACGCACGTACACACACACACACTATTCAAAATGTAATATACTAGTGTCACAGCTTTCGGTGCTTCCGCAGCAATTCCAAAGAAATATCCCTTTGTATACTTGAGTCTGTAGGAAATATGATTTTTGTTTGACACATATTTATGTTTGCAGCTGTATAGCAAAGAAATCCTATTAATTGTTAATATATAACGCCCCAATCGTATATCTTGTGAACAAAACATCTTTGGGGAAAAAACACGTCTGGACAATATATTTATGCTTAGGAAAAGATTATAAATTAACTCCGTATTTATAGCGTTGTTAAGTGAAAAGAACTATTACGGAAGAAATCTTTATAGATATTCGTTATGCGAGTAAAGGTATAATAAATAGGTTCGTGAACAAAGTTATGTTTCAGAATAATAATTAGCGTGTGCAGACAAACAAAAATAAAGAAGAATGCGGCAGATGGCGATCGAACAAGAGATTTTACCAGCTAAAGTTTAGACGTCCAAGGGAAAGAAGTGCGCATGTGTATTTCGCTTACATTTTCTCCAAGAATTCTAAGTATGTGTGGACCTGCGAAAGGCTGATAAGTGTTTTATCATCTTCCGTAAGGTGCCGACCAGATGAAGAGCCGAGATAACATCGCAGCACCTCCGATATTTCTGGAAAAAGAATGCAAGCACAATACACTCCTCGGAAGGATGTTGTTCCACTAAACTGTCTACAGCAAGGCAACAGAAGTTCTGTGTACGTGATTAAGTGTGCCAAAATGTCATTTGTCAGATGCAAAAATTCTGTTGTCACTAAAACCCGTAGAGTGGTAGTCCAGGTGTTGACTGGCATATTTTTCTTCCCTTGGAAAGTGCAGAGTAATGCGTATAAACTTAGATAGGTGACATTTTTAAAGCCTCTTCTGTACCACTCGGTGATTTGTGGTGATTTTGTCATCAAACATATTCTTTTATTCAGTTCACTTCCAATATTGAATACTAAAAATAAACTTGAATTATCAACCTGTTTTTGCTTTTGTTATTGCATTACTTGGTTGTATTATAAAGAATATGTCCTTCATAGAACATTCTTCACACTTGTCGCATATGACACGTGATGTGAATTCACATGATTATTGAATTTACTGCCTCTTTTCCATTATTCAAAATACGATATCTCCTCACCGTATTTGTCTGACAATAAATGAATTTATAATTCACTTCTACTTGTTCAATTTAAATTGTCTCACTGTTAAAAAACATACACTACAGGTGTCGCTTGTAAATGATATATTGAAATATGCCACTTCTGAGCAGGCATGTCAAAGAAATGAATGAATGGTTTCCTGAACGTTGGCATCTGCACTAAAGTGGAAAATTTTTCTTCTCATTTTTGCTTATTTTAAACTAATTACACCGATTGTGTGAATCTGTAAGTGTTGAATATAATGTTGTCTAACTGGAAGATATTTTCCGCTTTTCCATTAGGGTTAATGCATACGTTATTTTCTAAAATCAAGTTTCTGAAATTAATACATTGCATGATATTATTAAATAGCCGCCATGATATCCGACATAGAATGAACGAACCTCACGTCTCGCTAAGATATGCCGCAATATTTTACACTGTGAATTAATCAGACAGTATTATCATATTAAATGTGGCAACAATGTGAGTGAGCAGAGTAAAATTTGACACTCGATTCATATTTTAACATTACTATTGAATCTTTGTTGGCATTAAGCAACGCTACTAAATTCGATAAAGATTTAAAAATCTAGTTAATCTTGCGAATATTTACTAACCCAGCTACTATAGAAGACAGTTATCTCTTAAATATATAAATCCTGAAAAATATAGCAAGTGTTCCAATTTTTAAGGGAATGAGTGATTGGATACTGCTAATATTTACTTGGTTTCCTTGTACGGATTGTTCTCAATATACTTCCTCTGGATAACACAAACTGTGTGAAAAGGCTATTTATTAGTGGTGGTATTATGTATTTGGGAGCTTGTAGAATTTAAATGTTTAGAATTTTAATGTAATTACAGGAGTTCATTGTAACGAATAAAGCCTAACAAAGAACCGTATTCAAAGTAAACTCTGTAAACAGTAACATTTTTGAATAAACGTCAGCTGTATCTCATAGTGGACTGTATTTCATTTTATACAGGAAATTAACGAATATCATAAACCCGTAATCCTTCAAATAATAAGTATTTTATCAATCTTCATGCGTGATCTGAGGCTTTACTCCTATTAATGCTATTAAAGAACATTTCATCCTGAAACTTGCGGAATAATGTACATTAGAAAACCTCTTTCATTAAGTACTCGACATGGAAAAATCTAAAATGCAAAATTTTGTGTAAGCCCGAAAGCTGATTACCAAAACGTCATCTCACGCACGGAGACACCGTAGCTCAGTGTCGGTATCGACGACATGCTTCGTTTTGGAAAGACCTCGGTTCGAATCCCGTTAGGACGCAAAGAATTCTTATAAGGGTTTTCCTTATTTGTAATGTGAGTTAGCTAGTCTCATACGAATGTGGCGATATTTTCATCCCGCAAAACAGGCACCTCGGCCATAAGAACATACGCAATTTGCAGAATATAATACACTGGTTTCATAGCCTTACTTGCTTTGGCCTATTACTATTATCGTGACACTGCAGAACTAAGATTGGTTTTATTCTATTTAATATTTGTAGATGCAAATATTGACTGCGTGTCATAGAAAAGTTTTTCTCCGAAAAAGAAATCAAAGTTATTTCAACAGTTCATTTTTTGCTGGTTTTTCTCTAATGCATTTGGAAAACAAAAGAACGTCGGTAGCTTGGTCACCATTCTTTAAGAATTAAACTAAATAAAATATAAATAAAAGAATATTTGTTATCTTGGTTATTGATAAATGTTTCAGAAATGTGAAACATCTGGCTTCTTTTTTTTTAAAAGAAAACTTCCTGAATATTATTTCCTTAATCCCTGGAATAGAAGAAATATGCCAGTTTCTTATATTTGCTCGCTACAAATTAGCAAGCAAATATAACAAACTGAAAAGAACTTGAACTGAAATATAGATCTATAGAGAAATTTTAATTTTGACATCAGCATCGTTGGTGCCTAACAGATACAAGTTGATATGAATATACTGCAATATTCTACGACATTTAACATACAAATAAAGCTGTGTAACCAACCAAAAATAAATAAATGAAATAAAATAATGATTAATGAAAGAGTCACTATTTTTCGACTAATTATCATAATAAGTTCAATGGTTTAGAGTTGCTGCCAGTTACAAATGGACTAGTTATAGATGTTTGGATCAAAAGGCATCTGATGTTATTCTATCGTTTTGTCTCTTCTGTAGTCTTGTTGATGCTACAGGAGGGTATTTATGAACTTGAATATAACAGAATTCGATATAGGATGTACATTGTTTTATTCTCTGGAATTACTTTGATTTTTTTCCCTTTAGTTAGTTGTAAATGTTTATTTGGCTGTTAGTTTCCACGATAAAGTTTGCTTACCAAACGGAGCATATTTCAGTTTCATGACGAAATTTTGATCGCAAAGAAATGTAGAATGAAAAGAAAAGTTTCTATGAATTCATTAAATTTTAAAATCCCTTTAACAAAAATATTTTACTCCTTTCTGCATTTGAATCTTGAGTGTGTATGAGTGCGTCGCTTGAACGACCATCTTTCTGTATATTTAGTATCCTTTCTTCATAACTAACTCCCATCACCTGTTCCTTAACATTCTTTCTCTCTCTCCTACCATCTCTTCCTTGGCCTTCCATTTCGATGTTTTTCTGATATCATCACATGAGAGTTTTCCTGATCGACTTCTTGTTCCTAATCCATATATTCCACCATCAAAGGAAACTCTCTCCCTCTCTTGTTTTTTTTTCTGTTAATCCTTCCTTACATGATGCTGAGTTCTTATATCATCATTCAGATATGATTTCTCTCATCCTTTCTCTGAATATCTCATTATCGCAAAACTCCCTTTGTTTGTCTCATTTTATTTTCTTCCTTGTTCTTTTTTTTTCTTGTAATGATTCACATTTCCGCTCAATATAAAGAGTTGATTATATCCCACTTTTGTGAATTTTTACTTCGAATTTCTTACGAACATTTTAGTTCAAACATGGAAAGCTGCTTTTCTTTTGCTCTTGATAACAAATTCCTTGATAACAAGGAATTGTATATCTTACTTAAATATAAAGAGCCAATAGGCTTCATTTCAGCGATGTAACATTATTTTAAATTAAGGTGATATATCCCCTTAATTTAAAATAATGGTATATCTTAAATATGGACAACAAAAATGTGTTGTGACTTCAACAAAAAATAATAGTATTAAAAGATTTAAATATCAAGTTCTATTTCTCCTTTCACATCAGTTAGACCCTTTCTTTTAAGTAAATTTAACATGACTACGCATCTTTTAAATAAATAAATCGTATTATAGGAATTACTTAAAGTGCTACAGCTACACTTTGTAATTTCGGGATTAAATTCTATGAAAATATAAAACTGACTTTAAACTATATCCGGCATTAAGCAACTCAGCTGAATAAATTAAAGCAAATTACCATTAGATGCATATTTATACATCTTAATGTATCCATCTTATTATTATTACGCAAGAGGATTCCTTTATCTAAGAAAAGAAATCAAGAGATCTTCAAGTTATCATGTGAAAATTTCTTCCTAAATTACGCGTTGCCTAAATTACAACGATTCGGTCACCTTACATAATTTCCTTCGTGCAAGATTTATACATTAATGGGCTAGACGCATACATACCGATTGGAGATAAAGTGACCAGCAATTTATTTGATTGCCTTTATTCTTTCTTTTTCTGCGAAGTTCCAATATGTTATGCGGAAATACTTGAGATCGATTTTGCTAGGAATGGAAATCAATCACTAATCTCGTAGCTGTTGTTAATCCTGAGATTATATTTATACTTGGACTATTTTATGATTAAGTTTATATCTTTTGATTAAAAGGATAAACAAAGGAATAAACTTAATGGTTTCATTTTTTTCCATTTTTATATTAAAGAATGTTGGGATCTCCAAACTTGTTTTTGCAATCGCACAGGATCAGCAATTTATTTGGTATTTTGAGGATTATTGCTAATTAAGAGAGAAAGTAGTTAGTAGATACACTGAGAGTATTTTTCTCATTGTGTATCTACTATATACATAGTAGATACAAATGAGAAAAATTAATTTTGAAAATCAGAATTTAAAAAAAAGTTGTCGTAATGTAAATATCATTCTTTTTAGAATTTATAATATCTACACATTATGCGCATTCTGAATTTTCTGTTTCTTGATCATTTTTATTAATACTTTGTTAACACAGTTTAACCTGCAGTTTTCAGCTAATTAAGTAAATTGTTGACATCACAATCAGATTTTTTTTTTTAAATATTTATCCCACTAAAATTCTTTCTTTCGCAAATATCATTTGTAACGGTGCTGACAATACCTCGCAGATAGCGTGGTATTATTCAGAATGGGGAGAATGCTTACAAAAGCTGCTACTTGATCGTATGCTTCACAAGGCATGCATCCAACTAGGCATTGATTAATGAAGTCAAAAGAAATATTTTCTAATAGTGCTTGTGTGCATTGTTGCCTTTCCCTTAATGAATAGTTTCCGGAATAAAGCGATTTGTGATAGATCGCAGTGTAAATCGTTTCATGCGAAGAAGCATGGAACATTTCCATTGGAGAAATATTGTCAATAGTAGCCCAACCTCCTCTTTCCTTTTGAACTGCTGCCATAGCCTCTTCTAAGGAAGAGGTAAGCCGCCCTTAATGATACAGTGAGACTCATTTCCCCTGAAACTAGTAGAGTAGATATGTGGAGGTATTCGTAAAATGCATTTATATATAAAGTATCAATACTTCATTGTGCATGTTCTGCAACTTGGACAAAGCACGAATGTCAAATCACTGTTATAGCATATATAAAACATTATTTTCGATCCGAATAAGCATTCATCCATCCAATTTTCGTCCGTCCCTAAACGGATTTTTATCAGTTCAATGCATCTGGGTTGCTAACCCCCCCCCCCCCAATCTAAGTATTTTTATGCCTGTAGATCCACATAATCATGAGAAGAAATACCAGAAATTGCACTTTACAGATGCAGCTTGGCTAAGGAAATGGCGCATAAATAAATTTGTTCTCCATATATATTATTTGCAAATCTCTAAAAGTTTATAAACTACACAGTGTGAGTCTACAAAATACAACGAGTTCTGCACACAGCAGAGGTTACTCCAGTAAGTTGAGGATTACTAACCTCTCTCTTAAAGTTACCTACCTCAACAAAAATAATTCTATGCTCCCAAACTTATGAGCTCATTACATAGAAATGTAAAGAAATTTCCCGTTTTTGTTGACGAGTTTCTCAGTCGGAATTCTCTTCTCACCTGTTGCAGTCTATGGCTATCTTTTATATTGGCTGTTGTGATAAAATCAGCTAATCACTCAAAGGAGTGTGTAGTAAATTTGTGAAATTGATGATACCTCTATTAAGTGTCTTCGGTTTCTCTTACATCACTGTAAAACTTTAAAAGAATTCAATTTTTGTGCCAAACACTGAAGCGGGGGTGTTATTCCAAGGCAGCCTGGGTCTTGGCTATATCTGGTACTTGAAAATGTCTTATTTAAAACGAAGCTATTTTTGCCAATTTTTTTTTTAATGTAAACGGAGAATGAACTCTCTGTTCTACTCTAGTTGTTTGTAGTAATCGTCTGAATCTTCCCATCATGCTCTCTCTCATCTACTCTACTTAGTTTTACTCTTAGGAAAAAAATTTGGAATGAATATAAAATATCCAATTTTAGTTCTTTACATTGGTTTCACAAATAGTTAAAATAGGCGCTTATCTTCCTAAAAATATATTCGTGGTCGTTGTATTTGTAATATGTAAAAAGTAAAAGTTATAAGAAGCTTAATTTACTGATGAGATACTAACCATACTACGGAAATTATCAAGAGGATTGGGGGAAGTATAAATATTTTGCAAAAATAAAAAATTTCAATAATAAATTGATGATCACGAAAAACTTTCAGTTCTAGATTTCCTAGTTGTAAAAAATCTAAACATACATAATGGAGTTTGTTTATTTATTTTAACTTTTTCTTTAGTCCATAATAACCAAATTCTTCCATTATAACTGTAAACAAAATAGAACTGAGTAATTATTACATTTTCTAGACAACAGTTTATCCAAGTACAGAATTCGAAAGTGTTATCTGAGTGTCTAAATCTGCGATTGTTATTTGCACTGCATTTTAATGTATTTCAAGGTGTTCTGAATGCTTTAATAAATATGAAAATGAAAACCCGGCTAGTAGAATTATGAAGTCTAAATTGCATGGAATAGGTCAGGTTTGATTAAAATAGCACATCGAAAACTGTTACAATATAAAAATGAAGTTCGCTCACACACATTATGATGATAGCCAAAGTCAAAATTTGTTGTAAAGGAATTGCAGTATTATCATTATTATCACCTTATACCATGGTGCAAAATTTTTAAAGTTTAAAATGGTGGATATGGAAGACATAATTCATTGGAAGTGGTTTAATATGATTGCTTTCTCTTAGTAGAAATGCTTTTAATAGTATTTAGAGATGCAAAACACCACATTATTTTTGTCCTCCCCTTTTTGTTGATCTTATTATTTACACTAAAGCTAAGCACGTCGTAATGGATTTAGTAAGTACATTAATGTAAATACTGTGGATAATATATAATCTCTAACAAGTAAATATACACTGTGCTATAAAAATGCTTTCTTCTATGTGGAGAACTCTCTCTTTTGAAAGGATGAGTAAGACAAGTAATAGAATTGAAGCTGATGAACAGAATTCTTGTATCTAGTGCTACATCACTCTGTAAATGTGTAAATTAAAGTTAGTTTTTCATTATTGTAAAGTGCAGCAGTGTCACGCTAACAATATGAAAGTCGTCCATAGAAAAGTACGGAAAATGCAAGCAAAATAAAAGAAAAGTACTTACCCTAAGGTCGTCATCGTGACGATTGTATACCAAAAGGCAGAAGGGATGCTAGTAAAGGTTGTGTCCTCGCTATTCTTCTCGGCATAGAACATAACAGTGGCAAATATGATGATAGCCATAGCCAGAGAGAACACCAAGAATCCCAATTCCGAAGCGCAACTTTTCAGAGTGTAACCCAGGATTCGTAGACCCTGAGAATGTCGCGAGAATTTGAAGATACGGAACACACGAAACACTCGGAGTGTCACAAATGCTCCTGAGACATCGTCGTTGTCCTTGATTCCGAGACCAATGTAGTAAGGGAGGATTGCGACCACGTCGATTATACTCATGACACTTCTTGTGTACTTACAGCGGTTTGGGGCAGCGTACATCCGGAGCAGATACTCGGCCGTGAAGATCATGACGCAAGCGGTGTCCAGACAGAAGAAGGCCGCCTTGTAACTCTCTCCACAGGACAGTGTTCTTCCCGTGGATTCGTCAACTCCAAAAGGAATGGTTTCCACCACGTTCGCAAACACGGAGACGGCGATGAAGAATCCAGTGACGTAGTAAAACACTAGAGCAGCCGTGCTGGTGTGGGGGTTTTCGAAAGCCCGCCACATCCTCTGTCGAATATTACCCTGAGCAAAGTTTTCCTTGTCGTTAGCGTCCGACATCCGATCATCCAGCATGCGTTCTGCATTCTCTCTTTTCCTGTCTCTGTAATCCTCGTAGCAACAGTCGCCGATAACGTCGGGGATTATGCCGAAGAACGCCAACTCCTCGTCGTACGACATGAGGCACTCATGTTTGGGATAGTGTAACTTGCCGGTGCGATAGTAATTGAGGATGTGTCGAAAGATGTCTGGATCACGATCGAAAAAGTACTCTTTGCTTTCTTCGTCGTAAAAAAACTCCCTTTCGTTTGACCCGAGTAGAGTGTCGGGATACTTTTCTATCGTATTTCTCCAGGTCTCGAACCTCCTTCCGCTTACGTTGATTACAAATTTTTCGTCTTCCCTTTTCCTCCTTTCCTTTGTTACAGGAGGAGCTGGAAGGGGTTTATTGGCGATGGGCACCCATCCGATGGCAGCCGCCCGAGCAAACGGCAACCAGGCAGCCACGGAAGCCATCTCCGGGGCAATCCGCTAGGAGGTCCGTCAAGACGCTGCGATGAAACGTCACTGGGAAAAGAAAGTATAAGTTAAGCCTAGGCGGTTTTTCCGCTCAGTACTTCACTGTCTGGCGGCAGCAATATGTGGGCCGTTCTCGTCGGGAACCGCCAGTTACTTCACGAAGCCGTAACCACGAAGAACATTCCCTAAACCACATTGTGCGGAGCTAAAGACGCAGACACGAATGTCACCACGGGAGAAAAGCAACGACGGCAGACGTACGCACGAGCGCCATGTTAGCTTGCCGCCTTGCGTCCACTGACGACTCGAGTGCGCACACTCCTAACTGCGAAAGGGTTGGTGTGCAGGCCCGCGATACGCCACCCGCCATCCGCATGCCGCGCGCTACTGTCCGGAGATGTGTTGCGTGACGACCAAGTGCGCTTCTGTTTCGTTTTCGTTCTCGCTTTGAATCCCGTTGATCAGATGGATCGCAGTGACCTGTAGCCGGTGTTACGCTGACTCCTGCTCCGTAAAGAAGATCGGGACCCATCCCATAGTCTCCGGAACACCATGCTGCTGGAATTACCGTGGGGGTAAAACATCCACAGGCCATGTACTTCAGGAATATCGCTACGGTGGTGGCCGCAGGATCCCGGCGGTCACCATAGAGACAGTGACGTCATTCGCGGCCGCCCCGTGCGCCCACAAATCACCTTAACGCCACAGCCAGGCATGTTCTTGTCAAAGTGCTTCTTCTTCTGAGCAAAGCATCCCCAGCTTCTTCCTTGTTCACGTACCCACCCCTTCCCTCTACATGCCGAATGTTACAGCACAAGAGACGCGTTATAAGATCCACACCACAATCCCCATTCTCATAAAGTCATGTCGTTTTCCACGTGGCACAGTTTTGTGGTTCCCCCCTCTTCCCTATAGTGTTTAGCTGCAGTGTTTAGGTGGCTGGTGTCATAGAAACTCTGAGGATTTACGAGAAATATCCAAAGAAAATAGTTTTCACGAAAATATAGAATATAGGGCGTATCGATTGGCTTGCAGATCCCGTGCCACACCGTTCTCATAGTATAAATGTATAAATGCTAGCGGAGTTGTCTCTTAAAGAAAGGTCGTCAAGTGAGCTCGCAATACTTGGTAATGTGATCCTTTCGTATTTCATGCATTTAATACATGTCAGCATCACATCGTCTGCTCGGTTTACACAAATTAAGCAGATTACCCCCGATCCTAAACTGAAATTATGTTTCTCATGCGCCAAATAAACAGTTTCAAATGGTGATGTCATTTGATATTTGGAAATGGCTGAGTAAATGCATCCAGTTTCTTTATGCACAAGCAGAGAATTTAACGAAACAAATTTCTCACTTAAACAGAATCCGCAAAAAAAGTGCAAGCTATAAATTTTCCTGATAACCACAAATTTGCCATTGTTAGACAAAATTCGTAAACATTAAGTTGAAATTCTTCTCCAGTTTAATTATTTAGTTATAAATATCCCTTTCGTGATTTTTTTGTAATGCAACTATTAACCTACTTTTATAAAAATTCTTTTCCCATCATTAAAAAACTGCGACATGTGAAGGCCACCAGTATATCTATTTTAGTAGCATTCTTTGGGGAATTTCGACTCGCGAGTCATTACTATGAGCAACCTGCAGAAAAAGGCAAACTTCATTCACTGTTTTGCAGCTGAATTCTAATATGATAGCTGTGCTTAAATGTTCCTATTACAATGTGGAAAATACAGCGAAAATAAATTTCCAAAAATCTTTGTGTGTGTGTGTGTGATGAAAGAAATCAAAACAGTTGTACAGTAGTAGTTTAGTGGACAAAATTGTTTAAAAGGAGAAAAAAAAATAATAATAGCAATTTTTAGTTTCATTTCTCTGAAAGTTTGACTGCATAGTTAAAGAAACGTGTGCCTGGGTAGAAAATTAATAAAAATATACAAAATCTTTTTTAGACAAAGGCTCGCTTAACAAGTCTTAGATGAAGGGGAAGAGATTTTTTTTTCGGAAACTTTTTTTCAGAAATCGATAGTGGATATAACGCAGCTTCCTTTTACCTTCTTCAGTTGTTTCAAGGATATATTTACATAATTCAAATATTAGCAAACCTTAAATATTTCCAATCTTTGGTATTGTGGTATTCTCTCTGCTATTTTTACTCACAAATTTCTAAGTGGTGTATTATTATTATGTTGATTTTTTCGATCAAAAAATCAAACTAACACTGGGATTATTATTATTATTCGTAAGTGATCATCGCCTAGATATGTGGTTTATGGCCATATGAAATAGAAAAGCCTTGGTGCAAGATAAGATTATCTTCTACTTACTATTCTGTTCAGAAAGCTGAGCATAATGGAGGATGAAGAGAGGATCAATTAGAGGATTCCAATAATATTACTGCAAATTTTAATAGTGGTGTTGACAAATTAATTGCATTCATATTTATCACCTCAGTTTTGGACATAACAATGCTGCCAAAAGTTCGGAATGTCTATAACCGTTGAAAACGTGCTTTCTTTTTTTAGGTGCCCCCCCCCCCCATCAAAGGTTATTGGCAAACCTATAGTACATTTGTATTTGTACCTAGGATGAACTAAGGATTTCTTTTATTTCCCCATTTTTATCAATTTTATATATTTTTTGTAATTTTTATTTATTTATTTTTACATAGTCTGGAAACCCTGCTCTGGAGACCAAAACTTGGAATTTTTAGAAACCACTCATATCTCCAGTAAGCGGGCAGGTGGTCTCATACCGGGCGATAAAATTAATCTCCCAACTAAAGACAATCACAAACATTCATGCCCACGACGTAATTCGAACCTGCTACCTGTTCGTTGGTAGCAGGTTCGAATTATTTGCACTCAGCCAACTAGGTCAGCGTGCCTAATAACTAATCTTATACACACGACTATAATTAAATAGATTCGAAGAATTTTGATTTAGACATTTGATAATAAAACCTTTGAATTTTAATGTTAAAGAAACGTTTAAGCTAAATATCGAAAGAATGCTAAAAATATCAAAATATGCTATTTTGATACGCTAAAGCCAAATGAGAAACTTAATCCAAGCATAATGAGCTTGAATTTTTAAAGCACCGGAGAATCCTTCTAAAAACCCTGCGATAATTTTTTTACAATTACATAATATCTTCATATCAGTTAATAATTATAATTTCAATCTGCCTGACTAATTTTCCTACGATCCTTGTTATTTCAATATTTAAGACACGAACTCTGCCCAGGAAACCCATATATTCATCTTAATCAAAAAACTTCAATAAAAGATGACTATACGAACTCGGTGCAGAGTTTAGTTTCTTGTTTTTGAAAGAGCACAGTACCAAGATTAAAAAAAAAAAAAACTATTTTTGCAACTTCTCAATCACTTTCAACACTTTTAATGTTTCATAGGAAGACAGACAAAGTTCAAACTACTATCAAGTAGCTTGAAGCCTTTTTTAGATTATTTTCATTTATTGGGTATGTATACATCATAGAGATAAAAAAAAGAAAGGTGTATAGGCAGAGCGTGATAAAATCAGACAACAGTTTTGTTTCCTTATATAAACCAAACAATACTTTTTTCTCAAATGGTGTCCACTTCTCTGCTTGACTTTACAGTTAAGCTAGGAAACTATTTTTACATTTCTTATTAACGTATTCGTAAATTTGCAAGAAAAATGACATCGGAAAGTAAAAGCAGCGTCACAAACATCCAGGAGAAGAAAAAAATAATTAAAGACTTAAAATAAAATGCATTTCTTGTAGAAGGAGACAAGACAGATGAATCAGTAAGAAGAGAGACTAGGGGAAAAAAAGCGAAAATTATCCACTTATCACCAAAATGACTGGTGAAGTTGAAGTCTCCAACATGCGTTGGTCATGTACAGCTAATAGAAAAGCGTTGGCTGCCAAAGAAGATCGTGTCTTGGAAAGCCACCAAGAAATAGAAAAAATAAAGATCTTTGCGCCAGAACAATAGTTATTAAGGCGGGGAAGGTAGCAGGAAGGTGAGTAAAATGAAATGAAAACTTTGCTGCACACTGCGTATTCAGGCTTAAAATATACATTGATGATAGCGTGAGTCAGAATAAGAGGATTTACACAGGTGTAGAATTGATTGCTCTACTTGGAAATATTTAAAACATTACAGTTCATTTTCCTAGCACTTATTGGAATTTCTAACTTCTTTTTAGGTTTTTAAGCGCTCTCGCGTTTTCTATGACTTTTGAGAAAATTGCCTACGTATAAGGCTATTGGTATGAAATCTCTTAATCCTCCCTTCTGGTATACTCCTTTTGCGGTAATGCTCTGTCGTCAAGACGATAGTAGCCTACAAGATCGATGACACACTTTAGTTAACCGTAATACTGTACAAGGTGATTATAGAGTCGGCTTTATTGGTGTTTGACACTGTGGAACGAAAATCCCGAATACTGTAAAAAGGTTATTTCGAAAACGGAAAACACTCGATTCTTTCTCATAGCTTACGGCGGAAATATGATTGCAATAAAATATTCAATACTCAAGAACACCGATACGTAGTTTAGAGCAAAATATTCCTTAATATATATCCAACATAATTGGTCATGAAGTGTTAAAATATAAGATTATTATTGTTTATGTGACCATAGATTTTTTTAATTACTATATATGTTCATATATGAACATATATAGTAATTAAAAAACCTATGGTCACATAAACAATAATAAGTCTTATATATATATATCCAACATATTGAAATAAATTCATGGGTCTAAGAATAAATCTAAGATCTCTCTCTCTCTCTCAATTTGTATTCTTATTCCGAATTTTCATAGCTAAAATTTTGAGGTGGCTTTAAAATACTGATAATCTTTCTGTCAATAGTACCTATCAAGATATACTCGTAGTTACCGCAGCTAATAGAAAAGATAGATATATTGACAGTTGCATTGGTTAACCAATCCCAGCAGTTAGCTAGCTAATTAAAAAAAAAAAAACTCACAATGTTAGATTTCAAAGACAACTCTTTCAGAAAAACTCTTTAGAAATTTTCATGAACTTTTCTCCAAATCCCATAATACTCGAATGATCCAACCCGAATTTGAAAATCAATTCAGCCGAAATCTACAATTCACTTTGGTTGGAAATACCTGGGTTGGAATCCCGTCTAAGACGCGAAGAGCCTTTAAAATGGCTTTTCACTTGAAGGTGAAATACTTTTCAGATTGCACTTTTCAAACTTCAAATACTGCAAGCTTCAAGATTTACTATAAATGTCTTAAACCATGGATATGTTGACCATTCTCCAGTTAGATGAAAACAGTTATTCTAACATAAAAGTTTGCTACCAAGATATAGTCCTCTTTTATTTCTCGTAAGAAACATTTCACTTCACCTCCCTGTTGATAATAAGCAGATCTTTAGATAAGATCAGATTTCTCTTCTTGGGTTGACCTCTCTCTTTTCTGTTAAAAACATCACATCCATAGCCCCTCCCCCAAGCATCCAAAATCTTGACATTCTTTTCGACACAATCCACTATCCCTCATCTGTACCTGTGGTAATCTTATATTAGTTACAAATCCGCTCAAATTTAGAATAATGTCTCACATTTGGAATAGTACACCCAAACTGTTTTAAACGGTTGATTCTGTCCAGAAGAGGACAGTCCAGTTAATTGATTACTTCCTCCAATCACTACCTCATGAAGTTCTGTTTCTGTCTGATGCCTTGTCTGTGGAATCTATAGACATTGGATTTCTGAACTGGTTACCATTATCATTCCTCCACTTTTATTTAAACCTATAAAACGCCTGCAACTGCTGGTCAACATCTGCTTAGTCACTGTCTAGCTTGTTTTTATTAATTTCATCTGCTTATGTTATATAGAACATTATTCTTCGCACTGTGTTCCCATCCAGTGCGAAGAATTTAGAAAACATATCTTTAACGTATTTGATTCATCATATGAATAATAGCCGAAGGTAATCATCCTCGTATTTCGGCAGTCTGTACATAGACAAGGTTAGCTGTTCGATTAGGCGTTTAGATTATGGCAAAACAGATAAGGTTATGAAATTAGTATAATTATGTTTGTAAATTGTATGTTTTCCCTGGAGTTTTGTACACTTTTCGGGATGAAAGACCCCGGATTCCGATCCTGTTACTGTAGGAGAAACCTTTAAAAGGGTTCTCCTACAGTAACAGGAATAAGATTTTTACAAAAAAGGAGGTAGATACTACAGTCGAAAATGGAGACGCGAGTATCATAGCATGATAGTTATATGCAAGTCCATCATGCATTTATACTTGCAGATGAGCACAACGATTAGTCTGTTTCAATGATTTTATTCTTGTAAATTCTATTATCTCCTCATCACTCTTTGTCTCGTTCTCTATATCTTCTCATATATCTGCATGTTTAGTGTGCGATTCAAAGCAGTCAAAATGAATACTCCACTGCTCATCAACATATACTGTTTTGAAGCGAAGGAATTCGATATCAAAAGTATCTGATAATGCATAATCACTCCATAATCAGTATTTCGTACTGAATATTCATCTTTCAGAATATTCAAATGATTTGAGGAATACTACGATACTTATCTTATTTTGTGTTCTCCATCATACATGAAACAATGCAAAATAAATGGTCCTCGAGAATAAATTCCTCTAATTCTCCAAATAAATACTCCAAAATAAATTGCTCAGAAAATATTACTTTTGATTATTTTATGACAACGCATTCAAAATCCTACTAAGTCTCTCCAAGTATTGCAATTATTTTGAGAAAGATCTATAGATTTCATGAGCATGATATATCATGAATTAATGAAAGCTACAAGGAGATTAAACCAGAGATTAACGATTGATATATGTAATATGTAATCAAACTATGGTTATTAGATGGCTGTTAAATCTATGACTTAATAAATTTTGTCTGTTTGTCCTCTCGACAAAGATATCAACACAGTGTAATTATAGAGATGGTTTGTCAAATTAATGGTATTAATTTTTTGACATTTGACTTTCAAGCTTCCGTATAGTTTGAAAAAACATATGGAGAAGAAAAGCATTCTTTCCGATTGACTTTAGGAAAGACCATAGATAATCTGTAAGTTCTTCTCACCTCACCGAGTGAATATTCATAATCGTATGTGACAGGCATTTTTCATTGCACAGCATGCAATCGCTACCCTCTTTATTGGACGTCTGAAATGCTTGAAAAATTATAATTTAGTTTATAGAGCAGCGTTCCTGGATTATCTAACCCTTAGCCAACCCGGCACTAAATGGGTTTGCAACTTTTCGGAATTCACATAACAAAATCAGTAAAGTACTTCCGTCAAGCAGTTGATAACGATTGTGCCTCGTTGCTGTCAAGATTTGTTTGAATGGCGGAATGGTATGGGAGGAACATTTATAAAGGCTTTTCAACTGAAAATGTTAGGCAATCTCATAAAGAGGGAAGAGTTTTCCCCCCGTCCTGTTTTTCCTCCTTGTTCAAAACATTCAAACTAATCAAAGCACGCATACGACTGAGAGCAAAATACATCGTAATTCCTTACTTTTCATCCTTTTGATGTATTATTATTACATTGCGTCGAGTTAATCATATCAATTAAGCAAATTTATACAAACAATCTGGGTCTATAAGAGGTATCGCAATGTTGTGATCACTGCTAAAAATGAGAAAGTTATTAAGTAGTCATTTTGGGGGAGGTATACAACACTGACATACCCATTCAGTAGAAGCTGAGTGGATCTGGATGAAATGATAGAGGTGGAAGATGTTAAAAATTTTGCAAAAGTTTTACGCTTACCTTTTCGTGAGTTTTGATGAGATATGCACTCGTGTTGAAGGAATGTGTGCTAGAGAATTAGCTATGCCCTTAACCTAGTTGTTTAACTCGAGTATTTCTTAACACGAACACGATTCTTGATGAATGGAAAGAGGACATGGTAATTCTACTATACAATCGGAGAGGTAGAACTGATGCAGCTAATTATAGAATAATCTGCATCTCCGTGGTGGAAGTATTAGAGAAGCAGGTGAGAAACGCATCCAGACGTGTGTAAGATAGTTTGATATTTAATAGCGGAAAACATGACTTTCTGAATTATAGATCTGGTTTTGCAAATCTACTCACATTTTACAATAGAGTTACAGCGGAGTTGGATAAGGGAATGGATGCATTATGATTATTTTAAATTTTGCCGAGTTATTTGACTGAATTCCATACTAGAGTTTATGCAAAATAGGCTTGTGGCATGGATTATAGCATTGTTATCAGAGAAGTATTAAAGAGTGATGTGTGGAGGTACTGAATCTAAGAAAATGACCTGTGGGGTACCACATGATTCTGTACTTGGACCACGTCTATTTAATTTATATATTAAGGACATTGAGACTGGCTTAGAGGGAAGCATTCAATTACATGTGGTCAATACTAAGTGGTGCCGGGTGAAAAGGGAAACTTCTGGTACAGAATCCTTGTAGGCTGACTTGAACAGACTGATTCTATGGGCAAATGCTAATGAATACCAGTTTAATGTTGCTAAATGCAAGCTTATGCATTTTGAACTTAAGATAACAGTAATATATTCATGGGAGGTGCAAGTGGTTAATAAATATAGAGATTTTGGGGTAAGTTAAATTTACAGACCACGTTGCCAAGATGGTTAAGACATCACATCATAATGTTGAAAAGAACAGTAATTTGTAAAGTGGGAGAATAAGGAACTCATTCTCCCACTTTACATGACCTTGATAAGACAACATGTCTACTGTGCTTAGATATGGATCTGAGCGAAACAGTGGAAAACGTTCAGCATCAGCTAACCAAAATCATATCTGGTTTGTCGAACTTTGACTTTGTATATGAAGACACACTGAAGGAGTGTGGTCTTCAAAGTTTGAGATATAGAAGGAAGAGAGAATATATGACAGGAACATACAAGTTAGAAGTTCTTTTTTAGAGTATGGATAAAGGGAAATTTTGCAGCTCACGTCAGACGTGGGGGTTCATTCCTGGAAGCTGAATAAGGGTATGTTTGTGGTCAGAAAGAATCCGAGGTCTATTCAAATTTATTGAATTGTAAGGAAGCTACTGCAATTACGATATTTGGGTATAATGAAGCTTATCATGTTCCTTGAAGAGGCCTTCAGTGATTTTGTCAAGAATTGTCCCTTGAGGATTCCAGGACTACTCAGAAAGATGATTTTTTGAGTGTGATGTGACTGTATTCTTTCTATACTTATATATAATTTCAAAAAATAAAACCCCATTATTTAATGAATTTTTAAGTCTATATATTCATATTATTTCCCTCTCTCTCTCTAAAATCGTATAATGTATAATATTAGATCATACAGGTCCGTCTTGACTGATAATTACCAATTTTGCCATTTTCATTAATATTACCAGACAGAATATTTTTTGCTCAACATACCAACCAACTATGACTCCAATTATAATTAAAATGTTTTAATCTGGAATTATGTCAGGTCTAACTAACATTTGCTGACATTTTATTTAAACATTTTACTTTATCATTACTGAATATCGTACTTGGGCCAATTTATTGTTTTATCTTAAGGTATCATGACACTTTTGGTCGTGTTTAGTGGTTATTGTTCGCAGAATACTGCTCAGTTTCTAAGCCAGAATTAAAAAAGTTTTTAAATATATTATAATATGGAAAAAATGAAGTATAATCGTTTCTAATCGATGAATCTGAAGTTTTCCTTTTAGTTTCCTTTTTACTTCAAAAATCACGAAACCCAATCTTTAATATGATGTTCTCTTCTTCTGATGTCAGAAGAAGAGAACATCATATTAAATTCATTTTAATATGATGTTCTCTTATATGATGTCAGATTATTCATTTACTTTGCTTAGCAAAATAATTGTTATTTGTAAACAGTTATTCAACGCAAAGGATAAAGTTGACAAGCTCTATATTTTAGAAAACAAATAGCCCCGTGACAGATTGGTTAGTAATGAAATGAGTGCCATCATCATGTAGAGTGTTTACTTGTGTCATGATATTATTATCTATTTTTAGCGAGGTATTCTAATGGAGTCGCTTCCAAAACAAATTTTCTTACTCTTGCTATGTGATTTTCTGCCCATTAGAGAGGTGTGGTTTTATTCAAGAACAGGAATGATCCGTATGTTATTCTAACGTCGATAATTGGAGATTTCCGACAGGGAAAGCTGAAATAAGTAGTAGGGTTGTACACACATTTTCGATATGTGTCATATTTGTGCAGATTTCGTGGGGTAAATAAAATTAGGAAATCTTCATCAAGCAAGCTGGAATCCAAGAAGAAAATGATTATTAGAATATTTAGATCACTCTTCTAAAAATCTAAATTTCGAAGAATTTTTCCGCTGGAAATTCCAGGTAGAACCTGAGAAAAAAATGAAAATGATACTTCATTTATTCTTGCTTACATAGATGTATTGTTATTGAATAACAGTATCAATAGCAACAAAAAATAAAATAAATAATAAATAAATAAAAATAACAAAGTTGTTGTTAGCTAAAAAAAGGACATTAGAATAAATCTCTACATGTACTAAAATAGTTTATTTACTGTTTAAGACTGACGGTATGTTTCCACAGCAACGGTATACGTTTTGTCTACGCATACAAAGTGGAAGAGCAATCGTGTATGTGTTCATTTCTATCAGCATCAGTGAATTATATTTTTATTTAATTGTCTGCTATTCTCTATGCGTGCCCAATCTGTATTTTTTTAAGTTGATATCACCACGAAATGATATAAACCTTATAATACATTAGTATTAGTAACTTGAGAATGCTAGGAGATTTAGATAATCCGGAAACTCTGTATAGAGACCAAAAATGGAACCTTATTAAACAACTTTCGCTAGGAGAAGAAATTTATCTACTACCTAAAGACAGTCACAATCCTGTTATGTGAAGACCCGATGTGCCAACCCACTCGGTCAATCAGATCGGCAAATTTATATTATAATAATTGTATAATATTTATAATATTATAATATAAATATTTATATTATAATAATTTTACTAGCCGGCTTGGTTGGCTAAGTCTATGAAGCAATATAATTGCGGTCTGACGGATTTAAATAATACGCATTTTTTGAATCTCGACTAAAATCTGTTTTCACCTCAAATTTAGTCTCAGACCATTTTAGCAAAAATTGGATTAGCTTTTAAAATAGTACTAATTCCACTCTCACTCAATGAAATTTGGATTATTTGGGAGCTCTACGAACATTTCTTGAGTCTCAGATACGCCTTAAATCTGTTTGTATTCTCATAATTAATATTCGAAATTATACAAAATATCCATTTCAGACGACAGAAAATAAACTCAACCTGTGAAGAGTAAACAAGCCAAAAGCTTTCGTTGCTATGCTGATGAATGAGACAAATACAACAATGAATTCTATTCGGTTGAACTGATCAACGAATTGATAATTTAAATCTACAGCAAGACAGTTACAGTAGCATATAGTTTGTTACAAACAAGTTGGTGGCATTCATTAGCAGGTTGAGCTATGTTTATCGTATAGATTTCTTAACAAAAGCATTGTTATTGCTCAAGAATGTAAACATTTATGAGTAAGCATGTGGGTAATTATTTTAAGCATACTAGAAAAACTCAAAAATTGGTGTGTGTGTGTGTGTTTAGGGATATGCCATGTGTACATATAATAATAAATTAAGTTATTAGGCTGGGTTGTTTAGAATTACTGAAGAGCTAATTAAGGCCATGAACGATTTATGTCTGTCCGTTTCATGTCGTTTTCCTAGACTGAGATGCGAAACGCCTCAATTTTGGATCCTCCATATTAGTTTTTATTTAAAACTGATTGATTATTGACGATAGTATACCCTAAAGATTATGGATTCAAATCCTCTTACCACTGCATGCCTTTAGGTTGCAGAAATAGAGTAATTGGCATGCAAAAATCCAAATATGTGTAGGGTTTCAGGAGTTTAGATGGCCAAATTACATCTCTCAGGGCTCTACGGATTCTGTAAAGAGGCTCTTCTAAAACTCAGGTTAGACCTATGGATAATAAATTGTACTAGACCTCTCCTTTTTTTATTAGAGGTGATTACGTGAAAATAAATTTTACGTCAAGCCGCCTACAAATTATCTTCCTCCCACCAATGGAAGTATTTTTTTTTCTTGAAGAGTATACGTTATTGAGGGACTGTACGTAACTACTTTCACATTTTCCCTACAATTCTTGCTTATGTATTTTATCTTTACTGCATTATAACTGTATTAGAATTGCTCGAGTTTTGTGTGTCTATACTTAACAGAGCTGATTATTTCTTTTCTGCTGTAGGTCCACAATGTGATCTCTATTGAATAATCTTACTAGCAGTTTATTTCAATCTTCAATCAATCTTAATATATTGATAAGCGGAGGAAGTTTAAAGCAGGTGATTTGTATCCTCACAATATTCCTCTGTAGTGCCTCAAACTTCGAAGAGACTGCTCCGTTTGTAAAGGCCGCACACTAATTAATTAGACTACTGTCTTTGCAATACTAAAGTAATAACTGCTTTATAGTCACGTAATAAAATGTTAAATTTATTAATATGAATTCTACGTGCTTACTGTTCTACTACCTTGAAAACAGAGTTAATAAAACTACATAATGATAATAATACTATTTGGAATTTTTGGAGTGAAGGATAAAGAATACATTATAGAAAAGGTTTCATATTTTTGAATCAAAACGGACAGTTGGAAAAATATGCTCAATTTTATTTCTATCTTGACTAACATCGCTAGTAATTTGTCATATCAACTGTTTATTTAATTGATTTTTCTTTCCTCCTTTTGCAGAGTAAAATTTCAATTGTTACACTTTGAAGTTGATGTTTGCTGTCATTCCACGCGTCTAAACCACGACTTGGTCTCATGCATTGTTGAACGTTTCGATTGTTAATACATTTGTAACGTCACTTTCCTGTTTCTGTTGTAGGTTTGTTAAATGCCAAACATCATTAAACTCTCTTTCTCAAAACGCAGACGAGAACATTTTAGTAGTTTTCAATGTCGAAAACTTGCACAGATGTGTATGAAACAACAAAATCATTACGAATAGCAGTCATTGAGATTCTTTTATAAATACGAAAGCTAAGCGTTATTGATAGTCTTTAAATTAAAATCATTAGCGATCTTTTTCTTCGCTCATTACTGCCTTCATTCCTCCACTTTAACGCAGCCCGATAATTTTACAACTTAGAAAATTAAATGAGATTCCATTGGCAATTCCTTACTTCGATGCTTTATTCATATTTTTATCGTTGAAAACCATTAGCAGCAAGACTTAAATAACTAACGATAGTTTTTCCTTACTGGATGTTTTTTTTTTACTTTTTTTTAACCTAAACAGATGGCGGAGTATATGGGGAAGGTGACCGTTTAACTTTACTGATCCTCACAGGAAAAGAACGCATACGAAAAACGTCACCGTATTTCTCCAACACTGACGTTAAAAACTGTGCGGGGTAGGAAATATGAGTATTATTAACAGCAGAGAAAGCTCGCGGTTGAAGTTGCGATCTTTGAAATAAGAATTACTTAATGGAGAGGAAAGAACGGCGCTTTGGGTGAAAACATTTTGATTACAGAAATTGCTAGACATTCTCTATTAGCTTTTAAAAAATTTTGAAAAATGCATAACAAGATGTTGATTAACAATTAATCACGTCTGGTTAAAGAGAATTACAGTAATTGCAATTCTTTTTAACTAAGTGTGATCTCAGTTTATACTGTTTTCACACCTTTAGTTTGCAGCTGAATGCAAGCTTCTGTTTCGGGATAAAGGGAGTTCTGATTGATTGTTCGTGCAACTTTATATGACACGGAATTTACACGTTTATTAATTAAAGATTTCGTTTTCAGAGAATTAGGCCTTCAGCGTGTAATGGGTTGAAACATCGCTTCTCTCTCTCTCTCTCTCTCTTTCTCTCTCTCTCTCTCTTTGTTTCTTCAAATTGAAAAGAACTCAAATTTCTC
The DNA here is from genome assembly GCF_054136105.1 of Typopeltis vanoorti. Taxonomy (NCBI): domain Eukaryota; kingdom Metazoa; phylum Arthropoda; class Arachnida; order Uropygi; family Thelyphonidae; genus Typopeltis; species Typopeltis vanoorti. Next base: position 76,040,253 of record NC_143550.1, on the reverse strand, counting down.
AGGGATCCAGTATTTCCGATTTCTGTTTCTTCAAGTTCTCTGGTACAACGTTTTCTGCAGTTGAAATGCTGTGACCACGTTTTTAGCGTAAGTTGAACTCGAAGACACACAGACACTCACACAAAATCTGAAAGTGGACGCAAGTAGAAACTCTACCCAAAATAGAATTTATTTATTTTATTATATGGAATTTCCAATCTAGAGAGACCAAATTCTTATATTATAACGGAAATCTTTATTTATTTTTTATTTTATGAATTACATACATCTGTAACCTGCTATTGTGAATCGTTTGGTGTGATGCTGTTTAATGAGAATAATGATTAAAACTCCATATGAAGTATATGATAATCTATTGTTCAGTGTCTGGAGTTTAGATATTGTGAAAATCTGAACCACTTCTTTCTATTGTACGAGAACTTATACTCAAAATTATTAAGGTAACAAGGGGAAACAATATGCACAGAAATAATAGAAAAGCAATATCTGGATGTAGAGCTTATACTCCACCTACCAGCGCATAAAATAAGAAAGAAAATAAATCTGCGGAGTGTGACATTCCTGTAAGTTAGCACAGAAACAATAAGCAGGATAGATATCCAGAATTCCTAGCTAGAGAACGATTATAAGTTTTATTTTTATTACTTTATTTTTTTGCAATGCTATTTCACGAGTAATTATGAACTGGTAAATTTCGTATTAGAGATGCATTCTGGCTTATCTCCAAGAACGACTCTAGCAAACCATGCGTCTAATTTTTAGGAAAGCCAATTTTTATCTTTTTTTTTTTTGCTCCTAAATTCAGTACTTTTAACAAAATGAATTGTCAGGCGATGTGGCAGTGTTATGCATCGTGATAATTCTTCTAACCTAATTTATTAAAAATGATTTAAGCTCAGTAAGACCTCAAAAATAGTTTAACTAGACCTGCAGTGATGACGGTGGAACAGCTTGGGGGAAAATGAATTTACTGAAATGAGAATCAAACTTTTATCTGATTTTTATTAGAAAATAATTCAGTAAAAAAGAAACATTTAAGATTTTACAAGTCATTTAAATTGTCAATATATTTTATTTAAGTAAATGTTATTTTAATGCGTGCAAAGTAACATTTTCTAAGCTTCTTTTTAACTTTATTTAAAATTCATGGAGTCGATTCTTCCAAACATTTTAATACAATATAAATACTGAACATGGGTTTCTGTAGCTGTAGTTTCTTGTGTGCTAATATGGTATGTCATACTACAGATATAATGGTGTAAATGGGGTTACTTTAAATATGTGTATGGTATGGAATGACGTGCATACGTGAAGGTATGCGCATATTCACGCATGTAATTATATATAAAAAAACACGAAATGATTCATCATAAAATATACAATTGGATTGAGATCTGATTTTCGAATATTGTAATTTTGAGATTAGAGATCCTATATAAAGAATTATCGCCTCCTTAGTGTTGTCGGTAGCGACGACACCCCTACGTTGAGAAACATTTGGTTCGAATCCTGTCTATAACATGGGAGTCTTTGTACTTGATTTTAATCGAAGCTGAGTTAGTTGATCTCATAGAACGTCAGTTAGTGGGCCTAATTCTAGGCCCACTAACTGACTAACGTGATCGTAATTCTAGGATAAGGTAATTAGACGTATGCCCATGAGCATTTTTTGTAATTAAATTGCGTGTATTCTCCTGAAGAAAAAAAGAAACTTTCCACCTCAGTATCTGACTGGCTAACTCACCTTCAGTTGAAAAGCCCTGATACAAGTCTTCGCGTCCTAGAAAGAATTCGAACTCAGGTCTTTCCAACCAAATGGTTTCAGCGAAACTGACTGAGCCACGAGACGTCTCTCATAGAGTGGTAGCAGGGATTTGTCTCGTGAAAACTTGGGTGAATTCTCCTTTGCAAAACATGCGAACCGGCTGGAGTAGCACACAATCAACTTCATGGCATTAATTAGGTTTATTAAAACTAAGTTTATCTGGGCCTACCTAATACATAAAAGAAAGTGGATATAAAATTATCATTTGTGATCTTCTTTTAAGGGACACAAAGAATATTTCATAAAGAATAGCCCTTCCCCCTCCGAAAATGACTCAAACGAAAATTGAGATAGTTCGACAATTTTTTAGCAATCCCAACAACCGAAATTCAATGAAATCTGTACAGCTCATGAACTCAGGAACCATACTTATGCAGATCAACAAAATTAATCTAATAAGCGCTTAAGAAAATAATATAGGAGGGAGCCATTAATTACTTTAATCGTTCTTTTAATAAAGAGATAAAAGCATGCTGATTTAAAAGACACAAAATTCCATGGTAGGTAGTCTGCAAAAAATGCTTGTGTGTGTGAATGTCAAAAATACGCATTCTTATAAGATCATTAAAAACATACGAAAATTATTCTAAAAGAATTATTTTTTCCACAGTTTGCTGCTGATGATGAAGATTTAAAAAAAAAAGGCCAAAATCAACCGAGACACACAGATGACTATCGTAATTCATTTCTTTGAGCGCGCGCACACACTCGCGCGCTTAACGTGCATCTTTCGCGCGAGCGATGTTAAAAACAACTTTCCTTAATGGTTACCGAAGAATTGCTTTGCTCCCTAAGAAAACATAATTGCCATACAGATCCATTGTCTCCCTTCGATTTCTCTCGTTGATGTGCGGGTCTCCATTTGCAGTGGGTTCATCCGTTGTTAGTGCGTGTCTGCCGACACACACAGAGCTGCCCCTAATGTGCTTGGAAAAATATGACGTTATTTAGTAATGAAAAGACCGCGATGATGAAAGGTTTTCAGCATCTTGATTTGGCTGAAGCATAAGTAAAAGACTTCACACGTAAAACTGAGTTGCATGCGATGGCCATGAAGTGCTTTATATAGTGAGGCGTTGAAGGATGGTCTCAAACACATAGCCCGTCGAACTTTCATTTTCCGACGTGTGCCGTAAAGGACGTTCTATTCACGAACATTAGAAGTTGTTCATTATTCGATACCAAACTCAAGAAGCTAAATTTCTCGAGTGTGCAAGATAAATAACACTTTGCCATCGTTAATGTAGAGTATTTTCTTTATAAGTTACATCCGTTTCGTCTACCTGGATCTATCGGTAGTGGAAACCTGCACCAAGAAAAATATCCACTTCAATATTAAACTGAATTCTCCAAAGGTTGTGTTATAACCAGGGGCGGTTCGTGCATAGGCACTGCGGAACTGCTGCACCCCCAATTTTTCTCGATATATAAATATATTTATTAATTTATTTATAAATTAATAAATATTTGCTTGTAATATTTAATTTTATCATGAACAATCCTATACAATTCTCTTATTTTGTATAAAAAATAATAAAAATCCATCTTGTAACACTTAGGAGGGCGAAGGACGTTAGCAGCACTGTGTTTACCACAGTGTCATATTGCTACGCGCGCAAGCATGTACACGTCATAGTGAGATGCGAGCTATTAGTGTAATGCGGCACTGTCGTAGCGCAGTTCCACTGTTGTTTATATGCAGTTTGCCCCAGTAGTAGAGTGTTCGTAGTGTTTATCGTGTTTACTCAGTCTCTTTAAATATTTGGATATTACAATTAAAGGATTTAATTGTAATGTCCAAAAATTGTAAATCCATTCCTTTAATTACAATTTTAAAGGAATGGGTATTAGTTTTAAGTAATTTAGAATTATACCAAACTGTATAATTTTATCGATAATAAACAATATTTTTTTCATGTTTAATTTTTTTAATTTTTACAATTTTGATATTTTATCCAAACATGTATACACTGTACTTACAGTGTGTATGTATATTTCGAAAATTGCAGCACACCCACGATTTCAAGCCACTAGCTGCCACTGGTTATAACCATACTTTAGGATAGTTTCCTGTCAAACCAATGTGATCTTAAAGCAAATTCCATCACTTGAAACCCGAAGTAACCCACGATTCCATGAATGAAATGTGCATAGTACCTCATGCAGACACTCAATAGTGCCAAAAGACCTTATTGACGCATATTGGATAGGAAAATACTTTTTCCATCAACTCCCTTGAATCTGTGAAAACCAGAAATTTTTGGATAGTGCTTCTGTTGTAATGACACCGGCGTGCTGTTACGTCATACACCCATCCAAACTTACAGAAATATTTTTAATTAGAAAATGTCATAATGCAGTGAAAACTACATAACATTTTATATGCAAGATAAAAGTATTATAAAAATCATTATTTTTCAGTATAAGTTTTTATCTTTATGAGTATTTTTTTAATTTTTTTTTTAATGTCACAAACGGTCTCTGTACTGGAGCATTACGGATTGTTTATTGTCGGTGATTTTATAAAAATGTCTTTCCAAATTAATGTATTAATTTTTTGACATAACTGTTGCATCAATATACAATTTTATTGGATATCTATTTCTATTTTTCTGCAATATTACCAACCCAATAATAATAAAGGCGTTTCCCAATGGAAGTTAAATTTTCGACTGTAAATATCTTCTTCAATATTTAGATAATTCATTTGACAATTAAAACACTAATTGTTATGCTTCTGATATCTTATTATTATTTAATTAAAAAAGATTTTTGTAGAGTACTTGTTTAATATTACTAAATAAATATAGACCGATATCTAATGCAGAAATACAACATGGATAATGATAGCCCTCAGAACCAGAATTTAATTTGTACATCTATTATAAATCCTCCTTATAAGGACCTCTCATACTTCGTTTTTTTTTTTTGCTTTGATAACCAGTGATAAATTAAAATAATAAAAAAGCATAAATGAAATACCAATGCAGTTTTAGACCTTGCTACAAGGAAGTGCTTCGCGTGCGGCACTTTGGTCACCACCGCCCTAAACACAGCAAGCCATCTTTTCAGATGCTCTTTACAAAGTAAATGAACACTTGAAGGTCATGCCTGTCCGTTGGTGAATGAGTATCACGGTCTGAAGCAGTGTTTCTCAATCTTTTTAACCCTGCGGAGGTTGCAATCGAAAAAATTGCAGCGTAGGTCGCGTGTATCTGAGAGATGCATTCATTACTATTATGTGTTAAAATGCGATAAAACGTAGGGAGGAAAAAAACACTGCAAATATAATACATGATGGTTTTTATTTATTTTCAGTTACAATTTAGAAATTATTGAACAAAGAAACAAAAAAAAGAAACCTAAACCAATACTATACTGACATCGGAGTTCGCGGTATCTCTCAGATACAGTTTACTGTCAAATATCACTTTCACTTTCGGACTCGAATAACATTCGCTGAATGAATTATCCAATCGGTATATTTTTCTTCAGCCATTTAAATTTTTCATTTTAAATAAATAAATAAATAAAAACTAAACCAATACTATACTGAACATCGGAGGTCGCGGTATCTCTCAGATACAATTTATTATGAAATATCACAAATCTTTACATAACATGTGTTAAACCAAAACTGACTGCATAAACAGTGTGGAATATTACTCGTAATATATGCATGCGCAGCTACTCATTGCCTACAAGCTATACACTAGATATGTGTAAGAATATTTATATAAACAATTTGCATGTATCCGTCAGATCAACTGCGACCTCCGCATGGTTAATCGCATGATTCATCTCAATCAGAAGAAACATTTCGGGCTTCGTCAATTATTGCATATGTATCAGCATATTTCGATAAACTTAGCAAGGGGAAAAATACAGTTAACAGTGTTTTAGTATCCATAACACATCTTTAGAAAAGAAAACATAAATTATAAAAATGATTTAAACAAAAGACAGACAGAGAGAAACCGTTATAATTTATATTTAGCTATTTTAGGTGTCTTCCAGTAACGGTGCTTTATAAAGTTCAGTAGTTCGTCTCCAAATCATGCTAAAGTGAAGTTTTAGTAGAATTAGCCTTTAGGATTGTTTTAAAATATATTGAACTATTTCCTTTTTATTTAAGAATTGAATAACTTTTTTTATCCATCTTATGCAAAACGATAAGAAATCATATGCCGCAATGTTCTACGAAATACTTAAGATGAACGTTCAGGAATTTCAGTAAAATGCACAACTTTTCTACCCATGCTTTTTGCAGGTAGACTTACGAACATCCTACTGTGCCATATTAATCAGAAAAGTGAGTGTTGATATTTCAATATCGATATTCAATTGGCAACTGACGTTAAACTGTGGCTGCTCATATTCCTGTAGCACAGGATAAACAACCATCGGTCCGCGAACTGTTTTAAGAAAATCTCCTCTCATTTGAAATTGAACAAATCTAAAACTAGAAATAAATACAATATCTCGTGATAGGTATTGTTTAATTGAAAACTAGTACGAGCCGGTCTGGTTGGCCGAGTGGTTTAGCATATCTGCACTCCAACCAGCTCCTTACGTGGGAGATGAATTTCATCACTCGGTGTGAGATCACCGCTCCGATTACTGGAAGCACGAAGTGGCTTGAAATGGTGCCATGTAGTCAGCAGCGTTTACGGACTCTGTAAAAAGTAAATAAGAACAGAACAAAATATATGAAATTAATTTTAAATAATCCTTAGCTCACCACGATAAGAACGTACTATCTTCTTCTTCTTCTTCTCGAGTATTCTGTAATTCAGCAGGTTCTTCTTTTAGCAGCAGAAATTTTCCTTCCACTCTCTTCTGTTCTGAGCCTTCTCTTTCAAGGTTGTGTACCTGTCTCTGAAGAGTAAGGAAAACAATGTCATTAGCATTGTTTTCCTTACTCTTCCTCTGGGTCTTTTTCTGTCTATTTTTCTTTCGATGGCATCTCTGATGATTCCATTCCCTCTCAGAATATGTTCAATTCAGTTTCCCTTGCTTCTTTTTATCCTCCTTAACAGACTTCTTTCTTATTCTACTCTTTTTAAGACATCTTCATTAGTTATTTTATCTGTCCATTTGATTTTTTCCATCCTTCTCCAAATTCACATTTCAAAGCTTTCCACAATCTTAATTTCTTCTTTCTTCAATGTCCAAGTTTCAGCTGCATAGAGGGCAGCACTCCACACATAACATTTTATTAGTTTTTCTTTAGGTTTCTATCCATTTTACTTCTGAATAAATTCCATTTTCTATTAAAGGCATCTCTTCCCATCGCTATTATTGCTTTTATGTCACTTTTACATCTTTCATCACTGCTAATAACACTTCCTAGATATTTAAATGTCTTTACTTGATTCAGTTTTTCCCCATTTATTCTGATATCCATATTTGCCTCTTTCCTTGCTATTTTCATTACCTTTGTTTTTCTGATGTTAATTTTCATTCCATAATTGATACATGATTCCAGTAATCTGTTCGACAGATGTTGTAGTCCTGTTTCAGTATTTAATAGTAATGCGTTGTCATCTGCGTATCTTATTGCGAATATTTGTCTACCTCCAATTTTTATTCCTTCTTCCGAATTCTCCAGTGCTTCTTTTAACATTGCTTCGGAATACATGTTAAACAAAATTGATGACAGAGAACAGCCTTGTCTTACTCCTCGTCCAATGATACCTGGTTCTGTTGTACCATATGTCTCTCACCATGGCAGTTTGTCTCATATATAGTGAAATAATTAGCCTTCTGTCTTTCCAATCTATACCAATAGAACGTCCTATATGTTTATTAAAACAATGTGGCTTTCACCTACGAAAGGTGAAAGCCACATAAACTACATATATATTATCTTTGGAATTCCTCAACAAAAAAGAAAACAAATAGTTATTCTACCGTTAAATCTGGACATATTTTAATAAACATTTTAATAAATTCAATTTTTTTAATATAAAAATTTCTCATAATTGAAAGGAACGTCTACGGGATCATATCCATACTTATTTAATTTTCTTGAGTTCTCTCCGAAATTCCTCATAAAAATCGCCCTACATCGAAATCAATGGTTTAAAAAGCACTGGCATAAAGTTTAAGATGTCCTAAACATTGCCACCTTTAGGAAATTTGATGAGAAACACGTAATTCCTTTAAAATATAAGAATTAAGCTGATAAATCAATTATTAACTAAACCTATTGATCATCTTCTACTCTACATAAGATATTTCAGCAAACTTTCTATAGATACTTTCTCTAACTCCTTAAGCAAGGAGTTAGAGAAAGTATCTATAGATAGTTTGTAATTGCGTAAAAGACAGTATCTGTTCTTTTACGTTATTGCGTAAAAGTTTGTTATTGCTATTGCGTAAAAGATAGTTTGTTATTGCGTAAAAGACAGTATCTGTTCTTTTACGCGATCACAACATCTTGCTGATGATTGAGGATATGATTGCTTGCTGCAGAGAAATGGGCTATCACATATCGTATTCTTGAATCATTTTATCAAATGATATCGGCAACTGAAAGTGTCGCAAAAATAATAGCTGAAACTGCCGATGAAAACTATCACTGAAAGTGATATTAGTTACAGAGAGATAATCTGAATTTTACGAGGAGAATTTGAATCTTCCAATGTCATTGAGAGTCCTGATTCCATTTCATAAATTTCAAATAGCATTGTTCAATCCGAATTTTAGTATTACATTAGTTCAATTAATCTTGTACTGCCTACAGTATTGTGACGTATTAAATTCATATACATTTTGTAGTTAAAGACTTAAAACGGTCTAATAGCTAATTAAACAAATTTAATTATAAATTAGCATTGACGTCATATTGAAGGATAATGCCTCAGTAGTTAGAGATCGTGTGTGCTTTTGTGTTTCTTTAGTTCTGCAACTAGCAATTTTGACACTTCATTTAAGCCTGTATAAAAATGATACACGAAGAATTTAAAAATATAGTTGAAATGTAAAGGGGTCTTTCCACTGCTATTATCCTAAATGTATTATTCTTGCACTGGCTTCTCGCTTCTAAATGGAAATGCACGCTGTTAATTGTAATTAAGTCCTCCGATAGAATGCTGAATTGCAATCCGATATATCAAGTAGGGACTTGTCATGTCTGATGTGAAATAATTCCTACAGAAGCCTGTAGCTTAAGCAACATTAACGTTTTAGTACGGCTTCTCTAGACGATAAACACACGCTCAAGAACATTGGAGTTTTCGCTGCCTTTTACATCTTCAAAAACGTTCAATAATCAATATGATGAGATAAGATGAATTTTAGCACGAGTGAGAAAGGGTCCAAGATGGTAATAAGTATTCAAGAGGTTCTGTCAAGCTATCGTACAACGTAGATTGGAATGGAGATGTATTCAAAGTAAAGATCATCGATCCAGAATCGAGGATAAGTAATAGCAATGTTATATCGGCAATTGTGTTAAAGAGTTATTTAATGATATCTGCATTGATCTTTAAAGTCTGCTTCAAAGTTCATGAATTACAAATATCCAACGATGTTCGTGATGTTTTGAAAATATTCATGAACATAATAAATCCTATCCTATTCTTCTCCTCCGTCTAGGACGGGTTCAATTCCCCCTCATTAGGGGGAATTGAGCCCGTTACTGGTGTATTAATGCAGACGGTTCTCCACTCCTCTTCTGCATCCCCTAAGGCCAATATTCATGACAGTATCCGTGTGTGTTCACGGGGCCGGTTTGCCTGTTTACGGGATGAAAAACCCCATTGGGAAAAAAACCTGATGTCCACGCCCAAGACAGGCTAACTTGGCTATGGCTGAGAAAAATCCTTAAGCTCCTCACGTCGTCGACGGGAATCGAACCTAGGACTCTCCTTTCCCAGGCATATGGTTGCGAAGCGCATAGCCACTAGGCTAACCGCGCAGACGCGTTATAAATACTCGTGCATATTTTAAATAATAATAATAATCCTCGGTATATTACAGGCACTTTCTAAGTCCCACAACCTGCCCAAATTAGTTTCCGTAACCATAATTTAGTTCTGATGCCTAAATGTACTCGTATAATTGCGTGTTTGTTTCCTGGCTGATTTTTTCTGCTTACGGGATGAAAAAGCATGAGATTCTGGAGGAAAAAGCCATGCCACGTCCGTATAAGACAGGCTAACTGAATCTTCAGTTGAAAATTCCTGATACCGACTGAGCTAGAAGGCTAACGAGTATTTTTATTAAGCAGAGTTTGTTTCACTTTATTTATTTAGGATGTTTAGTTTCCTGACCAAATATAATAAACATTTAATTATATTTGGTCAGGAAACTTTGCTTTATCAGTAAAGCACAATTAAACATGGAAAAGTGAAATAAATATTAATGATTTTTCTTGATATGCAAATCTGAAAAAAGACATTGGATGGTTTCATCACTCGTGTAGGCCGGCCGCTCTGATTTATTAAAAATCTGAAGTGGCGCGCGCGGACACGCACACTAAAATAATCTTCTTCTTCTTCCTAACATGGAATTTAGTCCAAGTGGCCTGTTCCGGTCTCATGCCATCTCTTTCATAGTCTTCCGATTCTTCTTTTTCCACTTATTTTGTATCTGTATAATATTTTTGGTAGTCTGCTGTTGTCCATTCGATTTAAATGTTCTAGCCATTTTTGTTTATACTGCCTTATGTAGTAATTAATTGGTTTTATTTTCAGGGAGTGTAAGAGTGATTTCTTCATTTGTTTTGTGGTCCCACTTGGTATATCCAGCTGTTTTTCTGAGGAACTTCATTTCTGCTGTTTGAATTCGTTTTTCATCTTTCCTTTTCATGGTCCATGTTTCGCTTCTGTATAGTAGAGTTGGTTTTGACAAGACATTATATAGTCTGATTCTAGTGTGTTTTTGTACTAGGGATGGCTTAAATATATTATTTATTATTCCATTTACTTTGACAAAGTTTGATATTTTAGTGTCTATCTTTTTCATATGATAGATCACATTCCAAGTATCTGAAAGTGTTTACTTGTTCTAGTATTTCATTATCTATCACTATTTTACTTCTTATTAGGTTTTCTCCTTTGAATGCCATTATTTTTGTTTTTTATTTAGATAGTGTCATATTATATTGTTTTGAGATATCATTTAATGATTTTAATGATCTTTATAAATCATCTTCTGATGTAGCAAATACTATTTGATCATCTGCAAATAGTAGTGTATCTATCTTCATTTGCGGGGTCATTTGTGTACCAAATGGGTTATACTGTTTCCAGATTGTTATAATTTTATTTATATATATATTGAAAAGTAGAGGTGAGAGGGTACATCCTTGTCGTACTCCTCTTGATATATCTTTCCATTCTGAGATGTGTTCTAATTTAACTGCTATTTTATTTCCTGTATATATTTCTTGAATGGATTGTAGAAGTTAGTTTGGTATGTTTAAATCGGTTAATATTTAAAAAACATTTTGTCTGCTAATTTTGTCAAAGGCTTTTTCATAAATCAATAAAGGCCACGTGTGTTTCTTTTTGAAATTCTCTTCTCTTTTCTATTAATAATTTTAAAGCAAAATTTGGATCTATGCGGGATCGGCCTTTTCGGAAACCATTTTGTTCTTCTAGTAGTTTGTCATCTACAATGCTGCTTAGTTTCTCTTTTAATATTCCTGCATATATTTTATATCCTATATTCAGCAGACTAATTTTCCTATAGTTATTGCACTCGTCTTTATTTCCTTTTTTTATGGATTGGGATAACCAGTGCTTTTTTCCAAAAGTTAGGAGTTTTCCGGACATCCAAACCATATTAAAAAATTTCAAAAGTCTTTCATTAAATTTTTCACCTGCATTTTTGTATAGTTCTATATTTATATTGTCTTTTCCTGGCGTTTCCTGTTTTTCATCTTCTTTATTATATTTTTTCAGTTCTAGCATTGTGATATTTTCTATTAGGTCATTCTTTGTTTTATAAAATTTTATTTCATTGTTCTTATCTGTCCAGAGATTTTGGAAATAGGTCACCCATTTTTCTAAATCTTCGTATTTTTATCTTTTCTTTTATTTCTTTATTCATGTATTTTATTACTTTATAGGTTTTGGGTTGTGGCTTAAATAAATCCTTTTCTAGTTCTGTTACGAAATTGTTCCATCTTTTTCTATGCTTTTTTCCTTACTTCTTTTTGCAATTGCACTGTTTCTTTTATACTCTATTTCTGCTTCTATTGTTTTGGAATTTAGCCATTTCTGGTGATTGTCCTTTTTGGTTTTTTTTTATATTTTCTATTTCTTTGTTCCAGTCTCGTAGTTCTATTTTTCTAATCCATTTGCGCTTTATTCCTAAGGTTTCTGTTGCTGCTTTTGTGAGAATTTGTTTCAAAATTTCCCATTCATCTGCTATGTCACTTGATTCATGTGTGGTTTCTGTTTTTAAGTTTGTGCATTTTTGATATTGTTCTCTAACTTGAGGATCCTGTAATGAAGAAATTTTGTAGCTTGGCTAATAAGAATTTTCAATTTTGTGTTTTTAGCCATTCTGGTTTAAATAATTTTTGTTAATAGCATATAATGATCAGAGTTTAATTCAAAGCCTCGATATGCTCTTACGTCTAAAATTCACTCCGTTAATTTTAAATTTGTGATAACGTAGTCAATTACTGATTTGTATCCTCTGGCTGACGAAGCATATTTATGTATTTCCTTGTGTTTAAACATCGAATTCATTATTCTCATATTATTATAAATGACAAAATCGCGCGATCTGCGACCATTTTGATTACACGTATCTTCGCCAAATTTATCTATGTTTGTTTTGTATTCTTTGTTTCCTATTCTGGTATTTAAATTTCCTGCTAATAGTAAATAATCAGTTTTGTTTGTTTTATCTGTCATTCTGTAATTCTTTATAAAATATATTACTGTCTTCTTCTTTTCCCTCTTCTGGTGCATATGCACTAATTATTGTTATGTGGCCTCTTAATGTCTTGAGTCTAATTTCTATTATTCTTTCATTCAAATAGTTGTAATATACAATATTGTTTTCTTTAGGGATTTGTGTACCATAATCATTATACCTGCTTTTGATCTTCTTTTTTTTTTACCCCACTGCACATTTGTATATAGTTGTTTGTTTCTTTTGTACCTTTTTTTTCTTTGTTTCTGTTACTATGCATATCTTTATGTTAGCTTGGTTTAGTTGTTTATCAAGTTCTTCTTCTTTGTGTGCAATGCTTCTCACATTCCATGTTGCAATCTTCATTATGTGTTCCTTTTTCCAGTTTCGTTTACCGTTTCCTGAATTGTGGTCTTTTCTCTGATAGTCCGTCCGGCTTTTCTTTGCGTGAGACTTGAAAGTATTTTGAATTTCCCCAGGGCAGGTTACTAACCTGTCGCTGGGTAAGTCCAGTGGTAGGGCTGCTACCTAACGCCTCTGGACAGGCAGATCTAACAGCCTTTACTCTGTTACGGTTATACCGCCCATACTCGGTCGCCAGTGCCTCGTTTGTACTTTTAGAACAGGATGGACCACGGGAAGGTGAGGTTGACATTTGAGTGGGAGAGGCTATTTATTGCGCTTCACCACCCCTTCCACCCCCAAAATAATAATAATAATAAATAATAATAACGATAATGAATATAATAATGAAAATAATGATGATGATGATGATAATGATAATATGATATTATCGTTATTATGATATATGAATAATGATAATAATGACAAAAATAATAATAAATAAAGTTACTAAAACATGATTCCTTTATTATCTAATCCTTATCCCATCCATGGCACTAATACATTCTAAGTTTTGTACATCAGCGCCCTAAAAATTCTACAGTACAGTTTTGAAGAGGGGGAAAATTTTCCCATGTGAAATTGTCCTCAAAACTGGTCTCCGTATTTAAAACATGTGAGTAAGTAACAACTGTTTCAACTACGCTTCATTATTATCTTTCATTGTACTTATACGTTAAATTTGGATAAAAAATATTTTAAATGTACTAAATTCATTTTGCAATTCTGTTGTAAGAAATTTTCCCTGCTCATCATCTTACCAAAACTGCCAATGAATGTTTTGTACTCTATCCACTTTTCAAATATTAATTTTTTATTTACAATGTCCACGATCTCAGTTCGTGCAACAATTAATTTCAATCTATAATAATATGAAAGAGTGTAAATAACCTTTAAGTCTTTAAACCATGTATCGGAACTTTTTTTGTGGGGAGGGGGGGGTGCCAGTGTGTTTCAAGATCACTTTGGCATCTGGATTCCTAACTAGTTATTAGGTTAGGAAGTAAAAAAAGGCAATGAAGGCATTTGTAAATTCGTTACGTATCATTATTTCAGTTTCATAATCTTAAAAGAATAAATAATTGCTATTTGGTGATTTTATTCAGACTTTAGTAGATGCTACAGATTAAAACAAACATAGAAAATGCGATTGATATTAGAATTAAATTTATTACTACTCAACCTTAAATCAACGAATATCTCTGTCAAATTCTTTGAATCGTATTACATGTTTTTGTTTTATTACTTATAAAAGCAATCGATCACCGACTGATTTTCTTAGTAATAAAATTTAGGGGAAAATGTGGATTTAAAGTTGAATAACAACCGATTTTGATGCGAATAATTTTCCAATGTATTCGGTGTTATAATCCAAGTTATTCTTAATCTAACGAACAACCTTCCAAACAGCTATTTAAATCCATACATTTAGAAACTCTCCTTCGAAAGTCTTTTCGTCCAGTTTGTAATGTAATGCTACTCTGTTAACAAACATCTTGGTGGTTATATTTCACCGCAAAAATTTTCTTTCCTGTCTGCTTTTCTAATCTGTTAAACACATCATGCAACTAAGAGTTCATATGAAAAATTGACTATTTTCCTAAGTTTCACATTAGCGTCAACAAAGAGAAGTTTTATTAGTCATATTTGAACCTAAATCATTGTTTAATCGATCAAGCAAGTCTTAAAATTGAACCCTGGGGTGTTCAGTTAAATATATTTCTCTCTTGATCATAAGAATTTAGGACGTTTGTCGAAATCTTGCTTCAAAAATGCTTACTTAATATGTGATCAAGCTGTTTCCTTTACGATTCCGAATTATTTATTCCGTTATTTACATATTAGTCCGTAATATGTAAAGACTAGTTTTCTATTAACCTCAATTAAGAATACTTTAAATAACCTAAAGTTCCTTATGGAATAAGTAAAACGTGCCAAATAAATGGACTTATTACAATAATTGATACAAAACGAGCCAGATTTGTAAAACTATTACATCCTCTCATTATCTCTTCAAGAATTTCACCTGACTTGCAAATAACTTCCACAGTTGCTTCTTTGATGATCTGACATGACGTAAATGGATATAGCGATGTATAGTTTTTAAATGGTTTCTTAAAATGACTGCAGAAGAAAGTCAGGCTGAAAGGGGATGCATGCTTTGAGATAATATGACACGTTGTGCATGGTTCCAAGTTTTGCTGCCAGTTTCAAGAATTAATATTTGCGGAAGTGCTGGAAAGCAGTATAGAAAACAAATGGGTTAGTTGTTTATTAAGGAAACGAATATGTATCCCAAAATATTCCCACCCACATCTCAAGATAAAGAAAGTTAACCAGAATTCTGGCAGGGCTTTAGTAGAAATGTTAAACAAAATGACATACTCTGTCTCACCTGCCTCTTAGATGATTGCACCTGTTTCGGAGCAGCCACATATGAAAAGATTCGATGTCCCCATTTGCCATCTACAAATAGGTTTAGAACTGCAATTATTTGATATACATTCTTATTATGTAACCAGCTCATCTTTATATTATTAATCAATTATTTTTACTTCAAATGTATACGTCATCGAGAACAAGTTTATTTCACAAAAAAGCTACACTTGATTGTACATCTTGTTATAAAAAAAGTCTGTACGAGTGTTGTCTCCTGGAAACTCTGGTTTTTATCTTTCTGCAAATCAGGTAACTGGCCAGAATAACACACGCATTTAACATAATACACTGGCCTCATAGCCTCAGTTCATTCGGTCTTAATTCTGCGTAATAACAACTACAGTAACAATAACAACGACATGTGTGTGTGTTGTCTGCTATACAGATTGTACCTTAGGATATACCACAACCCATAATATTGATCTCTAGGGGATAGCTTACTTATTAATCCTTCCCATTGTATGTGATTTTCATTTATATCAAAAAGTTTTTTTCAGTAGAAATATAGTTTTTGCTTTTTTTTTTAATTTCTTCGTCGATTTTTGTTGCAATCGACAAAGAAAACGTTTTTAATATAATTTTACTAAAATACGAAAATTCATAAAAATATTCTGCAAATTCACTTTGGAAAATTAGACTAGGACAGTGGTGGGTAACCTTTTTAAGCGTGTGTGCCAAAATCGCTAAATCTTTGATGCTAAATTTTCTCACCTGCAATTGAAATGTTGGGAACATATTATTATTTGGTGTCTTAAGTAGAACCTTTTCAAATAATCAAAAATCACACTAGAGCTGTAAAATCAAAGAAAATTGTAAGTCATGTAAGATTGAATGAATGACGGAATATTTACTTAAAAGTCCTTCTACCCTGTTGATAGCGTGGATATTTTTCATTTGCCTTTAAGTGTAATTCTAGCTGCCATATATTCAGCCACACAATTTAAAGACGCAATTTTTTAACATCAGCAAAAGAGTAAACAGTGTTTCTGAATTTTTATAAAGATTAATCCAACATACATTTTTTTCAGGTTTTTTCAATATATTACAGTGCACAATCTCATAATCCTTTTCCTTGGCTAAAGCACAATAAAAGAAAATAAACTTAATGATATTATTTTATTAATTCTTAATCCCTTACGAGTAATACATAAAAATTACAGATAAAATAAAATGTTATTTTATCCACATAATATGTTAAACAGAAGTTTAACTTGTTTTAACAGAAAACATCAAATAAATATATAAAAATTTATTTATTTAGCATCAGTGAGACTTCTGCTGCAGCATCACTGATGATAGATAATTTATATCAGGTTTATATTTTGTAACCTTTAGAGATATGCATGTGCTACTAGTTTCATCTGTAAGGCTACTCCTATTACGAGACTTAAAAAGTTCATCACTGAGAACAATGATTCACAAGAATATGTAGATGTAAAATGGATAGTAATGCTATTGCAAGGGTTTGCAACATACAAAATTTTCTGGAATAGTATTCCAAGTCCTTAGTACCTCGTTTTCCGCACTTCTCTCTGTTACTCCCGTCTCTGTTCGCTCCTTTTCAATATTTTCCAAGTCATCTCTGAGGTAAACAAATTTATGCCTTCAAATTGAGTTACTTTGAAAATCAATCAACTGCATTTCAAAATCATCCATATTTATCCCCAAAAACATCTGCAAGTTTAATTCATCCAATTTTATAGTGTCTGGAAACTTAATGAATTTTGCAGTCTCTTCTAATTCTCTGAACTTAACAAATCTTAGATAGATTCAATAGTTGACACAATGACGTTTAAAAATAGGTTTTGAAGACATCTGTTTTGTCATCCTTTTCGAGATCATTGATGTATTTCTTTAGGTTTTGAAAATATCTAAATCTCTCACTGTCTACATCCCTCTTAAAAACTCGTAGTTTCATTTCAGATGCCTTTATGTCATCAAACCTAACATCCAGAGTCTTATCAGAGCCCTGTAGTTTAAGGTTCAAGTCAATTTAAATGTTCTCAAAATTCTGCAAAAAACATCAGTTTACAAACCAATACGATGTCATACATTTCTCTATGAGACATTTGTAGATTAGTCAAAAAGAGATTTATCTCATCCAGGCATTCAACAAATCCTTTCAGAACAAGACTTCGACTTAGCCAACGAACATTGTTGTACATTATTAGTCCTTTGTACACTGAATCCACCTCATTCAATAGATTTTGAAATTATCTTTTATTCAAAGCACGTGCAGAAATGTAATAACAACCTTGGTTACTGTTTTGCATCACTTCTTGAAGTTCCTTTAGGCAAGCTTTTGCACATAAAATCTCCTCATGTGTGATGCAATGAAAACCTATCACAAGATGTTGGATGTGTATTTATTTATTTAATTATTTTTACGGTAAGCCTTGGGTTGCGTGCCGGAAAAAAGTCGTTGGTGTGCCAAGGGTTCTCAACCCTGGACTAGGATATTCCTCAGTTCCAGACAAACATACATGTGTTTGTCTAGAACTGAGGAATAAAGTGAAGATAATTCATTTTTAAAAAATTTTCAATTAGAATTTTCATTTTTTTATTTCTATATTTTCCATTTATGGGATAAGCTTTTAATTCCATGAAATAATTTTTTACCTGAAGAAGTCAAAACTTATTTGACATACAGTGTTTAGAAATCATTAGAATGCTATTCTAATGCTTGGTTAACAATTATTGCCATAATGCCCTGGCATGACAATGACATCTTGGCAAAGAAGATTGCGGGTTCGAATCCCGTCATAGGCATATATATTGTGATTGTCTCTGGAAGAATTGGTGGTGGTCGGCAGTAGATGGCGTTGGTGTAGTTGCGGTCAATTGGTGGATTGAGTCATGGAGACAGAGTTATAGAGCAGGTGACCTCCCTCGATGAGTCCTTGGACTCCCTGGAGGTGTCAAATAATAATAATAAGGTACTCAGAAATGTGCTCAATAGTGTACACAGTCTATAAGATTGACAAATTATCTTTCCTCATTTAAAAGTACTCTGCCACATAGGCGTTGTTAAGTAATATGGAGTTCCCTAACCTATTATAAAAATATTAGTAGAATATAAATGTAGGACTGACTCAAAACGATCCAAGCAGACCATGCGATTGTTCGGAGAAGTGACTGCAAAAAAATTTTGAAGCGAAATGTTTTGGAAATATATTTTGTTTAAATTCAATTCATTTTACACAACTCGCTGTTAATTATAATCTTAAATGAAAGATTTGATTTCCAAATTAAAATAATAATCACGAAACAAATTTAAAAAAAAAACGCACTTTAAAAAAATATGACAAAGTGCATCCAAATTCTAATCAACTGAAGAAATAATAATGACATATTCGTTTCAGCCACATTGCATTTTAATTGGTTGTACAACTAACGGAAATAAATATAAAATGTACATGTACAATTTGTGTTTTTTTTTTTACACTTTCACAAATAAAAAATGAATTTACGACCCAATATCAATTAGATCCCAAGGCGACATAGAATGAAATCTGTTCAATATATACCAGAAATGAAATTTTCTTGTAGCGCTAAATAAACATGGAGATTTACAGATGAGTGGAATAAAAATGAGAGAAACAAATGACTGCATGTTTAAAGGTCGTAATAAATTAAATGATTACTGCGCCGGTTGTGCTTTCTAAGCACTTCATTATCATCCTGTACTTTTTGAGCTCTAATTCCCGCTCTTGTTCTCCGTTTCTTTCTATCTGTCCCTAGTCATATCGCGTAATACTAGCTTTGAAAATACTAACGCCAATCGATAAAGCTGTTATATCTACGGAGATAGGTCGGCAATATTAATAATCATTTTATAAATATACCTTTATCAGAGATCTGTAGGTGTAACCCTGCAATGTTCGACACTCTTCAACCCTGCCCTGTCCCAGATCGATCGTCAACTGGATTGCTCCTCGGAGACTCAGGTGATTTGACTCTATCGCTGTAGAAAAATTTTTCCCCAACGAGTACGTAATACTTTATAACTGACACGGCGCTGTAGACATATATCGAGCTGACAATGAAACGAAAAGTGTTCTAGACATTAAGCTCCTTGTTGCTCGACTTCTCTCGGGAGGGGAGAGTGTTTGTTATCAAACATTATCTACTAGATCTGTCATTTAGGAAGAAATTAGGTGTTGGAGGTGTTGCTAGGCAAATAAAAGTTAAATGCTTAGGTGCTGTTTATGAGAGAATGCGTTTTTTTTTATTTTATTTCTGTTACTATAACTATTATTCGTATAACGATATAAAATAACTGGAGAATATTCTAAGAAATGAAGTTGAAGTTTTGAGAAATAGTATCAGCAGTGTAGCGGACTCACTTAATATTAAAGAATATATTACTATAACATTTTAGATAACTTAAACGCATTGCCCATCGGCAACTATTCTTACACAGTCATGTGTCCAAATTACGAACTAATGAAGACGCTTATTCGTTAGAAGAGTCGTACTTGACCTCTGCTAATTCATTATGTGACTCTACACTGCAGTCACCGACATTCGATTTAATATTCTTTCGATTTAATCGATTTAATATTCTTTCTTGTCCACAGTCTTCTGCGGACAAGAAAGAATATTAAATAATTCACAGTTTCTTAACTTTTAGTTAGGTTCAAATTATGGCCGAAGTGAACTGCATGAT
Organism: Typopeltis vanoorti; assembly: GCF_054136105.1. NCBI lineage: Eukaryota > Metazoa > Arthropoda > Arachnida > Uropygi > Thelyphonidae > Typopeltis > Typopeltis vanoorti. Next base: position 76,020,040 of record NC_143550.1, on the reverse strand, counting down.
CCCCCGGGGGGGGCTGGGTTGTCTGTTTTGTGAAGGAAGAACAAGCCAAGTTTTCCAGTTTCCTGGAGCACGAACTCCGCATCCTCTATAAGGGATCAACTACCTCACCTTCGGTTGAAAAGCTCTTATTATAAATTTCCTCGAATCCTGAACGGGATTCGAACTGTCTTTCCAACCAAAAGGTACATGTTGCAATCCCTCTTTCGACTGCTCTAGGAAGGTGCTAATTCATTAGCAAAGATCATACACGACAGTCTTCGACATGCTCGCTTGATCCTTTAGGTGGCAGTTTTGATGGTGGAAGAGGACGAAATATCCTCTTCCATAAACATCTCAAGAATATCCATAAAAATCTGTGTGCAGCACCCAACCAGAGCTAAAATGTTGACTGATAAACATAAATAATTTTACCAATTCCCATTATAATTTAATACCCGTAAGCTGTTGTCTCCTGATCATCATACAAAAACGTTACATTACACTGCAAGTTATCCTTCACATCACTGAATTTAATTATTCTATCAGGGGCGGCTCTTGCATAGGCACTGCGGAACTGCAGCACCCTCAATTTTTCTCGATATATAAATATATTTATTAATTTATTTATGTTTGCTTGTAATATTTAATTTTATCATCAACAATCCTATACAATTCTCTTATTTTGTATACAAAATAATAAAAATCCATCTTGTAGCACTTGGAGGGCGAAGGACGCTAGCAGCACCGTGTTTACCACAGTGTCATATTGCTACGCGCGCAAGCATATGCACATCATAGTAGTGAGATGCGATCTATTAGCGTAATGCGGCACTGTCCGTCGCGCAGTTCCACTGTTGTTTACATGCAGTTTGCGCAAGTAGTAGAGTGTTCGTAGTGCTTATCGTGTTTACTCCGTCTCTCTAAATATTTCACATTACAATGTGAAATATTTAGCTCAAGTACATTATTTCACATTATAATGTACTTGAACATTACAATTAAAGGATTTAATTGTAATGTCCAAAAAGTGTAAATCCATTCCTTCAATTACAATTAAAGGAATGGATTTTATTTTTAAGTAATTTTGAATTATACCAAACTGTATATTTTTATCGATAATAAACAATATTTTTTCGTGTTTAGTGTTGTTTTTTTTTTTTTTTTCACCATAATTTTGATATTTTATCCAAACACATATACACTGTACTTACAGTGTGTATGTATATTTCGAAAGTTGCAGCACCTCCCCCCCCACACACACACACGATTTCAAGCCACGAGCTGCCACTGTATTCTATCATACATCTTTTATTAATAATACATCTCGAAAAACAGCATTCTCTGAAATAAAATTCATTCCTTTTTAAGTACTTGTTCGACGATGTAAATTCTTAGCATCATCTTATGACATTTACCAAATATTAAAGTCATTTAGTAAATGAGTTTAATTTACAGAGCGTTCTCGCTCAGTAACCAACTGCGAGTTCAAATCACTCCGTTAATATGGAAGTTTGAGTCTTGAAATGGGAGATGACTTTCATCGTCCGTCGTGAGACCACCGCCTCGTTTATTGGAGGCCTGAAATGGCTCGGAAAGTTTCGTGGATTTTTCCGCATTATGTTAATGTTTGTTTTTTTAATATTAAAAAATATATATATAAAATAAAAACTTTAGCCCACCCATAGTACTAATATACTATAGATTTATAAACTCTCGTGAGCGGGAGTCGAATAAAAAAAATTGCTGTATTGTTATCGATGCCAAAGAGATGCAGGATGACTAAAGGACAGAGAAATTTTTATAAGATACTTTTCAGACATATTGGCAATTCACCAGAAAGTGAGTTATCTGATTTCATAGGAAGGTGGCAGGAATTTACTCCCGTATGCTCGGATTTTTCATCCCACAATCAGGAAAACCGACCAGTAGAACACATGCAATTTACACACAAAGAATTCTTATAGAAGGCTAGAGCTTAACCACCTTATCCTAGAATTATGATTACGAAATCCAAAGATACTCCGAAGGGCGTGGGAGGTTAAGTGCCTGCTGATTGTTGATTATGAACCACTGATGATTATGATCACATATTGGCGATATGGAATTAGTTTATTGCAAAGGTTTTCTGCATTAGTCTGTCTAGATAACAGTTGTGGATGCAACTTGCGTACGCGACTAGTCTGTGCAAAGCCATTCGTGGCCCACTGGAGGGTATTAGAACTCTTTTAATGGGTTATACAACTAACAGAGTAAAATATAAATTGGACACATACAGGGACGTTAATTTCAAATTGAAAAATAAATAAATAATATACGTCAGAAATTCTAGTAATTAATAAATAATAGAACAGGCATCTTTAATTGGGTAAAACTAAGCAGTAAATATAAAGATGTAATTAAACTGTCGTTCTACATGAAAAAAATAATATAATGAAAACATCCACGTAATATTGTCACACCATTATATGGCACAGGGGAAAGAAAAAAAAGTAGGTGGTGTGTTCACATCTTGGATGTAAAATACAATTCCTTAAATATGAAGCATTTTTATGAATGCTAAAGTAATATCTTTCAGTTATTTATCACAGCAGTTTCATCTTCTTTCTCCCTCAGTGCCCCTGAAGTGTTATCCAAGGATCCTTTAGGCCCAGCACAACTAATGCGAAATCCCGATTAGTTGAAGTTTTACGCGTTCTTGTATGGTCGTAAAAGATGGCGTCTCGACCAAGTTTCCTAACAGCAACAAGGCGGAGCGTGCGTGACCTGTACATTTTCACCGCCGCTGTACCGTAGTTAGGTTACCAGACTTGTATTCGTGAGACAGCAAACTCTAAATTTCTACTGGAGAGTGAAATGTGCTGTTTACCGGACGTGTTCGTCAAGGCATGTCTTGCTGTTTATCGTATTATCCGAAAGCAACCGTCTTTAAATGACCGGAAAGAAAATGTTTTCCGAGGACAAAGTACATACTTTCAAGACACTGTAAAACACGAAATGACACATTTAAAAGAATCTTACAAAAGTCTAAGAACTCTTAGATGAAAAAGAAAAAAAAAAAAAGATGAGAATATATAAAACAAGAGTTTGTCTTATTGTGATATCTTGAGTTTTTCTTTATCTTATGAGCACGGCCATATCACGCTGGCTGAATAACAACAAACAGCTGCTGCCCGCTGGCTGCTACTATTATTGAAAGATGATTGGGGCCCTTTCCATATCTCATAAATCAGTGGCGCGCAACCTTACACGTCACGATTCCCAAAGAAAGTACGATAGAATAAAAATGAGTTTCAATAAAGGAAAAGTGGAAGATCGTGACCGACATAGTTTAATTGAGGGTTGCTATGTTTAAACGGAGTACATATTTGCCAAAAATTCATCCGAGACGTTATAGAGTGGTGTATAATATACTCCTTTGACACATTGTGTTATATTTTTGTATGGATTAATGCGTCGATGGGGAACATCTGGTGACTCGGGATTTTTTGTTTATTGAACTGTGATGCTAAATGTTACGTAAAGTTTAAAAGTTCCCGTTTTTTTTTTTGTTTTTTTTTGTATGGATATTAGTATCCGAGTATTAAATCTATGCAAAGAAGAAAACCGAATTCTCAACAGTAGAATGCTTTTGTCAACCATTAAATAAAACAGTTATTAACAATGAAAAATATTGTGCTAAGTAAATAAAATAAATTGCAGTTAAAATTAGTGTACTTGAACACAAACTATAATGAATATTAGGTATATTAAAATAATAATGTCTAAAAACTTTTCTAAATGCTTTTCGGTTTGCTACAAAAATGTATCTCTATAAATACTCTCACCAAATGAATACTTCCTTAAGTCTAGCACGAACAGCCATTCTTCATTGGTTTAAAACTGTGTCCTCTAGTGCTGATTCTTGAGAAAATTTTAAATCCTTATAATCAACTTGTTTATTCCAGTAATAGTCTTACATATCAAATTCCTTCACCTTTAGTTTTCGGTTTGCTACAAAAATGTATCTCTATAAATACTCTCACCAAATGAATACTTCCTTAAGTCTAGCACGAACAGCCATTCTTCATTGGTTTAAAACTGTGTCCTCTAGTGCTGATTCTTGAGAAAATTTTAAATCCTTATAATCAACTTGTTTATTCCAGTAATAGTCTTACATATCAAATTCCTTCACCTTTAGTTTTCGGTTTGCTACAAAAATGTATCTCTATAAATACTCTCACCAAATGAATACTTCCTTAAGTCTAGCACGAACAGCCATTCTTCATTGGTTTAAAACTGTGTCCTCTAGTGCTGATTCTTGAGAAAATTTTAAATCCTTATAATTAACTTGTTTATTCCAGTAATAGTCTTACATATCAAATTCCTTCACCTTTAGTCACTTACAACCTTCATAAGAGAGGCGCTTTTTTATAGATATCGTCTCTGTAAACTTGAAAACAAAACTCTCTTATAGCAAATTTTTGCATTTAACTAAAAGTACTGTTTGCAGTATTCCGGCTGCCTTACTACACTGTTTAGAAAATTTTATCTTGGATTGCAACAAGTTTTTCTGAATCAGTTTTCATCTTCCAATGGTTTAAGTTTATTCTTACCCCAAACAGCAGATTATCATTGTATTTTTGCTATCCAGATGAAGGATTTTACATTTTAATTTATTAAATCCTGCTTACCATTTCTCAAACAACTGAAATAACGAAAACACTTAATTCGATACGATAAAAATGACTAAGGTAAGGAAAGATCTTTCGACTTGTTTCTTCGTTCAAAAATAATGTCTATATGATATAGTTGGTATTTGCATAAAATATCCATTAAACTAAGTTAGACTAACTAAACGAACTAAAACTAACGAACGAATTAATTCTGTAAACACTTTCAGGAACAATGATGAAGATATTATCAGTAGTTTAAAAAATGTTGTTTTTTTTCTGTATAATTTAACGTTTCCAAATACAGACAATATTATGAAGCATTCATTATCTTACAGGCGTGAATTGATTGGTTATAATTATGTACGTAACGGAATTTAGAATTTAAAAACAGAAATAAAGCCACGATTTCTATTTTTTGCTAGACCTTATCGAATATAGAACACACCTTATCCTGATGACATATAAATGGATGCAACAAATAAAATAAATAAATATAAATTTCGTTGTAACTACCTAACACTAGAAGCAAGGACGTTGAAAATAGCAGCTTGGAGTAGAACACCTCAACTAATGGTATGTATTATAGAATTGTTGCGTGCTGATGAAATTCCTATCTGTGTAGCTATTCTGAAAATGCCACTCCTCTTCAAGAAATAACCGTGGTATTCGTCATCTGTAGCGGTGGATTTCCATTAATGTCTGGAGCTTAGTTCTGTTAGTACTGTATATATACCTTTCAGGTAGGAAATTTTAAACCGTCATAAAATTTCTGTATATCGGCACAGTGTTCATTCCTTTTAATCCGTGAATTTTACTGTGTTTAAGGCTACAAGAGAAATCTCTGTTCATTAACCGGTTTCCTTAAAATGTGCATCCAAGCCAATGTGTGTTTATCATTCGTTATTCCACCGTGCTGTTTAATTTTGCATTAAGATGACGACCGTATATTTTGGCCTTGCAGGTTATCTTAATGTCATTGTGATTTGGGGACTTGTTGATTAGGAACAAACGACTTCTAATTAAAATTTGTGTTGGTTAGCATCCAGAGACAATCTTTCAAGCGTGATTCTACTGTGTTATGCCTAAGTGGATCAAATACTTGTAGTTAATTTTGCCTTTGTTTTGTTGAATTAGTTCACGCTGGTGAAATTAGTTGCTATTACTCTAATTGAAAGATTGAAATTTAATCCGTTTTGTGACATTTTAAGCTATTATTCAATAATTGCTTATCAGTATGTACTCTGTCAGTTTTAGTTTATGATTGATAATCATTATGCTTACATCTTACTGTTTTGTAAATTACACATTTTAATTGCAAAGTCATTTCTAAAGAATATTTCTTTCTTTAATGTCATTATCTCCGTCCACCTTAATAACAAAAAAAAAGGTGTTTATCTGTTATTAGCAGTGTACGTGGTCTGTTTTAAACATCAATTCATTATATTGTGAGCATGTTAGATAGTAGCAAACAGTCATAGTAACATGTACTTCAGCATTTCACTTTTTGAGAACGTGCAGGTCTGTAGTGAAAATAGACATGGTGAGTAATGCGACCATTATAATAAAACCATTAAGTAGTTTATTGAAGGATGAGGAGTCCATAAAGCGCTAGCGATCTGTTTTCTTTTCTTTTCTTTTTTTTCATTCTACTTGTATAATTAGTAAAGGCTATTTAATTCCCTAGTTTGTGGATTTCAGTCTCCATTAATTACACGTACATGGGTATAGCAGATGATATCCGATCGAAATCCATCACCCTACTTAATGGAGACTTGAAGCGGTTTGAAAAAGCTGCTTCAAGCCTTTATTTGATCTGTAATGAGGGTTCTCCGGATTAACTAATTCTGAATCCACACACAATAAGTGTAGCGTAGGTTCTAAGATTTCGTGAATGGAATAAAAAAAAAAAACATATGACTAATTCAGAGATTAGACTGAATAAGCACAATTTGCTGAACTAGATACGCGATGCACCTGTATTTTGGATTGTTATCATAATACAGGATTGCATCATGTTCTCTTCGAGCGGCGATTAGCATCATCTAAAAGAATCTATTATTCCGATGTGGCGAGGCATTGGAGGATTTTTTTTATATACAGTTATAAATTTAAGTCATACTGTACGTATGATTTTTATGTTATTAACTATTTCAGAAACAATCGAAAATTGTTTTGTTTAATGCTTATCACAATAGAAAGTATTCCTGAATTTAATTTCTTTAATCACACACACACACACACACACACGTGTGTGTGTGTGTGTGTGTATATATATATATATATATATATATACGTTTTTTAATGGAGCCCCCATAAGGTAATTTCTAGACTCAAAGTATTATTTCAAAGAAAATAACTTGATCGTCATTGTCATCTTTGCTAGCTTATCCAATGGACACAGCAAGTGGGAACCCACTTCTAGTTAACCTTTATATAAGTAATATTATTCAAGTTTTATATACGTGTATATATATATATATATATATATATATATATATATATATATATATATATATATATATATATGTTAAAGATACCAAGCTATTTTAAACCTGGTTTTACTCCATTTCCCAAGTAAGCAAACAGACAAACAATTCAAGTTTGCGCCTGCAAGTGTTGCAAGTCTAGCTGACCCTGCACGTAGTGCAAGACCAAGGCAACTCATGGTAAAAAGTAGAATAAGCCCTGATCACTAATCTTAATATTTACCCTTAATGCAAAGCACATCTCCTGGAGGAAATGTACAATGCTCTGTATTAAAGGCAAGGGGCCACTACCCAGACCGTTTTCGACCTTTATTGAGGTCTCATCAGTGGGAGCCAATATATATATATATATATTAGAAATTAATTATGCAGTAAAATATAAAGATAACAGTTTTCATTCTAAGTAAAGAACTTAAATACTACTCGTGGATAATGTCTGCTGCACTGAAAAAAAATGTTTAAGAAGATAGATGTTTCTTTATTGAGACAGAAATTTATATCTGAAAAGTTTGGAAAGTAAATTTATGAGCATTTTTAAGATATTGTTTTCAATAAGTGTTTTTCAGTATATCGTAGGGTTTTTTTTAATGTGAGTACATATACACTATCTACCAATAATTGTTCGTACACTGTTACAATTTACAATTGATACCAGCAGGCGAACCCTAATATCGGATATGTCCACCTTTGGCTTTGATCACCTCCTTCACCCTTTGAGATAGATTTTCCACCAATGTGCGGCAGACATCAGGTGGAATTTATCTCCATCAAAGCAGCACTGAGTTCAGCGACAGATCGAGCACGTACTGCAGTGCTCTCGACCTCAGTCACCGCGTCAATTCCTCCTACAGGTGTTCGATGGAGTTGAGGTCAGGACTCTGCCCAGGACAGGGCAGTCGTTTAACACCAATCTATTCATACCATTCCATAACAGCTGCAGCTTTGTGGCATGGGGCATTATCGTCTTGATAGCAACACGGATCGGTTCCATAAAAATTCCACAGTGTAGGCAGCAGCTGATTATCCAGAATATGAAGGTACTGAGCTGCCTTCATGGAACCACGGACAACAACCAGTGGTCCCACTCCAAACCAGCTGAATGCACACCACACTGTTACCCACTAAACTTTACTGTGGGTATAACACACTGTGGTAACAAGCATTTTCACCAGGCTGCCTCCACACCCACACCCTGCCATCAGACTGGAAACAGGTGAACCTTGATTCATCACTCCATTGTGCCGTTTTCCACTGGTCAATTGTCCATTTCACATGCTCTTTGAACACCAGACGAGCCGCCTTGTTCGTTGCTGTGATGTTCGGCTTATGTGTCCTGCTGCTGCTGCTGCTCTTCCGTGGAAACCAAGTAAATGGAGTTCTTTTCGTACAGTATCAGTGCTAACTATGGTGTTACTGGCGCTCTGGAATTCATCACGGATGGGGAGTTCCGATTGTAGCCGGTTTTTGCGTGCTGCCCGTTTTAACACCCTCATGTCCGTGTCATTTCGGGGTGGGAGAAAATAGCTCTGGGTGTTTCCCTGCACTAGTGATACCAGAACGTCTCCATTTTTGATCACATCGCAAACCGTTGATTCTGGATGCTCCAGTGTAGCCGCAGTGGCACATAGGAACATGCCACCAATGTGACAGCCCATGATGACACCCTTTCTCGAAGTCACCGAGTTCACGTCGCGTTGCCATAACACCTGTTTGCCATTTTCAACTGCTAAGATGAAATTCTGCTTCCTACTATCTGTACATCGGTTTTTATGTTATTAACAAACCTGGAATGTTCCATAACTTCAAATAATAGGGGTGTCCGGACAATTATTGGTAGATATCATACAAGAAAGGCCTGAATATGTATGAAACCTCCACTCCCCACCGTTATGAAGCATTAAAATTGTCAATGCTAAATTAAAGCACAGAATAAACATAACTTTCTCGCACCAGATTATAACAAAACATGAAAATTAGTTCATTCGATTTTAATAACATCACCGATTTGTGTATTTTCTTAAAGAAGATTAGCTTATGCAATACAAGTTTAAATCTTAATTTTAAATTTAAACCGAAGCTATTGGAAAACCTTCGAAATTACTTGAATGGATTTATAGAATTCCCGTTCATACACTCGGCTTATGCAAGAAGTCCATTTATACAAACGTTTCTAATTTTGAAATCGTTTGTCACAGAGAACTCTTTGAAAAGTAACCTTGTTCTAAATAAGACATCACCAGTCTTAGTTTTCCTTCTTAACTGAGTGGAAGGAAAGAAAAAAAAAAAAAAAAAAAACGGCACGTCTCCGATACTGCTTGGGGAATGTCACTTCGAGCGTGCCTTAGGGGAAAAGATGTTGGAAATTTCTCCTTCTAAAGATAACCCTCGTGCAGTCAAGGTGAGAACACAAGTGGAACAGCGAAAAGTTACTTATCTTTTAAGATTAGAACACCATTGCTATTTATAGACGCCGCAGTAATGTTCATGTTGTTTTAGCTTCCTCCGCGTCTTTCATTATATAAACTGCTAAACAAGTTTGTGGGATAATCTCAGGTTATCCACCTCTCAAGAAATTGGATCCTTTTTCGTTTCATGATGCTCATTTCATTTGGAAACAAAAGGTCAGAGATTACTGCCATGTCTACGAAACTTCTAACATGTAATTACGCACCGAGCAAAAGGTCGGGAAATGCATTTGAAAATGACGTAACTTAGGAAATGAAACTTACCAGAACAGGTTGCATCCAGTTACTGTTTTCTAATCTGGAATTTCTAATCTTGGAATTCTCATAATGAACGTTCTTATAATAGTTCATTGCGTCCTAAATAGAATTCGAACCCAGTTTTCATGTGATTTGAATGGAAACTGGGTTCGAATCCTATTTAGGACTCAATGAACCTGTATAAGAACGTTTCAGCCGAAAATACTTAGCTTTGTCTCACACGGAATTGGCAGGGATTTTGATTCCACAAAATAGGTAAACTGGCCTAAGGAATGCAAACTTTTGAAGTTAATCCAATGACCTCAGAACTTTAGCTGCTTAGACCGTAATTCCAAATAACAGTTAAGTGTGACAACTTACAGCGTGTCTAAAAATGGCTAAATTGGTGTGGATTCCATCAGATTACTACATGGTTAACTGCATAAAAGACCGGTTTATTTAAATGCAAATTCAGTCATAAAAATCTATATTTACGAGATATTATTATGTTTAATGCCTTATGTTTGTTGACTAGAATTACAGTCTGGGCATCTGTCATTTCGTAAAATTATTTTCTAGATAGCTACAGATAATGTAATTGTTTTTGTATTGTATCTTTGGATGTTATTCTTTTCCTTGATTCAATTCTTCGGAATGAAGGAAACGATCCAAATTATCAATACTTCCCAAGAGTGGCACGGATGTATTTCTTATATGCTTTTTCAATATGTCTCGCCACTCTCCGAAAAAAATGGTGACATGCCCTGCGGCCCTACCAAAAGGCAGGAAAACATAAATCACAAAGGATGACGGACTCTGTATTTTCTTTCCTATTCGTACGTACGGATTGTCACACGGATCCTCTTGCTTGGTGCAGGCATTTATCAGTTCTCAATGGCGTACAGAATAGACACAAACATTTCTTTAGTTAAAATTAGCGTCACTTATCATAGTATTAAATAAATGAATGAAATATTTAAAAAACTGTATTTTAATTTATTTTTATAGCTCTCTCACAAAAGGTAATTAGTGTCGTGGGTACTTTTAATCTCCACAGACCAAACACGGAACTTTTTCAGGCCTCCACTGCCTGCTAATAAGCGGGCACTGGTGGTCTCCCATTGGACAGTGAAATGCATCTATCATCTAAGGACATTCACAAATATCGATGCAAGCAGCTGCATTTAAATCCACAGCCTGCTGATGAATTACCACTCGAGGTGGCTAAATTCTTATTATAGCTACGTAAATTCATATAAATTTAGCATATTCGTTACGTTATGAAATTTTGTGGTTCAAGAAGTCATCCTCATTAGTACACACATATTTAATATTATCCGAGGATATAATGAAGAGTAAAATCGCAAATGCATCCGATTTCTGTGCCGTGATGTATACTGATATAAATCGTGCATGCGCCAGAAGAAACTTTGCTCTCACTAAAGAGCTGATAAAGGCACTATAAAGATATCATAACCAGTATTATTAGCCTAAACGAACAGAATAATACTTAGTTAAATTAATGCTCAGTGTATTGTGGTTATTGCATCGATAAATATATCTTAGATATTCGAATTCATCTTCAGATAAGCTTAGCACAAGCTTCGAGGGTGTTTGATGAAACCCAGCCAGAATTGGCTGACCCAAGTATAATGTAGTGAAATTATAAAAAAAAAAAATTAAAATCCATTGTAAAGAACTCATTTTAAATATTTATTGCTTGATGTTGACTCAAAAATATGTCATGAAACAAGCTATGCTGCAATCCGTTATAAAAATTTTAAAAATATTAAGTTAAACATTTAAAATGTTGAATTTTTTTTTAGATTTAATCTATGTAAATTCTTAAATCCTTAACTCGGTGAAATCTAGTTTTATTTAGTTAAAACTATATAACAAAAAAAAGCAAATTGTCACGGTATTCCTCATTTTTATTGCTTTCTGAACATCTGATGAAGTCAGTCCTATGTTGGAATTTAACATTAAGTATAAAAAGCATTATAAAATAATAGCTCGAATGCTGTTTCAAGTTGCAGTTTCGACAAAATGGTGGCTTCATCGTCGCAGCCTAACTTTTATTTCTGTTTTTCAAGATACACGTTGGTGTGCTTTTTTTTTATCTGTTTATATATATATTCTATACTCTATTCTATATATATATATATATATATATATATATATATTCTATTCTATACACTCAGGGGACCCTGTAACCCCTAGAGAGCGTGTCCCCTGGGTGGCGGATAGGGGAGCCCACCGTGTGTGTGTGTGTACATGCCCGTGCGTGTGTGTGTATATATATATATATATATATATGGTGGTATATATATATGGTGGGGTGGTCCGAATATACTGAATAAGGACTCGTGGACCAACAGGGCCATAAAGGGCAATCATCTTGATTGTAAGGGAAGCGGCACTCCCGTGGACACCTAGCTGGATCTATCCTCTCCTTCTGCTACTTTGAGGAAGATCCACTTACTTTAATCTTTCCTATAAGGCCTTATCAGCCAACTCTTCTTACTTTATGACCCTTATGCTATTTGAGTACTCGAGGGCCATGAGGTCTTTTCATTTCTGGCCTTACAGCTATGCCCTCTCTATAAACCTTACTATATTTCTTCTATAATCTGCTCTTTCCCCTTCAATATACCCTATTCCTCCTATGGGTTTAAATTCGGAAGAAGGCTAGTTCAGAAGCCTTAAGGTAGCAGCCCTACCACTGAACTATTCCATCGTCAGGCTAGTCCCCTGACATGGAGAACATAATCATATTTGTAAGCTGACAGAAAAAGATAATCGAATTGAATCTATGGGAAATGACCCTGGAATGGAAGAGGGAAAACGAAAATGGAAACGACAAAATATAATACACATAGCAAACTGGAATGTAAGAGGAATAGCATATAAAGAAATAGAATTAGACTAGTTACTAAATGAAAGAAATTTTAAAATAGCAGTAATCACTGAAACAAAAAAGAAATTAAAAGGAACTATGAGAACTGAAAATTTTAATGTGATATACAGTGGAGTCGACAGAGACCAAAGAGCACAAGCAGAAGTCATGATTTGGATTCATAACACCTTTTCAAAACAGTTAAAACATTATAAATTATGGAATGAAAGAATAATAGAAGCTAGAATAAAAATAGACAGAGGCTATTTAACAATAATTGGTTTATATGCCCCAGAAGAAGAAAGAGAACAGGATAGTATTGATTTTTATAATCAGCTACAAAACATATATAATAAAATAAATAAAAATGATTACATAATTTTAACAAGAGACTTAAATGCAAGAATTGGAAACACGAAAATTAGTAATAATATAGGAATAAATGGAGAACACACTCTAAACAGAAATGGTAAAAAATTGATTGACTTTGTAGTTTATAATAACCTAAAAATAATGAATTATTTCCATAAACGTAAAGATATACATAAATATACTTGGGCAGCAAGAGGATGGAAATCAATATTAGATTACTTCATATTAAATGAAAAGACATCAAAAATTTTCACTAGATGTTAGAGTTCACAGAGGATATGAAATAAGCAGTGACCACTTCCTTGTTAAAATAAAATTAAGATTACTAAATGGCTACAAGTAACAAGAACAAAAAGAAAAATTGAAACAATTGTATATAAAACCAGACTATTGAATGACACAAATGTACAATGGCTATATGAACAAAGAATTAACCAATATCTAGATAAAATAAAACAAAATGAAGAAATAGAAATAGAATGGCTCAATATAAAAACGATACTAAATGCAGCAGCAAATGAAAGTTTAGGAAAGACCAAAAAATTCAATAAAAAAAAAACTGAAGATCTGGGATGATACAATCAAAGAAATAATCAAAAAGAAAAAAGAAGCCTATCACAAATGGTTAAGCTGTAAAAGATTAGAAGATGAAATAGAATATAAAAGAATAAGAGCCATAGCTAAAAGAGAAGTCAGAAAAAGACATAGAGAATCATGGAATAAATGTGTTTCTAATTTAGAACAGGATTTATATAAAATAAGATACAATGTATATAAGATTTTGAAACACCTAAATGCAGATACCAAAGAAAACATAAAACTAAACACTCAATTAAAATTAGAAGAATTTCTAAATTACTACACAGAATTGTGGATAGACAAATATTTTAAAAAAGACAACTGGCAAACAATTAACGAAAATGAAAAGGAAATAACTGAAGAAGAACTAGAAATCAGCCTGAAAGAAACAAGAAACGGAAAATCACCTGGAGAAGATAAGCTAGGTTCAGAACTATATAAATACGCAGGAACAAGATTCAAAGAAAGACTTATTATTTAAAAAAAAAAATTATTCAACTGGTATCCCCTCAATGGAATGAAAAAAAAAACAATTTTGATTCCTATCTTTAAAAAAGGTAATAGAGATGACCCTAAAAACTATAGAAGTATCAGTATACTAAATTCCTGTTACAAAATATATAGCAGAATCTTAAATAGCAAACTAATAAAATATTCCGAAAATTTTATTTTATAAGTACAGAATGGATTTAGAAAAGGACGATCATGTATAGACCCAGCCTTTTGCCTAAAATTAATAGTAGAGAAAAGAAGAGAATATAATTTGGAAACACATATTGCATTTATTGACTTTGAAAAATCATTTGACAAAGTTAAAAGAAACATATTATTTAACATATTAAAAGAAAGACAAATACCAAATAATATCCTAAAAGCTATCACAAGTATATATGAAAATAATCAAATACAAATAAGATTAAATCACGAGCTATCATATACAAGAGAGATAAACCAAGGGATCCCCTCTCAGCAATTCTTTTTAACATCTACTTAAATGAAATAATAATAAAATGGAGTAAAAATTTACATCAAGGAATTAAACTTTCACCTATAGTTAACTTAAACACTCTCCTCGTTGCAGACGACCAAATAATAATTACAAATTCTGAAGATAACTTACAGAAAGCTATTTTAAATCTAAATGAGATATCCAAAGATTATGGTATGATAATATCAACGGAAAAATCAAAAACTATGGCCTTTAAAGGACAAAATACAGCAAGAACTAAAATAGTATTAGATAACAAGATCTTAGAACAGGTGAATTCATTTAACTACCTAGGATGTATGATCACATATGAAAATGAAAAAGATATAAACGTAAAAATTGCAAAATATTTAAAAATAACAGATGTGATTAACTCTATATTTAAACCAAACCTAGTTCAAAAACAAACCAGGCTAAAAGTATACAATACATTAGCCTGACCGGTCTTAATGTATGGAAGCAAAATCTGGACAATAAAACAAAAAGACAAACAAAGATTAACAACAGCAGAAATGAAGTTTATGAGAAAAACTGCAAAAGCATACCCTATTTGATCACAAAAGAAACGAAGATATTATGAAAGAATTAAACCAAGAACCAGTAATAGAAAAAAATTAAAAAATATAAACATAAATGGATAGAACACGTTCAAAGAATGAAAACAGAAAGATTACCAAAACAAGCCTTAAAGTACAAGCCATTAGGAAAAAGAAAACCAGGACGTCCTCTTAAACGATTCAACGATGACTTCTAAGGCCGGAACAGGCCATGCTAGGCCTATATCCTTGATACGTACGATGATGATATATATATATATATATATATATATATATATATATATATATATATATATATATATATATATATATATATATATATATATATAGATAGATAGATAGATCTTCCCACTTAATTACTCAGTAGCAACATCAAAAAAACGATACTTTTACCCTAGGAAAGAAACTTTTTAAAATCATAAGACGTATGTGAAAAAATGAATATTTGTAATGATCTGTCAGACAAGAGAAACATTTTCTTGAATTTTGACGATAATGTAACGTTTACTGGGACTCCACAATTAATAGAAAGGAAAATTGAAACTATTTGAAGTTACTAGAGAAGAAATTATTAAAAAACTCACAACAAAAAAACTTGTTGCACGTGATAAATTTTAGTTAAGAGTGCACTTTTGTATAATTTTATTTATATACCTTAATTAATCTCTTTAGTGATAAATCAATTTAATTTACAATTTCTCTCAAGAACGTTACTGTATATTTGGTTTCACTAATAAAAATGAACAAATGCAAAATAATGGTAGTCTTAGAGAGTATTCAACATCAGCATAGTTTCGCATGCAATATAGAACTATGGAATGTTTGCGTCAATATTGTGTGGTTTTTATTGCAGATGACTCAGGAATGATGGGTTCCTTTTATTGAAAGAGCTATTACTATCGGAAGAACAGTGGAATGATAGATGCATTTAACTGAATAAAATACATTCTGTTATCTACACATTTTGCTCTATTATTTCTGGAAATTGTTACTGGCGCTACCTATAATAAATGCATGGGGTAAGAGAAATGCCATTAGATGGGGTACACTGAGCTGAAATGCATCGATGTGGTGTGCTTATATTTCTCAGTAGATTGTGGGGTTTGCATTTCATTTCGCTGATCACGGCTTACTTAGGCAGGAATACATTCATTAATAGTTTATAATCAGAGTTAATAATTGTGTCACAAATAAATAAATACACACATACACACACACGTGACTCCGCCCATGAAAGGTTGTAAACCTACAGTACATTAGTATCATGAATAGATTGATGACGTTTTATAATTATTTATTTTTACACAGTCCTGCTCTAGGAGACCAAATATAGAAATTTTTCTAAACAATTCAGGATTCTAATAAGCGGGGCGGTGAAAAGAAAATCCCAAACATCCTTTCTCACGATGGGATTCGAACCCGCTGCCTCTAGGCGGGACAGGGAGTATGCTAACTGTTTGTCTAATAAAGCCGGCTTCTTTATAGAAAAAAAAAAAAGATAATAAGTGAGCTATCAACCTTAGCAAAAAAAAAAAAAAAAATGGATCTGAACGTATTTTCATGACATGGCTTCAGTCTTCGTCAAAAGCTTTTTTGTAGTTTTTTTTTCTTTGCGATTCATTACTACTAAATGACCGTGGATACTTGCTCATCCATTTATATATACTACTGTCTAATCCTCTATAGCAATAAATTCTTTCTACACTTTCTTTCCTATGAATATTTGTATGATATTTTTATTTGTAAACTGCCTTACTCAATTATTTGGACGCCACCCTCACTTTCCCTTCCACTTACGTCAACACTTACTTCTCTAGAGACATTAATTATACACATAAAACATCTTAATGTCACCTTACGGCATCTTGGCTATCATTTCTGCTTCTTATGTATCATTTTAACATGAAACTTGAACACCATTTCTAAACTCGTTAACACCCGCTTCGCTATCTGTTCGGTAACGCATTAAGAGCTTGTCTTCATCACAGAAGTAGAAGCTGAACAGAAGGCCACAGCTAAGTGTTGATCACGAGGATAACTTTTTACATGCAGTGAAAACCTTTCGATGTAGGAGAGAGATAATTCTCTAGAGAGATTCTCATTAATCAGTTACTGAAGACAGCTGAGGGAAACATCCTGTGAAACTCATTCCCCTCCATCTTCGAAACCGGAAGCTGTGTTTATATAATATGATTTTGAATATTATCTCATCCTTCATCGAATGTTTTATATTTTATTTTTACTATCTGGCATAGCCATTTTCATCTACACTTTTCTGGTGAAATGCATGCCTTAATAATACCATTAAGGTTTGCTCAATTAGAAAAACTGGCATCCTCGCTACATTAGGTTTACTCGAGTAAACAAACAGTATGTTTACTCGATTCTATCGAGTAAACATACAGTTACTCTATTGGACACAGTCTACAACAATAAATCTTTCAACTTATTGTTGTCAATTGTGTCAGCTCATTGAATGGATATTTCCTATTCATCCTCATATGTTATGTCTTTCAATGACACTGTATAAAACATTGAAATTCAAATCACAAAATACCGTTTAAAATAAGCGATAATTAATAAAATGTTCTGTCTTACAAATATCCTCATGATGTTGTCGGATTTAGCTTCATGTGATTTCATAAGAATCATTTGATATCATATGATTTATTCTTGTTCTAATACAATTTCGTATAGAATTATATGTAAGAAGGATTTACAGGCTTCGACACTTGTTGGAAGTCTCAAATGCTTCTCTTCCACGACTATCAGCAATACCTCGGTTGTTTGAGGTATAAGGTCTTTTAACACGAGGGACTATCTTCCGTTTGTCATTTAGTAAGGCATTCTTCAAAAATCCCATGAATAATAACGTTGACTAAAACTTTTCAATTTATCTTTGTATACTCTTATGAAAATTGAATTTTGTAAAAACTACATTACAAAATAATAATAATAATAATAATAAATTACAAAATTTCTTATAGGATTACATGCAACATCATATGGCTGGAGCTGATACTGATGTAAAAAATACCACATCAACTTCAATACCGAGGCATAAAATAAGTTATATAATTATTGGTAAAATATCCTGATCGAAGAGTGCGAATAACAGTGAATACGTCTTTCTCTTTATTACTTCATTTCTTAATATCAGCTTCCTAAGGCATTGCTCAGTTTCTATTAGCACGTGAAATACTAAACATGACTCGCATTGTCTCAGAAAAGCTTGCGGTTTCTTTTGTCATATCGAATTCTGGATGCCTATCGCAGATCCTCACCATGGGTGGTGCCTCTGTTCAGTGCGACAACAACTAAATCGTTTTTTTTTTCCTCCTTGTGCTGTGAGCAGTCATTTTCGGAAAGTCACAGATGATTGCCAGCGACATATTAATTTTGATATGTCAAAATCGAATTGGCATGACAGTAAATCGCCTTCTAAAAATAATCGTTACGCTGGAATACGTTTGCATTCCAGGATTTCATTTATTGCACACCATGTTAAGACACAATAAACAGTTGTGATATTATGTTCACTGCAAAGTTTAATTATATTCTGCTATATCGTCTTATCCATCACCGTTTAAGTTGGCTTTGTTCCCCGTCAAGTTTCATCTCTTTAATTATTCTAACGCAAAAAAAAAAAAAAAGGTGCAACTTAAATATACCAGAGGTTTCGTCAGAATAACCCCCTTCCTCGTTTTTTAGATTCCATCATTTTTTACTTCGATCCATTTGAAGTTCGGTTTCACTATCATAGATAGGCATGATTTATAATCCTCTCTATCGTAATATTAGTATAGCTTTAGGGTAAAAACCTTCATTTCTCTGATTTTGCACAATGACAAAGCTTTTCTAGCTTGTAACTTGTTAAGGGATTAGTTCAGGTCTTGGATATTATTGTTGCCCTTTATTTATTTAGCAAGCTGAATGACAACCCCCCCTCTTTCTAATATTATAAACTCTCTTTATGGTTATCTGAAAAGATTCTCGCCTCAAGTGTTCAGATTTCAAACTATTGCTGTTCGATTCAAGTCCGTGATTGCTGGATTGTAACAACCGAATGAAAAAATTTTTTTCTTCCAAATTTCTCTAGATACTGATATTGCTTTATTTCTTGACGTCAAAAAGCTTGTTTACTTCTCTTTTTTCTCTCTCTAAAATACATCTATTAAATCTCTTAGGCGCGCGGGGAGGGGAATCGCACAAGTTCATAATGTTCAATCCTCCAATATGAGAAACTGAGCTGTCAAAACGTGCTCTAAAATCTTTCATTTCCTTTCCGGAAATGACTGAAAAAAAATCACTTTGAAGTCACAAACATCCAATCTATAGTGGTACTGAAATCCATTTTGGTCGTTGGTAGCAAGGTAAAGAATTTACTTACTATGCTACCGAGCCTGACATGAAATGATGTATCAGATGGCGCGTTAGTCTTTGTGCTATATGACTTGTACTGAACTCTGAAGAAAGTTATAATAATTTTATAAAGTTACACGTACGTCAGCAGACCAATTTTATATCTAAGAAGATGGATTTGATTAGAATTACGGATTAAGTAACAAGAGCTGTGAGGCAGCATGTTATGTTTTAATCGGGTGTGTTTTCTGGCCCGTTTGTCTGTGGTGAGGGACGAAAAACCCATAGTTTCCCGAAGAAGAAGACCTCACTACCTTCGCACGAGACCGATTAACTCACCAAATGATGGGCAGTAGTTTCCTCCTGTGTAATACAATTAATAAAATAAAATACACGAAACGTGACAAGTTTCGTTGAGATGATTTGACCTCTCCTAGCGATGGTTTTCCGAATCGCTTTCATAAGCGTATTTTGAACTGGGAATGAATTAATATTTAAAACCGTAATCATATGGATTTTCTGATAAAGATAGCATTTATTCATGAGACATTTCTTATGGTCAGAACAAGTATAGGTTGTATTCGATGATTATCGCAAGCACTCAGCCCCGACAGAGGGGAGAGATGGGCGGTAGACGACGTCCGATGAGACGCATCACTAGCACTTCGAAAAGGTCGCATGAGTCTAAACATATCTGGTAATAGGTAGATATACTTAGACGTGGCAGATCTCATTAATCGTCAGAAGTATCCTATAATGTTTGTTAGACCGCGAGTACTTCAAAAAAAAAAAAAATTCGCTTTTTTTTTTTCTAATTTCAGTTCCCTTCATAAATACCGAAATCTCAGCTCAAAATTAGCTGCTGATTTAGAACGTTATTTTGTTTCAAGAGGAAACACTAACGAAGAGCATTTATTTTTCCGGATGCGCAGAAATATTGAAAACGACATTAGAGTAATTAAAGTGACTCGAGTCAAAATGTTTGTAGAATAAGCATATTTTGATCGATTTTACTCCTTTTGCTAGTTATGTATATCTCACACACAAACATGCTAAACCTTCAGTGCATTTTATACAAAAACAAGATTGAATAACGCGTGTTTTTCCTTGCACAAAAATATAAAAAACTAAGAATAGAAACTTTTAACGAATATATTCACGTATGGAGTAAACTTTATCCTTGCTGTCCTTTAACATCGAGGCAAGAGGAAATAAAGGAAATGGAAGATGATTCCACCATGCTTTAATGAATTCTAAGGTCAGCATTTTTTTTTTCATGTATGATATTACTGTAAAAAACATGAGGAACAACTTCAGTAGACACTTACTTAGTCTACTTGGTTAGGTAAAATTTGTGGAAAAAAAAAAGTTGCATTATGGGAGATAAGTTTTTTTTTTCCTTAAAAATGTAGAAAAAATTCAGAAAATTATAAGTTTAAAAATAGGTTTAGGGAAAACTTCCAATATAAACGCGCTTCTAATCCAAACTGTTAGCTTCATCATAGATGTGTTAAGTAAATATCAACAATTATCATATTTTAGAAATTCAGGTGACCTAAATTCGTTTTATTATTTCTTCTATATGGATCTACCGTTGCAAAAATAAAAACTAAAAAATAAAGTTAACTAAATTGAATTCAGTAAACATTATGAACTCAGCAATAAACATTCAATAAACATTATGAACTCTTTTGTTCGTTCAGTTCTTCTGAACTGAACGGACAAAATACAACACTGAAGATATATTTAATCCCTCTGTTTCAACAATAAGATTATGTAAATCACCGCTGAAACCATTTTTTATGGTTAACTTTTTTTTTGGTTTAACTATTTTTATGGTTAACTTGAATCTTTATGATTCAAGAGCTAAATGCTGAAAAGTATTATTATAATTCGGTCTCTGTTTCTGAGTCTTTATAATATACTTCACTGATTACAAACAAGGGACGTAATGAGAATGTCACGGTATAATTTTGCATTTCTTCTTCGGGAAAAAAATCCCGTTTCCATCAGAATGGGATTCTTGTGTGAATAGTCATCTTTGTTGCAGGCTGTAGGTGTAATAATAGTCTTTGTGTGTGTGTGTGAGAGAGAGAGAGAGAGACAGAGGGAGAGATGTAATTTCACCATATGAATCTATTCTGATCAACAGCAGCTTTGAATTTAACTTGGGGCGAGAATATTAAAATTATTATCAACTTTTCGCTTATGTCAAATATGTATAACAATGGAAGTATCTCCACATCCATATTCCATGCATTCTGCATTAATCCAATTATCTGCAAGAGAATCAATTATCTTACAGTTATTAGCAATTATTTACTGAATAAATATTTCAGCACGAGTAAGTTCAGTTAATTTCTAATTTAGGTTTTAGGTAGGCTCGTCAGATTCAACCATTGATTAGTTACTTTTGTATTCAAATTTCTTATATATTTACTTGGAAAAAACGTCAGAAGTATTTTTTCTTCTCTCACTCTAAATAAGATTACTATAGTCAGAAATACTTTTTTTTCCAATTTTCTCATCTAATTAATATACATTACTGTGCTTCGATTAGACTGACGATTTTTTTTTCATTCAATATTGCTCTAAATGTCAGTTATATTCTCAAGATCATTCTGCATTTTATTTACTAACGTATTCTACAACGAAAAAAAAATTATATTCATAAAATTAGCTGATGTAAATGCATATTCGTTCGCAGTGGCCATTGGCATTGCATTTTCCTACACGTCTCCTTATATTTCTCTTCCTGAACAACATCTCACTCATATTAAGTAAACCAGGCATACCTCCAGTAATTATTTCCAATTATTCGAATGTGGGAAATATTTCATCCGCATAACCGTGTAACACTGTTCGATCATTTTTAATGTTTCAGATTTATAAATAACCAGAACAGAAATATTTATAATATTTGAATTTATAAGTTTAAAATATATAAATATATAGACTTCTATACATTCATATTACAGCAAATATTCTAACACTTAAAGGGATAAATTACAATAAAAAATAATACTTGGTTTGTTGCGGCAATCCCTCGATTAGTGCGCCTAAGGCGTTCTTTAAAACAGGCGCATTAATCGAAAACGCACTAATTGAATATAATAGCCTATGGGAAAAAGTATAATTCGTTCCTCAAATTTATTTTTTGAACCTTAATTTTTTTAAAAAATAATTAGGGTATATCTCAGGGCCTAGTTAAAGGAAACCATGAAGCTGAAAGACAATAAAACATATTCAGAATATAAATGTTATTATTCTATTTCTTAACAAAGAATTCAGCTAACGTAGTTTGGCTGGCATTTTGTTTCTTTTTTTCATACAACCGACGGTATGGCCCTATTGCCTCTTCTACTCTTCTGCAAATTTTACTGCTTCTTTCTTCATCAGGGTCAGCCTCTAAACATAGCTGCTTAAAAACTTTGATTGTACGAAAAATATTCTCAAATCGTTTCTGTGAAATCTCTTTTGGCTGATTATCAGTGGTTAAATTTTCTTCATCTTCTTCGGGATCTTCCCGCTGTGCATCTAAATTTAGCAGATCGGAATCACTCAATTCTTCAGAATGAGATTTAATTAACTCTCGGACGGTATCACTGAAGGGGAGAAAGAAATGAGGATGTACGAATTGGTCGCGAACACGCGAAATCACGTGCTTTATAGATAAAATTTTCCAACTGTTATACAAGCAAAATAGTTACCACTTTAAAAACTACAATGATCATAAAAGAGAAGTTAATTTTCCAACGTTTAATAATAAACACTCATCCTATAATACGGATTGATTACCCTATTATCGGAATGGATTCTCCTTTTTGTGACATGCGCAGAAGTGTTGAAGGGTCTCGAATCTGTGGGCGTACTATAGCAGACAACATAAATTTTGGCGGTAAAAATTTGGAACATAGTATACACAGTGTACAGTATGCCATTAAAAATAACTTTGTAAAATGTTTTAAATCGGTAACTAAATTATTTCATTCTGGTGAGTGATTTTTTTAAAAAAAGTTAACCATAAAAATGTATAGATAGAACATTTTTTAAATCTGTAACATTTATTTTTAAGATTTTAGAGGTTTTATTTTTAAGATTTTATTTATAAGACTAATAGAATTTTAGAGGCGCATCGAATTTGGGTATTGAAAAAAAAAAGCGCGCACTAATCGAAAACGGGGACGCATTAATCGAGGGATTACTGTATTTGTATTGTAATACTTTGTAAAACCCTAACTGAGAAATGAGCACATGTTCTGAATATCTTATTACATTCTTGTAATTAATATGAAACTACGTTGCTTTTGATAAAAATTAGTTTTTGTGTAGTGCTTGCAAACAACGTCACACCAAAGGCAGTAACAATAAAATGTTTCAACAACAACAACAAAATGCTCTATAATGAATGTCATCATTCAAGACGCTATGCAAATCATTATGATTCCTTCTGGTGTTTTCCGTACATGCAACAAAATAGTAAAGCCAGTTAAATAGAAGTCCTGCTTAAAATGCTTATTTTTAAGAAGGGCTTCTATGAAATCTGAATTTATCTTATCTCGTATTTATTTGCAAACCTATAATCCTTCAAAACATTAGTTGTTGTTTTTTTTATTCAAAAAAAGGTTTGGCAGTTCTTAGAGAAAATTCTTCTCTCTTTATTTTTTATTTTTTTCTGTTGTTCGATATAAACTATGAAAAAAAGTTTCATTTAGCTTATTTCCGAATGTCTACATTCAATGTACATTTTTCTACTTAGGATTTTCAAATTTTACCCGAAAAAAAGTAGTATTAAGTACTTTTTTTAAAATCTACTTTTGAAAACTCAAACAAGATATTGTCATTCTCCCTTCTGTCGAACAGGTTGGTCGAATAAATGACGTAAGTGCTCTCCAACCAACAAGCAATGGATTCGAATCCAACAGTGTCATGAATGTTTTTGAAAAGTTGTATATTTGTTCTCCAGAACAGAGTTCCCTTAGCCTATCTATGACACCGCTAACTCTACAAACCTGTTATGTGTGGAATGATTCACATAAAAAAAAAAAAAAAAATTGGTAAGCAGATTGATTTTGTTAGCTTGCTTCTTACTGACTCTCTTGAAGCAGACTAAAAAGTTGAAAAAAATGCTCTTTCGCGCACACACATACACATAAATTACAATCTATACATGCAATTATGCTTATAGAATTATAAGCATTTATTAACTTTTATGTGACTCTCACTCACAAAAGGTTGTAAATCTATTTTTTTTTAAAATAGCCCATCCACGTTATTAGTAATACGGTGGGCTAAGAGTTTTTATTGTTTATTTTCTTTAGCTTATTTCTTAGTTTTTTTCTTTATTTTTTACGACGCAGTTCGGAAATCTTGCTCTAGAGACTAAACAGAAAACATTTTGAATCCACTTGAAGACTAATAAGTGGCGCGCTGATGTTAAACGAGAGATGCAGTTCATCTCCCATTTCAGTTTAATAAATCACGCCCGCGCGCACACACAGAATTGTAATATGTTGTCATTTATGTTACTATCAATAGATATTGATGGAGGAGAACGGTAGTAATGCCACTGTGCCTTCAGAATTTAAATAAACTTTTAGGAAGAATAATTGATTTAATAGTTTATTCTTTGAAAAGATTAGTATTTATCGTGTAAATTCACGGCTTTTTATATAGAAAGAGAGGTTTCTAACATGAGTTCCTTCCAGATGGAGATAGCAGAAGACGTATTATATATATATGCACTCTTATTAGCTGTGTTGGCACATTTTCCGCAGTTTGTGTTTTAGTGTTTTTCAACAGCGTAGCCTGCTGTTTCAGATTATAAAGCAAATTACTGGGCTGGATAGCAGGTAATCTGTCACGAGTGTACTATGGATTTCGTGCGACAGATTCCCATTGTTGGGTATTCATTACAAAAGTAATTGTTGCAAGAGCACATACTGATTCAGATTTTGCATGCTCTGAATTTTATATTCAAGTCATTAGAGAGCCGATCAGCGGCTGTTGTTTGTTCAGTCTCCATAGTTTCAGCGATAAAATTCTTCTTTTAAAACGTCATTATGTGAGTGACGTCATGAGATTGGAATGTTCGAAATTTCCCTGCGAGCATGTGTGTGTGTGACGTCACGTTGTTTGTTTTGTTCACGTATGGAATTATGGGTGATGGTAGAGATTAGGATTCGTGTTGTGATTGGTGACAAGTGAAACTAAGTGACAAGATCAAGATAAGATAAGGAATTGTGACGTGGGTGTTGTTATGAGATGTAGATAAGTGACATCATTTGTTAGTTGTAAATAAGTGACGTTATTATTTTGAATGGAAAGGAAGATATATTAGAGATAAGGATTCGTGTTGTGATTGGTGGTGCACTAGTGACAAGATCAAGATAAGATAAGGAATCGTGACGTGGGTGTGTGTGTGTGATGTTATGAGATGTAGATAAGTGACATCATTTGTTAGTTGTAAATAAGTGACGTTATTGTTTTGAATGGAAAGGAAGATATATTAGAGATAAGGATTCGTGTCGTGATTGGTGGTTCACTAGTGACAAGATCAAGATAAGATAAGGAATCATGACATGAATGTTTATTGTTATCAGATGAAGTTAAGTGACGTCATTTGTTAGTTGTAAATAAGTGACGTTATTGTTTTGAATGGAAAGGAAGATATATTAGTAGATAAGGAATCGTGTCGTGATTGGTGGGTCACTTCTCACAAGATCAAGATAAGATAAGGAATCGTGATGTGGATGTTTTTTATTATAGATTTTGGAATTTTGCTGGGGCCTTTGTCTGTCAGGGATATCACGAGGTGTTTTTGGTTCTTTTATTGCCTTGTGGGTGATATTTGGAGATAAGAATCGTGACGTTTGTGTTTGGAAATTTCTGGGGAACATATGTCTCTCTGTGATATCACATGGTGTTTTGGTTTCGCTATGGAATTGTGGGCGATGTTTTTGAGATAAGATATCTTGGAATTTTCCCAGGGTGACACACATCCATCATTGTCATCATGTTTGGTTGTCTATAGATGGCTGTACTAATTTTCCAATATATTTTGGGGTATTTCTTTCCTGTTAAAGGGTGGGAATTCTTAGAAAAATTCGTCATGGCACCAATGTTTCGAGCTTTTCTGAATAATTTAATTATGTACTGGTGTCCCTTAAACACACACTTTTTTCCCCATAGCTCATCCGGATTTTCTTCTATATTCATATTCTAATTCAAGTTCATATTTTATTCATAATTCATCTGAATATTTTGATTTGTCTAAATTAAGATCTTAAAGTTCAATAAATAAATAAATAGACAAATCTTCTGTGAATTCACGGTGATTTCAAAAGTGATCTTATTTAAACATACATAACACATAAGCGACACTGTTTGTTCTTTTAAGTTTACACGACGACAGTATTTCGAGCTTTTCTGAATAATTTAATTACATGCTGGTGTCTCTACAGCATTTTAAAATAAATAAATTAAAATAAACGGACAGTTAAATGGATTACAAAATCTTTTGTATGTATTCTAGAAATTCTAATGATAATTTAAAATTACTTACAGCTTTCCAGAATGACTCTTCTAAATACGAATATTACAAAAAAAATATTCCAAAATAGTTGAATTTTATATCCACACCACAACACAAACACAAAAACCACAAAAAACGAAATTTCTGTAAATACTGTAACCTGAAATATTTGAGTACTTCTTCCTTTAGATTTCAGCCTGTAGATGCTATGTTATCATCATGAGCAATATCCCCACAGCGAGCAGTTACTACAAATTGCAATTCTTTTCAAAGGGGTCTTTCATGAAGATGACATGAGTCACGTCCGTAAATTGCGGTATTGTTCAAAAGGTATCCTTTTCCCAAGTTTGGATGTTTCTCAAATACTTACATATGACTAAGTGATTAGCATTCACATGATTTTGATGACACATATCCTAAAATTATTCATTCTTCATTTGCGTGGGAAATTATTGCTTTAGTAAATTAATGCTTACATTTATTTTTTAAAACCAATATTGACTATAAATTTTACCTGTGATTCCTTGTGCTCTTAACCTATTTCTGTAACTGAAATTTATTTATTTTATTTATTTTTTTCTTAGCATTAGTAATTTTAAATAATGGATATGCGGCAAACAAGGTTTTGAACTTGCTGTTTCATTTTCTTTTAGAAATTTCTTTTACCAGCACAACAAATAAATAGTTATTTCTTATTATTTCAAATGAATATTAGTTCTGTAATATATACTTTGTTAATTTCTATGTTACCTTTTATTTGACTGTAATGTTATTAACAAATGGCTCTGTAAAATAGCCAAATTCTTACAGTATATTGTACCTTTTCAGGTGAAATCTTCTCCACTAATATTCTGGCTATTAATTTAATACCTGATTATTCCCTTTGCTTCCAAGAGTTGACAGTTTCTTGAAATATTTGAGGGCTTGCATGAACAAATAAGACTTTTATTTCAGTCAGTCAAAAAAAGTCTGGTTAGTCTGTGGCATGAAATTTCACAAGGAAAAAAATGTTATGGTCTTAATTAAATTTGTATAGCACATCAACAAAGCCCAATTTGTTCATTTAAATTTATACATTTTATTTGAATGAAATAATGTTTACAAATTGTATTTACTGAATCTAACATACAGAAAATAAATAAATTGAAAAATACAGCAAAAGTTCTTCCCATGCTTGTGGTTTTTGACAATGTGACTCTCATCTGAAAGTTAATTTTTTATTTGGTTATCGTTGGGAATTTATTACTGTAGTAAAATTAAGGGTTGCATATTTATTTTTTTTGAAACCAATACATATACTTCTGAGAATTATTAAAAGCACAGAATCTTTTGTTATGTTTCCAAAAGCATTTAAAAGTACATGTTATGTTTTCACGTTTTGGGCATCCAGTTTCATTTAAATCAAGAACGGGCCTCACTGTTAACCTCATTAATGTTTTTGATTTTTCTCTTCCTTTGGCGAGTAATATTTGATATTTGCATGTTGATTCTGTCATCCAATTTCTTAGTTTGTCCAGAGATAGTGAACCAATTTCCCACTTCAGCTGATGGTTATATTTTATTAACCAAGAATTCTGTTTTTTTAACTCTTTCAGGGTAATGCTTTCCAACTACAAGGTGATTTTGTCAATGCATATCTTACAATAATTCCATCAGAAATGCAAATTTCTTTAGGAAATAAATTTGAAGTCTTATTTAAAAGAAATCGGCAATCAATTATCCCAATGATAACTGAAA
The DNA here is from genome assembly GCF_054136105.1 of Typopeltis vanoorti. Taxonomy (NCBI): domain Eukaryota; kingdom Metazoa; phylum Arthropoda; class Arachnida; order Uropygi; family Thelyphonidae; genus Typopeltis; species Typopeltis vanoorti. The sequence goes on along the minus strand of NC_143550.1, from coordinate 75,991,196 downwards.
AGTCGTATTTTTTACCCACTGTCGATTTTTCATAAACGTTTTCCTTCATTCTTCTTCTTCTTCTTAGATTACTTCATATGCTACCACAAATACATAGTTATTTATTATTATTATTATTATTATTTCACTGATTATTAGCTCGGATTGTATATTTTATGTTAACTTTCTGTTACAAAATTCTAAACAATTAGAACTTTTCACAAAGAAACTTTCAAAGAATTTTGTGGCTCGCCCATTATTTTTACATTACCAAACACAAAACACCACAACACAAAACAGCAGCTGCAGTGAATAAACGATTACCTTAAATCCAAAGTCACTCGACTCTATGGTATTTTCTTATAGTACTGTTTACACTTACCATGCCCTACCCTGACCATTCCTTCAAAAATGAACCTTTTGCACAGATGACTCAATGACATGCTTTCACATGGTGCTGGATATAATGTTGGTGTGTTTTTATTTTACTTTGTGTGGGGAAAGGTAAAATTTGTATACGTGTTATCTGTAGAGTACAAACATTTTATCTATACCAAACTTTAAGAGTTAAAGTCGTGTTTTGGGTTAATTATCTGCTATCTCTCTGTAAAACAACCAAATTCTAACAGTTCGGATTTTCGATTATGTGAAGGAATTGTTTTCAGATAACTCAAACAATGTCAATAGGTAGTATTAGACAAATGGAATCCAATTTCAGTAATAAATTGGATTCCATTTTCTGAAAGGATAATGCTGTTACAACTTAAGGGAAACCCCATTAACATAAATATCATCCAAGCTTATGCACCCACAGCTGACAAAAGTGAAGAAGATGTTGAAGAGTTTTATGAACACCTAAAAGAGATTAAAAACCTAACAAAGAAACATGATATAAACATAGTGATGGGTGACTTCAATGCAAAAGTGGGAAGAGGGGGTGATGGAGAAATTGTTGGCGAACATGGCTTAGGCACCAGAAACGACAGAGGAGACCATCTAGTTCAGTTCTGTCAGGAAGAAGATCTAACAATAGCAAATACCTGGTTTAAACTGCCACCCAGAAGACTGTACACTTGGAAATCGCCTCAAGATAACCAACATATCATTGTCAGAAATCAAATTGATTATATACTGATAAATAAAAGATTCCACAGTAGTATAAAGAGTGCAAAGACTTATCCTAGAGCAGATATCTCATCAGACTACAATCCCATAGTTGCAGAAGTACATCTTAGATTAAAATCAGCTAAAAAATCACAAAAGAAGAAAAAGAAAATTGATGTAGAAAAACTGAAAGACCCAAACATAAATAAAAGTGCCAAGACACAGCTTAACCTGCGATTACAACAGATTAACATGGAAGAAAATAAAAGTGTGGAATCTCTTTGGAATAGCTTAAAGAATGCCATCGTAACAACAAGTATTGAAGAAGTAGGTTATGTGAATAATATAAAACAACAGGAATGGATGACAGATGAAATTCTTTCTCTTATTGATACAAGAAGAATGTACAAAAACAAAGACCTTGCCAGGTATAGAGAAACACATAACATCATCAAGAAAAAAATAAAAGAAGCCAAGGAAAATTGGATGAAAAATTTATGTACTGAAATTGAACTGCTTCAGAAGAAACATGATAATTTCAGTCTGTATAAGAAAATCAACGAAATTTCTGGAAAACTGAGGAAAAAGCAAATAGTGTCTCTAAGAGACGAAAATGGAAAAATAGTTCTAGAAGAAGAGAATAAAGCACAGATTTGGGTAAAATATGTAACAGAACTTTTCAATGATACTAGACAGAAGCCTATAAATATAAAAGATAACATTCAAGGACCAGCAACATGAAAAGCGAAATAGAGAATGCTATACGAACAAGTAAAACAGGAAAAGCCAGTGAACGAGATGGTGTGCATACAAAATTTTTAAAATTAATAGAACCAGATAACATCAAACTTCTTGAAAAACTATTTAATAAAATATATGAAAGTGATGAATTTCCATCAGATTGGCTCAAATCTACATTTATCACTGTCCCAAAGAAACCCAAAGCGAATTCCTGTGGTGACTTCCGACTTATTAGTCTAATGAGCCAAACATTAAAAATATTTTTGAAAGTAATTCAGAATCGTATTTATAGAAAAAGTGAAGAAACTCTAAGTGAAACACAGTTTGGCTTTCGGAATGGTTTTGGTACTAGAGAGGCCCTTTTCTGTACCCAAATATTGACACAAAAATGCATAGAAAAACAGAAATCTGTCTTTATGTGTTTCATAGATTTTGAAAAAGCATTTGACAAAGTCAGACACACTAACTTAATAGAAGTCCTTCAACAAATAAGGCTAGACGAACAAGACATAAGACTAATAACAAATCTGTATTGTAATCAATCAGCTACTGTTCAATTAGACAACATTACCACCAGTGATATTAACATCAAAAGAGGAGTGAGACAAGGATGTGTACTCTCACCACTCCTGTTCCACATATATGCAGAGGTAATCTTTAAAAAAGCATTGGAAGAATGTTCAGAGGGAATCACAATAAATGGAAAGATTGTTAACAACCTTCGATATGCAGATGACACCGTGCTAATTGCAGATAATATTATGGATCTCCAAAAACTCATTGACAGAGTATACATAGAAAGCCAAAGAATGGGAATAAATATAAACATCAACAAGACAAAATACATGATCATCAGCAAACATCCAGCCTCATCAATGAAACTGACACTCAATGGGAAAAATATTGATTAGGTGTCAAGATATAAATATCTTGGTTGCTGGCTTAATGAACGGTGGGATCCAGAAATAGATATAAAGACAAGGATTGAAGTTGCACGGCAGTCCTTTGTGAAAATGAGAACATTATTCTGCAATAAAGACCTAAACATGGAAGTCAGATGCCGAATGCTGAAATGCTACGTGTGGTCTATTCTGCTCTATGGAGTTGAAACATGGACATTGAAGGCGACAATCATCAAGAAAATCGAAGCCTTTGAGATGTGGCTATACAGAAGAATGCTAAAGATATCATGGACAGAAAAAATTACCAATGAAGATGTCTTAAAATCCATTGGCAAAGCTAAACATCTTGTACAAATAATCCAGAAACCAAAACCATCATATCTTGGCCACATCATGAGAAACAGCAAATACCAACTTCTACAAACTATTTTGATAGGAAGAATTGGTGGCAAAGGAACTAGAGGAAGAAAAAGAATATCATGGTTTGACAACATCAAGACGTGGACAGGAAAGAGCAGTGCACAACTGCTCAGATTAGCACAAGAGCGCAGTTTGTTCGCCAAGATGGTCACTGACCTTCGATAGATAGAAGATAGCACAATAAGAAGAAGAAGACAATTTCTAAAATAATCAACACATGGATATCAGTTTTCAACACTTTTTTCCCATTCCTGGCATTAATTTCACAGTTGTGATTTTTTAAATAATTAAACAGAATTGCATTAAGATATAAAGTTGTGGATTTAAATATCAAGTTCTAATCAGAATAACTGAGTAAAAAATTTAATTGTGGAAAAACACAACAACAAAAGTACTGTCTTTGTTCATATAAGTTAACAAATGCATATTTTATTTTGCTGAAATACTATTTACAAGTATATTCACTGAGAAAAATTCGAAACATGTAATTACCTAAAAATATTTCACAATATTTAATTTAGACTCTTCACATTTTCCAGAGAATTCAATGAAAAAAAATTTTGTTACTCACTGTTTCTTGATTACATTACATCAAAATAGCTGGTCATGAAAAGAGTTTTTAAATCAGATACCATGGTAACCACACTTCTATACATTTGATATTGTGTCAGTCTGGAAATGACACCATGCCTCCGTAAACATTCTGTGTATTATTTTGTCAGCAAATACACAAAAACAGTTTTTGTAAAATGTTCGTAAAGTCCCAAAATAAAGAATCTTTATCAAATTGGATAAAATCTTGAAGATCTAATTTCACCATTGATGAATTTAAATGATTAGGGATAATTTTCCCCATGATACAAATAGATGGTAATTCAGTTTCCAAAAATAGTAAATGATCAATGTCATACATTTTTGGTGAAAATCTCTCAGCTTCTTCAAAACTAATAGAAAAAACTTTACTTCCATCAGCTCCTTATCATCAAGTATTAGTTCCCCATCTTGGCATTTCAGAATATACCAATCACTGAGGTCCATTTCATAGTCAACTCTTCTTTTCAAGTAGCCGAGGATATCAGAGCACTTCCTGTGTAACTTTTTCCAAGTGGTCCTGGATAAATACATCACAATGTACGTATCGTCTAAAATAATAATTGGTTTCCATCCTTTTAGAGCTAGGCAAAGAGTTTTGTCTCGTGCTATTTTCCTGAAGAAAGAAAATTTCAATGACTTTTTTGGCTCATCCATTATTTTACTTTACTTTCCTGAATACCAATCACCACAACACGATATGAGAGTTGCATGGATGAATGAATTGCCGTAGTACCGTTTACCTGACCCTTAACCCTGACTGTTCCTTCCAAAATGAAACTTTTGTGCAGATGATTCATGGACATGTTTCTACATGCTGTTGGATATGATGTTAATGTGAGATTATCTTAAGGGCAAATCTTATCTCTGTGGCTCGAAGGGTATACTATATTATTTTTCCTTATTATGTTAAGTTTTTTATCCTCAAGGGCCCTACGAGGGCCCCAGCGAAATTCCAAACGTTCCAAAATCTATAATAACAAACATCCATGTCATGATTCCTTATCTTATCTTGATCTTGTCAGAAGTGTCCCACCAATCACGACACAATTCCTTTTCCACTAATATATCTTCCTTTCCATTCAAAACAATAACACCACTTATTTAGAACTAACAAATGACGTCACTTATCTTCATCTGATAAGAATAAACATTCATGTCACGATTCCTTATCTTATCTTGATCTTGTCACTAGCGCACCACCAATCAACACGAATCTTATCTCTAATATATCTTCCTTTCCATTCAAAAAATAACGTCACTTATTTACAACTAACAAATGACGTCACTTATCTACATCTCATAACCCCACACACACACACCCACGTCACGATTCCTTATCTTATCTTGATTTTGTCACTAGTGCACCACCAATCGCAACACGAATCCTTATCTCTACCATCTCCCATAATTCCATACGCGAACAAAACAAACAACGTGACGTCACACACATATATGCCCCAGGGAAATTCCAAACATTGCAATCTCATGACGTCACGCTCACAATGACGTCATCTTCTTATCAACTAATGACGTCATGATTCCTTATCTTGATCTTGTCACTAGCGCCTACCCTACTACTGCCCATCTTAAAACTAAAGCTATCTCTCAATTCCCTTTTCATTCTTCAGATTATATTTTCCATACGAAAAACCTTTGTAATTTTTTATTGCAAATCATAAACACTAAAATTCATCAAAACCAGTTCATCCATGCTTGAGCCATTTTATACGAACGGAAAGCATACATGATGAATGAAGCTGATAGCTACAGTTCACTTGTAAACACCTTAAAAATCAGCTTGACTTGTTATACAATTCATTAACAACGTAATCTGTCAGTTTTTTTTTTTCAATTTTAGTGCACTGTCCTCTTAAAAATGTTATTTTTTCAGCACTCAGAATTGTAACAAGTAGGTATTAATTTATTTACGACTACTCAATATTCGGTCTAAATATATTAGAGAAAACAGGGAGGGAGAGAGAGAGAGAGAGAAAACGAAAGAAAGAAGAAAGAGACGAAAGTGAAGGTGGATTCATTCAGTCACTGAATACTCACAGTACACTGAAGACATCGCCATCCCCCCCCTACACCGCCGAATACAGCAGCATCAGATATTAAGCCAAGTTTTGAAAGACTGAGGCTGGACGTGTATTTTAATGGCATTCGTTTATAGGGTTGTGTATGCAACGTTGTGTGACCCAAATGCGACGGTCTGGGTGGTAACTTAATCCACTTAGTGGTATTAAAAGATTTAAATGACGCAAGTAATCCTGTCGATTCTTCCAGAACTTTAGATTACTATCAGTCTTAATCCTCTTCATAAACAAATAAACTTAATAAGTTAAGCTCGTCTTGAGCTATCAAAGTGGAAGTATAGGAAGCTAATCGCTTCCTCCCCCCCCCCCCAGAACTCATTGTGTCATACAGCAAAGAATGCAGCTATTAAAGAATATATTTCTTCCTTGCAGTATTGGGACACAACACAGAGGTACGAAGCCATAACTTCGGGTATAGCATAAAAATATCAATATGAAAAAATTTTGAAATATCCTATAAATGCTCAAATTGCATCGAACAACTAACTGGCCGGGGGGGGATGTTACGTCTTAAAGCGAATGTAGGTATCCGATTAAATATGAACTTAAACATTTTCAATATCACTATCCAGTTTTTCAAGAAATAGAATTGCATGTTAACATACTAATTGCATTTCATATGAACTTGTAAATACAAATATCGAAATTTGCTTAATAGGCGAAAGGTCTTCTTTGAATTATTGTCCTTTAGCCGGCATCATTTTATTTGATCGAGAACCAGCAAAAAAATTCAGCAAGTATACTGGAGTTTCACTTGCATGAGTAGTACCATTGTTCCATACAAGAAAAAACCTGAAGAACCTGATAGAATCGTTCACTACATTCACCACTTACAGAATACATATCTGGTAGTTGCATCTTTTGCAAGATACGTGCAATTGTCACTTTTGCAGATCCTAAACAGCTTTAAAAGTCTCCCGTGCCTATTTTTTTTCTCTTCACTGTTATCATTTAAAATATCACGGAAAGAACTTTTCTTCATAATGTCTGAATTATTTAATGTTCTCATCATTTATTCTTTGAAACCATTGCCATTTTTATTAAAGCCTTAACTAAAATATTCATCAAACACAATTTGTGCGAACCTGGAGGCTAAACTCTGATGATATTATACTAATTGCAACATCATCAAAAGAATTAGAACACATAATCATTGAATTAAATGAAGTAAGTTTAAGGTTAGGTCTGCAAATAAATATGGATAAATCAATACGTAGTGAAATTACCTCAGAACAAAAACAAATAGAAATAAATCAAAGACACATTGTGAAATACTGCTTATCTAGGAGAGATCATTACAAACCACCATAAATTTGATAATTAAATTTCAGCTAGAATAACAACAGGATGGAAAATTCTTAATCATTATAGAGATATATTTAAAACAATTAAAGATCTACAACCAGTGTTTACTCTCAACAGTGACCTATGGTAGTGAAACCTGGAGCTTGACTAAAAAACAACTAGAAACTAAAAACAATCAAAGAAACCTGGAAAAAGCCATTTTGAAAATAACCCGGTTAGATAAAAAAAGAATAATACTTGGTAATGAAGCAAGCAAAGATAATAGACATTACTTTTATAATAAAAAGCAATAAATGGCTCTGGACAGGACATGCGATGAGAATGTCTGACAACAGTTGAACAAAGAGAACAACAACAGAATGGAGACGCTAAGAACTGGTTATCAAAAACCAGGTAGACCAGCGGTAAGATGGGATGATGAGATAAAAAGATGTTATGAATATTTATGGTGGACAAGACCGATAACTCATGCAGTTTCCTGATGAGAGGACTGAATGACTGATTCTCATCTTTTAATTGACACACACACACGGAATCTGCACTGCTCAAACAGTTACAAACCACCGTGCAGCATCACCTAGTCTACCCTTTGCCCTACACCAAAATTCACTTCTAACGCATGCAAAGAAATACTAATTCATATAGGTGCAAAACCAGATGTCGCTCTCAAAGTTAGTCATGCGTCTGCCTGCTGTGGTTCTTCATAACAGTGCGATCATGGCAGCATATGAGCTAGTTATCTAATTAGGCAGTGAGAGGATATTACGCATACCATGTTATGTAATGACATAACCATTGTGCATATGCATACTCTAGAAAACTGAAGAAAAAAAACCGTTTGTCCTCAAACAATATGGATGTCATTTTGTATTCAGCGGATACATTTATATTAAAATCGCCTAACATAGGACTAATTTCCTCTTCACTAATTAGCTTTTAAATCGCGGATAACTCCACATAATACTTAATACGTTATTTCCTCAACAGCAGTGAACTACATGCAACCACAACAAAATAATTTGCTTTCCTTTCATTAAACAGTTTGTAAGAGTCAACATTCTTTAATACCTTATGATGAAGAGATGCTAAAATAGTCTTCTCTACAAAATATAAATAAAAAGCTTAAATACGAAATTAAAACCATCTCATTTACTCCAACTAGACATTATTTATAGGTTGAGTGCTAGGATTATTTTGAAGCATTATACATAAAGTTAACTCTAAGATAGAGTTAACCTATACTATTTTTCCTCTGATTTTCACTAGTGATTGCGGCTTCCCACTCTCCTAAATATCATAAAGAGGAAAAAATATCCCCAACCCAAAAGAAAGAAAGAACAACTCAGCTATCTGTCTATGTTATAGAAGATGAGATCCTCCGTATCGATCGACGATGCCTATTTGTTGAAAAGACAAGTTTTGAATTCTACGACGAGGATATTTCATAAAGGATTTTCAACTGAAGATTATATTATAACTGCCTTCTCATGCAGTTATAATGCCCTCCCGCAAAACACGCAAACTTCCCAAAAGAACACACGCATTTAGCATGATACCTCTCCTAATCGCGTTTGTTGTTTTGACCGTAATTCAAACCATCGAAATCCAACCCTATTTACAACATTGTAAACATGTTTCCAAATTAGCGCAAAGGAAGTTATAGGGCTTCTGAAATGTTCACTGAGTTTCGAGCAATGAAAGAATGAAACGAATTCCATAAACTTAAGAAGACAGCATATCTTATTTCCAATAATATTGGATATTGCCAAAGTAAAATATAAATAATTATAGCAAATATCCTACCGTGGCTACTGTCATCTTGGGTATATTGTTTATCTATCAGTTATTTAAACAGATAGATAACTGATAGATAAACAATATATATATATATATATATATATATATATATATATATATATATATATATATATATATATATATATATATATATATATATATATATATCAGTTATTTAAACATCATACCTTAAAAAGATGTGCATGTTATTGATCCATGTAATGCAGCTTCAATCGCTCATGGCATAATGCGCACAGGTATGTTTGTGTGTGTATACTCGCAGCACACATATATACACACATGTATACACGTTCAAGCTGCACTCTCTCAGTCGCCTATTTACCGTTAAAACACGCAAGTACATTTTTTTTCTTTACTGACTTCTCTAAAGACATTCATATATATATATATATATATATATGTGTGTGTGTGTGTGTGTGTGTGTGTGTGTGAACTATAATTTTGTGCTGATTTCTAATACATTTTATCTAATTATCGGGTCGATTTTTTCTTGTAATGTAACTATATCGTAATGACACATAATGACCATATTACACTTACACACTGGTATACCTTGTCTCTGTATTAATGCATACGTGCTATGATTACTTTTTCCTTGTGTTTATTGGTTATCATATGTTTTAGTGGGTGATACAAGACGTGATACCACATCTTACTAAACTATTGAATGATTTTCTACACGAAAATGTGGTCACTATATAAAAAGTAGATTACCCTCACAGCGAGTTACCCACTCTACCCCTGTGATATCGTATATATTATAAGAATTAGACAAATTCTTCTATTCAAAAAAGAATATTATTGGAAATAAATTTCGTGATATTTTGAACTAATTGTAAATCATTAACTTGGTCGCCCATTGCATTTATTGCAATAAATTCTGCAATTCATTGTAGATAATTTAGAAAAGTCTATTTATCTTAGAAAATAACATTCCATTCCATTATTACTCTTCAAGGCTATAACTGTAGTCATTACTCTCAGGAATATAGGAAATCAATCATTCTCAGAAAGACTGCTATGGCACGTGGACATTTTAATGCATTCCTGTTCATTATTTCTTTTTATCATATGGTCTAGCTTCAGTGATGTATCCTGCTATTTCTTTCTTTCTTTTGCCAATGTTATGGTACGAATACCAATAGTAAGTGCAAACGTCATCTGACCGAATTCCATACATTCCTAGGACAATAATTTGGAACAAATAGTAGATAAGAAGACTATTGTTTCCTTGGGCTACTCACTGTGAATCATTGGGACTGTGATGACAATGTTTAAATGAGCTATTCTTTTATAATTGCACTTTTTCATTCACTAGTCGTACGAAAAAGAATAAAAGTGCAATTATAATAAACAGAAAATTTATTAACAAGTGAGTCGTTCACGTTCTTATTTTTGTATTCCACAAACTTCTTTCAGAAAGAATCGGATAAGATTGTGAAGCCATGTCTGTGGAGTATGTGACGTGTCTTGTGGGATTTCTATAAATATTATTCAGAGAAATATCATTTAGTCGTTTGTGAGATTTTTGAAATCTCACGAAACTCCCACAGCCCAAGGGGAAAAAGGAGTTTAAGCACCCAGAGATCTTACGGAAACTCTGAAGGAGGTTCGTTAAAGAAATGAGATATTCTTTATATCAATATCATAGTTGCGCTACTGTTAATGGAGCGTATTTATGTAGGTTGTTATTTAATAAAAATTAGTCCCAAAATGAAACGAACCCGTTAAAAAATCATCGTCTGACTTTGAAAGTGAGACGAATGATTGAATTGGAATTTACTTGAAACAAGACTCGAAGACAGTACCTTAAGTTTCTTCTCCTCATCACCAGATATTTGAAATATGAAAACTCTTATTGCGGTGTGAGTCAGAAATAGATCTATTAGATCTTGCTTCTGCCAGTTAGCATCAAACTAAAATTATTAAAATAGCAAAATTAATTAAGAATAACTAACTCAAAGTAGGCTCCCAAACTAGTACTACCTAATATCGAAGCCAAAATGGTTGAAACCATTAAATATATAAACAGTGAATCCATTGTATTATCCTGAAATCACACAAAAGTTCCATCCTATGTATTACACTTACTGGTCTGTTCTGAAAACTCACTGACGTTTTATAAGTGTAAGTTTTGGAAACGACTGTTATAATTAAACTTATCTCCTTTGTCTTTTGATGTGTTCACTTAGCTACTTAATTGTTTTGAGTGAACGTTGGAGGGAACCCTGTTACTTGCATGAAACTAACTCACCTTCGGTTTGTAGGTTTTTAAAAATGAATCTTCCTAGTAATCTAGACCAGGTTGGAATCTTTGTAATCAAAGAGATCATTGCGTATGAAAAATGTCCTAGGCAGCTGCTTAAAATGTATTTAAAAGTGCACGCATTTTATTACGTAAAGGGATCAAGTAGAACTCATTTAGCCTAATAGCATTTGGAAAAATCCGTAAGTAACCGTCTCCGTTCTTAGCAGTCACTTATAACTGAGCCTATGATTATTGGTGATTTTAGAAACATCAGGGACAGAGTACGGCAGACAACTGTTGCCATCTCATGATCCTCCATCTTACCACTCGTAGCGTAATTTAAAATAGCACGGATTCTACGGCCATTTCTGCGTTGTAGAGTTCAAAGCTCTGGTTTTCAAGGAAAATAACCTCTTTTTGCATGTTTCAGCGATCGACTAACTCAGCATATGGAAGAAAAGCATAGAAAAACAAAAACGTTTCTCTAGTCGGTGAGTAGAATCAAACTTATGTTTTTTTCTTCAGAAGGTTTAGCATTATGGTACCGGTAATGTTATGAAATATTTCATGTTGCTTTATGAAATATTAATGTAACTATGATTTTAATCCTAATTGATGAAATAAAAATTCTCAAAAATGTTTTCTTATTCGATGTTTTGTATAATTTTTCATCAGTGATCGTGGGTTAAAACTGGGTTCAAAATTCCATAAGTATATGAAGAATGCCCTCTTGAAATCGTTGGTTTTTTGCTTCCACAAAACAAAAACCTCGGAAGGATATGAAATTATCAGACATAATGCTAGGGTTCCCCCCCCCCCCTTACATTTCTCTAATGTACCAAATCCAACCAAATACGATTTATGTAAGGTCCATATGGATATTAGTTCAACTCTATTTCGCCTTACCCAGTTCTGATTTCTGTTTTTACTTAAATTTAAATTTTTATTTAAATAATAATAATAATACTATATATATATATATAGTATTTATATATATATATATATATATGGATGTAGTAGTTATGTTTCTTTTTATTAAATAATAATAATAAAATTTTCTCGGAAAACATTAAATTTTTTAAACATTAAACGTTTAAATCCACTGCAGGAATGTAACAAGTGTTGAGACCTTTTTTTTTAGAAATAATTTTCCCAGAAATTGTTTCCACTGCGAAAACCTTTAAAAAAAAAAAAAAAAAATACTGCGACACAGTAACCAGGAAGTGACGTGTTTCAATCGACCCTGAATCCGCTCGTACCTGCTAACCAGCTTTATTCCTCAAGTCATCAAACAGTTACATTGTGCAGTGGTTGTGTATTGGCTACTCAGTATAGCACCATCGCGTGAGTCTGTTCTCATGGAGAGGTTCTCTGATGTTAAAGAGAAGAACTGTTCATTACGATGTCTGTGCGTAGCAGTTCTATACTACTGAGACACCGGGAAAGGACAAAAAAAAAAAAAAAGTGTTCTGTAAAAGTAGGTCAGGCGACGCTTCTAATCTTTTTGGGGAATCGAAGACGGAAGAGTCAGAAATTATGGAACGCACGTAGTTTTTCGGGAAGAAAAAACATGGGAAACACCCTTCTTAAACACACACACACACACACACGCACGCACGCACACATACATCCGAAGAATACACCATTAGTATCAATTATAGTCCGTTAGGTGGCGTACCGGACAGAGGTTAAGGGTAGAAGAAAATTAAGAGGCATGCGCTAAGTTGATAATTTGCCGATGGTCGAACTCAACCTATGATTTTTTTTTACATCATAATTATTAATATATTAATTCCTGGTACTGGCGACCGTCCGCCTGGAGAGCTTCACTAACTTTACCTCCATTGGTTATTTTTATCTGCGATCTTTGGCACCAAAAGTGAAACTCGTCTTTACGACTTCTCCTGCAGTGATAGGCTTAGGTTAGGTGAGCAAAGATAGATTGCACATCGAGGTCGAGAGTTTTTAACATGATCTTTCCTGGGACTTTTAATCTCTTCTGACTATTGTGAATTATTTGCATGTTTCTGAAGTGACAAAGATGTTGGCAGCGGCAAAGAAAAACAAGTTGGAAAGCGAATAAAATTGAACTTTACTTTTCATGTTTTAAGCATAGAGACCATCTATTCCAAACGTTAATTTGTTTTCTAAAACTATGCAATATATAGATGTTTATGGATTGTAGAAAAATTTATTTAATATATTGTCTTAATAAAAAATGTTCACATTAAAACATAAGTTTTTTGGATTAGATATCTGCGTTTTCAAAATTTATTTGTGTTGATTCTGGCATTGCTCTTTTTATGTAAATTCAAATGTATCCATTGAACAGACTGAGTAATGTAAACTATCTAGTATTTTCTATAAGTATCTAATTTAAATAAAGATATAAAGAAAAGTAAATATATCCCTAGTCTTTTATTCCATCTGTTCATTCCAATTTATTTCTATTTTGTTCTATTTTGGATGCGTAAATGCCGTCACCTGTTTGCCGGTTATACCATGTTTTTACTTCTTGTTTTTAAGGAAATATATATATATATATATATATATATATATATATATATATATATATATATAAGGGATTTTATTTCCCTTAAAACAGTTAAAACTATCCTGAAAACACATATAATTAATGGTCTTGAATTATTCACTCATTGTCTTAACTGCTTTTGTAAAATCGTACAGCAACAGTATCATCAGACTCGTCAATGCAGGAAATTGATTTTTTAAAAAATGAAAGAAAGAAAAAGAAAAAAAGCATTGTTGGTCCTGACGACTGCGTAAACAAATAACTTTTCTCGAATAACAACAATTCTCTAATTGTTTAAAGAAAATAATTTTTCTCCGTAAAAATAAAGAAAAAAGAAAGAAAAAATATTCCAAATGAATTTGATGAGTTTGAAGATGCAAGAAGAGGATATATTCTACTAAACAGTGAAATTTGGATGTAACGTAAATTTAAGGCAACAAGTTAAAAGCTATCTAAACTAAATAGCATAAATTAATTAAAAAATATAGAGTTAAAAGTGATAGTCATTTCAGTAGCACACTCAAGTAATTAGACATCTTCATTAAGAGGTTTCGTGAATCGATTCCATTCTGAAATTGAGTTTCTCATAAAAATCCAGCTTGTAACCCTGGAGAGAAAGAGACTTGTGCAAAGTTATTATTATTTTTTTTGTTTGTTTGTTTTTGTTTGTTTGTATAGTAAATTTCACAAGAGATCAGGCAACTTTGTAAAGTAGTATTAGGAGCTGTATACAGATTTCAGTAGTATGAATAATTATTTTTCAGAGTAAAAATCAGTCCTTGACAAAATAACTCTACAGTAGAGGTGATATCACCTGTATCGAAGATTTATTTCGTCTAGATTATTTTTAGAATGATTTATATTCCAGACACAGCTTGCCGTCTGAAATAATGTGGTTATTACTTCAATGATTACAATGCACATAAGTCCAGAATTTCGATAAGGATGAAGTAAAAGTATCAATTTTAAGTGGCCAAATAGCAAGGATTTTTTTTATTTTTTATTTTTATTAAGCATTGGTATTAATTTTACTATACTGAGTTGGTGTTTTGATCAAACGTAATCATTTAATAAAACTATCAGAACATCGAGTTAGGAGAGTATCATTCAGCAACAAAAATGGGGGTTTCATACGGTATGGTGCAAAAAAAAAAAAAAAAAAAGTAATGAACTTCGACACCCGTTTACCCCATACCGTTGTAGTTATTCAATATTTTTTTTCCCGCGCGCCATTCTGTACAATTACTATCCAGGAAGTCCTTGAGTAATTCGTATTAAATCAAATATTATTTTACAGAGATTAATTTGGATCACCAAAAACAAAATGACAACAACTTTCTTTACTCAAGTTTCGAAATGATTTGTAGGAAGTTCGTACGTTCAGTTGGTTTAGACAAGCCCTTTGGTAGACAAGAACCTTTGTTCGAATCTTGTCCATTACGTGAGGAACCTTTATCAGATGTTTTGAATCAAATGGAAAGTTAGCTGGTCTCATACGGCTGTGTGTATGGGGGGGGGGGGGGGCGGTTCTCCCAAACTCGGGTTTTTTGGTCCCTCAAAACAGGCAAATCGGCCAGGAGAACACACGCAGTTTACAGACAAAAAAATACATTACAGCCAATAGCTTAATTATTAGCTTCATGAGGTGGTGGCAACCTCCCCCGTAAGGGGGCCTCACGATCGTTGTATCATCATATGCTAATTAATTAATTATTAAAGATGTTCATATTTTTAGTTATAATAGTTTGACGAACTGTAAATAGATTCCTCTTATTTTAATATTGAATATTATTCGATCCAAGTAGTCCAATTCTAAATGCAATGTGGATCATTTCATGCTTCATAAGTGCAGATGTTTTTCCAGCAGCATCCAAACGAAGCACCACTACATTGGATGTTCCCTTTTATAAATAGAAAACAATTAAATTACTTAAGAGACTCAAAAATTATCCAATCATATATTTACAAAAAAAAAAAAATTAAAGTGAACGATTTCCTCATTTTTGGCTTGAACTATTAAAGGACTTATGGAAACTTCGAAAATGACAGCTGTTTATGAGACTGAATTCGGACATTAGCCGAGCAACTTGGCATGATATTTGAGGGAAGACAAAGGTGTTGTTTATTATCAATGGAATAACATTAGTTTAAAATGCCTTGTTAGTTTCCGGAATTAAATGTTGATAAAAGCATCGTATCCTTCACCCCATCAGTGATATATTACTGTACCGATTTATTACTTATACCCACCTAGTAACGCCTCCGCAGCTCAGTTGGTATCGACAGAGCCTTTGGAAAGATCTGGATTCGGATCCCATCTATGGCGCGAATCGCCAATCTCATGCGGAGAATTGAAGGGTTGTTTTTTCTCATGGAAATTCAGGTTTGATCGTCCATGAAAACAGTCAAACCAATCCCCCTAATCACACATATTTACAATCAACGAAAGCAATGAAACCACCTTATTCAGTTATTATTCCCTAGTAAAGTATTAGATTGAAGTGACAAACAACCCTACTAATAGCTTGGTTGTACGTCCTTAGTTGATGAATTAGTAATGAAAGTGTTGGATTTCATGATCCATGCTTTGAATTCTGCATCGATCAAGATAAATGCTTCTTTTGATTGGATATTTTCATTTATCGCACTTTTCTAGTTATACCCGAATCACTGTTGCAAATGATGTTATTATTGGCAATTAACTGGACTTTTTTTTTAAAGAAATATCCGATATATTATTATGGTTATTTATTTACATTAATTGGGAATTTTGGTCCCGAGTATAATATTTTCTTAAAAGTATGCTACTAACGTCCTAACAAAGTCTTCGATAAGACCTTTCGTTTAGTGACAATCACTTTATCAGCATAGGAAAGGTACGAAATTCAGCTTTTTTATGAATGTTCAAAATGTACGAAAACGTGTTTAATTACTTATTTCTTAGAATAATTATGTTAATGATAGTTGCCTTATCGCACCTGAATGGAAGATTGACGAGAATACACTAGAAAAGGATTACATCGAGAGAGAGAGCAATTTATCGTAAACAAAAAGCTATTGTAATGGAATTCAAAGCCGCCTGAAATTCAGATTTATGAGTTGGTTGTTATGGTATTTTTATAATCTTTATATATGCAAAGAATCGCTTCGCAAATGTGAAGTGATTATTACAGTGGCGTTGCTAGAGCTTTTGCCG
Organism: Typopeltis vanoorti; assembly: GCF_054136105.1. Taxonomy (NCBI): domain Eukaryota; kingdom Metazoa; phylum Arthropoda; class Arachnida; order Uropygi; family Thelyphonidae; genus Typopeltis; species Typopeltis vanoorti. The sequence goes on along the minus strand of NC_143550.1, from coordinate 75,974,260 downwards.
CCCCTCTCAATACACACCAAAAATACTATAAAAAGAGAAAACGACGTATAGGTAAGGTTCAAAGTGCTGCCCACTAGCTACGCCACTGGATTATTACACGATATGTTTATAAATGTGTGAGTAGTATGGGAGGCTCGTTGAACAAAATGCTTCCGGTGGGCGTGGCTTCTTGACGTCATTGTGTGTGACGTCATGAGTTTGGAATGTGTTAGAATTTCCCTGTGGGCATATGTGTCAATGGCTTCAGTTCTTCTGTTTTCGTTCGCGTATGGCATTATGGGTGATGATAGAGATAAGGATTCGTGTTGTGATTGGTGGGATACTTTAAACCAAATGCTTCCGGTGGCCGTGGCTTCATGAGTCAGGAATTTCCCTGGGAGCATATGTGGTCAATGGCTTCAGTTCTTGTGTTTTGGTTCGCGTATGGGATTATGGGTGATGGTAGAGATAAGGATTCGTGTTGTGATTAGTGGTGCAATTCTGACAAGATGAAGATCCAGATAAGATAAGGAAAGGTGACGTGGGTGGGTGTTGTTATCAGATGTAGATAAGTGATGTCATTTGTTAGTTGTAAATAAATGACGTCATTTGTTATTTGTAAATAAGTGACATTGTTGTTTTGAATGGAAAGGATGATATTAGTGGATAAGAAATCGTGTCGTGATTGGTGGGACACTTTAAACAAGATCAAGATAAGATAAGGAATCGTGACGTGAATGATTGTTATGAGATGTAGATAAGTGACGTCATTTGTTAGTTGTAAATAAGTGACGTTATTGTTTTGAACGGAAAGGGAAATATATTAGTGTATAAGTAATCGTGTTGTCATTGGTGGACACTTCTGACAAGATCAAGATAAGATAAGGAATCGTGACGTGAATGTTTGTTGTTATTGAGTTTGGAATGTTTGGAACTTCGCTGGGCCCCTTCTGTCAGTAACATCACGTGATGTTTTTGGTTCGTTTTTTGCCTTGTGGGTGATATTTAGAGATAAGAATCGTGACGTTTTGTGTTTGGAAATTCACAGTTTCGAGCTTTTCTGAATAATTTAATTATATGGTATGTCATTCAAACATACAGTTTTTTTTTCCTTCTTCTATAGATGGTTGTACTAATTTTCCAATATATTTTGGGGTATTTCTTTACTGTTAAAGGGTGGGAATTCTTAGAGAAAGTCGTGATGGCGGCAGTGTAATAAGCTATTCGAGCTTTTCTGAATAATTAATTATATATACTAATGTAACTCAAACACACTTTTTTTTTCTTCTATTGATGGTTGTACTAATTTCCAATACATTTTGGGGTATTTCTTTACTGTTAAAGGGTGGGAATTCTTAGAGAAAGTCGTGATGGCTGCCGTGTATCGAGATTTCTGAATAATTTATTATACTGGTGTCCCTTAAAACACACACACACATAAGACATGAAAAGACGCCAATGTGTCCATGTAGATACTCTAATATACCCTGTGATTATTCTTATGAAAACAAAAAAAAACCGTTCAGTTTTAGAATTACATTTACTAAAAACATACAACCAATGATTATTGTATTAGAATTATGAATTGTTATGTTTAAGTTAAAAATTCACTTACATTTCTTTCCAGAATGAGAATATCTTGGTACTATCTAGGTTTTCTGAATATTCCACATTGTTGATTAACATATATTCACAGAACACAATTACAAGTCTGAAAATTGCAGTTCACTTTTTCATTATAGCTTACTGTGGCTAACATATATTCACACCACAAAACACACAAAACATAGGAGATGAAAGATATTTCTGTAAATAACCAGAAAAGCTAGTGGACTACTTAATTTACTTTAGTATCCGATTGGTTCTCTGTATTAAATCTTTCCCACTGTTACCCAACCTTGGTGGGAAATTCTATGCACTGTTTTGTTTAGGGTAAGTGTTATTTCCGGTTTCGAATTCCGATTGCTGTTAGAGTACGGAATTTTGACAAGTGAAATTATTATTATTATTTTTTTTTTTCAAATTGATTGGTTATTTTCTGTATTTTACTTTTAAAGGTCATATTCTAACAGATTAACTGAGCAAAATTAAAATATATATATATAAAGTGTATGTGAATTTATTTTCCAACACTGTATATTTCTCATTAAGTCTTATCTTAAACTTGCCCAAGCTTGGTGGGAAAGTCTATGCGCCGTTTTGTTTAGGGTAAGTGTTATTTCCGGTTTCGAATTCCGATTGCTGTTAGAGTATGGAATTCTGACAAGTGAAATTATTATTTTTTTTTTTCAAATTGATTGGTTATTTTCTGTATTTTACTTTTAAAGGTCATATTCTAACAGATTAACTGAGCAAAATTAAAATATATATATATAAAGTGTATGTGAATTTATTTTCCAACACTGTATATTTCTCATTAAGTCTTATCTTAAATATATCTCACTTATCCGCTCACTGTTTGTTGTACGTAGGTGAGAAATCGTGTGTTTTAGTTCGAACTCTTGGTTTCCGTTGGGAAATTACCAATATAACTATTAATTTTACCTTCGATTCCTTGTGCTTTTAACCTATTTCTGTAAGTGGAATTTATTTATTTTATTTATTTTTTTCTTTAGCATTAGTAAATTTTAAGTAACTGATATGAGACAAACAAGGTTTTGAACTCTCCGCAACGTTTTTCTACAGCAATCTTTTTAAGAGTTTTGTAATGTGTCATTGGTTTTAAATATCTAATAAAAAAAAAACTCTCTGGTTACTTTGTGGCATAAAATTTCACAAGGAAAAAAAGAAAAAAAAGAAAAAAAATGTTATCCTCCTTATTAAAGTTGTATATAACACATCAACGACACTCAAGTGTTCATTTAAATTTACACATTTTATTTGAATAATATATTTTTTACAAATTGTATTAACTGAATCTAACAATACAGAAAATAAATAAATAAACTGAAAAATACATCAAAGGTTCTTCCCAGACCTGTGGAATTGCCATTATTTGGTTTTTGACAATGTGACTCTCATCTGAAAGTTAATTTTTCGTTTGGCGTTCGTTGGGAATTTATTACTGTAGTAAAATTAAGGGTTGTGTATTTATTTCTTTGAATCCAATATGTATACTTCAGAGAATTATTAAAAGCACAGAATCTTTCGTTATGTTTCCAAAAGCATTTAAAAGTACACGTTATGTTTTCACGTTTTTGGGCATCCAATTTCATTTAAATCAAGAACAGGCCTCCCTATTAACTTCGTTAATGTTTTTGATTTTTCTCTTCCTTTGGCATGATATTTGCATGTTGATTCTATCATCCAATCTCTTAGTTTGTCCAAAGCTAGTGAACCAATTTCCCACTTCAGCTGATGGTTATGTTTTATTAACCAAGAATTCTGTTTTTTTACTCTTTCAGGTAATTCTTTCCAACTACAAGGTGATTTTGTCACTGCATATCTTACACTAATTCCATCAGAAATACAAATTTCTTTAGGAAATAAATTTGAACTCTTATTCAAAAAAAATTGTACATCAATTTTCCCAATGATAACTGAAAATTCGTATTTTTCGCCCACTGTCGATTTTTCATAATCGTTTTCCTTCATTCTTCTTCTTTGATTACTTCATATGGCACCACAAATAAATAGTTATTTATTATTATTTCACTGATTATTAGCTCTGATTGTATACTTCATGGTAACTTTCATTTACCAAATTCTAAACAATTAGAACTTTTCACAAAGAAACTTTCAAAGAATTTGTGGCTCACCCATTATTTTTGCATTACCAAACACAAATCACAAAACAGCAGCTGCAGTGGATGAACGATTACCTTAAGTCCAAAGTCACTCGACTCTATGGTATTTTCTTATAGTACTGTTTACACTTACCATCCCCTACCCTGACCGTTCCTTCAAAATGAACCTTTTGCAGAGATGACTCAACGACATGTTTTCACATGGTGTTCGATATACTGTTGGTGTGTTTTTATCTTACTTTGTGTAGGGAAAGGTAAAATTTGTATATGTGTTATCTGTAGAGTACAAACATTTTCTCTATGCCAAACTTTAAAGAAGAGTTAAAGTCACGTTTTGTTGGTTTAATTAGGTGCTTCTCTCTCTCTCTCTCTCTGTAAAATAACCAAATTCTAACAGTTCGGATTTTTCGATTATGTGAACGATTTGTTTTCAGATAACTCAAATAATGCCAATAGGTAGCATTAGACAATTTCTAAAATAATCAATACATGGATATTCGTTTTCCACACTTTTTTTTTCCCTGTCCTGGCATTAATTTTCACAGTTGTGATTTTTTTAAAATAATTAAACAGAATTGCATTAAGATATAAAGTTGTGGATTTAAATATCAAGATCTAATTAGAATAACTGAGTAAAAATTCACAGTGGAAAAACACAACAACAAAAACACACATCTTTGTTCATTTAAGTTTGCAAATGCACATTTTATTTTGCTGAAATACTATTTACAAGTATATTCACTGAGAAAAATTCGAAACATGTAATTACCTAAAAATATTTCACAATATTTAGTTTAGACTCTTAACATTTTCCAAAGAGTTCAATGAATAAAATTTTTGTTACTCACTGTTTCTTGGTTACATTACATCAAAATAGTTAGTCACGCAAAAGAATTTTTAAATCAGATACCATGGTAACCACACTTCCATTCGTTTGATATTGTGTCAGTCTGGAAATGACACCATGCCTCACTAAACATTCTGTGTATTTTTTTGTCAGCAAATATTTAAAAAACGCGTTTTTTATGATAACTTTTTTGGAAAAAAAATAAAAAAACGCGTTTTTTTTTTTTTCCCAAAAAGTTATCAGTATCAATTGGAGGTGACATCACTAAAAGATATCCGCAAATGATGAGCTCACTCATCTCCACTAGGCTGAGCAGACATCTTTTGGAGGAGAGGGGATAGTGAGAGACTAGGGTGATGGGGTTAGGTGGGGAAGCATTGCAGGGAAGACATCTGTCACCCTCTGTGATATCACAGAATGAGAGACATATGTTCCCCAGAAATATCCAAACACATATCGACATTGCTGTCATGTTTTGTTTGGCTATGGAATTGTGGGTGATGTTTTTGAGATAAGATATCTTGGAATTTTCCCAGGGTGACACACATCCGTCATTGTCGTAATGGTTTATCCAACACCATGTAGAAACATGTCCGTGAATCATCTGCACAAAAGTTTCATTTTGGAAGGAACGGTCAGGGTTAAGGGTCAGGTAAACAGTGCTATAAGGAAAAATAAACGAGTCAATTGTCTTTGCAGTTATGACAATTCGTTCATCCTGTGAAGTTATCGTATTGTGTTGTGGTGATTGGTATCCAGGAAAGTAAAGTAAAGTAAAATAATGGGTGAGCCACAAAAGTCATTGAAATTTTCTTTCTTCAGGAAAATAGCACGAGACAAAACTCTTCACCTAGCTCTAAAAGGATGGAAACCGATTATTATTTTAGAAGACACGTACATTGTGATGTATTTATCCAGGACCACTTGGGCAAAATTACGCAGGAAGTGGTCTGATATCCTCGGCTACTTGCAAAGAAGAGTTGACTACGAAATGGACCTCGGTGAGTGTTATATTCTGAAATGCCAAGATGGGGAACTAATACTTGGTCATACAGGAGCTGATGGAAGTAAGGTTTTTTCTATTAGTTGTGAAGAAGCTGAGAGATTTTCACCAAAAATGTATGACATTGATAATCATTTACTATTTTTGGATACTGAATTACCATCTGTTCGTATAATGGGAAAAATTATAGCTAATCATTTAAATTCATCAATGGTAAAATTAGACTTTCAAGATTTTATCCAATTCGATAAAGATTCTTTATTTTGGGACATTTACGAACATTTTACAAAAACTGTTTGTGTATATTTGCTGACAAAAGAATACACAGAATGTTTAGTGAGGCATGGTGTCATTTCCAGACTGACACAATATCAAACGTATGGAAGTGTGGTTACCATGGTATCTGATTTAAAAATTCGTTCATCCTGTGAAGTTATCGCATTGTGTTGTGGTGATTGGTATCCAGGAAAGTAAAGTAAAGTAAAATAATGGGTGAGCCACAAAAGTCATTGAAATTTTCTTTCTTCAGGAAAATAGCACGAGACAAAACTCTTCACCTAGCTCTAAAAGGATGGAAACCGATTATTATTTTAGAAGACACGTACATTGTGATGTATTTATCCAGGACCACTTGGGCAAAATTACGCAGGAAGTGGTCTGATATCCTCGGCTACTTGCAAAGAAGAGTTGACTACGAAATGGACCTCGGTGAGTGTTATATTCTGAAATGCCAAGATGGGGAACTAATACTTGGTCATACAGGAGCTGATGGAAGTAAGGTTTTTTCTATTAGTTGTGAAGAAGCTGAGAGATTTTCACCAAAAATGTATGACATTGATAATCATTTACTATTTTTGGATACTGAATTACCATCTGTTCGTATAATGGGAAAAATTATAGCTAATCATTTAAATTCATCAATGGTAAAATTAGACTTTCAAGATTTTATCCAATTCGATAAAGATTCTTTATTTTGGGACATTTACGAACATTTTACAAAAACTGTTTGTGTATATTTGCTGACAAAAGAATACACAGAATGTTTAGTGAGGCATGGTGTCATTTCCAGACTGACACAATATCAAACGTATGGAAGTGTGGTTACCATGGTATCTGATTTAAAAATTCTTTTGCGTGACCAACTATTTTGATGTAATGTAACCAAGAAACAGTGAGTAACAAAAATTTTATTCATTGAACTCTTTGGAAAATGTTAAGAGTCTAAACTAAATATTGTGAAATATTTTTAGATAATTACATGTTTCAAATTGTTCTCAGTGAATATACTTGTAAATAGTGTTTCAGCAAAATAAAATGTGCATTTGCAAACTTAAATGAACAAAGATGTGTGTTTTTGTTGTTGTGTTTTTCCACTGTGAATTTTTACTCAGTTATTCTGATTAGATCTTGATATTTAAATCCACAACTTTATATCTTAATGCAATTCTGTTTAATTATTTTAAAAAAATCACAACTGTGAAAATTGATGCCAGGACAGGGAAAAAAAGTGTGGAAAACAAATATCCATGTATTGATTATTTTAGAAATTGTCTAATGCTACCTATTGACATTATTTTAGTTATCTGAAAACAAATCGTTCACATAATCGAAAATCCGAACTGTTAGAATTTGGTTATTTTACAGAGAGAGAGAGAGAGAGAGAAGCACCTAATTAAACCAACAAAACGTGACTTTAACTCTTCTTTAAAGTTTGGCATAGAGAAAATGTTTGTACTCTACAGATAACACATATACAAATTTTACCTTTCCCTACACAAAGTAAGATAAAAACACACCAACAGTATATCGAACACCATGTGAAAACATGTCGTTGAGTCATCTCTGCAAAAGGTTCATTTTGAAGGAACGGTCAGGGTAGGGGATGGTAAGTGTAAACAGTACTATAAGAAAATACCATAGAGTCGAGTGACTTTGGACTTAAGGTAATCGTTCATCCACTGCAGCTGCTGTTTTGTGATTTGTGTTTGGTAATGCAAAAATAATGGGTGAGCCACAAATTCTTTGAAAGTTTCTTTGTGAAAAGTTCTAATTGTTTAGAATTTGGTAAATGAAAGTTACCATGAAGTATACAATCAGAGCTAATAATCAGTGAAATAATAATAAATAACTATCTATTTGTGGTGCCATATGAAGTAATCGAAGAAGAAGAATGAAGGAAAACGATTATGAAAAATCGACAGTGGGTGAAAAATACGAATTTTCAGTTATCATTGGGAAAATTGATGTACAATTTTTTTTTAATAAGAGTTCAAATTTATTTCCTAAAGAAATTTGTATTTCTGATGGAATTAGTGTAAGATATGCAGTGACAAAATCACCTTGTAGTTGGAAAGAATTACCTGAAAGAGTAAAAAAACAGAATTCTTGGTTAATAAAACATAACCATCAGCTGAAGTGGGAAATTGGTTCACTAGCTTTGGATAAACTAAGAGATTGGATGATAGAATCAACATGCAAATATCATATATTACTTGCCAAAGGAAGAGAAAAATCAAAAACATTAACGAAGTTAATAGGGAGGCCTGTTCTTGATTTAAATGAAATTGGATGCCCAAAACGTGAAAACATAACGTGTACTTTTAAATGCTTTTGGAAACATAACGAAAGATTCTGTGCTTTTAATAATTCTCTAAAGTATACGTATTGGATTCAAAGAAATAAATACACAACCCTTAATTTTACTACAGCAATAAATTCCCAACGAATGCCAAACGAAAAATTAACTTTCAGATGAGAGTCACATTGTCAAAAACCAAATGATGGCAATTCCACAGGTCTGGGAAGAACCTTTGATGTATTTTTCAGTTTATTTATTTATTTTCTGTATTGTTAGATTCAGTTAATACAATTTGTAAAAAATATATTGTTCAAATAAAATGTGTAAATTTAAATGGACACTTGAGTGTCGTTGATGTGTTATATACAACTTTAAGAAGAGGATAACATTTTTTTTCTTTTTTTTTTTTTTTCCTTGTGAAATTTCATGCCACAAAGTAACCAGAGAGTTTTTTTTTATTAGATATTTAAAACCAACGACACGTTACAAAACTCTTAAAAAGATTGCTGTAGAAAATGCTGCGGAGAGTTCAAAACCTTGTTTGTCTCATATCAGTTACTTAAAATTTACTAATGCTAAAGAAAAAAATAAATAAAATTAATAAATTCCACTTACAGAAATAGGTTAAAAGCACAAGGAATCGAAGGTAAAATTAATAGTTATATTGGTAATTTCCCAACGGAAACCAAGAGTTCGAACCAAAACACACAATTTCTCACCTACGTACAACAAACAGCGAGCGGATAAGTGAGATATATTTAAGATAAGACTTAATGAGAAATATTCAGTGTTGGAAAATAAATTCACATATACTTCATATATTTATTAATTCTGCTCAGTTATTCTGTTAGAATATGACCTTGAAAAGTAAAATACAGAAAATAACCAATCAATTTGAAAAAAAAAAAATAATAATAATTTCACTTGTCAGAATTCCATACTCTAACAGCAATCGGAATTCGAAACCGGAAATAACACTTACCCTAAACAAAACAGTGCATAGAATTTCCCACCAAGGTTCGGCAACAGTGGGAAAGATTTAATACAGAGAACCAATCGGATACTAAAGTAAATTAAGTAGTCCACTAGCTTTTCTGGTTATTTACAGAAATATCTTTCATCTCCTATGTTTTGTGTGTTTTGTGGTGTGAATATATGTTAGCCACAGTAAGCTATAATGAAAAAGTGGACTGCAATTTTCAGACTTGTAATTGTGTTCTGTGAATATATGTTAATCAACAATTTGGAATATTCAGAAAACCTAGATAGTACCAAGATATTCTCATTCTGGAAAGAAATGTAAGTGAATTTTTAACTTAAACATAACAATTGATAATTGTAATACAATAATCATTGCTTGTATGTTTTTAGTAAACATAATTCTAAAACTGAATGGTTTTTTTTTTGTTTACATAAGAATAATCACAGGGTATATTGCGGTATCAACATGGACACATTAGCGACTTTTCATGTCTTATGTGTGTGTGTGTGTGTTTTAAGGGACACCAGTATAATAAATTATTCAGAAAACTCGAAACACGGCAGCCATCACGACTTTCTCTAAGAATTCCCACCCTTTAACAGTAAAGAAATACCACAAAATGTATTGGAAAATTAGTACAACCATCTATAGAAGAAGGAAAAAAAACTGTATGTTTGAGTGACATACCATATAATTAAATTATTCAGAAAAGCTCGAAACTGTGAATTTCCAAACACAAAACGTCACGATTCTTATCTCTAAATATCACCCACAAGGCAAAAAACGAACCAAAAACATCACGTGATGTTACTGACAGAAGGGGCCCAGCGAAATTCCAAAGATTCCAAACTCAATAACAACAAACATTCACGTCACGATTCCTTATCTTATCTTGATCTTGATCTTGTCAGAAGTGTCCACCAATGACAACACGATTACTTATACACTAATATATTTCCCTTTCCGTTCAAAACAATAACGTCACTTATTTACAACTAACAAATGACGTCACTTATCTACATCTCATAAAAATCATTCACGTCACGATTCCTTATCTTATCTTGATCTTGATCTTGTTTAAAGTGTCCCACCAATCACGACATGATTTCTTATCCACTAATATCATCCTTTCCATTCAAAACAACAACGTCACTTATTTACAAATAACAAATGACGTCACTTATTTACAACTAACAAATGACATCACTTATCTACATCTGATAACAACACCCACCCACGTCACCATTCGTTATCTTATCTTGATCTTCATCTTGTCAGAATTGCACCACCAATCACAACACGAATCCTTATCTCTACCATCACCCATAATCCCATACGCAAACCAAAACACAAGAACTGAAGCCATTGACCACATATGCTCCCAGGGAAATTCCTGACTCATTAAGCCACGCCCACCGGAAGCATTTGGTTTAAAGTGTCCCACCAATCACAACACGAATCCTTATCTCTATCATCACCCATAATGCCATACGCGAACCAAAACAGAATTGAAGCCATTGACACATATGCCCACAGGGAAATTCCAACACATTCCAAACTCATGACGTCACACACAATGATGTCAGGAAGCCACGCCCACCGGAAGCATTTTGTTCAAAGAACCTCCCATACTACTTGTGTGGCACTCTCCGAGGATGAGTAAAAACTTACATTGTAGGGTATTACAAAGTTGAAACACATCTTGTGGCCTTCTTTATAATCAAATGAAATGACTGTTTATAAAATTTGCAGTTTATAAACCTAACGGTGCAAATTTGCATCCGGAATAGAAAAACTAGAAAGTATTCAGTTATTTATGAGATTGCACTTTTTTTTTTTTTTTTTTTTTCCAAATTTTCTCTAGATGACATGAAATAAATCCTGTCCTGAACAGGGAGAGAGCTCATCTTTCTCAAATGATCGCTTAATTCAACCTTTTTTTTTTCCCTAAAAAGCATAGAAAATATTTCCCTCGATTCTTATTAAATGGTAAGAAAGTATATCCCCCCCCCCTTGCAGCCAGAGATTAAATTTTCTTATAAATTTTCAAAATAGACGTCGATACACTCTCTCTCTCTATCACTCAGCCTATACAAGGAATAACATGCTCGTACTATAGTTCATCATCGAAATTTCATTTGTTGTTATTATTACGTGGTATCTTAATTTCAATTTTCCGAAATTTGAATTAGAACCAACTGCTGTGAGTTGTGAGCGCTTTTCTCGTTTTTAAATCGTTTCCTTTTATTTCTTGCTAAACATCTGCTCAAATAATGTACTTACTTGCTGATAATCCCATCACTAACCTCTCATCTTTGTCATCAATATAGATGTCCTCCTCACAAACGTAATTCTGAATTACAGATCTTAAGAAAAGGAACAGCTGCTAAGAAGGTTTTATCATCGTTAACTAGGTCAGCGATGTTAAACGAGAATTTATTAAAACCTCCCAAAACTGTCAGTTAATTAAGTATGATCTAACTTTAGCTGTTTAAAACATATGGCCGAATTTCTCACTGCAACTCTGTCCATAGAAAAGTTTGTGCAACGTTACTAGTTATTCCTTTCTACTAACCTGTTTACCTGTCACTTGGACAGTTGGTGAATTATTGCAAGCTCGGACCGTCTTAATTGCGCTTCTACTGAACGTTATTTAACAGAAATAGGTTTCTAATGCATGATATTTTAGGTCGTTAACAACGTGGTATCTATTTCTGGATGTTTAGCTTTCACACTACCTTGTTTCATTTCAGCTGCCGGATAGTCATAATGAGTGCTCGAGAAATAACTAGCCTTTGTGAATGCTGTGATTTGAAGTGTGCTAAATTATCTGTATTGTTTCATTACATAAGGCTTAGAAATATTTTAGAACGAGTCGTAAATTCGTTTGAATTGTCACGAATTCATTCTGCGCGAGTGTATTATTTGCAAGAAATATTTAACAATCTGATTTAACAAAAATGCTGCCAAATATATACAAAGTATTTCCACCAAACTCTTTTCTTATAAGTTGTAACTCATTATACGATTTTATGAAAAGTTCCCCCCCCCCCGAATTTGACCAGTAAAACGTTTTCAGTACATTTTTTGTGCTAATATTTAAATTTGTATAAAAAAAAAGAGAGAGAGATCGGCCCACGATGCATCCGCCTTGATTTTTTACATTGAAAAAAAAAAAAAAAAATTAAAGAAACAGAAAAAGAGTCTGTTTTTTTTATTTATTTTTTTTTTTTTTTATATACAGAGCTATGTGAACATCCGCTAACAAACTTCATGTATAGGAAAAAATAAGTAAATAAATAAAACGTAATTATTATTATTATTATTATCGAGATTTCGTATATTTTTTTTTTGTTAAGGAAACAGGCTTTTGTTTTCTGTACGACACTTAGTGAAAGTATCCGACTGTCATGTATGTGTATATTAAATATCAAGCATATAGTAAATGCTTGGTTTGATGTTTGCGTGTATTTAAAATTTTGAATTGTCGTATCCAACATCATCTTTAAACTGAAGTGAATTAAATTAATTTAGAAATACGGACACACCTGTAGACTGTTTTCAGATGGGAAGCAGCAATGCTGTCATCATTCAGTAGTAGCGCCTTCGCCATATGACAACTGGTAACAATAATAATAGTAATAATATAATAATAGTGATGATGAATACTCTGCTCAACTATCAGATTGGTGCGGAGGGCTCTTCGTACATTAATGTGGTATTTTAGACAGTTGCTAAATACGTTTTCAAATTACTTGGCTTCAATTCGCACTGATAATGCTTCGCTTTCTTTTCTTGGCAGTCAGTTGAAATGCATGCTGAGTACGAAGTTTCAAATGCGAGCGATATATTTGCTGAACAATTTTCACTTACTATTTCAGGAATGTTTCAGCTTTTGAGCGGTTCAGCAATTCATTTGAATAATTATATGTATATAGATCCTCAAGTAGGCTAAGAATTACGTAATCCAGAAACTCTCCCTATGAACACCAAACTTTTCTTCCCAGTCGCTTCAGGCCTCTAATAACGGGGTGTTCTTTCACAAGGGGGCTATTAATATCATCTGCTATCAAAAGCACTTTCACAACATCTTTGGCACAGTGCGAATCAAATCAACAGTCTGTTGGCATCAGTAGCTGCCCACTCATGCATAGGTTGGCAATTAAATGTTTATGTGCATTATAATGACTCACTGTAGAATCAGTTAAGTAAAATTTGGCAAATTACACAAATCATTTACCCAATAAAATTACGCTTTTCAATAAAAGTTTTGGGTTGCTTCTCATTAGTATATCTGCAAAACCTTTTTTTTAATATGATACCCAGCACAAAAGATTAGAAACCTATAGCACTTTAAGTACCGTGGAAAGGTTAAGGACTTTTTTTTTATCTTTATTAATTTTTATACCTTTTGTATTTTTTTATTTATTTTTATATATTCCGAAAAACTTGCTATAGAAAACATCGAACGTTTTCAAGCCATTTGAAAATAGTTCGATGCTTTCAGGGAAAAATTTGCAGGCTGGAAAATGCAAAATACCTTAAAATGTAAATTAATTTTAAAAAGAATGAAAACACTGTTTACCTTTTGCAAAAACAAAATTATGATTCTGATTGGATAGATTGTTCCCTCTGCAGAAGTAGTTTTCTCCACGAATCGCCTTGGTTTTAAAAGAGACCTGCTTTCAAATTTCATCTATGATGAAAGGAATTTTCTAAGGTAATATCTGACAGACACTTGAGGTAAGTCATTTAATTTTAAATGAAGGCGTGATTCTGCGTTGGTGTTTAATTTCGTTATTGCCTTCGGTGTTCCCCAGCTAGAAAGAATCTCACTCAGTTAAAGCTTAGACGACTAAAAATGCTATCCCCCCATCTAAAAGCAAACTATAAATTCACTTGTAAAACTTCATAAATAGTTCTTTCCAGTTCCTGCCTTGATTATTCAGATTGGAATTCTTCTCTCTCTCTATGTGTCTACCTATCCACCCACTCACATCCATCCAAACAAATCTATTTACTCGTTTTCTCTCGTCATATCCTGCAGTGGAAGACATCACGGTTTAATCGTTCTCCTGATATTCCTTCCTTCCTTTGAGTTATTTTCAAGTATTAAAATACTTCTGTGAGTTATAAAAATAAAAAATACCGTTTTTGATCCATTTCCCGAGTTAGTTGGTATTTTGCGCAGAAAATGAAGTTTGTTCCCCTCCTACAACCTCGGATTTTTAAATGCGAATCTCAGAAAAATCGTTAAGCCCACATTGTTAAATGCAGCAATATGAGCGTTAGGGTTTTTGTATCACGAGATGGCGACAATTGTCTTCTGTACTCTCGCCAAGATGCGTCTGAATCACCCATAGCCCATGGATTGAGCTTTTGGTGACTGCTCAAGGTATCCCCCCCCCCCAAAAAAAGGAATTTGCAGAAGTTAGGACTAAAAGAGCTCTGCCTAATCCCTTTGGGGATTGAAAGGGGTCAGACGATTTTTGTTATTGTTATCGTTGGTTGATTATGAAAGCATAGAATGTTTATAAATGTTTCAAAATAATTTTTGGCACGAAATTAACTTTCAGCATCACTGACATTAGTCCAAGTTCGAAATCGTTTGTTTTTAAGTTAAAATGAGACTTGTTTATTTGGACATGCTAAATTCAAATTTTAGCATAAAAAATGCCTTCAGTTTTTTCAAGAATCAAAATTAGTGTTAACACACTAATTGAAATTTTTTTTAAATTCCCTTGCCTTTGGAACAATAATATTAATGTATAATATTGTTCCATACAATAAACATCTTGAGAACTGTTCCATGATTCGCACTGACATCTCCCAAATTTATAGCAAAGAAATTTACATAGAATCGCATGAAATTAATATTTAAAGAGCTTCATCCCATTGCTTTACATAACTGTCTTCAACAAAATGTCTAAAATTTTCATTCTTTTAACAGACAACTTCGAAAGGTTTTTCATTTTTTTTTTCCTGCTTTGTTATTATCTTTTAAGATATCATCACTTAACTGACTTCCTTACGTTTTTGCAGTACTTATTCTAAGGAATGTATCCTTTAAATATCGGAATCTCAACTTTTTTATTTTTTCAGCGCTACTAAAATTTTTTAGTAAAGCAAGATATCCAATCAAGTATGGCAGGAGAACGTTTTCCAGCTTTACAAAACGAGGATATAAAGGGTTTGTCCGTTGCCATTAAATACTAAATTTTGCCGAAATGGCATAATTTGCCGTTTCGGCAAATTATTGAGTGCGATATCATTTTGAAGCTACTGAAAATTGACTGTATTCATCTTGGTGAATGTATTTAAAAGACAGTGTCTTAAGATTCCTTCGTATTGATAGCTGGGTGGTTTGATTTGAATTTATGGCCTAAGCAACTAAGACTATGAGGCTATATATTATGAATTGCGTGTGTTGTTTTGCATTTAGTTTACAGAATGCTTTTTCGGAAGAAAGTGTATATCTTGACAGTTCAGTAAACAAAATAAGAAAGTGGCGATTCGGCGAAAGATATATTGGTAAACTATTTCACTTCCGCAAGTCCTTATTTCCGGTTGTTTTGTCATTCAAATATCATAACTTTAAGAGAAATATCCACATTCATTGAAGAAAACGGATGTGTGCACTTTTAACTTTCATTCTTTCCAGGACTAATAAAATTTCTAATTTCATTTCGATGATTGATGAAGTCTGTAGGCTTTCAGCAAGAACGAAAGTAGGGTAATAAATTTTAAGTCCATTAACAGGATAACACATAGTTTTTCAAGTTATTGGACAAAGCGTGCAGAAAACTAGCTTATGGAAACAGATTTTCACGACAAAAGTAAAAACTGAGGAAAGGAAAAGGAGAATAGCAGAAGAAAGTTTTAAAATTCCGACGAAAAATTAAAATTTTTAAGATCTGAAATGAGTGAGTGGTTCTGTTAGTATTCTTATAAAAATGATCTGCATATCACCGGAAAGAGGAGGAAAATGGAGGTTTGGTGCATTCATTATATGCCTTTGGGCGTCTTACCAAAATCTGTACACAATCTTTAAAGAAATATTTCAAAATCATTTTTGGAATGCTTTCTACTGCCTAAAAATAAACTTCTAGTGTCAAGACTTGGGTGACCTTAATAAACTTAACGTAGACCTAAATATGTTCTAGTTACAAATATTTCTGTTATATGCGCGTTAGGACGAATGTCAAGTTACTGCGTCTTTCTTTCTTTCTGATCCAATAATTCCTGCACGCGATACATGCGTCCTTTCTCAAGTTCGTGCGCAGAAAATTGAAGCCAAAACACCAGATTACCTTGCTGACAAGCACTGGGAATGGTCGCTATGGAAACTTCGTGAAAGATAGAAGTTCCAAAGTGTTTCCTATTTCGCATACGTGGCCCCGCAGGTAAGAAATGGCGACCTATTCACACACACACACACACACACACACTAGTTTCGTCTTTCAACAGCGAACTTCAACAAACGTCGCCTCAAGGCTTCCAAGCAATTACACTTGCCATACAACTTTCTTCCATTCCCCCTTGCCCCCTACCCTGTCATTCCAACTGTTTAGTGATTTTTAAGATGCTTGCGGTGTTCTTCTGGCACAGAAAATATTTAACTTACATGGAGTATTTTTTTTTTTGAAATATTTATTTTGAAACCGTACACTACCTCAATTGTTTAATAAAAAAAAAAGGCATGGTGGAATAAGATTACAATATTCAAAAGTTTAAGCAACCAGAATACATAAGTGTAAATACACTACTTTCCCTCATCCCCAAAAAATTAGAAACTTCATATTAGCATAGTATTTTTACTTATCCTCACACTTAACAGTAACGTTGTGATTTGGATTCTACTGCCTGGAAGGCATGTAAAACAATTTGAAGTCACTCTTGTAGTAATAATCCCAATAGATTCATCGAACTTCGCACCTGCATACTAAGTATTGAGCATACCCTACCCAGTTTCACAGTTGCATTGAGATGAGGTGGTTATCGAAGCTTATTTCATACCCATGTTCACACATCCACGTGATTAAGCGTATTATCTTGAATGTAGAACCAGTATTGCCTTTAGGAGGATCTGCCATTGTGGAAAGCAAGAGATCTAAAATAGTTTATATTTATGACTTTTTTAGCAATCTTCTTGAGCATTCTCACATTAATCCACGCTCTGTAGCCGAATAGTAGAGATTAAATAGGAATGGTTCGTCAAGTGATTGTTCTCCACACCATCACTGCCTTCGGACTGTAAATCTGGAATTCACACTATCACAGCGTCATTTTTCAAGCCTCAACAATATAGTCCCATAGACGGGATTCGAACTCAGGTCTTTCTAACAAAATGACTTTCGAAACCGATCGAGCTGCGGACTCTCTCTCTCTCTCTCTCTCTCTCTCTCTCTCTCACACACACACACACACACACACACACACACACACACACACACACACACACACACACACACACACAGAAATTTTGAAATATTTTATCCCCTTTATAGCTCTTCAAATGATCTACTTGAAACGAAGTGACAAGATTATTTAGCCAACTGTAAAAAATATTCTAACGATTGGCAATAAATTCATTCTAGGATAGAAAGATAAGAGAAAAAAAACGATAATCTTGTTTACAAAACGAAGCTCAATTGCGTGCTACATTTAGATAACGTTATTCTTTCATATTCAGAAGCCTCAAGTTATGTTTTCAATTGTTAGGCTTGTGGCAACAATAAAAGCTTCCATGTTAAAAATGCTTTAACATGAAACTTCGTTGAATGCGATTTTTTTTTTTCATAAAAATTCTTCATATGTGCTTGTTAGATTTAATTTTAAAAATTTCAGCAGCTTATCATTAAATCATGGTTAAGGCAAGTACATCCAACCATTGTAGGCAACAAAAATAGAAATATCCAACAGTACACTCATGAAAAAACTTAACAATAAGCACGCAGTTCATTCATTTATAGAACCTTCATTATACAAAACACTCTTCTCATCAGCCACCTCAGCTCTATACTGATATTAAACTGTAGTCCTGCATGCTCAAGTGTAAATTATTGATGATTTTAGAGGAAACTTTTACTTATTAATTTATTTTCTAGCCAAAGCGGATAGTAAAAATTTAAATTTTCGTGAAGCCTCAAAATTGACAAATCATAAAACGCATTTCTCTTATTAGATTACATTAAAAAAAAAAAAAAACTGTTTACGGAATTCTGCACATAGATGATTACTGAGGTTGCAAACCGCCAATGACTACATTGCTTTTAAGTTGGAGTGTGGTGTGTTCTCGCAACTTTCTGTTACTTGTTAACAGCGATAAAGCAAAATTCGAAATAAACTGAACTTTGAAATGAGCAAATTTTATTAAAACGTTTGAAGGGAAAAAATCTAATTTTGGTTACGAAGATTAAAATGTTGTATTTTAACCTCAGGAACGCGTACTGTTGCATGATTAGGCGGCTGTCTAGAAGTTCATGTGTTTCTTTTACGATTATTAAAAGAATGCGAACTTGGAAAATGTAAAAGGTTTTCGCGTAATGGTCGGTAACAGATGCTTGCACAGCTGAAGGAATGAAAAAAAAAAATCATTGTTACAGTATTTCAAAAGTTTATTTTGTGCCTTGCACCCATACTTTTATTAATGGATAGATAAACACGATATTAAACGAAAACAAAAATATATTTCAGTAAAGTTATTTTACTGAAATATATTTCAGTAAATATAAAATAAAAATGACAGGGCGAAATGACATATAAAAATATGTCATTTCGCCCTGCTGTATTACTCGCATTTCTAATTATTCCTGCTGCCAGAGATTGTGATTAAGATTTGCTATCACGTCAACTACTATTTAGCAAATTAGAAAGACTTAATCTTTGGCATGACACATCTGCTAGGAGTGTTCGAAGCAATGAAGTTTAAAATAGGAATGCGAAGGAATGAAAAAAAATAGGAAAAAAGAGTCTAAATGTTATGTGATTTATTTATTCATTGCGAAGAAAGGTCATAATTTCAGTGTGGTCTTGGATCCTGCAAAATCTTCTTAACTTCACTTGTGAAATTAGAACTGCGACTGTAATTATCGTAATAAAAATCGTTAAGTTTATTGATTACTTTTTCATATTTTAATGTTCTGAAATTTCTTTTTTTAAATATATTTTTATATGAATCTCGCTCAAGAAAAGCAGAGAACCTGTCGTACATTTAGTACGTGGGCATGCTGACGTCCGTCTATAGATCAGGGATGCTCATGTACTAAATGTATGTGGTCTATAGACCAAACGCGAAAAATTAAAACACTTCAGCCTTCCAGTAAGTAGGGTAATAGTTCCTCATCGGGTGAAAATAATCCATTTAACTCCTAAAGATATTCACAAACATCCTTAACAGGCGTTTCGGATGTTTAACTACATTTAACTTGAAAAAAAAAAGTGAAACTTAATATGAAAATTCATACTTTTACAGCTCACATGGAATGTATATTTATACTTTTTTTCTTTGGAGTTTTGTTGGTTCGAGTTTTTTTATTTTATTTTGTTTTTGGTACGAAGGACACACACACATATTATCCACCGTTCTGACGAAATTTTCACTACACCATCACTGCATGCCTCTACTCTTTAAGAATGACTTAAAAAGTATGAGTATGTAGCGCTGGTGTAAGTCCCACAGGTATACTTCCAACGGAGAAACCTTCACCATTACTAGACAGAGAGCATTTGGTCTACGTCCATTGCATGACCTGACCAGTTTCTCCCGACATACTACACTTAGACTCCCTTTATGCACCATCTTGGAAAGTAAATGGCAATAGCCAATCGCTAGCTAATTAGAAAGCCTCTCGGTGCATTACCATTCGGTTTGGCTCTGTGTACTCTCTAGCGGCCAGCTTGCGGAAATGTTTTAGTGCGGTACCCTTGAACGAAGGAGTTCCTTGGTCCCTACAGTGTGTTTGGCATACCCAACATGCTGTCGCGAACACTACATGCAAGAAGAAAGTGAAGGAATAAACCAAAAACCTTACGTTGAGAACCAAACATAGCAACAGTCACTTCAGGAATTTGATAAGCAAGATGGTGGTGTTTCGCCAGTTCATGAACGTCATCTACCACCTAGGGGTAGATGGCGTTCATGCACCACCGCGTCAGCATGTCCTCTAAACCAGGGAGGATATCTTTTTATTGCGGCAATACTTGAAAGGGTCGCTAGAGCCTCGTTTGTTGAAAACATGTCACACAGCGGGAAGGTGGAGTTTGCTTATCTAGGAATGGCTATATGTTGCATGTCACAACTCCATTAATAGCTCGTAATGAAATAGCATTATTGTTTAATAATAAATAAAATATTGATAGATTATTAATGCAGCAGTGCCTGAAATAGCGCGGTTAATGCGTGCCGAAAATATTAAGAACTAACTGAAACCGCAGAGCGGAGCATGAATATAACAGGTTTCGCTGGACTGCGTTCCAAACATTTACATAAACCTTTTACGATTGTTAGGTCGTTCCTCCTTTATATTTTCGTTTCTTACTTATAATCGTATATAAAAATGTAATAAGTTGCACATAAAGTTTTCAAGCAGCCATGTCTTTACTGCTGCATTAATACTCGTATACAACAGCTAGCTATTTTAATATACTTAATATAAGCAAAGAACATCTGGAACTTTTTGGAACGTTCGGAAACGCATTCCACATTAATTTTGTAACATTAGGGTAAAATGTAATCGATACAATTGCCTTTCTGACTTTCAAATACAATAAACGTGCTCTAATACATTTTACAGTAATTACGAACAGCACTATAAAGTGAGACCGCGCTATTTGAAACGCGTTATGCGAGGTATTGCTTCTATAAGGAATAAGTACATATAGGATGACAACTCTTAGGATTTTTCGTATCCAACTGTTACTACCTAAACTTTTAAATGGAATTACTGTCAAAATAAGTTTTGGAGAAGAAATCGAAATCCGAAAGAGTATCGAACCACAAAACCACAAAACACAGTCCGAGACTGACTAACGTAGTGCTTAAAAATAAAATGAAACAAATAAATAAATTAACTACTATCCATCTTGTTTGCCACTTTTTTAAAAGAAATCATGCTGAACTTCAAAATAAATAAATAAATAAACATTTTGTTAAAGGGAAAAAATATTTATTTTCAGCCATAATTTTCTCATATTCTGCTTTTGTATAGTTTTAAGATCATTACAAACTTTAATTTAGTCTTTAAATGATTGAGAAACAAAGAATAAAAAAAAAAAATTCTATCCGTTATTTTTCTGAATATCACAGATTAAACAGCGGGTTAAGAGTCAAGCAGCCATGCCTGCATATTCGTCTCATTATTGCGTCATTATTGCGTCAATAGACACTGCTTTTAACTGGTACAGATAACAAAGTTTTCCCATTATGAAATAATAACATGTTGGACTCATGTTTGGATTTTAACATAATTAATATGGATTAACGCATTCATCCCGTTTAACGCATTCCTCCTTTTATAGTTGTTTATTGCTTGGGTTTTCCATCCCACGAATTTTCTGAAACTGCAAACGATTCAACAATGACAGGCGTTGTTTAATTAACTGAGTTTTCATGTTCGAACTAATCGATCTCCCCCTACCTAACTACATTAAAGTAATGAAAGATGAAATGGTTGCATGTATATGTACGTGTGTAGCAGAAGGGGGGGGGGAGATGTACGGGAGGTTGCATGGCACATGCATGGAGCAGCAGATTTCGAAAGCATATTACACTTGACAAGAAATTATACTCTTGTTTTAATCATTTACCCAATGGTATCTGAAGGTTGCACGCGAAGTATCTTCGCAACTAATCTGTTTGTATATGGAGGTTGTTGACTTCATATCAACTATATCAGTATCCCTTAATGCAAAAATATTATGGGAAGAGTTCGCTACCCAGACCGGTTTCGACTTTTATTGAGGTCGAAACCAGTGTGATACTAAGGTTAAATCGATTCAGACGTCATGTATTTTCCATAGATAAATACTGTATAATACGGTTAGTAAAAGCGAAGGACTTTATACAGTTACCTGTAATCCAGAGTAGTTAATATGGTAATACATTATTTTACTACTTGTATATGGAAAATATATGACGTCTGCATTGATTTAATTTTAGTATATTCCTAGGTCTAAGTTCCCATGATGACCTTGATGGTTCACTTCAAGAGCTATCTCACGATCACGGTTTCTACGGGTACTGTTCCTCTGAAATGGTATCCATCATTGCTTCGCTAACCTCACTTTCTTCGTTTATAATAATATACGAACAACATTTTTTCTATATTTAAAATTTTTAATTTCATACACGAGATATTTTTTAACATACAACTATCATGGATGGACAGAAACCGATGAAAAATGAAAATATTGTTAATATGGGATTTGAAGACCGCAGACTGCACTCTAGGAAATATGTTAAGAAAGACTATTTCGAAAGACAACAGTAGAAGGAATTATTGAAGAGAAAGAAAGGGAAAAAAATTCTGTGGGTTTAAAACTGAACTGTGAAGCAGTTCAACAGCTTCTGTATAAATTGTTTCCATGTATTTCCATGTTTAATGTGACATACGTTCTGCAAATCACTTGTGTTATAAGAGTGATATAAAAAATATTAACGATAGGCATAAGATGACACTGCAGATAACGCACTTCTTACAATTTAGTCCAATACAATCGAAGGCTTGGTAAAAGTATTATATAATATCTTTTGTGAACGTAGAAGGCATGAACTGCAAATCACTATTACCTTCGGATAGGCAAGAGTAAATTGTATTGGTGATGGAGTAAAAATCTTTTACATTCATTCAAGAGAAAATGTGGAGAATGCAAAACAGTTCGCGTATTTCAGCTTAACTTAACTGTAATCCATTGTTCTGAAATTTAATATCGAAAGAATGAAGTCCACTGCTTCAAAATGATTTAAAAACAGGTGCAAGAACTGCAGAATGGTTGCTGTTAAGTAATAAGGACACTTGCAGTGAACCCACACTAGTAACCTTTTGCTGAACGTTAGTTGCAAGTTGGATTTCAACAGAATTTCCTTGCATGCAGTCATAACCTGCAGGAGTGTACGGATGACTGAATTAGTTGTTCTCATCTACTTCCCAAAAATTAGACGAACAGATTTGAGAGAGATTATACACTCGCTTCATGACCTTTGCCACTTCGACATAACACACAAGGTGAAGTCCTATGGAGACATGTTCAGTGAAAGCTTACGAATAACATTAGCTTGCTAGATTGATTGTCTAACGGACAGTAAAATCACGATTAACCAACTAATTTGGAGAGGGAATGAGATCAGATAATCAAAAACGTTCGTTTTGCAAAACCAATCCAGTTTTGCCTGGCTGGCTGACTTAAACATATCCGTTGGTTGGAGAACCTATCCATTCTCCAACCAGCTGGTTGGATAGGTAAAGGGGATAAAAATCTCTTATTGTTTTTAGCCGTTTGGCTTTTCATCTTAGCTGGTTGGATGTTTTTGATTTTATTCACTCAAAGACAGCTAACGGCCAAATTGTCACGCTAAAGGCTACAGCAGTATACAAAGGTTAAATGGCGAAATGAGTAAACAAAATTATGGTTTAAAAAAAAAAAACGAACAACGTAGTAATATAGATATAAATACATTTATAATTAGATGCAACTGCAAAAAATAATGTTACATAAAAAGTTAAAACCTGCTAATACTTTGTCTGAGTCCAATAATATCTACTTGAGTGGAGTGGCTCAGCTATAGTTGAACAAGATATGTGCAGCGCTCAAGTACCTCAATGAAAATGTTCTGAAGTAGTAGATCAATACTAGCACTACTATGCTGGAAGTGCATTGCAAACGTTTCATATTTTGTCTCTAGAGTAGGGTTTCTGGATTATCTAGCACATAGCCAACCCGCACACTGTACTAATACCAATGTATTGTAGAAGTGGGATTACCGTTAAAAAAAACCCAACGAAATGCATTAAAAGTACGATATACACTATGTTGACAGAAGTATTTGGATACCTAGATGTGTGGTCAAAAATGCGTTTTAACTACATTTCTAATACCGAATGAAACCACTTTTGACCTGAACGACAATAATTATCCTTCGAGGCATGCTTTCAACCAATTTCTGATACTTTGCAACCGGGAATACTCTTCCATTTCCTCGCCCAAAGCTACCCCCCCCCCACTGCTGATGCTGTGGTCTGGAGCGAATCCGAAGTTCTAATTCTCTCCAAATCTGTTCGATGGGGTTGAGGTCTGTACTCTGAACTGGCCTATCCAACACGTCAATATTGTTTTGTGGAAACCAGTTTCGGACACGCAGTGCAGTATGGCATGGAACATTGTCGTGCTGAACCATGCAAGACTCACCGCCGAAGTACTTCTACAACGTCGAAAGCATGAAGTTGTCCAGGTAGCCATGACGACATGGTTTTGGGCACGTCCACCAATGGACTAAGCCTCATCCAACTGAAACACAGCCATACCATTATTGAGCCTCCACCAAACTTGAGAGTTGGAATCATTGATGCAGTCCTGTTGGAACCGTTTCCGATAATCTCCAGATCCAAACACGACCATCAGAGTGAAACATTTGGAAGCTTGATTCAACGCTCCACAGACCCCTTTTCCAATCATGTACATTCCAGGAACGGTGTGAAAGACGCCAATCCAAACGTCATTTGACCTGTGTGGCTTGTTCTCAGCAGCTCTGCCGTGATAACCCAAAGCATGCAACTCACTGCTGACAGTTCAAGTGCTGACTGTAGCAAGAGGTCTGTGACAAGCAGGCCTATACGCCCGAAGGGTTTGTAGTCTTGCGTCCCTTTATCCACAGTTCATCGTAGGACACGTTTTTTGGCGTTGTATCCATAAAACGTGGACAGAACACCAATGGGGTAATGTATAATGTACTCTTTACAGATAAGAGTTATTTTAGTCTTTCCTCCGATTCTAGACAACACTTAATCTGGCGTGAAATTGGTACTGCTTATCATCGCAAGAATGTTCTTGAAAGGAATAGATACGGCGGTACTTGGGATCATGGTGTGGGAAGGCATTATGCCATAACTGGTGAACAATATTGCAACGAGGTTTTCTTCAATATCGAGTGCGAGTGCTCCGTGGTGCCGTAGACGAAGAATTCACTTTTATGGATGACAATTCCACACCATATCGTACATGAACAGTGGAGACCGAGGATATTAATCGAATCGAGTACCCAACACACTCCCCCAAATCTTAACATAGAACACGTTTGGGACGCAATAGGGAGATATATTGCTACTCGAAATTCCCCTCCAGAAAACAAACGAGGTTATCCTTGCTCTGAAGGAGAAGTGAGCCAGTTTGCCTCAAGAACTCCTGAATCACATGGTATGACGTTGTGAGAGCTGCATTGCAGTTCGGGGTGTTAAATGTCTGTTTAATGTCTGTTAAATTACTGTTAAATGTCTCTCTGCATAGCTTTCTGTAAGCACTGTTTCTTAACTACTTCCTCGGGAAATTTGTAACTTTTGACAAAAACATATTGCAATTTAATTTGTACAAAATGTATAACATACTTTTTGTGTAATATAATTTATTAGTATGCTGACAATAAATTTATGTCCATATTTGGCTGTAGTGAGGAAAATATTTTCATGTACAAGTAAAAATGTAGTTCGTCCTTAGCTTTAGGACGCCATTGTGTGTATATAATACAAAAGCATTATGTACGGGAAAAATGTAAATGTTAAAATAGCAATTTTATTGCTAGAAGAAAAGAAAATGATTTTGTACACGTTCTTGATAGGTGGGGGGGGGGGAAAAACCTAGTGAGCGTTTGTTGAATTATTTCCGTCTGATTTTACAGAACGCTGAGTAATCGAAGTTCGGTTGATCGCGACTCTATTGTACCTCAGAATGCTTGCAGCTGCGCCACCCAAAGGGAAACAACTGAGCCTTAGATCATCATTATGTATATTTGATAGCCAACTAATCCCACTCTGAAGAACTGCCATATTATAGATCCGGGTTTTCCTCCGTGGTTCCACAGAACTCTAGGTTTACCTCAGATGTCGCTAGGAGCTGCGCAAAAGATCGTGAATGAGCAAAATAAACATTGTGTGCGCGCGCGCGCACGCACGCACACACACACGCACATGCATGCGAATCGAATCAAATATACAGAAATACTAAAAGTATTATAAAAGTAAAAGTATTCTGCGTTTCTTGTTCACTCTCCGAGCATGTTTCTTTTCATCTGTATGCTAGGTGTGACGTTAAGTACTTCAGTACTGTATTTTTTAAATTATTATATCATTTTGGTTATTATTTATAGACTGTTTACTGCAATTAAAAGCATGAAGAAATTAAAAAAAAAAAAGATCACTCGCAGAAACGTTTATCAAATTAAATGAGTAAGTCAACCAGGCTTAATCATTTAAATTGGAAAATTGGAAGCAGTACTTGCGATGCAAAACTTTGCCTACGACCGATATAAAATATATCTGTAGTTGATATTAGGAGTTCTATCATCTGTCATTAAATGGGGTCTTCAAAGTAGTTTAGCAGAGGCTGTTAATGGATTTCTTCATTACTATCGAAATAAAGAAATTCTTTTACGAGCAGAAATAACTATTTCTACTGAAATACTTATTACTGTTCATAAAAAAGTAAGTCGTGTTTATTTGCGGTTTAATTTTAATTGACGTTGCCTCTCTCTCTCTCTCTCTCTCCCTTATAAAGTGAATAAGAGTACCAAGTTTTATTTTTAACATGATTTAGGCGCAAGAAATGAAAAGTAACTTCCCCATGTACACTAAGAGTTTTGAAAAATTATTATTATTTTTTATTAATTGTTTATTTTTTATAGTTTCACCTGTTTAGGAATGAATTACAACTGGGACATATTTTAATATATTTTAGTGTATATATAAAGGCGGGAGAGAGAAAAATAACTGAACAGAAGCAGAAAGAAGAAATAACAATAATAATCTTACCTTACATTTTTGGTTTATGCTCAGTTTATTTATTATTACTTGTAACAATAAATAAACTCTGAGCATAAACCAAAATATTGTCAATATTTTTTATCATTTTGCTACTAAAATATTGAAACAATATTTTAGATTTTAAATACCTAATTTCAACGAAATTTATTATATGCATACTGACAAATGAGCACAACAATACAATCCGAATCGAAATAAATGCTCATACATTGATGCGGATACCAGAATGGCTGATGGACAGATACCAAAAAGTAGTGTATGGTGGAGCAAGCAGGTGATCACTGGTGTGCCACACGGCTCTGTGCTTGGACCATTTTGTTTAATTTGTACATAAGTGTCATAAGAAATGATTTGAATGAAATAAATACTGTATTCAGTTGTTTGCTGCTGATGCCAAGTTGGGTAGTGTAATAGTTAACGAAGCTAATGTAGATAGCTTGCAAGATGATTGAAATAAGCTGGTGTGTGCAAAAGATAATGGATACTAGTTTAATGCGGAAAAGTGTAAAGTTATGCATTTTGGGATTAAAAGATTACAAATTGTGTTCCACATTGATGGAACTGTATCCAGGAAATTGATGAGGCTAGCAACTTGTGGGAGTTGGTGTAGAGAAAAGCCGAAGTTCAGAGGATATATTGCTGAGGTGCCAAGGTAGCTCATAAGATTACTTGGTTATTGAGAACACGCTAACATGCAGAGATGAAGTTATCATTCCTGTGGATTGTCCCTATGTCGAAAGATTGAGAGTTTGTGGATTGCAGACGTTGGTTGAGGCGGAGATGTGTAGAAACATCAAGTTACTAAAAGGGTTTTACAGGATTAATACAGAGGAAATATTTCAGCAGTTGGCTAGAGGTGAAAGAACAAGAGGTCATCCCTGGAAATTGAGTAAGAGTGATGTTGACGTGAGGGCTCGATTTTTTTGGCGGAGAGTGGTAAATGAATAGAACAACTTTGCCAGAGTTTGACTTCGTCTGTCAGTGAGTTCAAGTTGAGATATGATAGATATTGTGTGGACAGTTTGTGTCTTCTTCAATGGGTCTTCGGACTCCATCGAGGGACCTGTATAATAATAATAATTTTGCGAAATGTAGCTAAACATAAATTTTACACGCTACGACTGTGCGATGGTGCAATGCACGGATGAATGAATGAAGAGGTTAAACAAGTCCGGAAGAAGAAGAAGAAGGCATTACCGCTCATCTTATTCTGTAAGATGAGCGATAATAATCAGCAGCAGCAGCATGAGGAGTACAAAGAGCAGGCAAGGAAGGCAACTCGCTTGGTAAGAATTACGAAACTGCAGTATGAGTAGTAAATGCCAAATGAGGCAAAACAACAACAAAAAAAGATATCCAGAGAGTTCTTTGCATAGTGGATGATACCGACCTGTTGAAAATGGCAGAATATTAACCACTGCGGGGTTAAAGTTCAGATATTAAATGTTGTATTGGAGAAGGATGGAAAAAATAAAATGGATAGATTAAATAATTGTTAATTTTTGCTAGTATGTCTGGTCTGGTGTCTCTTCCGTGTATTTTATCACGGAAGAGACACTATTGTGGGACCAATAATCATAATAATAACATACATTGTTATTATTATGATTATTAGTTCTGTTTTTTTTTTCATTTTTTGGTCTTCCAACCAAAATAATGTGTTTTCAGAGAATGGTTGTGTCTTATGTAGGAATTTCTGTATGGTGTTCCATACTGTGGACGTTTTGTTACAGAACATCATAATATGATATATTGTTTCTGGGTCGGGTCAGAAATGACACTTCGCTGGGCCTTGTAGTGGGATTTTTTTTGCTACACACCACATTTTTGTGGGGAGACAGGCATGGTGTACTTTATAGAAGAATGTTTTGTATTTTGGTGATATTGGAAGTCGGAAAACTTTGCTAAGCACTGGACTTAGCCTAATTTCTCCTTTTCTTATTTCCCTGTGTTGGGGAGGTGGGAATGTCACTTGACTTAATGTTTTATATAGTTTTCTTGGTTTAATTGTCAGTAAGGTTTCGGTATCTGAGTGTTTCATTATATATGTGTACCCTTCGGCTATTTCTTTGAACATTCTCGGGCTTGGTTTTTTTATTTCTGGAAGTGAGCTTATAAACCTATGCGGCAAACACTTTTGTAAGAATGTTGCCGCATAGGCATGATAGGTTTTTGTGTGTGCTCGGGCTGCTGTTATTGCCCTGCCGATGAGAGTTTTCAGATGGATGTTTAGCAATGCTAAACCTCCAGCTTCAACTTCATGGAAGAGTGTTGATCTGCGCATGGGTTCATACTGAGAGCCCCAGATGTATGTAGCGCATAGCCTGTGTATTTTTTCGGCCCACCTTCCGTGATACGGGGTGTTGCCACATCCACTGAGCTACACAGGCTCATAAATTCTTAAGAATTCTATATAATATTATGTTACAATTAAAAGAAAGGATGAATGTGAGAGAATAACTGTGGTCAATACGAATGGTATGAGAGGAGGAGATGCAGACTGATGAGTGCCCATTTTGCTAAAAGCTATCAATCTAATTTATGCAACACTGAATTCAATGCTACCTCTACACTGCCATAAGAAACTCAGGTATGTGAGAAGGTACTATAGCTGTTCCACAAACTGAATATGAATTCAGCAATAGGGAGACTGATTGGATATTAGCAGAGATGCTAATATCCAATGAGTGTTCAGCTGAAATAGCTATTCCTTTCACCGGTAATTTGAGTCTCAGAACAGGAAACATTCCACTGGAGCAAAAAGAATGCATGTTAATTCCATTGCAAAAGTCTGGTGCGAAAACTGATGCCTCCAACTATCTATATCAGTATTTCTGGAGTGGTGGTGGTGAATATTTTGGAAAAGTTGGTTAGCGCTCGCATACAGAAACGGTTTGACTGAGAATCTATACTTTGCAATCAATAGCAGTTTACTAAGGAAGGGTCATGTTTGAGTAACTTGCTTATATTTTATAACGACTCGCGGTTGAGTTAAACAAGGGAAATGCACACACCATGATACTTTTGAAATTTATTAAAGGTTTTGACAGGATTGAGGGCTATTGCAAAGTTGGGTGATATGGAATTGGATTATACATTTCTAGTTTGGATTAAAGGATAGCTGAGCGACAGATATCAAAGAGTGGTATATGGAGGATACGAGTCTACAAGACTTGAGATGATCATTTGTGTACACCAAGATAAGTCCTTGGTTCTTTATTTGGGAAGGATTTAAGTGGCATACAGCTATTTGCAGACAATGCAAAAATAGACAAGTTAACCAGGAATGAAACTAATATTTAGTACTTGCAGAATGATCTGAATAAGTTGGAAATATGGCCTGTGAAAATGCCTGTTCTTTCAACGTTTGTAAATGTGAAGTTATGCATTTTGGTGTAATGATATATCCAGTGACGTATTATATTGTTGGGATTATGCTAGAAGAAACTGACCAGACTGGAGATCTTAAAGTAGATAGGAAGTTGAAGTTAATGATATAGAAAAAAATGCGAATATAACTCAGAGGATAATAGCAATGGTGAAACGAACATTGGCATGCGAAATAGGACATTTTGTCTCTTTACAAGGCTTTAATATCACCTCATCCGGTTTATCGTACATAGATCTGGTTTCCCAGATGATGCAGAGACAATGGAGTGGGTACAAAGGAGTGTTAAAGATGGAATGTAGATTTATGTAGAGAGATTGAAAATTTGTTGAGTGCAGATGATAGCAGGCAGGAGAAAGGAGAGTGATATAATAGAAACCTACAAATTTCTAAAAGTTCATACAGGATACCAATGGATGGAATTTTTCATTTTATCGAGGGTGGGGAGCAGATGAGAAGGCATCTATGGAAGAGGATGAATGCAGTCGAGAAAGGGATGAGTGCTAGTTTTTTTCTCTCATAGCAAGGTTCCTGACTGGAATGACCTGTCTTTGGAGGTTGTGAGTGCAGATAGCGTAAATGACTTCAAGAGACGATATGACGCGGTGTGATATGTAGCTTCTCTCGATGAGTCCTTGGCTCCGTGGAGATCTCTTTTAATAATAATATACTACAAAAAAGTTTGTGTAATCATTGCAGATACATATTACAAATGAATGTTGGTTATTGGTGAGATTTCAGTTACTGTTTCTCAGAGTTTAGATTTCATTCCGATTAAGATAGCGTTGATTGCGAAGAGCTTCATAGTACTCTTCAAAGTCTTTCGCATTTGGAAGGACTTGTGTGAAGAATTTTTGTTTTTCCATAGGATCCTGTGGCTAGTAGAAAGTTTGTTCTGCGTGACCAGATTTCTCACTTGGAGAAAACGGGTATAATACATACATTCTGATTATTGGCGAATTTTCTACGGACGCATGTAACGATTTAATCAGGTGATCATCTTTCATGGTGAAATGTTAACATAGAAGTATGGGGGGGAAAGGAAGGGTGATGAGCACAGAATAAAGCATAGAAGTCTTGCTCACGTGAAATCAAGTTTCTTACCCTTATTTAGAAAGAATAAGACATCTTATACTGCAACATCAAGTGAATTAATGGCTTCCAAGACGGCTCATTATTCGCTGGCATATTCCCAGATCCGAAAGGCTATACTGCTCGATTTCCAAGCATTGCACAATTTCAGACCCAGGTTCCCTCTGAATGTACTGAGCTGACTGGCAAGAGGAGTTACAGAATGACTTGTAGTCTAACAGGAATATAAACGGAAGCGAACTGTTCATTAAAGGAACTAAATTATTTAGGTTTTATATACCGATATCTTCCTTTATCGACTCCCGCGAAGTCACTATTAAAGAATTGGGGTATACCGTTGCGGAAGAAATTCTCCAGAGCTCACCAGTGTTGTTATATACAAGAAAGCTGCTTCTCCATTAAACTAAGTCCATCTAATTAAGCAAAGTAATTTTCGTAATTACTTTCAGATAGCTTTGGTGTCATATAACGAGAAGAATTCCTAAAACTGCCTTTATCCCCCTCCACTTCCCCAACTATCTAGTAGGATAACAAATTTCCCAGGAATGTCGTAGATTATTTAATATCTTCGGGTTAGATGTAGTGCCAAGATCTTGAATAATAGTTATATGTCGGTCTTCGCTCACAGCTTTCAAACTAAAACACTCACTTTATTGCAACACCATATGCATTAGCAGAAAGAAAGCTAAAACTCAGTAAGTTTTAGTTTTTTCGGAATTGCTTGATTTTTTTCCACAATTCGGTGGAATCAACACAATTGCACTGTGATGGTAACCGACTCATTTCTAGGCTTCCTTGAAGTCGGGGAAAACAGAACCCAATAGTATAAAAGTGAACGCCATGAAACATCTAACCCAACATTAAATTCTTTTAAAAGTGAGGCTAATAAATAACCACTGTTATTTTATTCCAAATAGACAAACACTGTTTGCCTGCTTGGCCTAATGTTTTGAAACTTTAGACATTCCAAAAAGTGACCGATAGCTTACAGAATCTAAAATCTTGCGTGATTTGCCTTGGTATTATACTACTTAAAAGACACGAATATTAGAGCACTGTCAGAGTTCGTACATTTCCTTTCACTGGTAACTACTGTAGTGATTAAATGACAGAAAGTTATGTAACTTTAATAAATGAACTCTCAGTTAATGTATATATCGTAATAAATCATGAGTTTAAATCGTTCGGTCAACGTAACCCTAATAATATACGGTACGTACGGGCCTTATGGTCCATGATCTGCCCAAATTGGCTTTCATAAACATGCTTTTTAGATTTCTAAAATGCATGCCTATATGTACTGTAGTATATAAATTACCGTTGTTTTCCCGGACCTGTTTGTCTAGCTTCCGGATGAATAACTCGAATTTTCAGGAGGGAACCCTCTGCCTCCTTGTGAAACTAGCTAACTTACCTTCAGTTGAAAAGTTCTGATAAATATTATTCACATCATAGACGGGATTCGGTTGCACCTCTTTGCACCCAAAGAGCTTCGTCAAATCTGAATGAGCTATGCAAGCGCTGTCAATCCTTTACACACAAACGGTTCAGGACCTATTGATAAAAATACAACATGTATCGAATATATAAGAGGAGAACGTCATTATTGATTTTAATATATTGCGTGCCATTATTTAACTCTTACAGTATAACAGAATACCACAAGTGTTTAGAATAAGAATTGCTGCACAGAAAGCCAGCCTTTTTTTTTTTTTTTTTGTCCTTTATATGTTCCGTCATACAGTTCTTCACTTAGCGACTCGTCTAGCATACATATATCCAACAGGAACTAATATCTCATAGACACATGGTTTTATCCACATAAGTCATTTCAAAGACACGTGAATAAGGAGGAAGTACTAGAGCTGTTGCACAAACTGAATAAGAACTCTGCAATAGGAACTGATGGGATATCAGCACGGATGCTAAAAGAGTGTTCAGCTGAACTGGCTCTTCCTTTGATCAGGCTATATAATTTGAGTCTCAAATCAGAGAAGATTCCACAGGAGTGGAAAGAATATATGATAATCCTATTGTACAAGGGTGATGCCAAGACCGGCCTATCCAACTATCGACCAATCATTATCTCAGGAATGGTGATGAAGATTTTGGAAAAGTTGGTCAGGGCTCGCATTCAAAAATGGTTTGAAAGAGAATTTCTATTTCGCAACGAACAGCGTGGGTTTACTAAAGGAAGGTCATATTTTGGCAACTTGCTCACATTCTATAATAATGTTACCACTGAGTTAGACAAGGGGAATAGATACACCATGATACTTTTGGATTTTGCTAAGGCTTTTGACAGAATACAGTATAGAAGACTGTTGCATAAACTGAAGAATATGGGATTGGATTATTATTGGATTGGCGTGGATAAGACAATGACTGACTAACGATATTAAAACGTTGTATACATGGGGGAGTGAATCTGCAAGATTCAAGGTGTACATCAAGGATCAGTCCATGGTCCTTTGTTATTCAATCTGTGCATTAATAACATTGCCAAGGATTTGTCATCATCATCATCTTTGCTGATGATGCAAATACAGGTAGGGTGATCAGCAGTGCTGCTGATATGCAGTACTTGCAGAATGATCTGAATAGCTTGGAATTGTGGGCATGTGAAAATGGCTGTCATTGGATATCCAATCACATCAAAGTTATGCACTTTGGCGTGATTAGATATCCAATGCCATATTATATTGATGGGATTATGCTTGAAGAAACTGATGAGACTAGGGATCGTGGAATTTTAGTACACAGGAAGTTGAAGTCAAGGGTCATACAGCAAAAATTATAAATACAACTCAGAGAATAATGGTAATGCTGAAACGAACCTTGGCATGAAAAGATAAAGTAATTTTGCCTCTTTACAAGGCCTTGATAAGACTTCACTTGGACTATTGTGTGCAAGTTTGGTCTCTTGATGCACTGGAGAGAGAGAGAACAAAGGAGAGTGTCAAAAATTATATCAGGATTCTGTAACACTGATTATGAAGACAGATTGAGAATTTGTAGGGGCTGCAGACGCTAGCAAACAGGAGAAAGAAGGATGATATGATTGAGGCTTACAGAATTTCAGTAGATGGAATTTTCATTTTATGGAGGGGGTGGGGAAAGGACATGAGGGCATCCATAGAAGTTGAGAATGAATGCTGTCAAGAAGGGGGATTAGGGCTAATGCGCGATTGGAATGGACTGCCGTTGGATGTGTGTGTGCAAGTAGCGTAAATGAATTCAAGAACAGGTATGACAGCTGGTGCGAATAGTATGGCCTCCCTCAATGAGTTCCTGACTCCCTGAAGGTCTCTCTTAATAATAATAATAACAACAGTTGTGGCTACTTGAGAGAGATATCACAAAAATGGATCATTTGTTCAGGGGTATGAATCAAGTACTGCCTCAGAACGTGACGTTCTGATTACGAATTGTCTTCATTTGTGTATTCTATAAAATATCGTTGTCTCCTCGCGTTGTACCCTTTTTTTTTTTAATTAGGATGTACAAGAACGGAGAAACTTGTTTTCAACCTCGAGTGTAAAACTTAAACTATGCAGAAATCAGTGGTTTCCGAATAGGCATGCGACTGCCAATACAGATCCTCTCCAATTCCCTGCGCATAGTTCAGTAAGATATGGGTTGGAAATAGCCTTCATTAAATGCCTCAGTCAATTGCTGCACACAGGAAGTTCTGTTTGTCCGTACAAGCCTTCGCAGACGACGTCGATGTCGTTCCTGACAGACTATCATAAGACCACAGTTACGACTCAGACCAGCAATGCAGGTGAGTTTTGCACCAGGGATATCTCACCTTTTCGGAAATCAGTCAGTTCTGCTATTTTCAAAATCGTGGGCTCTAGCCATATGGGCAGCTACAATAAGCCGTTTATCGAATTCCGAAAGATCCTTTGTTTTCCTCATTGTGATCAACACTATTGACGATTACTGACCAACAGCATTCTTAGATAGTTATCCAGAACACGTATGGACGCACTTGACCAAGTATTTTGCATATACCCTGCGTAAGTCGCGTTTAGGAATATCTGCATAAAGGTTTCTAATTCAGTTGCCGGTATGTGTAGGAAAACGAGGTGATCTCAACTTCATAGTTAAGTTTTCATCTCCTGCTGAGCACGGTTGCTCTTTAAGCTGTGGGAGATCCTCAATTTTGCCACAGCTGGCCAATATTTATATGAAATCCGATTCCTTGAGATGTCAGGCCACAGAGAATTACCACATAAAACCAAATTATGGGTTTGATATGCATATGACAGTTCTAATTTGGCTAGTTGAGCTTGTCTAAAGGACAACTATTTTAAATGACGTTAAAATTATTTTTAATGTGAATAATAAGGCCGATATGTAGAAATCCGGTTAAAGAAATTTATATATGAGCAAATAAAGTCAAAACACAGAAAGAAAGAAAAAAAAAAAGTAAAAACGAAAAGTATAACTTACCTGGCACGTATTGAGGTAAATGAGAGAAGTAGGAATGTAGTAGCTATTGTCTGAGAAAGGTAAAGGGGGAAATCAACAAATGCTCTGAGTTGTTTTATATATATATATCCCTGATCCGGAGATGCAAAAATAGGGTCTAGATACATAATGGTTTAGGTTAAACCTCTTTTTTTTTTTTTTATTCCATTTGATTTTTTTAAAAATTTCTTTATGTTGTCTTCTCAGGAGATATTCTTTTATACACTGGACATAAATTGTAAACTTAATTACACTAAAAATAGTTCCACAGATTAAGAACTGAAAGAAAGCAAAACAAACCACAGACCTGAGTTCATACCCACCCCCCTCCCCCCAAAAAAATCGGCCATAGAACATACCCAGTTAACAGATAATAAATCGAGTTTATTATCTGTTTTTATAGCCTTAGTTCTTTCGAAAGCAATTCCAGCCAATAAAAACTAGTGAGAGTAGACTCTCACTTTGCCTGCCTAAGTTTCTGCTTTCCCTCCTTTAAGGGCTCTATATTGGGTCAGATGGATCAGTCAGAGGGAATCACGAGACTTTCTTCACTGCAATGCGCATTTCCAAGCACTTTAAAGTTCTTGCAAACAGAGCAGCAACAGTATCTTGGATATCTTAAATTTTGTATTTTGTCTTTGGGCTAAATATATGAATATTCCAGGACACTGGATGATCATACTTATGAAACTGGAAATTAGCGGGGAATCCTTCACCTGTCACAGTTGACAACCTAGCTTCGATTAAATGTTTACAACACCACACTATTGCCTAACGAGGTCAAATTACAACTACACGAGTAATCAGTGCCTAAAGAGAAGTTAGGCAATATACATACAACGTAGCACTGCAAGCTCATTCGCAATATTAATTTTTTAGTCAACAGTTATTACTTGATAAACGTAAAGGTAAGATGTTAGTGCAAGATCTTCCCGCGAGATTATGTTTACTGTGATAAATTAAAATACGACATGCAGAGTGTAACTACATTGCTTGCGTCATGAGAGTAGTGATTAGATTAGGCTATTTTGAATTACGTGTTTTGGTCAGTTTTCTTGTCTTGTGGGATGAAGGACGCGAATTTTTGAGAGAACTCTCCACTACCGTATAAGGCAGGCTAACTTATCTTAATTTGAAAAGCTTTTATGAAGATTCTTCGCATCCTAGACGAGACTTGCATAGTGTGCCTTCTTCTGGCCGGTTGGCCTGAAAAGTGGACATAATTACCCCCTCATGAGCAGAACAAAATACAATTTTTCACTTAGCCAGAGACTTCGTCATATCACCTCACTCCCTTTACCAGCCACTCTTTCTCTTCCATAGAAATATTTTATTTCAAAAATCAGATTTGGAACTTGACTCCCCCAGTTTAATGGTTAGTTTTGACAATTACACTTCATCACTGTTCATCTAAATGACATCTTGGAATTGTTAGCTTCTACACTTCCAATGGACATTGTTGACATATTTAGGTTTGTCATGAACTCTGGATATTTCCGCTGGAATGGAAACTTTTACAAACAGTAGGCATTGTGATAGGTTCTACAATTTCCCCAACTTTGTCAAAATTTTACTTAGCATATCTTGAAGAAATCGTGTCAAAAAATTACTTCTTCCTAAAAAAATAAAATAAAAATGAATAACAATAATAATAAAAAACGCCTTCATCGCAGAATCACATACCTTGGAAATAGGATCAAATAGAACTATTTCCTTTCTTGAAGTCCTTCTAGAGAGAAATGGATAGTTCCTTATTCATTTCAATCTACTGCAAGCAGCGTTCCTCAAATACATGTAGATACATTCACTACACATCTGGCATTATCCATCACAGAAATATACCTATCAAGGCTATGGAAGATAAAGAAAAACATCTAAACAAAAGATGCAAGGAGATTGAGGAAAGTAAAATTAGAGGTGATACAAGATCTGTTTAGAAAGATAAATTTATTTACAGGGAAGTTTATTCCTAGATCAGGAGTAGTAAAAAGCAATTCGAAAATAAGTTTGATGGAAGAAGTGAAAACAATAGAGTATGTAGAGGAATTGTACAAGGATATTAATATTGAAGGAGAATTTGTTGAGAAACCCATGAAAATGAAAAGCGAAGCGCTATCAGCAATGGAACAACAGCTGGCAAAAGGAAAAGCTCCTGGAGCTAATGCACTGCCTGTGGAATTATTGAGAGCAGCTGGGGATGAAGTAGTGAATATATTAACTGAAATTTGTCAACAGGTTTGGAAGAAAATATGCTGGCCTAGAGAGTGGAAAATAATATTCATCCCAATTCCAAAAAATCAAATCCCAGAGATTGTGAGAATTACAGAACCATCGCTTTAATTTCCCATGGAA
Organism: Typopeltis vanoorti; assembly: GCF_054136105.1. Taxonomy (NCBI): domain Eukaryota; kingdom Metazoa; phylum Arthropoda; class Arachnida; order Uropygi; family Thelyphonidae; genus Typopeltis; species Typopeltis vanoorti. The sequence continues at coordinate 75,935,788 of NC_143550.1, read as the reverse complement.
GTAGAGTTATGCTGAACATGATACAAAAAAAAAGGCTGCCTGGAACCATCTGTTAATAGAGAAACAGGCAGTTTTTAGGAGAGGTTATAGGAACTGGAGACCAGATAGCAAACACGAGATGGATTATGGAAAGAACAAGATAATTTCAAAAGTATTCATCTGTTTTATTGATTATAAGAAAGCTTTTGATAGCATGGATCAACAACAGCCTGTGGAATGTGATGAGCTCAATGAGAATACCTGAGCAACTAATTCTCTTGATTAGAGAGCTGTATAACAATCAAAAAACTTTTAGAAAAAACAGTAAAAACAGTTGGAGAAACAGATGGTATTCGAGCAGGAAAAAGGGGTGTGGCAGAGTTATGTATTGTTGCCCTATGTTTTTTATAGTGAATATATTATGAGAATGGCCAACTTAGACAAAGACCCAGCAAGAATTAAGACTGGTGGTCTTAATTCTTGCTGGGTCTTTGTCTTAGTTTCATAGCAGAAACTAAGGAAGATCTGGAGTGTTTGATTCTGTTGGTTAAGAGGGAAAGCAAAAAAACTGAGTTTGATTTAAACATCAGCAAAATATAAATGATGGCTTCTGGCAATTTGGATGAATTTAAGATTGAAGGAGATAAACCAGATGTGGTTGAAAGTTCAGATGATTTACAGGGGACCAGAATAAGAAATGATGGTCAATGTGAGGATGAAATTAAAAGAAGGATAGCTATGGGGTGGGGAGAAGCTATGTTAAACCAGATGAATATTATGAAAGATAGAGATGTTAGTAAGATTACAAAACTTAGAACTGTCAAAGCAGTGGTAATGCTGGATTATTAAGAAGAAAGACAGAAAACGAATTGATTTTTGAATTATGGGAGTGGAGGCAACCATTAAAAATCCAATGGACTGCAGAAATGACTAATAAGAAGGTTTCAGAGAGTACAAAGACAGAATGCTCCTAGGAAGCAGTGATCACCGAGCAGAAGTTAATGTGCTTTGGGCATATTATACAAGCAGATGAATGACTGTAAAACCCAGTTATGTTGGGGAAAATTGAGGGCATGAAAAGGAGAGAAAGACCACAAAAGAATTGGAAGGACAACATAAAAGAACTTATAATTGTTGAAAGAAAAGGCAATAGGTTGAATGAGATGAGAGCTTTTGTTCTCAAGATCATGAGTTGGAAATGCGTAGATGGCACATAGTTAATATTATCTGTTCTTCATTTAAAGTGCTTCAGAAAGAAATTTTTACCATTAAACAAACTGCCTCTCTCAATGGCCACAACTCAAAAATTAGCTAATCATCAGCCAGTTTTCTTCTCCTGCAAGAACAGATTATTACCGAATTGCCATTACTTCTGTGTTTTTTGTATCTTTAGGAAATTTCATCTTTTAACTACATTTACATCTATTAATCAAATCAGCCCCCCCTGTTGCTATTTATTAAGGATAGAGTACAACCTTTACTGCGATCTGGAGTCTATTTAATACCAAATTAATTATAGTATCAAAGTAATTATAAATAATTACTAATTATAAATAAAAGTAAATAATTGCAAATTAATACACTTTGGTCAAACAGGTCATTCTGTCACTAAACTATTTCTGAACACCTTTTCTACACTGAATCCATAAAATCATAAATTTGGCCTCATAAACATATAATTACTAATACTAGCCACAGGATCCTCTGGGATAATGCTAATTTATTGCATCATTGCTCCCACCAATTTGAATGTCTTTTTAAACAAAGTGTGGGAGGTCCTTCTTCTCTGTCCTATCCTCAATGATGGATTATTTATGCTCAAAATTGGGGAAACTGTCGTCAGTAATTGTATTTGTTAGCTTTTTTTATATATAGAATTGGTCATATATAATAGTTTTAACAGTTACACACACGCATCTATTTTGGAACCTAATAGCATTATATTTACTTGGCTTCTGCACAAAAAAAATAAAAAAATAAAAAAATACTCCATACACTTAAGTTGTTTGACTTTCCCAATTCGATGTGTTGCACAGATGATGCTTTAAGATACTTAAAGTGAAAAATATATCTAACAAAGATAATTAAATATCTTGCCACTGTATATTTCATGTTTCATATGGAATATATATTAGCATATAATTTCATGCTAATATGGAAGTAGATTACAAAATAAAGTAAGGCTGATATGGTGGTGAGCCACTTGAATACACTTATATGGAAAGAGATAAATCAGCCAAATGACCACTAACAGTATATAGAAGTCATGAGGAAAATTAGGGAGTGAACTGATGTCATCAATGATAGAATATGAAAAATATAACAGATAAGGAATTGATATACAGTATTTTTCCGTGTATAAGATGATACTTTTTTTCTAAAATTTTTAGAACAAAAATTGGGGATCGTCTTATACACAGGGGGGATAACCGGTTGAAAGACCTGTGGTTGGCATGACAAAACTGCTGGTACGTTGTCTCTGCGAACAGGCTTCCACCAACACTAGCCTTTGTTAACTCTGTTGATTGACGTCATTAACAGCTGATTCTGAATAAACCAATCAGAACTCTAAAAGCATTCATACGTCTGCAACTCATTCATGGGGTAAGTTAATGCATTAACAATATTTTGAGCACTAGCCCATAAAAATGTCCGAAAATAATAAATTATTGTCATATTTTTCAATTACGCAAAAGAACATGGAAATAAAGCTTCAGAGAGACAGTTTGGACCTCCTCCCACTGAGTGTATGATTAGACAGTGGAATAAACAGGAAGAACAACTACTCAAGATGCCAAAAAAGAACAGGGCCTTAAAAGGAAAACCAGCAAAATGGCCAAACTTGGAGCAAAGGATTAAGACTTGGATTATGGAGCAGCGCCCGAGTGGGATGTGTGTGTGTGTCAACCAAGCTTATTCAATATGAGGCAAAAAGGTTTGCAAGAGAAAAAAACAGGAAAAGCAAAATAGTGCTTCAACTTCATGAGAAGAGAAGGGTTGGCCATGAGAACACGAACCAAGTTAGCCTAGAAAATGCATCTTAAATGCATCCTAAAAATATTACCTAATTACTAAATATACTTTGAATATTTAAAAAAATATCAAATGTGTTTTGTTTTATGTTTAAAATATTGATTTCTTAATTTTGGGTTCTAAAAAGTAGGGTTCATCTCATACTAGTAAAATACAGTAATTAATAGCATGAATGGGAAATGAGAAATTAATAAAAACACTGTACAATGTTTACAATGTTTTTATATATACTAAACCTATAGTATAGTACATTAGTATTGAGGAAGGACTATGACTTGAATTTTTTTTTTTTGTAGTTTTATTTATTTTTTATTTAATACAGAAACTCTGCTCTAGAAGATGAAATATAGAACTTTTTTCAAGCTACTTCATTAAGTAGGGCAGTGGTCTCATACCAGGCAATGAAATGCATCTCCCACCATGAGCTCAAAGCAAAAATGACAAAAAAATAGACTCACAGGAAATACAAGGGTTGATGCAGTTAAGAGTGCTTTAGAAAAGAAAAGTAAGAGAGACAGATAAATAAAGAATTTGTTCATAAGCTGGGTTACACTGTTTTGAATTATGACTGATACAATTAAAACTTTTAAGAATATAATTTCTTGTTAAGTGTAATATGCTTTAATAACCAAGTGAAAAAAAACTTTCTACGACTTCCTATAGCCATTGTACCTCTTCAGTGGGGAACAAGTGCACACTACTACAATTGCAGAGCTAATACCATGTATGCCAAAATTTTATGTCTGCTGTGTTCTTCTGACTGCTCTGTTGATTGGATATTAGTAATGAAATACTGAGTTGGACTATCATGAAAATATGCACAAGAAAAACAATTTTTAAGAATGCAAATTGAAGGCCATATCTAAAGAGATAGGAGTTGCAATTTAAAGAATTTTGAGAAGTTTGCTAATTTAATGTAATAATCATTTATCCTTTTAAATTCACAAGTGCATTTAAAAGCGCATTATGTTAAGTTCTGAATTAAACAAAAATTTAATTAATTTACGTTTCCTTCAGACTTAACATGGGCTTGCAATTTTGAACCAATTATTGAAGTACCAGAATGTACTAGACTTTTGTAAATTTCACTAAAATGTTACTAAACTGAAAATCCTTCATTTAATATGTGATATTATAAAGTATTTGAGAATTGCTAAACTGCTTAAGTGTAAGTACTTATAAATTGCTGGGAGAAAGAGATAATCCGATTAAATAGAAATGGCCGGAATCGAAACACGTGCATCAAAGAGTACAGGTGCACCCTTTTGTAAGCAAGTAAGCCCCCCCCCCCCCCAACTCATACGCACAGAAGAGTAGGCTAAGATTTCCGTGTGTGGCGTGCAGTACTGGGTGATGTGAGGTGATGCTGAGAAAATGGGTGGAGTGAACGTGTGGTGCGCAATTTAAAAAGTCGTGCAGCGCCTAGGAAACTCGCTGGTGCACTTGTGCTCTGGCCTTTTTGGCTGGGTTTTTACTCTTACTGGTGTGTGGAGTTACGCTCCGAAGTTTTCGGCCGGTCTTGAGATGTGTATGTAGCCTCCTCGTGGCATCCCCTCGTTCCCCGCGGATTCAAGACAATGACAGAGGAACTTTGGCATAGATTTCCCAACAAATTACCGGTCGGTGACCAGCCCAGCAGAAGGTATTCACCTATGCTTACGGAGATGTCGTTATGATGTTGAACGAGTTCACCATGGAACAACGTCTACCTATTTTCGGCGGCAGAAGTAAGTGCAGATTGAAACTTTGAAGAATACCTCAGAGAAAGCAGAAGGAACGTGGTGTCGAAAGTTATTGTCCAAATAGATATGTAAAGTGGCCAGATAATTCCCCAGCAATTGGTAACGTACAATCCATGTTTTATTATGTATATATGTGTATTAGAAGAATATATGTAAACCTTAGGAAGGACTTTAGAGAAAGTTTTCTTTGAATGATAAAGTAATAATGAGAATTTTTAGTATTTTGTTAAGTAAATTAATTAAGAGCACGTGGTGCCTTAGAATTGTCTTTTAATGGTAGAAAAGGTTATGAGAATTTTGTGAGAAGAAATCATATAAGAGCATATGAAGCTAGTTTAGTAGTTCAACAAATAATTGTCCTTAGTATTAATGAATAAGTGAAATTTTTTTTAGTGTAGATTGTATGCCTTAACTGAAGTTCTTTGTCATGCATGCTAAGATAGATATTGAGAATCTAAGTAAATTAGTGCTCATTCATTAGCAATTGCAGATTATATATTAAGAGTGAATTCATGGTATGTACAATGTTTCAATTGAATTAAATGTTTTGTTCTTTTTGTTTAACTGATTTTATTCTCTGTTGCACTTGCTCATAAATTACGGACCACAGCAGGAGATTAAATTATAGAGAGGCCACGACTGCAAACGTAACTCTTAGTAACGTAAGATTGTATGCTAAACTGTGTTCTGGTTCCTCGATTCTACACTATCTGTTAATCTAGGATTCGGGGTGGCGCAGTGAAAAATAAATTTTCCCTGAATCCGAAAAAGGAATTAGAACCAGTGTGAGACAAAGGAATAGGTATCCGCCATTAGTAATTCCTTTGTCCCACAAACCACTAACATCGTTCTTGTAAGTATAGATCGGCCAAGAGAGATATTGAAGTTAAAGTTTTAGTATAGTTAAGAATAATCAAGAGGTAAAGATAAGAGAATATAGACTAAAATAAGAGAGAAAGATTTTACAATTAGGTATGCTATTTGGTAGATACGTTAAGACACCTACTTTAAAAATGTTTGATAATATAAGTGACCAAACGTTTCTGTGATCATATGATTTCTAATTCCTGTAAAAATTCTATTATATTCTTGTTTTAATCCATACCAAAGTAGCAAACAAAGTTTGTGCTTGAAGTATCTTACATGAACTCTACTTGTATACAGAGGCTGTTGATTTCATTAAAGTGAAACGAACAGCCCAGCAGACTTATGAAGATATATTTTACATGCAAACTTTGTCTGCTTACACTTGGGTAAGGATTAAAAAATTAAGAATATAATTTCTTGTCAAGTGTAATATGTTTTATAACCAAGTGAAAAAAAAATTTTTCTACAACTTCATATAGCCATTATACCTCTTCATTGGAGAACATGTACATACTACTATATTTGCAGAACTAATTATGCATCTGTTTAGTCCTTTGGAAAAGGGGAGAAAGGATTAATTTGCAGCATTTTCAATATGACATAAATTTTTAAATTCTGCAAATCATAATAATAATAACATTCCAGTTAATGAATCAAAAGCAGTAACTACACAGAAATGTTATTTAAAAAGAAAAAATATACATTAATTTATTAATACCATAAAAATAGAAAAAAATATTCGTGGTCCATACAAAAATCACCAGAATACATGGTGGCTTATTATAATTCAGAAAGTGCTTCTTTATTACATTCAACTGAATAGCCTCGACAGTTACTGTACATAATTTACTACTGTGGCACATTGATTTATATATATGACTATATCTAATGAATTAAAATTAAACCACTATTTACACTTTTTTCTCTCTCATGATTATATGCTATATTTTACAAATCACCTAGAGTTCCAGTAAATATGATCACTTGTAATACAGTGCATTGTTTGGGTGCAAATTTATTTATATAATCAGAATCTATATATTTCAATTTTTTATTATACATATATAAATGCATACATTTGTGGTGTGTATCATATTCGAGATATAATTTTTCTTTGAGCCAAAAATGTAATGATAAGCATAATAAGCAGATGTTTCAATAAGATGCTACTGCTCAGACTTAATACTATACAGCCTTTTGTGTGATGTTTCACTTTGCATAACAAGAAATATGTTGAAACTAAAAGTTTAAATATCAAAGAGGAAAATCATAGTAGTATATAATATTTTAATAAAGAATTGACATTTGTTGGACAATCATTGTTCAGAATAATACAGCCCGTGGTGTGAATAAAGTCAATGAAGTATTTGAATCATTCTCAAGAGAACGTGTTTATACTGAATGCTACATATTTATGTAGAAATAACAAGCGAATATCATGCACCAATGTAGAGTATCCACTTGTCAATCTTTGTCCCTATTTTGTGTAGCATACACATATGTATTCTTGAATTTGACAAAATAGAGGATTTGAAATGTTGCAGTCATGATAACCTAGTTATTTCATCCCCACTATATTTTAAATATCTCTGCAAACAAAACAGAATGAATTTTATATATATATATATGTAATTATGGACTTCTACTCGGTTGTTGTGATACATTTTTAAAAAATATAGATTTAATGACTTAAAAACCGAGGTAACTTATAAAGTTTTTTATGAGAATAATACAACTAGTTTCGGCTTATAACAGCCTTCATCAGGTGTTCATTAAAGGAAGAGAATAGTAATAAACGTTGAAGCATCTAAAAAACTGAAGATCACATGCAACTGCATTGTCAAGTCATGTTCTTTTCTCAAACAATCCTAATGATAATCTCCAAAGTCACTCCGTTTGCTAGGATAAATCAGAAAATATTTTTCGCTGTGGTGATGAGTTCGAAAGAAAAATCATGGAATCCAGGGAAATCATCCTGAATCCTGAACAGCAATTTGAGTTACAACATCCTAGATAGCCATACTGCAGTTATTCAATATTGGCGTTCACGAGAGCCTGCACGCACACACGCAATAAACAATAGCGCACCAGTTAGAACAACTTAAAAAGTACATTTTTTGTTTCAATTATGTGTTGCAATTTTTACCTGTAATTTTCAGTTTTTTAGATGTTTCAATGTTTATTACTATTCTCTTCCTTTAATGAATACCTGATGAAAGCTGTTCATTAAAGGAAGAGAATAGTAATAAACATTGAAACATCTAAAAAATTAGTTGTATTATTCTCATAAAAAACTTTATAAATTACCTCGGTTTTTAAGTCATTAAATCTATATTTAAAAAAAAAAAAATATATATATATATAATTCATTCTATTCTGTTTGCAGAGATATTATACATACAGTATATTTCCATCCCTCTTATTCCCTGTGTAAATCAACTGATATTATTAAATAAATACTGCAGGTATTCGTTTCACTTGTACAGGCCACTAATTCAGACTTGAGCAAATAAATTTTATTAGCTACTTCACATTAATTAATTATGCTGATTCTGCAACACTTTTTTTTCTAACTGTGTATGTGAGAGTTATCACATTTACTAGATGTAACAAGTCAACATAAATCATGCAGTACATTCATTGCGTTTTCATAACTTATTTTGTCTGCGGTGATAAATGAAAACATACTAAAAATTTTAAAACATCACACAAGAACAGCCATAACACAATATAAAAGTTTAAAGCTTTATTTATAATACAGATTACACGCTAAAACTTTACCTGCAGAACTATCTAATCACAAATGACAGCCAACCAGGAAAATCATTCGGATAACGACTCACTCTTTCATACAATCCTATTTACTAAAAATAGAGCAGTCCTTACTCATAAACTATAGGAACTAAGCAAATCATCTTTAGGAAACTACCTTAGCAGCTCAGATAATACACGTGGTGCTTAGCCACAGAAAAATGCTACAGTTCTAATTCTACAACAAAATGCAAGGAAGTTTGAAAAATCCCCTATGGGCAAGCTAGATGAAAACAAATTTCATTTAAAGATAAACGTTTTTACGGAATTTATCACATTTCCCAAAATAAGCAGAACAACAATACCAGTGAAACAGAGACAAAAGTGAGTTTGTTTTTAATTACTAATAATACTTACAGTTAAATAATGAACAAAATTTTATTTTCTAATTTTGTCAAAAAACTGTAAAGATCTACAAAAAAATGTTCTTAATTTTATATATATATATATGATATTTTGTATTTTAATTTATCTTTTACATAGTCCAGAAAAACCCTATTCTCAAAACACTTCATGCTTCTAATAAGCAAGGTGGTGGTTGTCTTTAGGTGTGGCAATGATATTTCTCCACACCTAAAGATATTTACAAACATCCATGCTCACAGTGGGATTTGAACCCACAACCTGTTGGTTGGAGACCAGATATCCTAACCACTTGGTCAATCAAGCCAGCTGCATCTATTTCACTAATAGATGGTTATGCTGTAATAATGCTCATTTCAAAATGAAATCTTAAATATAAATCTCATTAAATATTTCTAATAAGGAGAGGTCTTGAGTGATAACTGCCCAAGTTGGGTGAAAGTTTTCATCCTCATCTTCCAGTTACTGAATATATAAAGGCACATGAGTGGTCATTTTTCTAAAAAATAAAATAAAATAAATTCAAAGGTGTGTAATAAGATACATGTCCAGTCATAAAAAGCTTATTTGCAAACCACAATTAAGTTGTAAGAGTTCCTGTTAAGATACTTTTTTTTTTAATTCAATATCATAAGCCAGACATATGATGTTCTGAAGCCCAAACAGGAAGTTGGGTGACAGATGATTTTCATTTCCAGAAGTGAGACCACTCCCCTACTTACTGAATGCATGAAGTGGCTTCTGTTATCTTTAGTACATCCTATAGGTTAACACATGTTAACCTATAGGATGTACTATCTGTGTGTAGGATTCATAATAAATAGAAATGTGCAAAATATAAACATAAGATAAAATGGGAGCAAACGCTGCAACATTACTTTTTTACATGGCATTACTGCACATTCTAGATCTGAAAACATAAGCACATGAGATGAGTATTGCAACAGCTAGTTATGTGAAGTAAGAAAAACAGGAATGCCACTAATTGGCATGATGTGCAACATCATGCCACTTAGCACCCAAGCCAAAACCCACCTTCTTGTATACTTCATTTCCACAAACAAGACTTTGATGAGCCTGGCAACTCTACTCATAAAAGCATACATCAGAAAGTAATCTTTCTGGCTTTCATCCAGTCAAGTATCAATACATGTTACTTAATGAAAGTGGCCAATACCATGTTTGGCCTTGAGTTTCTTCCCTAATTTACATAGCATGCTGAACATAAACATGCATACAAACTCCAATAAGGATTCAGAAGTAAATCAATTCTACAGGCAAGCTTCTAGTGATACACCATTCCTCACCTGATGGTAGTGTATAAGAAAGTTTCCCAACCAGACAGCAAGTAATCTCACTGCTGTTTATTCTGCCAGATTGTTCTCAGTGTAGTGGCATGCAGGGGCAAATGCCACAGACTGGAAAATGAGTGTTTTCTGCATCAGCTGCAAGTCTTATATCTACCCCAAATGCATTCCAGGTAGATATAAGAGTTGCAGCTGAAGTGATATTCTAATGTTTATGAATGGTTATGGAGATGAGCTAATTAAAGAGTAGAATGTCACTTTAAATTATTTTTTAAGAAATTTTTTCAAAAAATTCAAAAAACATAACAAAAATTTGATCAAAAATCATTAAAATAAACTAAGGTGACCAAAATTCACAAAAGAACATGAAAAAATATAACAAAATTCTATACAAAAAAAAAGCATGGATACTTCCACATCCACTTCATTAATTTCACAGCTTTAAATAAAAACATAAAATGATGTGCACCATTGCTTAATACAACCAAACCTGATCTGATAATTCTAAGAGAATATCAGATCGTAAACTGGCAACCACAACAATACTGCTATCTACTTCAGATGCACTGCATAATGCATTCTATCATCAGAGTGGAGTGCAATATGTACATCATTCATGAGAATTAATATCACTTGGCATACATGCACTCCTCTGTTGTTAATCTTTGCTCTAAATTTCCTTTCTTCAATCTGCTGCACTTGAAGTTTTTGAAGTCAGACAAAAAATTTAGTTTTGTGATCTAACTATCCAAAATTATCCTTGAGAAATCAAATTGTCTTCCCTTTTACAATTCTATTGGACTAGATGAATGAGGCATATATAGTTACCAAGAACCCAAGGTAAACTCTCTATCCATCAGAATAATCAAGCAATTCTCCAGACACCAAACTTTTCTATTAAGTTTTTATCCCAAGAATACTGCAGATGTCAATTCACAGCATAACTTTGTCAAATCTTACTTCTTTTTAATGGAACATACTTTCCTCAGCCCACTTCATGTTTTTTTTTTTTTAATATTCTCACTACAGTGATGGCACATGGCAAGGCGCCTCTGTAATATCTACTCTTCTTGCCCATGGTCTAATTACTGTTTCCACACTCTTAATACTCAAAATACCTACTCTAACCAAATAATTGAAATAATTCTTGCTAGAAGAAAGGCCTTTATCCCCATTCTGTTCACAATCTTCAATCAGTACCCATGCCTTGGGTCTTCAACAAATGTACTAAACAAAAATTCAGCATGCCGCAAGCAGCTTAAGACTACAGCTTCAAGCTTAGTTATCATACTTGTAAAAGCTGCAAAAGAATCAACAATCCACATCCAACTTCAATATGGCAAAGTGAAAAAAAACCATCCTGTTCAAATGAAATTAATATTTTCTATCCCCTGCCCAAGGCCATTAGGTGCAACTTCTGCTATGCATGCTTCCAACTCTTTCACACATCCAACATCTAATGGCACCATTGTTACATCAGCAAAGCTAAAATGATCTCATGGCATCATTCTTCTCCAATTTCTACAGAGATGACTAAAGCAAATTACCTTCTACTATACATGGAAGCTGGGCAAGAATGTGATTAGCAAGGGTGTTAGAGCTAGGTTTTTTTATTTGGAGAGTGGTGAATGAGTGGAATAAGCTGCCAGTCTGTTGTGGGTGCCATGACTGTGAATGAGTTCAAGGCGAGGTATGATAGATACTGTGTGAATGTCGAATAGTTGTTCTTGACATGATGTTAGGGCCTCCTTCGATGAGTTTGTCGACTCTCCCTGGAGTTGCCCGTGATAACAATAATAAGAATAATACCAAGAACAGCTCGCAGCATGTTTTCTTCTGTGTGCCACAGAACAAACAACCATTCAATATCGTCTATTTAATCGTTTATAACCATGTACACCATACTACAGCATGGTAGGAACCAAATATTCAGCCTATTTAAAAAAAAAAGAGAGATTAAACAGATTATCAAACTATTATCCCAATATCCTCACTTCAGTTCTTTCAAAAATAATGGGAACTTCAACTATGGAGACAGCAACTAAAAGGAGGAATAGCCACAGAGAGGGAAGGAAATGGAATTTATATAGCTGCTAAGAATCCTAAGAGATAATTACCCGAGACAAAATGTAATGGTTCAAAGTTCAAGAGTGCCGGAACTGGTCATAGCACTGGAGAACTTAGCAGTAGCCATGGCTATAGCTACTTTGGTTACTGCTCAAGAGAAAGTAATCATGAAGTCTTGATTTGGAAGGTTTTCAGACAAGCAGAATTTTATGTTAAGAAAGAGTATATGTGGAATTAAAAAGAAGATAATTATGACACAAGGCATCAGCTTGGAGCAGTACCATGGAATTAGACAGGATATCAGCCTGTGTATTATGAAAATGTGCAAGGGAATTATTGAAAGCTGCTCTAACCAAGCTGTTCAAATTAAAGACTCAATTCTGGAAAGTGCCTAGGGAGTAGAAAGAGAGCAAAAGAGTTTTACTGCATAAAGGAAGTTTCAAGGCAGAGATAGCAAATCATATGTCTATCAGTACGATGGTTTCGAGAAAGGTCGGTCTTGACTTAGTAATTTGCTTACTCTTTATAATAAAATTGACATATGGGTTCGATAAAGGAAATGGCTACTCAGTGAAACTGCTTTTTTTTTTTTTTTTTGCAGTCATTGGACTGAATATTACATGGAATGCTGTTGCATAAACTGGAGTAAACAAGGATTGATGTGAAGCCAGCGATTTTGATAAGAGGAAATATATTGAAAAGTAATATATGGGGAAAATGTATCTAAGAGAAGGTGAGTGACTAGTGGTGTACCACAGGGATCAGTACAGTACTTTGTCTGCTGGTGTTTAATTTGTACATCAATGATATAGGATATAATTTATGGGAAATTAATCAGTTATTTGCTGATAATAGGTACCGATGAAATAGTAGCCAAACTCATTAAATATGGGGGAAGTGAATTAAGCTGGTAAATTTGATCAGAAAAGGAAGAGATACCCACAGAATGAAAAGAATCACTAATCATTTCAGTATTTAAAACAGGAAACAAAAATGAATGTGTAAATTACAGGGGGACATCAGCATGCTACAAAATTTTATCTAATATTATACTAAAAAAGAATCTTGCCTTACACTGAAGAAAATATAGATGAATATCAAGCAGGATTCTGAAGAAATAGATCGACAGGTGATTCAAATTTTTACACTTAGACAGATACTAGAAAAAAAAATGGGAATACAATCTGCAGATCTGTATTTTATTTATAGACTTAAGAAAAGCATATGATAGCATTTACAGAGAAGGCCTTGGGGGAGTATTAGATGAACTAGGAATACTTCATAAGATAATATGTTTAATCAAAATTTGCACCACTGACAGACAAAGCATAGTATTAGCCTAATGGAATTAGATTTGAACCTTTTGATATTAAGACAGGATTGAAACAAGATGCCCTTTTGCCCATCCTTTTTAATTTAGCATTTAAAAATATATCTGAAAAACTGTAAAAGATAACACAAACAGAATAGTAATATTAGGATATACAGATGATATATGTCTCGTTGGAGAAAATGGCAAAAACTAGAACAAGACTTAGAAAATTCAAACTTGCTGCTGAATAACTAGGATTAGAAATCACAATCAAGCAGAAAATTACCAGTTTACCATCTTCAAATATCTTGGTACATCGATTACTTGAGATAATAAAATCAGTATAGAAATAAACGCTAGAATACATGCCTCCAATAGATGTTATCATTCACTCAAGTAGTGTTAAAATAGAAATATACAAGAGTCATTAGACCTATTGTTTTACGTGGAGCATAACAGACTATGATGCAAAAGCATTGCAGATCTTTGAAAATAAAATCCTCAGTAAAGTCTATGACCTTGTAAAAGATAACACACCAACTGGCAAAGGAGAAGAAGACATAATCCTAGAACTATATAGATCCCCACTTCTAGGAGATGAAGTTAGAACATACAGATTGCGATGTCTTGGACATTTGGAAAGAATGGGTGAGGAGAGTGGCTAAACAAGCACTCAAGATGAAACCTCATGGAAAGTGATCTAGAGATAGACTGCAGATGCACTGGAGGATAATAACCAAAAAGACAGCTGACATGGGATCCAGGAATGAAAAAAAAAGCTCAAGACAGAAATGAACGGAAGAAGTTAGTACACGCAACAAAGAACCACAGAGGTTCAGAAAGAATATGAAGAGCGGCAGTTAATGAAGAGGATTCATAGAACTTGCAGGATGACCTCAACACAGACTGGCAGTGCAGGCAGGCCCTTTGGGTTGAAGAGATCACCCATGTATTATACTAGTGGAAATGAATGAAACCAGGAATTTTGGAGTGACACAGGGATTGAAGTCATATTGCAAAGGTGGCCAAAACAACACATCAGATTACATGGTTGTTGAAGAACATGCTGACAAGCAGAATAGCAAGATTATTTCCTTTTACAATAATGAGGTCACATCTGAGCTACTGTGCACAGATCTGGTCATCTGGATTCCATGGGATGAGGAAGTGATGAAAATCCAGAGGTGAGCGACCAAGATTGTGGCAGGTCTATGGAATGCTCCCTATCAGGATAGCTTGAAAGTCTGTGGACTTCAAAGACTAGTTGAGAGATAAGCAAAAACAAGGAGACATGTTAGAAATATAAATTATTAATGAGTTTTCATAGCAGTGGCGGCTCGTAAGAATTTGTAGTGGTGGGGCTGCAATGCTACCAGCCCAAACTGCATGTAAATCACGTGTTATTCCCCCCTAGGTAGAGGTTTGGTGCGGTCTGCACTGAATGCAGCTCCAGTACTGATACTAGTCCTAGCCTGCACAGCACACTGACTATTGCAAAATACAACTATTGTTACAAAAGGAATTATATAAAACAATATCGAGCGGTATTGTATTACAAACAAGAAAATAACAGTTTTTAGATCCGGTATAACGACAATGACGTTAATTTGTGTTGTTTGTGCTCATGTAGTAGCAACGTATCTTGTGCAGCAATGCTACCAGCCCAAACTGCATGTAAATCACGAATTACCTCCACTAGGTAGCGGTTTGGTGCAGCAGTCTGAATTTAATGCAGCTCCAGTGTTGAGTATACTTGCCAGTACTGATACTAGCGTGCACAGCACATTGACTATTGCAAAATAGAACTATTGCTACAAAATGAATTATATAAAATACTATAGAGTGGTATTGTATTACAAACAAGAAAATAACCATTTTTAGATAAATATATAAAAATTTAAGAACAGCGATAAAAAAACAGGAACTTTCATTTTATACTGGAGGGGCTGCAGCATTGCAGCCCTTATGGATGAGCCACCACTGTTTCATAGGAATGGCAATGATGACTTTTTTCAATGTACAGAATAAATGGAGAGAAATAAGGGGTCACCCCTGGAATTGTGCCAGAGTGCTAATAATAATAAAACAGTTCAAATGAAACAAAAATTGAAATGACTTCTAATTTTGCCAAAGTAGGTCCTTTTATATCATATTTCCAAATTTTATTAATTTCTATCCAGCCAGAGGTGCTATCAGTATCATCGTTAACAATACAATTCCAATTATTTAAATTTAAAAAAAAAATAAATAAATAAAAAAAAAACGGAGGGAGGGGAGGATAATAATTTATCAACCAGTCTTGAACCCAAGATTGAAAACTGTACCACTGCATAAATATGTATTGAAACAATAAGCTTTTATAGCTGTTTACACATAATCTATCTTGAAATTATTCATAAATTATGTTCACATTTACATCATTTTCATGAGAAAACATTGAAAAATACATCATGATATCTGTGTGACAAATTTATGATATTCCAAGGTCTTTGAAGAAAGGAGTACTTATGTTACAATCCAACTATTGTGTCAAAAGTTAGAGCACTGTTTATGAAATGACAAACCATTTTTAGCTTATATACTGTATGCATTATTGCGTGTGTGTGTATACAATCACATGCATTCTTTTTCCCACCTTCTAATTTTGCAGCTACAAATGGTTGGAAACCATGACTGAAATGACAAATTTTAATAGCAATTCTGAACTGAATTTCATTAAATTCAGTATTTAGGATGAAATTTCATTTCATTCCATCCAGTCTTTATAATGCTTACTATCATTTCTAACAAATTTCGCCAGTAAAAATTGATCTCAATGAAACCAAAATTGAATAACATGGACATATTCATTTGTGTTTGTGTGATGAAATTTCATCACTAGAACAAAATTATTACTATATATATTTTGAAACTGCCCTTTTTTGCTCCTTCAAATGGCTCAATTAAAACAAAATTCAAATGAGATGGGTTTGACAAACTTTTATAAGAATTTCAAATACAAATTTTTTCTATAAAATCCATTCTCCCAGAGTCCATGAATAAATTTCATATGGCTGGATAGATAGACAAAACAAATGTGATACTTATGTATTTGATAAAGTGCACCTAAAATGGCAATAAGGCAATATACTAAATATGTAATGAGGTAAGAAGAGGACTGCTGAGTCACAAAATTTAAATCCCCTTTTTTTGGGGAGGGGAGTAAATTGGCTGAAGAAATGAAATGAAAACAAGAGAGGATATTCCTTGAATGGAGAGAGCATAACTGTCTCATAATCTTCACAGAGAATGAATTAATCACAAGCTGTTGTTGTTATTATTATTATTGTACAGGCACCTCCATGGAATCCTAAGACTCATCCAGGAGAGCCCAATACAATATCTATTGTATCTCTCCTCGAAACCATCTCCAGACAAAACACTCACAACTGACTCGGGTAATCCTTTACATGCACTCACCACTCTCCAAGCGAAAAATCTAGTCATCACACCCTTCCTTACCACACTCTTACACAACTTCCTTGTCCCCCCCTGCCCAGTCAAATGTTGAAACATTTCCCTTGCATCAATCCTACAAAATCCTTTAAGTAACTTAAATGTTTCTATCATCCTCCCACCCCCACTTTTTTTTTTTTTTTTTTCACCTATCAACCAATTTTTGCAATCCACAAACCCTCAATCTATCCTTATAGGGAGGATTCCACAGACCACTCACCATCCTGGTCACTCTCCTATGGATGCTCTTCATACACATCCTCATCCCCAAAACCCAGATGAGCACAGTAATCCATATACTACTTTGTGGTATCTGTTCATGAGCCACCCTTTTATCCATATCACCAGCTTTCCTATCCATTCCCCATTTGTTGCAGTTTGATTAAGAGAGTTCCATGTGGTATCCTGTCAAGTACATTTGCAAAATCTAGCAGTATGACCATGTAGCCATTCCCTTTATCCAATTCAGTTGTCACTACTCTACTGTAAAAAGTTGGTAGATTACTAAGGCCTGACCTACATCCTTCCATACTGCCATGTTGTCCCTTATAGAATAACATATTCTTATCCACCCATTCCTGAATTCTCTGTTTGATCAACTTTTTGGCCTGAGATACTAACTGGTTTATAATTTGTTACCACAAACTTAGAGCTTCCTTTATGCAAAGCAACTATTTTGTCTCCTTCCACTCTCTTGGGATTTTTCCAAATCTGAGACTTAAACAGCTTAGTCCAAGACTTCACCAGTTGCACCTGCACATTCTTGTAAAACGTAATCCAATCCCACAGTTGTATTTGCACTTAGATTCTGCAGTATACTAAGTACCTCCAATTCTTCACCCTCTATTTTCACATCAGTCCCTCTCGCACCTCTGTCGGTATCTTCACTTGGATGATACACCCTTGCAAATTTATCACTCAGTAGCTCAACAGTTTTGGCTCATTTTGTTACCTCTCTACCATCTATACTCATTAAAGTTTATCCTTCTATAGTCATTCGTCCTGCTGCTTGCCACATAATGAAAAAACTCCTTGGGATTTCCTTTATCCTGTTCAGGTAATTTCTTCTCACAATCTGTTTTACCTTCCTAGCCTTGCTGGTCACTTTTCTCCTTACATAAACTCCACAACATTTTCTTTGTTTGCAGCTCATGCATAATGATACTAGTCATCCATCTAACTACTACCTGATTTACCCTACAGATACCTCTTGGCTATCCCCCCAATCACTGTGAATATCCTTCCCTTGCAGATCTTTATGCAAGGGAATGGTACTGCTTTAAGCTGCATCTTAAGTGTATGTACCCATATATATATATATATATATTAGGATAACCAAGCAATTTTATATGCTTGGTTATTTTAGCTCCTAATCCCAAGTATGCAAACAATTAAGTTTGCGCCTGAAACAAAGTTCAAGTCTAAAGATGGTACAACACCTGTGCAACTCATTGTAAAGGTGTTGTACCATCTTTAGACTTGAACTTTGTTTCAGGCGCAAACTTAATTGTTTGCATACTTGGGATTAGGAGCTAAAATAACCAAGCATATAAAATTGCTTGGTTATCCTAATATACAATATACCCAAGTTAAAAATTTATTCCCATCAATATCTCCTCCAGAGATTTTTATTAAAGCTTAATACACCTTATTGCAACTTATATAGGTAAAGTTGATAACGCTCTGTATTACTAAAACCTTGGTATTTAGGGTCTAGCTACTCACTGAGGAGACCTCAAAAAAGGTTGAAACCGGTCTGGGTAGTGACCCCACCCATAATGCATTGCAGTATACATCTTCTAGTGAGATGTGCTTTACATTATGGGAAAATACTAAGAACAGTGATCAGAGCTTTACCCACCTTTACAATGAGTTGCACAGGTGTTGTACCATCTTTAGACTTGAACTTTGTTTCAGGCGCAAACTTAATTGTTTGCATACTTGGGATTAGGAGCTAAAATAACCAAGCATATAAAATTGCTTGGTTATCCTAATATATCCTAATATATCCTAATATACAATATACCCAAGTTAAAAATTTATTCCCATATATATATATATATATATATATCCCTTCTTAACTGGGATTTCCATGTTTTGCTACCTCCCAAGTCAATATCACATGATCACTTTCCTCAAGCAGAGGCAAAGTAGCCTCTGCTTGAGGAAAGTGATCACTACTTTGCCTCTGATCGAGGACAGGTCTTCTGATCTCTAACTAGAACCAACACTCTCTCATACCTCGAATCCTCTTCTGTCACATTCTGATTCAAGTAATCATCTTTCAGTGAGTGTATAAATTTCATTTCCTTCCTGCCATGTGATCGTACCAATCCATGTCTCCGAAGTTTAAGTCCCCCATAATAATTACTTCTTCCTTCCACGGTATTAGGCCTACTGGTCTGTTCCGGTCTCACACCAGCTTCTTAGGGATCTTTGTCTACTTCTTTTTCTTTTTGGTTTATAATTTGGAAATAATACTTTATAAAGCATACTTTCAGCAGACTATGACAGCCTCATGCAATTTAGAATGATTCTGGCAGATAGAATATTCATTTAATACAATGCATTAAAAAAATTCCACACTAGTCAATCACTTCATCAGTTCACAGAAAATAATACATCTGTGCACACAGGCAGACAACAAAAAATTTGCACCTATTTTAATATATGATGATATTCATTAGCCCAGTGTTTTTCAAACAGTGTGCAACCAAATTTTGACTAGTAAAAAAAAAATATTTTCATCCAAATTACAGTGCACACTTTTGCCTATTTATACAATTTGTGTAAAAACTTTCAACATTGGCTTATTTTGCTGCAAATGATAAACAAAAGTGCCACCAATCAATCACTAGTAATATGATAATGAATACATTATCAAGCACTATGGGCGGTTTGGAATAACACATTTGGTTATGGTTATGTGGCATGAGAGCCTGACCTAGAATCATATATATTATTAATATAAATGGTGTGTGTGCATGAGGTGCAATGCATGTTTTTCTTATGCTTGGGAGACCATAAAGTAAAGCAAGCACAGTTTATGGCTGGTGCAACAACAGTTTCTGAGAAAGCACTGGGAGCCAGTGCTTTCTCATTGCTGAGCCTGTTATAAAGGTCAAGCAACTTCACACAATACCAGAAAGTCTGATAATGGCATCATGCCATTATCAGACTTTTTGATTTTCTTCATTATCAGACATGAAGTTGAGCCTTCCCTCTGCTAAAGAAGTTACAAAAGTTCCTTTGTCTGACAGCATGACCAGTTATCAAACTGAAAATATGTCGTGAATATTTTGGCCCAAGTTCAGGTAAAACTATTAACAAGTGTGCAAGCTTTGCTCTACCACTCTACAAGTCCAAGGATATCAGAGGGAAGACTCAACTTCTCATATATATCAAATATGTCAACAAGTGCATTGCTGAAAATTTTCTGTTTTCCACAGAAATTCCTGGTCATACAACAGGAAAAGAGGTTTTTAAAGTGAGCAAATTTTTTAAGGAAGGTCTGCAATGGAAAGAGTGCATTAGTATTTGCACAGATGGAGTAGCTGTTGTGACTGGTAAAATGAAGGGAATTCTGGTGAAACAACAAAATGCCAATGTAAAAATATGTCACTGTTTTCTGCAACAGGAAGCCCTAGTTGCAAAAACTTGACCACTGAAACTGAAATCAGCACTTGATTAGGATGTAAAAATTGTCAACTTTATTAAGTTCCCATCCACTGAAGTCACAGCTGTTTGAAGCATTATGTGAAGAAATAGGTACTGATCATACAAATCTGTTGCTGCACACAGAAGTATGTTAGCCAAATTGTGGCAAAGTTCTGTAATGTGTGTGTACCAAAATAACTTCACTTGTTCTCTGGAACATTTGGACATTCTACATCAAAGGTCTGCTGCTCACTTTCCTGACATCGATGTTGCACAATGTGACTGAGTGAAGAATCTGTTCAGCCAGACCACTGTAGCAGCTGTCACGACTAAATTGGACCTAATTGCCCAAGAACACTTGACTGAGCTAAGTATGCATCATGCACTGTTGCTGAAGTTCAACAATCTAGACATGCACAAATTTTGGTTTATCATTGGTGAGGAATATCCAGATATTTCTAGACATGCTGTTTCAATTCTGTTGACACTTGCTACTACTTACTTATGCAAGTCAGGCTGTTTTAGTCTCACTTGAATTAAGACCAAATTCAGATTCAAACTTTGGTTAGTATAAATTTAGAATAGAATTTAGAATATGTTTGCCAATATTCTCCCACAAATAAAGATCTATGCCTCCAAGCTGGCTGCACATTTCACATTGAAAACAAGGTACTTGCATAATAAAATTTTTCTGAAATTTATTATTTGTGCCATGTCTTACTATATATATATATATATTCTAATAGAATTTGAATACAGCCAATGTAGTAAACTGTAAAATACTATAAATTTATGGTTAATTACACGAGAGTCCCATAGATAAGAACACAGGTGTGCATCAACAGAAATTTGCATTGCCAATTATGCCACAGTCTGAAAATGTTTGAGAATCATGGCATTAAACAAATAATAAGAATTAATTAGATTCAGAACAATCTGAAAATGTGATGCAAGCAAATGAAAAATTATTGCACTTGCTTACTAATTTTTGTGTAATTAAACATTTTGCTATATGTGTAAGGTCAATGGCCTATAACAAACAAGTACCTTAGTAACACAGAAGCTTTTCTGAGTCTGTATTGTTCTGTTAATTGAATGCATTCTCTGGTTGGTCCATCTTGCAAGATGCCTTACTAGTTAAAAATTATGACATATCCATATGAGGCTTGTTGGCTTGTTACTCACCTTTGGTTAAAAAGCACTTATAACATTTTACATCTCAGACAAGAATGAACCCAAGTCTTTCCAACCAAAGGGTAGCAGGTAGCATAACTGACTATTTCTTTTGTTGTTTTTTTGTGACTCCTGCCCACAAAAGGCTGTAAACCTATAGTACATAAGTACTGTGCATGGACAAGGGATTTTTAATTCTATTTTTATTATTTTTTTTATTTGTGTTCTTCCTTTTATATTTCATTAATGCTCTTTCATAATAAGAAAGTAGAAAAGACAAGTGAGAACTACAAACTGCATGCATAGTGAATGGTGCTTGTGGAAATGGTTCCATCATCATGATGGAACCAATATACCTTTAACAAGTTAAAGCAATCAGCATGATTTGCAATTCCTTTGTATCGCAGTTTCTTTAGCGGAAATTAATCATTTAATGTTATAAATTAGAGAAGATTTTTGCCTCTGCTGAGGGGTTAATTCCTTTCCTTCTCATTAGCATATTCTTGTGACATCATCACTAAAGAATATTAAAACACAATACAAGGAAAGAAAATTGAACAATACCACAAACGTTGGGATTAGAAACCCCTTCAATATTATTCTCTCTCTCTCTCTCTATATATATATATATATAAAATACTGGCTGATCCAAAGAGATGTGACATGATGTTTCTATATGACAAGAAGTTCTACTTTTTGCAGCTCAATGATACGATAGGTACTAGTACCTCCAGATGTTTTGCATTCAAGTCACACTTACACCAGAAATATTTTTAAAATATGTAAATTCCTGTTCATGATTTTAGCATGCCATGTATGTTAAGAAGTAGTTACTCTAACAATTATTAAAATAGCAATTTAATTCAGAACCACACAATGTACTATACTTACTAGTGCTTTATGAATGAAATGAATATATAACTTTTTCTTTATGCGCTTAATGTAAAAATTTAAACGGGAAGTAGTCACTCACCTATAATTTATTTGAGGACTGCTTCAAAACTTCTATTCTTTAATAAAACAGTTAATTATACTTAGGTTTGGTGATAAGCGAGTATATGACTGGGAAACACAAAAAACATTTATCTTCTAAATTGACTCTTTTACTACCCAGTACTTTGCTTGAGATAATACTACTTCAGGCAACAGATTTAGCATTGTTCCTTAATAAATTGTATAATTTACTCTTTATAAACTGATTTTGTATAAGGGACTAAGATGAATAGTAAATCTCCTCTTTAATAAGAGGACAAAGAGAAACTGTTCCTAAAGACAGTGAAAGAAATGAACAAGGAGAATGAAGAAAATTTGTTCTACATTTGGAACTGAACTGTGAAGGAGTGCTGAATATCACTTGCATGTGTTTTAACAAATTTTGAAGGTAAGTAATTTGAGCCTAGCTGGTTGAGCAGACAGTGCTTCCTTTCTAATAAGGAAGTTGTGATTTCAAATACTACTGCAGGTGAATGGTGTGAATGTCTTTGGGTAGGAGATGAATTTTATCATCCAGCATAAGACTACTCCCCTGCTGACTTCAGCTTTGAAATAGCTTGCAAAACTTCCATATGTGGTTTCTATTGCAATGATTTATTCCAGATTATACAATCCTCAGCCCAACCAATGTATAACATATAATATACACTAATTTATCATTTATTTGATCCTTCAATTATCAGAACACCAAATTCTAATAATTGAAGGATCGGATAATCGAAGTACAATTACACAGTACTCCAGCAGAAGTCAGTTGACATGCAAGGTCAACTAATTGAAGGGTCGTTGTTTTGAAGGTTAAATAGTAGATTACTGTATTTACAAGCTTTCGTGATTGAGATTTGCTTAAAAAATGATATCATTTCTAATTACGATGATCAGTAACTGTATAATTTTTGTTCAAAACGTAAACAGCAGAAATTGAACATCTGTTGAAAAAGGGTAACTAGTGAGAGATAGGTCATTAATCAAACTAATCTTTTTCCACTGAGGGGGAGGTATTGAGATAGGTGCTTAAGGGACCATTTTAAATGTGAGAATAGTATTCACAGTGGCTGGATTGGACAAATTTGTGATACATATATGGTTAAAAACTGTTGAGAGGTAAAGCGATGACTTGAGCAAAAGAGAAAATCTACTTCCTGGATGCTGAGGTGATATTTGTAATATGTTTATGTCAAGAAAGATGGAGGCTAGAATAATCCCATGAAAAAGTATGAAAGGAATTTTTTTTGATAAATAAAACAGGATTGACTTTTAACAGTATGGAAATTAACAAGATTATCAGAAACCATTAAAGAATGTTTTGGAGATCAAAATTTAAGGTGGCAGATGTTGATATTAGGAAGTTTTGCTTTATTTAGTGAACGGTTGTCAAATGAGGAAGAAGAATGCAGTGTATTGTAATTAGCAAAACTGAGGATTGGATTTACAGTGAACAGGAGAATGTTACTGATATATATATATATATATATATATATATATATATATATATATGAGAAAAAGTGTGTGTGGGGGGGGACTTTGCAGAACACAGTATTAGTTGCAACATTTGAGGATAAAAATCCATCCACCATCATATATAAATATGTATCTAGAAAAAAAAGCAGTTAATCCAACTGCAGAAGTCAGAAGATAGACCATAGAATGAAAGCTTACTTATGGGTATTGGTACCAAGCATGATCGGATGTCATAGAAATTTCAAGAGTTAAAATAAGTCCACTGTGTGCATGGATGTTCACCTGAGATTTCCTACAATTTTTCATGGCATTTTACATGAGCAGCATAAGCAAGAAAATCCCTGTTAATCAATACTGTTGGAATCCATGCTGGCAATCCTATAGATGGTTGATTCAAGCCTCCAACAAACTGGGTTTTTAGGTTATCAAACTTAGACCAGCCTGATACTAATGTATGATAAGTTTACAACCTTTCATTGGCGGGATTCATATTAAAATATATATCTATAGCAAAATCAACATGCCATGCCAACAAAATTAATGATAAAGATCAGAGAATAACAGAATGGAGCATAAAGGTACCGCTACACATTAGTCATTTAAAAAAAAAAAAATTCCCATACTAGTCATTCATCATAAATTTTACTAGTCTTAAGATTTTTGTTTATTTCTTTCAGCACAAGAGAGGACTTGAGAGGAAAAAGAAAAAACATGACAAAGGAAAAAGAAATGGGAAGTGTTGCTATTTAATAGTTAACAGAAGAAATTATGAGTGACTACAGAAACTACAGCTAGCAAATTTAGAGCCTGTATAGCTCAGTGGAAGTGGTGGTTGCACTCCTTAGCACTAGACTGACAAAGAAAGTGAGTCCTAAGTTTGATTCTAGTTGCCAATTAGAGGAACTTTTCTAAGCCCTTTTTTCAACCAATTCTGAGTTAGTTGATCTCTGCCATGGGCAAGCAGGTTTTTCCTCCTGGAAACTCAAGGAAACTGACTGTAGAACCCACACCATTTCAAACATTAAAATATTGTGTCAGGATTAGAGACCACAAGATGGCAGCACTTATTAGCCATCTCTTTACTGGATGCCACTCAAAATTAGTGATAGTCTTCAGCCAGCTATCTCTGATTGGTTACTAGTGCAGATTGAACTGCCCACTCAGTCTACAAAAGTTAGATAGGGCTAAAATGGTCTCACCTACTTCCTATAACCGAATAAAAGGTACTAGCTCATTTTTTTTTTCTTTTAAAAATATAAATTAGCTTTTCTGTGAGCATGGCTAGGCATAGATCTTACTAAGAATTTATTATGTTTTAAGTTGTGTAGACAAATACATTCAAAATTATTTTTAGTTTATATGTTTCTTGAAAAAAAATATAATTAAATAAACATAAACATAGCAAACTTCTTTAGAAATGATAAAAAGTGATTGGCATCTTGGTAACAATTATATAAAAATGAAAGAGTGCCTCATTACTTGGAAAATGTCCTACATAAAAAATATTTTTAGTAAATTATGTGTTTTTATGCCAATTTAGAGCAATTAAAATTACCATAATAGTTGCATTACATGTGCTTCAGATTGCTATAAAAAGCCCCTTTCTTATCTAATTTTTGCAGACCAAGAAAAAAAAAAAAGTAGGTATCAAGCAAGTTTGCATTTCAAAGTCTTTCTAATATAATATAAATCAAATGGATATTAAATCCAACATTATTTCAAAGCCAAATACAGAAACTATAAAAGTTTCATACGAAATTTGATCAAAGAGCTTACAGGAATACACTCGCCCTAGCCAGACCTTATAAGAGAGATGATTGCTTTGCCCAAGCATCCATATATTCGCCTCTTGTTGGTCCATTTATCAAAATGGATCGATAGGAGTTGAAATGAATCCTTTGCATCGTCGAAATGAAACTTTTGGCTCTTTATTTTAATAAATTTCTAATATAAATAATATGAGCAGGATAAGTGGTGTGGCAAAGATGCATCTATCTCAGGCCACAGATAAGTTCTGATCTTTTTAAAAACTGAGGCTTTTATCAGACACTTCTGCACAAGATCATATTTGCCTAAGTAGCATAAATGTCTTGCTCTGCTTTTGAATATGAGACCAAATGCTGAATTCTCTTCTCAATAGATTACATTCCTTGTATCGATGTGCAAGTGTGAGTGGGTGTTTGGAAGGATTAATAGCAGTTTGTAAAAGAAGAGCATGAACTTGTATAGAAAAATCATGGCCTTGTAGCTGCACATATAATGAATTTACATAATATTTAATTTTGATTTCACTTAAATGCCATCTACAGTGTCTGAAAAATTAAATTACTACTTTCTATTCTTGAGAGACACTTGTGAAATGAAATTAAGAATTATCAACATTTTAGCACAAGAATATTTTAATATTTGCCAAATATTTCAGTCTGGAATTAACTGACTATCATCAGTGGCTTAGGAACAGTTTTTACAAGGTGGAATACAAACAATTGATCATTCAAAAGTAGAATGAGCCATGTGATTTTACATTGCTAAGCACTAAAGAGAGGTAAATTTCATCAGAGTGATGAATACATTATAGGTATCAATTCACAATTTCATACAACAATCTTAATTTATAAATTCAATTAAAGATAATATTAGACTAATGTAAGCATTAGAAGTTCTCAATTGAAAAAAAAAAACCAAAAAAAAAAACCAGTGTGTTATCCAAATGAAACTTTCCTATATTTTTGACAAGGATAGGCAATAATTTCGATTCAAGTCAGGGCGTTGAAGTAAGGCCTCAGCACTCTCTTTGAATAGATGTTCGAATTTATAGTGACATCTGTGTAGAAGGTGAGTCCTGGACATCTAACAGATGTCGCTATAAATTTGAATGCCTATTCAAAGAGAGTGCTGAGGCCTTACTTCAACGTCCTAATTTGAATCGAAATGATTGCCTATCCTTGTCAAAAATATGAGAAAATTTAATCCAGATAACACACTTTTTTTTTTTCCAATTGAGACCAAATTCTTACATTAGTCTAATGTCATCTTTAACTGAATTTATAAATTAAGATTGTTGTATGAAATTGTGAATTGATACCAATAATTTATTCATCACTCTGATGAAATTTACCTCTCTTTAGTGCCTAGCAACGTAACATCACACGGATTGTTCTACTTTTGAATAATCAACTGTTTGTATTCCATCTTCTAAAAACTGTTCCTATCAAGCCACTGATGATGGTCTGTTAATTTCTGGCTGAAATATGAAATATTTGGCAAATATTAAAATATTTTTGGGCTAAATTCCAGACTGCAAAAATTAACTGATTTGCTGAAAATGGTATCTGATTATGAATATCCTGAAATTTCAAGAAAACCAGTGAAAATATTATTGCCTGTGACTCTTACATAAAAATGCTTTTTCCATATTCATAAATTTAAAAACAAATACAGAACCAAAAACTAAATGTGGAATTGGATATATGGCTTCATGTACACATACTGGCCACTGAATTAGAAATCTTTATGCAGATATATGTAAACATCACTTATGCAGTGTATATGCAAAATATTTGGTCACATGCATCACCATGTGTTCTAGGCAACTATTTGAAAATGATGCTGGTCAGGAATCATCAATAGTGTTGATCACAATGGAAAAAACAAAGGATCTTTTAGAGTGCAATACAGAGCTTATTGTGGGTGCCCATCTTTCTGGAGCCATGATTTTGAAAACAGCAGAGCTGACTGGTTTCTCAAAAGACAAGATATCCTGGATGTTTATTCAGTGACAAAATAATCCACATTGCTTGTCTAAGAGGCATAACTGTGATCCTAAGACTCTACCAGGAACAAGATTGCCCTCATCTAAGAAAGCTTGTATGAACAAACTGAACTTCCTGTGTGACAATTGACCAAAGCATTTAATGAAGGCTGTTCCCAACCCATATCTCACCACAGGAAATTGAAGAGGATTGGTATTGGCAGTCGCATGCCAACATGTAAAATAAAAGTTTCTAATTCAGTAGCAAGTATGTGTATGTTCCAGTTAATCAATACCAAGCATTTTATTCACAAAACTTCATCATCACTCTCATCATTAGTTTTTAATTTTTTTTTTCAGCACCTTACTAAAAAAAATAAACATTTTGTTTTGCATATGATTCTTTCAAAGGTGGTATCCTTGAAAGAGCAGTCGTATATGAAAGAGGCTACAAGTCTCAGCAGTTTGGGAAAGCTCACCTATATTATAATTAACTTGATTTCAGGTTCATTTTTAGGTTACAAGAAGATTTAGGTCTTGAATGGCATTTTCAAAATGGTCTGTATATGAGAGAAAGAAAGAGAGATAGGCATAAGGCACTCCAGCCATGTTAGTTGTTCATGTAGTCTGTTCTAAAGGCTTTAACTCATACATGATTCACCTAAAGAATCAAAGCACAGGATTCCTTGCTTGCTATCGTTAAGTAGATATGACATTTATCTCTGCAGATGAAAAATGAAAGCATTAAACTATCAGATCACAACACAAAGTAAATGTAAGTTTTCCAAGCTATGTCATTTATGTGATTAGTTACCACAAAAAGCAAAAGAATGTTACTAGTCTGAGAAGCTGAGAAGTAGTAGCTGAGAAGAGAGGATGTTTTACCCATATGCAAGCCTGTTAACCAATTTTGTTAATTTCAGAAAATAACTTTTTTATAAATATATCTGAAACTTCATTACTATGATCTGCAAGACAATAAAATGAAAAAATTCAGCAAACAAAAGATTTCTTAGCCATCAATCAAAGCCAAAGTGAAATTTCATAAACTGGAATCTGCAAATCACAAGAACAATTGTATTAATTTGTAGAAGGGGGAAGAGTGAGTAAAAAACTAGTGCCCCCATTATATGGAGATTTGGCAAGTATTTGAATGAGATACATGCATATACATACTCCAAAAAGTATTTCTTGTTTCAGATATCTCACCACACCACCCAATTTTTTGTAATGTAACAATCTCAGGGCTTTGCATTCCTGGATCTTTAATTATATTCAGTGGAAGAACTCAAAATAAGGGCCGAAATAAGAACTGGAAAATATTACTTATGAAATATTTAAAACTAATTCCTTACAAAAAGAAAATAAATAATAATAATAAAATAAAATAAATAATAATAATAAAATAAAATAAATAATACTAATAGAAACTAAATAAGTAAGCGACCCTGCACAATAAATATTGCATGTGAATTGATGTAAGTATATCTACTTTTAGATGGTTAACTAAATTCTGATGCCTAATGTTAAATTAACATTAAATTCACAATAACTGCATGACTAAATTAGAGTTGTTCTTATTTGTATAGTATATTAATAGAGGTTTTAATAATTGATACAGGTCTTAGCTTCCTGTTATTTTTATATTTCATGCGAAAACAATACAATCAAAATTTCTCAATTGAGCAAGGAATATAAGTTTCAAGTTATACATTTAACCAGTATACACAGATTATTAGTCAGACCCAACTGTATCCCTTACTAATATCCAGCAGCTTTTGTAGACAGAAATGACAAACACTGAATCAGTAATTTTGACTTTTCTGCAAATAGTTTTCTAACATGAAATACAAAACTTTAAAATCTAAATTAATAGCTCACTATCACCAATTAAGATATTCTAAGCATATCCAATCTTTCTTCTCTCTCTCTCTGTGTATAAGATGAGATTGAGGGCAGCTGATGACAGGGAGAAGAGACCGACTGTAAGTGAGCAAGGGGTGTATGGGGGAATTGAGCAAACTTGATATTAATAATATCTTGATAATATCACTTGATAATATATCACCACGTATTCTGAAGGAATGTGCCAGGGAGTTGACATCTGCCTTGACATTTTTTTTTTTTTTAATATGAGTCTTGCACTGGGTTGAGTTCCAAAGGAATGGAAAGAGGGCAAGATTGTCCTGGTTCATAAAGGAGGTGATAGAACTTGGGCATCAAATTATAGGCCTATCTGTGTGTCAGGTGTCGTGGTTAAGTTGTTTGAGAAGCTGGTGAGAACTAGGATCCAGAATTGGGTTGACAACAATGGTATCATCTTTGATAGACAGCATGGATTTGCTAAAGGTATGTCATGTTTTAGTAATCTACTTACTTATTACAATAAGGTGACAGCTTCCTTGAAGAGAAGAGAGGGATACATACTTAGATTTCACAAAGGCTTTTGATAGATTACCACATTATAAGTTGATAGTCAAACTAGAGCAGATGGGGTTGGATGTTAGATTAGTGCATTGGATCGAAGACTGGCTATCTGATAAGTATCAGCAAGCTGTGTATGGGGAAGCAATATCCAGAAAGAGGACAGTCACTAGTGGCATGTCTCAAGGGGTCTGTTTTAAGACCATTGCTGTTTAACTTGTATGTTAATGAAATTGGCAAACATTTGAATGGGGATATTCAATTGTTTGCAGATGATGCAAAGTTGGGACGAACTATGAAGTGTAGAGAAGATGTTGTGGGCCTTACAAGAAGATGCAAACATTGTTTGCTTACACTTGGATAAAGGATTAAACCAAGTATATAATTTCTTGATATCTTTAATTTAAGACTTGAATAAATTAAGTGAATGGGAATGGAAATGCGGATGCAAGTTCAATGTTGCAAAACATAATGTTTCAAAATTTGAGAAACAAAGATGGGATAGAATGTATGCTTTGTGGGGATATGTTGTCAGCCTGTTTGGCCGAGTGGTTAGCATATCTGCTCTCCAGTCAAAAGGCTGCAGGTTTGAATTCTGCCGTGAGCATGGATGTTTGTGATTGTCTGTGAAAATACTGGTGGTGGTAGTGGGCGGTAGATGGCGTTGGTGTAAATGATGATTGTAGTTGCGGTTCATTGTAGCTGGTGAATTGGTGGAAACGGAGTTGTAGAGTAGATGCCAAGGGATCCCTTGATGAGTCTTTGGACTCCCTAGAGGTGTCATGTAATAATAATAATATTGATGGAAGTGGAGGAAATAAAGGATCTTGGGGTGAGAGTGGATAAGGATCTGAAATTTAAGGAACACGTTGCCAAAATTGTGAGGACAATGCAAAGAATTCCAAGAATGATGCAGAGGACACTGACTTGTAGAAGTAAGGAGATTCTTGTTCCATTGTATAAGGTTTTGATTAGGCCACACATGGACTACTATGCCAAGATTTGGTCGAAATAAGAACACTTAAAAAAGTTGGTAAAAACACAGTTAAAAAGAACTAACGAGCAAAAAACGAAATAAAAACAAAATTTCCCGATCTGTATTCATTGATAAAAAATTCAAAGTTATACAAAATTAATAAAAAGTCACATGTAAATTGTCAGTATATATTCGGTTGAAAAACTAACGACTAGCAAAAATTTAAACAAATTGTTTCCCCAAATAGAAAAAAATGAATTTGGCTATATCAAAAAAAAAAAAAAAAAAAAAAAAGTATCAGTTAGAAATTGTCGTGATAAGATTTTTTTTTGGTAATTTTTACGCATTTTTTTTTTAAATAAATAAAAAAAAAAAAAAATTTTTTTTTTCTTTCTTCTTTTATGGATATTTTGGGTAAGTTATTAACCGGAATATCCAAATTATTACATTTTTTGTAATAATTTGGATATTTATTACAATATCCAAATTATTACAAAATTTGGATATTGTAATATCCAAATTGTAATTTGAATATTACAATCCAAATTACAATGTATAATTTGGAGTGCAATGTATTAATAATTCAATAAAATTCATATATCTAGTTCTAGAGTTTTTTTATTACTATGACCCGCTGAACAGTGCTGAAGTACACAATGTGGCCCTCACGGTGAAAAGTTTGGAGACCACTGTTTTAGAGCATGCTTGTAAAGACTATATACTTAAAGTAATCTGCTGAATATTAAAGAATTAGTGCAATACGAAGAATAATAGCTAAAATGACAAATAGCATATTTACTTATAAATAAATACAAAACATAATAAAGCATCGATGAAAAACTCATCTGGACATAATCTGATGGTTATTACAATGAAGTAATAGCCTGGATCTAGGGAATTATAATCTTTGGGTATTTACTGCAATCAAAAACAAATAAAATCTTTGGGAAACAAGTATATGCAAAAGGAAGTATCACCTAGCAGAAGAAAATAAATATTAAAATAAATTCTGCTACCTTCAAATAATAAGGTAGCAGAACATATTTTGTTTGAAGTACAGAAATTAATAAAGAAATGTAATCTCCTGGAAGAGGTTTTCAAATAATAAATGCTACATAAGCCTGGTAACTCTAAAATGCAAACCTTCGTTTTCTGTATTTTGAATTTTTTAAAGTTAATTATGTGACAATGATTTGAAAAGATGAATATTTTTAAATTGAAATGAGAACATGAATTTTCACGAATATCGGAAATATGTCTGCCTAGGATTGCCAATATCTTATCAGCAAATACTTAGAAAGTACTGAGCAGTTTTTTTTTTTTTTTTTTAACATCAGAGATATGAAAAAAGTATACAGTTACATGTCTTTTCCAGTAATGAAGTATAGCTCTTTCAAATGTGAAGAAAAATTTATAAGGTCTACAATAAGAAAAATTTATTGTAGACCTCCATGCTATTCAAAAAAGTAGCAATGTTAAAAAAAAAAAAATTTAATAAAGTAGGAGTAGGAAAGTGAACTAAAATATCATCACTGTATTAATGCACAACTACACATACCAGAGTAATAAACAATGAATATTACTAGCAATAGCTATACCTAAAAGTTTGCTCTAAATTGTAAAATAATTCAGAATTTTAGTTCATTTTATTAAAAAAAAAAAAAAAAAAAAAAAAAAACTAAGTAATTATTTTTTCCAGATATCCTTACTATGCAAAGCCAAAGAGTTCTAAATGATGCTATTCAACATAAGATAAATAATAAAAACATAGCTTTTTTTTTAATTAAATATTTTTGTCGCTAATTCAAATAAGATACACATTTTTTGCAAATATAACAGCTAGTTAATGACCACAAAATATATAAGGCAGTGAAACAAATGTCTTCTATATAAAGATTATGTTATGCACATTCTATTTACAAACTATACATAAAACGTTCAGGAATGTTGCTCTCAGAATTCAGAATGTACAAATAGTGAATAGTCTATAATATACTATACTTCCATGAAGGCAAGGACTGTATATGAATGGCCAATTATTGAAAATGCTATAGCAGCATTAGCTTTTTCTTAGAGCTGATTTTCATGCATTTTATAATGGTGATTCATTAGGCACGGTTGCAATATCAGTGGACTTAGCAAGACGAACTACTTCATCGGATAAAATTTCCAAATCCTAAAAATAAAAAATTAAATCTTGGTCAGATAGATACTATATTATGTGTGCTATTCCTTCATTTTAATAGCCTGAATGAAATGAATTTCAGAAAAATTCTACTCATAAGAAATTTTGTTTTAGTCCAAATAGCTACAATATTAGATATATCCTGCTATTCCCTTCAATGTACAGAAAATGCAAACAATAAACTCTTTCATGAAGTTCTATATTCTTTAAATGAAAAAAAAAAGTATATAACACATAACTATTTATTTACTAAGTTAAAATATAATAATAAATTGTGGAGAATGGTATGAGCTGATTGCTAATTAATGCTCATTTTTATCTATTCTGTGTTCATTTCATGGTGTATTTAACCAATTATTGCATAACAAATTTTCCCCAGTAATTTCACAATCACCTGCAAAAAAAATTAATTTCTAATTACCAATTAGTCAATGCATCAGAGGACACAGTAAGATTACTATTTACAGAAATGTATGTTCTAGTGATCAGAAGGAGAAAGTAGGAGTGTGAGTCAACTCCTTATTTTCTAAACTTTATTTTCATATAGGAATTATTCCATGCCAAATCACTGTAACATGAATTGAACTTAATGTTAGCTTTGTCTTCCTGGAGTTTGCATTAACAGGAAATTTTAGAAATAACAAATAAATTCATAAAGTTAGTTCTTTGAAAATAATATATCAGTGATAATTAAATGTATGGAATAGAGTGCAACATAAAGATTAAAAAAAAAAAAGCAAACTGCATCATGCATGAAGTACAATAGTGAACTACTTATGTATCCTATTAAAAGTGCTACACATTTTATTTATTTTTCACAAACAATATTTGTGAATAATTTTGCCAGCCTGGTTGGCCGACTAGTTAGCATATCCGCTCTCCAGCCAAAAGGCTGCAGGTTCGAATCCTGCCATAGGTATGGATGTTTGTGATTGTCTCTGAAAATACCAGTGGTGGTCGTCGGCAGTAGATGGCGTTGGTGTGGATGAAAAGTAATTGAGGTTTGTTGTAGTTGGTGAATTGAGTGGTGGAGACGGAGAGTTGTAGAATAGGTGCCCTCCCTCGATGAGTCTTTGGACTCCCTGGAGGTATCATGTAATAATAATAATATTGGAAAAGATATAAAAGCTATAATGAAACTGATGAGAAAGACTACTGAAATCGATAATTTGTAATTTAAATTATCAATTGTCATGATTTAAGAAACCATTCTTCATGTCTTGCTTTATAGCTTGTCATTATTTTACTAGTCACATGATTAAAGAATTACGGTTCTTCAGATATTCACCATCATAATGTTAATCATGGATATACAGACCACCTGATCTATTACAATCTCATCATTTAATAATCCTTTTTTGAAATCTCAGATTTAATATTTGTCACTCTAGTTATGCTCCAGTTCTTCATTTTTTTTTCCTTGTAATAATTTTATTTTTAATTCTTTTAATATATTTTCTTTTATGATTGAGAGTGGGGAGCAGAAGATGTTTAAGCAGTTGAGCTTGGCAAGTGCAAGAAGAATGATTGTTATGGGAGATTTTAACTACAGCAGTATAAGCTGGGAAGAGGAAAATGCACATAGCAATAAGGGAATGGAATTTCTAGAATTCTTGAGGGACTAATGTCTTAGGCAACATTTAATAGAGGGAACAAGAAGTTCAAGAGTTTTGGATTTGGTCATAGCATCAGAAGAGCTGATAATAACTGAGATGACATCTCTCCCCCAGTGATAGTGACCATGTAGTTTTGACATGGAAGATGAATAGCCATGCAGGAGTATCAAAGAAAATGGATCACATGTGGAATTATAAGGCAGGTGATTATAATAGTCTTAGATATCAACTTGGGGCAGTTCCATGTAGGACAGAATTGGAAGGCCAGGATATCATTAGTGCTTGGGAAATGGTGAAGGAATATTTGTTAGCAGCAATAGTAAGCTGCATTCCATGAGTGAAGAAGCGGACACAATTTGGTGTAAAATGGATGACAAACAATATCAAACAGGAAACTGCAGGTGAAAAAGAGATTACAGAAGAGATATAAAGAGAGGGGTAGAGAGCAGATGCATGAAGAACGTAAGACTCAGGCCAGGAGAATGACCAGTATGGTGAGGAAGGCAAAACTGGAATATAAGAAGAGATTGGCACTAAGATCCTAGGGAATTTTTTAGCTATATGGCCAGTAGGAGGAGAAATGATTGTGGAAGAATGATATTCATCATCATCAAATTCCTGATATATACCCTCAAGGGGTGTACAGGATATGATAGTACCACATGAGCAATTACATACAGCTCATGTAGCACTTTATTGGAGTATTTCATCCTGAAGAAGGTTTTAATACTAGAGGGGTAGGGCAGGTTCAAGGTTTAGAAATGCAAGAGGAGAGTGTGTTCCAAATACTGAGTACTCTGGATGTCAGTAAAGCAGTGGGCCTAGATGGTATTTCACCATTGGTTTTGAGAGAATGTGCTAAAGAACTGACAGCTCCTTTGACCTGGCTTTTCAATGAAAGTCTGGCTACGAGAAAGGTACCCAAGGAACGGAAGGAAGGTAAGATAGTGCCATTGCATAAGGGCAGTAACAGACTGGAAGTGTCTAATTATAGGCCGGTTTGTGTGTCATCAGTAGTTGTTAAGATCTTGGTGAAATTAGTGAGGGACTATATACAGTGTTGGGCAGATGAGGGTAATGTTATCTGTGAGAATCAACATGGATTTGTTAAGGGGCGCTCTTGTTTAAGTAATATAATTGTCTTTTATAATAAAGTGATGAGCAGTTGATGAAGAAAAGGCATACATTGCCTTTTTTTTTTTTGGATTTTGCAAATGCATTTGACAGAGTGCCACATGATAAGCTGATATTTAAGTTACAGCAGATGGGTTTAGATGTCGGGTTAGTCAACTGGATTCAGGATTGAAGGGGATACATTAACTGTGGAAAGGGTGCAGAGGTGGATAACAAAGATGGTTTCAGTACTGTACAATGTTAATTATGAGGATCAGTATCAGTATTTGATAGGTATCAGAGAGTTGTGTATGGTGGGACAATATCAAGGAAGCAGAAGGTTACAAGTGGGGATCCCCAGGGCTCAGTACAGGGACCTGTATTGTTTAACCTTTATATCAATGACATTGTCAATGGATTGCAAGGGGATATTCAGTTGTTTGCAGATGATGTGAAGCTGGGAAGGGTTATTAGTAATAGTACAGATGTGGGCAGCCCTGCAAGAAGATCTGAATAAACTAGACAGATAGGCAAATGAATGGGGGTTGTCAGTTCAATGCAGTAAAATGTAAAGTCTTGAGGTTTGGGATACATCGATGAGGCTGCATACTTGATTGGAGGAGTTGTACTGGAGAAAGTAGGGGAGACAACAGATCTGATGATCGATAGAAAACTGAAATTCAGGGGGTATATTGCAAAGGTGGTGAAGGTAACCCATCAGACTGCTGCAATACTGAGAAGGATGTTGACCTGCAGAGATAGAAGAGTTATCATTCCATTATATAAGACCCTGATCTGACCACACTTAGACTATTGTTCTAAAATTTGGTCCCCAGGATTTGAAATGGATACATTAACTGTGGAAAGGGTGCAGAGGTGGATAACAAACATAGTTTCAGGACTGTACAATGTTAATTATGAGGATTGGCTGAGGGAATGTGGACCGCAGAGTTTGGTGGATAGAAGAAGGAGAGGTGATATGATAGAGACTTTTAAACTGTTGAGAGGCAGTTACAGGGTGGACACTGGGGAGTTCTTTCACTTGGTTGAGCAGAGGGAAGGAGCAATGACAAGGGGTCATCACTGAAAAGTACAAAAGGAAGCTGTGAGCAAGAGGGTGAGGAGTGGTTTCTTTGCATGGAGAGTGGTGGAATTGTGGAATGCATTGCCTGATAGTGGTGAGAGCAAGAACGGTCAATGAGTAGTATGATAGACTTTGTGTTTCCTAGGAAGGACCTTCTGCGATGAGTCTCTTGACTCCATGGAGGCTGAATAATAATAATGTGTTTCTGTTTTTTATTTATCTTGTTAAACATGTTTCATTTATTTTTATTATCTAAGTCATTTAAAAATCCTGATTAAAAAAAATATATATATATATATCTCATTTGATACTCTACATGTCAAGCAGAGTGAACTTTTATCATAAAATGTAGAATTTGACACTTTTCCATATTAAACTAAAATCCATTATCTTTTTGCCCATACTGTCAACCAATTTTAATCATTCCTCAAGCACTCTTCTTCACCTACATTAATTATAGGTGAAATTTAATTATAGTACAAATTAAACAGCAGTGGTCCAAGCCATGAAGCACACTGCTAGTGACCTGCTTTCTCCTGGTTTCTGCATCTCTGTATACTCTTTGGTACTACTCTTTGGTAGTACCAAACTTCACCTACATTAATTATAGGTGAAGTTTAATTATAGTTCGCTGTTTAATTATAGTACAAATTAAACACAGTGGTCCAAGCCCTGAGGCACACTGCTAGTGACCTGCTTTCTCCTGGTTTCTGCATCTCTGTATACTCTTTGGTACCTGTCCTTAAAGATGCCTTGTTTCCTTATCAACCATATTCATCTTCATTCACTCTAATATGTTCTAACACAGTTACATAGTATCCTGTCAAATGCCTTCACAAAATACAGCAGTATTATCATCTTGACATTTTACAACTCAACCATTCTACTATAAAAAAAGTAAGTGGCTTTGTGACAGGTAGGTCAGATTTTAATTATTAAAGCCATGCTGTCTCTCATTGTGTATCATATTCTTATTCACACATTCCTGAATTCTGTCCATAAGCAACTTTTCCAATACTTTTAAACCACTCCTGAGATACTGACTGATCTATAATTTGCTATCATAGTCTTGGAACCTCCTTTATGCAAAGGAACTATTTTGCCATCTTTCGTTCCCTGGGACTTTGCCCCCTGGGACTGAGACTTAAGTTAAACTGCGTAGTCAGAGGCATTGCCAATTCCTTTGCACATTCTCTTAATATGCAAGCTGAGATTCTGCCATATTTCAAAGTACTTCCAATTCATCAAATCTATTCCCACATCAGTTCTACCACTTCAATATTTCTTGCCTGACAGACCCTTGAAAAGTGATCACTCAGTAATTCAACTATTCATCTGCTTCTATTATCTCTGTATTATCAGCACTCATTAAAGTTATCATTTCATAGTCATTCCTTCCTTTTAATCTCCAAATATCAAAAGAACTTTTTGCAATTTCCTTTGGGCATGTTCAGCTAATTTCTTCTCATAATCTGATTTTTCCTTCTTTACCATTCTGGTCACTCATAACTTTACCTTATACATGCTTTCTTGGCTGTGCCTTGCGAGCTTGATGTTCACCTTTCTCTTTACATACCCTCCATAACATTTTTTTAATTTGTAGCTCCTATTTAAATCATCATGTAGGGAGATGGATGAGTCATCCAACTCCTACCTGATTTATCCTCCTGATCTTGAGTGTACACAGCCTGATATTACTTCTTTCAGACACTCCTTAACCTTCCAAGACCTAGCATCCTTTCTTTGCAAATTATTATGCCATATGGCAGTCTAATGGATGTTGTACAGATTTTCCTATTGTGGAGAAAGAATAGTTGGCCACATGTGATTAATTTGCCTCAAAGTACAGACTAGGAATCAGTGAAGTTTGAAATGCTCCCGTCGCGATTCTTATGCTTGATAGTGAATAGGGTCTAGTAATTATAGAGTGCTCTCTCTCTCTCAGAAACAGGCTTTTGACCCATTATCAGGTTTCAATCTTATAAGTGTGCAAAACACAGGCAGCAAAAAGCATCTGTCTACACTGCATGAGAGGGTGTGAGGATGTTCACTACTTTATGGCACTTGTCTCATAACTGACCTATTAGAGGGAGAAAACCGAGTTTCTTGTCAAATATGAATCTCAATACCTTTACTTCTGGTGCAACTGCGATAATTGTTTTTCCTGATCCGAGTTCTGGGTCAGGATGAAGACTGTGTCTGCAGCAAAAAATGCAAACAAACTGTATTTTGCTGAAAATCTGGACTCATTTGCAAGCACCTATTTTGAAAGATGATCAATAGCTTGCTATAACTGCCTTTCTATGACCCTTATGTTACATAAATGACAGCAGATGGTAAAGTCATCCACACAGAGAACATTACTTATGGTTAGAGGAAGTTGTTTGGTTATCAAGTTAACATTCGTTGCAAAAACTGTGATCTTGCGGGATTTCCTCGTTTTGGATATATAGTTGGGATGGAGCAGTTTCCACTTGGAAGATTCAGTTAGATAGAAAGTTTTCTTGAGACCAAAGTTGTGTAAGTCTTGTAGTATTCCAAATCTTTAAGCATTGTTGTATATTTTTTTTCCATATCAAAGAAAACTGATACCAAGCGCTCACATTTCAGGAAGGCATCTCTAATGAATGCTTCCAAGCTGGACTAGATGATTAGTTGTTGAATAATATTCATTTACGGAAGTCAGATTGCGTTCTGGAAAAAGGCTGTTTCTCTCCAGGAAGAAACAAAAAAGATGAGAGTTAATAAATTTTTCCTAATCTTGAAAAAAGCAGCTGGTCAGAATAATGAAATAGTTAAACAGATGTTTAACCATTTCATAGTGGATGTTGTCTTGTCTAACAGCAGTTGGCCAACATTTAAGCAGAACAGCTTTCATTTCTTCTTTCATGAACAGCCTGTTGTATTCTTCAGTGCCATTCAAAGAAAGCAAAATTTGTTATTTTCTGCTTTGTATTTTTCAAGAAGGAACTCAAGTGGATAAGCAGACATTGCTGATGTTTTAACACCCCCCCACCACCACCACCGGTGTACTGGGAATTGCAGGTTGGGGTAGCAATTGTGCAACCATTATGTTCTAGGATGGAGAGTTGATGGATGGTGTACATGCCTTTCATCTCGTAAATTTTATCCCATATTTCTTTGCTCATATTAGATCTCATTATAAAAGACATATATTGGATCCAGGATTTCTTGTGGCTCTGATGATGGATGCATCTTACTCAGATTCGAGCATGTTTGAAAGCAATTAAGTTTCTTGTTGCTGTAGTGGGATATCTGCGTAAGATACTTCATACTTTCATCTGAGATTCTCTGGCTGATGTACAATCATCACTCCACCATGGCTTAGAAAAACATGAAAACCAACTAAATCTTTTAGGAGTTGCAGCAGTTTATATAATACGCTCTGTTATATGATTCATTTCACTGTCGATAGGAAAGGAGAAGAGATAACTATCGCAGAATTGAATTTTGCTAATGATGAAAATGTGGACCAGTCAGCTTGCTCAATTTCCCACTGTGATGTAGTACATGGCTTCCCGTACAGAAGAGTTGATATCACAAGGAAGTGATCACTCCCAAATAGGTTGTCATCATAAATTAAAGATGCCAAGAAATTATATTCTTGGTTTAATCTTTTATCCAAGTGTAAGCAAACAAAGTTTGCACCTGAACTATTTTCAGGACTGGCAACTTGTATAAAGAAGCTAATGACTTCACATCACTTGCCTTAGTATCCCATAATGCATAGTATTATGGAAAGAGTCACTATCCAAGACTGGTTTCGACCTTTATTGAGGTCTCATCAGTGAGAGCCAGACCCAGAGATGATACCAAGGTTGAAGTAATGCAGGAGTCATATTTCCATATACAAGTAGCCAAAATGTGTCACACCTTATTATTGAAATACTCTGGATTAGAGATAGTTGCTGGAAGTTTTTCTACTGTTACACTATAAATTAAAGATGCTAAGAAATTATATTATTGGTTTAATCTTTTATCCAAGTGTAAGCAAGCAAATTTTGTGCCTGAACTATTTTCAGGACTGGGCAACTTGTATAAAGAAGCTAATGACTTCACATCACTCGCCTTAGTGATTGCTTATGCTTAAATAAAAAATTAAACCAAGAATATAAATTCTTGGCATCTTTAATTTATAGTATAACGAAGTGGAAAAACTTCCAACAACTATCTCTAATCCAGAGTATTTCAATAATAAGGTGTGACACGTTTTGGCTACTTGTATATGGAAATATGACTTCTGCATTATTTCAATTAGGTATCACCTCTTGGTCTGGCTTCCACTGATGAGACCTCAATTAAAGTCGAAACCAGTCTGGATAGTGACCCTTCCCATAATGCATAACATTATACATGTCTGTAAGGAGATGTGGGATACTAAGGCAAGTGATATGAAATCATTAGCTTCTTTATACAAATTGCACAGTCCTGAAAATAGTTCAGGCACAAACTTTGTTTGCTTGCACTTGGATAAAGGATTAAACCAAAAATATAATTTCTTGGCATCTTTAATTTATAGTATAACCAAGTGGAAAAATTTCCAACAGGCTGTCATCAGTTTCCCACTTAAGAAGAGAAAAAAAGGGAGGGTGAACAGTTAAGTTGACAGTAGTGAATGCTCTAGTAGATATTGGAAGGTGTTGATTCCTGTGTTTAAGAGTGAGAGATTATTATTGTTGAGCATATATTCAACAATCCTCCTTCTGATGTTTGTTTGAGCACTACCCCACATGGTGTTGTGTCCATTTAAATCCCCCACTAAAAATGAGGGAAACAGTCAAAAATTCCTAGCAAGTAAGTCAGCATGTGCTCTGAGAGAATACAGAGAAAAATGTGAGAGAGCAAGTAATTTATAAAGGTTGCTAAACAAAAGCCTTGGCAAGACTGGTAAGAATATAGAAGATAAATATCAGGAATGTTGCAAAATGTTTTGGAGATTATTAAAAAAGCTTAGAAATAGAAGAAAGAGTTCTGCAAAAAGGAGTCAGAGGTGATAAAGGTGAAATGAAAACTGAAGATAAAGATATCCTAGATGTTTGAAGTAATTATGTTGAAAGACTTGAAACAAGAAGTGACAGAACACTGGTGAATACAATCTTGAGTAAATATCAATACTTAGGGGAGAAAAAGCCATCAAAAACCTAAAAAAAAAGTAGCAGGAGTAGATGAATTCGAGCATAAATGCTCAAATATAGAGGTATAAAAGTTCTAACATGGCTGCACAGCAAAATTCAGAAGGCCATCAAAGTACTGAATTCCACATGAATGGATTAGAGCTCTCATAGCACTCCCCATCTATAAAAGAGAAAACATACTGAATGTGAGTATTACAGAGAAATTTCCCTGCTGAGTGTCCCAGATAAGATTTATGCAAGCATATTAGAGAAAACACTAAGAAAAACTGTGGATCAGACTAAAAGAAAATGATGTCAGGACCAGATTTTCATTTTTAGACAATTGAGAAATCATGGGAGAATATAATAAGGATCGTATTTAAGTTATGCAGATCTAAGAAAGGCATATGATCAGGTGCTAAGAGAAAAGTTGTTCAAAACATTACAGTTATATGGTGTAAGTGGGACAATATACCAAGCACACATTATCTTTGGATAATGTGTGCTTCCATCTCTTTCTCACCATTTGGATGAAAAGAGAATAGCATTATCATAGTATGTTGTACATGCTATGATAGTACCACATGGTTAAACTTATGAGCGAACATATCAGGAATCTGATAATTGTGGTACACATACTGCTAATGTGCAGCACTTTTGAAGTAAATATATATTTAATGAAGGTTTATATATAAATATTTAAATATATTTTAAGTCAAGCTTATTTATTTGTTTTGGTAAGAAATGTAAAGACAAATGATAAACAGTAGAGAATTCAAATGCTGTGCAATTTAATCAAGGATTTCATGCATCACATCTCTGCTGTAGTTAATGAATTCTAAAGAAGCAAATATCTGAAAAGGATAAAATATGCTTTCAGGACTAGTCACAGCACATATGTATTTTATTCATGCCCTTGTTTGGTTAGCAAAGTGTCCTCAGCAATAAGAGGGAAAAACTAACTTAAAATTCATAAGGAAGGATAGCACACTTGTTAGCAGGGCTTACCTTCTGCAAATGCATGTTTTTAGTTAGGGTTTCTTCTAACATCCTCTGCATTCGACGATTAATTTCTTTTAGGTTCTCATCCCCTTTATCTTTAATAAAATCAACAACTCTTTTTACTGTTAGCTTGTCGTGAAGAATAGTTGGGTGAGGATCTAAGAAACATAAATAAGAGAGAGAGAGATGAAAAGATTGTGTGGGTGTTTTATTATCTGGTTAAAATGTTAAGGTTATTTTCATTCATTCTGTTGAAAATTTTTAACAAAATTTTCATCCAGATCTCATTGACATCTTTTGAGACAGTAGGAAAGATTTACAAGCTTAAAATGGAACAGCAAGTTATAAGTGGAAGGTCTACTAATAGAATGAAAAGCTTAACTTAGAAAAGATAAATTACAGTAAAAATAAATAAATAAAGAAGTAACAGTGATGTGGTGAGATGAAAGTAATTTTGTTTAAATTTAATTTAGTGAGAAGAGCTTCTATCAATAATTTTGTGTCATTCTAATGGACTCTGACTGGATGAAATTACATTCTATGAAAGGCTAGTGTCTAATTCTCAGTATAAGCCTACATACACAATCTTTCTAAGCAAGATATCAGCCATGGCTCTGTGTGTACGCATCATGTAAGCTTAAGTGCTAACAACAACTTTTTTTTTTTTAAGCCACAGCACTTACCACAGAACTTGGTTCTCTTTGAGACACTTTTTAGCCAATCACTACGACCCCTATAAGACAGACAAAATACTTCAAAAAATTTACTCACTATTCCA
This sequence comes from Typopeltis vanoorti, assembly GCF_054136105.1. NCBI lineage: Eukaryota > Metazoa > Arthropoda > Arachnida > Uropygi > Thelyphonidae > Typopeltis > Typopeltis vanoorti. Next base: position 75,891,464 of record NC_143550.1, on the reverse strand, counting down.
CCGACATCTGACATGCAAATTTCAAACTACACATCTAGCTATGACTAAACATCCTTCATCCATTATCTAAAGGATGAGTCTCATCCTTTTGCACATCCTGAAGTATATGAAACATTTTGTGCCTGAAAATTAGCTTACTTTAGATAGACCAGTAGATCTGGTAACAGAAACCTTGAAAAAGCATAAGAACTACATTCATGATCATGTGTATCGAAAATCAGGACTCGCAGCTCAGTATTCCCTTTAGCACAGGATTAAATGGATGAAAACAACTGTACTGCAAAGAAGATGCTAGAGGTTTGAGAGGTTATTCTGATAATCAGAATCAACTATGAAACATTTCCCTCACCATTAATAAGTATTGCTGTATTAATCTGCCTAAGATCTGGGAGACAGTCATTCTAAGACCACATTTAGCTTGACTTCTCGGAATTAACTTTGTTTTTTTATCTAGCTCCTAAGGTATGCCTTGATAGGACATTACTTGTTTTATAAAAATTACAGTTGCAATTTGTGCTCTGAAGATGGCAGTTTGAAATCCAATGAAATATTAGTAACTCAATAAGTTTATTTATTTTGTTCTTCTGGTATAGTTTATATCATAAAGTACTGTTATGAATACAAAGCCACCAACGCCTAAGCCTAACATTAGGTTTATCCTTTGCTAGCTTAAGTCTCTGACTCTCTAATGTGTACAACATGTAATTAATACTAGAAATGTGTCATAGCATGATCTGGCAGAATAAACAAATACCAAATAGTCAGTTTACAATTCAGCCAAAGCATAGTGAATTGAATTTTTTAAAACAAAGTTTTGAACAAAAAAAAATAAAATAAAATACATCATAATACTTCACAGAATAATATAACCATGTGAAAATGTAAAAATACAATTTTAAGTTCATTAAAGTTAATAAAACAGTCATTAAAAGAACCATAACTACTTTTACAACATTGTAGAGCTCTTACTCACTGCTGACTCGTCTAAGAAGACTGTGAATATGTGTGTAGAGGCTTAAGTGCTATGAGGACATCATGTTGGAGGCTTAATGGATTTTTTACAACACTCAAAAAGAATTAAAATAGAATTTAATACTTCCTATATTTCGTCCTAGTCACTAGGACATCTACGGGGATTACAAAAACAATTAATGTAACATATACACAAATAACAAACAATACTAAGCCCAACCACGTGGGTGACACTAAAGTCCTATCTAGGTAGAGCGCCCTCTATGGGCAGTAGTAGGTGGCCTGGAATGTAAGGTGGGAACTCTGGTGATGAGTGTTTCCCAAATCTTCGGAAGCTTAATGCAACCATATTTATTGAGATTTGGTTGGTTTTTGAGAGCTGCTGCTACTTCTAAGAAAAGTCTCTCTTTCTTGAATTTGCTGTGATATGGTGGTTTTCTTCCATGATACCCTGTGGGTGGTGTCCAAAACATGGTCAGCCAAGCCTGAATGGCCATAGTTGTGTTTGAAGATGTAAGACTTGTGTTCCTCTAGACGGATGGATGCTGATCTGCCTGTCTGTCCAAAGTACGCCAGCTTACAGGAACAGGGTACTTTGTAAACTCCAGGCAGAGAGAGAGGAGGGAGCTGATCTTTCGTAGAACGGATAAGGGTAGCCAGTTTGCGGTGGGGCTTATATGCTGTGTGTAGGTTGTACTGTTTTAGTATCTTGGCTATTTTTTCGGATGTGCCACGGATGTAGGGTATGGTGATGGCATTTTTAAAATCTTGTTGACGAGAAGGACGGGGAATGGGGGAGGAGTTGATTATTTTTTTGATACTGTGATCGCTGTAGCCATTGGAGAGGAAAGTGCTGTGTATGTGGTTAAGCTCAGTAGTGATATAGCTATAGACTATCTAAACAGCTGGCCAACTCTCTGATCCCCTTCACCGGAAGGTCCCCTTCCTATATAAAAAACTCCACTTTAAAGCCCTCACAGAAAATTTAACCTTGAATAAGAGAGACATATTGGTAAGCTTTGATATCTCCTCTTTGTTTACCAATATTCCCTTAATTGACACCTTATCTCTCTTAGAAAACGTTTTTCCCTCTGACATCTTAGATCTCTTTTCCTTTGCCATTAACTCTGGGTATTTCTCTTGGAACAACAAAATCTACAAGCAGATAGAGGGAACTGCCATGGGTTCCCCCCCCCTTGCCAATTTCTATATGGAGGATTTCGAAAAACGAGCCATAGACTCAGCCCCACTCAAACCTTCTATCTGGCTAAGATATGTAGATGATGTGTTTGGCCTCATGGCCCAGACACGTTAGACTCCTTCCTCAGTCATCTCAATAGTCTACATCCAAGAATCCAGTTCACTATGGAAAAGGAAAAGAACAATTGTTTACCCTTCCTAGACACCTTAGTCACACGCCTGCCTAATGATACACTTACCTTCACCGTATACAGAAAACCCACACACACAGGCAGATACATTCACAAACTCTCCCACCACCACCCCTCTCAACAATATGGCATTATTAAAACTCTTACCAAGAGAGCCCATAATCTTTGTTCCAGTGGAACCGCCCTCACTACTGAGCTTAACCACATACGCAGCACTTTCCTCTCCAATGGCTACAGCGATCACAGTGTCAAAAAAAATAATCAACTCCTCCCCCATTCCCCGTCCTTCTCGTCAACAAGATTTTAAAAATGCCATCACCATACCCTACATCCGTGGCACATCCGAAAAAATAGCCAAGATACTAAAACAGTACAACCTACACACAGCATATAAGCCCCACCGCAAACTGGCTACCCTTATCTGTTCTACGAAAGATCAGCTCCCTCCTCTCTCTCTCTGCCTGGAGTTTACAAAGTACCCTGTTCCTGTAAGCTGGCATACTTTGGACAGACAGGCAGATCAGCATCCATCCGTCTAGAGGAACACAAGTCTTACATCTTCAAACACAACTATGGCCATTCAGGCTTGGCTGACCATGTTTTGGACACCACCCACAGGGTATCATGGAAGAAAACCACCATGCTCCACCACAGCAAATTCAAGAAAGAGAGACTTTTCTTAGAAGCAGCAGCAGCTCTCAAAAACCAACCAAATCTCAATAAATATGGTTGCATTAAGCTTCCGAAGATTTGGGAAACACTCATCACCAGAGTTCCCACCTTACATTCCAGGCCACCTACTACTGCCCATAGAGGGCGCTCTACCTAGATAGGACTTTAGTGTCACCCACATGGTTGGGCTTAGTATTGTTTGTTATTTGTGTATATGTTACATTAATTGTTTTTGTAATCCCCGTAGATGTCCTAGTGACTAGGACGAAATATAGGAAGTATTAAATTCTATTTTAATTCTTTTTGAGTGTTGTAAAAAATCCATTAAGCCTCCAACATGAAGACTGTGAATGTTCTTTATCCTCTAAGCAGTTCATATTACAATTTAGTACTAATTCTACCATTAAAATGCTAAGTGGGCTGGATTACTTTTTCAGTCTTCTGATCCAAAAATTTGCATTGAGTGATGATATTGCCGAAACAGATATCAACATCCATTGAAATCTCTGTCTCCTTTTTCTATCTTTTCACTTAAAGAAAGCACTTTACAGTTTCTCTTTGGCATATTCGAATCCAGCATCACTACTCTTGAGATTTGGGGCCATTATTAAGTGAAATAAGAGTTACTTGAACAAAAGCACTGCGATACCACCACAATCGATTTGATAATCGAGACGGCTTCTAAGTGACTAACAGGAGGGGTAATGTATGTAGTTTACAGTGTGAATATAGTGGACAAAGGATGATTTACATTGCAAGCAGGACAGCACACAATTTAAACTTATGAATTGTTTATTTCTGGAATTTTCCATTTAATATTTTCGGACTGAGGTTGACTGTTGGTAACTGAAACTGTGAAAAGTGAACCCATGGATAAGGGGGAAGGAACTACTGTAGTTAAACTGACTTGTTTTACCACATATGTTAGTGGCTTCTTCTTGGTTAGAAAGAACAAAAAAATACAATAGGCAGTAAATATGAACCACTGCATAACTAAACATGAACATGTAAAAGCCATTACACAAAAGTAAAAAAAAAACAAAAAAAAAACACAGAAATACGTGGAGTGTGGAAGCTGGTATGGGTCAGTCATTATTCAGTTATGCATGTTAGTTGGCAGAAAAGTTAGCCTGATGTGTGGAAAGATCTAATAAGTAACTTCAAAATCACCACCCTCCTGAAATCTCATGACACAAGAGTGGCTTTGAAGCCCATTGTAACTATATGAGCTCTGTTACATTCACCTAAGAACCACAACCCTTTCAACAAGCATCCTGGAGTTTACAATATTCCATGTTCTTGTGGCCTTGTTTACATAGGGCAATCATCTAGAAGTTTGGAAATTAGACAAAAAGAGCATATTGGAGACATTACTAACAAGAGAGAAGACAGCTCAGGCATAGCTTTTCACTTCTCCCACACTCACCACAATACTGAATGGGACAAGAGCTCTATGACCTTACAATATTCCATATTCTTGTGGCCTTGTTTACATAGGGCAATCATCTAGAAGTTTGGAAATTAGACAAAAAGAGCATATTGGAGACATTACTAACAAGAGAGAAGACAGCTCAGGCATAGCTTTTCACTTCTCCCACACTCACCATAATACTGAATGGGACAAGAGCTCTATGACCTTACACAGAAGACAACTTCAGTGTCCACAACATTAAAGAGGTTATGATGGTTATCCACCCACAAGGCGCACTCAGCAGAAACCAAGGAATGATTTTATGTGATTTGGAAGTTGCTTATTAGATCTTTCCACACATTACACTTTAACTTTTCTGCCAACTATCATGCATACCTACCAAAGAATGACTGACCCATGCCAGCTCACACCCATGTGTTTCGGATTTTAATTTTTGTATAACAGTTTCTATATGTTTGGATTTAGTTACATAATGGTTCCTTTACCACTTATTGTATTTTTTGTTCTTCAATAACCTGTACACTCAAGAAAATCATTTCATTTATCACCCAACATCCATTGTTGGATATGCTTATAAGTAGTTTTCAGTTCAATTTTCTAGTATTATTCTGTTTAAAGCCTAACATTAGGTTTATCCCTTGCTAGCTTAAGTCTCTGACTCTCTAATGTATACAACATGTAATTAAAACTAGAAAGGTGTCATTTGGTGGAGCAAGCTCACTTGCTCCACCAAATGATAGTGCTGCATCAGAACCTGAAGATATAGCTGATCTCCTGGCATTATTCTTCTCATTCAATGCTAGCACAGATCCTTCTTCCAGCTTATCCTACTTAAGTAGGTCACTGTTTCTAATGATTCTCCTCCATATCCTCCTGTCTTGGGCTGTAACTACATCCAAGTTCTTCATCCTCAGGTCCTCCTCCACCAGCTCCTTCCATCTCTTCTTTGACCACCCATGCTTCCTCCTCCCCTACACATCCATCTGCATGACCTTTCTTCTCACACACTCGTCCTCCCTCCTCACATGACCAAACCATCTCAACCTTGCCTCTTGTATCTTCACTCCTAAGTTTGTAACTTTCACAGTTCCCCTTAGATAGTCATTTCTCAGATGATCCTTTCTGGTCACACCAAACATCCACCTAAGCATTCTCATCTCTGCTACCTCCATCCTGCTGATGTTATTTTTACTCAGGGCCACAGTTTCCATAGCATATGTCATAGATGGTCTCACTACTGCCCTGTCCCTTTAGATTGACTGATACCCTCTTATCACGTAGCACTCTATCCATCTCTCTCTCCAGTTCCTGCATCCCACTTCCTTCTCAGCTCTCCATCCTCTTTCACTGCTGAACCTAAGTATCTAAAGTCACTAACCTTCCTGATGACATTTCCTTCCAGCTCCAGATCTATCTCTTGGCTGCCATCCACTTTGCAACACTTGTACTCTGTCTTACTTCTGCTCAGCCTCACGCCCCCCCATCTTTCCGGTTTACCTGTCAGTTTTTCTCTTGATTCTGCACACAGCATGATGTCATGTGCATACAACATTGTCCAAGGCACATCATCTCTCATTTCTTCTGTCAATACCTCCATCACAACATTAAACAGGAATGGACTTAATGCTGATCCTTGATGCAAACCAACCTGTCAGTTGAAAACTTTCTGTCTTTCCCAGGCAGGTCAGAACTCTTGTTTTCACATTTTTGTACATCTCCAGCACCAACCTGACATATTTCTCCAGTACCTTCTTCTTCCTCACACACCTCCAGACTTCTTGCCTTGGCACTCTAACGTACAGATGACCAAGGTAAATTACCTCCTCTAGCTGGAACATAGCACTGCATGCCTCCACTGACCTTCGACCAGAAACATCTTAAAAAATCTGGATACCAAAAAAAGGCTTCTGGTCCTGATGGAATCGCACTAACTATGCTCAAGAGATGTATCCATGAATTAATAACCTGAAGAAATAACTAATCAATAATTGCCAATCCAGAGCCAAAGCAGATCTTCTTACCTACATCATGCATCTCTGGACACACGCCATGAAAATGTCTGAAAAAAAGTTATGCTGCTTCACTTGACATTTCCAAAATATTTGATAGGGCTTGGCATCAAGGGTTCTCTGTCTTACTCCATTTGTATATTAGAGGGCCAATTTTCTCTCAGATTTTCCTATTAAGACAGGCATTCCTCCGGGTCTGTTATTTCATCCACAAATATAAAAATAACCTCTTCTAACTGATCTCAAAAACTATTCACAGTTTTGCTAATGGTAGCTTATATATATACAGGATATTTCATATCCTATGTATATGAAAAACCTTGCAGTACTCAAACACCTGGTGTTTCAAGATCAACAATAAGTGCCATCAACAGTTATCTCCACTCCATCTTGCAAGGGGGGGGGGGTGATAACAAACTAGTCACCTTCAATTCTTCCGAAACATAGTTTTGTAATTTTTCTCAAAAAAAAAAATAAAAAAAATAAAAAAAATAACTTAGTTATTCACTCATTACTTGACAATGTTCAACTTAATAATCAAGATTATATTTCTCTTCTTATGGACTGACTTATCCCTAGCCTTTCTTGGCATAATCACATCACTTCTATGACATCTGCAATATCCAAAAAAAAAAAAAAAAAAACTTAGCATCCTTTTGCACACTCGAGATGTTACTTTTTATCTGTACAGTTGCTTACTGTGTACAAATCCCAAATCTTCCCAAACTTGGAATAATTACTATTGTTATTATTATTATTATTATTGCATGGGCACCTCCACAGAGTCCTAAAACCCATTGTGGGAGGCCCAAACCATCAACACAATATTTATCATACTACTCCTGGAAACCATTAACAAAGTACTTAACTAACTCAAGCAACCCATTCCATTCATTCACCACTCTCCAAGCAAAAAAAATCTAGTCTTCATGCCCTTGCTATACTCTTACCCAACTTCCAGGGATGGCCTCTTGTTCTGTTTCCTCTAGACAAGTGTTGAAACATTTCCCCTGCATCAATCCTACCAAAATTCTTTAAGTAACTTAAATGTTTTTCTATCATATCCCCCCACCTCCTTTTTTTTTATTTTGCCTATAAACCAACTTTTGCAATCTATAAACACTTAATCTATCCTCATGGGGAACATTCCACATACCACCTTGCAATCTTGGTCATTCACCTCTGGATCCATTTCACAACTTCCTCACATTCCCAAGAAATCCAGGTGACCCGATCTGAGCACAGTAATCCAGATGTGCTCGTATTAAGGCTTTATAAAGAAAAATTATAACTCCTTTATTTCTATTTGCTAGTGTATTCTTCAATAACCAAGTAATCTTGTGAGCTACAGTAGCTATGGCTACTTTAGCAACATGCCCTCTAAACTTCAACTCTCAATGTGTACACAGCTGTAATCTTTGTATCCAAATACATAACTTTACACTTTCCCCACATTAAATTAACATCCATTATTATTCCATTTGAAGATAACTTGGAGAAAGCTAATACAGAAATAACTAATGCAATTTCAAGAGCAGCTACACACATCAACACCAAAATACCAAGACAAGCAAGTTAAAAGATAAAACCATAGAACTTCCGAAACAAAAGAAGAAAAATGACACAAGATCAAAATAAACTTTCAAATATAGAATATACAGAAATTTGCAAAAGCTTAAGAAAGAATGTAAGATCACACATACATGAATATAACACACAAAAAATCAAAGAAACAATAGAGAAAAATAAAAAGATGAAAGTCTTAAGAAGGAGAAGGACCACAGGATGAACACATATCATTGCTATCAGAAACAAAAATGGCACAATCACTAGGGATAGACAAAAAAATACTCAACAGGATTACAGAATCTTACAGAGAATTATGACTCAAAAGTACCAGCCAATACCACAACTCCTGACACAGAGATACTCTTCAACCTTACTGCAATTATAACAATTAAGGAACTAAAGGAAACACTGAAACAAATGAAAAAACAAAGCACCAGGAAATTATGGCATCACCACTGAATTAATAAAATATGGAGGTGAGATAATATACCCTTACATCTTGAATATTCTCAGTCTATGTCTAGAAGAAGAAAAAAATCCCAGATGAATGGAACAACACCAACCTAGTGTTACTGCACAAAAAAGGAGACAAGGAATAAAAAAAAAAATTACTGTCCAATAAGCCTCTTACCAACATTCTATAAACTCCTCACAAAAATCATAGCAAACAGGTAACACATGTTACTAGATTACTAGTAACTAGAAGAAAATCAATCAATAGAACAGAGGACTCAGACCTGGTTTCAGCAAAATGGACAATATCCACACACTAAGACAATTATTAGATAAATGTAACGAATTCAACATACCTCCTTGTCTAGCTTTCACAGATTTTGAAAAAACTTTTGACAGTCAAGACAAATGAACTAATAACAGCCTTAGAGAAACAAGGTGTTGAACTCCCGTACATAGAACTTCTAAAACATATCTATAACAATTCTACTGCAACCATAAAGCTATGGAACAAGAAATCTAAATTCAGCATAAGAAGAGGAGTTAGGCAAGGGGACACTCTGTCACCAAAACTGTTCAATGCAGTACTAGAAGATATCTTTAAAAACTTAAACTGGAACAATAAAGGTATAAAGATAAATGGGAAATACCTTTCACACTTAAAATATGCAGACGATATCTTGATAATAACTGAAACAGTTAAAGAACTCCAAGGCATGATAGACCAATTTAATATAGAAAGCCTGAAAAGAGGGCTAAAAATAAATACTGGAAAAACTAAAGTAATGTTCAACAAGTCAGCAATAAAATCACCCATCACCCTCGGAAATAATCAATTAGAAATTGTAGATCAATTTGTCTATCTAAAACAACACTTTGATTTAATATACCAATGAATCAGTGAATCAGAAATCAAAAGACGAATACAGTTAGCATGGACAACTTTTGGAAAACGAAGTTCCATTCTTAAGAATGGCATCCCATTGTGCCTAAAAAAGGAAAGTAACTGATCAATGCTTATTACCAGTCATGGCTTATGGTTCTAACATGGACATGGAACCTAATAAAAACACTGGAAAACAAATTGAAGATTGCTCAAAGAAAATTTGAAAGAAACACCCTAGGAATCTCTTTAAAAGATAAAATAAGAAACTCTTGGATTAGAGAGCAAATAAAGATAAATGACATTCTAACTCATATTAAGACCAGAAAATGGAAGTGGGCAGGTAATGAGAAGAGAGGATGGACGCTGGACCAAGGAGCTTAAAAACTGGATACCAACCGGAAGAAGAAAAAACTGACAAAAGCCAAGGACTAGATGGGATGATGACCATAGAAACTTTGACAAGAAGTGGAAGAAGACTGCCAAAGATAGAAATGGTCAAAACAGTGGGAGGCCTTCGTCCAGCAGTGGACCGACCAAGGCTGAGAAAGAAGAAAAATATGTTTTGCCCATACTGTCAGCCTATTCAGATCATTCTGCAAGCTCTCTGCATCATCTTGGTGAACTATTACTCTACACAACTTTGCATCATCAGCAAAAAACTGAATATCTCTCTCTCTCTTCAAATTATATCCTATATCATTTATGTACAAATTAAACAGCAGTAGTCCAAGCACAGAGCCCTGCAGCACACCAATAGATTCTGCTCCTCTATATACTACTTTTAGGTATCTGTCCATGAGCCACCCTTTTATCCAATCACCAGTTTCATATCCATTCCCATTTGTAGCTTACATAAGAGAGTTCCATGTGGTATCCTGTCAAATACCTTTACAAAATACAGCAGTATGACCGCGTAGACATTCCCTTTATCCAACTCAGTTGTCACTCTATTGTAAAAAGTTAGTAGATTACTACCCTTCAAAAATCTATGTTGTCCCTCATAGAGTATCATATTCTTATCCACCCATTCCAGAATTCCCTTTTTGACCAACTTTTCCAGCACTTTTACTACCATTCCTGTAATACTGATTGGTCTATAATTTGCTACCACAGACTTAGATCCTCCTTATATGTAAAGGAATTATTTTGCCCTCCTTCCACTATCTTGGGACTCTGCCATAGCTAAGACTTAAATTAACAGCTTCTTCAAAGGTATCGCCAGTTCCCCTTGCACATTCGCTTAAAATGCAAGCCGATATCCCATCTAATCCCACAGCAGTATTTGCATTCAGATTCTGTAATATACTAAGTACCTCCAATTCCCCAACCACTGTTCTAACATCAGTCACCTATTCTGTAATAATATCTTAAACTGGATGATGATCATCGGGAGCACTGAAATCACTCAATGCAAAATGGTCACTCAATAGCTCAACAATTTCATCTGCATCTGCACTCATTAAAGTTATCCATTCATAATTATTCTTTCTCCTACTTGCCACATAACAAAAAAAAAAAAAAAAAAAAAAAATCTTGAGATTTCCTTTTGCCTCTTCAGCTTATTTCTTCTCCTAATATGATTTTGCCTTCCTTCTTAACTATGATGGTCACCTTTCTTTTTATTATTATTACACCCTCCATGGAGTCGACAGACTCATCGTAGGAGGTTCATTCAACTGGCAACATATTTATCATATAGAATCTTAAAGTCCTTAACACTCCTTGTATTAACACCACATCTCTTCAACCTCTCTCCATAGCCAGCATTCCAAACTCCTGATATTGTCTTAGTCACTTGTCTCTAGATCCTCTCTAATGTCTCCACATCATATTGAAAACCAGGTGACCAGATCTGAGCACAGTGTGGTCTGTGTGACCACACACAGACTACACTGTGTGTGGTCACACAGACCACACTTCCTTATCACACAGACCACACTGAGGTCAGTGTGGTCTGTGTGATAAGGAAGTGGCAGTGCCACAACAGTGGCACAACTACTTCCTTATCCTTACATGTTAGAGTAATTCTTATCAGAGCAGCACTACAACATGCAGCACTAGCAATATGCTCTCTAAACTTCAGTCTACTGTTAACCATCATTCCCAAATCTTTAATCTCATCCACTTCCTGCAGTATGGCACCATCAATATAGTACACAGCCTTATATTTCTGCACTCCAAAATGCAACAGCTTGCACTTATTGATATTAAAACTACAACCCCTGACTTTTGTCCAAGTAAAAAGTCTATTCAAATCTTCCTGAAGGAATTTGGCAGTGCTACTTATAATTCTTCCCAACTTTGTATCATCAGCAAAAAACTGAAGCTTCCCAGTCAGTCCATATGATATATCATTTACAAACAAGTTAAACAGCAGGGGCCCAAGAACAGAACCCTGAGGTTCTGTTCTTGGGTGATCCTTCTTTTTTGAGACTGGTATCATTCAGAGAGCCAATCTCTGATCCATCTAACCAATATACTGTCTATTCCCATCCTTTGCAGCTTGTACACCAACTTATCATGTGGTAATCTCAAATGCTTTTGCAAAGTCGAAGCATATCACTGTATATGATTCTCCCTTATCTAACACACTCATCAGTTTAAAATGCAAGTAAATTACTGAAACAGGACCTACACTTTACAAATCCATGCTGACCATCATAAAGAATGCCATGTCCATCAACTCAATTCTATATTCTGTTCCTTACCAATTTCTCCAACACCTTGACCACAACTGAAGTTATACAGACTGGCCTATAATTGGAGACTTCTGTCTTAAAACCATGCTTGTGGAGTGGTAACCAAGATTCACCTGACATTAAATAACCAGTTCAAGGGCATAACCAACTGTGGTGCACATTCCTTAAGCATACATGGTGATATGTCATCCATTCCCACAGCCCTATTCACATCTAACCCAACCAACATCTGATACACCTCTGTTTCTTTCACTTCCAATTCTCCTAATACTTGCCCCTCTTCTATATATTGTACCAGATCATTTATACCAGTATGATATATGCTGATAAAGTGCTCGTTCAATAATTCCACTACATCCTTTGCAGCTGTTAGTCTGCTGCCATGACTATCCACCAATGTTAGTCTGCCATAATTATTCTTCCTCTTGCTTACCATGCAGCGGAAAAATTCCCTTGAGTTAACCTTGGCCTGACCAGCTAATCTCCCCTCATACTGCACATTTTCTTTCTTTACCATGCTCATCACCTTTCTCGCCTGCTCCTTATACTCTTCATGGATCTGATCACCACCAACTGTCTTGTACCTCCTCCATAACATTTTCTTTTCAAGCACAGCTTGCTTAATTTCGCTGTTCATCCATTTCACTCCCACTCTATTTACTCGCTTAACCCTCAGTATGCAGTCATACATTGCTTTTGTCAGATACTGCCTCATGAGTTTCTATGCATTGTCAATATCTTTTCCGCTCAGCTCATCTACCCAACGTACTGATGCTGACTACAGAGAAAGTATATAACTACCTGCATTATAATTCTGCATGTTTCCATTTTTGGCCATGACCTTTTCTTGTTTCATCATTTCCCAAACCAGTACCTCATGATCACTCTCACCAACTGGCAACAGTGTCAACACCTCATTAACAACTACATCTTGTGAAGTTATCACCAAATCCAAAACATTAAAGCCTCTAGTTGCTTCAATCATGTGCTGCTTAAGATACTTATCTCTCAGAAATCCCACAAACTCGCTCTCCTTGTTCCCATCCTTCCAGTCTATATTCCTGTAATTAAAGTCTCCCATCAGGATCACCTTCTTTTTACATGCCCAACTAATTTGCATAAACGTTTCACATTCAGTATTCTCTGCATTCCCTGGCCTATAACAACATCTTATCATATATACTAACTTGTTTATTTTGACTTTGCACCACATGATTGGTGGTGGTGTTGATGGTGCATGCACAGATTCAAAATCTGTGCATGCACCATCAACTTCTACACTTTGCAGACACAATTCCACTGCAATCATTAACAACACTCCCCTTCCTCTTTTCACATCGCTATCCTTCCAGAAAATTATATATCCTTTTAATTCTATTCCTGACATCACCTCCTCCTCAGACAACCAAGTTTCACCTATTCCAATTACTTTTGGGCATACTATCTCAATCAATGCAATGCCACAAACTCAGCTCTCTTGTTTCAAATACTCCTTACATTTGTGTATAAACATACGACCATCAACCACCATCAACATTCTCTATTCTAGCTGCTATACTACACCTCTCTCTCTCTCTCTTCAGTTTGACCACTCCCATTTCCTTGATCCTGATGTGATTTTCATTCTTACCTGTCTCATCCTCACCTTTATGCATTCCATCACCTTGTGCTGTTGCAACACATCTTCAACCTCATATCCATCTTCCTCCTGCTGTGCAATCTGTTGATTTGTGCTTTCCTGTTTCACAGGTAGACTCTGATCATTTGCTACATTCTTGCTTGATACTTATACTGTTATGAGTTAGCTGGTCATCTTTTTCTTTATATACCCTTCACAACATTTTCTTTTTTTTGCAGCACATGCTTAATGATACTACTTATCCATGTAACTCCTACCCAATTTACCCTCCTGACTTTGGGTGTATACAGTGTGATACTGATTCCTCCAGATATCTCTTCACTATCCCCCATGCACTGTGAACATCCTTCACGTTCAGACCTTTATGCAATGGTACTGCTTCAAGCTGTCTACCAAGTGTATTATAATCACTTGCCTTATAATTCCACATATATCCCTTCTTTACTAGTATTTCCACATGTTTTACTAACTCCCAAGTCAAGACAACATGATCACTTTCCCCAACTGAAGTTAATATAGCCACCTTAGTTATGGACAAGTCTTCTGATCCTATAACAAGATCCAACACTCTCATGCCCTGAGTCCCTCTAAATCATATTCTGCTGCAAGTAATTATCTCTTAATAAGTGTATAAATTCCATTTCCTTCCTGCCATGTGATTATTTCTCCTTCCAATCTATATCTCTGACGTTGAAGTCCCCACATAATCATTAATCAACTTGAACTCATTGTACTAATCTGCTAAAGCATATCTTCCACACCATCTCTGGCACACCCTAGCCTACAGCAGCAACCAATTTTATATTTTTTTACTATTAGCCTTGATGTCACATGAGATTAACTCAACTGCCATCTGCCCAAATGACTCCTAATCTTGTTGGCTGCAATTCATCTGCTATCATCAGCAGTACCCACCTGTGTCCTTTCTACTCTGTCCTCCCTGAAAATACTAATTCCAGCACATTCTATCCCTGTAATTATTGGAGAGGTTGCATTAACCAATGCCAAAACCTCTTCTCTCTTATTACTGATAATTTTAGCAATAGTATATAGAAACTGTAGCATCCTCTTTGGTCAACCACCTTTACATTCTGAACTGACTACCCTATTCATTATTGTTGCCTGAAAGACTAGATATTGCATTTTTTGTTCATTTACATACTAATCTGATGATGGAAGTTTTTTAACTTGGCTATGCTACCAATTATATATTTGGTTTAATCCTTTATCCAAGTGTAAGCAAACAAAGTTTGCACCTGAAGTATTTTCAGGACTAAAGCAACTCGTGGCAAAGGTGGTATAAGAGAATTTTAATAATAAGGTGTGACACCTTTTGGCAACTGGCATATGGAAATATGACTTCTCCATCACTTCCACCTTAGTATCACCACCTCTGGGTCTGGCTCCCACTGATGAGACCTCAATAAAGGTCGAAAACTGGTCTGGGTAGTGATCCTTCCCTTAATGCACATGTCCACAAGGAGATATGCTTTGCATTATGGGATACTAAGGCAAGTGATGAGAACTTATATCACCTTTCAATCTCATGCTATATAATAAAGAAATTGCACGTTTGCAATTTCTTTATTCAGGTTTTCTTCTACGTTCTCCCAAACTTCTGCCACTGCGCTTTCAGTATTATCACCTATATTTACATTTTCTGGTCTTGTATGAATGCTCTCTACTCTACCATCACATAATTTGTTCTCTCCATATTCACTTTCAAAGCATTTACTGTGCTCTCTCTCTCACCAGTTTCATTCTTCTTCCACAAATCTTTCAACTTTCATGAGTACATCTCACAAATTTTACACTGTACAAAATCATGTAAATTTAGCTCATCCAACAAAGACGTCTTGGCTGTCATTGTTCTACTATGCACAGGTGCCATACCAACAATTTATCTATATCTAATTTAAGGAAATATAATGTTTTATTTATGTCTAAATGACTTAGTCTATCTCACACACTGTAAAATGATAAATACAATAAATTCACTTGGTATTATTAGCAAAAATTTGAAAAAAATTACTTATCTTTCTATGACATTATGAATCAATGATATTCACCAAATATCCTCAAACCTAATAATGCTCTTATATTTGGGTTAGTGCACATAAACCCTCTCTAAAAATTCTTGATGCCATTCAGAAGAGAGTAGTTCAGTTGACATGACTTGGAGATTATCAGTTTCTGCATTGTGTCTCTTCTATGGATATTTCCACGGGTATTCTTCAGCAGAACTAACATCTAGTATGCCCTCATTTCTGCTTTTTTTCATTTTTTGTCTTTCATTCTATCCACTTCAATTCTGTGGAAAAGCCTTCCTCCATGAAACATTTATGATGAGTTTAAGGTTCATTGTGATTGTTATGTTGATGGTTGAGTGAGATCAGCTGGTGGTGTTTTTGATTTATGGTCAAAACAGTTAAAGCTATGAGACAGGTGTATTCTGTTCATAAATTGTATGTTCTTCTAGTTGGTTTGATTGTTTTGCAGGATGAAAAATGCAAGTTTATGAGGAGTAAAAATCCCTATATCTCCATATAAGACCAACTAGCTCACCTTCAGATGAAAAACTATAAAGTTTCTTTATGTCCTGGGGGGGGCAGTTTGAACTTGGATCTTTCCAACTGAAGGGCATTGTAAATACTGACAGAGATACAGAACTCTCAGAGACCTTCTGCAACATCTGTTGACATCATAGAGGTTTGTAAATAATAAGAAGAACAAAAATATATTATTCAAAATGAGAATGCAGACTATAGTCATTCATTGAAGTTAAATTTTCTTTACATTCTTTTACTTTGCACAGTCCACCCTAAAACTCATGCCTATTAAATTATTTCAGGAATTTACAAAGTATACTGAAATATTAATTAAAATAAACTTTAATAAATACTTCCTATATTTCGGCAATGTCACTTCGCCATCTTCATGGGAACATACAACTATGACATGTGCATGCAGGCAATTTGGGGCAGGCTCATGCACCCAAATTTGTTGAGGGAAAGGTTTGGAAAGTTTTTTAGAGCTGAGGTTGATTCCATGAACAATCTTTCATATTTAAATTTGCTGCAGTGTAATAAGGTGACTTTTTCCCAATGTATTGTTTAATCTGAGTCTCAGGTCTGGCTTAGTCCCGAAGGTGTGGAAAGAGGGGAAAATAGTTTCACTGCATAAAGGAGGATCCAAGACTATGGTTGCAAATTACCGACCGATCAGCATATCAGGAGTCGTTGTCAAGGTCTTAGAGAAAGTAGTCAAGGGAAAAATACAGGAATGGATTGATGAAAACGAGATACTGTACAGGGGACAGCATGGTTTTGTGAGGGGTAGATCATGCTTCAGTAACTTGCTCAAGTTTTATAACAAGGTGACGGCTGAACTGGATAAGGGAAATGGGTTTACAGTGATACTGCTGGACCTGGCAAAGGCGTTTGACAGGATACCACATGGAATACTAATCCGTAAACTACAACATATGGGAATGGATATAGGGTTGGTGAGGTGGATAGGTGGTTGGTTGATGGAGAGATATCAAAGAGTAGTTTATTCAGGAGTAGAGTCCAAAAGACGGCCTGTGACTAGTGGTGTGCCGCAGGGTTCTGTTCTTGGACCACTGCTGTTTAATCTGTTCATTAACGATATAGGGAAGGATCTAAGTGGAACAATTCATTTGTTCGCTGATGATGCAAAGTTGGGTAGGGCAATAGTGAATGCAGAAGATGTCAAAGTCTTGCAGGATGACTTAGATAGATTGGAGTTCTGGGCTAAGGAGAATGGATGTCAATTTAATGTGACAAAATGTAAGGTTATGCATTTTGGGGTGAAAAGATTAGCAGCAGTATACCACATTGGTGGAACTGTACTCCAAGAGATTGATGAGGCCAGGGACTTGGGAGTGTTGGTGGATAGGGAGATGAAGTATAGGGGGCACACTGCAAAAGTAGCTAAACCAGCTCATCAACTCACTTGGTTGTTGAAAAATACCTTGACGAGCAGAGACAAGCAAGTTATTGTACCTCTGTACCGAGCCTTGATAAGACCTCATCTCGACTACTGTGTCCAGATTTGGTCACCTCGGTTCCTTCTTGATGGGGAGGAGGTGGAGAGGATCCAGAGGCGAGTGACTAAGATGATAACAGGTCTATGGAATGAACCATATGAGAACAGGTTGAAGATTTGTGGGTTGCAGAAACTAGTTGATAGGCGGAGGAGGGGAGATATGATCGAGACATTCAAATTGCTAAAGGAATTCTATAGGATTAATTCAGAGGATATTTTTGAGATCAGGACTGGTGGTGGGAGAACTAGGGGACACCTATGGAAGCTGGGCAAGAGTGTGGTTAGCAGGGGTGTTAGAGCTGGGTTCTTTACTTTTAGAGTGGTAAATGAGTGGAATAAGCTGCCAGAGTCTGTTGTGAGTGCTATGACGGTGAACGAGTTCAAGACAAGGTATGATAGATATTGTGAGAATGTAATCGCATAGTTGTGTGGACATGATGTTTAGGGCCTCCCTCGATGAGTCTAAGGACTCCTGGAGTCGCCCGAAATAATAATAATAATAATAATTCTGTGGCAGGTATCCAAGCATGGTCTGCAAGTCCAGAGTGACTGTACTGGTGAAACCAGATGTAGTCTTTGTGTTCTGATATCCTGACATTTACTGTCCTGCCTGTTTGGCCAAAGTAGGACAGTTTACAGCTGCAAGGGACCTGATATATATACTCCATGTAGGTCTAGGGGGAAGTGGCTGGTCTTTGGTGGAGCAGATAAGGGATGCCAATTTCTTATATGGTTTGTAACAAGAAGTCAGGTCATATTTTTTTAAGATTTTGGTTAAATTTTCAGAGGTGCCCTGAATATAGGGAATGGTGATGGATTTAGTGTAATCTTTGTTATGAGGGGGGGGGGTTATGGTTAACTGGTTTTAATATTTTTGGGGGGTTGTA
Organism: Typopeltis vanoorti; assembly: GCF_054136105.1. Classification (NCBI taxonomy): domain Eukaryota; kingdom Metazoa; phylum Arthropoda; class Arachnida; order Uropygi; family Thelyphonidae; genus Typopeltis; species Typopeltis vanoorti. The sequence goes on along the minus strand of NC_143550.1, from coordinate 75,872,787 downwards.
GCCATTGGCTAAGAAAGTGTTAAGGATGTGGTTTACACTAAATCCAAAACTCAACAAATTTGGGTGCATGAGACTGCCCCAAATTTGGGAAGCTTGCATCTTGAGAACTTCAGCCCAACGGCCAAGACAACCCAATATAGTTCCTAGAGTCCTAAAGGTATCCCCCCCCACTAGCAGGCACCTTTAGGACTCTAGGAACAAAGTTAGCTTTCTCTCTTCTGCCTCATTTGCTTTTTGTTAGTGCCTGCATTGCACATGTCATAGTTGTATGTTCCCATGAAGATGGAGATGTGACATTGCTGAAATATAGGAAGTATTTATTAAAATTTCTTTTAATTAATATTCCAGTATATGTTGTAAATTCCTGAAATAATTTAATAGTCATGTGTTACCAATGTATAAGCCTATCTACAAAATTACCTTAAAACTCACCGAACCAACTTCACTACCTCCTCTTTTATTCCATCTACTTCTGTCCTTTAGAACAGTCTCTCCCACTCTACCTTCCCCTCAGCTATTCAAGCAAATTGTGAACAGACTCCTCCTTTCTTGTATTCCTCTTGCCCACACATGACAGTAGTGTGCTATAGGTCTTGTGGCCTTTCATGTGTGGATCATATATATATATATATATATTTAAAAAAAAAAAACATTTCCTATAATATGAAAATTTCAAGGTAGTCTAAACTAACTAAATTTATTTATTTTTTTAAAAAAAATTTACATTTTCAAATAGTTTTAACTTAAATTTGTCATCTTACATCCTCATTTTATTATATCCCAGAATACCTTTGCTTTTTGTGAAGCATAATGTTATTACACAAAAAAGCATCTAAGAAAATAAAGGCCTGCAAGTTTACTCCAGTATTCTACCAGACAATGAATTTCATAGCAAGCATGATTTAAGTACAGACAACAGCAGTACCATAAAATCATCAAGTGAAAGATCAAAACTGAAACTTCAAATTCTGATGTGTATTCAAAGACTGTAATTTATTTTTAATATAATTTAAGCAGTAATCAGGTTTCTAAGAAGCCAAGTTACTTTCTTTGACTCTTATTGGCTGTTATCGGCCAATGAGCCTGACATGAAAGGGAAGATGCAAGTTTATGAAGAGTAAAAATACCTATATCTCCATATGAGACCAACAAACTCACCTTCAGATGAAAAACACCTATAAAGTTTCTGTGTCCTAGAGGGGAGGGGGAAATTTGTAATTCATAAACTAAATATGATATTCACATGCCTGGAGACATAACTTAGAAAATTAGTATGAAGAAACAATGTTCATTATGCAAATTTCTCTTCTATAGCAGAGTTGGTAGAACAAAGAAACATGCCATTCCATTTTAAAAGACCAATGTTTGATTCTTGTCAAAATGCGAAGAATCTTTGTTTTACACAACTAGAGGGGAGTTACCAGTCTCATACAGAGGTACCCGGATTTGTTTTTTCATAAAACAGGCAAACTGGCAAAAAACAGGATGTGGTATGTAGTAGATGGCACAGACTGGCTTCCTACCATGAGTCCTGGACTGTAATAATAATAAATTCAAATACAAATTTTTGGCCTAGCTAACAGATGTGTCTGCCTACCCAATCGATAAGTGAGTTGGAATTCAATGCGACATGAATATTTTTGAAAATCATCTGGTGGCAGATGACCCTCATCCAGAGAAAAATTGGTTTGGTTTTTTCAGTTTAGTGGTGCAAGGACAGCTAAGGTCATACTGTGTCAATACCTGTCTCAGCAGTGCACAATGTATAATTTCAGGAAATAATAAAGTATATTAAATATCAATTATAATAATTTTAATTAATACTTTCCAATATTTCAGCAATGTTACATTGCCATCGTCAGGAATCACAAAACAATGATGTGCATGCAGGTGTTAACATTGGGCAAATGAGGCTGAAGAAAGGCAACCAAAGTTTGGCCTAGGGTCCTCTGCTGTCCTCTAGTGGGCTAAATTGGCCTAGTGGGTGGGCTTGGCCATTAGGCTGAAGATCTGAGGATGAGTGCTTCCCAGGGGGAAGTTTCATGTGCTGAAATTTGATGAGGTTTGGAAAATTTCTCAGGGAAGGAAGATTCGAGGAACAGACCCTCATATTTCTATTTGCTGCAGTGTAATCAAGTGGCCTTCTTCCAGTGTATCCTGTGGTGGGTGTCCAAAACATGGTTGGCAAGTTCAGAGTAGCTGTAATGGTGGAAATGGATGTAGTCCTTGTGTTCAGAAATTCTAATATGCTGTCCTGCCTTTTTTTGGCCATAGTAGGACAGTCTGCAACTGCGAGGAACCTGATAAACACCTGGCAAGTCTAGGGACCGTGGCTGTATTTGGTGGAATGGATAAGGGATAATTTTTCATCTGGTCTGTAAGTGGTTGAAAGGTTGTATTTTATTAAGACTTTAGTTAGTTTTTCAGATGTGCTTTGGATATATGGAATAGTGATAGCTCTGTTCTAGAGAGGGTGTCCTCTCCACTTTTATCTGAACTGGTTAATTTAGCACTATTATATAAAGTTTTAATAATCCCATACTGTTGGGAGGAGATAGTGTGACTATTTGTGAATGTATCTAATGGTGTGTGTGTGGGGGGGGGGGGTCTATAACCAGAGAATGTCAAGGATCTATCAGGCTGGCATGTAATTAAAGTATCTAGGAAGGGGAGACTGTTTTTTTTTTTTTTTCCATTGTGAACTGGATCCTGTGATGTTGATTGTTTAGTTGGGTTACAAATATGTTGAGCATCCAGGCCACATGGCCAAGGTGATGAAACCCACCAACCTTTTATATATATATATATATATATATATTTCATTTCCCATTTTTTATATTTCTTTAATGGTTCACATTACAATTAAATTATAAACCAGTAAGGGTGTAAAACAACTCTGCATTTCAGCAAAACTGAAACAAAAAAAAATATTGGAATCAAAAGAAATTAGCACTACTATATGCAAAACAAGATTAAATAAAATAATTTACCAGGCCTTCCTTCCATGCAATAATACTGAATTATAGCAGTTTTAGTCATCAAGTCTTCTGCCATTGCTGCATTACTTACTTCTAAGTGATTAATCTATAACAGAAAATTTAATAAAGCATATAAAAATGTATCTGTATTTGTACTGAATCAATTTACAGATGTTAAAGATGGAATGTAAGTGCAATAAATAACAAACTATGCGATTACTATGTAATAGATGAAAACTTTGTCATTTAATTTTCTCTTAATGTCTCCATAGCACTATTAATATATATCAAACACTTCAAAAATGAATCATAATTAAATAACTGTTCAAAAATGCCAGAGGTATTCAAATGGGACCTAACAACCTAAAATATATATAAATTTTTACTCTAAATTTTCTTTAAAAAATCATCCCCCCCCCCCCCCAAGAAAAACCAGATCATGCTTGGCAGGTGTCAGCAGACAGCTATAGGATGTTGTGCTGGCTGATAAGGAACTTCTTAATGTATTGTCATCAGGTTGAATTAGTCCACTGTGCTATCTCATAGGTGGCTTGTGGAGTTGCTTTACTGCTGTACTCTCAAATGGAAGAGGCACTGAATTTGTACAGTAGGTTTGGATACCCTTGTGAGAATATGCTTAGGGTTTTACCACACTGCAAATTTGAAAAGTTGGGAGGGGGGAGAAAATTCCTCTGGTTTTTCAAACATGCATCAGCCACTTCAAGTCTCCAATAAACAAAGAGCATCATATTTCACTGGGCAATGAACATTATTTACTACTTACTTGGTCTAGCTGGCATTTCCTCCAACTAGAAAGTTAGAGGAAATATTTCCACTGCCCTTTATAGTGGAAATATTTCCTGAGAATGTCAGAATTCCTTTGGTGAAAACATACCACACCTCAAAATAAAGTTGACTCAGGCTGTATACTGCACTCTTTGCTGTCCATCAGTGGTACAACTGTTATTTTAATCAATGGAATACTTGAATGAATGAATGAATGTTTTACAGATTTTAATGTTACTACACCAAGCAAAATGATTCCATTTTGTTCATTATCTTCATTACCACCATGATAATACTTCATAATTAAGTTTACATCATTACTAACTTCCTATTAATACCATCCAGATCTTGGCATCAGATAATACCTCTTTTGCTAAACTTTCTTCTTCAATGCGCATAAATTACCATACCACTTATATTAGCTTTTCTCTCACGTTCTTAATTACAAATAATGTTCATTCCTAATATCTTCATTTTTAACATGATTCAACTATTAATGGTGTTTGTTTGCTCATTTAATTTTCCTCACTATTCTTAGATCTCTATAGTTTCAAAGAGTTGAGAATATTAACTGTTTTATTTCTTTGTACTATCTTATACTGCTACTTTGGTGTTTTAGCAAAGTTCATTTTTAATCCATATAAATGGAGTAAAAGTGTTAGAAATGTTGTGTGTGTGTGTGTGTGTGTGTGTGTGTGTGTGCCCGCGCGCGCAAGAAATGTAAGTCGTGAGGAAAGCAGAGAATGAAAAAACTGCTATTAACTATGTAAGGCAAGATAGTGTAAGTATTGTAGAAAATGTGGAAGGAGTGAAATACGAATAAGAACATGAAAGAAGTGGCTGAAGGTAATGTGGATGATGAGGTAACAGTAAGGAGTGAAACAGTGTGCTTATGTGAATAAAATGTGAATTTGAGGGAACTGGAGAAACACTTGTCATGTGGTACATTAGGAGGGAGGATGAAAGAAAAACTGAATGGGAAAATTAGGAAAGTCAAGAAATATGGAGTAAGGAGAAGGTATTGTGTGGAGATTCGATGATAAGTGGTGTACTTAATGAGAGTGTGATAAAAGCATATTTCCAATGTGATGAAGTTGCCCGAACATGACCCTCCCTTAGCAAACCCACGCTGTTCATTACAAAGCATAGATTCTCTGTCAACCCAATGGTTGTTCTCACCTAGCAGCATTCAGAAACAGCAGAAGTTCGTCCGGGCCCCTGGAAGTTACCACCAGATTTCCCATCCCTGTTCTCGGCCAAACTTCACCAACTGTGCACCATCTGGAGCACTGCTGGCTGGGACTGGGACACGTGGGCACAACTAAAAATCACCATCACCACTATTCTAAGGAAGGCACGTTCTCGGAACATGCGTTCCTTAGACGATCTCGGCTCCATGACCTTTACAAGGAAAGAAGCTGATTCGTGGCCAGCGAATGCCTTCCATATCAGAATGTTCAGTGTTCAGTTGTACAAACTCAGAGAACTAGAAGTATTGGGGGGGGGGGGGGGGAATGCAGTCAAGTATGGGTACAGCCACCCCGAGAAAAATGAGCGCGAGTACAGAAATGATTATGCAATATTGAATGCAGTTTCACAGGCCTCAAATCTGAATTGGTTGATAAAGACATTACACTAGGGTAACTGTGTGCCCAAGGGGATGTTGAAATATATTTACATGAATGCAGGTATCAAAAGTATCTCAGAAGAGGAGTTGATGGCATTGGATAGCTTGAGTTAACCAAAAATTAGGGGAGATTTCGACTATAGAGATATAGATTGAAAGGAGAAGAGGGACCATGGCAAGATGGAAGTGAAATGTATACAGTTGCTAACTAAGGGATAATTATCTGGGGTTTGAAAATGCTGGATCTGGTAATAGCACCAGATGATATATCTATAACTCTGCTCCAACTGGGGAGAGTGACGATGCAGTCTTGTTCTGCATCATCACTTGTTCTGGGAAGATGCTAAATATGTGGAATTCTCTGTCAAGAAAGGATTTATGTTGAATTATAAAGCTGGTAATTATGACAGATTTAGAAGACATCTTGGAGCAGTGCCATGGGTTGAGAAGCTACAAGGAAAGAATGTCAGTAGTGCATAGGAAGTGATCAGGGATTGTTTGAGGGAAGCAGTATCAAACTGCATCCCACAGTCAGGAGGATAAACCAAGCTGGAGTCAAATGGATGAGTAGGGATATAAAGCAAGAGCTGGAAAAAAAAAAAAGAAAACATTGTGGAAGGAATATAAAGAAAAAGGTGATCAGCATACTCATGAGCAGTACAGAGTGCAAGCAAGAAGAGTGACTAGTATGGTAAGAAAGGCCAAATTAGATTATGAGAAAAAAGTTAAGCAGGCCAAAGGAAATTCAAAAGAGTTTTTTGTTATGAAGCAAGTAAAAGGACGAACGAACGACTATGGAAGGATGAATTTAATCAATGCTGATGGTAGGAGGGTGACAGAAGAAAAAGAATTAGCCGAGTTGCTGAGTGACATTTTACAATGGTGTATCATCCCAGGTGGAGATTTTGATTGCTGGTGCGACAGTGTCTGATATTAGAATAGAGGTAGAGAAACTAAAGCTGCTCGGCATATTGAAAAATATCAATATATGCAAATACAGCAGTGGACTAGATCGCATGTTGGCCTGTGTGCTACATGAATATGCTAGAGCAGTGATTTTCAACCTTTTTCATAATATGGCACACCTAGACTAATTATTAAAATTCTGTGGCATACTAAAAATATATTCTTTTAATTTTTTTTGATGATCTGGCAAAAGATAGGCATAATTTTGATTGATTTACACACACAAGATATTAATAATAGTAATTACTTATCCTTTTTGCTACAAAAAAATTTAAACTATATTTTTGACATTTTGAGTAAGAAAAACAATACTCAAAATTATTTAAAAAAATTTTTATTGATTTTTTCAAATGAATATATAATATCCATCTTAAAGGAATACTATTGAATAAAAAAAAAAAATAAAAGAACTCTTACCAGTTACCTTAAAAATAAGAGAATTAAATGAAGTTATTTGTGAACACACTTATCAAAAGATTAAAGCTAATTAACACACAATTTTAAAACGATTCACCAACTGTAAGTTTCGTAAAATATAAATAAGGGAGCTTCAGGTGCGGATGGAAGACCAGACACTAATAAATAAATGTGCAAATTACGACATTATTTCTTTCAATTAATTTGTTTTCACAAATTTCGCAGCACACCTGAAAACCTCTCGTGGCACACTGGTTGAAAATCACTGCGCTAGAGAATTAAAATCACCTCTGATGAAATTGTATATGTGAACAAAGCAATCCTTTCCAAATAAATAAAGGAGTATGCCAAGAAGATACTATCTCACAGAAATTATTCAATGCAATATTAGAATATGCCCTGAGTGAACTAAGCTGGAGAAACAAAGAGATCAATATCAATGGTAAAAAATTAAATCATTTACGATATGCTGATGATAAATAATAGCAAACAACAAAAGATAACTAGAAGAAATGATGAATGAATTAAATACAGTATAAAAATAAAGTAGGATTATACATAAACTACAAAAAAACTAAAATAATGAAAAATATTGAAGGAAACCAGATAACAGAACAAATAATAATAGATAATAACAAAATAAAACAAGTACGAGAATATGCATACCTTGGAAGAACTTTTACATTAGAAAAAAGAGCATTTATGAAGGAATAAAAACCAGAATTCAATCAGTGTATTATCTCAACTATGACCATGGAAACATGATCATGGCATTCAGAAACATGGCCAATAACACAAATACTGGAAAGAATGAGGAAAACTGAGCATAGAAAAAAATAAGGACTGAAAGAAAAGAAACAAAAGTTTATTTTCTTTCAGTCCTTATCAGTCCTAAAAGGGGAAGAGATTTTAAAAGTGAAATGGATATGGGCAGGACATATTGTATAGATGAAAAGTGATAGATGGACAAAGACAATCATCCAGTGGCATTCATACAAAGGAAAATGAATGCCAGAATGACCTAGTAAAGATCGCTGGAGAATGTTGGCATTGAGAAGCTTCAACAGAAAGATAGAAACAAGTGGAAGGGGGGGGGGGTATAACCAAAAATGGTTACAAAAAGGGCCTAGAAGAAGAAGAAAGAAGGATTTTGTTGTAGAGCATATTTGGCTACTTGGTAGATTCTGAATTTCTGGTTCCAACAGTAACCAGAATGAAAGTTTCTTATTTCACTACATTCAGTATTATATTAAATTATATTTCACAAGAAACTGATTCTTATTTTTCATGTTGACATCCTAACTTAGCAAAAGCAAACAATAAAAGACTCATCCCTTGATGAGTCTAAGGACTCCACGGAGTAGTTCGTAATAGTAATATAATAAGATGACAGGAAGTGAAAGAAAGTGGAACACAAGTGAGAGAGTTGGGTGAAATTCTTTTTTGTGCATGGCATAGCCAAATGATCCATTACTATATATTCTATAGCTCATCCAAATATAATTTATCTTAAACAACCACTAATGAAAGTCAAGCAAAAAGAAAGAGATCACATACAAAAAAAGGAGGAAATCTCACAGAACCTACCAAATTCACTTCACAAATAATCATGTTCTTAGTTCGAACCAAGTATGTTCATTTCTATCTTCAGTCTGCACCTCTAAACATAATTAGCAGCTGTGAAATAATTAAAAGCACAGAATATCACGATTACTGAAGAAAATAAAGGATTAATACAAAATTAATCACAGAAAATCTCACATAAAAAGATTTTTTTAATAGTATAATTTTTGCTGTGTGTCACAGGCATCTTCAGTAAATGTTAAGCTGAAATTAAACAATAACTGACAATTCCAAAAAGCGCCATCTAAGTAGCATGTTGAAAGTTTATTTTTCGCTTGGTTAGAGTATAATAAATTTAGTTTAATCCTTTATCCAAGTGTGAGCAAACAAAGTTTGCGCCTGAAAGTATCTTCAGGATTGGGGTAAGGTAGAACTGGGGTTACCTTACCCCAGTCCTGAAGATACTTTCAGGCGCAAACTTTGTTTGCTCACACTTGGATAAAGGATTAAACTAAATTTATTATATTCTTGTTGAGAGGCTTATATGCTGGTTAAACATGATAACTAATATTTAAGGAATTGACAGCGTATACTAGAAATATAGATTAAATAAACTTTAATATATACTTTCTGATATTTCGGCGAATGTCACGTTGCCATCTTCTTGGGAACTTACTACAAAGACACGTGCACATAAGTACTAATAACAGCAAATGAGACTGAATCTAGGAAGCTAGCGTTTTCCTAAAGTCCTGATGGTGCCCCCTGGCAGGCTATATTGGTAGTTCTTGGCCTTTGGGCTGAAGTTCTTCTGATAAAAGTTTCCCAAATTTGGGGCAGTCTCATGCATCCAAATTTGTTGAGGTTTGGCATGTTCCTAAGGGCCGAGGCTGATTCCATGAATAGTCTTTCATACTTGAACTTGCTGCAGTGTATTACTGTGGCTTTCTTCCATCTTATTCTGTGGCGAGTATCCAGAGCGTGGTCTGCAAGCCCAGAGTGGCTGTACTGGTGAAATCGGATGTAATCCTTGTGTTCTGAGATTCTGATATTTGCTGTCCTGCCTGTTTGGCCAAAGTAGGACAGTTTACAGCTGCAAGGGACCTGGTATACACCAGGTAGGTCTAGGGGAAGTGGTTGGTCTTTGGTGGAGCGGATAAGGGATGCCAGTTTTCTATGTGGTCTGTAACAAGTGGTCAAGTCATGTTTTTTTAAGATTTTATTGATTTTTTCCGAGGTGCCTCGGATGTAGGGAATGGTGATGGATTTAGAGTAATCTTTTTTGTGAAGGGGAGGGGGTGGTGGGTTGTGGATAACTGGGTTAAGTATTTTTTGGAGGGGGTAGCCGTTGGCTGAGAAAGTGTCACGGATGTGATTTAGTTCAGTGGTTAGGGCGTGATCATTAGAACAGATTATTTTTGCCCTGTTGAATAATGTCTTAATAACTCCATATTGTTGTGAGGGGGGGGTGATCATCTGGCATTCCTAAAACGCTGCCGGGATAATCAAGTCATCCCGAACTGTGTTAAATTTAAACACCGCTTCATCTCACAGAAAGCTCTTCGTATTTACAACCGCGCTAGCCAGGCATTACTTCGGGAGCAAATTACCGCTACATGCGGTTCCCTAGCCGACATAAACAGAGCTATTTCAGCGCTAGAAAATGAGCTTTCACTTACGCTGAATCACGAGCTTTGGTCAGTCCTACATGACGTCTCGTGTACGGCAGCTAGAAAAGAATTTGAACGAGTACGGAGCCGACATATCAACAAGTTTGATAAATTAATAAAGAACTCGGCATCCAAACCTAAACTACAAACCAACACTGTTGTTAACCTTTCTTCAGCTACCTTAAAGCCTGAAGCACTCCACGCTCTGTCACGTGGTCACAACTTCGCCATTGCTCCTAGGAAATTACCTGCCGAGGAATTAATGATCCAAAATGAACGCGGGATTCGCCAACTTCCAAATCACATCGCCAACGATATTAGATTGGATGTAGCCTGTGTTCTCAATAAAGCAAAACCTCCAAAATCCAACATATCCATTAGTGAATACAAGGCACTACAAGAATTGAAGAGAAACAAAAAAATAGTGATCACCAAAGCGGATAAGGGGAACGCCACTGTGGTACTCAATCTTAAAGACTACACAGGTAAGCTCAAGGCTTTATTATTAGATCGTTCCACTTACCTCCCCATTGATTACAATCCCACCAACTCACAAATTAGAAAACTCCATAGGCTCCTTAAGAAGGTCACTTCTTGGCCTGTGGAGATTACCAACAGACTAAAACCCTATAACTCTAGACCCCCCCCGCATATATGGGCTCCCAAAAATACACAAAGAAAATGTGCCATTACGTCCCATAGTGGATGGCATTGATTCCCCCACTTACAAACTAGCCAAGCATTTAGCCAAAGCGCTCTCACACTATACTGGCAATACACCATCACACATAAAAAAATCAGTCCACTTCAAAGCCAGTATAGAAAACCTTACACTCCAACATAATGACATAATGGTCAGTTTTGATGTCTCCTCCCTATTCACGAATGTTTCCCTCAAAGAAACCTTAGAGCTAATCCAAGCTAAATTTCCTCCCGATATCTCAGCCCTATTTCAGTTTACAATGAACTCAGGCTATTTCGTTTGGCAGGAAAAATTCTACAAACAGATAGAGGGGACAGCCATGGGTTCACCACTTTCCCCACCCTTGGCCAACTTCTTCATGGAGACGTTTGAAGAGAAAGCCTTAAACTCAGCCCCACAAAAACCTACCATATGGCTTCGCTACGTTGATGATGTTTTCGCTATTTGGCCACATGGCCCAGATTCACTCCTCTCCTTCCTAACACACTTAAACAACCGACACCCTAGAATCAAATTCACCCTGGAAAAAGAAGAAAACAATAACCTCCCCTTCCTAGACACACAAGTCACCCGCCAACCTGATGGAACCTTGGTTTTCTCAGTTTATAGAAAACCCACCCATACAGGCAGATACATTCACCAACAATCCCATCCCCCCCCCACAACAATATGGAGTTAAGACATTATTCAACAGGGCAAAAATAATCTGTTCTAATGATCAAGCCCTAACCACTGAACTAAATCACATCCGTGACACTTTCTCAGCCAACGGCTACCCCCTCCAAAAAATCCAAAAAATACTTAACCCAGTTATCCACAACCCACCACCCCCTCCCCTTCACAAAAAAAGATTACTCTAAATCCATCACCATTCCCTACATCCGAGGCACCTCGGAAAAAATCAATAAAATCTTAAAAAAACATGACTTGACCACTTGTTACAGACCACATAGAAAACTGGCATCCCTTATCCGCTCCACCAAAGACCAACCACTTCCCCTAGACTTACCTGGTGTATACCAGGTCCCTTGCAGCTGTAAACTGTCCTACTTTGGCCAAACAGGCAGGACAGCAAATATCAGAATCTCAGAACACAAGGATTACATCCGATTTCACCAGTACAGCCACTCTGGGCTTGCAGACCACGCTCTGGATACTCGCCACAGAATAAGATGGAAGAAAGCCACAGTAATACACTGCAGCAAGTTCAAGTATGAAAGACTATTCATGGAATCAGCCTCGGCCCTTAGGAACATGCCAAACCTCAACAAATTTGGATGCATGAGACTGCCCCAAATTTGGGAAACTCTTATCAGAAGAACTTCAGCCCAAAGGCCAAGAACTACCAATATAGCCTGCCAGGGGGCACCATCAGGGCTTTAGGAAAATGCTAGCTTCCTAGATTCAGTCTCATTTGCTGTTATTAGTACTTGTGTGCACATGTCTTTGTAGTAAGTTCCCAAGAAGATGGCAACGTGACGTTCGCCGAAATATCAGAAAGTATATATTAAAGTTTATTTAATCTATATTTCTAGTATACGCTGTCAATTCCTTAAATATTAGTTATCATTAAATTTATTATACTCTAACCAAGTGAAAAATAAACTTTCAACATCTTTCTCTAAATCCAGAGTAATTTATTAAAAAGGGGTGGCACACCATTTGGCAACTCCTATAGGTAGAGATGAACTGCGAATGCTTCTGCCTGGTATCTCAGCTTGGGCCTGGCTCCCACTGAAGAGACCTCAATAAAGGTCGAAACTAGTCTGGGTAGTGGCCCTTCCCTTAATGCATAACATTAGACATATCCGCAAGGAGATGTGTTTTGCATTATAGGAGATACCGAGACAGGAGTGTTGGTAGCTTGCTCCACCTTTGCAACGAGTTGTCCTGGTGTTGTACCACCTTACCCCAGTCCTGAAGATACTTTCAGGCGCAAACTTTGTTTGCTCACACTTGGATAAAGGATTAAACTAAATTTATTATACATCTAAGTAGCAAGTGTAAGATAACTAAAAAGGTCAATAAAATTTATTAAAAAAAAAAAAACCTATATATATACAATAAAAAGTTAGGAAAGATTAGCTGATTTGTAAAGTACTGTCTCCCATAATGGGGATAGATGTAAACCATCAGATCTGTTTAAGTTAGAAGAGTGGAGTAAAGTTTCACGTTTCTTTACAAAGCCGTTCTATGAGGAACTGACTTTTGTGAAGCACTCGTCTTTTTCCAATGGACTCTATGTCTGGTTAAGATGGCATGTTCTGCAAGTCCAGAACATGCCATCTTAACTTAAATCCATCTTAATCTTAGCTTAATGCCATCAGTAACTTAAACTGTTGGTTTAAAGTACTGAATATAAGACTGGTGTTCTTCTAGTCAAATAGAGGCAGATCTTCCTGTTTGTCCAAAATAAGATAATCCACAAGAGCAAGGAATCTGGTAGACACCTGGATAATTAAGATGTGGAAGCTTGTCCTCAGGAGAAGTAAGAAAGGTGGAGATTTTTCTGACTGGTCAAAAGGCGACAAAAAATATTCAGTGGTTTTAAAGCTTTTGCTATACGTTCACAAATTCTTCTGTATTTGAAGAGGAAGACATTAAAACTGCTTAAAGCTCTTTTGATGAAGGAATTCTTGTATCCATTAGATAGAAAGGAAGAAGTAATATATTGCAGTTCTTTCTGTAAAAGATCGTCTGAAGAACAAAAGGAGTTGGCCCGATGAACCAGTGTTTTAATAGTTCCTGCCTTTTGAATAGGATGGTGATGAGATTCAGCATGGATATAATGGCCAGTATGAGTCTTCTTTCTATGGACTTAGAAATGTAGGTTACCATCTGGTTTGCAAAGAATTAGAAGATCTAAAAAGGCTAACTGCTTATTTGATTCTATTTCAAGGGTAAACTGGATTCTTGGATGAAGTGCATTTAACATAGTGAGAAACTGTTGAAGTTCATCAGAAGAAGGGATTTATTAGTTAGTGTCTGACATATCTGCCAATGTCCCAATTTTTCTTTTACAGACAGATTTCTGCCTGATATTGCAGCCCTCTGTGCTTATATACTATGTTCTGTTATTTTGTGTGCCAAAATAATTTTTACCGACAAAAAGAAGGTACAGTCATGGACTAGCCATTATCCTCTACTATTGCCAACTTTTATAAGAAAACTTGGAGCAATGTATTCAAGATTACTTTTCTTTAAAACCCAAAGTTTGGCGCTCAGGTATATTGATGATGTTTTTGTTATCTGGCATGCCCTGTGGCCACCAAACTTAGATACCTTCCTCAGGCACTTGAATAAACCCATAAATGCATACAATTCATCACTGAAATTGAAAGTCCTTCCATTTTTGAATACATTTGTCACATATCTTCCCTAGGGCAATGTTTCCTTCATTGTTTACTGTAAGCCTACACATGCTGACCTGCATATACATAAAAAATAGTTATCATTAACACAACACATGTATAAAAACTTGCTCCAATGAGCAAGCACTTAGCATCAATTAAAAATTATCAGCAATACTTTCCTAAAATATGGTTATCACAAAATGTTTCATAAGAATGAACCTAAAAATAAAAATAAAACTAGATTACAATAAAACTGTAGTTATTTCACACATTAAAGAGATATTGGATAAAATAAACAGAATGCTACACAAATACAACCTTAATGCCACCTTTAAATCTCCTACAAAATTAAAAAATTTATTCAACACTTCCAAGGATCCCATTTCCTCCCATGGTCCATTATGGAATGTACCATATTCTGTGCATCTGTAAGACATAAAACTGAATGCACAATTCCTATCCAGAAGAAAACAAACAACACATTAAATTTAATAACATGGTAAATGTAGCCCTTCTAATAATGCCCTAGATACGCTTACACAGAACTAACTAGAAAAGCAGCTGATTCTTACATCACACTAAAATCTGGTATGAGTGCAAATTTAATGAAGCCTGAGAAATTCTAATTAATCACCCTGAAAATATCAACGGCTGAAAGTATCAATAGCTCAATTATCACCTAGCCAAGAAACCAGTGTCAGCACTCAAGGAGTTAGTAGATCATTCCCCTCCTATATAAAATCTCAACAATAATGATGGTGTGAAGATCATGAGAATATGAATGGTACATATTCAACCCACACGCCATAACCTTTTGCTCTAACAGGTGATAATAATTAGCATTGCAATACTCTAGAATCTTAGCTATAATTTGTTAATAATCAACCTCAGCCCTTATTTTAGATGCTGATTATTAACTCATATTAACTTTTAATGATATAGCACTATTGCTATATCATTAAAAGTTATTTTATTTTTTTTATTTTTTGTCAGCAGTCAGTCCAGAATATTACAGTTGACCAAATTATTGTTACTTTGGTATTTATTTTTTAAATTGTAACATAACTTGTTTCTCTGTGTGTATATATATATATACACTATGTGTGTGTGTGTACTCTTGATGATGACCTTAATAAGGTCAAGATGTTGAGAAACTAACTAAAGAAATGATTTTACCAAAATGAATGTTGATCACCATGTAATATTAAAAGAAAGGATCCAACTTTTTCAAGCACTACTCATCTCTGTTCTCAAGATCCCACCTTCTTTGACTCTTTACCTCAAAGGTGGCATTCAGGCATATATATTCACTTTGATGTATCATACAGAGATTATCCAGCTTAGAATCTTCTCTTTTTGCCTTTCTTTGGCTAAAATCTCTCTACCTCACTCTTTCCAATTAATTTTGTTGTCCTGTCATTCTCCTATTATGGTCACCTACCAGTTCAAATTGTTTTTATTTATTTCTTCTATCTCATCCGTCAGATGATGGGCCGGTACCCCCATGAATAAGAAATCTTTACCATCTCTCTGACTGCATGGTTTGATGACATTTGTGGGCCTTTTGGTGTTGATTTTTTCCTTTAAAATATTCCAAACATTTTCGATCGGATTAAAGTCCAGGCTATTCGAAAGCCAAGTCAGGCATTATCTTCTTGAAAAATGAAGTCATCGGAATCCTGTAACCATTTTTCGATATTAGGAACCAAAAAATGCTCTAAAATTTCTTCGTAGACTGTACGTAACACGATACATAGTTTCACCAACTCTTCTCCATATAAAGGTAGTGTTATTATCACCAGTTCCAAGGTAAATTCAAGATTCATCACCACAAATGACTTCCCCCCCCATCATCAAATTCCCAATATGCATTATTTTTAAAAACACTAAAAAAACAGTTTTTTTTTGTATTGCTTTGTCAAAAAAAAAAAAGGCTTTGTTTTAGCTTTGCAAAAGCAAAATCCAAGACCATTCAGCTGATTTTGTATTGTGTGGTCACTTATCTTCACTCTGTAGTTCGACCATGAAGCATTGAGTTCTTTGGATGTTGAATGTTGTATGGTCTTCACAAGTTCAGCCAGTTTGCTGTCTACATGAGGTGGCACGTGGACATCCACTTCGAGGTATACTTTTTACAGTATTAGTCAAACAATATTTTTTTCCAAATGTCACATACGGTACTTTGAGTGCATTTTAGTAATCTAGCTACTTGTCTTTGAGCCATTCCATCTTTCAGATATTCAGTCATTCTGTTTTTTTAAATTGCTCAAAAATTCTTTCACAGGAGCCATCCTTTAACACTGCAGACAGAATTCAGATTTTGCAATCATGATTCTGCTCTATATAAATGTTTTCTTTATGCTTTACACATGCACAAACAATTGTAGATTTGTATATTGGGAAATGATACATGTTTGTTTCCTAAGCGAATGCTTACTTTTTTCCAACTGTCAGCTTGATTGGATACTTTTTTCTAACACAGATAATTTATTTTCTTTAAATCAGCCATTAAATCTTTGAATTTCTTTTCTTTTTATACTTTAAAGTGAATTATTTCATTTCTTGCATGCTAAAACGTTTATATGTTAAACTTTCAAAAAATATACGGTCTATATTGCAGTCGTCGTAGTGATAACAATATCGATCAGATACTTTTTGCCAAGGGTTATACATGAAAAAGTTTATAACTTTTTCATGTTTAGTCTGTTATCTGCCAGTCTCCAATAATGTCAGACCTGAGATTATCTCTGTTACATGACTAAATGTTAACAAGCTCAAGTTCATTTGTATTTGTAATATCTTAATTTTTAATATGATCCTGCCACTAACCATTCTTCACTCTCCTAATTTTTCTCAGAACTGTCATATTTGTGGTCTCCAATCTTTGATCAACTGTTTCACTTCTAATCCAGCTCTCAGATCCATAAGTAAAAACAGATTTGAAGACTATCTTGTATACTACTACTACTTTAGAGTTTTGACTAATTTCTATTCATTCCATATTACAAATTTATTCCATCACATGATACCAATTTTGTTTATTCTATTATTGATTGCCATGTTTAATCTTCATTTAAAATTGTATCCAAAAAGCTGAAATGTTTTATATGTTCTATTATAGGATCTCCATTCAGAAAGTAGTTGAAGTTCTCCAAGTTCCAGCCTATTTTTACTCACTGTCATTTTTTTTTTTTTTTTTGCTGCAGATTCTTAAGTGATATTTATTACAGAAGTTATTCAATTTAGCTAAGGATTACTGTAAAAGGAATCCTTAGCTAAATTGGATTCCTTTAGGAGCATAACATCATCTGCATAAAGTAAAGATTAAAGTAAAGAACTGAGATTAACATTTCCAATTCTGATATCGGTAATGCCACTCTCTTTAATGTGATCTATACAGATGATGAATAACAATAGAGATAGTGTGCACCCTCATCTCATACCTGATTTCCATCAAACCATCTCCTTGCACCTCCTTCAATTCTAACTAATGACTTAAAATTTAAATATAGACTATATTGCTTGGAATAATGTCCCATTTATGCATTTAATTGATTTCTATTACAATCATGCTATGTCTTTTCAAGATCTATAAAACTTAAATACAAATCCTTGTATATTCTCATTATATATCCTGATAATATTTGGCCCCTGAACTCAGTTTGTTCTTTTTCAAGTCTCTCTTTGACAATTTTTCTTGGCCCTTTCTCATATACACTTGCATAAATCTTACCTGCATACTCAGCAGGAGTATTCAGGTAAGATTCCTGAATGTTTTTTTAAATGTCCACCATTCATTCGTGCAACGTTTACAGTTCACCTTTGGAAGCTGCTCAACTTTGATTTTTTTTAAAAAACTTTCTTTCATATTTTTCTTTTGAATATGATATTCAGTTTTATTCTACTGTTTATTCTAATAAATCAAAGAAACAACTGGAAATTGATAAGTGTGGGGGGGGGGGCTACATTCAGCAGTGGGTGGGAAAAGGCTGAAGAAGAAGATAAGGTAACTAAAATATTACAATGTAATAACTGTTAATTAAGGTTTTCATTTAATTCTGACTCTATCTTCCTACTTTAGCTCTTCCCATTAATATATGTTTACAGAACTTGTGTATTTTGCTTATTAAAGGTTACTGATTAAAACTGCCTGTTACCTTTTCTTCTAGTATCCAATTCTCCTCTTGAAGTGTAGCTAGACGTGCCAATAAATCATTAGTCTCTTGATCCAGTGCAGTTGGAGTGGCCCGATTTGGAGAAGGCTGTGTAATATTAAAAATGTAATAATAAAATACATGCATAAATATTTTTCAACTGTAATTCAGTGATATTATTACTTTTGTTTTCTTTATGAATAATATACCCATGCTTGCGCACACACACGCACACATAGAAGAGGTTGTTCAACCGGGGGGGGGGGGGGACTGTTGATTACTCTTTAGGTATATTAGGTAAGGCTGTGAAAAGGAAAAGAGGGAATGAACAAAGAGGAGAAAAAATTTGTTCTCCATGTTTAAACTTGGTTTGTGTTGAGCAGCTGTTGCAAGTAATGTAACGGTTACACACATAGTTTGCAAAATTAATTAGTTTATTTATAAACTTATAGCAACTCCCAAGTGTTTCCTTAATTATTTACTTCCTTCTCAAGTAGTATATACTTATTTACTAATTATTCACATATTAGTCACTGATTAATATGTCCACTAATTATTCACTAATTAATCACAGTGACAGAAAATTAATTAGCTTTGCTATATATATGTGTGTGTGTGTGTGTGTCTGTCTGTCTTTTGGATAATTACTTCACAAAAGCGCTAAACAGACATAGAATCAGTCTTATTGAGATTTTGCTGATGCAAAAAGGAATCTCATAACTATTTATCATGACTATTTAAGGAATCTCACATGATTCCTTAAATAGTCATGAAAATTGATAAGAATTGTGATGTAAAAGAGTCATGATACCATTTAATTTGGTGATCTGTGTTAACGCCTTGATATCTGAGTCACTTACCAGGTACATGAAGGCAGACATAATCCATTTCACTCATTTGTGAGAAAAATGACATAACTGAAAAAATTTCATTTTGGAGTTATCTGCAAAAACTGAAAGGGAATTCAATTTACTTGAAGAATAACAGGTTAGTTTTTAAGAACTACTGCAAAAGGGCAGTGATGTCATTATTTCACTATCATGTTTCAGCTACTTTCAAACTCATTTTGTAAAAATTTTCATTTTTTTGTGTTATGTCATTTTTCTCGCAAATGAGTAACATGTTCTTCCTATCATGTTCCACAAACCACCGAGTGACAACATTTGCTAGATGAATGGGAGCATTATCTGTTGAAATGTAGCTGGCTGTGTAAGAGAAAAGTGTGTCAACATGGGATGAAGATAATCACTCTTATGAATGAAATATAATGTGCAGCATCCACTTTGCCTTCCAATACAACAAGTGGATCCAAACCATACCATGAAAATGTGCCCCAGACCATTACAGAACCACCAAAACCTTTCACACTTGGAAACAAGCACTCTGGTTTGCAACATGTATATGTGTATATGCCATACACGTATTCATCCAAGTGTGAATGTGAAAATGGATTCATCGAACCATATCACATCCCTCCGATGTTCTGTAGTCCACTGCCTGTGACTTTGCGTCATTGGATGTGATGATGCGCATTGACAGGAGTGATCAAAGACTTGTGGAAGGCAACCTGGCCATGATATTGAACTCTGTGTAGTTCTTGGCACAGAGTTTTTGTTGAAATGGATTTCTCCTGAATTGTGTTCAACTGTTCACACAACTGCTAGACAGTAGCCTGCCTATTTTTCATAGTACAGTGCACTAATGCTTGAACGTCCTGTTGAATGATGTTCCTGTCAACTGCCATGCTGACAAACTTAGAGACTGTTCCTCGACTAACATGTGCAATTTCAGTTGTTCTGCTCACAGATACACCTGCCAGCCTAGCTCCAACAATCACACCCCTTTCATAGTCACTGAGGTTCTTTCTAGTTCAATTCTAACATGATAAACAGTGGCAAGCCTCCATTTCCCTTTATACACATGTCCCTAAGAATGTCA
The DNA here is from genome assembly GCF_054136105.1 of Typopeltis vanoorti. NCBI lineage: Eukaryota > Metazoa > Arthropoda > Arachnida > Uropygi > Thelyphonidae > Typopeltis > Typopeltis vanoorti. The sequence goes on along the minus strand of NC_143550.1, from coordinate 75,852,632 downwards.
GGAGTATATTTGCATATCAACTGCATCTGTGTTTGGTGCATTGCAATTACTGATAATGCAACCAATAGCTCAATGTTTTCATTTTTTTTTTCTCCCATTATCTGTATGTGTGTGTGTGTGTGTGTGTGTATATATATATATATATATTAATTCATGTAGACAATGGCTATATATATATATATATATATATATATATATATATAAAAAGGGAAATAAAACTGCACGTGAGAATTACAGAGATATTTCCCTACTGAGTGTTCCTGGCAAGATCTATGCAAGTATACTTGAGAAACGGTTGAGAAGAATTGTAGAAGAAAAGCTTGGTGAAGAACAAGCTGGATTCAGGCCAAATAGAGGCTGTCAGGATCAGATCTTCACTTTACGACAAATAGTCGAGAAAGCATGGGAATATAACAAAGATCTGTATTTAAGTTTTGTCGATTTGGAAAAGGCATATGACAAGGTGCCAAGAGAGAAGCTATTCAATACGCTGCAGTTATATGGTGTCAATGGGGCATTATATCAAGCAATACTTAGTCTTTAATTGAGTTGTAAGTCAGCAGTTAGAATTGAAAGAAGTACAGGAAGATGGTTTAATGTGAAATCTGGTGTGAGACAAGGATGTACATTATCCCCTCTGTTATTCATTATCTATATGGATCACATTATGAAGGAAAGTGGTATTAAACATGATATCAAAATTGGAGATGTTAATGTCAGCTCTTTGCTTTATGCAGACGATGTTATACTTCTAAATAAATCTGCTACAAGTCTGCAAGATTCTCTGACTAAATTGAATAGCTGTTGTAATAGATATGGTATGAAGGTCAGCAATAAAAAGACAAAGACAATGAAAATAGGCAGAATCATTGAAAATGTCAGCTGTGTTGTGAATGGAGAACCTGTGGAACAAGTAAAACATTTCAGCTATTTAGGCACGATTTTTACTGAAGATGGTAAATTAAATATAGAAATAGACAACAGAATCAGCAAAGCTGGTATGGTGGGAAGTCAATTGAATAAATTCATATGGAATAAGAGAGAAATTAGTCGGAACACTAAATTAGCTGTATACAAGACAGTGTTCAAACCAGTTTTAACTTATGGATCCGAGAGCTAGGTCAGAAGTAAAACACTTGACCAAAGACTAGAGACCACAGATATGAGAGTCCTGAGAAAGATTATAGGCGAACAGATGGCTGATGAACAGATGGCATCAATGGCAATATCATATTAAAAACGAGGATATTAGGAAAGAACTTGACATTGTCAGCATCCAGGAATGCGTTAGCAGAGCTAATCTCAGGTGGTATGGTCACTTAAACAGAATGGGCGAGGAAAGATTAGCAAAACAAGTGTTCTCTGCCAGGTTGGCAGCAAAACGACCCAGAGGAAGACCAAGATATAGGTGGATTGATACGGTACAAAGTGCTTTAGACGATAGAAATATAAGATCTGATAATGTTGGAGTCTTGACAAGTAACAGACTGATTTGGAGGAAAATTGTAGATAGGAAATTAATAATGATGTAATTTTTTTCATGTAGTACTATCATATCCTGTACACCCCTTGAGGGTGCATGGCAGGAATTTGATGATGATGATAATGACAATAGCTTTTCTTGAGTCTTATTTAATTTAATAATAACAATAAGTATTATGCTCTATAACAATGATATACAGTATCTTTTGGTAAATGATAATAGTTATTTAATAATAATAAATATATACATTTACATTGAGCAAGCTAGTCTGAACTTCACTTGTGCTTATCTAGGCAAAAGTAAGCAAGGATAAAAGTAAAAATTAAGTAAAATATGGAGCAGTAATCTATAAAGTTTAATCAGAAGACTGTTTAGGAGTTGATAATTATTAAGTACTCTGTTCACACAACAGCAGCAATACTCTGTTCACACAACAGCAGCAGATATTTTTAAATCCATTAGAACATATGGATTACATTCATCTTCATCAACTTGGTAAGTCTGGATTAGAAAATCATGGCATTAATGCATCACCAAATTAAATGGCATCATATGATCTCTTTTACATCATAGGCTTTATAAATTTAAAACTTTATTTAAGGCATCATATGAGGATTTTCTGCATCAGCCAAATCTCAACAAGTGGTTTGATATTTTTTCTCAACAAGACTAATTTTGCTTTGGGAAATTATTACCCAATAGACTAATATACATTAAATTTAATTAACTTTGTCACTATAATTAATGATTAACAAAGATGCCACTTCATTCTAAACTGAATTTTTATATGATTCAAAAACTTTAGTTAATAATTTATTTTGTCCAATATGGCTTTGAAGATTCTAAAGTAACATAAGAGAAATATTACCTGTAAGTTTACAAATAAAGTCTACAGAAGAAAAGCGTTAAATTTTGTGGGATATAAGACAGGACTGAATTATGCAAGCACTGAATTTAGGAAGGTTGTTAGAGATGCTGGGAAGGATGGTTTAGAAATCAGAATTTAGAATTGTAGCAGATATTCTAGAGGTTTTGAGAATTTGTACAGCGTCAGGTTTGTCAAATGAGAAAACTAGATGCAATGTTATCAGGAAAAATCAGCAAAACTGTGGAATAAATTCTCAGTGAACTAGAATAGGCCACTAATATACAGAGAGAAAATAGTAGAGGAAAGAACAGCAATCTTCCAAAGTGTGAGGATTAATGCAAAGATGTGTCAAAAAATAACCTCCAATGATTAACATCAGTAAAAATATATATATAGCCAATATTTATTAATTGAGAATTTTCTAGGCAGCATATAAACACTGATTAGTCATAGACTACAAGCAGTTGAGGAACGCCCTGCTATAATTTTTAAGTTAATGTGGGATTCTCTCTCTCTCTCTCTCTCTCTCTGCCTTTTAGAACTATTGTGTGACAAACTTTGGAAGCCCATTTTCTGAAAAGGTGGTTGAGAAGTTGACTTGACACCCTTGGATTTTTTCTATGGGATTACGAAGTATGTATTAAAAGATATCTCAAAGTGATAAAACACAAAATTCCAGATGTAATTATAATAAGCCTGAAAATAGTGAAGCACGCATGGCTCTGAATCAAAGTTTAGAATATTATATTATGTAAAACTCATATTAAATTTTTTCACTCCAAATAAAATAATTAAAGAAATCAAACTGTCATGGGCTTTATTAAAATTTTTTAATGCTCATTTGCATTTAAAATGGTGGCAAATACAGCTGACACCAATCATTAATGCATAATATAATCTACAGTAATAAAAACTATATAGTTCCAGTGGTTTTAAAAACTAAAGCATCAATTCCAATTTTCATGTAGATGGTAGCTGCTATTATTAATCTTACTATTTAACAGTATAAATATAACAAGTAATAAGATTATTTATTAAGTATCTAATATTTCATTGGATTTCAAAGCATCATCTTAAAAATCATCACAATGCACAAGACTCCAATCAAGTAATTATGGAAGTAATTCAAAATTACAATGGACAAAAGAATTACTGTTCTATCTTGGCACCCTAAAATGTTGTACAAAAAAGAATTTTATTGTTATGTTAGAGTCTTAAAATGACTACTCTCAAAGTAGAGTTGCATTAACTTTGGTAAATTAATGTAGCATACTTTTTTTTGCTCAGTAAGCACTTCACTACTACTTCTGACTCCACAAATGCTCTCCAGACTTGTAATAACTTCTATATAGCATTGTTATGTTCTCCCATTTAAGTGATGGCGCATCTAAAGTAAGATCTGCCAATCCTGAATTGCTATGATCATGACAGCAAACCTATTTATGTACTATAAAGCAAATGGTAGATCTTTTTGTCTATCCTTAATAAACCAAACTGCAGGCAGAGGACACATTATGAATTCTTGAATATGTTAGAAGACAAACTTTGTACATTTAAACATGATGAAAAGATCATATTAATTTAGCACTCTGGCTATGTTTTCAGATATACCTAGCATGGAAGTTGGGAATGATTTGCTTTGGACTTGTAAGTCAAGAGATAAAGGGTTGTAAAATTCAATATAGCTTAAAAATACCAAAGCGCTCTACATCGATGTATTTACAGAGGTCAAGTCCCATGGGAATGCTGTAAAAATAACCGTGTTTGTCTCCGTATATTTTGTGCTAGATATTATTGTAAATAACCCTTTGGAAATTAACTGTATTTACTCCTTTAACAAGAATATTTTAGAACAAAGGCAATGTTTTGCCACCGGAACGTTGTGTAATAGCTCTCTATGAGGGCATAAGAAAGGTTGTTTATGAATTTTGTGTATAAGAGAAAGTGCTTACAAGTTCTGTGCAAGTCAGTATGAAAGGTTCAAATAACTTTCCGCTGGCAGGCAACTTACGATCTAAAGAGTGTACAGGAGAAAACAAAGAGCGAGTTGAACTTAAAAGATGAAAGAGTCATGCCGAATTCTTAGGGGGTTACAACCTTCGTGCGAAGTCTGAGAGAAGGCGTAATAAAAAGGGACAGAACTGAGCAATAGGGGCTTCTAGTCACCGCCAGGTAGAGCTTCAAGATCGCCAGAGAGAGTGGCTTCCAGTCGCCGAGAAGAGAGAGAGAGAACCCATTCAATAGTCAAAAGAGAGAGTTGGTGGCAGTGTTACAATTTTTTTGGAGGTGGCAGTTTGAGCTATTGGAGATGGCAGATAGAAGAGCCAGTCATCCAGGGATTACAGCGAGCCCAAAGGAGAAAGGCCAATGTAAAATACCCGAAGCAGCTTGGCTCGGAAGTTTTTCTTTTCATCGTGGGAGAACAACCTTTTGGTGGAGCTGTACGAGTACCGCAGGTTGCAGTCCACAGCCCGCTATTTTCCCGACAAGATACTGCTGATGCCGGACATTCCTGAAGGAAGCTCAAAATGTAAGATGAAAGCAATGACATAAGACTTTAGTGAAAGACTTTTGACTGAATGTGCAATGCAGAGCCTTTGTAAGTTCCATCCTTTTGTACATTTCCTCTTATAATATGTTGCAGATGGACTGTTAAGAATTAGTTTAATTGTAATAAGAAGTGTCCATAAGAGAATCAATTGGCATGTTAGAAGTTGATATCAAATTTGTAAAAATAGCTTAACAGAGAGTTAGCTACCTCTTTGCGAGTAAACTAGAAGTCTAGTAAGTTGAATTTGTAAGCAGAGAGTAAAATAAGTTTTTGAGTTAAAGAGATTACTTAGTGTTGAAGTAAAAGGGTTCTAATTTATACTAAAGATTTTTTAGATGGATATAGAAAGCAATCTCCCTATTGTTTAATTCATGTATATTTCATATTAATGTAAATAAATGTGTTTTAATTATTCATTAAAAGAGTGCTGCCTGATTGTTTATTTACAACAGCACTGTTCCTAAAAATATTGTTTTTGTGAGTGGGAAACAATAAGGCATTAAAAGTGCAGTTTAATTTCTGAAGAACCATGAATATTTATGTAAACTTTGTTGAAGGAATTTACGCTAGTAAGAGAGACAGAGATCTACTGGACATTTTATTGAGTCTTATGCCGAATATTGATATATTGGATGGCGCAGTCTTACAAATAAATTTTCCAGTGTTCATAGGCATATGACTAGTAAATATGGAAGGTGGATAAACACAGTATTCAGTAGTGTAAGTGAGAAAGGCTACAAGAGAGAAAGTGCACACTGCTAATTAGTAATAAAGAATAAAATTATACTTAGAAATAAACTGATTGGAAGGGCCAAGAATTTTTTGTATTCCTCTCCCATCCTGAGAGACACTTTGGAATACAATAAATTCAAGGATACCCTGATATCTCAGTTTTCCAAAGTGAAAAGCGAAGGTCCGAACATGTGGAGGCTCCAGAAGTGCAGACAGGAGAAAAAAGAACCTATCACTGAGTATTACAATAGGTTGCTCACCTTAGCTAATAGCCTGAGCATGTCAAGTGATGAAAAGAGTCACTTTGATTGGCTGTCTTCAACCAATTCAGATTAGGAGTAAGAGAAGAATATAAAGAGACAGCGTACAAAAGGAAAATAAACACCTTAGAAGAATGCTATCAGGTCATAAAAAAAAAGAAGAAAGGCCAGGCGATCTTCATCCCGAATCCAGTGCCAGCCAGATACACAATATCGCTGAAGTGTCAGATCAAAAGAGAGAGGTTAACAAAGAGAAAAATCCAGGGAATTCTAAAGAAAAAAGTAAAGACAAACTGAAGGGAGAAAAAGAGGAAAATAAGGCCACAGAAGAAAATAAAGTAGACCACAACAAATTGACGGTTGCAGAGTCTATTAACATGGAAGAAATACACTCTTATATCAAAAAAGAGATAGAAAGACTAAAGCAGCCCTTGTTAGATAAACTTCACTCCATTCTAAACCAATTAGGAGAGTTCAAGAAAACCTGCAAGGAACAGCTGGGTTCTGAACAAGTGTACTGAAAGGGAAAACAGGAGGAAAGTGCCTCAGTGCTATAGGTGTAATAAGTTTAGGCACATTGCCAGAAATTGCTATAGCAGTAAAAGAGACTCTGATAGAAGTATGAATTGGGAATCTAATGTCATAATGACTCACCATCATCCCACATGGAGGACTAAGATGTGGCCAAGAAACATTAGAAACCAACATGAAGATTCTATGACTATCATAAGGGGAAAAATAAGAGGGCTAAAATGCAGAGATTTTTTGGACACTGGTTCAAATTTCAGTGATTACTGGGTCTTTATTCAGGAAACCGAAATCCCAGGTGCCTGACTGTATCACTATGCTAAAAAGGCCGATGATATTAAGTGGGATTGCGAACTCCTCTGTTCGTGCCTCAGACAAAGTGAAGGTGAACATGTGGCTGCCGGATTTTAAGTTAAGCATTTCACCTGAGTTATTAATTCTCCTGGATACCTCTAGAACCATGGAAAAGATAGTTCTTGGAACCAACTTTTTAGAGAAACATAAGTTCTCTTGTGATTTCTCTAAAAGCAAGATTTCCATATTAGGATTTAAACAAGTTGCCTGGCAGAGAGGTAGTCAAAGGCATTGCGCTGTTGAAAATGTTGAGGAGAATAACACATGGAGCGACCGTTCCCAGTTAGGAAAGGGGGGGGGGGATAAGGAAAAATAGAAATGTATATAAGAAAGACAGGGATAATTCTTTGCCTGATTCCCCAACTGTTAGAGATACTGAACAGGTAAAAGGTGGAGAGACCTTACACATCTGCAGTGTCAAGGTGGAAGCAAATGAGAAAGAAGAAATAGAGGCAACAAATAAAAATGCAAAGGATGAAATAGAAGTGAACACATTAGAAATAGAGAAAAGTAGTAATAGAAATCACTGCACAGGCAATGGGAGAATTAGAAGGAGAGCAAGATATCATAAAGGGGTAAAATGCCTGAGGGATAATAACAAAAATGAGTCACAGCACCAGTCGCATCAAGAAGAGCACACAGGTAAGGCTGACGATGCACCCTGCTCAAAGTTAAATGACAAAACTGAGTATTGTCCGATCCAGAGAGTGCATAAGACACAATACAGGAACAGATTAAAGTAAAAATTTTTCATGAAGGGTTAGGCCTTTGTAAAATTCAATGTAGCTTAAAAATACCAAAGCGCTTTACATCGATGTTTACAGAGGTCAAGTCCCATGGGAATGCTGTAAAAATAACCATGTTTGTCTCTGTATATTTTGTGCTAGATATTATTGTAAATAACCCTTTGGAAATTAACTGTATTTACTCCTTTAAGAAGAATATTTTAGAATGTCAAAAACAAAGGCAATGTTTTGCCACCGGAACGTTGTGTAATAGCTCTCTATGAGGGCAAAAGAAAGGTTGTTTATGAATTTTGTGTGTAAGAGAAAGTGCTTACAAGCTCTGTGCAAGTCAGTATGAAAGGTTCGAATAACTTTCCGCTGGCCAGCAACTTATCTAAAAAGTGTACGGAAGAGAACAAAGAGCGAGTCGAACTTAAAAGAAGATGAAAGAGTCATGCCGAATTCTTACGGAGTTACAACCTTCGTGCGAGGTCTGAGAGAAGGCATAATAAAAAGGAACAGAGCTGATCTGGCAGGGGCTTCCAGTCGCTGCCAGATCATCAGAGAGAGAGAGAGAGAGAGAGAGAGAGGCTTCCAGTCGCTGAGAAGAGAGAGAGAGAACCATTCGGCAGTCAATAGAGAGAGTTAGTGGCAGTTACAATTTTTTGGGGGGGTAGCAGTTTGAGCTATTGGAGACGCAGATAAAAGAGCAGTTGTCCAGGCATTACGGTGAGCCCAAGCCAAAGTAAAAAGGCCGATGTAAAATACCCAAAGCAGCTTCACTCTGAAGTTTATCTTTTCGCCATGGGAGAACAACTTTTGGTGGAGCTGTACGAGTACCACAGGTTGAAGTCCACAGCCCGCTATTTTCCCAACAAGATACTGTGATGCCAGACATTCCTGAAGGAAGCTCAAAATGTGAGATGAAAGAAATGCCATAAGATTTTGGTGAAAGACTTTTGACTGAATGTGAGATACAGAGCCTTTGTAAGTTCCATCCTTTTGTACATTTCCTCTTATAATATGTTGCAGATAGACTGTTAAGAATTAGTTTAATTGTAATAAGAAGTGTCCATAAGAGAATCAATTGGCATGTTAGAAGTTGATATCAAATTTGTAAAAATAACTTAACAGAGAGTTAGCTACCTCTTTGCGAGTAAACTAGAAGTCTAGTAAGTTGAATTTGTAAGCAGAGAGTAAAATAAGTTTTTGAGTTAAAGAGATTACTTAGTGTTGAAGTAAAAGGGTTCTAATTTATGCTAAAGATTTTTTAGATGGATAGAGAAAGCAATCTCCCTATTGTTTAATTCATGTATATTTCATATTAATGTAAATAAATGTGTTTTAATTATTTGTTAAAAGAGTGCTGCCTGATTGTTTATTTACAACAGCACTGTTCCTAAAAATATTGTTTTTGTGAGTGGGAAACAATAAGGCATTAAAAGTGCAGTTTAATTTCTGAAGAACCATGAATGTTTATGTAAACTTTGTTGAAGGAATTTACGCTAGTAAGAGAGACAGAGATCTACTGGACGTTTTATTGAGTCTTATGCCGAATATTGATATATTGGATGGCGCAGTCTTACAAATAAATTTTCCAGTGTTCATAGGCATATGACTAATAAATACAGAAGGTAGATAAACACAGTATTCAGTAGTGTAAGTGAGAAAGGCTACAAGAGAGAAAGCGCACACTGCTAATTAGTAATAAAGAATAAAAGAAGATATTACAACAACAACAGAAGACAGTATATTGTTACAGGGTTATAGTATTTTTGTATTTTATAAAGGTTGCAGTCGTTAGCTAAAAATGTGCAGCAAAGAGAGTTAAGTTCAGTAATAAGAACTGCATCACTGGAATCAATAGCTCATGACTTTATGTCTTAGTATTTTGGGAAAACAATACTGTTGGGATGGATGAGACTGTGACTGTTTTCTTATCCTCCAGGTGTGATGGTTTTCTACAGGGTGGCACAGAAATTGCGACGGGGTTGAAAAAAATCATAACTTTTTTGAAATTCAATGTTTTAATTTTTCTTTTCAGAGCTTGTGAAGTATATCTGGGAGATTCAGTATGGAACGTTACACCATTATGCAATGAACCAAGATCATAGAGCTTTATTTTGAACATCATCGTTCAATAATCCAGATCCAACGAGCCTAGTGCCGTCATTTTAATGCGTGATATATACCCTCTGAATTGATGATCCGATGCTCAGTGGGACGTTTTCAGCAGCAAAGTGCAGTGCAAGGTCTGCCAAGATCTGGAAGACCCCATTCTGCCCGAAGTTGAACATTCAATGCATTAAGGAGAGTATAGAAGAGAACACCAGAACACCAACCTGATTTCTTTAACATGTTCGCTGACATGCTCCTCAGGCATAGTTTGTTACCGCATGCCAAGCACTTTCATTTCTTCAAGGTCAGTACGAGTAATCTCGTAGCCGGCGGTAATCGACATAAGAGTATATTCATAGTTGGCTTGTGAGGCTCATATACCAACTACGAGTATACTCATAATTGGCAGCGAATATGTTAAGACCAGCTCTTGTTGATACTCCAGAGATGTGGTTCCAACAGGATGGGGCCACTGCACACACTGCTCGAGCCACGATAGGGGTCTTAAGGGAGATATTTGGCAAATATCTAATTTCAAGAACTTCAGCATTCAATTGGCCTGCTCATTCGCCAGATTTAACGTCCCCCCCCCCCCGACTTTTCCATTGAGAGACATCTTAATGAGAGGGTGTATGTGAATAAACCCAGAACCACAGAGCAGTTCAAGGAGAACATTCGAGCCGAACTACGGGAATTAACGCCAGATACTCTAACACACGTAATGGAAAATGTTCGCAAAAGAGCCCAACTATATGAAGCTGAAAATGGCAGTTACTCACAGGACATAGTCTTCCATACTTAGCTCATAAAATTCTCCATGGATTATATGTTACTGTTTTGAAGAGAAATAAATTTAAAACATACAATTTAAAAAGTTTTTATTATCCGAGAAGAGGAACTGTCTGCCATGACAGTTCCTCTTCTCGAAACCCCTTCGCTACTTTTGTGCCACTCTGTATAAAGAGAAACTATAATAAACCATTTGAAAAATGTGTGATTAACATGAACTGGACAGCCAGCATCATAAAATGCATCATCTACATATCATGGTCAGACTCCAGTCTGGGTACAGCTATTTTGAGTAACATGTTCTGAAAGTATTCTATATAGGTATTCAATATAAGTATTCTATAAAAGGTTGAGGTTTGGGAGGCCTCATTTCTTTTCCTTATAAAAGTCTTTTGATCCCTAGTTTGGGCCACAGGTTGCAACTTCTGTTCCTTCCATGCTCCTACCTCTCACTCATTCTGATAGTACAATTGCATTATTACTAAAATAAAGAGCCAAAAAGCTTCAGTTCGGAGTTGTAAAATTGCATAAGCAAAGTGGATATTAGATCCAGCATTATTTAAAAGCTGAATATAGAAACCATGAAAAGTTTCATAAGTTAATCAGAGAGCTTGCAGGAATACATTTCTCAGCATCACCTAGTTGCCTTAGTGTGGACTACTTAAAAAAAAAAAAAAAAAGACAGGCATCGCCCAGGCTTCTATATATTCACCTTTTATTAGACCATTTTTGATAAGGTTTCACTGGCTTGACAGCAGTTTCGTTTCGAACTGGTTGGTTCTCTTCAGAGAGCAAAAACTTGTTCAGTACTTGAAATTTCTCTTAAGGTTTCTGCCTAGTCTCTGAAGAGAACCAACCAGCTTGAAACAGCTGTCAGGCCAGTGAAACCTTAACAAAAAAATGGACTAACAATGGACTAATAACCGAATATATAGATGCCTGGGCAGCATTTATGTCTTTTAAGTAGTCCACATTAAGGCAACTCAGAGATGCAGAGGAATGTATTTCCAGAAGCGCTTTGGTTAATTTATGAAACTTTCATAGTTTCTACATTCACTTTGAAATAATGCTGGATCTAATATCTACTTTGCTTATGCAACTGCAGAAAGAAATCAGAAAAATCCTGAATAGCTATAAAACAAATCATCTGGCACTGATGGTATCTCTCCTATTGTGCTTAAAAACTATGCTCCAAAATTTACACCAATCCTATATCAGCTTTACAATTTTCTTACATGACTGACATCTGTAATACATGGAAACAAGCCTACATCAGCCCATTCCAAACGAAAGATGATAGTCCATCAACAAACTGTGTAATTGTTCACGCTTCAATGCTCTCAAAAATAAAATCATATAGAAGGTCATCAACCACCAACTTCCACTACCTGGAAACCCATCAGCTAGTTAATTAATAACCAGCATGTGAATTTCATCACTCTATGTCCTCAGCTGATCTCTGAGCCATCACCATACACCTTTAAAGACAGGCAATGGAAAGGTTTGGAATATCTCATATGGTCACTGGACATTTCTAGGGCATTTGATTGGGTCTAGCAGAGAGAGGCATGCTCACCAAACTATGGTTTGCCTTTTGCACTTTGCAATTGGGTTGGCAGCTTCTTTTTTAGTTGCTTACTACATGTCATGGCAGACAGTTCCTCTTCTCGGATCTCCCCACAAAAGTTGAAGATCAACTTTTGTTGGAAAATCAGAGAAGAGGGACTGTTAAAGGCTCTGCACTTTCATCACTTTCCTCTTGTACATAAATGACCTTCTCTCACTAACCTAAAACTCTATCTATAGTTTTGCTGATGACCATACACACACACATTTCTCTTGTAGGGCACAATCATTAGAAGCTTCAAGATTTCCCATGATCAGTACCTTAAACTTTGATTTACATGCTATTTGTTAGTGGGGAGAAGTCAAGCTTGTCAAATTCAATATTACCAAAATAGTCTTTCTCACAAGAAAGATCCTATGTCACTTTCACTTACTTTCATTAATACTCAGACCTCCAAACAGATCAATTTTCTTGGGCTGACTTACACTCTTAGCCTTTCTTGGCACAGTTTCTTCACCCTCCAAAAACTAGTGTCCAAAAAACTGGGTGATCAAACACTACTGCTCAGCTATATGACTGCTTATACAATATATATGCTGGCCTGGCTTGCCAAGCGTATCTGCTTACCAACAAGTCACTTACAGGTTTGAATCATATTGTGGGGGTGGTAGATGAACTTTATCACTTGGTGAGAGACCACCACCGTCCTACTTATTGGATGCCCAAAGTAAAAAATCTATGTTTAATCTCTAGAGTAGGATTTCCAAACCAGGTAAAGTGAAAAAATATATATTTCCACCATATATACAGTAGATTCCAGTTATTGGGGCATCGATTAATCAGGACACCCATTTATTTGGGACAAATATAGAAGAATGGAAACAAATCAAGAATATAACCCAAAGTTGCTTCGCTTATTTAGGCCATCATACTGCTTTATCAGAACAGTGGCGGCACATGTAGTGAATTGCATAGAGAGTGTTGCTGTCACTCAGCCCCAGGACAGAGTAGAGAGGACACGTATTTTGATGGTATAACAAATAGACTTACTCTGTCACCAAACTATGGTTTGTCTTTTACACTTTGCAATTGGGTTGGCAGCTGCTTTTTTGGTTGCTCACTACATGTCATGGCAGAGAGTTCCTCTTCTCGGATCTCCGCACAAAAGATGGTTCGTTATCATAATGGAAAATCCGCTAGGTAGTGCACTTTTGATTAAAACAGGTGTGTGTTAATTTTTTAGCAAAAACTGTAACAAACAGTGCAGTGATTTAGTTTTGTGTGTGTGTGTGTGTGTGTGTGTTTATAAGGCTCCTGTCAAGATGCCAAGGAGAGATCTAATGTTAGCAGATAAAATCGCATTACTTGAAAATAAAAAGCCAACCACCTAACACCAGTCATCATCAGCTGGCAGAGATAACTGGTGTTCCAAAATCTACAATCACACATTTGTTAGGTCAGCAGGACAAATTGCGAGAGGAATGGACACCATGCAATGGATAACAGGGAAAATCCCAAAAACGGAAGTGAGAAGTCAAGGATCCACACAATGAAGAGACTCTCAATCAATGGTTCTCTATTGTAACTAGATGAGGTGTGCCTGTTAATGGTCAATGTTAAATACCAAATCGGAAGAGTTAGCGAAAAAGCTGGGTCATGTGAGCTTTAAAGCTACACATGGTTGGTTATCGTGATGGAAAATCAGACATGAAATAAAATTTAAGTAGGCACACGGAGAGAAAGAGAGTGCTGATACTGCAAGCACTGAACAGTGGAAATCAACAAAACTATCCAAATTGCTAAAGAAGTTTAGTCCTGATGAAATCTATGATGCTGATGAAACAGGTAAATTTTTCTATGCCACATCAGATGGTTTCCTGAGATATAAACTTGCAGCACTATCAAATTAAAAAAAAAAGCAATGGAACGCGTTACCGTGTTGTGTGCTGTAACATGTCAGAAAGTGACAAATGGAAACTGTTGGTTATTGGAAAAAGCACTAAGGCTCAATACTTTAACCTCCCTACCGGCCAATGTGGATGAAATAGTGACACCTAATTGCACTTCTTATTCATGTTATTCAATGAGTTTTAGAGCTTTGTATTCAAATTTATCTCGGCGTCTATAGACGTTGTGGCCAGTTGGGGGATTAAAGGACTTAGAATGGACAGTTTGCCAGTCTGTATTATGCCAACAAGAATGCATGGATGACTTCTGTTATTTGTCAGGAATGGCTAATGAGTTGGGATGCAGAATTGCAATGAAATTCAAGAAAAACTCTTCTGCTTCTGGACAACAGTGTGGCACACCTTCAATTAGATTGTTTGAAACAACATTAACATGAATGTCTTCCTGCTAACACCATGTCCCTGGTACAGCCAATGGACATGGGAATGAATCATAAAAAATTTGAAGACATTGTATTGCAGAAGGTTGGTATACTACATCCTCCTTGAAACAAATGAAGAAAATCTATTCATGTCAACAGCGAAAGAAATCAGCACAAAGGTTAGCATTTTATAGGCAGCACAATTTATTGCAGATAGTTGGTGAGAAATAAGCAGCAAAACAATTCAAAACTGCTCTGCTCAATGTGGTCGTAAGAATTCAGACCAGGAAATTCCAGATAAGGAAAATGAAATCGTTTTGGAAATGCAACAAGTCCGAAACTATGAAGACTTTTTATTCACTGACAATAGCCTTTAATGTTACACTGAAAATGAAGGTTGTGAGGATGCAATTGTTAACAAATTACAACAAAACACCTAGAGAAACCCGGAAGACAAGAAAGTAATAAGAATGACGTACCTTAACATGAGCGAGTGGCTAACCAGGAAGCAAGGAAATTTATTGCCAAATTACAATGCTAGTTTATGCAAGAAGACAGTCCTTTATCTGAATTAGATACCTGTGCTGATTTTGTTCAGTTGCAGTTTAGAAAGGGAACACGTAAGAGTACATTCAATAAATTTCTCCAAAATAATTGTTAGGAGTCTATGTGGTTAGCCTAGTGGCTGTGCGCTTCGCAACCATATGCCTGGGGAAGGAGTGTCCTAGGTTCGATTCCCATCGAAGACATGAGGAGCTGAAGGATCTTCCTTGGCCACAGCCAAGTTAGCCAGTCTTGGGCGTGGACAGTAGGGGTTTTTTCATCCCACAAAGCAGGCAAACCAGCCTTCAGAACTCAACACTACGGACATAGGATACTCTGGGGACGTAGGGCTGATGCCTTATTCTGTGAACGGTTTGAGGTCCGATGATTAACAAACCCCTCGACACCGCAGTGTAAAAGGAAGATGAGATAATTCTTAGGAAAAATATGCTTCTTTGATAGATACCCAAGTATAGTTAACCTCATTTCATATTGAGATTAGATTATCATTATTATTATATCCATGTCTCACCCCAGTGAGACATGGATAATTTGAATTTTGATATGAATTTTTAAATACAGCCATATAGTATACACAGAAATCAGAAAAAGTAATCATTTGGGGAAATTATTATTTTTCTGGATTTAACCAAAGAAAGGTTGAAATAACTTGCTTTACTTACTTATACACAAGTTCCAACCTCCCTTGATTATAATCACACAATTCATGAAAGCACTGGCAGAAAACAGGACATTCAGTAGATTGTCAACACTGTTTCCCATTGTAAATATGGTCAAAAAAGTTATAAATTATTTATAGAAAATTATAAATTTTCTATAAATTTATAGAAACTTTTTAGATTAAAAAAAACCTGTCTATTATTACATTTAAAAAAAAATCTTTCTCAAATCTGTGAGTTTCACTCCAATCATTCTCTTATAGATATTCTTATTTGTCTCATTATCATCATCAAATTCCTGATATGTAACCTTGGGGGGAGGGGGGGGATTCAGGATATTCTGATAGAATGAAAAGTTTACATCATTATCAACTTCCTGTCAACAAATTTCCCCAAATTAATCTGTTATTTGTCAGGACTCCAATATCATCAGATCATATATTTTGGCTCTCCAAGGCACTTCTTACTGAATCAATACTTCTAGATCTTGGTCTTTCTCTGCCATCCTGGAAAAAAAAAAAAAAAAAAAAAAAAAAAAAAAAAAAAAAATCGTTTTACTAACCTTTCCCCTCCCATTCTGTTTAAGGGATTATAGCACCTCGGATTAGATCTGCTCACACATTCCTAAAGGACCTAATATCTTCATTTTTAATATTGTTTTGTCATTGATGTCATTTGAATGAAAATATCTTTAGAAGAGACTTATGTCCATCCATTCTAAATATATATTCATGGACAATGTTCTGCTGCCTTGACCACACATTCCTTCACTTTCTTCCTAGGCCATAAAACAAGAAACTACTGTGTCAACAACCATTTCCTGTCCACATCTTTAAACATAACGAACCAACTTCTTTATTATCCTCTTTCATTCCATCTACCTCTGTTCTTTGCAACAACCTCCCTCTGTCTTCACAAAAGACTATAACCTTCATCTGTTCAAGCAACATATTGACTGATTTTTTTTTTCTCCTTAACCTCTTGCCCATGCATGGAACTGATAAGGTACATGATTTTACAACCATTCATGTGTGAGTTTAATAATAATAATAACAAAAGGGGAAAAGAGGCAGGTATTTTAAGACTGATTTCAACCTAATGGCAATAAACTTTTTATCCAAGTTTAAATGAATGCCATGATAAGAGATTAATTCTTCTGTCCATTACAATTTTGAACTGGAATGGTTTCTATAACTAACTGTTTGTATCTTGTGTACTGTGACAAGTTTTTTGTGTACTGATGATAGTGGAATGAAATTCAGAAAAATATTAGTGGCTTAATAATCTTATTTTTATTTATTTATTCATCATTTATTTTATTTGTGTGTGTGTGTATATGTGTTGTGTTTATACAATTCAATGGAAAGTAATCAAAATCTATTTTTAGCAAAGTATGTTACCCCTTTTTTTGTTTATTTGTTTCTTTCATTTTTCTCTCACTCAAGTTTAATAAGTGCATGTTTTTGGTAGTATTTCTCACTCTGGATGAGAAATCTTTATACCTTTATCTTAGAAAACAAAGACATAAGAACATGAAGAAATTTCTTCTCTTTCTGGTTTGGTAAATCATATTGCCAATATGATTTACCAAACCATGATTTTTAGTGGAAAAGGACCAATCTAAAATTTATATTTATAATAAACTCTTTAGAGACTATGATGAAGCTATCATAAACATTTAGAACTTAAAAATCATTGCATATTAATCTGTGACAGAAAACCATCTAGTATGGGAACAGTAACCAAGATTAGTATCTCACAATTTTTTTTTTGCATGCTCTGCTTTGCTGGCAGCTTTATAATCCTTATGCTGGTGCCTTTCTTATAGACTCATGGTAGCTAGATGATGCTGATCCACATCCATGTTGCAGTACAGATGTGGATCAGCAGAAGAAGAACAGTTACAGGTTTGATTCCTGTAAGTGAGTACATGATTTTTCTGATGTTCTTGGGTAGTTTATCTATGGTGCAGGAAAGCAGGCTTATTATCCAGAAATTCAAATTTAACTCCATAACTCAAAAAATTTATACCAGTTATGGTTAGGAAGACAAAACAGACGAGCTTACCTGCCATATTCTTTCTACACATGATCAAAAGAAATAAATTCAACTACTGATAACAAAAGGTAGAAACTAGCATTAGAAAATTTATTTTTGCATTGTTTATTCATGTGTACAGACATGCTGATATCTGTGAAACACCAGTATTAATAAACAGCAATGTTATATGCCTATTATACATATGATCAATATCACCTGTATTTCATCAGATTCCAGTATGTCAATGGAAATTAGTATTATGATTAATGATAAGGAATCAAATATTCCTAAATTCCTGTCATGTACAAAATGCATTATACCTTTGAAAGCATTTGAACACTAAAGCTAGCCAATAAAAAATTTGCATTACCTATATAACAAAATTTAAAGGGCAACAGATTAGAGAGCAGCACATATTATGTACAGCATGAATGATGGTCATCTTCACGATATACTGATATTGATGATATCTTCATTTTGGAATCACATATACACAAAGAGGAAAAACATCTGTTTTATGATGCATTGCTTATTTGTATAAACTAATCAAGTTATAGAATGAAAAAACTTTTAGTATTAAATTTTACTATTGAAAGTATATCAACACAGAATTATCCAAAAGATATTCAGATACCACCAAATGGAAAAAAAAGACATTAAGGATGATCAAGGAAAAGATAGAACAAGATCAAAACAGACTACCAAACCTACCTACCTACAGTTTCCCCTAGAAGGATGATGATTATAAAATTACACTTGTAATTTTAACAGACAGACAATATTCTGATGTGGTATTCTGAAGTTTAATTTTACAAATGAATAAAAATCATATAAAAATACCATAATATATTTCACTAACCTGGTCAACTGATGATCCATCACTAAGCACAACATTTTCTTTGTTTTCTCTATTTTCAGTTGTGCCACCAGACATAAAACTCCAAGAACTGATACTACTTGCATCTCCCTTTATTCTATCTACATGATCCAGAGGTTGAAGAATATCTTCAACTGAAAATATAACTGTTATTCAGAATCTAGATAAGTTAAAAAATACATGATAATGCAAGATAAGTCTGTTGCTTTTTTTTTGAACAGACAAAAACTCTAAAAGATTTCAATAAAAAAACAAATCCCATCTCTTTTCTGCAGAATATTATACACTACTCAAGGACTATTATTACATAATGAAGGACATTCCTGAAGCAATTAAATACTATTAGAGAGCTATATTATTATATTATAGCTATACTATATTATATAATAGATATACTATTAAATACTACTGTGTCTCCCTATGTTAGCTAACTTTAAATATAACTTCCTAACAAAATCAATTTACTTTCAATGTCGGCATTACCTGTTAATGGAATAATCTGCAAAGTCTTCATTTCATATGACATTTCTACAGTTATATTACTGTAGTATTTGACAGTTATATATAAATTTAGAACTTTAGAGGATTTTTTTTTTAATCAACTTTTCTAAAATAATAGCACACACATCCAAGTATGATGATGCTTGGAAGTTTTTCACTTGGTTATATTATAAATTAAAGATGATAAGAAATTATATTCTTGGTTTATTCCTTTATTCAAGTGTAAGCAAAAAAAATTTGCATGTGAAGTAACATCATGACTGGGCTACTTGTATATAGAGGCTTATGACTTATAACCAGTTTTGACCTTTATTGAGGTCTCATCAGTAGGAGCTAGACCCAGAAGTGATACCAAGGACAAGAAGTGATATATAGAAATATGATTTCTGCATGTACATTCATTGCCTTAGTATCCCATAATGCAATGCACATATCCTTACAGACATATATAAGCTATGTATTATGGGAAGAGCTATTACCCAGACCGGTTTCAACCCAGAAGTGATACCAAGGCTGAAGTAATGCAGAAGTCATATTTCTATATATCACTTCTTGTCCTTAGTATCACTTCTGGGTCTAGCTCCTACTGATGAGACCTCAATAAAAGTCAAAACTGGTCTGGGTAGTGGCCCTTTCCATAATGAATAGCATTATACATGTCAATAAGGATATGTGTATTGCATTATGGGATACTAAGTTAATTAATGTGAAGTCATTAGCCTCTATATACAAATAGCCCAGTTGTGATGTTACTTCACGTGCAAATTTTTATTTGCTTACACTTGGATAAAGGATTAAACCAAGAATATGATTTCTTGGCATCTTTAATTCAAGTGTGATGATATATATATGCAGAAGACAGAGTAAAATCCACATATGAAGAGGAGACGGAATTCCTTCTGGATAGGTGTAGTTTGTAATGATTTCAATCCACAATAAATGGGCTTATTCTATGTTTTGTTGTCTTTCTCTCTCTCCATTAACCATAAAAGCCAATATATGTGTATATATATATATAATTCTTATATGGATCTGAAAAAAAACTGATAAAAAAAGACTAAAAACAATCAAAGTAGTAAAGAGCAACAAAAACTATACCAAAAAAAAAAGTCAATACATGCATACAGTACATAATTAAGGTTACACGGTGATCAGCATTCATATTTATAAATTTAGGGACACAAAAACACACATGTTGAAAAGATTATTTTACTAATTATTAATAAAATAACACTTGACGTTTTGACCCCTGTATTGAGGTCATCATCAGAAGGATATATGCGTATAAGGAACCAAGCTACATGCTCTAGCCCTGTATACTGATAAACTAAATCTACGTAGTTAATTAATCCTTTTTCCTAGCCTGACTTCTAGCGATAAAAAATAATAAAATTAAAAAAAAAATTTTTTTAAATAAATAAATAAAATAAAAATATATATACAACTACAATAAACTGCTAAAGTCCTCATGTATTAATATTCTTCTGGATTTGTACAGTTCTGATTGTTATAATATGATTTCCTTCAGTTGCTGTTGAATGTTACAAACACTTCACCAGGTTGTCTTCTTGTAGTGGGATTTTTCTTCAGCTTGTTTAGGTTGTTATACAGGTTGTAGGTGGGTCCTCCACATTCTTGGAATGGTTAGGCCATCATTTTTGTTGAGATTTGGGTTATGTTTGAACATTTCACATGACTCTTTAAATTTCCTCTCAAACCAGGTTTTGGTGCGGTGGGGACTTGGAATTTTTCCAATCAATTCTGTGGTATGTTTGGAGTGTGGTCAGAAAGTTTTTCCAAAATGGAGGTATTTAATGTGTCGTTTGTGTTCATCTTGTCTAATTGGGATAGTTCGTCCTGTTTCCCCTATGTATAGTATATTACATGTGCATTGTATTTTGTATACCTCTGGGTGGGCTAGGTGTGGAAGAGAATCTTTACACGAACTGAGTAGGTGTCATAACTTATTCGGGGGTTTAAAGGTGGTTTTAATGTTGTATTTGCGTAGTGTTCTGTCTATTTTTTTCAGAAATGCCTCTAACATCAGGAATGGCAATAGCATTCCTGAAATCTTTTTTGTTCTTACTGGTATCTTTGTGGAGGATCTTGTGAATAGTTTTTTTACTGTATCCATTTTTTTATAAATGTTTGGTTGATGATCTTGTATTTCTGGTTTAGAGCTTGTTCATTAGAACAAATAGTTTGAGCTCTGTGTTTAAGGGTGCTTATGACACCAAGTTTTTGTGTTGGGTGGTGGTAAGAATTTTTGTGTATGTATTGGCCTGTGCATGTAGGTTTGCAGTAGACTGAGAAGGAGAGACAGCCAGAAGGAAGATGTGATAAGTGTGTCTAGGAACGGAAGAGAGTTATTTTTTTCCATTTCAATGGTGAATTGGATATGTTTGTGTTGTTTGTTTAGGTGGCTAAGGAATGTATTTAGTGCTTCATGGCCGTGGGGCCAAAAGGTGAAAATATCGTCGACGTATCTGAGCCAAATTTTGGGCTTTAGACATGCTGTCTCTAGAGTACGTTGAATGTGGAGGACCCATCTATAACCTGTATAACAATCTAAGCAAGCCGAAGAAAAATCCCACTACAAGAAGACAACCTGGTGAAGTGTTTGTAACATTCAACAGCAACTGAAGGAAATCATATTATAACAATCAGAACTATACAAATCCAGAAGAATATTAATACATGAGGACTTTAGCAGTTTATTGTAGTTGTATATATATTTTTATTTTATTTTATTTTTTTTTTATCGCTAGAGGTCAGGCTAGGAAAAAGGATTAATTAACTACGTAGATTTAGTATACAGGGCTAGAAAATGTAGCTTGGTTCCTTATACACATATATCTTTCTGATGATGACCTCGATACAGGGGTCGAAACGTCAAGTGTTATTTTATTAATAATTAGTAAAATAATCTTTTCAACACGTGTGTTTTTGTATCCCTAAATTTATAAATATGAATCAATACTAATGCACTTTACTGCAATACAGAATGTCAACTGGCAACCTCAGCTGACCTTGTTCAGGAATGAATAGCATTTCCACTCTCCAACCAATTAGTTATGGGTTCAAATCCAACTACAGGCACAGATATTTGTGAATGCCTTTAAGTGGAAGACAGCTTGTTGGAGGCCCACCCTCCTGTTTACTGGTAGCCTAAAGTGCCTTCAAAAAGTTCCATTTTGTCTCTAGAGCAGAGTTTTTAGATTATATAAAAAAATGTAAAAAAAAGAGATTAAAAAATACAAATAAAAAGAATAAGAACCATTGCCCACCCATGGTACTAATGTACTATATACAACCTGTTGTGCGTATGGGGGGGGCATGACATTACAAATTAATAATAATAACAAAATGCCATTCACCCTAACTATCTAAACTACATTTCACACAACCCCTTATCTGATGGACATAAGGATGATACATGTGCATTACTCAGACTGCTATTCTATGTCAATGTAAAATATCTTTTATTTAGCAACAATTTTTTTAAACATAAATTGATTGATAACACATTTTTTAAATTTAGTGGCAGCCAATTTTAAAAGCAAAGAAAATAAAGGAGAAATTTCTATTAGATGTAAATATTTTATATGCAAACCTTTAATGTAATTTGCATTAATTAATACAGGTAACCCCCATTTTAAATGGCAGATGATTCCAAGAAATCCATGTTAAAATGGAGGGGGGGGATACCATTTTTTTACCTGTCTTTTGACTGTTTTTATTCACTGATTGTTTTTTTTTAATTTTTTTACAGACTGAGAACCTTATTCATTATTATTTGAGAGTTGACAGGCATTGATTTTCGATTTAAATCTTTGATTCACGCAATTAACAATTTTTCCAACTATCAGGTGGTTTCACTCTGAGAATGGATGATTTTCTTTGCCAAGAAGAGAGTAACATTTTCACCCAATTCTTTAATTTTATCCTTATCTTAACTCACCTAATTTAAATATTCATGAGTGACATCAACAATCTTAAAACCTGCACAATTACCCAGCACATCGCTTCATATCTGCATGTTCAAAATTTGTATACAGTGGTAGAAAAAAAATGTGTAAAAGTGAATCACATAAATTGGGATTATCTGTATTCCACTCATTTTAATTGTCATTTTTTAGTAAAGTTTGTATATATAAATTTAAAAAATCTTGTATTTAGAATTTTAAGTAAGCTTAATGTTAACAAGGCAGTGGGACAGATGGAATTCGCCACATATATTAAGAAAATCTGCAAAAAGGTCTAGCAGTGACTACAACTTGGTTGTTCAGCAAGTCTGGCAACACAGTCCCAATAAAGTGAAAAGAGGAAAAAAATAATACCACTGCACAAGGGTGAATCCAAGTCAGTGATGTCATTATCAGCAGGATGGCTGTGAAGATGTTGGAGAGGCTGGTTGATGTCAGAATACAAACCTGGATAAGAATTGAAATAATTTGGGAGAGCAATATAAGTTTATTAAGAAGTCTTGCATCAGTAACTTGGTTACATTTTATTAGATTTCCACTACAGAGACTAATGTATTTCAGAGGAGATGTTTGTATGTGATTTTTTCTGGATTTTACTAAAGCATTGGACAGAGTACTGTATGACAATGACCACTGAAAGTGAGCAGAAAGGGATGGATTGTTGCTTGGTTACAGGGATGGTTGATGATAAGAGCCAGTGAGTTGTGTGTGTGTGTGTGGGGGGGGGGGGGATGCCTTGAAAAAAGAAAGGTGACAAGTGGAGTACCATAGAGTTCTGCTCTAGGATCACTGTTGTTCAATTTTACATTGTTGATATAGCTTGAAACTGATGAGAAGGGAATTTCAGTAAGGATAGGCTTAAGATTTGTGAATTGTAAAGGTTTTGTTGACAGGCGAAGGAAAAAAAAAAAAAAAAAGAGGAAATATGATAAAAACATTTAAGTTACTTAAAGGCTTTTATAGGACTGATGCAAGGGAAATGTTTCAGCACTTGACTAGAGGGAAAGAACAAGAGGTCATCCCTGGAAGTTGGATAAGAGTGTCGTTAGCAAGAGCATGATAACTAGATTTTTCACTTGGAGAATGGTGAATGAATGTAAAGGGTTATATTAAAGTATATGTTATACTTTAATATAACATATTAAAGTATAACATACTTTAATATGTTATACTTTAATATGTAGAAAGAAACTATCAACACAATAGATATTGTGTTGATAGTTTCTTCCACAATGAGTCTTAGTACTCCATAGAGGTGCCCATGCAATAATAATAATAATAATAGATTGTAAATATGTAAAAGATAATGAATGTCAGTTTAATGTGGAAAAATGTATGTTTATGCGTTTTGGGATAAAAAGATTATCAACTGTGTACCACATTCATGAAACTGTAGTCAAGGATAATGAAGCTCGACATTTGAGAAGGGGAAAGGGGGTTCAAAGGATATATTGCTAAGATGACTCGTAGGATTACCTGATTACTGAAGAACATACTAACAAGCAGAGATAAAGAAGTTACCATTCCTCTTTAGAAGATCTTGATTGTCCATCTGAATTACTATGCTTGGATCTGATCAGCTAGATTTTTTCGGGATAAGGAAATGGTAAAGAGAATCTCAAGGTGAGTGGGGAGGATTCGATCATCAAGATGTTAGTAATAGGTTGATAGGCAGAAAAGAGAGGATATAATACACACATTTAAGTTACTAAAAGGGTTTTATAGAACTGATGCAGAGGAAATATTTCAGCACTCAGCTGGGGAGAGGGGCAACACAACAAAAGCCCTGGAAATTGAATATACAGTGGTATCTCGCTAATCCGAACCTCTTTAGTCTGAACCCTCCAGTAATCCGAATTGCAGTTTGAAAGAAAAAAAAGTTTTGTTTATTACGTATTATTATTTTATGCACTATTATTTTATTTAACAATTATTATTTTAACTATTATTATTACAGTACATTATTTGTTTCATACTGTCGATTGTACGGTTACATCGTAGGTCTATTTTGATTTATTGTGTGTTCACGTTCGCTTTTTTATACTGTAAAGTACGTACTGTATTGTCGGCATGATTCACCAAATTTGAAATCAAATCAGTTGCTGAAATTATAATTATGACGCTACAGAATGAATTGGAAGATGATGATGATGACGATAAAGAACTCGAAGAAAAAAAAGTAAAACACGAAGAGGCAGTTGACAGTCTTAATACGTGTATACAATGGGCTAAGCAGAATGACACGCCATTCCACCAAATTTTGTTGCTAATGCAGCTGCGAGAAGAAGCATTCGAAAAAAGTTTAGCTTCCAAGAAGCAAAAGAAAATCAGTGACTTTTTTACAAAGAAATAAAAAAACTTTTTTTTTGTGTTGTGTACGAGAAAGTGATATTTTTTTTACGCAAATTAAGTTATGTACTGAACTATGCAATTTTATTAAATCAGAATCCTCAACAATCCAGGTACGTAAAAACTAAATTTTTTACTAAAATAAACTTGCGTACTGTATTATTTTTTAAGTTTTACATTACAGTATAGTGGCTTTTTTTTTCTATCAGTTACATTTAGTTACAGAATTAAATTGATGTATCATTAGAATCTTATTATTTTTGTCTTAAATGCTAATTATTGTTGTCTCTTGGGGGGAAATTCGCTAATTCAAACTTTTCGCTAATCCGAACGACCAAGGTTTTTATTAGTTCGGATTAGCGAGATACCACTGTAGTTAGCAAGAGTGTTAAGATTAAATTTTTTGTTTGGAGAGTGGTAATGGGTGGAATGCATTGCTAGAATCAGTTTTGAGTGCTTTGTTAATAAATTCAAGGAAAGTATGGATATTATGCAAACAGTTTTAGTCCTCCATGATGAGTCTTCAAACTCCATGGAGGTGCCTGTGCAATGATAATAATAAACTATTCCTGTAGTCCCTATGAGTTTGCTATAATGAGAGTCAGCTGGACATGAGATAATGAATGCCTGATGATTGGTCATTTATTTAATCAATTAGCATATAAATCTAAAAGATGAATAATGCTGTGGCATGACAAAATTTGTGAACATAATTTAATTCACAATCCACTTAGTAACATAACCAGTTAACAAGCTGAATGGCAACAACATGAAAATCATTTCCAAATGAATTTGTGAAGAGTCATAATGAAATGAACATAATGAACTGAACTGAGCAACTTGTTTGAACATCTAGCCAGTTTAATTCTAATGGATACAATTTGCTTAAAGAAACTGTTATTATCAATTTTAGTACATATTTTTATTCAGATGGCTGGCATAATGATATGTATTTGCTAAGGAGTGACCATCAAAATAAAGAGGGGATAATTAATCTCATAACGATTGAAAAAAAATAATTTAAAAAAATATTTAAAAAAAATAGATAATACAGTATTTACATAAATACCTGAACGGTTATTTGTGGATTCACTAAGTAATTCTTGCAACCTTTCTTGCAGTTTTTCTGCTCGCTTTCTCTCAACCTGAAGCTGCCTTTTTAGTTCTTTAACCTATGAAATATGTAAATTTCTATGATAACCACTTTAAATATATACTTTAATATGTTATACAGAAAGGAAATATAAGGTAAGAGATCAATGGAAGTAAATAAAAAAGAGGAAGCAGAATGAAGCATATAAGTAAAATCATTATGAAGCTCATACAAATGAAGGTTAATATTATAAAGTCAGTAAACTGAAGAAATATGAAACAGTGTTTATTTTGCACGGTTCAAGAACATATTAAAAAGAAAGTATGTATGTCCGTTAATATTAAGCAAGAGTAAATTGAAAATAAAATGTTTGTTAATTATATGCACATTTATTAAAACAGATTTATATATTAACACCCTTATGAGTATGATATACAGTGATATCATCCTAATAGTTGGGAAAATGATTGAGGTTTAGAATTTTGATGATTCTAGGACATTTTTGAAATGAGACTAAGTCAAGGAATGCAGGTTAATATCAATATGGTCTGTCAAACAAGATTGACAAGCTAATTAGCATATTAACAAAAAAAAACATATTAAACAATGGAATATCTGAAAACTCTCGAACAATTTATTGAAATCAAACAAAGCTTATAAAAAATATAGATCAGACACACTTCATATTACCAGTAATATTTATCAAAAGGAAAAATAAGAATATCCAGCACTATTTTACCATGTAGCAAATAATGTGCATGCATGAAAGTTGACAAGTTTTAAAAGCTGAGAGCTAATAAAATTTATTTAAAAGGCATCAACTCTGCTCAAGAATTTGTATATTCTGCTCTAATCAAAAAGTACTTTTTGATTAGAGTTTCAAGCACATAACAGCTCTTCAAATTGCTGCCTCACATTACTAGGAGAAACAGATACTGCAACAGCTCTGAAGTATTATGAAGTATTATACTGTATCAGTTCATATATTATTCTCTAGCATAGCAAATTCACTGTTAAGATGAAACAGCACTTTAGGCTCTTTTCTTCTTTAATTACTTTTTCAACATAATCTACAGATCATTTCTGAAATATACACAATTTTCAAAACAAGAACAACTGCATCCTTTGCTTGAGAATAGTTGGACATTACTCAAGCATTATTCTTCAATTTTTTGGAAAATTAACAATATTTACAGAGAATACTCAATCATCCATATCAATGACACCATCAGCAGTTAACAAAGAACTGCAAACTTAACAATCATCTAAATTTAATTTAAAAATAATACACGGTACATATAAAGTTAGGATGAAATTGAAAGTCAGCAATAAAAAGTATTAAAAACAAAGACAATGAAAACATTGACTGCATCCTGAATGGAAAACAAGTACAACATTTCAGCTATTTAGACACAATTTTTTAATAAAGATGGCCATTAAATATAAAAATAGACAAGAGAATTATAGCAAAGCTGGTGTGATAGAAAGTGAAATGAATCAATTTATATAGAATAAGAGAGAAATTAGCCTAAACAGTAAATCAGATGTATACAAGACAGTGTTCAAGCCAATTTTAATTTATGGTTCCGGGAGTTTGGTTAGAAATAAAACAACTCATCAAAGCTCAGAGACGATAAATACGGGAGTATTTATACATACATACATATCTGATAAATACATACATATCTGATAAAGTTTAATTTATAAATTAGGCACAGTAAGAGATTAACAACAATAACTAATAATAAAATAGAAAAATTATAACAATATGAATGTGAAAGCCAATGAAATCTTAACAACCTGAGCATATGGTTGTTTTTTTTTTTTTTTCCTTTCCTTATGAAGTCGAGAACTTTCACCTTTTCACTTCAAAGAAGCACTCTTTGGCATATCCGAATTGCCAGCATCACTACTCTTGTGCTTTGGGGCCATTATTAAGCAAAATAAGGATTACTTTAACACAAGCACTGCGATACCGTGACAGTCAATCTAATAACCGAGACGGTTACTTAGTAACAAATAGACAGATAGCATATACAGTACAGCGGGGATATGCTGGACAAAGGGGTGATTCATGTCCTGGGCAGGACGGAGCGAGATTTCATCATACTTATGAAATGTTTATTTCTGGAATTTTCTATTTAATATTTTTGGACCGGGTTTGACTGCAAGTAACTGAAATTGCAATAAGCCAACCTGTGGATAAGGGGGGGGGGGGACTACAATATATCTATTCAGCCAATGAAGTCTATCCAATTGGGTCAATCTAAAAACTGGCTAAGGAAGAAAACAAGTATCTACATTAATAATTTTAAGAACCAACAGTAAGAAAATTGCAAGTCTTAACATAATAAAAAATTTGCAAGATGAACTTATATATAGGGTTGCCTATAAGTCACAAAGGGTTTTAAACATTTAATAATTTTTTTATTTATTAATTATTTTTATTCTTTTTTTTTGTTGTTGTTATAACAAAATACAGAACCTGGAGATTTTTTTTATTAGTAATGGGTAGTTCACATTTAAAACCCCTTCATGACTCATAGGCCACCCAGTATAAGATACACTGCAAACTGGACATTGGTAACATACTAATATGTGTCATAAAATGAGCCTATACACTGGGACACATTTGGAACGTTGTACTTTAAACAGGAGTACAATCTTTTCTTTCCAGAGGATTAACTAATTAAGACTATCAGTATCAGACTGTACCTAATTGCATGGATTGCTTAAGCTGCTGAGGTACACCAGTTTATATATAATATACTGGAGAGGGGGGGGCGCTCTGGTGCCTACGGCATCCAACCCCCCAGAGTTACGAGTTGGTAAGCCGGTAAGACAAAAAATGTGACATAAAAATGTTTCAAATTTTGGCTTATCTTTTTATATATATACATATACACAAAGCAGGAATCAGTAATAGAAAAAATTAAAAAATATAAACATAAATGGATGGAACATGTCCAAAGAATGAAAATAGAAAGATTACCAAAACAAGCCTTCAAGTACAAGCCATTAGGAAAAAGAAAACCAGGATGTCCTCTTAAAAGATTCAACAATGACTTCTAAGGCCGGAACAGGCCACGCTAGGCCTAAATATGCATGATGATGATGATGATATATATATATATAAGAATTGCTGTATCGATGTTCTGAAGCAATTTTCTGTTCATCAATATCAAATGAATGTAGGACATACAAATGACATTTGACAAATTTTTTAAAAGTCCATAAGTACCATATTTCCTTCCAAACTAGTGATTTTAGCACTTGGACTAACTTGCAAATTCATACAGAGATGGAATATTGTAGATAATTTTGAGCAGGAAAATAGATGTGGTTATCCAAAATTTCAAATGAAATTTAATTTAAGTGAATTCAGTATCGTGTATGAACAATGCCATGTTCATACACGACACTGAATTTTATCACTTGAAAAATAAAAGAAACCCACTAAAAATAATAAAAATATGATATAGGTATTATTTCTGGGAAAATTCCCATGTTACTCCTCTTAAAAACTATTATTTTTATGGCTATTATAGCCTGTTTTTGTTTAGGAGAGTCCCTTAATTTAAACACATTGGCTTTTTTACTGAAGAAATTTTTAGGGCATTATAAGTGTATTTTAAAGGAAAATATAGTAGAATAATAGAGGAAGAAAAATTTTGTACATACCACCTTGTTTAGATGCTAGGATGTCTTCATTCTCCATACTTCTGCTGTTAGGCTGTTAAAAAAAAAGTAGGGGGAGTGTTCGATGCAAGGCAGGAAGAATAATTTGAAAACCCAGGTTTTTTTTTTTAAATAATATATATACATATATATATATGTATATATATTATTATACTTAAGAGCGCTTCTTTGGGGAAGGGGAAGGGTTTTTATGGGAAACCGGGGTGGGGGAGAGCGTTAACAGGGTGCAAGTCGTTTCGATCGTGTGACCGTCATCGGAACATTTTCGGGATGAGTGTAGGGCTATGCCATGACCACATGTTGAATCTGCCAAAAAAGGGCATTTGTTGTTGCCTATTGGTCCGAGACGTGACCTGATTTGTAAGTTATGGAGCATCCAACATTCGAAAATTAGGTAGGGTCGGTGGACGTTGATTGAGTTTTCATCACATTTTATGGCTATTGTTTTGGATATTCTAAGCATTGGCTATTGTTTTGGATATTCTAAGCATTGTTTCATTGTCTTGTTTGTCTATTATTATGGCCTTGTCGATTTGTGGGATATGTTTCAGTTCAAGGGGGTGAGCTGCTATTTCTGTCTTCCCTGTATTCTGTATTTGATTTTTCTTTTTGATGTTGCTTTTTTTTTTTTTTTTTTGTGTGTTTAAGTGTTCTGGAATAGGGATGTTACAATCACAGAAGTGTTCTTGTAGTCTAGTCCATAAAGACCTAATGGTAGAGCCTGTGTAGGTGATGTCACAGTCTTTTTGGCAAGGAAATTTGTAGACTATGTTGTGGTGTTCAAATATTTCTTTGTGTGAGAGAGATTTAGTGGGTTTTAGGAGAGTTGCTAATTTTTGGTTCGTGGTGAATATTAGCTTATAGTCCATGTGTTTGAAAATGTATTTGTAGGCTTTGTATGATGTATGGCAGTTTAATAACCATACATGTTGGGAAGTCTGTTTTGGTTGTATTTTGTTGTGTTGGGTTTTTGCCAATCTGTTTGCGTAATTTATTAGTTGTGTGGGGGATAGTTGTGATTTTTAAAAATCCATGTTAAATTCTTTAATTCCATGTTAAGATAATTACGGTTAGTTGAGAACTTGTAAGCATTTATAAATTGTGATAGGATGACTGATTTTTTAACGGAATATGGATGGTATGAACTGAAATGAAGGTAGTTTCCAATATGTGTGGGTTTGTGGTATATTTTCGTGGCTATTTTGTTGTTAGTTCTGATTAATGTCAGGTTTAAGAAATTGATGGATTTGTTCTGTTCGGTTTCCATGGTTTAGTCTGTTGCTGTAATTGTTGAGGGATGTTTGTAAGGCGGTGATGTGTGTGGGTTTACCAATGCATAGAATATCGTCCACGTATCTGCCATAAAAGGTGATGCATGGGGGGGGGGGGGGGGGGTAGGAGTGATTCAATGTGTGCCAGGAATAATTCCACTAGTTTTCCACTGATGTTTTGGCCCATAGGGAGACCGAAAATTTGAACATATATGTTGTTGTTGAACTTAAAGAAGTTGGCTGATATTGTGAATTTGATCAAGTTAACGATGTCATTAGGTGTTAATTTTGTGCGTGTGCGCAGAGTGTGGTCCTCTGTGAGTAGTGTGTATATGATGTCTAATGTTCTGGGGACATCCACGTTAGTGCATAATGAAGTTGCATCCAATGAGGTGAGGACATCATCTCGGGATGAAGTAAAGTTATTTATTTTCTGGAATAGGTTGTCTGTATTTTTAATAATAGAGTTTGACGTTGTAAGTAATGGTTTGATGAGTTTGCCAAAGAATTTTGATAAAGGTGCTGTGGTGGTGTTCTTGTAGGAGACTACAGGCCGTATCGGGTAACCGTCTTTGTGGGTTTTGATGTTCCCGAACATATAAGGTGTGTGTGTGGTGCAGGGGGTTGTAAAATTATTGCTTAACAGAGAAAACATAATAAATAATCAGACAGCAAAATGTAGTAATAAGCTGAATTAAAGAATATTACAGTGATGAAAACGGAAAAATCAAACTTTGAAGAAATCATCTTGAAGAAGAGTTGTGAATTATACATACCAAAGATTATTAAAGATTATTACAGAAAAGACTAAGGCAGCCATGAAAACAATGAAGAGGGTTCTGAAGAAGAAGATGATGAGATTGAGGTGAAATTGTTGAAATCTGGATTAACAGTAGCTGATTATCTGGCAAAATTTTTCACAATTCAATTAAAAGAGAGAAAAACACCAGAAGCATGGAATAACAGCAGAAATGTTTTTTCACGTGGTTGCAAAGTAAATTAAACTTGACAAGAAATTTTATTCTTCTTTAATCCTTTAATAAGGTATAAGGAAACAAAGCTTGCATATGAAGTATCATCATGAATAGACTTCTTGTATACAGAGGCTGTTGCATTAACATCAATTGCCTTGGTATCCCATAATGCATAGCACACTCCCTTCTGGACACGTATATTGCTATGCATTACTTACTGTAAGTGTTACTACCTAGACAGGTTTTGCCTCTTATTGAGGTTTCATCAGGAAGAAGGGGGTAGATCCATGAAGCTATTAAAGTTGAATCAATGCAAAAATTCTATATTTTCCACATAAAAGAGTATCATAATAATATGGTGTATCACCACAGCATTAAAATACTCTAGATCAGAGATAGTTGTAGAAAGCTTCTTCCCATTTATAAAGTAAATTATACTTGACAAGAAATTATATTCTTGTTTAATCCCTTTACTCAAGTGTAAGCTAACAAAGTTTGTGCATATAGTATCGTTACAATTATGCTACCATCATATAGAGGCTACTGATATCACATCTGATGAAACGTCAATAAAAGTCGAAACCAGTCCAAGTAACCCTTCCCATAATGCACCACAATATACATGTCCAAAGAGGAGTGTGCTGTGCACTATGTTATACTGAAACAACTGATACACAAGTAGCCTAGTAGTGAAGATATATCACATGCAAACTTTGGATAAAGTCTGCATTTGAAGTATCTTCACAACTAGGATAAAACATTACACAATATAATTTCTTTTCAAGTCTATTTAGCATGGAATAATGTATTAATTATAATTATTACAGAAAAAAGGGAAAAGATTAAATATTATGGGTCCATTAGCTTATAATCAAAAATATACAAAATTTACAAAACTAATAAATATCAGAATAATGCATCAGGTTGACTGCATGCAATCAAAAGAAGGCAATAGTACAGAAAAGAGAACTAAATATAATAAAACTCTTTGTTTAGCCTTCATGAACTTTAAGAAAGCATTTGAATTCATTAAAACCTTAGCTATTGCCCTTCCAATGATTTCATATTATCAATTTGATTATATGCAATAACAGGAAGGCATAAATCAGCTAACATATATTTCACAACACAAATAAAATCAAATAAATATCCTTTCCAAAACAAATTAGTCACACACCTCTCAAATGTTTTGTTATCTTTTTCTACTTATAAGAAGCTGACATAGAAAACAGTCACAACACCCTCATCCTGCCCAACAATACAAGTGACACAGCTATTGTCATTGAACTTTCCTACTTTTGATATATATATTTTAGACAATGGCTATAATCTCTATAAAAGAGAGAAGATAAAACACTATCTACCACCCTAAAATACAAGACTCAAGCAAATTATTCCTATTCAATATATCTAAGGCATTTCTGAAGTGAAAGTGACAGTCAGAGTGCTTCACAAACCTAAGGACAAATTCCATACTCTACCACAGGGTTTCTCAAACTGTGTTCTACGGAACACTAGTGTTCTGTGGAAGGTGAATAGGTGTTCCGCAAGAAGTTCTGGAATTTGTCATTTTAGTTTTCTAAGCATTTTTCATGAATAAATATTTTATAGAAAAATATTCTGAGGAGAATAATATTCGTGAATATGTCGAAAACCTCAGACCCAGACCGCCTAATAACATTTATGTATCATTAATTTTCACACATCGAAACATTTCAACATTTGGGAAAGGGTTTATGATGGGTCATAAAAATTGCCTGCAAGAGGATTATAACAATGGGTGGCATATCCTCTGTTCTCAAAACTGAAGAAAATGATATCTGTGTAGCAAATGTCAGTGACCAAGCGGCATATTTTTAAATATGGATATTCATGAATTATCGTTAATTTTCATACATCGAAATCTTTCAACCACTGGGAAAGAGAATACCACTGTTTATGACCAATCATAAAAATTGCCTACAAGCTGATTACAACAATGGGCGGCATGTTCTCAAAACTGAACGAAATAACATGTGTTGCAAACGTCAGTGACGAATCAGCAAGGAAGTATAAAGAAAATATTTTCACTGAAATTGAAGATCAAGGTACAGTATCCGGTTCTCAAATCTATTAATATTGAATACTTTCTTCACAAGTTCATATTGCAGTATGTAAGTGCTTGTTCTGAAACCTGAGTGCCATGATTTTTTTTAAAAGTAATAGGAATACAGATTTAAATTCTAATATGAATAAGTGACAAGGCACTTTGTTTAATTTTGGTGTTAAGAAATCTCTTATTGAATGTATTTGTAACAGAACAGATAGTGAGTCATCCACCTCAAGACTACAAAGATTTCCAGGATGTACAAAAGGAGGGAAAAACTACCAGCAGACAGGAGAAAAAGTCTGCATTCACTCATAAGTACTTATAAATAAATTTTTGGTGATCAGAATAGGATGTGTTAATGAAAATCAGCACAAATTAATTTAATGATGGTTTAATTGATGTTTAATTATTAATTAATAATGAAAATAAGCTAAATTACCAATTAATTGTTAATTAATACATCACAAAATAACCAAGGTGTTCTGTGAAAATTTAAGGATTTTTGAAGTGTTCCGTCGTAGAAAAAGTTTGAGAAACCCTGCTCTACCACATCCAGGAGTAT
Source organism: Typopeltis vanoorti (assembly GCF_054136105.1). Lineage (NCBI taxonomy): Eukaryota > Metazoa > Arthropoda > Arachnida > Uropygi > Thelyphonidae > Typopeltis > Typopeltis vanoorti. The sequence continues at coordinate 75,817,664 of NC_143550.1, read as the reverse complement.
GCAAAGTGCCTTATGGACACAGAAGAGGTTCTGTGAACACCTGCCTCAGAAAGCATAAGAAATACATTCACTATAGTCTGTCATTATGGTAAGTCAGGACTGACAGACCAGACTTGAGATATCAATCACACAATTAAGAAAATTAAAGTGCTATATAGCACTAAGAGTTGACAAGAGGTGGTTGTGGGTGTTTCATCAATGAATGAGTTTAAAGAGAGGTATGATAGGCACTGTGTGAATAATGGGTCTCCTGCTATGAGTCTTCTTACCCAATGGAGAAATCCATATAATAATAATATCACACATTCTATAAGTTTGTTGTGAAGACTGTACTTGGTATATTCTCTTTTCCAGCTTAATTTCATAGTTTAATTTTTATTCTTACATTACTTCTGATTTCTATATCAAATTTATCAGACCTATTTATTTATTTATTTTTATGGTAATTCAACATGTGAAAGGTTGCTCAGTCTATCATAGCCTTTAGAAAACACAAACACATAAAAAGGAACACTGTTTTTATGGGCAGGAACACCTCATTATGGGCAGCAACAAATACAATGCATAAAGAGGAGAGAATTGCTAATACCAATATTAATGAATAGTAACTATGGAAATATATCAGCACAGCATACAACAGAAAATGAATGTCTGCATGAAGGATGTATCACAAAACCTAAATTACATGCCCCAAATGTGAGAATGGTATTCAGAAAAACTAATATCTTGGATAATGAGGAAATTATGCTGGATATTATGAATATGCCATTTAAAATTAAATTACATTCCCATTATTTCTATCTCTTGTAAAATTAATATCTGGTCCTTGGTAACTTTTATTACTTAAAACATTTATTCTTTGAAAATTTCTCTTCAAAGATTTTTCTTTGCCTTTTTCAAGAATGCTTGTGTAAATCTTTTGCACAATCTTCCCAGTTGAGAAATTTCTCTTTAATTAACATTTTAGTTATTAAAAATCTCATGAAATGTAAGCTGAATTCTATTCTACTCATTTGGGACTTGGCCTTTTAACCAAAGTCTTCTGAATTATGCAGAGAATAACCAATGTGAGGCAACATTTTATACTTCCTTATTTAAACCTTTTCTGGTCAAATATCATCTACTACAGTTGCTTTCCATTTCAGGATTCTAAATTTCTATTTTCAATATTAACATGTGCTCATGATAGAACTGCTGCTAGATATTTTCTGCGATGTGTAGTTGGTATTCTCATTTAAACAGTTTTTCAAAAAACAATTGCTCCAAATATCCAGAACATCCCATTTCAGTTCTTCTATCCTCATTATGAATGTTGTTTATTATTTTAACGGTATAATAGAACACAGAAACTAAGTAAATAATTAATTTATTAACTTGATGCTGATATTTCGCTGGTATTATAACCAGCATCTTCAGAGCACAAAAACACTGTTTGTCACAATACGCGAGACTAAAACAACATGGTGTACATTAACAAAATTGTAGCAGCAACACAAAGACTAGAGTCCTGATTTTGGCGCCCTCTATCTGAAAAAAAAAAAAAAAAAAAAAACGCTATCATATATTGCTAGAGTCCTAGAAAAGTGCTAGCTTTTCCTTAATATGACTGTCTCCCAGATCTTCGGCAAGTTAATACAGCCATATTTGTTGAGATTTGGGGTGTGTTTTAGGGCTTCTGTCGCCTCTAAGAACAATCTCTCTGATTTATATGGGTTTCTGTGTAGTACTTTTGTGTTTTTCCAGTTGATCCTGTGTGCCGGGGTATCCAGAGCATGGTCTGCTAGGCCCGACTTCCCATAATGATATTTCCGGACGTATCGTTTATGTTCGCTGATGCGGATATTCACAGTTCTTCCTGTTTGACCGTAGTAGGGTTGATTGCATGAGCAGGGTACTTGGTAGACTCCTGGATGTGATAAAGGAGGAAATTTCCTCCTTTATCACTTGGTAGACTTGGTAGACTCCTGGATGTGATAAAGGAGGAAATTTCCTCCTTTATCACATCCAGGAGTCTACCAAGTACCCTGCTCATGCAATCAAGCCTACTACGGTCAAACAGGAAGAACTGTGAATATCCGCATCAGCGAACATAAACGATACGTCCGGAAATATCATTATGGGAAGTCGGGCCTAGCAGACCATGCTCTGGATACCCCGGCACACAGGATCAACTGGAAAAACACAAAAGCACTACACAGAAACCCATATAAATCAGAGAGATTGTTCTTAGAGGCGACAGAAGCCCTAAAACACACCCCAAATCTCAACAAATATGGCTGTATTAACTTGCCGAAGATCTGGGAGACAGTCATATTAAGGAAAAACTAGCACTTTTCTAGGACTCTAGCAATATATGATAGCGTTTTTTTTTTTTTTTTTTTTTTTTCAGATAGAGGGCGCCAAAATCAGGACTCTAGTCTTTGTGTTGCTGCTACAATTTTGTTAATGTACACCATGTTGTTTTAGTCTCGAGTATTGTGACAAACAGTGTTTTTGTGCTCTGAAGATGCTGGTTATAATACCAGCGAAATATCAGCATCAAGTTAATAAATTAATTATTTACTTAGTTTCTGTGTTCTATTATACCGTTAAAATAATAAACAACATGTTCGACGAACACATAAGTCTGTCCACGCCCTCATTATGAATGTTCACATTTCGCCACCTTCTAGCTATATATTATATTATTTTTAATGCGACTCTTGCTGACAAAAATAAAAAATAAATAGAAATGTTTTTTTATTTTTCTAACTTCACACTGAAAAAAGTGTTACATACTATGGTTCCCACATGACTTAGGTCTCTTCTGGTGCTACCAGAAGAGACCTAAGCACCCCCCCCCCCCCCCAAACAACAATAATTCTGTGCCTTGCAGCAGCATGGAGGACTTACTAAAAAGAGGACAGAGGACTTTCAAGATACACAAAGAGAGTATCTTGAAATCTTCCCAAGAGAGAGTCCAAAGCTTAAGTCCATATAACTCTGCAGACTTTAAAGGATACAATAGCAGATGTAGTGTTCTTCCTGAAGTAGCCATACCAAGTCTTGGTCTTCAGCATAGTAGGCAGCTTTCTCATGATGAAGGGTAGTGAGAGGTGAGTGACCAGCACCCACAACTTGCATGCCAATAACAACTAACTCATCTCCTCTGTTTACTACAAGTCGGGCTTCCTAAATCCACTGTTAGTCCTATAGTGGGGTTCTACTGCTGTTATCCAACCTTTGTTTTTCAACCTCTTATTCCATATAAAACCCTCACTACTGCACTGTGTCTTCGAATACAGTGCAGTAACACAATGCTTCTACTCATGTGTACAATAACACACTGGGTATCATGAGCCAAAGTTTCTATACTTTGACAGCTTACTCTGTAGTTCTTATCATCACTTCTTCTCCGAGTTATATGAACTCGAGTCGGCAGAGCATTTTCTTGTCATAATGTTATACGTGGTAACCCACGTATAACGCGGATGTTAGGTTCCATAGAAATGGCATGTTATATAAATTGCATTATGTGAAACTCAGAACACATAGAAAAAGTAGGGTTAGGTTCTGAAATCGTTTTTTTTTAAGATTATATAAACAATGACATATTCAAAAAAATATATTTTTATTTAATTCAAGTCATTCGTGTAATTTTAGAAAACATAAAAACTATGAAACAAATACATAGTATAAATTTATAAAAAATTATAAATTGTATGTAAACTTCATTGCACATAATACATAAATGTTTTAGGCAAAATAAAATAGTGTATATTTTAATCATCGTCACTCTCTTCAAAACTAACATTTCGTAGATGTTCTTTATTTACAAGTGGCCGAACATCGTCATCACTTGATATCTCTTGGACATCATTTGTATAATTCTCATTGCATATTTCGGCTGGTTTAGTTATCAAGAAGTCAGTAATAAGACCTTGCTTACCACCATAGTGCAATTTTTTATTAAGTTCATAATACGGAGCTAAAAAAATATCCAATTTCTAGTGAATTTTCCGGAGCGCTCCATTGAGAGATTGTTATCCATAAAATAATTTTCCTGCCAAGTTCAATCTTTCTGATAATTTCTTTAAACTGAATTCTTTAACGGATTCATCGCAATCAGAATCTTTGGCAGAACTTTCCCACTATTAATTATACCAGTTCCTCCTCATTTAAATCTATTTCCACATCAATTAATTCACTAATTTCGTTTTCAACCATATCGCAAAAGTGCTCTAAGTGGCCATTACTATAAAAATAATTTTTTTACATAAAAAAAGCATTACATATTGTATGTAACTCACCAAAAAATAAGTGCTCAACTTGAGATTAATACACTTATGTGCTTTCCTAGCAGAAAACAAAGATAATTTTCAACAATAAATAATTTATATGGCAAACAATTGACGTACATGTGTGCTAAAGGGTATTTCCCCTAATATAAATTCGCTACTTATAACTATATGCACCATTGGGCAGACGCAAATTTAACTAAGATAAAATTAGATTTTTAAGTCGCGCTTTGAAAAATATATGAAAAGATAAAGGATTAATACAATTTGGACCGTCTTATATCGAAATCATGTTGTATAAGTACCATGTTCAACAAGGGTTATACAATTTGTAGACCGCGTTATATCGAAACCGTGTTGTATAAGTACTGCGTCATATGAGGGTTACCTGTACGTATATATTCAAATCCAGGCAGGAAGTGAGTTCCATCCTTAATCTATCATTGCTGAAAAGGAACATATTCAGATTCTTGTAATGCATCTCCATCAACTGAATGATGCGACATTAAAGCCCATCTCCTTTGTTCAGCTAAGACAGTAGTAACGGTGTCATCCCATCAAGCACCCCATCCAGAGTTACTCTGATAATCATCCTTAATACATGAAGTCCTAGAGGCAGCAAGACATAATTCTGAAGTGGAGAAAGAAAATTTCTGTAATCTGGATAGACATAATCTTGGCACTAATCATTACAACGAGGGAATCCCAAGACCTCCATGGTTTATAGTGCTATAGAAAAATGCTAATGGTGGATCATAAGGAAGACATAAACATGAATGAACTGCTGAGCAAAATTCTACATCTACTGTTGAGAGAGAGAACACCAAGGTATCTCAATTTCTTCAATATCATTCCTGTCTCTACCTAAGGATACATTTCTCTTATCTCTTAAGAGGACAAGAGAAAGCATACTTTGTCACAGTGGTGTTTAGGCCTTGAACTTGAAAGAAGTCGACTGTTCAGTTCAGGAGTTTCAGAAAACTTTCTCTAGTAGGGCTGTGAGTATAAAGTCATTTTGTCAAGAGAGTGGCCAATTGTGGCTTGGAAGAGAACAAAGAAACTGGTCACTGACACAACTAAGAAAATAGGGAAGGAAGGGAGAGAGAGGATCTCCTTGATGTATACATCCCCCAAGTGCTGGAATAGACGTCGATCTGCAGCGCATGGTGACAGTAAGGGAATTTGCAAAGTAGATGCATAAGTGAGGAAAGCCTCTGGACATCCTGCAACAGACAGTGCTCAAAAGTATAGCATAAAATGAGATACTGTTAAAGGCCTTCTGGTGGTCCAGGGATGCCATAAAGAGAGAATGAAGTTGACATCAGGATTTAGAGAGAAGAGAGGAAAGAACGAAGATATTCTCAGCACAACCATTTGCAGAGATAAAAGCTCTCTGCCTAAAATCATGTTAGATGCATGACTGAAGACATTTAGTTAACACTTTATGAAACAGATGTGAGAGAACAGGAGCAACTATAATTAAATTGCCAGACAGAATAGATACATCTTTCTTTGGAATGAACACTGCTCTTAACTGGAAGATATGATGGTATACATTTGGTAAACAGAAGTAGATCAATTAAATCTTGCAAGATAGGCAGTACATTAATATTATAAATAATAATGTTTTCTAGTAACATTATTGTAATAAGTATGATATGATCAATTATTTTCTGTCCTCTTCCTTGCAAAATTCCAAATATGGTTATATGCTTATCACCATGCCTGCAGTTTTAAATATATTGTTGTTGTTCTGTTTTTATGAACGATGTTAAGTTGCATTACTTACTTACTTTCCAATTCTGATTATTTTTTAAAATATCACATATTTATATACAATAATATTTCAGATTCAGCCATTCACCTTAAGCTTAAAAATGCACTGATTGGTTAATTTCTTTTTAATTTATACTGAAGAAATAAAAACACTATCAATAAATAAATTAAAAAAAAAAAACTCTACACAATAAGACTAATATAGCCACATATGAAGAATATACAGAAGAATAAGAAATGGAATAAGCAACAAAATAAGACTCATAAAGCAAAAATACTGGGAAGATTACTCTAAACAACTGGAATATGACTTTTATGAAGCAGAGAAACAAGTATGGAGAATGATCCAAAATCAAATAAAACAAATTTGTGAATATATAAATATACCAATCACAGAAAGAGAACAGTGGGAAAACTATTTTATCAAAAATTATATGAATGTGAAGAAGAAATAAAATGCCTGAAACCATATAGCTAGAAAACACCAATGAAATCAAAATAACTAACAGTTCAATAAATTCAGTCATCTTGAAATTGAAAAATAAGAAATCAGCTTGAAATCTATTACAGATTTCCAGTTTTTGGATTTCCAATCTAGCATTTCATTATAGATTTCAGCTGGAAATCTATAATGAAATGCTAAAATATGGAGGCAAAGAAATTATCAAAGACATGAGAAATCTAATTAAACATATCTTAATAAGCAGATTCTCAGCGAATGGAGAATGTACATTATAATACCAACATTTAAAAATGGAAGAAAATCTGAACCAAAAACTATCAAGGAATGAACTTACTATGCACCAATCTAAAAATGTACAAGAATTTTCAAAGAATTTGAATAAAGACTAAATTATAATGATGAACAACAAGATTCCATAAGAGAAGATCAAGTACTGATGCTATATTTATTATAATGCAAATTATAGAAAAAGCAATAGAATATAAGAAACCAATATTTATGTGTTTCACTGATTTAGATAAGGCATGTAACAGATAAAAAATGGAACACTATCTGAACCCAAAATCCGGGCATTGAACGGAACACGAATCTGCACAAAGACATTCAGAACCAATCTTCACAACATGGGTTCCCATGGTAGAACTGCAAGTCTCATTACCTAAACCAACATGCAGCGTCATCTACATCCCTTTCAGATTTTGTTTTCAGCAAAACAAACCCCTATGGCTTAAGGCTGCTGTAACTGCATGGCTTGTAAACATGAACATTACCTCCACAGATCCCTGATCTCAACCCTATTAAACATCTGTGGGATGAATTGAAGCGTCAGGTGCAGTCAATGGATGTCCATCCCCCACAACAGTCCAAGGACCTCATTACATGCCTACAGGAAGAATGGTCCAAAATTCCCATTGACCGCTATTGCATACGCTTGTGAAAAGTATGCCTCATAGAATTGCTGCAGTCATCACAGCAAAAGGAGGTCCTACATCTTATTAAGATGAGAAGAACTGTGGCTGTTCCTAACACTATTGTATCCACTGACTTCTTTCCAAGCAGTGTTTGGGAATGTTTTCCAAATAATGGGAATGTTTGAAACTATTCACCTATGCAAATAATGTTTGGAAAACATTCCCATAAGGAAAGTAATCAGTTAAGGCAATTCTTTAAGTTTGTGTTCATTTAACATAATTATGGAAAAAAACAATAACAGAATTTAAGAAACAAAAATTAAATGAATGAAAATCAAAAAATAAAATTTTAATTTTGTTCTTACATCCTCAAGGAGTGCAATATTGGGAAATTGATTATGGCTGTACTATGATGACAGTACTACATGATTAAACTTACATTATTACTAATCTCCTAACAACAATTGTTTATTATTTATAACAATAACAACTGTTTATTTATTTATTATTTTTTTGTAGGATGTACATTTCAAAATAATATCCAGTGATTAATTATAAATATAATGGATGGCGAAAATGTCTCAAACATATCATATAGTACTGTCATGCTATGTGTATGTTAATTTTGAAGTATTCCAATTAAATTCCACCTGTCTATACATGTTTCCTAATTTTCTGATAGTATGAATTTTTGGGGTTTATAGAATAGTGTTTAGGAGATAGTGAACTGCAAAAATTACTTATTTATTTTTACAGAGATTTCCTGTTTAAAAAAAAAAAAAAAAAAAAAAAACAGATAAAAATGAATTATTATTATTACAGGCAACTCCAAGGAGTCCTTACTCATTGAGGGAGGCCCTAAACATCATGTCAAGAACTATTCAGCAATCGCACAGTATCTATCATACTTTACTTTGAACTTATTCACAGTCATAGCATCCACAACAGACTCTGGCAGCTTATTCCCCTCATTCATTACTCTCCGATATAAAAAAAACTAGTTCTAACATCCTTGCTAACTACACTCTCGCTCAGTTTCCATGGATGGCCCCTAGTTCTCCCACCACCAACCCTGTTCCAAAAAATTTCCTGAAGTACAGTTCAATCGTAAATTTAATCTTGTAAAAACCCCTCAGTAATTTGATATCTCAATCATATCAACCCTTTTCCACCTATCAACCAATTTCTGTAACCCACAGATCTTCAACCTGTTCTTGTAAGGTTCATTTAGACCAGCTCCCATCGTGGTCATTCGCCTCTGGATCCTCTCTACCTCCTCCCCATCAAGAAGAAACCCTGGCACTCAGATCTGGGTACAGTAGTCAAGTTGGGGTCTTATCAAGGCTCGATAAAAAGCAACAATAACCTGATCGTCAAAGTATTCTTCAGTAACCAAGTGATCTGATGAGCTGATTTAGCCACTTTTGCTATGTGCCCCATAAACTTAAACTCCCTATCCACCAACACGCCCAAATCTCTGGCTTCATCAATTTCCTGAAGTACAGTTCCATCAATGTGGTATACTGCTGCTAATTCTTTCACTCCAAAATGCATAACCTTACACTTTGCCACATTAAACTGACATCCATTCTTCTTAGCCTAGTCTGCCAATCTATCCAAATCATCTTGCAAAATTTTGACATCATGTGTATTCACTATTGCTCTACCCAACTTTGCATCACTGGGAAATAACTGAACAGTTCCTCTCAGATCCTTTCCTATATCATTAATGAACAAATTAAATAGCAATGGTCCAAGAACAGAATCCTGCAGCACACCACTACTCCTGAATAAACTACTCTCTGATACCTCTCCATCAACCACCCTCCTATCCATCTCACCAATTTACTGATTAGAATTCCATGTGGTATCCTGTCAAAGGAGGCCTTAGCAAATTCCAGCAGTATCACTCTAAACCCATTACCATTATCAAATTCAGCCGTCACTGTATTATAAAATGTGAGCAAGTTACTGAGGTATGATCTGCCCTTCACAAAACCATACTATCCTCCACCCCCCCAATACAGTATACCATTTCCATCTATCCATTCCTGTATTTTGTATTTTGCTCTTGACTAATTTCTCCAATACCTTGACAATGACTCCTGATATGCTGATCGGTTGGTAATTTGCAACAGCAGTCTTGGAGCCTCCTTTATGCAATGGAACTATTTTCCCCCTCTTCCAACCGCTTCGGGACTAACCCAGAGCGAGACTTAAATTAAACAATATGGTCAAGGGCACTGACAATTCCTTTGCCGCTTCACATAAGACTCAAGTTGGTATACCATCCAATCCCACAGATGTATTCACATTAAGGTTCTGTAATATACTATTCACCTCCATTTCATTCATCTCAATTTCCCGTATAAGCCATTGGTTCCCTCATTCTTGCAATATCTAGATGACATACTCTTGCAAAGTGTTTGCTTAGTAATTCTACTATTTCAATTGATTCAGTTACCTCCCTACTATCGACATTCCTTAAAATCATTCTGCCGTACACATTTTTTCTTTTACTTGCAGTATATCGAAAGAACTGTTTGAGATTCTCTTTAGCTTGCGTTGCTAATTTCCTTCCATAATCTGCTTTTGCTTTACTTACCACACTAGTTAACCTAACATCCCCCCCCCACCTTTTCTCCTCTTCAAGCACAGATCACAGAAAATACATCACTAATCCATATACCTGTGGCTTCTCTGAAAAGGTGACCAAGATCTTCAAAAAAGCAAAATCTTGTGACTACTTACAAACCACATAGAAAGCTGGCATTCCCTACCAGTTCTCCTAAAGACCACATGCAACCTATCCTAACTCACAAACTATCTTAACTTGTACAAATATAGCTACATCAAACTGTCGCTCATATGGGAAACTCTCATCTGTAGCCAGTCAGTTCAATGGCCAAGAACAAACACCCAATGAAAGCTAACAGGTGATGCAGTTTTAGTACTTTAGGCTTCCCCATATTTCACCTGTTCATAATATCATATATAATAATCAACATATCAGCCTAAATACCAGAATTAGTTGAATGTTATGCAGAGAACTCAGCTGATACACAATAATTTAATAAATATTTACGTCAGTTTGTAATGAGTTACTCTGGAAAATAAGAGAAGGGACTATAGCTCAAAGTAGTAGAGATAACAATATAAATTATTATAAATGTTGTGATTTTAGGTTTTGCTTTCCATAAAGAAAACCATACAAGAGCAGAAATTAAGTGATTTAAGGACCATGGATAAGCAATAAACAAAACATAATTTAAAACAAAGGGCTTTTTTAAAAAAAACTTAGATACGAGAGTGGTCTGAAAAGTTCCTGGCTTAACAATGAAAAAATGAATTTACAATTTCAAAATTATTTTTATTTTTCAACATAATCTCCCTTAAGACTAATACATTTATTCCAGTGATGCTGCAGTGCCATTATCCCGTCCCTGTAGTGGTTTTCAGTAAGATCAGCAAAATACCCCTCTACAGCTCAATCACCTTTTGATTCGAAGAGAAACAATGACCAACGAGGAAGAGTTTTAGTTTTGGGAAGAGATAGAATCAGAGGGAGCCAAATCTGGGGAATAGGGTGGATGCTCCAACAATTCATAGTGCAGATCCCTTAATTTTCCCATTGCCAAAACACCTTTGTTGGCAGGTGCATTGTTCTGATGAAAGATGATTTTTTTCTTCTGCACAAAGAAAAAAATCAGAATAATATTTCCCGGTTATTGTTTTACCCTTTTCAAGATAATTAATAAACAAAATACCTTTAGCATCCCAAAACACCAATGCCATAACCTTTCCTACTGATGAAACCGACTTTGTCTTCTTTGGAGCTGACTGGCTTCGATCCACTGTTTTGACTGCTGTTTGGATTCTGGGTGTAATGGTGAATCCAAGTATCATCCAAAGTAATAAATCGATGCACAAAATCAGTTTTATTCCTGTTAAAATGCTCCAAGCAGTGTTCAGAGATTTTCATGCGAG